>NC_051188.1:27761792-29009506 GCF_015220075.1 Falco rusticolus
TACCACACTGGAGCTTGCTTTATATGTCAAACCCAAGTAGACTCAGCTACCAAACTCAGCTTGCAGCAGGAATTATAAATTTTAAACTTTGACCGAGGGAGTATTTGAACCTGGTCTCAAGTTTTGAAGTGCCAATAGCAAGTGCATTAAGGCTTCAGCCTAGGCTTCCGATCAACATCAAGTCACCAAACACTAGACCTGCCTCCCAGGAAAGGCTGAGTATAGGTACATACACGGACAAAAGAAAAAAAAAAAAAGGACTTGCACCTTTAAAAACAGCAGTGTGTTTAAGGAAATTGGATCAATCAGAAGTGTGATCCATTTTATCCAGGGCAGTTTGACATTTCAATTAGACATGGATAATTTACTTCCCCAAATAATTAAGTACTTTCATGTATCTAACTAGAGCATTTGAAGCTTACAGTTCCATCAGTGAAATGTAGTAGTTATTTATTCTGAACTGGCATAACATAAATAAATAATGACTAGTGACCTAGTTAAATATATGGGTGAAATCTAATAAAGAAATACTATTCGGCTCCAGAAAGACAAAGTACATGTGAAACCATGCTCCTGCTCTGACAAATCACTGCTGATTTAAAGTATAATGTACTAATAGCCTTTCCTGATAAGCTTACCTGGAGGTATTATGGATAAGGAGGGTTGGCTGCCTCACATCTCCACCATTTCTCCATCAGTCTCCTTTTGATCCTGTGGCAAGAGGCCTCCATAGGTTTTCTATCAACGTCTTAATTTTCAATGTATTGTTACAATTTGTCCTTCATACAGCCCTCTCACACTCTGGAAGGATTGCTGCTAAAAATCAGGAATGGTGTCCCATTGCCATAGTTCATACCTCTACAAATTCCTGGTTGTTGCTTAACAGCATGATTGCATCGTGTTTACCCCTGCTTTGGTTACAGTTGACCTGCTGGGCAGGGACAACTGCTCTAGATGCCTTTATCTCCTGCAACATTATAATGGGCCTGTAAAAATACATAATTGATCTAAACCAACACTGTTACTGAACCGCATGGGGCTCTCTTTGCTTTTGAAAATTAGAGGTGCTACTGCTATAGTGAGGTTGTACACACAAGGCTCTGCTCCTGATGCTGGTAGCACTTCATCCACACATCACAGGTTATTATTTTGAACTAATCCTAGAGGTTACCACTGTAAATCAGCTAAGAACAGAGAGATATGGGAGTATATGGGTCACAGAAGCAATGTGTCCTTGCAAAAGGACAGGACTGAGTATATAGTAACTTTGAGAGTCAAAATCCTGCTATTGCCATTTCACAGGCTTTACAAAAGGTATATATGTTCTGCACAACATACCAGTATGTCTGGGCCTGCTTTGTGGTTCCATCACAAATGCAGATCTGAAGACTTTTGGTGATAATCAGACATTGTTCCAATGCTGTATCATCTAAGGATAAAGTTTTCCACAGAGCTTTACCACAAGGATTCAGGTGTTATGACCTACACAGGTGCTTGTGTACATACCAGTGTTTCATACATGTTAGTGTTTCAGTGGTCCAATTTCTATGGCAGGCAATTCCGCTTTCTCTGTTGACAACAACTGTAGCTGATTCTGGAAATGCATATATTCGCACGGTAGTCCTTTGTTTATTTTAAAAAAATTGGATTTTACAAAGTTAACAGATTAGAAATTTAACCTTTGAAAATCACAAATGCCAGGGACATGTGTGTTACAATGGATAACAGTCTCCATACTTCAACAAGTGTCCTACTTTGTGTGTTTTCAAGTATTCAAGGGAGTCCAGATAATATTTAGAACTTACTCACTTAGGAATGTAATCATTAATACACAACTACAGCAAAAAACATTAAAAAGACAAACTACTTTCTGGGTAAGTGTTATGAGATGGTGGAAGAAAGCCACAATATTCCTAATTGATACTGGACTGGAAAAGCTTTTAAGAAATGTAATTATGCCAGTAGTGATTACATCTCTCTTGTCATGATAGCATTTCTAAAACATGCTTTTCAAGGTTATTTGTCTTTATAGTAAGGCAGTCAGCATCACTTGAAATGGATTGCACAGAAAACTAATAGCATAGTTTTAATATATTGAATCAAAGAAAAATACTGCTACATTGGTATGTTCAACACTAATAAATATTTGCCATAACTGAAGTTATTGGTAAGCTTAAAAAAAAAAATCATACTTACATGTCTAGAGTAGTTGTCACTGAGAAATAAACCATACCTACACTTTTATGATTGATTTATTTTCAACTGGATAGTAATGGTGAGGAACAATTATGTGAGCTTAGAAATTGTTAAGAGTATCTGGCCTAGAAATTCTCTTGACGAAGTACTGAATAGACTCAGTGTGAATACATATTATCAGGTGACTGTTTCCCTATTAAAAACAAACAAACAAAAAAACCCCAAACAACAAAAAAAAACCCAACCAAACCTGAGATCACACAATGCAAGAGAGTCAACTTAACTTGTGAGAGATGTGTCCCCCACATGTACCACATTGAGAACTGGGTCCTATTAAATCCAAACTTCTTGCCAGTTCCATATTTGTCAGATCTCTGTTTAGAACTGGTATTAAGTTCCTTTCCTTCAACAATATGGATCTTATAACTGTTGTCCATGATGTATTTTAAAAGATTATGCACTAAAGTAAAACATCTGTAACAATTCAGGGTGGTTTTTTTATACTTGCTGAACATTTTCAATGAAGAATCACCTTTCATGTTCCTTCCTTAACGGCAACCAAGACAATGGATCTGCCTCAGGCTGTCCAGTGAGGGGATTGTAGAGTCATTTCAAAAGTTTATACTGTCATAGACAGCCTCTTATTAACAGAGTAAGTACATTTTTATGGCTTGTCTGAATTTAAGACTAAGGTTTGCAGACAATGTCCAAGGATGCCTGCGCAGCCAGTAGCCTCCCCATGCCAAATAAGTGGAGGTTTTATAAAGAAAAGACATTACCACATATTGCTGCTTTTTTCTAATGACTGCATCTTTGAGGTGAGGTTTCAAATGAATTAACCTTTTGCCACAGGGAAGAGAGCACATATAGTTCCTATATGACCCACAACACAGGAGCTGGGTATCAAGACATATATATAAGGCAAAGCAAAGATGTAGTAAAAGAATGAGGCAAAGACCCAGGAAAATAGAATTTCTATAAAACTAAGGTCAAAATGGTATCTGCCTCACCATATTGCATAGATTGCAGAAGGATTCAACTCACCTGCCTATACACATCTGGAACACAGGACTTCCTTTGTAGCTGAACCACTTACTTAGTGAGATACCTTTCATATGTGGAGACATAGAGGCACCTTGGGAATTTATCTCATCCTAAGGTAGACACTAGATCAGATGCATCATGTCTTGAAAAAGCCTATTTTTTTCTCCTCTGACAATCAGGATACCTGGTTCAGACATAGCATCTACATGCAGGTAAAACAAAACCCACTGAAGCTGTTCAGCCTCAGAGCACTGACATGGATAAAAACTCTGTGCAGGAGGCAGTCTAGACCAGCAGTCTGCAGCATCTCTGATGAAGCATCTTTTATTGGGCTTTTGCAGTGCAGTGTTGAGAGATTTCATTGTGGCCCAGAAATAAATTATGAACTCATCAAGTATAGCTGCCCAGTAAGTCAATGATCTACAGCAGGCGTCCTCAAACTACGTCCTGCGGGCTGGATACGCCCCCCCCCGAGGGTTCCTCAATCCGGCCCCCGGTATTTACAGACCCCCCCGCACCCCCCGCCACCGGGGGTTGGGGGGAGAAACCAAGCAGCCGCAGATGACTGCCTGCCACTGCATCCGTGCGCCGACCCCCTGGTTAAAAAGTTCGAGGACCCCTGGTCTACAGTTCCCAAAGACTTTGCCAAATTTTTTTCCCTGGGAACACTAAAGGCATAGCTGTAGGCTATTAACACAGAGAATGAGACCACCCTGTAGACCTTCACATCTGAGGTATCATTAAGGGTCTCTCTTATAGACTAGGGAGAGAAATAAGCTTTTTAACGGCATAACTTATTTCTTTCTAATATGACCTTCTGAAACAGGACAGATTTGGCTTAGAAAATTCTTGTTACTCTCCTTTGACAATGATTTGTCAGGTTTGAGTTTGGAGTTTGAGGTGGTAGGTCACATGGTGGCATCTAGTCTGTAGACATGATAGGATGAGATGGATGCCATGCCAAGTTTGAGTGAAAAAACTCACTGAAGTCAAAGGTTTGAACAAGCAGCAGAGAAGAGAGCTCAGTATTTGAGGATTTATAGGGACCAGATAAAGATATGTTAAAGAGACAATCTGGAAAAAAAAAAAAAAAAAAAAAAAAAACAACAAAAAAACCCAACAAACCGCAGACCGAAACTTTTATTTTGAGAATCTCCTTTTTCTAATATACACACTTTCCTCTAGATAAAATGTAAAGAATGACATGACAGGTTACTTCCACTGACCATCACATGAATGTGCACAAAACTAGGACAAAGAAAACAGAGTTTACCAGCATGAGGCAGAAACTTGCAGTTACTGGAGAATTTGTTTTGTTGATTTTGTAGTACTGGCTGGAAAACAGATAGCTGTACCTCTAGTAATCCCTATAACCAGTCCACCAAAATAAGGTTTGGATTAATATATGAGTTTTATAGCCTTTGCCATTAGGAACACATTGAACTTTATTAAAACACAGTAAGTGTACTCAGTAAGCACGTGACTGGGAACTACTAGAACCTATGTAATCAATGTCAAAGACAGGGTATCTTAAAATCAGCCCAGCTTAAACCTTTAATATTGTGTAGATTAAGTTATAGCAGGAGAAAACAATGAGCTTTATTTACATCCTCAAAATCAAGGTAGACAGCATTTTAATATTTCCTGGTTAGAATGAACAGCACCATGAACTCATAAACCCAAAAACATGGCTTAACCCAGTACAATTGTATGAAAATACTTATTTTAGTTTTAGATGTAGTTAAATCTAAGCATGTGTTTTCAGGGTGACACAGTGAGAACAAAAGAAGATATGGATGGACCTCACAAAGGGCCCTTTGTTCCAGTATCTCGATGTTAGAGAGGCAAACAAAATTCAAATCTCAGACCCAGAAAATTCAGCAAAAGGATCAGTCTCAGAATTCCTAATCCAGCTTCTTGCTGAAATCTGAAGAAATGTGAAAGAAAAGTGAAAGTATTTTCAGATGGACCACACAGAAAAGACACTAGTTACGTGAAGACAGAAATTTACAGCTTGTTTAAAAACATGCTGCAGGTTGACAGAAAGCTGTCTTATTAAGAATAAACATTCTAACTTTGCCTTTTTCACATTAAGAAAATCTGATTTTGGGGGTATTTCCTCACATATGGGCGTAGGGGCCTTTAAAATCAGTCATAAAGATATTAATAGGGCTAACACTACTGAAAAGGCAGAAACAAAACTGATTTTTCTGAAATCTCACTTTTCTACTAATGTCTTGGTGGGTTAACAGTGACATAATTCTTTGACATCACAACCATTATCTATACTTAGTATGTTTGAGGCTTAAAATCGGCGTGACATTTCAGTTTGCCTGTATCTGTCTCTTAAAAGCAGAAGAAACAAGTCAGCTTGTTTGATGAATAAACTCAGGGGAGTATGTCATATATCTGAACTTGATATCTGAATTTGGGGCCATGCCAGTAGCAATAACAAAGTACAAAATAGCCAGTTTCTTTACATTCTTATTATACATCCACTGAATGACAACTTTTACCAAGATTAAAGAATTTTCCTTATTCTGCAGAGATAGAAATTTGAAAAACATTTTTAGTCACTTAAATTTTTGTCACCAAAATTTTATTCACTAAACTGTACTCCTATTTAATTACCAATAGCCATTTCAATTGCAATCCTGGATTTCTTTTTCAGCATATAAATGGGTAATATTATTTCAAGTACTTTGATGGTAGCATACAAATGTTATAAGATTTTCAAGAATTATATTAACAAGACTTTTACACTTTCATATTTAGTAGCACGATTATTGTTGAAATAATTTTGGAATAATTGTTAAGTGGATGGAAATCCTTCATACAGACTGAAAAGCAGTTTTGATACAGTTATAAAATCTACCATGAACACCAACTCAAGAAGCCTAAGAACTTTGTATGGTCGGCTGATACTTAATTACTGATAATTACAATTTTTCAGAAAGATAGTGAGCTGCTTTGCAAACTAGCCAACCCTTTTGAGGCTGCAATTGTTTGCAATTGTTCTAGCAATGGTAACAGGAAAGTAACTCTTCCCTTGATTCAAAGATACATGGTTACTATATTAAAAACATTCCAGGGAGGCACAGACAGTCTCTGGCACACTGTGGAGGAAGAACGTTGAAAACAGCCGGTTTGTGCTTTGCAGTATCACACGGCTCTGCTGCCCCAGCGTCACTGTCGTGCAGAGAAAGGAAGGGAAGAATGGGTTAAAAACCAGAGTCCCTGACAGTTCTTAGTTCACTTCTCGAAGTTGCAAACATCTTGAGACAGCTAGTGAATGAGCTAGATGTTTAAAAAAATAAAATAGTAAGAATTGAAAAAAAAAAATCACATGGAATCTTCTGTGAGCTGACAAAACCCAGGAACTCTTCACCTCCAGAAGTGCAAGTGGGCACATGGCAGGGGTTGGAGCAGCAGGTGTTCCAGGGGAAAAAATGTACTGATGCTCACATTCTGTATCACAGCTTAAGGGAGTAATTTTACTGAAAAGATACAAGCATCAGTCATATCAGGCATAAAATCCTTCCTGCCACTGCCGCTAACTGTCCTTCGGCTGTCAGTATGATTTGCTTGTGTAAGGAGTCAAGTGTCTCCAGATCACTAACACCAGCCCATCGGTAGCTGCAGTGTGCACAATACTCTTCACTGTCACTCCAAGTGAACGTAGAACTCTCTGCATGATGCCTGAACTCATTACAGTTCTTAATTGCTTGTTTATCACTCCATCATCTTCAGTCTTCTCTTCCACATTGCCTGAAAAGTTCGTTTCCTAAAATCGCAGCATGTGGGAACTTCCGATGTTATTTTTTGCTGCACAGAAATGTAGGGAAAATGCCAACAGCAAACTTGGAAAGATGTTTCCTTTAGGGCCTCAAGTACAGAGACAGCTCTGTGGCTTTCTGAGAATTGTAACTGATGAAGAATTAATTTCAGTGATGATTAATTTCAGTGATGATCAGTTCCAGAGCTGATCAATCCCAGATCAAGTTCAACATTTCAGTATTAACATTATCCTGGGTTAAGAATAGCCGAGTGTTTCAGACACAATGCTAATTATCTGTTACTTATGATAATGACTCTGAATTTAGAATCTGATTGCCGAAGGCATGTTGCTTGTTTTCTTCCTTCTTACCCTTTGTACATATTTTGCTAAGCCACGTTTGGCTTAGATATCATTATGGATGTCCCCTGCTCACTTAAAATGATGCTGCTCTTCCACCACTCATGGGAAAATAATCTTCCTGAGTTATAAAATTAAAAAGGCAAGATATTTTTCAGGGAAATTTTCCTAGCAAATACTATGGACTTGATTAGAATGGACTTGAGAACACTGCTAAAACACAAGAATTATATTTCACATTTGTAGAAAGAGGCAGAGATCTGCTGCAGAGTGACTGCTAAATTAGATGTCTTGCATACAGTGTCTGCAGTCTGGTTAAAATGACATTTTCTTTCTTGGTATGATTCATCTGGGCCTACAGTTTATTATTCACTGCATTGGTCACGGTATGGATTGCTTTGTTCCTCAAATTTAAAAATGAGAAATGTCTCTAAAGTTGGTTCATATTGTATTTATGAAAACTGTGTATCTGGCCACAAAACTTACATATTTGTAGGAAGAATAAGATCATTCTCCACAGTGTGAATGTATTTTTTTTCTTCAGCTGCCATAGATAAAATGAGATATTTGTCATCCTGGGTCCAGAGAGAGACTGTGAAGGGCAAGTTCTAAAGGCAGTTGCTCTCCCCCTGCAGATCCAGATGGGTAAATGTATCAGCAGGCTGAAAAGCACAACTTCTGCTTTATACCATAGCAAAATTATAGAATGAGGGGCAAAAATAATGGGCTGTACCAGACTTTAAGCTACTTTAGAGATCAGTTCCCTGGTATGTTTTCCTTGGCAGCAAATGTGGCTTAAGAAGTTCTCAGCCACCTTCCCTGGCTTTGACTGTATGCCAAACACAGGAGCAGAACAAGCCTTTTTCTTTTCTTTTCTTTTTTTTTTTTTTTTTTTTGAAGCTGGAATAGTGGACATAACACAAAAGAGAAAAGAAAAAGTTTGTTTATTACTTGCCAATAAATCTACTAATACAAGATGATCAACTGGGCTTTGAACCTGAAGTCAAATTGGTAGTTGTTTTGCCGTTAGTGTTTGCATTCTGTTCTTTATTCTTGGACATGATCACATATGGAAAATCTATAATAATGAAGTTTTCAACCATATGCAAACAGGACCAAAAATAATTGAAAAACTCACGTATGTTTATTGCATAAACTGCATAGATTGCAATTAACTGTTCAATAAACTATAGTAACAAATTGCATTGCAATCAGTTTTTCAAAAATTCCATCAATTTTTCAGCTGAGATAGATACAACCTTTGACAACGACTTGTTCTCCAGTTTTCTTGATCTGCAAGTCTACTGCAGTATTTCAGTTTTCAATCTTAAAAAATAAACTCCAGGCACATTGTTAAGGATCTCATGAAAGAGCCTAAATCTGAAAGGTTCTTCTCTGTCCCCAACCTTCTAGGATGAATAAGGAGCTCTTTGAGCCCCAGAGACCAAATCTGAACCATATGAAAGCGAGGAGATGGCTTTAAATGATCTAATTTCCTTCTGGCATTGGGGTTTACCTAACAGTAAGCAGCAAATGGTCAAAGAAGGCACCATGTTGAATTATCTTGTGTTGCTTGTAGTTATCAAAGAGTCATTTTGAGAGCTAGAATTATATACTGGATTCAGCTGTGATGGAGTTAAATTTCTTTGTGGTGCCTTGTATGGAGCTACGTTTTGGATTTGTGCTGAGGGTGGTGTTGATGGCACTGGGAAGTTTCAGTTGCTGCTGAGCGGTGCTTGCACAGCATCACAGCATTTTCTGATTCTTGCACTGCCCTGCTGGCAGGTGGGCTGGGGGTGCATGGGCGCCGGAGGGGGCACAGCTGGGGCAGTTGGCCTTGGCTGACCGAGGGGATATCCCACACCATATGATTTCACGCTCAGCAATAAAAGCTGGGAGGAAGAGGAAGGAAGTAGGAGACGTTCAGAGTGATGGCATTTATCATACCAAGTAAGTGTTACACATGATGGAGCCCCGCTTTCCTGGAGATGGATGAACAGGAGATGTTCCTTGCCGAACAAAAATATCAAATAATACCTGTTTTTGTGTCCATGGAATAATGCAAACAGATTTACAGATTCAAACATGTAACTCTGTCATCATGGCAGACCCCAGGATGAATCCCATTCAAATTGCAGGAGATCATTCAGTTCTGAACAGTGTCCAGTTTCTCAGATGCCAGAAGTCTCTTTTGCTGGAAATCTGTTATAAGCACAGGGTCTCCCAGATTTCTTGTCCACTCAGCTTCTAAATAAGATGGAAAAAATACTATAGCAGAAACTTTTTGGTGGTAGTTTAGCACATTTTATTTCTTTGATTTACTGGAGTACTAGGAAATTTAGAGAATGTGGAGACCTACAGCACTGGAAGAAATCAGGCATTAGCTGAGCACCATTAGATCTGCAAAATCATGACTAGTTCGTGCTTGGATGGCAACTTAGTTCAGAAATATTTCTTGTTTTGAGTAGGAAGTTCTCTTGAACAGAAACTGCTCAGTAACTGACAAATAGAGTGACTATATGAAGAGTTCTTAATAACAACAAAATGTCTGCTTTAAAAAGTATTTATCTACATTAAATAAATATATATTGGTATTGTCTTTCATAAAATCTTTTTCTTTCATAAAATATAAGCATGAATAAATAATAATGAATAAAGAATTTATTCTAAAGTAACTGGTCAATTCCACAGAATGTCATTCCGTGAATCAGGTTTTATTAGCATTTCATGATACAAGTAAATGTGAGGTACTTTGGTTAGGTTTTATTTTGATAAGTTATTCCATAAATTATACAACAGTAGTCAACTCTATAATTTAACGACTGAGAGAGCATCAGTTGCTGCACTGTATTTAAATAGCCCATCACAGTATATTCTGTCCTATGAACGTGTTTCTTCTTGACTGAGTATGCACATGCATTTGACATAGACAAAGTATATATTAACTGAATTATATTAATTAAAATACAACCAGACTGATTCTTACATGCCACCTTGTGGAAAATCAATGAAGTTTTCTTGTTCACCAGTGGATACTAGAAATTCTGAACTCACCAAGAACTGTTGGAATTTTATAAAAATAGCTGTTGGAAAGAAGGATAAAATATTGCTGCAACAACATATAGCCGCTTGCAATACATTTGTATAGCATTTGTTAGCTACAACAAATAACGAAATTGAAAAAATAGCACATACTTCTGTCTGAGGCTTCCTCCCAGAGTACTTTCACCATGGATTTCTTTAAATGTGGCTAAAACACACTTCAGAGCAGAAATAGTCAAAAGGCATAATTCTTAAGCAATGGCTACAGAGGAAAACTTGTTTATCTAGTTAATAAGAGGTGGCTTTCAAGCAAAAATAAAGTTTGAATACAATATTTTAAAGCCGTAATTACAGTACCAGTGTTCTAATGTCACTCAGATATCTTGTATTATATTTGTATAGCTCCTCTGCAATGTCTGATTAGTCCTCAAATATAATTTCTTGGTAAAACACTGAACATGCATAGTTTCCACGTTAAATCTCAGTATTAAATTTAAAAAGTATTGACTGTATGAAAGTCCACCTTCCACAAGAGAAATCTGAATGATTTCAGTAGAGGCAAAATCTTGCCTATTACATATAGAATTGAGTATGTTTCCAGTTTTACTTTCTCCACAAATTTGTGGCACCTTCTCCAAGTGAACTGTATGGCCCTCAAACAGATATCTGGAAGGGAGTATTTTGCAAAAAAAACACCCTCCAGCAGGATTATTATGCTTTCTTATTTGCTTAGATTAATGCAAATAAGTAGGAATAGAGATATTTAATGTAATGTCTTAATTTTAAAAGGTCTATGGTATAACACCGACATTAAGAAAAGTCTAGCAAAAATGCAGGAAATACTATTCTCCACTTTTCAAATAGGTTTTCATCATAGACTTTAGAACTTTGTAATTCAAAAACTGTTTAAAATAATACCTGGCATAATACTAATGGTATTGTTTGTCACACTATCACAAGCACCCTTGATGTCAGCCCGGAGAAAAGTTAAGAATATAGTAGCTAAGGTAATAAAATGGGCAACTTGAAGGTCCTTTAAAAGACACTAAGGCAAATGATGTAGAGGATCACAGCAGTGACTCAGGCTGAAATTGGAAAAGAATGTGCTATCATGTCAATTGGAATGACCAGCAAGTTCTTGTATGACACCGCAGATGCCTTCAACGAAACTAATGGAATAGTTCTGCAATAAATCGGAAGAATCTTACTAGCTCAAGCAGTGTTTAATCGTGTCTATTTTTCCAACTACCTTCCAAACTAAAACTGCATTATTTCTCCCAACCTGGCAGTATTTTTTTTTCCTAATTACCCACATTTAAAAGACTTTGTGTATGTCTTAGGTACTGAGTACTAAGCAGACAAATTATGGTAAATGACAGGTGATTTTTTTATTTCTTCACAAAATCATGTAAATATGGAGTGAAACATATCTGATGTGCATGTAATTTCACTCACTTTTTGATACGCTTAGAGAAAAGGTTTGATTTTCCCTATGACACCTTCATTTGCTGGGGAGGGGGCAGTTATGTGGGTTTTTTACTTGTGTTTTTCATTACAGTACATTGCCAAAAATATTCCAGCCTCCCAAGGGCTCTAATGAAAGCCTACGTGTAGGTTAATGGATTATATTGAAAATCCAGCCTGTTGAAATGTGAAAGAAGGGGGTGTGGTTTTTCTCTTTCAATTTCTTCATGTCTTTTATTCTCCCAAACCAAATGGCTCACTAATGCATTTAGAGCTCTCTTCTGTTGAAAACAGCTGCGGCTCTAGCTGTGAAACAGCCCAGCCCACTCAACATAACAGTTGTCCTTCTTCCACCTCCTACACCTACGACCCTCTCCGTCCCAGAGAGCCTGCATCACCCAGCTGGCTGCACACAGAAACCTGAAAGGGTTTGGGGCCCTTTGTGCTGGCCTTCCTGGCTAGAAAGATCATGATCCACAGCCTCCCCAAAAGTCTGAAAGTGAAGAAGAATAAATCTCCCTCTTCAGTTTGCTCATTTTTTTAGCTTAGATGCAGGAAAAAGCCAAACCTCCTACAAGTCAGGAGAACTTCTGAGGAAACTGAGCAGGGTACAGGCAGTATCTAAATGCTAGCAAAATACAGAGAAAGACACAAAAATCCTTCTCTTGAGGACCAATGCACTGGTCCAAATGCATCCAGCCTCCCCAGGTCAGCGGTCGGGCCTATTGCAGAGAGAAATAATTTCTTCCAAAGCAGTTACACAACACGTTATCATTTCTGTGCAAGCTGTTATAAGTGGGTTCAGCCCCAATGCTCCTGAGGGGTCTTTCCTGAGAAGGTAGCTGAAGATATAAACTACAGAAAGTATATATTCTTGAAAGGCTGTGTAAGAAATTTGGAAATCCCTTCTCAAGATTTTATCCTGACTACACATTGAGATGGCCAGTAAGATTTGTCCAGAGAAAAGCAGAAAGATTAACATTTGAAACAATGTTCATATATACCAATGATCAAAGCAGTAAATGTAGGACCAAATAATCTTTACGAATTTTCAGTAATATGCCCATTAAATAAAATCATTATTTTCTAAGTGATGTGGAACATTCAGCCTAATAGTTTGAAGTATAATGTACCTATTTATTTCTCATTATCTGTGGCTTTGTGTCCAGCACATTTACAGCATTTCCTGGTGAAAACAGAAACTAAATTCCCATAAACACACATTCTAAACTTCTCCCTGGGAACCTCTTTAAACAGATTGACAAACATTATATTTGTCTTCCAAAACCTGGTTAAAACTGATCACTAAAATGCTTCTCAGTGAGCAGCCGCTTTCAGTGATTTATCCCTCTCAGAGAACCACCTAATGAAGAAACAGTCTGACCGTGCCTCAGACAAATTCCTTTCTAAATGCAAGCTTTTTCAAAGGGCTGTATGTACTGGGGACCTGTGATCAGATCTGAAAAAGGGCAAAACTATTTCAAAAGAAAAGCCTCTAAAATATAACACTATCCAGACACTGACCTCCTTTGTGAGATCTGCCAGATTATTTTCCTTGAAGTATTCTCCCCTTGCAAAAACACAGAGTTGAAAGAGCCACTCTATAGCGTTAAAAGATACATTTCATTATGAAAAGTATTGCAGGTTTGTCAACAACAGCACACCAGAATGGTTTCAATAAATCTGCTGACAATCCTGGAATCTGGGAGGTGGCAGTATCTTTATGAGGTTCAAGAAAGCAAATCCTGGATGGATAAGAAATGGTAGATAGGGTCTTATCCCGCTGCCCTCATTGTTCTCTCCACAATCTGTCGTAAAGAAATAAAATGTAGTTGAGATGTTTTGAGCCTGGGTATCTATATATAGGGTAGATATTGAACTGGCCACTAAAAATAGCTTACTAAGGCACACTCTCCTTGCACTTACGTTAGATGCTAAGTAATTAATTGCTATTAGAAATTCCACTATCATGTTTAATAGCAGCAGGAAAGCTGGACATTAAATCACCTAAGGATTGACACTGTCGGTGATTCCATACAGGACCATAAAAAATGGATAATAATTATAATGGGGAAAAATATGAGTTAGCAAAATAATTTTCAGGTGCTGTACTCTCCAATGAAATTCAGCAACATAGCCTGGCATGCTAGGATGACCTATATATACATACATGTGAGCTTCCTGACGATGATTTGTAATACTACAGGGAACCTAGCAGGATTTTTCAATGTGCTGAGCTGTTATAGAGAGGTCTGCTGAAATCCCAGCTATTTGAACATTAGGGCTGCTTTCCCGCCACTAACTGTATGATTGATCACTCCCCTGCTCTTTTTTTCCAATAAAATACTTCCAATGTAATGATCTTCAACAAAACAAAACCAAGTTCCTATTATAAAATGACTATGTTTATATTCAATCTTTATTGCACTATAAACAGCAATTTTATAACAATCATTCTGGGAGTTGTTATTCTTACTCTTAAATCTAGCTACCTCAAAAATTTTCACTTTCACTGGGATAGACTACTCTAGTGTCTGTTACTTAACCAATATCCCCCCTAGAATATACTCAGAGGGGCTAAGTGTCTTCCCAGGTCCTAGCAACACAGCAGGACTAACAGGCAAGGGAGAAAATTTGCTGTCCCTTGAAATATGACGTTCATAAAATCGTAGAATAGTTTGGATTGCAAAGGACCTTAAAGACCATCTAGTTCCAACCCCCCTGCCATGGGCAGGGACACCTTCCACCAGACCAGGTTGCTCAAAGCCCCATCCAGCCTGGCCTTGAGCACTGCCGGGACAGGGTATCCACAGGTTCTCTGGGCAACCTCTTCTAGTGTCTCACCACCCTCACAGTAAAGAATTTCACATAACATCTAATCTAAATCTACCCTCTTTTAGTCTAAAACCATTACCCCTTGTCCTATTGCTACAGGCCTTTTGATGGTTTCCCTCAGCTGTTAACAGGTTTGCTCATCCCACCTTCAGCACCATGTTTTGGAAGATGGCATTTTAACAAAATGCGCTTTTTATTATTATTGTTATTGATTCAGCCCTTCACAAACTTTCTTGCTATGGTCTAGCTTTTTGAAACAAGTGATTTACATCTTCTGTCATAAAAAAAAGTCTTTTAAGTACTCAAAACTCACTGTTCCTTTGATTCAGTCTAATATTTCTCCCCTAAAATTCACGGTTGCTAAGATATGTCTGTCTGAAACACACACACATTCAAGCTGCTCTCCCTTAGTCTATGTTCTCTACTGCAGTAGCCTCCAGGAAGCCAGAGAGAATCTAAAGAACCCATTTTGCTGTGCAGGCAATTTTGTTTTCTTCCTTATTGACTCTAATCCCCCAGTCTTTTACTCCCTTCTGCCACTCAGCTGTAATTGCAGTCTGCCTAATATGTTCTACGGTATTTTGTTATTACATGAAACATCGTGAATTTATCACAATGAATCTTACATTTTACTAAGTAAGATCTGCTAGATTTTCTTAATTTTTAGAAAAGATTGTTTATGACTCAGTGACATATATTGTGATATTCGTACAGATAATACTCCTATTACATTGCTATGCTATTACTTAGCTAGTTCCTTGTGGTGTTAACACCAGCGGCAAAAACAGGCTCTGTGGGTCTCTCTGTTGCCATTTTTCCATGATGACTCGTTCATTTGCACTAAAACTATTCCACTCATAAGAGTTCAGTTTATTAGATCAAAGGCTTTCTCTAAAATAAAAGAAACAGCTCTCGGTTCCTTTGAACTGAGAGATTTTAATTTCTTCAGTTGTACTTTATGTGGGACAAATCTAGTGGATCAGGTCAAAGAGAACTGGACTCTGTTAATTCTTGACAGAGGCAATGATATAAATGGATAATACCTTGGAGATGTTTAACAATGGAGACAAGAAGCTCGAATTTCAGGCTGGAAGATGAAGCCAGGCTCTCCTCAGCAGTGCCCAGTAACAGGACAAGAGGCAATGGGCACAAACTGAAATACAAGAAATTCAATTTAAATGTAAGAAAAACCTTTTTTACTGTGAAGGTAGTCAAACACTGGCATAGGTTGGCCAGAGAGGCTCTGGAGTCTTCATCCTTGGAGACAGTCAAAACCTAACTGACAAGGTCCTGGGCAACCAGCTCTAGGTGACCCTGCTTTGAGGAGGAGGGGTAAAGTACACCATCTCCAGAGGTGCCTTTCCAGTCTGAATTCCTCTGCAATTCCACAAACAATAACATAGGTAATGATATAAAAACCTTCAGCATGCTAGAAAACCTCAAGATTACCTCTTTCCTATAACATTCATGTTCTGAAAACCATACACGCAGCTTTAACAGATTAATTGACTCAAGAAATCAACTGGTTTTCTTAGAAAATCCACTTCCATGGTGCTTAGAGAGTGCTTGATAAAACATACCTTCATGGGCTTTGAAACAGAGTTGAAGTGAAAAAGACTAGTTTAGTGTGACAAAATATCAACAGCAAGCAGAACCATTTTGTATGTGGTGACAAGTCACTGAACAAACACAATCATGGGAAGTTCTACTTCTGAAGTACATTATTTTCCACACTCTTCCTCCTGTCTAGGAAGTCAATAGGAGCTTCACCTGAAAAAAACCCCATGTTCTACCCCATGCATTAATTCAGCACAAACTGTGCAAGAAAACAACAGGCAAAAGAGAGCAAATACACTCTTATCTGATCTTGGGGCTTTTGGCTAATCTGGATCTGGAGCATCTGGAGCATGGACTTCACTTACTTTTCAGAAACCTAAGCTTAAATAATACCTCTCTGACATTCTCCCTTTCAACATTAATACTTTTAATCAAAACTAAACTAAAATACCCAAAAAATTTCCCAAATCCTCTAAATAATCTGAAATAATAGTTTCCTATAAAAATGACAAGTTGCGTGAACTTTTGATTAGACAGTATTTCCTTGAACTAATAACATTTATTCCTTTACAGAAGTTTTTCCACAATAGCTTTATTGAATATAATCACTTTATTTCTGATATAGATAGACAGAGTATAGATTAAAAGCTATGGTACAGATCTAGTAGGAGCAGTAAGTCTAACAAACTAGTTTAATTTATTTGTGAGTAGATTTGTCTTTAGTTTTTACTTTATTTATACTACTATGATTTTGGAACCTACTGACTTCTAAACGCTCAATTTTGTAAGAATATGATTCCTGTTATAATTTGTGTATTATGATTGGATGTCATAATTAATATTTTTTATTTTAGTTTCTGAAGTTCCTGCAAAACCAACATGCCCCATTTTGCATCATATAAAAATACAGAAACTTGTTAATATGATATATTTTATTATGTAATGTATAGGTTCTTTTTTTTCCATGTGGTATTTTTAAATTTTTTAGAGTAGAACATCTGTGTTGGGAAATCTGCTGGTTTTACAGTAGGCTGAATGTGGTATATTACACAGGAAAGACACTAATCCTTTTTTTTATGCAACATTTACATTTGCTCCTCCATACAGGTCATTCATTTGGAACACACTGACTGAATCTATATCACTGATTACTCTGTATGGGAAAACAAACCAGATCCAGGACCTTAATATCTACAACAGACAGCACATTTTAAATGTTTTAATGTAACTATGAATGTAAAGTTACATAATTTTTTTGTAGCAGCCATCTCTTAGCTTATATATTAAGGAAAAGCAGGTGGAAGGTGAGAACTGGTGAAGAACTGGGAATGTGTGCAACACAAACAACATGATTGAGTACAAGCAGCATAGCATGGGGAAAGCAGAGAATTAAGAAGAAAAATATGCACAGAGTGCAAATAAGGTAGGGATCATCAAAAGAAACAGGAAAGCAAAGAGAAAAAGTAAATACTGCTGGAATTATACAGGATAAAAAATTTTCATTTCATACAGAAAAGGAAGAAAAATACTCAGTAGCATGGTGCCAGAAGTTTTTTGCCAGGCTACAACAATAAAAGGGTGTCCAAATGAAAACAGTACACATGTAATCAAGAATGAGACTGAAAAAATGTAAAATTCAGGGAATTTTTCTTTCCTCTATCATTCGAGTTTTGAGTCAATTTTGCAAGTTAAAATGTGTTTGATGTTATCTCATACTTCCTTCCCTGTTTCATTTTCCCATCCTATGTTGTTTCAACTATCTGACTGCTTCATTAACAGTCCTTGTGGTTTTATCATTTTGGCTCTGCTCATCCGAGCAGTAGACAGATGATACCCACAAATCTTCTCCATTCTTTTCCAATCTACTTTATATTCTCCTTTTTTCTCATCACTTTCCTGTCCAGCTCATTTCCTTTGAATTAGTGCATTGAACTAGGACAAGAAGCAATTAGCACAAACTGAAAACACTGGAGGTTCCTCCTGAATATCAGGAAATACTTGTTCACTGTTAAGGTGACCAAGCACTGGTACAGGTTGCCCAGGGAGGTGGTAGAGCCTCCATCCTTGCAGATACTCAAAAGCCATGTGCAGGTGGTCCTGGGCCACCTGCTCTAGGTGGCACTGCTTGAGCAGGGCAGTTGGACCAGATGACCTCCAGATGTCCCTCCCCACCTCACCCATTCTGTGACTCTGCAATGGCTTTTCTCCAAAGATTTTATTCAATCTTCCTTTTGCCTTTTTTCCATGTCATTTCTTTTATTCAGTTCTATGCTACCATTTAACTACTCTGCTTTATATTGTCTGTATATCACTCCACCCTTCTAACAACCATAATCCTGATTTCTCTTTGGGAGTGTTCCCAAAGCAACTGCTGAAGGGAATAGGTGCAATGGGGTTTCAGATATAAGATAATTATCTGTTAAAGTTAGAGGTAGAATAGCCCAAAATGACTCCACAGGGTGAGACAACTGATCCCAGTATGAGTGATGAGGACTGCAGGATAGGGGGCATGAAGGACAGACATCTAAGTGAATTTTTAGATCATCACTAAAACAATTGTTTTAGTTTTTTCTCTTTTCATAGCAGGAAAACCTTAAGGGTTTAATTATGCAAGTTTTTGATAATAGAAGATGCCCTCTTCTGTGAAGGCACTATATTAGCCTCAACTGGTGTCACTCCTGGAATGTGAAATGTTATTCTTTTGCTCTTCCATGAGAATGGTAACCACTACTGTATTTATCCACTGAAATCCTATTTGCACTTTCTTCTTCCAGATCTTACTTTGATTTTACTTTCATGCATAGCATGATTGTTAACTGATCTATATAACTGAGATATATTTTTTTTTTATTAAAGATTGATATAATGTTATGCTTGGTAGTAGTCCAACTTTAAGGACACTGTATAAAGAGAAGGTCCCAGAAATAATTTCTGTTTGGACCTACAAAAATCAGAACAACTTGAAAGAGTAATTCATACATTGGGTGGGCCACAACCTGAAGTTACCTCTCTCCCTGTATTGTAATGACAGAACCAAACAAAACAGAGTTGAATTCAACCAGGTGCCTAAAGTTATATGAGAGGAACAGTGGAACAGGGGCTCTGGATTATGAAGCTCCAGAACACTGTAGGAGCATGAACATGGGGTGGTATTCACCTCACCCTATTGTTCATATAAAGTAAATGTCAATATGAAAGCTGGTCAGCCTAGCCTCTCCTATTGACAGTCTGGGAAGAAATAGGCACTTTGAGGGAAGAGCTTATCTTTTCAGATATCTGCTTCAGAATGGTACAAACTGCACTAGAAGTACCCCCTTTGCTTTGAATATAAAGGGTGCCCAAGGGAACTAGCTTAGGTACAGATATTTAGAATGCTGGCACCAACATTTGGTCAGCTGAACCCTCCCCCTTCTGATGGTAGTGTTGGATCTGTAGTTAAAATTTATTACAATCAGAAGACTTAAAGGTATTAATATATTTTCTAAGTCTAGCTAAACCGTAGCATTTAGGAGCTGGCATAAAGATACCCTAATGAGATAATATGCTATATAAAAAAAACAACTTGCTATTAAAAAAAAAAAAAAAAAAAACAACAACAACAAAAAAACCCAAAAAAGCTGCCATGGAAAGCAAACCAAAAGTTACTGAAAGGAATTGCACATTACTCAGAAACTCACTTGGTACAACACAGATCAAGACTTCATCTGCTATTTAAGGGTCATTTTTTGTTCCCTGCTTGTTTCTTGATTATTTCTAACAGTGTTACACTTTAAAGCTAAAAAATCACTTGTGCCAATATTATTTTGCACTTACTAGAATTAATTTTGCTTTACAGGTAACGGTCCAGAAACAAGAAGTTTCTCACTGTGTCTAACACAAAAGCATCCTAAACGTTCAGACAAATCTTCAGCATTGTGCTACTGCAAGCACCGAAAGAGGAGGCATATTTCGCAGGTCGGAACATTCCAGCTAAACCTCGGATCCATTAAGAAGCCCACAGGAAAACGACATGCAGAGAAATTCTTGGCTTTGTACCCAAAGAAATTAGAAGGCAAAGCCCTATAAACAGAGTCAAGATTTGAAGACTGGTGTCCTGAGCCACAGCAGGTTAGAAAGGCCTGTTATACATGAAAAAAAAAGTAAAGGTCATGTTTATCTTTTTGCCAAACAAAGCTTTAGCAATTTAAATGCCCAGACTTGGCAAACACAATGTAGGTTTTCACTTCTCTTTCATTTCCACAGAGATGCACTACCTTCTGCCATCTCAGTAAATCTCTCTTGTAATCCCTTCAAACACTAAATAGTGATCTGTGTAACCTCACCTCCATGTCAGTGAAAACTGTCCTCTTGCAGCAGTACTTGCAGACTACATAAACTCTTTGCTGGGCTTGCCATCAAAGGGAACAAAAAGACGACAAGGAAAAATACGAGAGGTATCTTCATAACAAATGACTTAACAAAGAAAATATATACAAGATGACCTTGTTTAGAGAACTGTGAGGGATATCACAGTTGACATCTTGTACTAAGCCTCTTGGAATCACAACTTCCTGGACCTGAAATTAATTTCTTCTTTAGTCTCCTTCTCTTTGCCAGTCTTTACATTCAAAAACGGAAACAAAATTTGGCTTAATTACTTGTTTCACTTCAGCAAGAATATATGCAGTTTCATTTTTTTTATTTTTTTTTTTACTTAAATGTTAACTGTGAAGTCATTAGAATAACCTGATTTATTTAACGTTTTTTTAAAAAAAGTATTCCTCGTTAAAAAAATCTAATAGGCTAGGCACTTTATGAATAATTAAATTGCAGTAGCAGTTGAATCAGGACTCTTGCTGGGGTTTTTATCATGGCTGCACATAAAGGATGAAATTTTGGTCTCTCATTTACTTTTCATGGACTTAGTTACAATTTAATTTTGCACATAAAGCACAACCTGCTTACGAAGTGAAACAGAACATAAGAAATCTACCCTGGTTAGTACTGAAAAAGACCTTGTTTGGATTTGTATTTATGCTCTACAGAGGAAAAAGATACTACAATGAAAACGTTCTTAGCCTGAATTTGTGCCTCTGCACACTCTTACGTTTCACTACAAGTGTCTGCAATATGTCTGTGTATATTGTTCAGTGCTCCAAATCATCTTGTGAACAAGGTGATTTTTATCTCCAGTAGCAAGCTAGCCCACTGTAGTACATAATGGTAGTAAAAATAGACAATAGAACTACACAGCCTGATGATGGATGCAAGGAAATCAGCACACAGGAAAGCCTACCAGATAAAAGAATCTGCAGAAATAGATGAAACCATGTACTGAGGCATCTCAGAGCAGAATGCTCAGATCACAGAATACGCTGCTTGCAGCAGACTGGTAATAAAGGTACACAGGTTTTCTGAGACTGGTGAGCAGCTGACAAAATACAATCTTTCCACAATGCACCAAGGCATAGTTAACAAAATATTCTATAAAACCCTAAGATCACTGTATTTGCTGCCTATACAAGCAAAAAGGATTTTGATACAGTTCACAATTATGAGAAAAGGTTAAATCTGTAGATCTGGACACGCTTGCTTGCTTTATATCCATAACATCCCAAAAAATGTGTTCCGAGTCCTCACCAGAAGGATGGGAGCCCTCCAGATTTGAAGAACTACAGTTTATTCGACAGTCTCAAATAAAAAGATGAAATTTTGTTTCTTAGAGCCCAATTAAAACATAATTATGATGGATACAAGTCTTATGGAAATTACTGTAAAAACGTTTCCTGCATATAAAAACCAAATATCACATAAGCATTGCTATCACTAACAAAAATGTCATAATTCTCATCATGACAAAAAATATATAAATAAAATTATTTTTAGGATTAATGGGACACCTGGAAAATTATTCGGAGTTAATGTGATTTCAAATAAATTCTGCAAAACAGAACAACATACATACACGTAATGGTGTTATCCACCTATTAAATAAATAAAATTCCATGACAAAAAAATGGCAGAAGAAGAAAGAATACCCATTTTTGGTTCTTTCACACACTTTTTCCTGCTAAATGCTTATTATCCTTTCATTTCTAAGTAATAACTTTTCCAAAGCAATTGTGGGGAAAAAAAAAGAAAAAAAACCACCAAACCTTCACATGTGGAAGAAGAAACACTATTTACAGTTGACAAATAAATCTAGTACTGGTGCTTCAGAAGACTAATACTTGGTTTGCTATATGGTTACCTGTACTATCTAACACACACAAAATTCTGAAGTCTAGAGACCTGGCATTATGATTTCTATATGACTAATATGAAATTTATATGTCATCTTCTCGTTTTGACAGATTATTTTTGTAAAATATGTGAGACGCAACAAAACCATAATAGGTTTTTAATTATTGTTAAAGGAAGATTATGAAGGTCTGTTAACTTGTCTGATTATTAACTTTGCATTGCATTCCTAAAGTGTTATAATCTTCCTCTACCTTTGGCTTAGCAATGCTTTTTTAAAATCCTGTGTATACATGTATATATTTCACAGTTAAACCTAGCGACACAGTATGTGATAGGAAACTACTTTTGTCTCCCATGGGCTGCTGGCTCATGAAGATGGAAGCGCCTTGTTTAAAGGAGGTTAAAGTTTTCTCACTGGTAGGTACCAACAGGCTAGTTTAAACAAGCTAAATTTATATTGCACGTTACACCACCGTTTCTGTTAAAAAAAAAAAAAATAGAAGAAAACATAGAATCTGTAAGTGTAGGGGAGTAAAAAGTCAGGACAACCCAGTCAATCTAGCCTAATGCTGCATCTCATAGCCTTGGGGTACAGAAATTTTAGCAAAGAAAGGTGCACAAAGTCAGATTTTCAGGTTCTGCCACAAAACCAACCTAGAGATCATGCAGTGCTATTGCTTCCTTTCTGGAGGGCTCAATTTCCTACAGACAGGTCCCACCGGAGCAAGCAGGAGCAGACCATCTGAGAAAGGCAGCTCACTCCTGCCACCATAGCAGGACCCTCCAGCCGAGGTGCCTCTGCCGCTGCGAAGAGTCACAGGCTTACCACTGATGAGCTTGACTTGGATCAGAGGGAGAGCCCCAAGAGACACACCACCATGCTGAGCCAAAGGAGAGTTAGGGGGATGTACCCACCAGAGGAGGACCCCAGCCCTCTGACTATAGGAAATGGTATCAACAGGAAGCCTTATCCTATCTTTCCCTACAACAAAAAAGGAAGATCTCCTTGGCCTTCTCTTCTGTGTCAGCTCAGACCTTTCCTCAAGCTGACTCAATGCTCTGAGCCAGGAAGGGAACATCCATGTCTTCTGCTGATTTGAATTGACTCACAGGTGGATCCACTAAGCAACAAAGACTGAGCAAGGAGCAGCAAGCAGGCAGGAGGCCAGGAACGGAGAGTGAGGTAGAAGTAGGGGGAAACCCAGGACTTCTCCTTTTTCATAGGGGTTAGCACTGCTCGATCCATGTGGTGAAACCACAGCCTCAGGACAAGTAGAAGGAATCATACGGCTATCCATGTGCTTGGTACAAGCAGAAGGAATCACACGGCTACCCATGTGCCCGGTATGGAAGTGGTTGTGTGGGTTCTTTGCCTCCCTCTCTCCCTCCTGTAACACACTGCCTGGCAGTGCTTACTCATTTAATTAATTTTCTGAGCACAGAAGAAAAGTTTGCTGAATGCCAAGATCTAATTTTCTGGGTATCTGCTAAAAGGCTTAATTCAATGCTTTTTCAGCAAAGGTTCTTGGAAGTTAGATGTTCCTTATTCAGTCCAAAATTGACAAAGCTAAAAGCAAGTTTTGCAGGTAGGAGATATTTGACTGCATTTCCTATATTTCCAGATTTGATACTTCCATAGAGTTATTAGCATGAATGCTTGTATGGTAATCTTCCTCCACATGGGCACTTGTTTTGTAGCATAAAAATTAGTGTTCTTCAAATGGCACATGCACTCATAAATGTTAGAAATACCTGCAAAGGTTAAAAGATTTTAAGACACACTGTATGCTTCAGACGCAAAGGAGAAATCTTTCAAAACCACAAATGCTGCAGCTTAACTTTATGGCCAGGCTCTAAGCTGTGGTCACGTTTACTTGTTGCTGGATGAGCAGGCAATTGTGATTACCAGTTCTGTATCACAGGGCTGCTCTAACTGAATGCTCACCAATATATTTATCTAACAGACGCTGCAACAAGGGATAGTTGGAAATAAAGCAGGAAGAAAAAAACAGGCTAAATAACATTGTTTTAAACACAGCTCTCCAGCACATTTGTACCCTAAGTTGTGGGTAGAAAATACTATCAAAGAGCTTTTTTCCCCCATGTTGCATGTAAGTAAAACAATTGTAATTAATTATGGCAACTCAGAAAATGTTTATTAGGAAACTGTATTCACACTACAAGTGTCTAGTAAGGCAATGCTTCCATATAGGACACAAATACTCAAGAAACAAACACACCCCCTCCACCCCCCCACCCCCCTGTAATTTTACATGTTCCATCTTATTTCAAGAAATAGCTGCACCTTCTAGAAAAAATTTACCCTTTGCTATGAAAAGTGCTCATCTTGCTTGGGTAGTTAAATGCTGATCAATAGATCTTGGTAAGGTAATTTATTTTTTTATTATTTATTTTATTTTCTGAATTCCATTTCCATTCTTATTTTTCTGTTTTATTTCACCCTCAATGAAAATAAACTAGGTCCAGCTAGGTGGCTCCCTATGTGATGCAGGCACGCTATGTGGGATTAATAGCAACATTATTTGCAACTAAAATTTCCCTGAAGTATTGTCAGAGGTGCTTTAATTCACATCAGTCACATCTTAGCATCCAAAGGGATGTAATTTTCTGTTATTTTCTGGCTTGGGTTTTTTGTTTACATTTTCCTGACTTAAAAGCTTTCTGTTGCACTGATGTGTTTACAAATTGCCAGAGATCCCAATTGTTTTAATTGCTAAAAATGTCATTCCATTTGTCATCTACACAGCTAGAAAAGCCAAAGCTATGTCTCATTACTATCACACAACATATTTAACTGTGGGTAAGCAACAGCTGTAGGGAAAACAAATGGAATGAAGAACACCAGTTTTTTCTCTGGTTTCACTTGCAGGGAAAGGAGGGAAGACTTTGTTGGGAACAGACCAGTATTTCTGGAGCTGAGGAGAACGTTGTTGTGTATGAACCCATTAGTGAGATGCAATCACCTCTAATCCCTCCCTGGCTTGTTTGCAAATGGGACACCAAGTCTTATTAACTCTCCCAGGTGAAAGAGAAAAATCATGCATATTCTCCTTCCTTTATTCATTGTAAATTCTCAGGAAAAAAAATCAACCCTGCTAGCTTTCCAATAAGGTTTAGACAGCATAGTAAAATTATACATTTCCAGCACTGGAGAGGTCTCATTTTTATGAAATCAGTCGGATTCCTTAATCTACATTCAAAGATCCTGACCCTGTGTATTGGGTTTGCATGGCAAGCTTTTGGTAGCTGGGGGGGGGCTACAGGGGTGGCTTCTATGAGAAGCTGCTAGAAGCTTCCCCTGTGTCCCACAGAGCCAGTGCCAGCCAGCTCCCAGAGGGACCCACCGCTGGCCAAGGCCGAGCCCATCAGCGATGGTGGTAGCACCTCTGGGATAGCGTATTTAGGAAAAGGGGGAAAAAATCCCAACAACTTCAGCCAGAGAAGAGCGAGAACGCACGAGAGGCACATCCCCGCAGCCGCCATGGCAGGCAGGAGGGGCAGGGGGCTCCAGGCCCGGAGCAGAGGTTCCCCCCAGCCCGCGGTGAAGCCCACGCTGAGGCAGGCTGTCCCCCTCAGCCCGGGGAGGCCCACGGAGGAGCAGATCCCCACCGGCAGCCCCTGGAGGCCCCACGCCGGAGCAGGTGGGTGCCCGAGGGAGGCTGTGACCCGTGGGCAGCCCACGCTGGAGCAGCTCCTGGCAGGGCCTGTGGCCCCGCGGGGAGAGGAGCCCGGGCTGGGGCAGGTTTGCTGGCGGGGCTGGGGACCTCGGGGGGACCCAGGCTGGAGCCGGCTGTGCCTGAAGGACGGCACCCGTGGGGGGACCTGGCTGGGGCAGGGTGTGAGGACTGCAGCCCGTGGGAAGGACCCACGCTGGAGAAGTTTGAGGAGGACTGTCTCCTGTGGGAGGGACCCCACGCTGGGGCAGGGAAGAGTGTCAGGAGTTCTCCCCTGAGGAGGAAGGTGAAGCAGAAACAGCGTGTGATTGATAAACTGACGGCAACCCCCACTCTCTGTCCGCCTGCACTGCTGGCAGGGAGGAGGTAGTGAAAATCAGGAGTATAGTGAAGCCTGGGAAGAAGGTAGGGGTAGGGGAAGGTCCTTTTAAGATTTGCTTTTATTTCTCATAAGCCTACTCTGATTTGATCGGTAATAAATTAAACATTTCCTCAAGTCTAGTTTTGCACGTGACAGTAATTGGTGAGTGATCTCTCCCTGTTCTTTTCTCTGCCCACGAGCCTTTCATTGTGTTTTCTCTCCCCTGCGCAGCTGAGGAGGGGAGTGACAGAGCAGCTTTGGTGGGCACCTGGTATCCAGCCAGGGTCAACCCACCACACCCTGACGTTACCATCAAATAAGGATACCATCAGACTCTTGATGCCTGCTCAGGATACAGGCCCACAGTGTCTTAAGTTTACCTAAGGTGCAGTGCGGTATCACTGCCAATCTCATCTCCTTTGTTGCTGGTTTAGGATGCGGATCAGATGAAAACCATCTAAACGGAAAATTTTGGGGTTTTGCCAAATCAGTTCCCTGAACTGATTCTCTACCTGGTCACAAGTGTTGGTTCCTCTGCCTGGCAGAGGATGAGATCATGTGACTACTACACAGGACCACCCAGGCCTGCATTTAGACCATTCTCAGCATTATAGCAGAAGTATGTTCAAAACAGATTTCCCCAAGTAATTTGGGTACTAAAAGCAGTCCAGCTTCAACAGCATGAAGATTTGGGTGTGCTTATTTCCTCAGAGGGGGAAGTCCTTGGACTTCAAGGCAAGAAAAGAAGTTCTAAAATTATGTCAAAATTTTATTTCACATCTGTATTAATAACCACAGCACAGAAAACAGCAATGAATGCATAAATGAAAGCTGCACATGATAGTTGTATAAACTAAAGACATAACACCATACGAAAATAACTGATTTTGAAGACGGAAAGAATAAATACACGATGACATGCAGCCACACAAAAATCCAAGGTTATGTACTCAAGAGATTACAATTAATTATTTCAAACTTAAGGTGTGACCTTTTAGAAGCAGGGGGATGAAAAAACCATGACATCACTAGCTGTTTACAAAATGAGCATGAGCCACCAGTGTGATATAGTTGTGAAAGGCAGACACAGTAACATAAACACTGGAGATAAGGAAATATTAATGCTGTTGCAGAAGCTGCTAGTGAATTTCTTCTCCTTGTTCTTTACTGATTTATTGTTTTTTCAGTTTTGTCTATGTTCAAGTAAGAGCAACATCAGGATGAAAAACTGAATTTCATGGCTGGGCACTAAGCCAGTCCTTAGGTAAGAGGTTAGTGACTCCAATGTGTCAACTGCCTTTTGTATGGCACATTAACCCTAATGAGACCTCCAATTAAAGTGAACACAACATGCTTTGCCATGACCAGTCTGGCAGGCAGTGTGTGTTAGCACCTCAGCCTACAGCGAAAGCTGTCCTTCCTGCGGACAGTAGAGACTGCAGAAAACATGAAAGCAGTCTGTCAAAATATTTTCTACCATGGTAATACTGACATACCCAGAACTGGAAACTTATCATCATCTGTATTAACAGGTAAAGAAACTTTAAAGACCAAAATTACTTTGTGTTTCCATGCAACCTTATTTAGTCTTTAGAAGTTTGCTTGCCAGTAGTCATAGATGAACAGAACCAGAAACCGCTGTTCTTCTGCCTTAAAAGTATCCAACAGTATCCAAGCAAAGCTACGCCGCTAGCTCCCCGTAAGGAAGATGACAACGATGATGAGTATTAAGGGGGTGGGAATCGTGTGTATTTGCATCCTTCATTCCTTGCATAACTTCAGCAAGCACTGGCAGAACATTTCAGTTTGAGGGGAGGGGCTCAAAACCTCAGGTAACCAAACCCAGCGATGACCCGCCCACTCGCACCCCCGTGCATTACCCGTGTATGTTCCCATGTTTTTAGACACACACGCCCCCACCCCCAGCAGTCCGCTGCTGGCGCCTGTTCAAAACGCGGCGGCTCCGTCAGTGTAACGGTCCCGGGCCCGGTGCGAGGCGCGCAGGTGCCCGCAGGTCCCGCCGCCGCGCCCTCCGCGCCGCCCGGCCCGCTCCCCCTCCCCCTCCGCGCCCGCGGAACCGCGGGGCTCCCAGGAGCCGGGTCCTACGGCGGCCGCGGAACAGCCGGAGCCACTGCCTCATCAGAAATGCTGCCCGCCGCCGCGCAGCGCGCCTCGCCCGCCCCTCAGCGCCTGCCCTCGCCGCGGTAGCCGGGCGCCAGGGCAGAGCACCCCGCTGGCTCCCCCGCGGCGGCCGGCGGGGCAGGGCTGGCGCGGCGCGGCGGGCAGGCGCGCGGCGGGCAGCGCAGGAGGCGGAAGGGGCCGCGAAGGCCCCTCGGGCGCCGGGTGACGTGTCGGCGGGGAGCGGCGCGGCGCTCGGCGGCATCATGTGAGTGAGCGAGCGGCCCCGCGGCCCCCTCCTGCTCCTGCCCCCGGCCCCACTCCTCCCCAGCCCTAACCCGGTGCCTTCCCCTCGCTCTCCCCAGGTCGAAGGTAACCTTTAAAGTGACGCTGACCTCGGACCCGCGGCTGCCCTACAAAGTGTGAGTGGTGCGGCGGGCCGGGGCCCGGCGGGGCGGCCGTGTCGGGCGGGGCGGCCGCGGGGCCAGCGCCGGGCTCCTGGGCCGGGTGGCTTCCCACGGGCACGCTGCCAGGGCCTCCGCGCCGGTGGGAAAGGCCGTTTCTGCCGTTCCTTGTGGAACGAAAGGCGGGTTTCTGTTGTTAATTCCCCTGTCAGGGCTCTTCTACATTTTTCTGCTGCCCGGTCTGACTTAGGTTTTGATCTAGACCTTAAATAATACACGCACGCTTTTGGCAAGAGGATTACCGTTGGTAAAAGTGAAGTTTTAATTGGTTTAATAGCAAATAAAGTTGCTTTTCCGTTTGTCTTGGCAGTCACGTATATGCTTAAATTGTAATTTCAGGTTAAGTGTGCCTGAAAGTACCCCTTTTACAGCTGTCTTGAAGTTTGCTGCAGAAGAAGTAAGTAAAAACAGATGATACTGTTTTTCAACTTTTTCAACATTCCTGAAAACAAAAACTTTTAAATTCTAAAATGTAATGGTTAATTCAGTGCAGAGAATGCTCTCATTAGACACGCAAACACAGGCTTTACCACTGTCAGTGGGGCCTGCCAAAACTTTCAGAATCCTAAAATTAGCAATTCTTGCACAATTTACACATCACAAGCAGACATTGACACACTTCCCATTCTTCTTTTAAACCATTAAATATCAGTAATGTAAAAATTTGTGACAGTGGACATAATTAAAAGGTACCAGTATTGAATACTTAATACTTTAAATTACATAAAATATCTAGAAAATTTTTAGAATTATTCAGGAAGTTTTAAACTGTTCTCACATTCAGTTGCAGTAATCCCTGAAGTTTGGAAGACACTGTCTTTGATTAGAGAAGGTGTTGAAAATAGACATATGGGCTAGGTTGAGAAAACAAACTTAAGTGAATAAGGCATTGGTAATGTGTTCTTTGGCTGCTGAGTGTTTAGTTTTTCACATGGAATCCAAAACCATTGGGTGCCTGAATTGCCTGTAGAATGCATTTGAAGAGGTGCATCCTGTTTGTTTCAAATTAAGCATACGAAGATTGAGAGATGTTCATCTGGGTGTAAACAGTAAAATAAAGTGCTCGAAAGCATGATGTCTTTTTTCATCTAATCAGCAAACCGATTCAGCTGAGAGTCTGTTCTTGCAATTCCCCTTCTGTCTCTTCAGGAAAACTTGGCAAGCATGGAATTGTTAGGAAGGATAATGGACTCCATGTCTTGAGTCTCCTTTGGTTGTTAGTGTTACAGCACTATGACAGAAGTTCTTAGTGGAAGCACAGTTTTTTGGGGGAGGTTGTGAATTGTTTGTACCTTTACTTGAACAGAACAATACACAGAATGATAAGCGCTGTTAAAAGACATTTGCTGATTTAATTATTTTTTTACGTTTTTTTTTCCCTGGCTATTTTTAATCTGAACTAAGGCAACTGTGCCCACGCAACCCATTATGTAGACACCTAGACTGAAAAGTCTTAATAGGCTAGTATGAGGGACCACGAAACGTTAGAGTGGGACCGAGTAGTTGGAGACACCAAGAGTGAGGGGCCACTTCTGGTGGGAAGGGTTGCTATCAAACATGTTAACTTTACCTACTCGTGGAACCGTGATCGCTGGTGATAAGGTCCTCTGTGAAATGGATTTAGAGAATAATTAATTACTTGTATATTCAGGTTTAGCAAGCCGTTATTTTAGTGTATGTGAGTTGCCACTGGGAGTGTCCAAGGGAGTTTTGCTGTTTGACCACAGACCACTCTGGATCAGCACTGAAGCTTTTTACATTTCAATGAGACCAGACCCTTCTCCGTGAATGAATCTCCTTGATCCTTTGTGAACTGGCATTGAAAAGAATGAGAGAAAAAAATTTTGTCTTACACAAATGTGTTTTGTTCCTTGAACTGCATAGTTTAATTTTATGTTGTGTGTTGTGATTCGGATATTGGTTTTACAGTACCTTATGAAATATACAAGGGAAAGATGAAACTGTAGCCCTGGGCTTTGGACAAAATTGTTAGTTAGTCTCCAGGGGAAGTTCATTATCCTGTCAGTGATTAAAGCTCTTGGGGCAGAGAAGGATTTAAGGTTCGGCTGTTTAGCCTAAGCAAGTTTCTACTGAGTCGTTTTTCAGAGTCTTAAAGCTCACCAAGTCATAACTAGAATTTCCCTGGAATGAGTTGAACTGTAGCTATGATGTAGAATGGTCATCTTTTTATCTATCAAGTTTCGGTCAGGGTGCTTGTGAAAAGTTTACGTTTTTTCCAAGTAAAGTTTTCTGAATTACTTTCATTGCACAAGAGTGTGCTTCCCCCCCCCCCCCCCCCCCCCCCCCCCCTTGGAAATAACTGAAATACATAACTTTTTTTTTTTCATCTCTAGCATATTCTATAACATGTGAAAGTTGTACATTGTACATAATTCATGATTGGCAGAGCTGGAAGTAAGAAAACAAACTGGATCATTAAATGGGGACATCTCAGGAAGTCTCCATCGTTTGTAGCAGTCGCAGTTCTTCCCAATATATACATTTAGCAGTGGTGATTTGGATAATGCAAATCTAACCCTTGGTTTAGTTTTTATTTCTATGTTTGTCTTACAGGCTATATATAAAAAATGTAAATTAATATGTAGAGTATTAGAAACACTGCTGTTAGTTTTTATCGATTTATAATTCTTTCCACATTTGTCACAATTTATTATGACAGTATTGTGATTTGCAATGTGTGGTATCTATTGGTTTTTTCTTTAATCTGTTGGAGCTGCTTGGTACATATCTCAGGTATACCTATGCACAATACTTAGAAAAAACCTCTTATATTTGTGGAATTTTTATTACTAAATTAATCATCCATTTCCATTAAATAAAGTTAAATTTTATTCTTTCATGTATATTTTTGAAACTGTTCTGTTGTTCTAGTGTTACTCTTGATAGATTGGTACTAAAACATTATGGTTTAATGCGCTTATTTGTTATTCATTGTGCAAAAAGTAGATGAGCTTATTACTATAGAGGATTTTTGTCATCATTGTAAAAAGTGAGATTGTCATCTTATAGTTTGAATGTAGATATTGACAAATGTATTTCCTAGCAGTGGAGAAAATAAGTTGTGTAGTAGCCTCAGTTAACAATTTATAATGTTTTTAAAGCAAATAATCCCTTACTTTAAAGTGTGTGAGTTTGGGGCTGGATGTTACCTAACTTGATTCCAAAGCAAACCAGGGATTATCTAATGAATACAGAACTTTGCTGCTTGAGTATCCATTTGACTTTGCGTCAAGGAAAGCTGGTGTATTTTCAGCATTGGAAACGTATGCTTAACAGCCACAGGAAGAATTTTTGATTTAAATAGTGAACCATACTGCACTGAATTATGTGTAATTATTTCCAGCGGTGGTTTCCCTTTCTGTATTAACTTGTGATGATTTTCATGTGCTGAGTGTATAGCTGACAACTATTGCTGTTTGGGCCAGTATTTTGGGCTAAGAGAACAAAGTGTTTTATTCCTTTCTAACACAATACAATATGAAGCAGTAAGAGAATGAGAATCTTAACTAGTGCTTTGCTGACTGGTTGCCACACAATTCTCGTGTACCTAGTATATCAGCATCAGATAGATTCTTTACTGAAAAGCAAAATGACACAAAATGAGTGAAGACATCCATCCTCCTGTGAATGATCCTTCCATTTCATGCATTGTTGTGTATCAGAAGAGACACAGAAGAAATGAGAAGAAGCACTCAAAATTCTAGAAGTTATGTTTTTTGGGTTTTTCCAGGTGATTTAGGAAAGATCCGTGGTATCACTTAGCTGCTTGTCGAAAAGTAATGTAATACTAAGTTAAACATATATTTGTTGCTTGTTCAAGTTTTTATGTGTTTTTTTAATTTTCAAATTTGAGATGCTCATTCCAGGAGGCAGAACTTCATATGATTGACAGTCCCATTGTTCCAACCTTATAAATTCATTTTCTCCTATTATGCAAAAAAAATTAAAAAATAATCCCAACACAAAACCCAAACCTGTTAAAAGATTTCTCCTTAGACTGCTAAGTGAAGATTCCCGAAGTCCGTGAACTTGAGAAAGAAGGCTTGCTTGCTTCAGCATGTGATATGTGTATACATTAGCTGTTAGGAGATGGAAGATTATTTTTTACATTCTTGCAGTAAAATATGTAGCTCCTATTTTGTCAACTTTACTATTCAAATCTTGCTCTCAAAACGAATTGTTACTTTCCTCATGGCCTTTCTGTAATGACACTGGTATCTAACCTACCTTTTCCAGAAATTAATGTTTTCATTTCATGCTGCAAGATGAGGAGGTGACGTGATTTACCTCCTATGGATAAAAGGCTATGAGAGAATAAGGTTAAAAAAGTTCTGCCAATTTTGTATGTCTGGAGATAAAAAGAGCCAGGGTTTCAGTATATTGATGATTAAGTACTGTGTTCAAACATGGGTTTTTTTGAGTTTTAGCAGTTGCTGTTAATGCATAGTGTTTCTGCAAATCAAACCTGGGAATCTTAAGCTGAGCAATTGGAAAACAGGGAAAGCACAACTAGGGAATGCCATTGAAAGGCATGGCTGAAGTGACTTGTTTAGCCGATGGGAGAGTTCCACAGTTCTTCCAGGGAAGCGCTCAGTGTTAGCTTTCCTAGTTAGCCACCCTTTTTCTTAAGCAATATATAGAGGAGGAGGAAGTGCTTTGTGAGGAGGTTTTGTTGATGCTTGCTTGTTGCTGAAACACCAGTCTTCTACCTTAGGGGTTGTTCATTGTCTAAGTAAATGAAGCCTGAGGAACAACCTTTGGTCCTCACACCAAGTAGCACTGATTGACTTGTGCCCACCTCACCCTTTCTGTCCTCTGTGGTCCAACCACATTACATAGTGCAGGATTTTTCTCTGGCCCTGCCTGACTTCCTCTAGTCCTGACAAATGATAATTTTTGGCTTCCCCATTTCAGTTCAGATCTTCTGAAACAGTTTGAAGCCTGTATGTAATGCAATCCTACCTGAGCGGGGCTTTTCATATTAGAAAACTGATCTCATATGATGCACGTGGAGGTGGGGTACTGCAGAGACACATGGTAGTGACTGAGGGTACAAAGCCTGCTTAGGCTTTGGTGTCAGAAATCTGAGGAGGGAGCCAGGTCTGATGCAGTGCTGTTAGAGCTTCCTTTTGTAAGCAAGTCCTGGAGTGAACTCATCTCTTGGACCATTGCAGTTGGAGAACCTAACAGAACCAGAAAGAAAACTAGGGAATTGGTCATAATTAACCAAGATTAGCTCAAGTTAATTCTTGTTTAATTCCTGTTAGACATAACAGATATGCTTCTTAGAGTTCATTTCCTTATATGTTTTAGGTATTCCTTTATGTAGTATCACAAGAGCTGTTGTTTCTTAACTGTGCAGATGCTTAACTTTTATGTTTTATCCAATGAGTAATAATTGGATTTCATTAGTTGTTCAGTACTGCAAATTTTGCATTCTCTATTGAGGTGTCTAATCAACTTTCACTTTAAATCTTCATTTTGCTATATCTGTAAATTGGAGGGGAATCTTCTCAATTTCCTGTACCTGAACCAGCTAAAATTTTAATTGCTTTGAATATTCCCGATATATTTTCTGCTTTAACTATGTCTCTCTTGTTATTTTGTCCTACTCATTCCATTTAGTTCAAAGTTCCTGCAGCAACGAGTGCCATTATAACAAATGGTAAGAATATAGTTTATATTTTTGTATAAAACAGGGGATTTTTATTGTTGTTTGAGTGAAGGGGTATTTATAAAAGCTGAAGTGTCTTTTCTTTCACAACCTCTAAGACTTCAGACTGAATTTGATAATATTGCAGCAGTATTTAAATTGTTTGTGCATGGGATGAAGGTATTAAACCACTAATATAATTAATTTGATTTTGTCCAAATATATACGTTGGATTTTCTGTGCTGAATGTTTCTTGTTAGCTTCTTTGAAAAGGCTGGTTTTGGTTGTAGGAAATAGCTGCATGAAGACCTGATGTAATAACTATATCTTGTTGGTATACTATATTTTTTAAGCTGTAGGTTTAATATAGTAAATTGTAATATACCTATTTCGTCTTCCCCTCTTTTTTTTCTCTCCTTTTTTAAATTTTTTTTTCTAGATGGTATAGGAATAAACCCTGCGCAGACTGCGGGTAAGTTATTATTTATGGAGCCCAGTATTAAAAACCTCAGTTATTTTTCTTTTAAACTATTGCAGAGCACTCAGGTTTGATTTATATTTTAAGTTTTTATTTCTTAAATGGGAGAAGCATTACCTGGTAGTTTTCAACTACAGTCAGTGTAGTGTGTAGAAGGTTAAATCCACAGAACTGTTGTTCAGCATTTTGTTTATTTAGGTCTGTGAAAAAATAAGGCACTTCTGATCTTTAGAGCTTAGTTATTTAGTGTGCAGTTTGAAAAAGCAATACTGTATTACATGAAATAACAAGTAATAGCTGTATTTTTCCCCCACTATACCTTGTTCAGTAGTAGTTGCTATTTTAGCGGCACTTCTCCTGGGGTATATTTAAAAAAAATAATACTCAGGTTTAGAGCAAGAACTGTACGTGCTTTGGAAAACGTGTTTTCAAGAAGAGGGGATCTTCTTGCTGACAGCCCCCTCGTTCTCACCAAGGGGTTCCATGTGAGAAATCTCTGATTTTAACTGTGAAGGCTTGTTATGAGACAGAAGTTTATCTCTGTCACAGAAAAATGTAAAGCTTTTCCCCATCACCTCCTGAAACACATGGAAACATCGTACAGATGGTGAATTGTACTAATAACGATTTGTTGTCTGGAAGCAAGCTTCTGTGGACTTGTTCTTGAAAGCTGTACTATACAAGAAATAATTACAGTAATTTAATCTCAACCCATTTGAGATGAGTTAACAGTGGAGTATCTTAGGGAAGAAATGTTCGTAACTTTCTACTAAGAAATAACAAAAATGGCTTTGGTGCTTGTAGAACCCAGTCATCCCGTGAAAACTGTGAATCTAATTTTAGTCCTGCTTGCAAACATGATGAACAATTGATGGAGACTTGCTGCTTCTCTGGTTTTTGCATGAAATCTCTGCCAGATCTCATTCACTTGTTCCTTCTGTGTGCCAGTCATTATTGAAGATACCACACCATATTTTTTTTCAGATCTAAAGAGACAATAAGAAAGCAAAGTATTATCAGCATACTTAACTATAGTGAATAGTAGTAACTTATGGTTAGAAGAGCACTTGCTTGACATTAGTCTGGGGAACTTCTTGGAGCTGTAAAAGGAACCATTTAAGTGTAGTGACCCATTTCTGAGGTCTGTGATTGCATCAACAAAATTTGAAAATTAAAATCAAGTGAGTGTTCGGCTTCCTGCTCCACTTGAAGTTTCTGTCCTTCCCGAACTTGTCTTAGGACACCTGGATTATGGTTTGCCAGGTGTACTGCCTCAGGTGGACTTCTCAGCTGGTGCAGTTCTCGTCATGATCCATTGACCAAGTATTATTAAAAATATATAATAAAACTAGTGGTTTAGTTTAGCTACTAGATCGTCACCCTCGTGTAAAGCCACGTTTGCACATGACCACTCAAGAATACTTGGGCAACATGAGTAGAGTCAGTTGCCTAAGTTAAGGTGTCACAGAATCACAGAACGGTTAGGGTTAGAAGGGACCTCTGGAGATCGTCTATTCCAACCCTCTGCTAAAGCAGGCTCTCCTAGAGCAGCTTGCACAGAGTCGTGTCCAGGTGGGTTTCAGATGTCCCCAGAGAAGGAGACTCCACACCTGTCTGAGCACCTGCTCCAGTGCTCTGTCACCCTCAAAGCAAAGAAGTTCTTCCTCGTATTCAGAAGGAACTTCTTGTGTTGCAGTTTGTGCCCACTGTCCCTTATCCTGTCACTGGGCACCAGTGAAATGAGCCTTGCAGCTATGCATGTTGAATTCACATCTCCAATTGATTTGCTTTACCTCTCCTAAGTTCTTATAAATGTTGAGGAATTTTTCAGTAGTAACGTGGCAGCATCTCATATGGCACCAAAACAACCAAAATCCAACCTACACTAAACCACCAAATGCAACACCCAGACCAAGATCCTTTCTCACTTTACAGGGAAACATACACAATTTAGATATAAACTTATGTTCAGCCTTTTTAATTGGTACCTCAGAAACCTGGTGGAGTAAGATGTATTTTTTTTTTCCCTTCTACTCCCCCCCCACCCCCCAGCATCTACTAAAGTTCCTCTAGATTGAACAGTTCAAAAACTTCCCAAAATAAGGTGGATTAGGAATAAAATCTTAGTAATCCTTGGATATTTCAGAGGGTTTGTACTGTTCCACTATTTCTTCACCTTTCTCAATAAAAGTACTCAAGTATTGACTTTCTCTCATTCTTGCTACATGATTCCATGGAGAAGGGGAAATGAAAACTGAAAAAACTGGGTTTAGCACTTAATTCCTGTCTTGATTTAAATTTTAAGTCCTCGATAGTTTGGGGAATAATATGCCATAACTTTAATAAAACCTCTGTGATATCAATGATGGAAACCGACTGAAAGGTGGGGTGAACTGCTGTCTACATGAGATACAGTTGTGGCATGTTATAAAATTTTGGAGTTTTATGATGGCCATTGCAATGGATACTTTTCATCTAGATGAGTAAGCTTAGTTTTCTGCTTCGCTGCTGTGACAGATTTATGTTCAGCAGTTTTTATAGATCTCTTTAGTGTGTGGTGTTGGCAGATCCCTAAAAACAATGTCTTCTAATACCACATTCTTTTGAACTGACTTTCTAATACTTGTTATGTTGAGTAAGCAGAACAGTTTCAATCCTGATCCATGTGCCAGAAATGTGAAGTTTAAAAAAGGGTAGCTTTGTTCCAGTATGCTAATAATTTGAACAAATGTTAAATATCTTAGTCTTTTTTTTTTTTTTTTTTATAAGAGCACTCTGCATCCCTGAAATGGGGTGCTTGGGAGAGAAATAAAATTATTCTGCTTTTACAAGTCAGTGCAAAGATGTATAAGAATAGGTAGATATTGTTGAAACCTGATACTGTAGAATTACATGTAGTCTTTTTCATGCAATAGCAGTATGAATTTTAAAAAAAGTTCCGTATAGTAATTAAATAATGCATCACTTCTAGCAATGTGATTTCATTTTCAGATGTTATAGCTAATAGAAGAAAATAGCAACCTGAATGACAATCCTGAATACATACAGAAAATATTCTAGACATCTAAGTATTAGAAACTTAGGATTTTCATACTATGTCCTCTTGAAAAGACTGTCATGATTAAGACTATGCAGTAGTAAATAGGAAGGTCAAGACTTTGTGATAAAATTAGACTGACCTATGCTTGGACCTGTGAAGAGCCTTCCTAAAAGAAAAGTACGGTTGAGGTTCTGAACTTAGAAGCAGATAAGTACTGAACCAGAGAGAAGTAAAAATGAGTCTATGCATGAATGACCGCAAGATAAAAAAGGTAATTATGGAGAACTAAAACTTTATTTCCTGGCCTTGAAATTATTATGACGTGTAAGTGAAACCAGACATTCAAGTATGGAACTGCAAAGTTAAAAGCCCATATAGTTTGCAAGTCTTACTAGATGACTTTGGGTCTGGTGTTTTTATTTAAAAGTAAGAGGGATAAGATGAAATTCCTTGGAAGCATAAAAAGACGTATTTCCGGTATATTAGAGGAATTAATACAAAGATGTTAAATCTTGACCTAACATTATCCTTTAAATGTGTATGCTTGTTTAAGTAACACTTCATTTTATTAGTTGGTAACACATTTTGTTTTGTTCGTTTGTTTAGGAAATGTATTTCTAAAGCACGGTTCGGATCTACGGATTATTCCCAGAGATCGAGTTGGAAGTTCTTAACATCTCGTGAAAGCTTTGGAATAAGTGACATTGCCATGCAGCAAAGGTCTATTTATTTTGGAACTCTGAAATGCAACTAATTAATTGGCCTTTTTCAAAGTTAGCAAAAGTGACTTCCCAGGATTTGATTTTTTTTAAACAGAGATAAAGATTCATTCTATTCTTAATATATTTTAACTCGTGCACCAATTCTTCCCTGACTAGTAGAAGAATGGGCTGATTGCATGTTATGTGCCTGAACGAAAGACGGACTTCTCTGTATAGGTGTTACTGACACCACAAGGGTGACCACACAGCCACGATCAATAGATATTTAAAATATTGGATATTGTTGAGCCTCCTTTGTGGAACTATGTTATGATTTTCCTATAATGAAATTGTTCCTACTGAGAGCTAAAACTTTTTCTCTTTTTTTTTTCTTTGTTTTTTATCTAAATTTACTTCCATGTCAAGAGGAATGGTTTTCACATGGTTCAAGTATTAAGCTCAAATACAAGGGAAATTTCAGGGGTTTATTACTCGCATAGGTAAATAACTGCCAAATGTTCCAAAGTAATTGTAAGATTTAATTGTTGCAAGTATTTTAGATAAAGGAGAAAACAGGTTTCTATATGTTAAAACTTAATTTGACCTATTGTGAAGTCAAAGGCAGTTGTAGAGAATGAATTTATGAGACCTTATCTCCTCATGTGAAGTGTCATCAGCTGAGAAAGATTGCAGCGTTGTTTGGGAGTCTGTAGGTACTGGTCAAATACATCATTCCTTTTTCAGTAAACTAATACTGTTTCTTTCCAAAAGCCTTGTTGTGTTACTGCATGTTACATGGGAAACAGCGTAGAATTCACTGAAATGTTTGTGTTCAGATTATATGTTTCTTGTTTATAAATTGCCAGGGGTAAACTATCAGTTGTGTAATTTAATTAGAGAAATTGCTGCTTTTTTTTGCTACTTTGTGATTTAATGTATTTGGCAAAATCTTAACCCTGTTGCATTTTTTTCTGTCGTACTGAGTTTAACAGAAAGAACAATGGGCAATGTAGTGCTTGGTTAAATGAGTATTGTCACAAATACAACTGTCCTGTGCAATAATTCTGCTCTAGAAAGATGTTCAGATGCGTCAGTGCAGAAGTACAGAATGCCCTTCTGAGTGGGTGGAAGTTGATCATATAGAGGAAAACTCTTCTGAAAGTGATATTTGACTATAAACATTTTCCAACTCTAAAATTCATTGTAAAATTCTGGATTTTCTTTTCTTTTAATAAACAATTATATGAAAAAGTGCAAACTTTGTTCCTCTCATCTTCTTAATTAGATTTTGGCAATAATTAAAGACTCTGCTCTTTAACTTTCCAATCAACATGCTTTGAGATTCTTTTCAAGCCAAAAGATTCTTACTATGCAGAATTCTACAGAACACTGCCCTTAAAGGGCAGAGTGTATAGTTTTTATTAATCTAATGGCACAATATAATTAGGAGTCAAATGAATTGCTTGTAATTTTTATCAGCAAATCTCTTGAATGAATACCTGAAAAACCACCTGATACAGAAATATATTAAACAGGAGCCTTTTTTTTTTCTCCTGTCTAAAAGCTGCAGTATTGTTTTTGAAAGGCCATCGTAGCTAAATATCAGAGCATCGTAGTTTCAAAATATGTTTATGTAATGGAGAAGGTTATATAAAAATAATTTTAGATGGTGGCCAACATTTCATACACTGTTACTTAGGTAATAACACAGCATACATTGTTTGACGTACTGCATTACAAATAGATCACGTAACATGCAAAGTATTTGTTTATTTGGAACAACAATTGGTTTTTGTAGTGCTTTCTGTGTTCATTGCACCTTTGTCTCTATATTGTCTCTAAAATCTGAACATCTGTTTGGTAAAGAGGCTTCACTTCAGTGGTAAAATGTACTTGAAAAAAATGTTTTCAAGTTGATTTGTTCGCAAGTTCATTTTGTTAAGTCATATTTGACATAGTTGTATAGGAAAAATTTAAAACTTAAAACCAGACTTCCTAGGGCTTGGGAGTTGTCATAAGACTATGAAAAGTGCTGTACCCTCAGACTTGTACTGGTGTGTCTAACCATACTTCAAGGCATACTTTGGAAATTGACTCTACCTGGAGTCTGTATTGTCTTTGGCTCTGGTTATAACTTGTGTTAAATGAAAGACTTCTGTTGTTTGTAATTAACTTTGTCATGGCTTTGCTGAAGTCAATTTAAAAGGTCTTTTTTTTTTTTTTTTCCTGTATTTTACATTTGTAAAAGGATGGCTGGTTTGTATTACAAAGATACTCTGAAAAGAAATTTTGGCAGACTCATAAATGTGAAAAATCCCACCAAAACATTTAAAGAGATGTAATAATTCTTTTGGTTTATACAATATTATGAAAGTCTTATTTTTCTCAAATTATTATTTGATAGAATTTGAAGGTGTCATGGAAAATTTCAGGGTGGGAAGCACAATGATCTGATGAAGTATAGAAGAACTGGGAGTTAGGAAATGGCCCTGATGGTAGTTCTGGTAGTAGTATGGCTTTCTTCCTTGTGTTCTCAAGTCACAAAATCTAACGTTCTTCTGTGTTTGAGATTAAAAGACAATTTTATTCTCTTGTTGTTGCTAAATAACTGTAAAAATTGTTGACAGCAGGTCTCAGAAGTGGAGAATTTTTCTTCGTAGTGTTCAGGTTGATGGTGAAAACCTGGCTTTCACCGCTGCTGCAGTGATACAGTGAGCAGCTGGAGCAAGAGAAGGAGCTGTGCAGGTGTGACTGCAGAGTGTTAGTGTGTTCTGAAAGTGCTGGGGGCACAGCAGTCCTTTGTATGGTAGCATGTGGGTGGCTGTCAGACAGAGCACTTCAGTGGGGCAGTGGGAAGAAATAAATCCTGCAGTCATCCTAGTAGTGCTGTGGAGACCGTGTTTCAGTGATTCTGGCAGGAGCGCTGAGCTCCAGCTGAGTAAATTCAGCCCATGTGCAATACATCAATACATAGTGTTCAGATTTAAATGCAGTGTACCCAACTGTACATCTCTGTAGTGAATTTCAGCCAGTTCCTACTGCTGGAAGGTAAATACCAGAGAGTGTTCACAAAGGCTAGCGATACCTTTTTTGAGGCTAATCTCTGCAGGCTGTTTCTGAAATTAGTGGAAGTGAGGGTTCTCCACACGGAGATTCAGAGTAGCTAAATGAATCCCGAGTTCTGAATCATGCTCTGGAGGAGCCTTTCTCTTTTTACTGACTAGAGAAAGCAATTGAGGCATTAACCTGCGGGGGCCAATATTAACCTTTGTGAATACCTTCCCCAACAGGCACTTCCATCTCCTGTCAATATTATATGTTACAGCATTGTGCTACCTGCTTGCTGTTGTTTGATCTTGATGTTTAGCACATGATACAAAGCTCCCAGGGACTTGTTCAAAATGAAAATTACAGGAACTTGTTTGCATGAAAACAAACCTGGTTTTTTATGCAATACAATTAGTTGAATGTATTTATTTATTTTTATTCAGTAGCCTTGGTGGGAGTGTGGGGAAGGCCTGTTGTTCTTTACGGAAAGCTTTGTCAGGTTAAAATTGGTTGTCTACAAACAAAGAGGAAAATGTGTACACTGAAGAAGAAAAAAAGATTCTGCTAGGTTTTTTTCAGAGTATAGAATTGGCCTCCTTTATCTCCAGCTGAAGAGGTTAAATGTTCCTGGAAAGCAGATTTTAAAGGGTTTGGAATGCATACAAATAGCCACTAATAGAAGGACCAGTTGCAGGTGTTCCTCTTGATTACTGCGCAGAAAATCCTGAAGGCTCTGAGTGGGAACTGGCAGTGTCTTTCACTGGTGAGAAATACCAGATGTTGTTTGTAAGAACTATATCAACTTTAGAGGCTTTTGATCATTTTAATGGAGAAAATTGCTCTTTGATTTTGAACAATAGATCAAGTTTGGCCTACAGTCGAGTTCTATTTATAGACCTTGAAAGTAATCTTCACGTAGCGGGAGTGAGATCACAATCCACAATCCCTTTCACTGCTCATGGACTTTGAAAAGAAATAAATCTAGTACAGTGTGGGCATTAAAAAAGGTTCAGGATTCAAAGGTGAATTGCCTGCTGAAAAGCGCAATATCTTTTTCTTCAGGAGACTTGGCTTTGATAAACATTTGTTATTGTCTGATGGAAGGTTTAAAACGGGAGGAAAAAAAAAAAAGGGGGTGGGGTTGGTGTGGATGTACTTTGTCTTACCTATTGTGGTCCATGGTCATTTTGCCATTCCAGGTTCACGCTGTATGTCTTCTCATAGCAAAAGCCACAAGATTTTAGTAGATATGGACTATTCTGTTTGCTATTACAAACATCTTGGAAATCCAGCTTAAGAGCTGTGGGCTATTTCTAAGACACTAAATGCTAGAGAAAATAGATACATGAAGCATACTGTCCACATCTAGTGAACATTCTTGCTATGGATGATCAGAAATAGCGTGGTATTAATTCTGGCTCATGGTCCTAACACTTTATAAGCATTGGGCATTACATTAAACTGCTTTTCTGTCTTTTTCTGGAGTAGTTCGTAATACTTCAGATGGCATGCTAGCTTTGCCAGAATGCTGTTAGTTTTTACTATGGGCCAAACTTACTGTTATGACTTTTGTAGAGTACAGAAATAGAAGTGCTGCTTCTGCACCAAGCTGGATTTATGCAGACCTTAAATATATATATGCATGTGTAAGTAACTGACCTGTGCAGCTCTTAACTCCTTCCATGAGGAAGCAGGACCTTGATACTTTTACTAGTTGAGCAGAATAAGTGAGCTGCAGTGGAGCATAGAGTGGTAAGTTGTGGCTTATGAATGCCAGTAATAGTAGCAACCTCATTTAAATATAAAACTACAAAGAATAATTATTCCATATATATATGGAGTCTTTCTGATTCTGGGCAAAAAAGTTGTTGTCCCACCTCTGGTTCAAGGCAGAGCTAAAGTCAAGTCTACGCTTAAGGGCCCTGTTGCACATCTTACTTTTCTGCAAGTTATTTTGGAAATACTGTTTGTATGGAGCGAATTCCCACCCAGGTGTAAGTGGCATGATCAGACTCAGGATATTCACAGGAACCACGCTGACCAAGTAATTCTCCCGAAATAGCTATTAGAATTGCTTACTGGTTTCAGCCATTGTATCGGTTCTTCATGAGTGCTGCTTTAAAAAAAAATTAGGTTGGTTTCCTGGGTATTTTGTTATGTATGACTTGAGATCTAATTACAGAAGTCAAGAAAGGAGCAAATGTTAGTTATTTTGTATTCAAAGTAATTGCTTACAGAGTTGCTCATAGTTGGCTCCAATAATTTGCCCCATTTGTCTGCAAAGGAAAAGGAAACGTTTGCACTACATGAAGTAGAAGGGCAGTACCTGTTCCCTGCTCACTTAAAATGAGATCAAAGGTTTGGTCATTAAGTGATTGTTACATCTTCTGATAACATAGACTTGATTTTGTGTCCTGGCACAAAATAATTTTTAAAGGTTCTTTCAAAATATCATTGACTATTAGCCAATTACTACAAACCAATAAAAAAAGCAATGAGGTTGTTCATTGTCTTTCTTGGGGAATCAACAGTGAGAATTCTGCAAACTTACACTATTAACTGTGCTAACTAAGCAAACAGCCATCCTCAAGTTGCTGTGCAAGAGTGGCTTAAATGGTTCTTGTAGCTGCTCAAATGTGCCCACTTCTAATTTAGTTTTCTATTTCTTGAAATTTTCATGGTGTTGAGCTGGGAAAAAAAAACCCCCACACTATCTCAAAGCTCTGTCACAAAAGTGTTAATTTCTTTCCCAAAATACATTGCTTTTACCTGACTGTGTTCAGGTTATTGTTACTGTCACATGGTTACGTTAAGCACATATTCTTCGAGCTGCTATGATTTCAGTAGAAGCAGTCATCATTCAACTGAGCAACCTGTGCAAGTCAGTGACCTTCAGAAAAGTGAGGTGTTCCCTGCTGTGGAATCTATTGAGACACCTTTGGATGTTACCTGCTAGTATAGTAAGTTACCAACTTTTTAGTTGATGATTCTTTAGAAAGCATTAAGATAAAAACTAGGAAATATGACCTGTGGCTCTAATATGGATGAGAAAGAACCATATTACAGGAAAAATGCTGCTGAAATGAAGGGGACTGCTGTTGCAGTGGAAGGGACTGGTCCTAACAACTAGACAGTTTCACATATGGGACCAGATTCATACCTCAAATTTGACTTGTGGGGTTTTTTTGCTAAAGTTGTGATTTCCTTATGATTATTTTTTTCCCCCTGTGCTGTCTGTATGACTTCTTGCATAAGGGGGAATACAGAACGACATCTGGATTGACAACCCAGTGCCTTGAACTAGACAGAAGAGGATTGCAGCCCTTCTTCTGGGAACCAGTGTCTGTATTATACATCCAACAGCCAGCAGTTAAAACAAGAAAGAGGACATGAGTAGAGGGAAAAGAATGCTGGCCTTCTAAGCCAAATGCAAAGAGAACTCCAAATACTTAAATGTATCTGTGTTTGCTCATTTTTTCTGGTGGTACACACCTTTCTTTACAGTTGCCTGTGTATGTGTGTGGACTGCCCTCGGGTCAGGATAGCTTGTAGCCTACTGTTTTCAGTAATCTGAGAAAGGCTGATCTTCAAGGTAAGGAGAAAATTGGATCTTCATCATAGTACTGTAGGTGAGCCCAGGCAGCCAAACTCCTAGGAGGCAGGGGGAATGCCCTGACCCCAAACTGGCAGTATCAGAATGAGGTCTTTGTGGTTAGCAGAGTTTTGGAGAGCTTACAGTACAAAAGAAGGGCACTGACATCCTGGAGCAAATCCCGTGGAGGACTACCAGGATCGTTAGGGAACTGAAGCACAAAACACAGGAGGAGAGAGTGATGGAGCTGGCTTTATTCAGCCTGAAGCAGGGAAGGGTAAGGGGGGAATCTTTCAAACATCCAAGGGCTGGTTGTATAGAAGATGAAGACAAAACTGAGTTAGAAGTAGACAGTGAAAGCAGTGGACATAGATTGCAGCATGGAAATTTCTAATTATATATAAGAAAAGAAGTGCTTGGACACGAAGTGGTTGCTAAGAGAGGCTGTGGGGTCTCCTGTATTTGGTGGTACTCAAAAGATGGTTGGACAAGGCCTGAGAACTGAAGTGACAGTCTGGCCCAGGTCTGAGTGAGGCCTGAACCAGATAAACCCCAGAGGTTCCTTCCAGCCTAAGCTAGTCCCTGGCCATTTCTTTCTTTAATCTCTCTCTCCTAACTTTTTCCTGATAAAGAGCTACATCTTGCTTTACCTTAGGTGTCTGCCCAGGTAGTGGAGACAGGGCAGAGCCATAGCTCTTCCCACTTGGCTACTTTTTCCTCTCTGCACACATAGTTTCTCAGAAGACCTATAAAGGGTTATTGTCTTTGACCTCCTGCTGGAGAGTGGCATTAAGTTTGACTCTGGGAACAGTCAAAATCTTGGTATCCTCTAATGTTGTGTAGAAGCTGTGATGCTGTGACATTGCGTAAGAAGTTTGGAGTCCGATAGATTAAATACAAATGCATGTGTATTAATGATGATGTTAATATCAGCAATTTTGTAAATTGCATTTCTTTTGTGCTTAAATTGAAAACAAAAAGACAATGTTGGATGTAGCTAATCAGCTAATATTTATTGCAGTAACTTTCTAAACCACATTTTCCTCAAGTGGATGGGGGAATGTAAATAGCATTGCTGTAATAAAATGCTGACAGAGGATCCATGTTGCTTGAAAAATTAACATCTTTCAATTCATTTTTACATTGACATTTCCAGTTAGCAGTAGTGATTTAGCAGTACATACCCATTAACTTGTGACAGGGTTGGGTTATATTGCTCTGGGCTCTGGAGTACAATACAGGTAATACTGGCTGGCAAAACCAGCAGCTCAGCGTCTGTACCCGCAGCGGGAATAGTAAAAGATCGCGCAAGCACTCAATAAGCACCACCCATGCAAAGCTGATTATTAGTGCATGAACAGGAGCACAGTACATCTTGTCAACTGTACAGTAGTCAATGTTATCCATTATAGGTGACAATGAAATCAAAATGGTCCAATTATTTATGTCAGTTTCATTTAATTCTCACTTCCTAACTAAATACTGTTCCAGATGAATATGTCTGTAGCACAAAGTCAGTGGCCAGAGTGAGCTCAGGTACTGATTCATATTTCATGGTTCTATGTTGGACAACTTCAACTCTTTCCAAGATAGACCTGTTCCAGAGATGGATTGCAAGAGAGTCAGTGCCATGTGGCCTCACATCCAGGAATATCTCATTTAAAAGCTGGTCAGAAGTTTACCCATTTCATTTTTACTTGTAATCTTGTGGCCACAGAAACTTAGGATGGAGATATTCCATTGATTTTCAAGCTTTAGGGTCAGGGGTTGCTGAAGATTTAAGCACCATATCTAAAGATCTGCAAATGACAGAGGAAAGCAGTTTTATCCATGTGATTTTTGTAAATTATTAGCCTGTGACTTTTAAATGTCTTCTGTCCTACTGACATGCCAGAGGAACTTAATAATGCCAAAAAATTTTGCAACTATGGAAAATGTTGTGCGGGGGTGTTTAAAAAAAATAATAAATCTCTAAGAGGATCTTAAAAATGAGACCGCTTGGGCATTGCAGGAATGGGTGAGGCTTGACATCCCATTTCATTGTTGTGGTTCTCTACAAACATCCATGGCTGATCAGTGTCCTGCGGATATTCCATTGCCCTGATTCCAAACACTTCCAAATATGAACTGAAGAGGCAACTTGTCTTTAGGCATCTCTAAAAAAACACTCTTTACTACTTTCAGGTTTGACCATTCTGGACAGTCATCTATCTGATACCAGTGATACTTCCATAGGAGACATAATGTCTTTTGTCATCAAAGTAGTGTGTAGACTATCTTTAAATGATAAAAGTAATGCAGTTTACACTGGGGAGCCCTCACAGCTAAGGAAATACAGCAAATACATAAAGTATCTTGGGCCTTACTCTGTAAATAATTAATGTCATCAGGTATTTTTAACTCTCTGAAATAAAATTAAAAGAAAACCCGTAACTTTACCATTTTACTCTGAAAGTGGCAGCTGTCAAAGTAAAGTAAGCATTCATATTTTCATATTGTGCCTTAAATGCAAATGTTATTTGCAGCTTGGAACAGTGAGATCACCTGGAAAACAAAGCTTTATTAAATTGCTGCTGTGATTTGCTTGCGTTGCTTGATGACCTTAAATTATAACGGCATGTGTCCTCGTTTCAGCTAGGATAGAGTTGATTTCTTCTGAGTAGCAGGTACAGTGCTGTGTTTTGGATTTAGTGTGAGTATAAGGTTGATGACACACTGATGGTTTTGGTTATTGCTAAGCAGTCCTTACTCTAAACCAAGGACTTTCCAAGTTTTGCATGCTCTGCCAGTGAGGAGGGGCACAAGACACTGGGAGGGAGCAGAGCCAGGATAGGTGACCTGAACTAGCCAAAGGGATATTCCATACCATAGAACGGCATGCCCAGTATATAAACTGGAGGAGTTGGCTGAGGGCTGCCAGTTGCTGCTTGTCAGCAGGTGATGAGCAACTGTATTGTGCATCACTTGGTTTTATTCCCTTGGGGTTTATTCCTCTTTCTCCCTCTCCATTCATATTTTTGTTTTTACTTTATCTCAGTTATTAAACTGTTCTTAGCTCAACCCATGGGTTTTACCTTTTTTTTTTGATTCTCCTCCCCAGCCCACTGGGGCAGGGGGTGGGTGGGAACTGAGCGAGTGGCTGTGTGGTACTTGGTTGCTGACTGGGGTTAAACCATGACAGCAAGGAAAGGCTGTAACAGCTTCCAGTGTTCATCATAAAATCAAGATGTTTGTAAAAATATTTTAACTCAGGGTTTGTCTAGTTAGCGGAAATTATTTTAATGAAACGCCTGACAGATTTTGTCTGAAGATTTGACATTTGATGATGCTAAATGCAAATTAAATTCCTGCTTATTAGTGCTCAAATATTAGTTTTAGTAATGCTTCCCTGATATGAGTGAGGGATATCACTGCATATTAAATCTTCTGCATTGTACTGCAATTTATGTTCCACTATAAAAGCTAAATAAAGATAAATAATTACTTCCATAACCCAGTGATGGTAGACTGAAATACCAATTCCATCCAAAAAAACTTGAACAACAAACTGTGAGGTGGCAAGTTATGATATCAATAATATAATTTTCTACTTAAGTTCATGTGAAATTTAAGTATTTAAAAATGAAATATTGTTATAACCCGGATGGGGAAGATCTGCAGCTGAAATGCACTGACTCTTCTTCATTTTGGTTTGCCAAAACCAGTGTCAGCACCATTCTATTTGATTTAATGCAGAAGACTGTAAGTACAAAGAACTGTCACTTTTTTTAATATAATAATTCTTCAGCTATTTGTGTTTTTAACAGACTTGCATGAATTGTATACGTTCTACATACGTGGAATTTCCAAAGGGATCCACAACTGTTCTGGAAAATTGTTAGGGGTCTAAAGTTGAAAAAGGTTGAATAAAATTTGTCTCATTTAACAGTTGGTCCTGCAATAGTTAAAGAATAAGGCAAGAATAAATCTGACTGAGCAGAAAGTGTTTCTGCAAATATGTTGTTCTTTTAAAGTACTGGTAAAAAAGATGCTGCAGTGACTGGAGGTTTCCTGTCCAGTGTTTTACCACACTTGTATTTAGAAAGTTTTTCCCAAGCTCCATTTTAATTTGTGAAAATTACCGGCTGCTTCTTCCTCCTTTCCCAGTGTACATTTGGAACAAATGATGGGACCGATGACTGCAGGCGCCTATTTCTACAGAGTATAGGAGAAAGCTAGTCAATAAATTTAGGCTAAGTGGACTACCAGCACAGTTAAGATGGATTCCAGTCAGGGAGGCTTTTACAAAAAACAAACATGTCCTTTAATTTATCTAATGAACGATGCAGATGTGGGAGATGATTCTTCCTGTTCTCTGAATATAGTTTGTTTTATTAGCTTCCTAGATACCCACAGTATTGCTGGTCATAAACACAGACAGCTTAAGATGTTTGAAACTAAGCCGAAGAAAACCCTGTAGGTTCTGCTTTAATTAAACTCCTGTCAGAGGTGTTCAGGCAATAAATTAATTTGGAATCTTATAAACAGCTCTGTCAATTCAATTAATTTAATGCATCATACACTTAAAGATGATAATCTTTCTTCACTGAGGTGCTTTTTTCCCTTTAGTTAATGTTGCCATTTTCATACTTCATTCTTTTTTTTCCCCAGAATTATCTTCCCATCTGTCTTTTTAGAATGTCTTTCTTCCTTTGTTTTAATCCAATTCAGATTGCCAGTCATTAGTTTAAATTCTGTTCCATCGCAGCTCTTTGAATTCCATTTTTCCCTTCTTCTTTTCCTGAGACTTTTTGACAGTCCTTGTTTCTGTTATTTGATGTAGCACAATTAAAGTGGTCTATGTTGCTGGCTTGTTCTGAATTGCTGAACAACCTTCCTGCCTGTTTTGCTTTCTTAATCCCTAGTGTAGCTGAAGCCTTGATTGTACTTTTTTTCTCTTCCCGGCCCCAGGGCTAATTTGGTGTGTGAAGAGGTGCTAGAATGCTAATGTATATAGCTGGAAAAGTCTCCTCTATACCAAATACAGGATCATTGAAAAAGAAAAAAAATAAAAATCTGGCATGCAGAACACAGGCTCCAGTATTCTGGAAATGTAGTATCAGTCTGGACAACTCACTCATGAAATTAGCTTTGTCCTTTTCCTTTAATGCTTACTGCTTTTCAATATTCTCCACGTTGCTTCAGTAGAACCAAGTTTTTGTTACTAAGAAGTTTCAGAGCTGAAAGTAATTTGACGTAGCAGAGCTTCCCTTTGAGTGACAAACAGCTTAACCCAAAGTGAGCTTTCCATCCCATTGCAGGATGGTTTACTGCTTGCTTTCTTGAGAATCCTGTTGTTTCAGGTCATTGATTACCCACTGCTCATCTTGCACTAGAGGTCTGTCTATTCTTCTGGACACTGGTTCTTTTCAGGTCCATAATTAAGTGTCCTTTATTTTTCTGAAAAAGATACATATTCAGCTACATCTGTTTACTGCTTGTAAAACTCCAAAGATGGATCTTTCATTGAGCTAGGTGGGCTTTGAATCAGGCATTTATATGGTACAGACCAGGAGTGCTGCAAATAGCTGACAGGGAGACAAAGGAATAGTACTGTCTTTTGGCCAGAGCACTAATACTGAGGTGATTCAAGAATCAGAGAATTCTTGAATCTCCTTTTGAACTACCTTGAGGAAGCCATAAACTGGCAAGCCAAAGGTACTTTGAGTGACTTTGAGCAAGCCATAAACTGCTTTTGTGCCTTATTTTTCCTCTAGTTTTCTTTTGTTCTTCGTTTTTAAATTTTTGGTGTGGTTATCTCCCCCCCGAATAGTTCTTAAGACATACTTTAATCCCATTATCCTACAAATCCACCATACACTATTATTTCTTGCTAACTACAGTGGCTGATAATCAGTATGACCAGTTGTCATGCAGAGTGATGAGAAAGACATGAATGTCTTGCATGAGAGCATGAGAAACTTTCAGGCATTTTAAAATAAGCCTAACTGCAGCAAGAGACTATAAAAATTATGTTGGATGGGGATTTAGTTCAGGTAAAAAACTGATCTTTAGTCTATTAAGTAACAAGATTTTTTGTTAATAGAGGCTATGAAAAAAGTCTCAAGCACTGAGGGGCCTCTCTTGGGAGATGCACAGAACTGCCCTCTTCCAGGGCAGGAGAGAGGGTCACATGAATGTTTTTGACTGATTGTAAATGGGACATGGACTGAGTAAAATGAGCTGACATAGGAAAAAGGAGGAGGTGAAAATACAAGGGGGCTCATCTTCCAAGTGTCTGCATGTCTTGAAGTAGGCTATTAGTATCTTTGAACATGTGTGCATGAACTCCTGACATTCTTGCTCCTATGCCTTCACCCCCATACACTGCCTTGCCTCCTGCTAATTAGCATCTCCATCTACTAATTTGAGTAAAGCACACTGATCTTGAATAAGGGGAGCAGAATCTGGTAGATTGGCACCACCCTACCTCAAATAAATACAGTGCAAATCTGCCTTTCCTTCAAAACTCTGGAAGCTAATACAGGGTATGTATTATTGGAAGGCACAGCTTGTGCATTTCATCCAGTGTGCACCTTGCAGGGGTGCACAAATTGCTGCATTCTTACTAGGTTTGATCTTGCCACCCTGCAGCACACGCATGTTATTATTAAACAAAACGCTGTGAAGTGGTGTAGTTTGTTGAATAGCAGTGTTCCTGTTATTAGTGGACTGTGGAAACCAACCAGTTACAGTATTAACCTTTAGCTTTGTGGCTGACTAGCTCAAACCAAGAATGATTGATTTGTTGCAGGAAATTTCCCAGCAATTAAACTGTCTGCCACTAAGAAATGCTATTTTAACATCTTGATCCAACTTACAGGAAAGTGAATTAATACACAACTCAAGTCTTTAGTTACAGTTACTTTCCTTCTGCCACATTTTGAATACCTGCCCTTGTCTCATGCATAAACCAACCTGCAGAAGGTGGGATAAGGAAAAAGAGAGAAGGCAAGCATTAGAGCTGGTTCTGTTTCTTTCATCTCTAATATTCTCAGTGCAGGTCCCTTCTGCATGTCACAAAGGCAGGACTGTAAAACTTCTCTCCATCTCCAAGAGAATATGTTCTTCCCCCAAAAATGTGGGAGATTTGATATAAAGGCTCTCTGACTCCAAAGATAATGATAACAATGGAGGTTTTCCTCTGTTCTTTCTTGGCATGTTACTTTTCAAGGACTGAACTGAGCTACAGCCTGACACTTTCTTTCCAGAAATAAGAGCTACATTATTTTGGCCAAATGTCTACTGCCAGTAGTGGAAGCCCTGGGAACTTGTTATATCAGGAATTTAATTGTAGAAAATAGGTAATAATATAAAGTACAAGAGCCTGCAATAATAGAAGCATAGATGTAATTTATATATAGACGAGAAACCAAACAGAACAGTGTATGTATGAACCTGATATAAATTGCCTTTCTGGTGCAATATGTGCATCAGTCAACAAGACTACAGTAATACTCAGTTTCTAATTCCTCAGTGAGCACTTCCTGTTGGCTCATACATTTTTAAGGTAAGATTTGGAAGCAGTTTTGGTTTTGATCATGGTATTTTTCCATCAGAAAATGCACAAAGTTGATAAAATGGAAAGGCTTTTTGCTTAAAATCTCATAACGAGGGGGAATGAAATCACCCCACAGAATGAAATGTTTCAGATGACAAACACTGGTATGTCTGCACTCGTGTATAGAAGGTATGGAATGTTACTGTAAGATGGAAAGTAGAGGAGGAAGAACTTACTTTATTTCTCTGGAAATGCTAGGATTTATTTATACAGATCTATGACTCCAGAAGGGGATAAAAGTGCATTCACTATGTTCCTAAGAAAAAGCAAGACAGAAGAATTTAATTAATCAAGCTTTATTGATTTATTAAGCCTGCTTTCTGAGTACAGTTCTTCATGTAGCAGAGGGCAGGTGACAGTTTAAATGAATGCTTCATGCTGTAACTTTCTGTGAAGGAAAATGCCTTAAATGGCTACAAACTCTGTATACCTCTGCTGCTTCATTTGTCTCTTAAAAACATAAATATTACATTTTGGCACTATGTAAAATAACAGTTCTAAGCAAGACAGACATAGCAAGAATTGCGAAACATGCATATTTAAGGACCAGACAAAACTTTCTAATGCAGTATTATTAGTTATAGCTGCCTGGGAACTTTGATTTCTAACCAGAAATCAAGAATAGATCCCTTTTTACAAAAATTAATTCCTGCAGTTATTAAAAGGGCAGGGTACACTATGCACTCCTGCTGGCAGAAGCATTAAACATGGAAAAGAGCTTTCTTAAAACTTTGGAGGGAGCACTCTGCCAGCATCTGTGGGCAATGGAGGCATTTGGTCAAGGCCTTATCTTGTATGTATGCCATGTGATAGTCCATGAGGTAAGCAAATGGCAGACGACTTCTGTCACATTGGTCACGTTACATAATGCATTCGTGCAGGTCTTGAGACCTTCCTGCTATCCTTCCCTGAAGAACTGCCTTAAACAGATCAGTCTGTCCCAGATGTATAGTGGAATCCAGACAAAAATAGAGAAAGCAAATCCTCTGTGATGGGACATCATCCAGGATGGCAAAGGTTTAGGATGAGTGAAACAGAACAAGGTCTTCAAAAAAAAAAAAAAAAAAGATTAGCCAGGATTACTTTGGTACAATGCTCTGGGTGATGCTTTGTTTGTGCTGAGAAAGGAATGTACTCTGAATAATTAGAAAAGAAAAGGTGGGCACCTGAAGGAGATAAGGAGACCATCAAGTCAGGAAAACATTGAACAAAGAATATTGAAAGGTCTATTCCACCTAGATCCCACCTATTATGAATGGAATGATTGGGTGTCAAAATCAAATGAATATGTATGTAAAGATGTTGTAACCTCTCACGGAAAAACTGTATAAAATACCTAACTTTTCACTGAAAATTTTGGAGCTAGTTTGTCCGGTGCAAATCGGCTAGCTCCCCAATGTTGCACAAAATAAAGACCTTTGCTGCTTAAAGACAAAATTGGTCTCTGAGCAGTTACTCTGTGCCGTTTTGGCGTCATGAGGAACAGGGGTGAGGAACAGGAATGATTCTTCTCCACTGTCAACAAAGTGGGCCTGAATGACTAGTTCAGGTATGAGCATCTCCACTTTGGTGAATGTGAATCGCACTCTTTTTGACTAAATTATATATTATTTTCCAACTACACCAATTTCTTTCAAAGAAAAATGCATTTACAAATTTGTCATGCAATTCCACAAAGTGTACAAATAAAAAAAAAAACCAAAAAACAACCAACCAAACAAACAAACAACAAACAAACAAACAAACAAAAAAATACCCACAAAAAACCACCACAAACCCAAACATATTACTTGTTTGCAAACCTACACATTTGGGTGTGAAAGATTGAATTTAAGGGACTTGTAAGTCAGCTAGGGCTGATGAAAAGGGTGTCCTTAGGGTGCAATCTGATAAAAGGCTGGGACATCACCACACTACTTTGGGCATCTGACCCCAGGGCAGATTTCAGACTCCTGTTTTCTATACAGGACACATTTCTATACACACTGTAGAAAAGGTGAAATACTACAGAGAAAGACATTAATGCAGCAGTCCATCACAAAATATCTGTGTCATAGACCATCATATGAGAAAACAAATGTCATCTAGTACGTAGCATCTGGCAATCTAGAATGAATATAGGGTACTGGTGGGACCTTGCCTGAGAACACTCCCTACAACTGCAGATTTTGGCAATTATAGATGAATCTTAATGGGAACAATGTAAAGACAACTGTTAAAATGATAAGGGAAATGTTCAGCTTGTTTTATGAAAGGAAATATTAAAAGCTGGGTTGTTCATTCTTGCAAGATGAAAGCTAAGAGTGGATATAATTTCTTTTTATAAATATATGAAAGCAACAAACACTAGGGAGGAAAGGAGCTATTTAAGCTAAAAGTCAGCATTGCTGCAAGAACAAATGGATACAAAATTGCCATGCATAAATGTGGGTTAGAATTTCGAAGGTAGCTTCTAATCTGGAGAGGGATGAGAAGGTCTGGGACAGCCATGTGTGACAGGAACCCATGTAGTTGTAGGTCTCTGATAGATCTGACTAGACCTTGTGCTGGGAGCTTCCCAAGTGAGACTGAAAAGCTTTTAAAAAAAATCTAGAATATTTTATTTTTGATAGATAATGTAGTCTCTGATAGATCTGACTAGACCTTGTGCTGGGAGCTTCCCAAGTAAGACTGAAAAGCTTTTAAACTCAAAAGGCTAGAATAATTATTTTTTAAAAAAAATCTAGAATAGTTTATTTTTGAAATATTGAAAACACAGTAAGTAAATGGCTGAAAAATAAAAATGGCTTTGTAAATAATAGCCTTGCTTGTCTGCTGTATCCTAGTGGGGCAGGTCCTTGTTTCTAGCCAGCTCAATGGTATTCTGAATTGCAAAAATCTCCACTCCATCCCTCTGGTCTCTGGGAGGCTTTTAACTCCCTTCTGGGGCTGGCCTGGCATCTTCCTGTTCCTCTCTGCAGTTTCCCAGTTCTTGCCTCTCCCACCCCAGAGCATATCCCTCTACCCAAACAGTAGGTCTCCTGGGAAGGTACAAGCTTCCACTCCTTCCAGGTTACAGTTCTCCAGTCAGCATTTAAAGGAACATAATATTCAGCTGGAAAGACATAACTGCAATGAATACCATCCACTACACCTCTGAAAGCAGTGACAACAAAGTACCTCTGTAATTTAGTCAGATCATTTATGAAGTGGAAAATGAACTATGGCAGTCTGTAAAAACAGAGAAGCAGGCGTGCTGATGCTGGAGATCTCTGTCCACTGCAGCTGGGAATGTAGCAGTAAGAAGGGAAGCTGATGCTTTCCCATGTTTCTCAATAAATGCTCAAATCAACATAATTGCTGAAGATGCAGAAGGAACCTATTGATGTTAGTACTGTCCTGCCCAACTGCTGTAGATGTTTGGCTTGTTAATTAAATGCTTTCCTGTAATGGGACAGAGTGAGTCTGTCTGAATTCCCAACCCAGTTAGAAGAAGACTCAGTAATCTGGATCCCTCACCCATGCAGTAAATGAAACAGACATAAAAGGAGGCTGAGGGGAGACCTTACTGCTTTCTGCAACTACCTGAAAGGAGGTTGGATCAAGGTGGGTGTTGGTCTCTTCTCCCAGATACCAAGCAACAGGACAGGAAGAAACAGCCTCAAGTTGCACCAGGGGAGGTTTAGGTTGGATATTAGGAAAAAATTCTTCACCGAAAGGGTTGTCAAGTATTGGAACAGGCTGCCCAGGGAAGTGGTTGAGTCACCATCCCTGTAAGTATCTAAAAGACATGTAGATGTGGAACTTAGGAACGTGGTTTAGTGGTGGACTTGGCAGTGCTGTGTTAATGGTTGGACTCAATGAACTTAAAGGTCTTTTCCAACCAAAATGATTCTATGTGAGGCAAATGGTTTCTCCTTTCCTGTAAAGGCTATCTCATAACACGTGTGAACAGAAACAGGTTGCATTAGCAGCCTTATTTTTGGCATTCCGTACTTTGACTTTACTATGTTCATCTCAAACATGGGTTTTGACTAACAATGCAGAAGAAATCCCCTGTGCATGTGCAGTGGACCTTCCAGACAAAAAATATTTTTTGAAAATAAACTCTTTGGGATGAAACCTTAGAATCTTCTTTTCTGGTCCTTAGAGTTTCATAAAAGTTTCCTCGAGACTCAGTTTTTGCCAGTATAGCCTTGTTTGTCCCATGTTTCTGCACAGCGTGCTGCACATCTCCCGTTATCCATCACCAGGGAAGGGGTTGTCCTGTCCCTGTGCTGTGCCTGGAAGTTTGTACCTTGCATGTTAAAGACTAGGGAATCTTTGGGGAGCTAATATTTCTGGGCTGTTGCTTTTAAATTCCAGTTCCTACCCCATTAACTTTTATACCTTACTCCAATAAGCAGTCCCTGCACAAAGTGGAATTTCATTTGTGATTTAGGATTACATGCATCACAAAATCTGTCAGGGCCCTGAGGCTCTGCCAGACCTGCCCGGTGCTCATGGGGCTCCCAGGACCCCTGTCAGCCCCCCAGGCCACCCATCCCTGCCCAGCAGCAGGGCTGGTCTCCAGCTCCTCACCGCCCTGCCTGGCCACAGGCCCCGCTGAGCTGGGCCCACCCAGGGGCCCACATCCCCGCCTGGCCTTGGCCCATCCCCAGGGAGGTCCCCGATGCCCAGGGCTGGGGCCTGCCCGGCTGCAATCTGGGGTGGTGGGACAGGCCCTGGCTGCCAGGCCCTCCCCAGCCCCCAGCTCCCCAGCCCCTAGGGAGCCACTGGCCCTCGCTGATCCCCGGCAAAATCTGCACAGGATCGAGGCTACTCCACAGACTGATGCTTCTGTCAAATATTATTGAAAAAAAAATTCGTACTTAAATTGGTTCATACTCCTATAGAATCCTGTTGACTTGACGTAATTCTTAGGTCAGGCTGCAGATTTGTAATTTATGCTACTAACAGTAAGAGCTTTAAATCAATACACCTTTAGCATTTCTAATATAACACTACAGTAAGTCCAAATGTTACACAGTCCATTGTAAATATTAGTTCAGTTAATTTCTTGGTGGATATTTAGTCAGTGTAGAAAGTACCATAATCAATTATGTATCCATATCCAACCAGATTTGTTATGCTGATCATATTTTTTAATTAGCATTTAAAATATTTACAAATCTTACTTTCAAAATGATCCAGCATTTGATTTGTGTTCTTTTTAGTTCTTCCGTGGCTCTAATGCTTTTGAAATGTGCCAAAATGGTAACGGTGGACAAAGGAAAATCCCGTTTAGTTTTAGGGTCTGTGAAGTCCTGATAACTTTTCACAATGAAGTGACTGGCTTGGTGGATGAGGGGAGAGCAGTGAGTATTGCCTACCCCAATTTCATCAAGGCTTTCTACATTGCGTCCTGTAAGATCCTAATAGAGAAGCTGATGAAGAAAGTACACACTGGATGAGCAGACGGCAAAATGGATTGAAAACTGCCTGAATGGCCATGCCCAGAGGTGGTGATTGGTGGCATGAAGTCTAGTTGGAGGCTAGTGACTAGTGCTGTACCCCAGGGGTCAATACTGTGTCCAGTCCTGTTTAACATATTCATTATCTGGACGATAGGGCAGAGCACACCCTCAGCAAAGTTGCAGACAACACCAGACTGGGAGGAGCAGCTGCTACACCAAAGGGTTGTGCTGCCATCCAGAGTGTCCTCGACAGGCTGGAGAAATGGGCCCACAGGAACCTCATGAAGATCAACAATGTGAAGTGCAAAGTTTTTTGGGAAAGAAAAACTACAGATAGTCTCGCACACATTGACATTTTGATCCAGAACACCAGCAGATCAGTCCCAAAACAGCTACTCTACTCTCATACATGCACTGTAGGAGGGCTGTTATTTCTAGAACATAGAGCTGATCATGCACAAGACTATGTATTTCCTGTCATGACCTAATTGTACGATTAGGGGGCAAATCAAGAATAACTCTTGTGTTTTGGTTTTGATGTTCTTTGTTATAGCCTGGAGCTAAGCAATCATTACTAGTTAGCTTGTGCATAATAAACACTTTCTCGCTTTCTGCAGTCTGTTTTGATGCACTGCTTCTAAGATGGAGGATGTTTCTTGATCATTGTTGTTGAATATGATTCCTCGCACAATTGGGTTTTATATTGCACACAGACTGGTTGGCCATAAACTAGAGAAATAACATCATACTTCTAATATCCTGCTTCAATTTTCTTTGGAAAGTATTTAATCACAAAACTAAAATCAACCACATACCCACATTTCCTTTTGTGCTGTGACATTTGTAGGAGTAGCACTATGACCACCTGATTTACTTCTACAATCAAGAAAGAAAAAGGAATGAAGGAATGTAAATGTGATTAGAGGGAAATCCAGGTTAGAGGTCACAACAGATTCAGGTAAATTTTCCTTTCTTTCTCTCAGTAGCTCTAAAGCATCAAGGCAACAATCACAGTTCCCAGCCATATGCTCCCCAAACAATTTCTTGCCAACTGCAACAGTCCAAGGTCTTGGGAAATGGCTTGGATTTATTACTATGTCACTCATACACGTTTTTATTCTTCTGGGCTATGTATGTGTCTCCAAAGACTGTTTGTATTCATTGCTGCGCCTGAACTAGACAATCCTCTGTAGCATTCAAGACATGTACTCTATTGAAATATTTACCTAAAATTTTAATAACTTACTTAGTTTTAGTCCCCCAAATGATTTGTGTCAGTGATGCAATTTTCTCTTCTTGTTTGTTATGCGATTTTTCCCTAGAATTAATAAAGTATTTGGGAATAGGAATATCATCATATCTTCCCATTCATGTTTACTATTTCTTCCCTCTATGGAAGTGACCCTAAAAAGGAACACATTGAGTTAATGGTTTTGCTCTATCCAGTATACCAAACACCCATGCTGATATTATAATGCTGTAGTATTTTTGTGGTGTAACCCCAGCTGGCAACTAAATATCACGCAGCTGCTCTCTCACTCGCACCCCACCCTTGGTGGGATGGGGAGAAGAGTTAGGGGAAAAAGTAAAACTTGTGGGTTGAATTAATAGCAATTTAATAATTGAAATAAAATAAAACATAATAATAGTAAAAATAACAATAACAGCAACAGTAATGAAAAGGAAAGAGGAATAAAATCCAAAAAAGCAAAAAAACCCCAAGTGATGCACAATACAATAGTTCACACCCACTGACCGATGCCCAGCTAGTCCCTGAGCAGTGACTGGCAGGCCCCAGCCGACCCCCTCCCCTTTGATATACTCAGCATGCTGTTCTATGGTATGGAATATCCCTTTGGCTAGTTCAGGTCAGCTGTCCTGGCTGTGTCCCCTCCCAATTTCTTGTGCCCCTTCAGCCCTCTGGCTGGCAGAGCCTAAACAACTGAAAAGTTTTTGACTTAGTAGAAGCATTACATAGCAACAAGTAAAACTATTGGTGGGTTATCAGCATTATTCTCATACTAAACCTAAAACATAGCATTGTACCAGCTACTGAGAGGAAAATTAACTCTATCTCAGCCAGAACCAGGACAGGTATCTAGTATTACATGTTTGGAGTTTATCTATCTGCATAGTGACATACATGAAAGCTGTTCAGGTAAGAATTCATTTGAGCTGGAGGCAAAAATTCAGTCCTTGCTAGTTCTTGCTGCTCTTTGGACAATACCACTCCATGCTGCCTCAGAAAAGAAAGAAGAAACATGGGGTTTCAAAAGATCACAAGTTTAATGCAACTGTTTCATAACACATTTTTTTCCCCTGCTTCTTTTACATTGTTTACTGTCCTTACTTGTTCTCTTTGCTGGCAAGAATTGCTTGCAACTCTTCTCCCTCCTCTATCTAGTCTCAACTGTCCATATTTTTGCCACAGGTTTCCCCCAGATTTTCTCAGTCCCTTTCATGAGGTGACAAGGCAACACAGGAGGCTGGAATCATGTGCACAACAGTATCCTGCTGCTACTTCTTGCTTCTTATTAGTTTTCCTCTGCTCTGGCATGGGTTCCTCCATGCACTGCAGTCTCTTTGGGGATGTCCCCACCTTTGCATGGGTTGCACGAGAGCTGCAGGCCCTCAGGGGTGTTCCTGCCCTGACATGTTTCGCCACAACCACCGTCCCCTCAGAAAAGGGGGACACCCATACCTCCTCTGGCATGGAGCACCTTCCAGGAGCATGCCTTCAGCCACATTCCCAGCAATGTGTCTTTCCACATCTCCTCCATTGTCGTCGTGTCCCCTCCATTTCTGCTCCTCCCAGCAGCTGATGCCTTTTCTTTAACATGTTTGCACAGAGGCACTCTGTGGTCCTCCCAGCAGCTGCACTTTTAGGTCCTGACAGGTTGTTCACAGTGTTTTCAAAGCTGGCTAGAGGTGGCTGTGATCAGCCCATAACCACCTCCTACAAAGGGTCCCCTGCAGCCTTCTGCTGCCAAGACCTTCCCAGCTATGCCTATGCACCTCTTTTCAAGACATTAATTGTTTTAGCCAAAATCTACACTATTTCATCTATTAGCTAGGAAAGAACTCCCATGGTCTTCAGCATCATAAACAACAGACAGTTTTATGTTTTAACTGGCACCACAGCAAAGGAAGATGTCTGCAATGGGGAAAGCAGAAACCTGCAGTTGTAAATGAGCACTAATCTCCACTGTACACCACCACAAGGTACATGTCTTCCCGTCCATGGTCTTAGGGCCTGAAACAAAAAGTTTTTTTGATCCAAGGGCCTGTTTTAAGTTTTATAGGTACTTATAAATGTTGTGGTTTATGTTCACGGGCTTCTGCTAAGTGTTCTCTGTGTTTGTGCCTGGGCTCGACATATCAAGAGAAATACAGGTTGGAAAGGGCTGAAGATAGATATCTCAAGTTACTCTACAGATAACATGAAGCACTGTAAGCTGCAAAAACTTTTTCTCTCTTATCAGCTTACATTTTTAGTAAGAAAGTATAAGCCAGCTATTTGAAGACATTTCTGAGAAGTGCTGGTTTACAGGCTTTAAAAGCTATCCAAAATATTATGGTTTTCTTGGATTCTGCTTTGTTGAGGGTTTCTGTTTATACTTTGGGAGTGATTTATTTATTTATTTATTTATGTATATTGGGAGAGAGGTGAGAGATGAATGAATGAAAGAGAAATATTTTTCACTGTTATTGAAAGAATATGATAAAAAGAAGATAAATCCTGTGTTCTTGAAAAAGAGCTGTAGGCAGAATTGACACCCAGGCAGTTTATATCCATGTATAATATTACTAAATCACTAAAATGATTAAAAATGTCACTGCTAGGCTTTAGTACAGAAATTAAACCCAAGACAGATCAGTAGAACCTCCCAGAAGGAGGCCAAAACAGTGAGAAAATAAATCCTCTAAGAGAACAATCCATATTGTAATTATTGAAGAATAAATGAAGAGGTGAGTTAGCTACCTCATTAGCTAGCCCTGTGAAATCATTCACAGCTGTTCATAGCTCCTCTGTCATCATCTCCTCTTCCCTCCCCCTTTCTCTATTGGTCCTGCTCCAGCTCCTGCCATTTTCCATTCTGCATCCCATGGCCCCTTCTATCCCACACTGGCCATCCTGTCCCCATTGCTCTGCTTTCCCTCTTTTCCATCATTACCTCTTGCTTTCTTCTGCTCAAGTACCAGGTAGAGGGGTCAAGCAACTGAGAGCACTGTAGTATCTATCTCCAGGGAGTTGCATCTGCTATTGGAGGAGACTGAGGTTGAGGGTGTCTTCAGAGGGTATGGGGTAGCTCTCTATGAAACCCTGGAAACTGAACTATAAAGGGAAATCTGTAAGGTCTTAGAAACTGAGTAGGTACTGCAATGCAAGTGTGCTGAGGATGGGAAAAGTGATGTTCTAGGGACAGCTGGGGGGAGTGCTGCATCCTGTGCAATGGTCTCCTTGGAGCAGTTTTGCAATGACGTATGTTAATGTAAGTCTTTCCAAAAATATCTGGGAGGCCAAACATATCTGTGCCCTCAAAAAAGAAAATGTTCCTTATCTATGAATCAGAGAAGATCTGGAGGTCAGAACTGGAAAAACATTTGCGTAAAGAAGCAAAAATGTGTTAGAAGCAAGCGAAAAAATAAGTGGATATTTTAAAACATAGTATGGAAATGATGCCTTCTTTGTAAAGTGCTTTGAGATCAGTAGGTAGGAATTGTGTATACAACTACTGTCTTATACTCAACTATAAAACAAACCTTTTGGAGCAAGCTGTCAAAGCTGCTGGCACGTTACCAGTAATTGTTCTTGCATTATTTACTCCTGAGAGGAAAATATAAGCAGAGTCAAGTTCCCCTTAAAATTAATTATCATAAACCTTAAAATACAAAGTTAGAGTCTGATTATGAAACCACTTGTTGTTCAGAATGAAGACTGAATTTCAAGGAGTTGCAAACGGGAACTGCAGAAGGCTTTAGGGTTTTTTGGAGGAAAAGAGCGAATGATGATCATCACAGTCTGCTTTAAAAAAATCACGATACATCTAGCCAGAAGTAAAACAAAAGTAATACATAAGTGGACAGAGTGAAATTCAAATCATAAAAGAAGCACTCCACATTGAAAGGTCAGACCTAGGATCAGCATTTACTTGTATAGAGGAGTCTTGTATAACTTGCCAAATTACCAGTTTCATTCTTCTGCAAATATTGGATTGGTTTTACGGATTTGAGGTTTCACCAAACTGGTATTAAATATCCCAGAAGAAGGACTTTAATCATCTATTTGGGACATTTCCATAGACTGATAGACTTAATTTCAAGGAAATTAAGGAAATGTCAAGGAAATTAGACTTTTTCTGCAGTCACTTTAATGATTCAGAATTACTTGGCTTCTGGTTTAGTTTCTGTAATTTGGGATCTCTATTTTATGCTTTTTGTTCAATAGACCAAAGATAAATCCAGAAGTCTGATTCCAACTGCCCAGCCAGTGATATTCTTAAGTGTGATAAAAGTATCATACAGCATACCACGCACAAAACAGGAGACACTGTGCACACGGGAAAGAGAAATGATGTGGCTCATAATGAGCTATGGATATAGACCTGCTCAGCTGGACTCAGAGGTGACTTTTTTCAAAGCTTAACTTAAATCTTCACAGATGAAAAGCATTTTCCATATTAAAGCTAAGCTAAGATGAACCAACAACATATCACTACTTTTGTGGCAATTCCATTTCTGTTTCCCTGGCGCTCTGGGGCTTGATGCACTAAGGTGAATACATGCTCTACAGAGGTCTCCTTATACTTCTCAGGATATCAGAAATAAGATGGAAAAACTCCTGTATACTTCCATAGGCTATAATGCCTATAATAATAAGTATGATCTTGGTTACTGTCATAACACCACTATATTTCTAGAGGAGACAGGAAGAACAATAAGTTCTGTAAGAACTATTCTAGTCACTTTTTCTTCTTCAATGGTTTTTCAAATTGTTTTTTTGGTGACACCAGTCTATAAGGTTTAGATCTCAGACATGGAATAGCTAAGTCTCTCTTAACCAGAGAATGATTTTATTGTATAATGTAAGTATTGCTACAAAACTAATTTCATTTTCTATCATTTTGCCTCGTTCCCCAAAGCATTTCCACACCTACAGCCTACCACCTACTTTTTGTTCTATGTCAACCCAAGAAGAATGGAATGTAAAAGCTAATTTTCTTTATTTATATTGTGCAATAAAACAGCAGCTGCTAGAAAAAAAAATAATTAAATCTTCATAGCTATTAGTCCAAAATACACAGAATTCAGTAAGATTTTGCTTTTAACACATTTATTTTATTATATCAAATGTAGTTATCTTTCAGGATATGATTTCTTTGCAGTTAATAGAATATTTCTGTCAATACTTTTTCTGGCTTCATCTTATAATTTGTTTTAGCATTTTATTAATAAACAGAGGAGTATGAGTTTTTTCAGAGGGGTCTGAAAGATTATAACCTTTCCACTGTTCAAAGATCCTATCTTTGACAACATAATCACCATTTTATCCAGTGATGGTATGGATAGGTAGTATGGGGCTGCCAAAGCACAGCAGGTGCTTGATTCCTCCATCTGTTACTCTGACTCAAATCACAAGCAATACATTATACATCTACACACCGGTTAGTTTAACCCAGCCCTAAGTGTATCATGTGCCTAACTCAGTGAAATGCCAATGAAAATGCTAATGTGAACGCCTGGAATCTGGCTTTCAGTTAGTGGATACAATGGTGAGCCATACCATTGTAGGATTTTGTACCTCAGCCCCCTCTTACCAATTTAACCAGAATTTCCTTAGCTCTCTATCAAACTTTTGTGACTGTAGCGCCTGAGGATCATGTCAGCTGACTAAGTATAGGTCACTTTAAGGTGAGATTAGTCACTTTCTGAGCTCTGTGACTGTATGAGTTATACATCTAGTGAGTTATGGGAGACCCTTTTACAGCTGGAAGCTTGATGAAATACCTCATAACACCTCAAACGATGCCAGCTACCTATGTTTATGCAATTAAATTAGGCCTGGATCTTCACTGATTATAGTAAGCGCTCACACACGACCTATCCTTAAACTGTGGGTATCTCCTTTAGTTACACAAATGCACTGGAAGAAAGTTAGAAGGAAGATGTACATGAAAGCTTCATGATCAATGTATCTGTAGTCAGAGCTCAGGGCTACACCAACAGAAACCTTATTTTAGAAAATTCAGGCAATAATCTATACATTACAATCCAAATGACCAGCAATCACAGGTATTTTGAGAAATGAAGAAGAGTGTCACTGCTTTCAAGATTGTATTTTTGTATAATGCTGTCCAGGTAATGTAATTTGCCAAGATATGTATACTGTGGGAGTCGTCAGCCTAATAAAATGCTATATCTTTTTTATTATTAAGCAAGTCAAACTACTATTTATTCTCAAAAACCCATTTCAGAAGTTCATAATTGAAAAGCTCAGTAAAGTTGGCCATTTTATTTTTAATATGCATGTGTAGGGAAAATAAGTTGTATGCTCATTAAATCTACATCTGACTTTTAATGGTTGCTTTTTCTCAACTTGGATTACCTTATTAACTAAGTAAATTCTTTTGTTTTCAGGTAATTGGAATATAAATCTTTTGTCAGACATAAATGATTTATTTATAGCATCTCATCACTGTGAGTGGGATTTATCCTTCTCTAACTTAAGCCATCTACAACATACAGCATCTGAATTATTTTCCCCTAGGTTACCTTTGCCAGTGGAGAAAAAAATGGACCTTATGGCAGTTCATTTTTATTTCCTTAATTATAGTAGGACTTCATAGTCACTAGCTCAGACATAGCCTTCTACATGGCAAACATCTTAAGATCTTTGTTGCCAACAAGGCACATTCCCACCAGGACTAGAATGAGACGCCTTCAGGGAAACCTCAGCATGTTGGAAGAAATGGTGGTGTGTCAGGAATTCATTCAACATATACATGATTTCCGGACTAGGTGCTCTTCTCTCAAGCCAAAAGGTCATTTCTTTTAGCTAAACCAAGATATATAGCAGTGTTCTTGAATTGCCATTAGTTGGAGATGAAACTAGCACACTAGGTAGTTCTGCATCACTGGCTGGTAAAGGAGCTGTGGGAGCATATCAGTGAATAGTCTGAATTTACTGTGTTTATTTGACATGGAGTGAAATTGATTTTATTTTGCCTCGACTACAGTTTTCCATAGTGATAGCTAACCTGAATTAGACGTTTCAAAAGCAGTGTGTGTTTTGTCTACTGATGACACAGATAAAATATAAGGTGACAGCTATTATGTACTCAGGCAAGTTGTATGCATTAATAATAAGTTTACCATTACCAGATAGCACACGCACTCTCTCAGACCTGCACGAGTGATCTGACTACACTAATAGCTGTTATGTTCTGACAAAAAAAACTCTTGATTTTTAAATTATTTAATATTTTCTTAGTAAACTGACTTTACAGTTAATGTGCTTCTGATGTTCGCATCCATTATTTTCTGGCAGCACAGAATGAAACCATGGAGAAGAATCCAGTTCTCCTCTTACTTTCATTTATATCAACATGGAATAGCTCCATATTCAAATCAATTCAGCTGCAAACAGTGTAAAATGGGAACATAAGAGGTCAGAAGGGTCCAGCTCAGTATGCATTTGCTTTCTATATGTCTCTCATGTGTGCTTTGTCACAAAGGATTCCAGTTTCCTAACTTGAGATGAATTAGTAAATTCAACACAGTCATTCTTTAATAAAAAAAAAAGAAAAAAAAAAAAGAAAAGTACTTCTACTACACAGTCCATTCTTTAATCTAAAAAAAAAAAAAAAAAAAGTATTTTTCTACTTTAGGTAACAAACCACATTGCTTTAAAGGTTACTTTGGGTAGCTTCCAGCATTAATCAGACCCCTTCTGGTGCTACCTTTGAAATGTGGGTGTCATCCTTGGCTTTACCATAAAGATCTGGGCAAGTCATTTACCCAGACTTTTCATGGAAAACTAAAACCTGCATGTTTCTCATTTTCTGTGTATCTAATGGGAACATAAGGTCTGATTTTCAGATCGATAAATACATAGCAATTGCAAATGAAGTCATGTTGCATATTAAGGTGTCATAAGAGCTCATATGCTCTGAAAAAGAGCTTCTAATTATTTCCAATTGTCATTTGAAATAGTGAAAAAATTGCATCTCTATTTTCTTCATGCCTTAGTTCCAGAGCCATAAAATTTAGGTTAATATCACCTCTTATGCTCTGACGTTTTCAAAATGTATTGCATTAGGGTAGGGGTTATCTACACAACAATAAGAAGAAAATAAGTATAACTACTCATTAATTTGAATATAGGTCACTATTCACTCTTGTGCAAGAAATGAAGGCTGGTGACCTTCCAATAATATGTAGTCATATACTTACAGACAAAATTGTTAAAAAGAAAATTCTGCAGTCTTCATTCTGTCACTTCCTGCCTTTGAATACTCAGCTTTGTGATTTCTAATCTGTTCTTTTGATGTGGGGGGTTGGGGTTTTTTTGTTCTGCAGTTTCAGCTGCTAAGACAATAGACTCTACTTAGTACGAATCCTCTGTTTTCATATGATGAAATGCACGAATTTTATGTCATCTTAGACATAGTTTTAGTAAGAGACAAAGAGAGGAAAAGGGGTCTTTTCTTTAATACCCCTGCAGAACTGATAACCTCCTCTTTGTTGCCCAAATGAGTGGGCAATTCTTGGGGGGAATGTAGTTCTGTCCTCACAGACAAGTATCTCTGGTAAAAGGAAGTTCAAGAACATTGCTGGTTGGATTGGTTTTGTTTGTTTGATTGTTTGAGGGGTTTTTTTTCTGACTTCACGCACATGTACAAAACTTATGAGCATGGAGCCTATCACTCATCCTCTGTTTTTTTAATAATATGATTGTGCTATAATTTGTAATGTATAATGTGAATAGAAAACCAAAATCCAGTGCTTTTGTTTTCCAGGTGAGTGCTCAAACTATTTGGGTGAAACTCACCTTATCTTTCATTATTTGAAGTTCAAAAGGATAGTTTAAATTTATTAACTAAATCATGATTTCAACTCAAGTTTCCCAGTGCTTGGGTCAGGGCTGTGATTAAACAATGAGGGTTTTGTCTTCCATCAGTCTTAAAAGAAAAAAGAATCTGCTGCCATTTTCACTGCAGGCTTTGATACTGCCACTCCATGTAGAGTCTTTGGAAATCATCTGATTGGAGAAGACATTACAAAACCAAGGAGGATTTGGTCTGAAAGTGAGCTAGGACTGAGGTGCTCAGTTCTGAACAGACTTGCAGCCTCACAGGGAACATTGAAGCAGAGCACAGATGCCTCTAGCATTCAATTGAGGCACATATTTAAGTTATATATAAGGTATTATCTGGGCCCAAATATTTAAATTCATACCCACATTTTCTTCTCTCCATTTTGGTTTTATTGTCCTCTATTCTGTGCCATGAATTTGCAGTGTGCAGGTGAGTAAAGTTTCCCAGGCTTGCCTGTTGAAAGTCAGGTTGCTGGAGACAAAACATCCAGATCTTCAGCAACCTCCGCTGACTTTTTGTCTCCACTAACCTAGGCAAACTGGAGAGTGAGCTGTGAATCTAGGAACCGGGCTGCTTTTCATAGCCTTGTAAGCAAAGAATGCTCTCTTTGTATTAAATTAATTCTTGCTGTTGGTCTTACCTACTTTAAGTCACTATAGTTTACCAAGAAGGTGCAAGCTGACTTTTCTCAGTCCAGAAGTATGATAATTTCAGCTGCCTCCTTTAAAAATTATTTCTTTTCACTACCTTACAGTGGTCTTTAGCAAACAAACACATATTGCCAAGACAGATATATCTTTGAATCTTACAGAGATTGTTAGAACTGCTTACAGCTCTGAAAACACATTATTTTGCATGCGATACTGATGCTCTCAGCTAATCCTTCCTACATGTCATGTAAAACACTACACTCACGACTTGCAGGCTGCATTTATGAGTCCAGTGTAGCTAACTGAAATAAATGTATATACCCACATAAATTATTAGCTGATTTTTTTTCAGGATAGTGATTACTTTCAATCACAAATATTCAGGATGTACTGGTATCCTAGATACAAAAGGGGCTTAATGATGTCAGTCACAGTTCATATTGAATCTTTCCGTATCAAACCCACACAAATAGCAAATAAAAGTCCTATATTCCCCAGGCAAATTTCTGAAAGAAAACAGTGATATAATGGCACTCTGGTAAAAGTGTTCCAGAAAAAGCACCCAAAGGCATAATTTCTTCAAATCAATGGCATTCAACTTTGCTCCTGGGGGGGGCGGGGGGGGGGGGAGCGGTTAGGTCTTACTCTCAAACAAATCATTGTACTAAAATTTCAGGTCATTGAGAAATCATTGCTTTCATACCTGTTAGCTCCAGTCCCACACATGAACCCCATCAGTCTTAGCTGCTTGGTTAGGTAGAATTTTTGAAAGTGCAATGTGCCAGATAAATCATGTGACACGTTACACTCTAATTTGTGTTCCATCTTCCATTCCTCGTTTTTTATTTTTTTTTTTTTGTAGAACAACATGTTAATCCATCCTAGCAAAGAAGAAAATGTCAAGAAAAAAACATCAGTGACTGCAAAATAAAATTACATTGTTATAATAAAAGTGAGCCACAGGTTTCTGGCAGTAATCAGAGATATTTGATAGTGAGCCTGAGACATAGAGGTCCAGACACTTGGACCAGAGATCAGAGGAGTAAAAAAAAGGAGTCCTGAAGCAAGCTATTACTGAATATAGACTAAGAGAGGTTGCCCCTAAGAAGTCAGTATCGTGCATCTATTAAAGAAAGGATGAGCTGGCTAAACAGTTCATGTTTAATTTTAAAAGCACAGTTTTAGGTATTCTTAATCTTGGCTCAGTCTTTGACAAATTTGTCTAATGGCAATGACCCAAATGACACTCAAATCCAGATCCTCACAAAAAGTTGAAAGGTACTTGGAGGTAACATTCCAGCTCACATCAGATCAAATTTGTCTTCAACTGATAAAAATAAGCTTTGGGCATATCTCTCAAATGAATCCATATGAAAAGCTGCACCTCCATATGATTCTGGGTCAAGGAAACAAATTATTTGCAATGACCCACACTGGTTTGCCAGGTCTGCAAACTATGAAAGCATGTGATGGCTCTAATAATGCAAGTTCTCTGCTGTACGTGACCAGACACCACAGCAAGTGGTATTAGCAAAGGTAAGGGAAATAAAAACCCTGTATACTCCCAAAGATCATCGACTGGTGCTTCCTACATGCCTATTAGTAATGATACTTCTACCTGTTCTTTACAGGCCTCCCCCCTCCATAAACACACACAAAACTATCCCTTCTTCTAAAAAGAGCTTCAAAAAATTTGTGATTCATAGAAATTATCTAGTTCACAGTTTGATACAAAGCTGAAATTTAAACAAACCCAAGCCTGCAGATTATGTATATCTTTATGCACCACTGTGCGTTCCACTGAAACTGAGATTAAATGCTGTGTGTATAGTTAAGCACATGTATAAAGTCTTCACTATGTCAAAACCTTGTTTATTTTTTCAGACTACTCTCTTGCTTTTTGAAGAAGTAAGAGGTGAAATTTAACAGGGGTTTTAGATGGGTTTTAAAAGGGACATATGTGAAACTGAGTTTTATTTTGAATGTTCTAAGATTCCTGTCTACATATCCATGTTTGAAATAAAAGGAAATTGTCTTCTGAGTTCCTGAGAAACAGAAACGCAGAGCTTTGCAGATCTTGGATAAGGTCTCTCTTCCCTACTGTAGGTAAGGGTAAAAGGTGGTCCTTTCACTGTTTCTGGGTAAAAAGGGTTAAAGCAGTGTTTGTGGTATCTGTTTAGCTGGGGACATGAATTACTAGACGTCATAGGAGACAGCTGTAAGAAAAAAACTCCAAAGCTCTCATATTCATACATGGTTGACAAGGTGTCCTGGAGAAACAGATTGGATAAGGAAGAGGGGATTTTAGAGAGAAGATCCTAGACCAAGCAATGAGGAAATGCTATAATTTATAGGTTACATAAATACAGGTAGCCTGACCTTCTGCCAGACCTCACATTCTTCCTTAAAATTTCCAATCCTCCAGCAGCAATCAGCAGCAGAGAGAAGCAGCTCCAGTGCAAACATTGCTAGTAGCCTGATTGTTCACATATAATCTGGTCAGGAGAGGAGCTGGTTTTCCCCCTCCCACTTTTCTTAGTGCAGAGCTTGGGACATAGCCAAGCAGTGAGCCAGCTGGTCACGCTCCCCTCCCCAGGCCCACCATGCTGGTCTCCTTCTTGCTTGTGGTAGGTGGAGGATTCCTGCAAATATCAGTTTCCTGGTGGTGAATCACTGTTCTGCCAGAACATTACATACAGGCTTATTACTTTTTTTTCCTCCAGTAAGTTAGTTTTCTTACAGGCGTGACATGTATTTGCACACAGTTAACCCCTGTTTGTTTTCTTGCAATGTGTGATATGCATTTGTCCATATTTAACCCCCCTGCTCTGCATAGGAGATCTGTTGGCGGACAGAAGGAGGCAGAGAACTGTTAATGCCAAAATCATTCCTGCACTTGGAAAGGGGCTGATTCACAGTAAAAAGGTCTGGATGCTGGACAACTGTGAAGCTTAATGATTTAACATCTAATTGGTGTAGATAGATCTGTATAGGACTCTGCCACCAGCTAAATAATATCAGGAAAGAAGCAGGACTGAGAGTCAAAGACTACCCAGGGACATTTAATAACTGAGGTTTAACAGGGTGTCAAGTAGGTTAAAAATCACAGTGATTCCCTTCCACAGCTGCACTTTGCTACAAGTCCTGGATGTAGCTCATATTCCAAGGCCTCTCCTCTGACATGTTTTGATTCTGGTGTTTGGGTTTTGGTTTTTTTCCAGTTGGTCCCCATCTTTCAAAGCTCAAACCCGTTGGTTCACTTGTAGGGGGAAGAAGTGATTCTCTGAAAAAACAGGCAAGTACATCAAACTGAATTATTTTCCTTTAGATAATATTTAAACAGATCTAAGATCTACTGCAGAAAAAGGACAACTTTTCTCACATAAATGTCAGAATCACTTATACATTTTCAGGACGATGATGCACTTAACTTTGTTCATGTCCTACACTGATACAAGAGTGTCCGCAAAGCAAGTGATCAATAAGAACCTGACCGCAATGTGTCTACAAATGCACTGTAAATAATAAAGTATTTATGTCATTGCTACTAGTTGGGCAATGTGTTTGGGGGTGATTCTGTTCTCAGGGACGAGCAATTTTAAATTATCTGAAGAAAGGTTTATGGTATCCCAGATAAGGATGCTACATTAAAGGCAGAGAAATAAGAAGGCCATTACCTTCAAAAGACATTCTGGAGGCAGGGGGTTTGGGGGTATTTCTGTTGTCGATAAAATGCTGCATATTTAGCAAAATTTAAAAATTTGACAGCTGTATTGAGGCAGTATCTCTGTCTGCATAAAAATTCTCCCAAGGAAAAAAAATAATTTACTTGTCTTATTAATCTGAATTAAATTCTTATGTTTGGAAGGAAATATGCAGTCTCTTCAGCCAGTGCTGATCTGCAGTCAGTCACAGTGTCTCTAGAGATCCCTTCTGCCGCATAATCCCACTGCAGCCTTCCTCAGGAACAGAGATCTTTCATAAGAGCTGCAGCACAGTTATCCTTTGTAATTTTGATTAAATTTTAAGGAAATGTACACAAACATCTGAGCAAGTAACAACCTCTCACTTACCTACATCAAGTTACTAATAAGCCCCTGCCACTGTTAACAACTCGTTGCAACACCTTTATACAGATTTATACTAAATCAAGTAGAGGTCTTCGGTCTTAAATCTGTGGTGTACAATTATGTGCCAAAGAAATATAATCTTTTTATATTTACGTTACTGACACGAGACCACTTTGAACCTTGTAAACACAGATTTCGATTATAATTGTGTATTTAGATAACCTTAGCTACTAAGGCCTGGGCGTCTAAAATGGTGAGAAAATGTTTCTTCAAAGGAGGATGGATGCAGAGGGGAAAAAAAGGCTTCTGAAAAGCAGCCAGTCCTGAGGCAGGGCGACTGATCCTTGGTTTCTTGAGGTTTTGTGACCTGTAGTTGTCATAGCCATTAAACACAAATTCCAAGCCAGCCTACTCCTGGCTCTCTGTGCGTTGCAAGGTCTCTTTCCTGAGGTATCTGACGTCTAATAATATAGCTGATCTGACACTGCAGATTCCCTACAGAAGCCAAAGTCTTTGTCTTCTACTCCTCTGTTTATCTCATGAAATACTGTGAACGGTGTGTCCCATACACCCTTCATGGTGCTCAAGTTTGGGCTGAAATTAGCCAGCAGTTTCAGGAATTATTGGTTGAGACCAGTAGACAGTCACACAGCATGACTGCACATATATCGTTTCCTTGGGAAAATCCAAAGCATTGTTGTCCTTTTTAATGACTCTAGAAAAGCAATGTAATATGGACATAGTTCCTATATATTAATCAATTTTTAGCCCAGCACAAAACCGTATTTTTGTTCCTTATGTTTAAAAAACTTCCTATGTTTAAGGGCCCTTTTTCTCAGAAGTAAGTTGGATACCTGACCTGAGACAGAATTCTGGACCGAGTCTTGTACTTCTGGCGTTAACATGAAGCTGAAGGCAGGTATATGAAATAAGTGAATAATTTTAATAAAAAATAATACTTTTCTTAGACAGGGAGAGGATGGCATCTTTTTCCTGACATTGCATAGATAAACTATGAAAGTTACACCAATCTGAGCTTAAAGGTAGTTTATTCCTTTGCATCATAGTTCAAGCACACTTTGTGAGATAAATTCCCAGATTTTCTTAGATGACTAAGGTTTGATAGATGCTTTATGGAAGCCAAATGAAATGATAAGTAATTTTCGCAGGTATAATATGCCACATAACTGTTCTATATATTTGTAAATAACCAAACTGAAAAATGTTTGTGATTGATGTTCAAAATATGATGTCTCTGTAAGGAGCACAGTTTCCTATTTTTTGTGTATTCACACCAAGAGCTCTTAGGTGTTTCCATATAGCATCCATTCAACATTCTATATTCAGCTATGGCCTGTGCTGGACAATTATCTGGTCTGTCCCTGTAATGTCAGCTACCACCAAGCAACTAGGTTTACATAGGTGTTACCACATAAGTCTTCGGACACTTCAGTCGTTCTATTATCTCTCCTGCTCCCATCCCCCAATGTATGAACCATTCTTTGATTGCATAATTTGTCCCCGACTTTGAAGATGTTCAGGCTCTCTGTCTTCCGTCGTCACAAATGTCTATGTGTCAGACACAGGTTTCATTCAGGCACTGAGTCTGAGGTTGTATGGGGCCCATGCAGAACAGAAGGCAGTTTAGCATCGCTGAGATCCATGAACTTCAAGCACATTTGTTGTTTTATTGAGGCTCAGTAAAAGCACACAAAAAGTACCAATTGCAGTCCTGATCAGAGCCATAGATAGTATGTAATTAAATGAAAACTTAAATGCTTTATAAAAAAATAGTTCATTCCCATATTCCTCAAGGGACGCAGGTCCTGACAATCAGTTCTTCTCATTATCTGCCTGCTTTCCTATTTATATAGTTCCCACTATGCTATCAGCTGGAGGTGCCTTAGCTTCACAGTCCACAAGTCAGTGAAAGTATCAGGAAAATCTAGCTCAAGCAGTAACCACAACCTGCCCTCTTTTAATAGGCATTTCGAATATGCTATACATATTGTAATCCTATTGGATTGATTCTGAGACTGCTTTGTGTTCCTTCCCTGTTTTCTGGGAAAGAGAATGGTATGGGGAGAGAGAGAGGGAACTTTGAAGGATTAAGAGCATTTCTGAGGTTTGGGGAAAAAATACCCTGAACATTTGAATTTATTTTTTTCCCCTGGAAAATAAGTGTTTACAAGTTTTGATTTGTCAGAAATCCCTGCCATCTAGGATAGAAAATTCACTAATCCACTCCATATTAATAAATTGTAACAATTGCATGAGCTAAAGATTCAGAAAGACCATGCATCTTAGCTTTTCTCAGAATTTCTATTTCTTTCAAACAACCTGTACTTTGTGACTGTAATATTGTACATAATGGTTCTTTCACTTCACCTTTAACTCTGACATGTCTGCTTTTCACTTAGCATCTTTGGTTCCCTGAGAAGTGTCAGAGTGGGCTGGGGTCCCAGGACAGTGTTGTAGTTCCCATGTACCTTGTAATGAGCCAACAGTAAAGTAACAGAGGGTGGAGCTGGAAACGAGGGCTTGCTGAGAACTGACAATGGAAGAAGCACCTAGTTTAACACAAACCAGTTGGAGAACTGATAGTTGAGCAAGGAATAAGTGGTTTAAGTCATTAATCAGAAAGGAGATCAGACACTGACATGAAGGAGGGATAGAAAGTGGTTGTGCTGGCTGCTGAGTTGGTGTTTGGAGGAGGGAGTTAAATGTCCTTGTATTCATCTTTAAATTAATATTTGAAAGATTGACATCAAAGCCAAATATTGATCCAAAGCCAAATGTCCATATCTACTGTGTTTATCAATGCATAAAGCCTTTAGACTGTACAGCAACAGGCTTCTGAGAAATGCTTAATAGAGAATGATAGGCTGGCTCAATTCTGTTCTGAGAGAGAAAATGTGATCCCTAGTTTGACGTTATCTCTTCCCATGAAGTTCATAACATACATTTAAATGTCAGAACAAATTACTCTTAAATATAGATGTTATGGATACATGAAAAAAAGCTGGATTGCATTTTAGTTTAATTTAAAATAACCATGTTGCTATTGGATATATATAGTGTAATGAAAAATTAAGTATCCCAGACCAGTGATATGTAACTTTATTTTTCAGTTGCTATCCTCTCTCCCACTGATTAAAAAAAATAATTGAAAAAGATACATTTAACTTAAAATGTCAGATTTCAATGTTAAGGATTAATTTATGTCTATGATATAATACATAAAGCATTTTGGGGAATTCAGTTCAAATGCTCTTACAGTGCCATCTGCTGAAAAGCAGCTAAGGCTAAAAAGCATTTGCAATTCATTCTTGCTAGGATATCTGTAAATTCTTGGTCCACCCTGGGTACTTTTCCATCTTTTATGCCCTACAATATCACAACACAAAATCTGTATCCCCAGTACAAGAGGAGCTATAAACCCAAATCACTAAGTGTATGGTATCACTGAAAGGTAAGGATGTTCTGAACTGTCTCAAATAAGAGGATGCTGGGATGCTTAAGGTTTGAATTGGTTTATGTATATGCACAGCTCAAGGGCTGGGTATCAGCATCAAGATTTCTACCCTGTGTCAGGTTGCCTCTCATAAAGCAGCCTAAATTTAGTAAACACTATTATGTTTAAGAAAAAGAAAACCGGTATGTGCTGGCTAATAAATATTTAGATTGACTTCAATTCCCATATCTACAAATGCTTCTCAAGCATATGAATAATTCTTTTAAAATGAACAAGACAGATTGCATGTATCAAGGCAAGCTTTTGTAGTTTGGACTTGGGGCACAGGATAGCAGCCCACTTGCATGAACTTAAATGTGATTTCTTTTTTTTTTTTTTTTTATTTTCTTTTTTTTCCCCCTTCTTTTTAATCAGAAATTGATCTGAGTTTCAGACTGGTTCTTAATTACGGCTGCATATTTTTGTGTTCCTTGCTCTGTTAAGAAGACTCATCCTTTGTTATTTTTATATTTGTTTATAAATTTATTCAGCTTCTCAGTCCACAGTGAATTAAATTTTCAACAGGTCTCTCACCTAAAATCTGGACAATATACTCAAAGCTCTGTGTATGCATCTCCACTAGAAATGCAGTGATTTTTTGGTGTACGCATAGATGTACAGCACCCTGTCAGTGAAAATTGGATTATTTCTTCCCTCCCCCAGCCAACTGATGTTTGAAAATGCATTATCCTCTTGCTTGAGGATAACCTGGCATTATCCTCTTGCTTGAAAAGTTTGCAATGGTCATTTTGAGAAGTAACAAAAGCTATTCTAGTAATTAATCATAAGACGCACACTGTCACAGTGGACATTTCATAAATAACCAAGAAGCTAAAATTCATTTTCAGAAGTTTTTCCATGAATAATTTAGACTTGTAAAAGCAAAGTCAATCAGTAACTCACTGAAAGAGAAAAAGACTGAATTTCAATTATCTCTGTCAACCAGCATGCCTAATTCTACCCACAGGTCAATGGATGTAGGACACACAGAAGTTTTGCTCCTAAGTACTGAGCACTGTCTCAGGATCTTTCAGGTGACAGTGTTCAAAGCTATTTGTATGATTTTTTGCTAATAAGTGATATTAGGTGTGAATTGCCCAAGCTAAGAAAATATTTGAGGCACGGATTTAAGCCTGTGTCTTCCTACTTTGCTTTTTGGGGGTTTAAATTAGTATGTAACTGGATTCAGAGACCTGACCTAATGTCCCTAAATTCCTCCTATGATTACTGTAGTAAGATAAACTTACCCCAGAGGGTAAGTCAAAACAACAGAATTTCAACTCCATTTCTTACCTGTACTCCGGCAAGCCCCTTTCTCTCTCCTCTCATTCCTGTTTATTCACTTTGGAAGAAATACAGATAGATTAGCTTCTGGATGTAATATTAGGCTCTGTGAATGCACCTTCAAACTCCTTACCCTGTGCCTTTCTCTGCTTAAAGCTCTGGTAAACAGCATCATGATAAAACAGCACTTAGGAAGGTAAGAAGGTCTGGGGTAAATGCTCCTTATTTACCTCATTACAGGCTCTTTCAGTAGCTACTAACTTCCATATTGGAGAAAAAAAGAAAAAAATCCACACACAAAAACAAACAAACAAACAAACAAACAACTGGGGCAAGATATTCAAAACATGTGCATAAGTATTTGGATGTTTTTGGAAAAAATTGACAGGTGCCTGTGCCTGTAGGCACCTACTTAGCTGGAAATTTGAATTCAGTTTTCATAAAATTGTGTTGTGATTCAAGATGAAATACTGTGCATTTTGCTGAACTTCTGTTCACTGTTCTGAACACTGTCTTCAATACATTAATCAGCAAAGGAACTTTGAGTTACATTAAGTTGTTTGCTCTAGATGGTAGGTATACCAGGGGTTCTAGTTCCTAGTTCAAAGTTTTTTAATCAGGCCAATCTGTTTATTAACCATACCCTAAAAGAAGACTGCTTGACTTCTAAGAAAGGAGTTAATCAACAACTGCTGCATATTCTGGGAGCTTTCTAAGGACTGTGAATTGGCTATGTGGTTGCAGCCAGCTTGATCCTGTTATGTTTCACTGCTTGCAAAAATGGATTATTTCCAATAGGCTTCATTTTGAAAAATGCCCTAACTTTTATATTGTTGTTACAGTAATAACAAGAGTAAGCTTGGCTGCCTATATTTTGTCTCTGAGAAACAACAGAATTATAAATGCAACCGATGGAGAAAAATAAGCATTACTCCAAAGTAATACTTTCAGAGATTACTCTGAAATCTCCCAGAACAATGCAGTATTTAAAGAGAAAAAAAATAACAAACATAAATACTCCTCAAGTGTAACCATTGCTTAGCATGGTTTGTTTTCATTTTTCATTTATATTCAGTAACTTTCATACAGTTTTAGGACAAGATATAAAGTCCACTAAAATTCTTTGGATTAGCTGCTGTTCTTTCCATTAATACTCTGCAATAATCAGAGAGATCAGTATTTGGCTGTGGGCTACAAAACAATTGGAAATTTTGATTTTGGGTGCCTACTGTGAGGTACTGCAGAGGATTCTGATTTTCATCCAGCAATCATCTTTGAAGAAAAGATAGTCAGGTAGTAAAATTATTGGTTTGAGATGCAAGAGATCCAAATTCAAAGTGGCTTGGTTTGCTCAAGTCACATACTACAAATGCGCTACTTAATTATTGTAAAGTCCTTTGACTCTTAAGTATGGAGGCTGATGAGGAATTCAGTGTTTCTTGCAAGTAACTGCTCATATATACTGCAAAGACTTGAGATCTTTGGAATAAGAAATCCTTTAGTGGGTGTATTTCTATGTGTAGTGAAGCTCACTATGAATCATAGAACAGTTTGGGTTGGAAGGGGCCTTTAAAAGTTATCCAGTCCAATCCCCCTGTAATGAGCAGGGACATCTTCAACTAGATCACATTACTCAGAGCTTCATCCAGCCTGACCTTGAGTGCTTCCAGAGATGAGGCATCTACCACCGCTCTGGGCAACTTGTTCCAGTATTTCACTACCCTCGTTGTAAAAAGTGTCTTCCTATATCTAGTCTAAATCTACCCTCTTTTAGTTTAAAACCATTACCCCTTGTCCTATTGCTACACATCCTACAAAAAAGTCTATGCCTATATTTCTTGCAAGTCCCCTTTAGGTCTCCCCAGAACCTTCTCTTCTGCAGGCTGAAAAAACCCAACTCTCTCAGCCTTTCTTCATCGGACAGGTGCTCCAGCCCTCTGATCATTTTCCTGGCAGTCCTCTGGACCTTCTCTAACAGGTCCACGTCTTTTCTGTGCTGAGGACTCCAGAGCAGGACACCATACTCCAGGTGGGGTCTCACTGGAATGGAGTAGAGGGGCAGAATCACCTCCCTCAATCTGCTGGCCACACTTCTTTTGATGTAGCCCAGGATAGGGTTGGCCTTCTGGGTTGTGTGCACACATTACCAACTCTTGTCCAGCTTTTCATCCACCAGTACCAGCAAGTCCTTGTCAGAAGGGCTGCTCTCAATCCGTTCATGCCCCAGCCTGTATTGATACTGGGGGTTGCCCCCAATGCAGGACCTTGCATTTGTTGAACCTCATGAGGTTCACATGGGCCTGCTTTGGGCATTGTTGGGGTTTTTGGGCACCATTGACCTCAGTTGTTCTTTAACAGATAAGGGATATCCAACAATACTTCTACAGATTGACACAGCCCATTCTACAAGTAGACAGCAAAAAAGTCTTTCATTTTAAGTCACATTAGAACTTAGAGTTCTACAAACAGAACATTATAGAGGTATTCTTTTCAGAAGTGCCATGGAGATACTCTCCCTGCGGTTTACAATCCATGTCAGCTTTGCTTCTATAGAATACAGGTTTCCTGAATAAACAAGTGATTTATTAATTATTTTGGGAGGTGTATGCAGTGCTGCTATGCACTGCATCAGAGCCCAGGTACTGTTCATGTGCACTCTGTCGGTGCACATGTGCACTATCTTCAGGATGCTCAATGTTCTTGCACTCTCAGTCAGCTCTTTCCCGAAATTACGTATTTACAAACCTAATAGATTTAAGGAGATGAAAACTCAGGGCTGAAACCTCCCCTGCCACTTTTAAAGGAGGCTGCTTTAATTCCCACCTTGGAATTTCAGGCACTTGCACTCCATCCAGCCGTTTAAAAAAACCCACTCAGCTCAGTTTATCAAAACATCCTCCCCTCAGTGTTTTAGACTACAGGTTACTAGAAGTCAGGGAAACAAGAGTGCTTAGAAAAAATCATTTGATAGTTCCCCAAATTAGAGTCCTCAGTATACTTAAGAAATTAGAACTCCATTGCTGTTCTAAATATCACAGCCACTGAGACTTGCTAGGTCTGTGCAGAAGAATCAGAGTTAGAAGAAAGTGGGAGGTATTCCTGCATTTTGGGGTTCTGCAGAACACTGCCTGCTCTGCTACACAGGCTATGCAGCCAGCCAGAGAGAAAAAGCACGGACAAAATGTACTTGTAGTTTCTACTTAGAAGTTATGGTGTATCCTCTTTGAATAAAACATAAGATGTTCAGAAAAACATGTGCAAAAGCAAGGGCAATTGGGTGCAGGTGTAAGAACTGAACTATAATCTCTGCAACAAACCTTATGAAGCACTGTCACTCCATTCTTGCCCTTCCCTTTCCTTGCTCTTACCTGTCTTTCCAGGGAGCCTTTACTGATGTTTGCCTAAGGCAATTTTTAGCAGAAGCTTTTTAAAACATAACACGATAGGAAGAAAGGATAAGCTTTCAGGTATACCGGCCCTTCCTTGACTATGTGCCCAAAAGTCTGAGTATTCTTGTGCTGACTGGAGGGTTTTGTTAAAGAGATGTTTCCTCCAACTTGATAGGGGAAAAGATGGGATCGTAGCAGAAGCAGGGGAAATGGAGATTTTTACAACTTGGTTTTGAGGCCCTTTTATATCTTTGTTGTTAATAAAGATCAGAATACTGAAGTTCTTAGTTATAGGGATTTATACCAGCTGCTAAATAAGAGAGCTCTGAGGACCTCAGTCTTCACTCTGGCAGTGCTGTTGGGGATGTTTTTGGCTTGGAATTCATCTGGCTTTGGGAAGTGTCCATGGCTCCTCATCACGCAAAGCATGAATATAGTAAGGACCCATGTTTGGAAAGGCTAAGAGAACAATAGTCTGTGATTTGGTCTTTCACTTGAAGTCTGTGAATTTTTATAAACCTAAACCCCCCAAGTTTTTATTTTTTAATGCAACAATTATGTTGGCTAAGATTTCCCAGAAAAGCCAGAGGAATTTAGCCTTCCCATCAACAACCAGCATGCTGTGTCCTCCCACATAATGTCCTGAGGTCACAGTCTCAGACTGTCTCTCTTCCTGGTCATCTTCATTTACCTTATACAGCATACAACTAGAGCATGCCCAGATAATGTACTGCTTCCTGCTCCAATGCAAAAAGACTAGAATTTAACTAAGAGAGCATGTAGAATTTATTTTTTAAATTAGCCCTCATCTTAAAATTAAAACTCCCTGCTAAGGCACTAAAGAAGATGCTACTTCTTTATATAATTATTGACTTGATTTCAAGCAAAATTAAAGGCTCGCTAGTGAATATTAAGCCCCACTTACTGATTTGTCCCAAGTCCTTGTGTACTGGCTTCAGTGCAATTTAATGGCATTTCATTGCTAATCAGATACTTAAATGCAGAAGCAAGAGCTCAACTTCAGCTGCAGAATCTGCATTTAGTGACAACAAAGCCAGATTCCTTCCTATATAATAGGATATGTAGACTCAACTTAGACATGCAGTTTTAGCAGTAAAAAAAGGGACTGGGGGGTGGAGGAAAATGTGTTTGTAAACATAGGACAGATGTGGTCTGTCTAATTCTTGTCCCTAAACAAGGAATATGGCTTTGGCATGTTTGCATAAGAAATTTCAAGGTAAAACACATTTAGGAAAAGCAGTGTTCTGCAGCCTTCATGGGCATATTAAGCAAGTCTTGCCTTTTACACTATGCTTTACTCTCTGTATTAACCTAAAGGGATGTATATCAACAGAAAGGAAGATGTAAGATCCAGTCATTACTAGCCAATGAGATTGGATTGGAATGATGGAACTATATGGCAAGCTTTAACAACTTGATGCCAAATGTCTCAATTAATAAAATTACTAAGAAAAAAATATCCTAGTGTACCTGTTCTTAAAGCTTTGAAAATGGTGAATTTTCCACTCTGTTTCTCAGAATTCTCTTTCAGTGTACTGTCCAGCTCCTCATACATTTTCATAATAGCAATACTTAGTGCTGCCATAACAGCTCATACTTCCCTGGCTGCATGCAAACAATTACTGATGTGCATCCACACTGACATAAATTAGGCCCACATGTAGCTTTATCACGCTCATACGATTTCTCCATCATTTAATCTCAGTCGTAAATGACAACTTTGGAATTCTCTGCCTCTCTAAATCTGCATTTCTCATTGAATTTAAATGGATCTCAAATCTATAAATAACTGCATCAACCCTGAATATTGCATTCAATTACTTTGAGTTTGCTGCTGTTCACATGGCATTCATGCTGGTCTTTCATGCTGTTTGCATTAGCAAACCTCTTCTTTCTAAAACAACCTCCTGTATTCATGATTAACAACTCAACTTGAGATTGAATTTTTTAAGCTTTTAATCTGACTTTTTAAAAAGGTATGGCTGGTGATCTGTGACTACAGCTTGACCATTTTTTTTTTAAACAAGACATTTGGAGTCACAATGGTTAGAACTAGATTTGAACAAAAATAGTTGGTCTGTTTTGCAGAATGCAAACTGAAATGTAGCACAGAATTATACTGAGAATAATAACATCTTATTACAAGCAAAGAATGCGTGTAGGTGCCCAGGAAGAGAGGGTCAGGCTGTGAAATGCTCATTTCAGACAGCTGCTGCTCCCCACTAGTAACAAAACTGAATTCACTGGTTGTGCCTACAATCCTGTTATGCAGTGGCCCTGACCAGGGACCAGGGATGAATTTTCTGTTTAATCTCTGGCTGTAGCAGCAGCCTCAGGGCTGGCTCTGGCAAAACACTGCGTGGAAATCTCCAGTGCTGATTGTCCCACAGTACACAAGGAAAGGTGCATGTCACCACCATGGGCTGTATGTTATACCCTACTGCTGGGCAAGGAGCCTCAACCTAGCTCCTCTGGGTTAACAAAATGTTCTGGACACTCAGCAGCCATGATTTTGGGGGCAGAGTGCTGCCTAGCAGCTCCTCACTGTTAACCACTGTAGGCTCAGTCTTGCAATAAGTTTAGACAGCTCACACAGCAATATAAATGTGCAGAGCCTAGTCTTCCCTGCAGCCTGTGTTTCAGGTCATTAAGGGCAGCTTGAGCATACCTCATGGCAAAAATTAAGTGCTCCTTAGTATGAATATTAGATTCACAGTTCAGCTCTTAATAGGTAATGGAGAAAGATAAGATAAAGAGCAAATAAACTCAGAGGCTAATGTTGGTTCACATGAGCCCAGGCAATTCTATTAAAGAACGTAGACATACTGGAAAGGACTATGAAGACCTGTCCAGACCTACTATCTGATAAAGGCCTGCCACGTTCATTTAGAGCTGATCATCTCCATGGAATAAAAGCCTCTGTGCAATATAGGAGTTGATAGTAAGTGGCTTGCCCAGATACGCAACACATTATGACTGCTACATGCAAAGAAAATGAGTATTTTACTCTAAAAGCTGGAGATTATGTCAAAAATCATATCAAAATTAAAAAAGAATGAGATATTTGCACTCACTGGAAGATATTATAAAAAGCAACGGTGTAGCTATAGTGAGACATGGAGACTTTAAATGGCTCTCCAGGTTTTCTTTTCTTTTTTTTTTCTACTCACCAGTGTCTCATTTGTGCACAGATTCCCTTCTTTTTAGAGGTGTACATATCCATGCTGGTCCATGGTGGTCCTTTGTGGTTAAGCCAAACAAAGCCATTTCTACTTCAGAGTAGGAAAAATAATAAAATAAACCCCTACTGTGACTGAATAAGAAAGCAAGGGAGACCTTTGAGCTCTGTTTACTTTTCAGTGCCTGGTTTGTCTGGATAAGGATTTCACAGCTGCTGCTAAAAGGCATACCTTGGCTTATTGATGGGGAAAGATACGTGCAGATCCATGTACTATCTGTTTTCATCAGTGGGGCCCAGACCTGCCACTGGTGAATTTCATTTCAGTGAAATCCATCTCTGTGCAAATATGGGCAAACATAGACCAACTTAAAAAACTTCCCTTTACGCTAAACTGAAAACAAAAACAAATAAATATGCTATGGGGAGAATGCTTCTCAAGGCGCCATTCCCATAATGATTTATAAACAACTGTGCAACTTAAGCCAAGTGTGCTATGTGCCTGCTAAAAATATTTAAAAGATATGGTAATTAAACATGCATGAAATGGAAAATAACAAACACACAAAAATAGCCATAGTTGCCCAAGATGACTTATAAATATAATAATGGAAGAGTTAGATTTAATAAGCAAAACCAAATAGTGTGGTGACAGTGGGGCAAGAACATAAAATCCACAGAAAATATTGTGCTGTGCTAAATAGCAGCAAAAAATATAAGTCTGAAGGGCAGAAAATAATGGTGAATAACTCTAAATGAGAAAATAAAATATTGGTGAGCAAGACATTACAAATGCTGAAGGCTACATGAACAGCATGATTATCCACAGTGATTACTGAGTTTTCTTATAAGCCAGCAGCGTTTCATTTCTTCCGAAGACAAACAGAGCGTTGCACAGGAAGAGTCATCAGCCAAATCTTTAGCTAGAAAGGGGAGGTGAGGTTCTGTACCACTTTCATACACTTCCCCTGCAGCAATTGCATCATACATATAATTAAACTGCGCAGGAATTTGTCTCCAGTACAGGCTTAAGGAATAATAGGAAGGAGTCCCAAAAGACTCTCAAAAATCATGGCTTTCCCACAATATCAGATTTGTTTTAAAAAGTGTAGTTCTCTTTATTTATAGACTCTTATGAAGTGCTATTTCTTTCCTACTAAATGTGAACTTTTGACTAGAAAGACAAAAATAACTACTTCCCCTTCCCAAATACAATGTAATTGTTTCCTTCTTCTTAGCATGCAGTATGAAAAAACAGGGATTTTTATTTTTTTTAATGCAGATTTGTTTTGTGTGACCCATGGATCAGCAGGCTGAACTTCTGATGACCGAGATACTGTTGAATACTGAGCAAAAGCAAACTTGATAAGGTGTCATAGAGTTATCCGTTTATGCTCAGTAGTTGTAAATATTATTACGTATGCTTCTCACATTGATCAATAGTTCTGACTTACACAATCAAAATCTTTAAATGACTATGGCAAGAGGCATTTATACCTCACAATGATTTCCAGCTGCTTTTTCTTTTTGTAGCTTTCCTTTTATCAAGTGTATGTTAGAACTTTAGTTCAGAGATTAATGTCAGAAGAGAGACAAACAAGATTCTCATATTGTTCCACCTTCTTTCCCTGAGCTTTTTGAGTGTTGCCACTGACACATCACTTAATTGCTATTATTCCAGGGAAAGAACTACCTGGATTAAATGTAAACTGTTGTAACATTCTGGATATTATCAGACAGTGTTCATTTATTTCATGTGAGATTTTTTTCTATGTTTAAAGTCTTCAGTTCCTTAATTTCGCGAATCCAAGCCTGAATTGATGAATTAGGTCCAGGATCTGTCCAGCTTTTGAGTTGAAAGCATGAAAAAAATCCTGAAATTTCTCAGCTTCCAGCCTCACAATAATCTCTTATTTTTGCCTTTGTATGTGTGTGTGTGCATACCATTAATGGCAGCACTGTGCTTTGGTTTAGTAAAAGTGAATACCTGTCCAGATACCCTTTTAAACATTACACAGCAGAAAGTTTATGGAAAAACCTGTTGAAAATGTGGAGGCTTTGGTTCTGCAGAGATTGATGCCACTGACTGCCTGGAGTTAGACCTGTCAGTTCTGCATTTCACGGTCAATTGAAATAAACCCAAAATTTAAGTGGAGTTTATTCCTTTTATGTTCCTCCCAACATCATCTCAAACAGCTTTGGCATTTTTTATTTTTTTTTGCTTCAGAGAGAGAGAGAGAGAGAGAGTGAAAGAAAGACACTTTTGATGTGTTATTTGGTTAAAACACTGTTTTCCAAACTGTGGGACACACTCTGCTAAGGAGTCGCACTAGTGATGAAGGGGAGACAAGGAGCAAAGCTCAGCTTACCCAGCTTTGCCAGGTTCCTTAGTTCTACCCCCAACTAAAACCAGGGTTCCTGTGAGAAGTCAATACCGGTGGTCCATGGTGTAGCCCAGGGAGGTCAAAAAGTGGGAGAGATCAGAGGAAGGTGAGGAGCCAGCACTGAGCGGGAGCAGAGCTTGGGATGTGGGGACATCAGCCCAAGAAGGCAGTGCCATGGCTTGAGCAAGGCATGGCAGCAGGCTTACCAGAGAGTGCAGGGAGCTCAGTATGGGACAAAGGAGGAGATTATGGCAAGGGCAAGAGGGAAGTAGGAGGCAGAAGCACGGAGACCTTCCTAACTGTGATTGGCAACCACTAAGGTCAGTTATTCGTATGGAATATGGAAGTGAAAAGGTTAAACCTTTTTACAAATTCAGGCAGCGGGATTTTACCCTGGATCTCTAACTTCCCATCACATTTTCCTACTCAACCAATCTAGTGCAAAATAATTATCTTTCACTGAGATGGATACATCCCTGGGAAGAATTTTTTTTCAACAGTTTTACATTTCAAGTTTCCCAGCCAGCTCCAGTATATGACTGCAGAGCTGGTTTCAGTAAATAAGTACCGTAAATAAGTACCATCTGCCCAGGTTTTACCAGGGCTGGTTCCAGCTTTGCATGAAATTTGAAGAGCTTTTTTAACTAGCCTGGCCCAAATACAGATTTTGCAAGTTTTATTCTGTGCTGCTTGGCTCAAGTTTGATGGTCATGTTACTTTAATAGTTCAGTAGTTATATAAAATGAAAAGAAGGCATAAACAAGAAAAAAAAAAAAGATGATGTTGTGCAATGGTATGAAAATCTGCAAAAGGTATATTTTTCATAGATTGCAAAGTTTACTTCCCCAAAAGATTGCTGTCTGAAAGAAACAGGATTTCCCAGGTCCCATGTCAGAGTGCACATGCAGTGGAAAGAATTGAGATATGGTGAAACAGGTTGATTCAACAAAATTAAATAAATATGTCGTGTCAGGACAAACAGGTGCAGTATTACAGAGAAACTCTCCAGCTAGCTGCATTTTATCAGACTTTGAAAAGAGTGCACATAAATTATCCAGCATATTCCAAGTACATGCTATGCACCAGCTCAAGTTACATATACATAACTATGTTTTGCTTTGCACGGAGTGAGGAAGTTTGAGAGATATCTTTTAGAAAATTCTTAGAAAAAAGATATTTTCTTGTATTCAAAAAGAAATACAATAAACTTGGAATATTCATATTTCACTTAAAATCTGCAAAAATAAAATTAATTACTCATTGTAATTCACAATCTAATATTGAATTAAAATGTAGGTCCTGACATCAGTGCTGGTTTATAAGACAAAAGATCTAACAAGATACTTTTGCGTTCAGTCCAGTTACATAGCAACACACAGATTCTGTCTATATTCTTTGAAGATCTGCTGAATAAATCCCCCTCAATCAGTTTTCTGAGTTTCTAGGACTAATTAAATGCATGCATATGTATATATATGTACACACACACATGAAAGCTCTGAGTATGAGAGCTCAGGTCAGAACTGCAATGTGTTAGGTAGGCTACATTTTCTTGTGCTATATTTAAGTCCATCTACCATCCATGCCCTTTATACATGCTGCTGTTGTTTTCACAATATTAAACAAACCCCGAAAGAGGAGCAACTGACCTATAAGATAAAAGTAGCAAAACCAGTGCAATGGATTGATAAAGATCATAGACAAAGGTTTCAGTCTGGTATACAGCAATGTATAAAAATAACAGGCTGACTTCAGAGTAAGTCAAAGAATCAGCTGAGAGGCAAGACAGAAACTGCAAGAGTGATGGCAAGGAGAACCTTTGGAAGGCTGAGTTTGTATCAGTGCTTCAAAGAGGGGAAAGCAGGAATCGGGTGCTTTTGACTCTCCTTTTCAAAATACAAACTGTCATGAAGACAAAGACTGAGCTGGAATAAGAAAATTAATCCCTTCATAAACCTGGGGGAAAGATGAGGACCACAACACAGGTCATGGTATCTAAGCACCCCCAAACCACAGCTGGTCTGCAATACACAAGCTGTACTGTAAACCCTCTTGCCCCTGTGAAAATGGCAATAGACAAAATTATTAATTTTGACAAGTCTAGCATTTTCTGTAATGTCAGGAAAGATCTGACATTAGGAACTTTACAGGCTCAATATTTAAAGGTGAAAGAAATTATGTCACATTGGCTGAAGGGTTCATATGGACATGTATTCTATTTATGCTGAAGTATTTTAGATCCAGTCCTATATCTGGTATTTAGTTACAGGTCAGGCTGTGAGCTCATCTGAGTAACTTTTTCTGCCAATATGATTATTGCTAGTGATTTAAGCAAAACTAGCAGGTAATGAGAATAAGTTCTACAATACACATAATGGTACTAATATCTCCTTGTCTCGAGCACTGTACTCCATGTTAAGGGCTGATTCTGAAAAAAAACCCACCACTTCTCATTTCTTGGTTAATTTAAAAACTTTTTTTCTTTCTGTCTTCCATTGGATATTATAGGTATAGGTACCTATTAGGTTTAGCTGTTATATGAAATGTAAAAAGTTTCAGAGTTCTCACTGGAATAAAAACAGAAAACTATGAAATTCCATAAAGTATTTTCTCAGTGTTTTTGAATTAAAAAACTCCACCGAACATTACAAAAAGAAGAAGAAATTATTCCTATGGAAAACCATTTTTATCAAGTGCAGTACTTCTGACTAACTACAGCTGTCGATCAACTGCAGTAAATGTTCGCCCTGGCAGAGGAGCTGTTCAAAGCAACTTTGAGGACAAAGTGGGTCTCAAAATTGCACATGAGGCATTTGGAGCCTCACACAATTAATGAGTTTATTTTCACTGTTTTAATTTTTCCTTGCTTTATAAGCAGGTTACATTCTTATTCTTGTTGCATTGTTCAAATGGCCTCAGCCCAGCTTGACATTTTGCTGCCCTTATCATCTTTTCTCTACAGTTTCTGATTGACTGCAATTTCTTTCTTCTTCCTCTCTCTTTCTTGCATCATCCCTCCCTGTTTGCAGTACAGGGCATTTATTATTGCCCTTTTACTTTTGAGCAATCCCCCCTGAATACATATTAGATGTCTTTTGATCCTCACATTTTCTTTTTGCTGAGAAATGGCTGTCTCTTCAGTCACTTGCCACTGTCAGACAGACCCTTAGCAGACATAAATCTGCAGAACTTCACTGCTTTCAATAGAATCACTCTGCTTTATATTAGCAGAGGATCTGGCTTAAAATCTAAAGATGCTTCTTGTGTTATACCTCAAAAGTAGCATCATCACTTTCTCCTTCAGCTTAAAATCTTGTCTTTAAAGGAAACAACCCATCGCCCTCTTAAAGTAATAGAGTATCTTCTGATAAGCTATAAATACTTTTAAAATTAAGAATGGATTTCACAAAACCTTTTTGGTTCCACTCATTCAAGTTGTCACATTCATATTTGGGAAGATCTGTAGAGACTTTTGGTAGGAGATACAATGAAAACATGATATTCTAACTGAAATAGTCATTGTGGCTTGTGAAATCAGTGGCTTGAAAGTTCTGTCAGACCACAGGAATATAGTTCAGGAGACAGCAAAGTTTCTGCTGCTCTGTACCTTTGTACTGTTAAAATTAGTGCAGGAATACAAAACACAGCCTAGAACAAGCAGCAGATGCTCATTACGAGTGAGCTGAAATGCACTTTTGAGCCTTGTGAAAAGGGTGACATTTGAGAGCATTCCTGTTACACAGACCTGGGTTTCAGTGACTGCACTAGCACTTCACTTATCTTTGTGGTGGAAAGCCAATTTCCAAACTGCATTCAGTGTTGTTTTAAACACAAAAGCCTCTCCAGTGAACATAATAACCCTCTCCAAAGCACAAAGAGATCTGTGTAGTTTTGTACAGTGGCATTACAGGACTAAGGTTTTCATTTGCTGTCATTCAGGGGATGTAAGCATTAATAGGAGGAAAAAATCTTGGAAAAAAAATCTTTCCCTATTAAAAAAGAGAGGAAAATGTTAGGAGATCAGCTCTGAACTAGAAGAGTAGAGTAATTTTTAAGATGCCAGAGAAAAGAGGAGGAAAAATTGCAGTTTTCTACTGGTAAATAGGAGAGCAGTGCACCATGACTGAAGTCTGCCTGCCCTCTGGGAAGATATCCACCTGGCATCCCTGCCGAGGAAGGCACCTTCGCCTCACACACAGCCTTCCCCAAGATAATGCGAAGCTTTGTTTTCTTATGTTTGTGTGCCCTGAGAGGGGACCAGGGTTTTCCAATCATAGAAACATAGAATCATTTAGGTTGGAAAAGACTTTTGAGATCGTCAAGTCAACCATCAACCCAGGACTGCCAAGTTCATCACTAAACCATGTCCGTAAGAACCGCATCTGCATGTTCGTTGAACACCTCCAGGGATGGTGATTCCACCAGCTCCCTGGGCAGCCTGTTCCAATGCTTGACCACCCTTTCAAGTGAAAACATTTTTCCTAATATCCAATTGAAACCTCCCCTGGCACATCTTGAGGCCATTTCCTCCTGTCCTGTCACTTGTTATCTGGGAGAAGTGATTGACCCCCACCTCACTCCAACCTCCTTTCAGGTAGTTGTAGAGAGAGATAAGGTTTCCCCTGAGCCTCCTCCTCTCCAGGCTAAACACCAGTTCCCTCAGCTGCTCCTCACCAGACTTGTGCTCCAGACCCTTCACCAGCTCCGCTGCCCTTCCCTGGACACGCTCCAGCACCTCAGTGTCTGTCTTGCAGTGAGGGGCCCAACACTGAACACAGGGTTCGAGGTGCAGCCTCACCAATGCCCAGTACAGGGGCCGGTCACTGCCCTGGCCCTGCTGGCCACACTGTTCCAGATACAAGCCAGGATGCTGTTGGCCTTCTTGGCCACCTGGGCACACTGCTGGCTCATGTTCAGTGTCTGTCAAGAGCACTCCCAGGCCCTTTCCCACCAGGCAGCTTCCAGCCGCTGTGCCCCAAACCTGTAGCACTGCCTGGGGCTGTTGTGACCCAAGGGCAGGACCCATCACTCAGCCTTGTTGCATCGGTCCAGCCTGTCCAGACCCCTCTGCAGAGCCTGCCTGCACTCAACCACATCAACACTCCCCTCCAGCCTGGTGTCATCTGCAAACTTACTGAGGGGGCACTCGATCCCCTTCTCCAGTTAGCTGGTAAAGATATCAAACAGCACAGGCCCCAGTACCGAGCCCTGGGGAACACCACTTGTAACCAGCTGGATGTAACTCCATTTACTACCATTCTTATGTTCCTTTTTGGGCCTTGACCCAGTATGACTCCCACTGATAAAATTATCTGTAGGTAAACCCTTACCCACTATCATTGGAAGTGATACACACCACCACAATGTACCTCTCTGTAAACCATTGTTTTTGTTTCTGGAGGACTGGACAATTGAGTGCTCGTTTCCCTGGCAAGTCTGGTAATGCTCCTATGGAGACCACAGAGGATTCCCTCGCTCTTCATTATGCCATCAAGTTCTAAATAATTCATATTTATAAAGTTCTCCTGATAAGAGAAAACTATATAAATTTGAACTAATAAATATTTTGCCGCATATTTAATTTTTTCCCTTCTGTCCTGCAGCCAAGAAAACACCATGAGAAAAATACAGGACCCCCCCTATTTTCCACAAGGCTGAGATAAGAGGTGTTGCTCCCCTCCTGCTTATTTTGAGTGCCTCCATCTATCTGCCAGCCATGTGAAATTGTGTTTGTTTGTGTTCCTTCAGCAGCACAGCGTAACTGCAAGGGTCACCTCAAGATATCTGTGATACCATAACTCAGTTATTAGTTGCATGCAAGGTCCTTATTTTTAGCTTTGCCTGTATTACTAACAGGGCTGCTTTTTGGTCTTCCAGGAGAGTAGCATAGCACACTCATGACCATAAGAATAAAATTTGTCTTCCCAAAAGTAGGTTAGTTGTTACATTTGTGCTAACAGCAAATAATACTAACAGCAAATAAGATGATAAAAAGATCAAATATGGATTCAACCAACAGCATACAACAGTGTGGCAATAGTAATAGCATACAGCACTGGTTCTGTCTAGCTTTGGACTGGAACAGTTTAAATTATAGTTAACATATTTCTAAAGGAGATTGAGGCATGGACTCCTGAATTTGACCAGAAAGACCCTTTATAAGTCCAAAACCCATGCTTATATATCCTCGTTTGTTGGTCATGTGCAACGTACTAAAATATCATTGGTTAATCAACACTCTTCACACACTTCTTGGCTACATATAATTGGTTAATTACTAAGTTACAAACACACTGAACTTGTTGCATTTTTTTTTCCTCTCTTCTTTCTTATCTCTGTGAGTTTTATGTTCTCAGCCAGCTGTCGACATGACATCGCGCATCCGCTCCAGCCTCGCTTCCTGTTTTTTCTTCCAGGCATTCAGCCAACCTTTTTCTTTCTTCTTTAGCCTTCAAGTCCTTCACAGGCATCGCGGCCTCCAGCACCTGCCACAAAGCTCTCTACAATTCCCCCTTCTTTAGCAGAAAAAACTTACAGGCTAAACTGCTTTTGAATCATAGATCTTATACAATTCAACATACAGGAAATAATAATCAATTAACTACAATTACCAATAACAACATTCCTCCATGTATTGTAAGCTCCTGCAACCATCTGGTGATTCCCCACAACTTAAAAAGATTGCGCAACCAATCTCCCAATAGTTCATGCTGTAAGTTTTGTTATCAGCGCATTTCATACAGAGGTCAACATATAGGTTTATGATTATTTATAAAAATATGCAATAAGCTATGAAAATTTTATGAAAATATTCCATCAGAAACTTCTAATCAAATAAATGAGCATGATAAATTAGAAATGAGCATGAAAAATTGTGTTTAACTTGTAAATTCTATATATAAGCTGTTAAGAAACATTTTCTATCCTAAAAGAAAGATAAAACCTACTTAAAAGCACTTGAAATTTTGCACTTGGGCAAGTGTTCCACTATGCCTCCATTCTAAAGCATGGAAGTGGAAATCGTGTAGAAAAAAATTTTCCTTTAAATAATTGTTCACCTGTTATTGCTGCTTTTCAAAGAACCTGAAAGCATACAATGAAAACTTAGAATTAAACAAACAGCTGAATGGACACCTTTAGATTGTTACTGGAATTAAATGTAGATGTTAACTATAAAAGTTTCTCAGAATGTTCTGGTTGCTTTGTGCTGGTTGTTTTTTATAGATATCTATATCTATATAACTATACACAAACAGGGAAATAAAATAGTTGCTTAAGAAAAAGGAAAGATAATAGTATACAGTATTTACAGCTTAGTCACCCTTTTTTTGTTGTTTCTTTTTCTTTTTTTCTTTTTTCTTTTTTTTTCTTTTTTTTTTTCTTTTCTTTTTTTTGTTTTTTTTATGCAACCAGAGACACTTTACCATAACAGAGAAGCCCATATTTACATCTCTGAGCCCGGACACAAACCGCAGCTGTATGCACCACCAGACTCAGGGCAGAAAACATTCATGCAGTTACATGGCTATATATCACTACAAGCATGCAGACACCTATTTATCACTAGATAACCATGTTCGTCTTTCCTACTCTCCGTCACAATACCTAGCTGTTCTCTCATCTCTTGTTAGGTCAGATATTCTCCATCTTTCTCTCCTATATCTCTCTTCAGACATTCTCTGTCCTCCTCTTTTTTGCTTGTTACTGCAACAAGGCAAAGGTTATGTGTAGCTGGGTGACCATGACCTGATTTATGTTACAATCAACTAAATGCTGAATACAGGAAAAAAGGCGTGGGAGATATAAGGCAAACATCAATAAGGTGGTTACAGTAATTGTAATAAATCCTGTAATACTTTTGAGCCATGGCCCAAAGTTTCCCAGCCATGAGAAGAGACCAAAGGCATCCTGCCCCTGGCTCTGCTGCAGATCTTTGTTTAAGGCTTTTAAGTTTTGTATGCTTTTGTGGATTGATTCAGAGTGGTCACTCAGATTCATGTAACATCCTATCAAAGTCTTCACACCCATGTCCCTGTGCTAATAATAAAAATAAACAGCAAATCAGTTCTGTAGCAAGATATGACGGACAAAATCACCATCTGTTTAATAAGCCAGAAAAAAAAATACTATTTGTAGTATCACTTTCTTTAGCAAGCTAGCAGCCTAATTTGCTAAGCAAGTTAAGAGCATGTACTATTCTTACAGAAGAGATTAGAGAGGCAAAAATGTGTTACGGTGCATTCCAGAACTCAACCTGGGAGTTACAGTCTGCTGTGAGTTCTGCGTTACAATCATTTGACACGTGTTGGGCTTGCAATTGTTAAAGTTGACTGTTTACAATTTTCATTGGCATTATCATAGCTAGTTGTTTTAAAAGCAACCTCGAGTTTCCTCATGCTTGACTTGTTGTTGCAAAATATTCTGAAGCAGATCAATAAAGGTAGTATATGACTCTTTAGGACCCTGCAAGACTGTGGTGAGACTCCCGCATCCTGACTGCCTTAATAGATATGTCCTTCATTTGCAAATAGTTGTCCCTGGGATACCTTGCCTGAGTCACAGAATCAGCACAATTATTTTTTCCAACCAGCTGCTCCTAGTTAACAGCAATTCCTCGATTAAGGTTTTCAATCAAGGCCACTACACATAGCTCACGAAAATCAGATAACCACATCATATACTGTGTTGGAGTTTGTACCATACAAAGCAATGACTTCCAGTCATGCAATGTGAGTGTATAAGGCTCTGCTATTTCTTCAAGAAGGGACATAGCAGAAGTACTATGAATCCTCCCTTCCCGTACTGCTTTTCTTAACTCTTTAACAGCCTTGTATTGCACAGACTGCCACTCTGGAGGTTGATTTGTCTGACAAAATACTGAACATGCCATAGCGACTCCCAAACCCCCTTGCTTAAGCGCTTACCACTTGCATTCCTGCCACCGATCCCTCAGACCCCCTTTCACCCTCCCCAAAAATACAGTCAATGCATCGGGGGGTGGGGGTGGGCTGGGGGGGAAGGTCTAGCTCCTTTTCTGGATCTATAGGACCTGGATCAAAAGGTTTATCAGTGTCAGTGGAATCAACGGCCAAGTTGTCCTGTTCCCATGCTTGGTCCTGTGCTGTGAGGGTTGCTGCAATCAGTGACAGGAGCTTTGGAGGCAGAGGAGGTGTGGATGGAGTCGCCATCATTGGCAGTGTGTTGAGAAGAGTCTTGCTGTCGGTGGAATTTACAGCCTCCCCTGGTTTAGCAGTGTTAGTAGAATTAGTTGACACTTGGAGAAGAGTAGTCAGAATTTGCCACCAAGGTGCTAAATGCATTACTGCCATGGAGTCCCCCTGCGTAGCAGCATCATACAATCGTCTGCTGACCGCTTGCCAGGCAGGAATTTGCAAAGTGCCATCAGGTGGTAAGTCCAGCGCTTTGTCACGGATCCATTCTAACAGAGTCACTAGCTGCAGACCCATCATCACATTCTCTAATAAAGTTTATGTAAGAGGAGAATATAGTCCATTTTGCATTACAGTTTCCCATAGTTCCTTAATCATTTCCCAGTGAAACACCTGATATTGTCCTGGGTGTCTATCTTGTACTATCATGGGAAACGTGTGCACTCCCTCTTTCATACTTTCCAAGTGCACTCTCCTCCACTCTTCTTTAATCTGTCTCCCGATATTATTTTCATTATCGCTACTGCTTTCCTTATTAGCACCCTGCCACACCAGTCGCTTCTTCCTTACTTTTAACTGTTCCTTTTTTAACTGCAAATCCTCCAACCGTAAATTTAACAAATTTTCATCTTGTCCATCCTCATCCAAGTCCTCCGACCCTGCTCCTTCTAGTTCATCAGAAATATGCTCAATTTCAGCCTCAGCCTCGCTTTCATTCTGCTCCGTCTGCTGAGCAACATCTTGTTTTATTATACTGGCTTCCTGCCCTTTCTCAGTCTCCGACCAAGCCTCCTTAGCAATACCTGCAAGCTGTTTTTCTGCACACATCTCTTTCAAAGTCTCAAGCACTAATCTCCAAGTAGTCATAACTTGGGTAGCAGTTAAATCTCCTCAAGATGCCTTTTCCCAAATTTGCTCTCCTTCTGACTCCCACATTCTAACATCAAATATTTGTGTCAAGGTAGCTGGGGTGCCTTGGCTCTTTAACTAGACTAGCAACAGTCTCAAATTACTTTTTTCATATAGAATTCCTCTTTTGTGCAAAATATGCTAAAACATCCTTAATATACTTTTTTCTTCTGCAGACATATGGGATCCCATTTACTAAAGTTTCTAAAGTTTCTAAGGTCTCTTAAAATTTCTTAAAATCATTAAAGTCTCTAAAGGTTCTTGGTTGCTCACCTATCTCAATGTGTACAGGTTTCTAAAACTTCTTCACTGCTCACCTGTCTCAATGAGTACAGGTTTCTAAAGCTTCTTGAAATTTATTCAAATATTTTAAATCTCTAAAGTTTCTTGGCTGCTCACCTGTCTCAAAGTGTACAGGTGTTATCCCTGGGGTTTAAGTTGTCCGCCTGGTCCAGCTGGCAAGACGATCATTCAGCCAAGACGTCTCCTCCGGAACACAGCCCTCTTCCACGAGATGTCATTTTTATCAACCAGTTCTATCCTTATTCTTCCAAGGCTTTGGAACACCACCATAGGGGTCACCATTTAAGGAGAATGAGGCATGGACTCCTGAATTTGACCAGAAGACCCTTTATTAGTCCAAAAGCCATGCTTACATATCCTTGTTTGTTGTTCACATGCAACGTACTAAAATATCATCAATTAATGATGCTAATCAATACTGTTAATCAAAACAGTTAATCAATACTCTTCACACACTTCTTGGCTACATATAATTGGTTAATTTCTAAGTTACAAACACACTGAACTTGTTGCATTTTTTTTTTCTCTCTTCTTTCTTATCTCTGTGAGTTTCATGTTCTCAACCAGCTGCCGACATGGCATCACGCATCCGCTCCAGCCTCGCTTCCTGCCCCGTTTTTTCTTCCAGGCATTCAGCCAACCTTTTTCTTTCTTCTTTAGCCTTCAAGTCCTTCACAGGCATCGCGGCCTCCAGCACCTGCCACAAAGCTCTCTACATACTTCTTTTAAAATGTGTTTCATGATCATATCACCAAAATGTGATTTCTTACTTGACCCCTACTCCAATTAGGTATTTTATGCAGGCTGTAGCAGAAAAAGAAACAAGAACAACAGGCACTTTATTCCACTTAGCTTAATGAGCAGGACCACCCCGTGACACTTCAGATGTCTGTCATGGAGAAATCTTTTAATCTTCTGAATTCCATTAACACCAAATCCAGCAACTGGACAATAACAAAAAACTGCTATTAGCATTCTGCAGCAGAGCAGAGTAGAAAAATCATTGAATATGGCACTTGACAATAGAAAGCTATGAGTACTTAGATCTTTCTGTATTAGTCATATGCATAGACATTCTTTTATTTTTTAAAAAAAATCTTACCTGTTTTAGTAAGAATAACACTGCTGTAGAATATGAATTTTTACATTGTAGCATCTAAGATCCTAGTTAGAAATTCTATTTCCCTCACAAGTTAGGCGAGCTGCTAGCAATCAGATGTTTTTATTTGCTCTTACTACATTCAGGGGGATGTACTGGGAGGGATTTCCTAGTATTTGGTTGAAATTGTCATTTTAACATCCTCTTTTTTTTTTTTTTTCCTTAACATTGAGTAGTAGTAGTTTGTTTAATAATAGGTTGATACCTTGTATTGATGGTCAAGCAACTTGTTTCTTAAAATGTGTATGTTATACGCATTTCTTACGCCACAGCACATAAAATGCATGAGATACTTAGGTCAGCTGTATCATCTCAGATAACACTATAAGACTGTGAAATCTGCAAAATTGATGGAATTGATCCTGAATGTGCTGTGAACAAAGAAGGACTTTCAGTTCCATCTGTTTGGCATTCTCTGTGGTTTCCATAAAGGTTTAAAAACCCTTTTATTACTTAATTCAAGCAACTATAGGCTTTTGCCTAAACTGAAATACGTCATGACTGGTCTGTGGACATATGTTTGGGCATATGTTATGCATTACATAATCTTACACCAATAAAAACTTCTTTCATGCTACATAGCATTAATAACTGTTAGCCGTAATTGGTTTTGGCCTATCTGGGTGGTATTTGCTGGGAATGAGCTCTTCCCAGATTTTGCAGCTGCATTCCTTGAGTGCCAGATTGGAAGTTGGCTGGATAGTAATCTGATCAGTGCTTTGTCAGCTAAAGGGCCATGGCCAGATAAACCAGAGAAAGGCAATGCCTTACCTGCCACTATATCATGTTATGCAGTAACTGTCAGGTCCAATGTATGCTTTTTCATCTTGGAAGCAAGATTATGACACAGTCTTTCAGCCCTGTATAGGCAAAATTGTCTGGATCTTGGCACTTCCTTCCCACAGGCTGTCATAATCAGAACAAACCAAACAAAGCAATACGTACGGGTGTCATTCAGGGGTGCCTGCTTTCCATGAGCAACAAAAATATTCAGTGTGTTCTCTGCTGTTTTGTTCTTATACATGTCACTTTTGTTTAGGTGGGAGGACCATGGCAAGTAAGACTACCTTAACCTGTTTTGTACTCTGAGGAAAACCAGCAAAATTTACTGTGCCATAGGGTCCACAATAAATTAAGTAAAAATTGGGGGGGTTATCCTTTTGGGAAGAAGGTGAGAGCACATACACTCTGGGAAAACACGGGGAAAAGCTGCCCATTCCCAGAAACTTCCCTAGCATGCTAGAAAAAAAGGTACGAGATGAGCGTCTATCCATCTTCTGTCATCCACACCTTGCGGATGGCACATTTACCTTTCTCTCACTGTTAGGCAGTGACAAGGCTGTGACATCCCAACAAAAGCACTGTCCCCTCCACAGCTGGCTGCCTGACATCAAGACCACTGACACAAAAGCAAAGTACTTTGAAATTCCGTTAGAGATGGTCTGGGCTTTGTCATGCACAGTGTTACTCTAGTACTACCCATAAACTGAGTGCTCTCTTTGCAGCTTTCCCTCCAAATAAGTAGAGAACCATGACAGCCTATATGGAATATGTGTCTATTTGCATTTGATAAAGCCAGTGACATTTTAATTGAAGCCTGTCTTAAGATAAGAGTCTTACACATGGCCCATATAGGCTGAATCACCTAGAAATGCATATACAACCTGCTAGACTAGGTTCACAAAGCTTTTGAAAGAAAAGGTGTTTGTGTGTATGTGTTTGGAAGGGCACACTGAAATAAACTAGTGGGATATCAATCAGGAGAGTCAGTTTTCATAAAGACAAAAGGATTTAGTTATCATAGATATTTTTCTATATCAAGTTAAAAGGTTTCAGAAGTAGGGTTTCTTTCTAAAAACTGGTTTCTAAAACCTGTGTTTTAAATCCTAGGTATATGGGGTGAATTCCTGACCCCAGTAGGTGGTTTGCCCTTGACTTCAAAGGAGATGAGACATAATTCGCTGACACTGGAATAACACAGAACCTGTTAAGTCAGTGTGCCTTATAGCCTCAATATTTTCTTAAAAGTATACTTTCTAATATCATTATTTATCATATTAATTTTAAACCCATGAGATTAAAAGATATCTATTGAATGTTTTCCATATCCTTAAAATCTGACAGGTTATTTTTCCGGCATTTTTTTAAACTGTATTTTCTGAATTTTTCTTTTTGCTTTTGGTTGCAGCACTGTGCAAGGAAGATACTTCTTTTCCTTTTCATGACTGTACTTCAAATATTTATCCTGTAGTTACTGTTTATCCTAGCTCCCTCTACTTGACACTTTATTTTCACCTTCACTGCCTGAAATCCCAGTACCTTGTCAATGCTAAGAATGAAAACAACTGCTCAGAACATTAGCTAATATTAATTAACCTTGATTTGAGGGAAATTATGCTTTCTTATGCTTGTGAATCAATAAGGTCTCAGTTTTCACCAACAATCAAAACAACATCTTAATAGAAATTAGGGACAAAACTCTTGCTAATTTCACTTAAAATTACATTAAGGGAGGGGAAATTCTTCAAAGAAAAACCTTATACAGAAATTCCAAGTGCTGCATGAGAAAATCTGGAAATGTGTATGATCTGTGATTACATCCCATGTAAAGTTGTGTCTGATCTGCTGGACCTCCAGATCCTTTTCTTTTTTATAGATATTTATGTTTTGGGGTTTTTTTTTAATAAAATTATGTCTTGTTTAATTTAAAACAGTAGGATTATACTTTTGAATAGAAAGTATGCTAGAATTATACTTTGTATATATATATATGTATATATGATTTGTTTTCTTTACAAAATACTGCATATTTAGAAAATCAGTTATCCAGTGTCTCTTGGCAAATATTTAATATCTTCTGGCTGAAATTAGACATTACATATGATTCCAGTGAAAATCACCAGGGGAACATTTCATTATTTATGTCTGTGACAGGTTGGGGGAAAGGGGCTTAGCCATCGAAGTAAAACAGAATATTACTAAATCTCAAGCACTGTAAAATTCTCTTTTATTGTGTTAGAATATAAAGGTCAAATCTGACTTTAAAATAAATTACAAATTTAATCATTATTATATCTCTGTGGAACTGCGTGAGAAAAAGAAGAGATGTAGTATGAGGAACACAATAGAAAGAAAACTGAAGCAAAGCAAAGTGCTTCTTATGTATAAAAACTGTTGGAGCATATTTTACAGAAGTTCCACATATGGATTTTATTTTTATTATACTGTTTAACTTGCTAGACTCCTTTTCTGACAAGATGCTGAAAATCTATAACATTTAAAGCTATGAAATACAATCTAGTATTTATGCATTCAGCATATTCTGTTAAATTAATGTATACAACAAATGATAATATTCCAAGCTGTTATGACGACACTAAGAGTAAATATTTCTGCCAGATTCCTTCTGATAGATGTACCGTCTATTACACACATGGAGCCAATTTCTGCTTTAACAGGTAACAAAAAGCCCCTTGGCTATAGCGAAGTTACAGGAATGTAAAACCCAGTCTGACACATTAGATATTTTATTTATAAAACAGAATCTGGAACTGCTTCTCTTCTATCTTGCAGCTTGAATAGACATTTATATGTGTTTGAAATGGCTGTAAAATATTAACAAATTGAGATCATTATTTCAAGTTCCACACATAGGGCTGTACAGTTTACATGCAGGTGAGTGACAGCCTGTGATACTAGACAGCGATGAAGGTGGCATACCTATGAACAGCTGCCTTTTAACAAGTATTGTTTCCTAATGCCATTAAGAATCTTTTAAACAGACAGTTTCAGCATTAGATTTGCTAGGTCTCTTAACATACTTTTTCTTTATTGTATATTTTATGTAACTGTGGTTGGGAGCATTTAGAAACTGTTCAAAGAAATGTCTGTACAGTATTAATGTTCTGGATGCTGACAGATTACATCTGAAAAACATTTGCTGAATACATTTCACACTTGTGTTACCAATATCTACCTGTCTGTGTATCTGTCTGTCTATGTATTATGATTTTTTTTTATGAACAAAGAAATTTAACTGTTCGTTCATTCTATAAAATATTTCTATATTCTTGGTGAACACAAACATTACAGTGAAAACTTGGCTTCCAAATCATGTCAGAAATTTCTTTCTGAGTCATTTGCCTGTCTGATTACACCCTAGTGCAACTTGTCCTGGTCCTTCCTTACAATTACTGCTAGTTACACATAAATGTCAGAGATTCTGATCTGCTGTGAGCACAGCCTAAGCAGACTGCCATGTAAGCATGGACTCATAGAATAATTTGGGTTGGAAGGGACCTTTAAAGATCATCTAGTCCACCCCCCCTGCAATGAGCAGGGACATCTCCAACTAGATCAGGTTGCTCAGAGCCCTGTCCAACCTCACCTTGAATGTTTCCAGGGATGGGGCATCTACCACCTCTCTGGGCAACCTGTTCCAGTGTTTCACCACCTTCATCATAAAAAAATTCTTCCTTATATCTAGTCTAAATCTACCCCCTTATAGTTTAAAACCATTACCCCTTATCTTATTGCAAAAGGTTCCATTACAAAGTCTGTTCCCATCTTTCTTATAAACCCCCTTTAGGTACTGAAAGACTGCAATAAAGTCTCCCCAGAGCCTTCTCTTCTCCAGGCTGAACAACCTCAACCCTCTCAGCCTCTCTTCACAGGAGAAGTGTTCCATCCCTCTGATCATTTTTGTGGCCCACCTCTGGACCTGCTCCAACAGGTCCAAGACCTCCTTGTGCTGAGGACTCCAGAGCTGAATGCAGTACTCCAGGTGGGGTCTCACTAGAATGGAATAGAGGCGCAGAATCACCTCCCTCAGCCTGCTGGCCACACTTCTTTTGATGCAGCCCAGGATATGGTTGGCCTTCTGAGCTGCAAGCGCACGTTACCAGCTCATGTCCAGGTTTTCATCCACCAACACTCCCAGGTCATGTTCCACAGGGCTGTTCTCAATCCCTTCATGCCCCAGCCCGTATAGGTACCGGGGTCTGCCCCGACCTTGCACGTGGCCTTGAGGTTCACATGGGCCCAACTCCTGAGTTCATCCAGGTCCCTATGGATAGCATCCTGTCCCTCAGGTGTGTCAACCGCACCACCCAGCTTGCTGTTATATGCAAATTTTTCTGGGTGGACTCGATCCTACTGTCTGTCACTGATGAAGATATTAAATAGTACTGGTCCCGGTACAGACCCCTGAGGGATTAATATATTTTAATTCTTCCAAACATATTGAATTTAAGACTCACAAAAGGTATATCCTTCTGTAGGATGGCAAAGAGCTTGATCCTGAGTGGGACCTTTGGGTGCCAGAACAACACAAGGACAGTGCTGCACAAAGTGCAATTTTACTTGGTTTTTAACATTACTGGTTAGTTGATTTGTTTATTCCTTACCGGCTTTTTCATATAATTGCTTTCCCCCCATTTCTCTGAAATAATTACTTTCAAATTTGACTCATATCACCCCACTTTTTTTGTTCTTCATCACTAAAATTTGCACCTCTTGTACTGTGCACCTAGGAACGTGTTCTTTCCATGAGTTAATTAGTTTCTCTGGCCTTGTCTCTGGCCTTGTATCATGTTCTTATAAATGCTTTACAACATAAAGCAACATTTGTATCGATCATCCATACTTCATCTGTCCCCTGTGTCAGTAATGACTCACAGTCTCAGGAAATGGGACTTTGCTTACATAAGGGGAAAAAAAGAAAAAAAGCGGCTCTCTTTTTTTCGCCCTCAAGAAACAGTATTGGTGTAAAATCTATATTTTGTAAAGAGATGAGTTTTGAGCACAGGAAAGATCATTTTGTGGATTGAAAAAAATGATGGGCTCTAATATCCGATAGTGTTAAATGATTGCAGTGCTCATCTGTTGACTATTAGACCAAATCAGTTTTTCAGATCGTCCAGCTGTGCATATAAATGGGCTTTAATGTTGTTACTGGTGAGACTGTGGGCAGAGCAGTGCTGCTAAACAAATGGAGGGCCTCTGAATGTGTGGCTGGTGTCTGAGTTTCTCTGCAGAGAGTAGCAGGATTTAATCTGATTAGAGATGTGTGCCTGGCACTGAGCCTGAACACACCACCACAGGCATTCGCTCTACCCCAGTGAATACCGGTTCAGAGTTCAGGAACTACGAGCACCTAGGAGGGTAGAAAATAGATATCAGGCCTGGACTGCAGAACTGGATAATGTCAGAGCAAAGCAACACAGCTATTTTGAACCACTGCTTATGCCTTGCTGAGGCATAGCTTGTTACTGACCCGCTGAAGAATTGTGCCTGTCTACCAAATGCAGAGCAGAGTTCTTAAGAAGAATTTAAATCTGAATTGTGCTTTTTGTCCTTGTCTGGTGAAGTGGAACTTAGGCCACAAATCTCCCCCTCACATGCTGCCTTTTGCAGCCGGGAGGTGGGTTTCTGCAGGCCCTGGAGAGGAGCAGCTGGCATTTTACCTCCTCCTGCCAAACAGGGTGGCCAGGGACAAGGGTCCCTGTGCATCCCAGCTGGCTGCTTACGCGGTGTTAGGGGAGGAGGGCTGCGGGCTGCCCACCTGCTGAATGCTGCATCCGAAGCCCAGGGAAAGAGTGGGATCCCGGACATCCATGATGCTAAATTAATCCATCTGCTTTAATAAGTGATTACTGGGGCATAACAGCTGAGGATGGCTGTTCCCCTTCTGGAGCAGACTGGACATGCCTGAGCTACAAAGTACCTAGCTCTGGGACTCCTCGGGGTCCCAGCTGGTGCTCCAAAGCTGTAACTGATTTTGTACATGCCTTTTGTTCAGAATATCTCATGCAGTATAAGAAGTGTACTGCAGCTCGCCAAAGTGGCTCCTTTACAGCACGAAGGGTGTGATTTGTGCAGCCTGCTGTGGTGGGTGCCACGTGTGGGTGTTTGGGGAGCCAGGGCTCAGGGCAACCTGAGCAGGCTCTGCCAGGCGAGGGGGGCCTGGCCCGGGCGCAGGGCACAGCGAGGGCTGGCTGTTCCTCTGGGGGTGGCAGGGCAGGGCCCAGAGCCTGTCCCACTGCCCCAGCCAGGAGCAAGGTGGTCTGGGGGGTACAGAGGGCACCTCCCTGGGGCTGAGCCTGGGCTTGGCCATGGGCCTGCCCGGGGGGATGACGGGGCAGGGCAGGGCCGTGGAGAGCTGGAGACTGGCCCTGCTGCAGGGCAGCTGTGGCGGGGGCTGATGGCCCTGGGGGCACTGATGTGAGGTCATGGGCCTGGGCAGGGTGGGGGGAGCCTTGTGGTGGCCAGGCAGAGCTGGTGGAGTCCTCAGGGCGCTGACACAGCTGCATCTTATCCCCAATGTGTTTGGGAATGGGATTTAAACCACGCTGGGAGCCTGCTCATCTCTTACTCTGGACTAAACCAGCCATCGGAGCCAGGGAGTGAGGCAGCATTTCTCAGACAGGGGCAGGGGGAGTCAGGGTCCAGGGGGGCTGCAGGCTGTGCTGTCTCACAGGAGTTGCTAATTATTTTTCTGCTCCTCTTGTTCAATTTCCTGAGTGTGGCTGGGATGCATTCTATGTATTTTTATGAACTTCTGCTAGAATATTTTCATGCAGTTAAAATTGTTGCTGTGCTGTTGGCCAGGCTATTTGAGCTCAGTCATCAGAGGGACCTGCCGGCTGTACTGACAGAGATCTTGGTGTGGTTGTGTACTTTCTGTGAGCATTCAAAGGCACTTACCAACCAAGTGTGAGACAAGGTCTAGCCCGACAGCTAGTGCAGCACTGCTGTATGACTGAGATGAGGAGGACAGGGTGGTGTCTAGCCATGACCCTGATGTTGATTTTTTTCAAGGGCTGGTGGTGAAGAAGCAGTCCATATCTGGTGGGGGTGATTTTTCAGTATCCCTTGAAACTGGTAAGGTATATTTCTGTATTCATCATCACAAATAAAGACATATCTCAGTAACCCTGTTAGATCTCCAACATGGACAGAAAATTTGGTCCAGAGTTCTGGCAAGACTGGCTACTTGCCACCTCCTCAAATACTTAACTTTGCAGGCAGAGATACTAATGAGGACAGCAGCAGTAGCTTATGGTATTTATGCATTCTGAGTCCTAGATATTGAAAAAGTGTGAAATAAGAGGTTATTTCGCTACTCTGTTTCTCTTCTATTTATGTGGACACACATGTGCATTAATTCAGTCACAGAGAAGATAGGAGCAACTGCATTGGGAGAGACTTGTCATGCATCTGCCTCTGCTAATGTGTTTGTCCATCCTGAATGTGGGATCTTCTGTGCTTCAAAGAATTGTATGGGGCTTTGGGCTGAAAGGAAGTATTTCTTGTTATCTTTTTGTTTGTTTTTTTCCCCACAAAAATGGGGAAGATATAAAACTGGCTGAGGAAACAGCTGGCATGAAGAATCCTTCCACAGAAGACAGAAGAGCCTCAAAAAATTGCCCACCAATGACTAATAGTGAGAAGAGCTTTTTGGCAACCAGCCTTTGCAAAAAGAAATTGAGATTAAAAAGCTTTCCAGTTTATCTCATTTTAAGTAGAACTTGCCCATACAACTCATGCAGATTGGAACTGCAGTGCTCAGAGAATCGGATCTAATATTTTTTAGTGCAATTAGATAAAAGAAGATGCTGTAGATTTCATGATTTCCAAAGTCTTACTGATTACTGATTAGTAAGACTGAGATTCTTAGTCGATAAATGCCACCAATTGAGACTGCCTGTCTCTCTGAGGAAGTAATTGTTGCCCTTTGATATACTTTGCATGATCTCACAGACACAAAGCTACTTCTTGCGTATTTGCCAAGTTCTCTGCAGACCTCATTTCTCTTGGTTCAGTTCAGTTTTATTTGACCTTCAGTGGGAAAATAAGATCCTCTTGCATTTTTCGCATTCAGTGTCTTTGAGGAACCTATCACTTTTGGCTGCAAGATATTCTTGTATTCATTTTTAGCTTCATGCCATATTTTTCTTTGTTTGCCTGAAAATGAATTCTAAAATTTTTTTGGCAGTAATAACTTTGGAACATTTTTGTGAGAACTGAATTATCTCACCATTTAAACTAAGATTAGAAGAAATACTGCCAGTATTGAATGAAATATTGAAGAAAGAGCTGATTTTAGACAAACAAGTGCTAATTTGAGTGTCTTAATTTTGGAAACAATTGTCCTAGATGTCTAAATATGAGCTGTCATTTGTGAGACCAATGAAAGCAAATGGCCTTTCTTTCCTTCACATCATTGTCATTTTTGGTGAGACACTGGAGAGTTTCATACTTGATTGTTGGTCTAAAGGGCATAATCTCTCTTTTTCAAAGTATGGCCAGATGAATGTGTCTGACAGGATCTGCTCTTGAAGATAGCAGCTGCTTCATAAATCAGACAGATTTGCAGCCTGCATTACAAATGGATCCTTGAGATATAACCTGTTGCAGCAGAAAGTGTTCCAGCTATTATTTGGTAACAGTGGCAACAATGCTAACATGCCAACACACTCTGTCTGGTTATAGAACTAAGGGTACTTGCATGTACAAAAAGCTTATGACTAACTGAATGTTACTGATACACAGGTTTTTCTCTTGTTTGTTGAATCTAAACAAGATTAAATACAGAAGTAATAAAGAAAAAAGACAACTGGGGAAATTAAACATCAGACGCTTGCTGAGTTCCTGTTGTTAGGGAAGCCACACAGTAATGTAACCTCAAGATGCAAATCCCAGGAATTTATGCTTCATGGGGTTTGCTTACTTTTGTTTCATCTCTAAATGTGTGCATAGGTACAGAAGACCATTAATTCTTCCAGCAAATCAGCTCCCTTAGTTCAAAATAGGAAGGAAATTCCTTCTCACAGAGAATGAGACTTGAAAGAAACATAACAGTGAAAATCTTATATCTTCACAAGTCACAGGCTTTTTGTTTTGCAATGCCTTTTCATTTTTTGAACTTTTTCCTAAAGGAGGCAATAGGCAGTTTCTAAGTGGCCTGCTTTTCAAAGATAATCTAAAACTAGGCAAAGAACAAGGCATAATAAATTACCGTTCATTTTAAGAACGTAAGCTGAATTGGAAGCTGTGCTGACAAATTATTAAAGACTCACAAACTAAGGAATGTATCCCATCCACTACATTCTTATAATCTCACTAACATGGGAAAAATGGGGTATTCTCAAATAGTTTCATGAAATCTTTCAGAGTTTACAGACTTTAGGACTTTTTTTGGTTTTGGTTTGGTTTGGGGTTTTTTTGCAAAGATATTTATGCTACTGCTGCACCAGACATGTCTTCTCTGATTTATGGCTAGGAATGTCTAAAGGTATTTAATTATAATCGATGCAGAATGGCAATATTTATAGCAGGAATTTGTTTTTAATGTTGATGGATTCTGAAATGAACCACATCAGGTGTATCTCTAGTTCTCGCACTAGAATACATTTCTGAAATTCTGAGTATCATTTCCAGTTGTTATAAATTGCCCAGTTTCACCAAACTGAAATGCAGTAAAGTGGCCTAAAGCCTGGAGCAGAGAAGAAAAACTGTGACTGTGGCAGAGAAGGCGAAGCAGGCTGATCTCCAGGGCTGAGCTTTACATGGTACGTGCAGGAGAGAGGTCTCAGAATGCTGCAAGCATGTCGCCAGAGAGAGGGAAAGACCTCACCTGTGGGGAGGTAGCGCAGTGTAATCATATTGCAAGGATGCACTGACAGGAGCTTAGTATGTGGAATGTGCGGAATGCTTTTCTTTTCTTTTTTTTTTTTTTTTTCCCCCAGGACCACCTAGATTTACGGGCATTTAGGGGATTCTTCAGGTGAAACAGAATGGGTCTGTCTATGTTTTAGGCAGAACTCAGCAGCTGCCAGCTAGGGAGGTTTTGGTATTACCTTTTCAGATCTGGTAAGCAATACCTCTCACGTGATTTTATTAAACAGTACTGCTGTGGTACGCACTATGAAGTAGGTAGCTTTAACCTAGGTAACTAAGTAGGTATCAGTACAATATTAATGACAGTAATGACATGACTGCTAATATTAATCAGTAATGAACTCTATCCATTGACAACCTTCAGAGCAACAGTATTACTTATTTTAAAGTTTGGGCTTTAAGGCACAGAATAAATTACTTCCCTGACGGAGTCACTGTACATCAGCCCTTCACAAAATCAGCTTTCTGAGCTATTTCATGCACTTCAGATTCATCTAAGCCCCTTGCATTTGCTGTGGGCTAAGGCACTAAACTTTGAAAATGTGAATTAACTTGCCATCCAATGGTAGCTTGTTTGTTGATCTGAGATACAATTTCACACATGACAGCTGAGGTAGCAAAGAAAGTCCAAATTCTGTGACTAACATTATAGTGTTCCTCTTCCCTAGTGTGTAACACTTGCTTTCAAATACCTGTCTCTGCATTTTCCTTTGTAAAATATTCAAGCCTCATGGATCCAGATGTGTAATGCACCACACCAAAGCATGCCATATTCCCACCTATATTGAGCAGATCTTTATTTTAAGGATTTTATTCAGAGAATAGATTTCAATGTCAAGGTTTTGAAATGTTTCTATAAATAGAATGGGGTTTTCTAATGGCGTGAAATGGCTCCAACATTTTAGAAGAAGATTCATTACAAGGAAGGCTATACATTTGCACCCACCTCTTGTGCTGTTTCCCATGCTGAACATTGGTTGCAATCTTTGGGGATCCATATCACATTTGCACAAATACAGTTTTTACTGGCAAAAAATGATCAAGCAGAACTTTTTGCAAGCATCCCCCCACAGGAGAATCCATTTCAGCTCAGCCATTCTGGAAGACTCCTACAGTCCCTCCAGCCTCATGCCAGATCGTTTCCCTATAAATACAGTGCCATGCAAACGCTTGCCATGGGGTTGATCACCAGGGCATAGTTAAATACTTTCACTAACAGAAAAAGCTTGGTGGATCCCTGTGCTAATGCTGTTAAATCCCTTCTGTATGAATGTTTTACTCCCACTTTTCTCATCTAGAATTCCCTCTCTTTCTCTGTTTAATTATGTTAGATGATGCTTGTTTCTTCTGGAGATACTATATGTAATTGAAAAACATGACAGGGAATGGAGCTTTTACAGTTACTTATTTTTAAAGAGGAAGAACTTCAGATACAGAAAAAACCTTTGAACTATATACAACTTCAGCTCTCACAGTGCATGAGCACACTCTGTTGGTTTGTTCTGATAATGACTGCACATGAAATGGTCACATTCTTTAAAAGACTTGAAACTTCTGTTCACACGAAAAATCAAGAATTCTTCTTCAGACCAGTCTAGACTAGTCCTCAAACTAAATACATTCCAAGAGATAAGTTGCTGAATACAAACTCTTAAAACATTAAATGCAGAAATGATATGTGGATTAGTATTTGCAGCAAAGATTAAAAAAAAAAAAAAAAGAACATTTTCAGCAGTAGCCAAGAGTCATATTGCCATGAATGCCAAAAACAGGGGCACAAATTAGCTGTTTCTTTTCAAATTGTCTGTTGGTTTCTATATAATGACAAACGGTCTTCACAATAGGTATTCTAAGCTGATGAAAAAGTTTTGCTATAACAAATATTTTTTTTAACTGGAGGGCTGAGACCTGTGAAATATATATGTTACAGAGGCAGACCACTGATCTAATTCATCCTAGTACCTTCCATATCTTCCCCTGATAGAAGGAAGTCGGAACAAGGACTATTCAGACAGAAAAGGCCAGAATATGAAGTCCCAGTTTGCTCTGGTGAATTTACAAATGGTCCCAGTGTGGTCATGCTCAGTTTTCAGGTTTCACATGATTCCTTTGAATGCATTTCAAGACTGCTTCTGTGGGACCATTCAGACCAGAGAACAGCCCCTCTCAGTTAGCATCTAAAACATTGCAAATGCAAATGTTTTGCTGAATCATAGAATTAACATTCATCACGCACTTACACTCTTACAGGGCGTTAGTGGCACAATAAGCTACACTTAGAAGTATACTCAATTACACACACTGATATTGCAACACGTGTAGTTCTGAATGTGCTTCACTCAATGTAATTGCAGTGCCTTTAATAATCACTGGGTTTGCTGGAATCAAGCATAATCCAGTTTGGGAAAGATTTCCAACATGTATTTGTCTTAAGCACTTTAGCCTCAGTAATTAATACAGTTAGAAACCAGTAATGAGTAGACACCCATATTGATTTATTTTTCTTCAAATATTTAAATTGGGATTATTTACTTAATTTAAGGTCAAATCCAATGTATTGCATATAATAAGATATTGTCAGCCAGGTCTGTAACCCATATGACCCAACACAGCCTGGCTGCAATAGAACTATGCTCATCTGCATCTCTGCTGAGATAATTCACAAATATTTTCTGTATTAGTGGTTAGCTCATATATTTTTGTGGACCGGGAGTGAGGGAGTCAAATCCAGTCTGTGTGGGCCAGACAGGACCTGAGTATCACCCAGCTACTCCCTGGTTTTATTACAGCTGGTAAGAATAAATGTTTACTGGCAGTTCATTTCAAACTTCATTTATTCTCTTCTGTTTAAGTTGAACTCTTAAACAATATTTTATTTCACAAAGTTGGCTGGTCTACTCCCTATCATAAAGAAAGGGCTTCCTCAGCTTCAAGCACCCTGACCTCGTCCAGCCTTCAGATGATAAACAGTTGATGGAGTACACCGCGCTCTGTCAAAGGCAAAGCGAGCTGTGAAATTTGACTCGTAATAAAGGATGGCGTGAGACCCAGAATATCGTGTGAGTGCATACTTGTGCTCTAGTCAAGACACTAGGGAGGAACCAGGCCTGCATCAGGCATCCAAACTTCTTTGTCTTCCAGGAAAGGCAAAAACCTCAACTCAGACTCCTGAGGGGAAGCACAGAAAGCAAACTCAAAAGGGCATTTTTGTCTTTTTGTGCCATAGATGAAGAGGTCAACGTGCCTGTCAGTAGAGATGGCACATAGCAGAGGGACATCTCCCTCTTCTCCCCGAGGTTCAGGCATGGCTGCCTTTGCAGAAGACAGCTCATAGCGTAAGAAAAAAATGAAAACAGTAAGAAGAGGCATAAAAAGAAGATGCAGAAGAATGCAGTGCAAGAAGTGATGACTGTTTAGACTGCAATGTACTTCTATGCTGGAAGAAAGTGAAAAGTAACTTTTATTTTGGTTTAGTCTAGAGATGTTTATTCCTGTTCTAGCAGATGTTCAGTGGGATCAATTACTATGGTCACCACTGCACATTTAAGAGCAAAGTCAATAATTTTAGGACTTCTTATATGTCATAAACCAGTACTGAATGTAATTTAAAATTAGCTTATCCTCTGTCACATATGAACTCCCAACTCTTACACTCCTCTCCCTGAGACCGAGAGACTAGAGCTGTCTCTGTGAACTGTATCTTGATAGAGATTAACAATCTCATTTCTACAAACAGGAATTTTGACAATGTGGGAAATCAGTCTTGTGTTCAGGTCTCACTGATTTTTCTGAGATTGAGACTCTTGCCACACAGAGTGGCTGGTAAAGTTTTGCTATAGATTTACTCTATTTTTTCAGAGTCTGCCTCCTTGGGATGCTGTAAGTCAGAATAAAGACAGCATATGCTATTATCTCTGTCTCCCTGCCATGACACTTTTGTTTTCCTTCATCTACAAACCTAGTAATTTTTGCTGAAAATAAAATGGTTCTAGGGGCAAACACAAGAAAGCTCTTTCAGATAACATTCAGAATTTATTTCTTTTATAAGCTTGTACAACCACATATATAATTAAGTAAGGATTTGTGATCAACAATTATGTTTTTATTAAAAAACCCCACATTTTCTATTTAGTTCAAAGAGAAATGAATTTGCATAGATTTTTACTTGAAATGTATTAGTATTGCTCAAAGTCATAACATACTGTTTAAGAATTTGTTTTATGTCTTTCTTTGGAAAATTAGCATTCTTATTCATTCTTAATATCAATTAGGTATGCACATTCATAGTGCTGGTCATTTTCCCTAAAACAGAAAAGAAAAAGAAGGATTCTCACTTTTCTTTTGAAATTGTTATGGAAATTACTATCTGTGCTAAGTCTGGTAAGGAGAGATGTACAACAGTTCAAACTGCTCCTTAAAAGGTATGGATTCATTTCCCAGTTCACCCAGGAAATGTTTTCACCACTGCCTTCAGTAGGAATTGGAGACACTCCTAAGTGGACAATGCAGAAATTTGAACTGTTATTGTTTTGTGTTTGTTTTATTTTTAAACAGCAAATAATCAATCACATAGTAATCTTTATAAGACACAAATACACAAAAACAATCTTTAGGACATCTATCTTTGCTAATTATGTGCTTGTCTGCAATAACCTCACAGTATGTCATTTGACTTCTTTTCTGCAACGATGGTGAATATATCAGCCAGTTTTGACAGACATCAGTGATTCCAATTTTGATTGACAGTAGTGGAATTAAAGTTCTCATCAAATTCAGTAATTTTTTAAAACGATCAGTACTTCATGAGTGCATTTTCTTTTACTAATCATAACAAAGCAATTATAATTATGCATATATTTTACTTAATATCCACTACGTCAGACTGGTCTTTAATTCATATATGTCGTGTACCAAGGAAGAAATTCGACCTACCTATCTTTCTAAATGCAGCCAGGTGAATTCTCACTGCTGATGAAACTACTGACAAGTACAATTTTAATGGGCTTGAAAAAGAAAAATAAAATAAAATTTGCATATTCACCTGAGAAGATGGATTAAAGCTAAATATAGTCTGTCTTTGAAAAAGAAAAATCTGTAACTTTCATTCTTTGCTCAGGGAAAGGAAATATTAATCTGCCAGCAAAAACAGAAAAGGATCTTTACCTGTGCCTGACCTTGATAATTTACCAGCAGGCATCAGGGACTTTCAAAAGACCAAAGGAGCATTTATCTACTCATTTTAAAGTCAGTTGAGATTTTTAAGCCAAGTGGGGAATACCTCCAACATATGCTTACTTTTAATTCATATAGTGGGATTATCAGAAAAGCATGGTGGTTTATCAGAATATAGAAACTTAGTGCTCAAATTCTATTTTAAAAATGTACATTTCCTTAACACCCTGGTCCTTTATTTTTATCCCTCAGCTAAGGCAATTCATGTCAGTTTGTTGCCTATATACAGACACTTCAACTTTGTATTTACTAGTGAAGTGCCTCAAAACTCATCATCTGTAGTTAATAGTATAGGCAAAGTGCAGTTCATCAAAGAATTTAAGGATACTTCATGGGTGGGTAATCTTCACCAGGGTACCGCCTCCTTTCCTTCATAAGAATATAATTAAATCCTTGAATTTGTCTCACTTTCAGAGCTTGCAGATAAGCCTGGGATGGCCCTCTGCACATTTGCATGCAAGGATGAAGACAGACCTGTAATCTTTTTACTGTCATGAAAACTGACCAGCTGCAAGACATTTCCACTCGAAGAGAAACTTCTATAGCAGATAAATATTTTTGCTCAAGCTCAGGATCACACCTGTAAACTAAAGGGTTTCCAGTTCAGAGCTGCGTCACCTCCAGCCACCTTAGACTAGCAGCAGAGTGCAGAAAGATGTGGGTTTGGGGTGTCTGTTTTCATCCAGCCATGCACGCTCACATTTATTCAGATGTCTACAGTGTATACCTCTATATCTGAGGAGGTTATCTAGACTCTCCCTATAGTCAGTGGAGAGAAGTAGGCATCTCCAGAGCTCAGTTCATTTGATCTGCATCTGAGCTAGCATCTGTACCTTAAAGTGACATGTATCTCATTCTTTGACTACAAATGGACACTGAAATACATAGTTAAGATGTCTGCATTTAGCTGCCAGTGTCTAAAGCCAGATGACTGAATTTTATTCTTGATCCTTGAATCTAAAAGACCTTGAGTTAGATATCTCAGATAAAGGGAAAGTTTGATGTACTGAGAGAGGCTAGTCTCTCTGCATGGGACCAGAAACATCAGATCAAGGGATCTAGCAAATGAGTGGGACTTTTCAGGAGATTTATCCACACAGAGCCATGTCAGCACAGTTTTGATCATAGTTTTAGATTTTAACAGTACTAGATTTTGATAAGCAAGTGCTTTTGTGCACATTAATTCTGGGATGAGTAGTGGGTGAATTTGACCATTGCAGGAATGAAACCTACTTTCAAGCCTTCAGGTTTCTCTCTTCTTTCTCACTTCTGTCATGTGGATGTATGTTATATTTTTTGTGTGGATATAATCCTAATGCAATGATGCAGTAATAATTTTTGTTTTTAATTACAGTAAAAAAACATTTCTATTGAATTTCTATTAATTCAAGAGTATTATTGTCTAAGTGATGCTGGATAGAGATTTATGCAAAATACAATGGAACAAAGTGCTTTGATGTAACAGTAAAAAATTATAAGCATTATGTCTAACTTGATAAAATTTTAAACCAATCAAGCTAGAGCGAATATTGAAAGTGTTCTAGTCCACTCTTCTACCCCAAGACTAACTGTAGTTATACTGTACCTGGCAATATATCTTCCACCTGCTTTTCAGACCTCTGGTGACTAATGTTCCCTAACCTCCCTTGGAAGGAGGTTCTTTCAAATAATGCTTCATTGCAGTGTCCTTTTTGACAGTATATCCTGAGCCTTTCTTACAGCAATTGAAAGTGATGGCTGTTTTATTCACCACAGACATGGCAAACCTTATTCTCACGCATTTTCAAACCTGTCTGACCATAAAACCCAATACTGATAAATGCTGCCCTTCTTCATTAGTCATGGAAATCAATGTGACTGTCTCAAACACAGTAGCTACCATATAACCTGATGCAAGTCAGTCTTACACTTGAATGTCAGAAGGGAAATTTGCAGTTCATAATTACCTCTAATTTCTAAGCATTTTTGGTGCTTTCTGAATTCATCCATTCATGAAGTAAAATCTTTCAAGATTAAAAATGGTGGTTTTATTGAAGCACAGTAAGAAAAGTCTATAAAACTTACAGTTTTCAGAAATTATACAGCTTCTTATTTACATATTGCCTTCTTATTTGTATATTGGCTTATAGTGTTAAATACCCCCATGATGAGATACAAAATCAGTAAAACAAGTACAGAGAATTAAAGTTTAAAAACAGGCTATTGTTTCTTTTCAGTGGCAAGATTCTTATTGTAAAATGCTTATAGCTTTTGTAAAAATTACTGAATGACCATAGGTTACATGAAAGCACAGTGGCATGAGACCATTTTCAAATTCATTTTGATTCATACAGTATGCTTCTTTGGAAATTCATAACACATGGGAGCAAGTATATTGACTTGTAAATACCTCAAAATACTTTAAAAAAGATGTTTCCAAGAAGAAAATAGAAGAGTTGTCTAGAAGCAAAATTGTAGTTAAGGGAAAGCCTTTCCTGCTCATTGGAAACTGAGAGAGTAATGCAGTCTTCAAGTGGGGGTAAATTTTTGCCTGACAGTGCCTCCTATGCATACAAATAAAGAATTGCCAAGAGGACAGTGGTGCAGGTGAACAGTGAATAACTTTTCTGGGCAATCATCATGACAGAGTATTAATCATACACTTATGCACACAGGTCTGCTTTACCTGCAGCACTGACAAAAACTTTGTGTCTTTGTTCAGTGCAGGAAATGTCACCCTCAGAATTATTTGCATTTTAATAATGGATGCTTTTATACACCACTTGCGATGGCAAGAGCTGTTGCCCAATGTTGTAATAAAATGCAATTCAGCTGAGACATAAGCTTGCTTTTGGTGATGTAGAGTAAGATGATAAAAGACCATCAAATAAAGAAATGATACAGCAAAGGATGAGTGAATTACTGTGGTTTGAAAGATGACCTAAATTACAGCAGTGTGCCAAAAAATATGTCTAATATTCAACTGCAGCACAATCTAGAGTTCTGAGACTTTGTGGATGAGGGATTTAAGCCTGTTGGGGAGGGGCCTTTAGGAGTACATACAGAGAGCAAACAGTAATATATAGCTTGAGCAGAAGAATAAATAATAAATAATAAAGCAGGATAATTCTTGGAAGCTTTTTAAAAGTCAGAATAAAACTGGGTGCAGATGAGGCTAAGTATTCCTGAATATTAATGAAACTATTTAATAGAAGTAGAAAGCATAGCTAGGACCCACAAACGATAATGTGAGAAAATATACTCAGCAGTCAATAATGCTGAAAATCCCGAGTTTTGTGAGACTAACCTTTAAATGTATATTGTTAATCTGGAGGGTACAGATTTTTGATGTTCTCTTTTTGTGCTGTTACCATTCAGGATTTCTCATATGATGTTTAAATATTTTTTAATTATTATTGTTTAAATTATTATTATTATTTTAGAAAGCAGTTTTTAAAATATGTGCCTACTGCAATATTCATCTAATAGTGAACATTTCATTCTGTTTGTATTTAGACACATTTTCATGTGATTCTGGTTTAAATTTTCTATGCCAGTAGAAGCAATTGTAAGGAAAAATGAAGGTATTGCCTGACAGCAGATACATTTGTCAATGCAGCTTTAGCATGTCTCCTTTTTCACTTCTCATATTTACAAGCCTGCAAAGGTTTTTGAAGAATTTTTTCAAGAAGACTTCAGCAGTCTTCCCTCTTCCCCATTGAAAATTAAGCCTCTTTGAATAAACCTGGTATAAAGCACCTAGAAAGTAGATTGTAAAGTTGTGATTCATGCTAGAAAACCTTGGCCCTCATAACTATTTCCTTAATGAAACTGTTCCCATATCTTACTATGGTAAAATGTCATCACTGAGTCCTATATCCACAGATTAGGATTCTGCATCTGGAATTAACACAAAATTGAACCCCAAACTCAAATATTAATACGAGAAAAGCTGGTGCTGGGGTGAAAACAAGGCTGCTATCATTATCACAGGCCATGGAGTATATGCATGAGCTAATGACTTCTCTAATCAGCAATGCTGTGAAAATGCCACTACATAGGGAGCATGTATCCCCAGATACAATTATAAGGATTTGTATTTGCAGACAGAATGAAGCCTCAGGGGATCGAACATTTCAATTCTGAACGATACTTCCTACATATATACCCTTAGGTAGAAGGAGGCGCTGGCTTTCTCTTTAGATTCTCAGCCACTCTTAGCACTAGACCTTCACCTAGGTAGATATGTGAATATGGGATCAGATCAATCTCTTCCAAAACATCAAGATGGACTTATCCAGTTCCATCTCCTGATTTGTGACAAGAACTTATGTCTAATAATGCACCATGAGAAAATGCTAAGAATAGAGCTGTCTTCAGCTGAGAATGTTACTTCATCACTTTTGTGGAAGTTGTATTAAAACTGCACCAGCTCAGAGCCTGGACTCAAGAGTCACTTGTATTCTGTTACGAAAAGTATGAACAAGTAGTGCCCTACTGAGGTGGAGCTTGATTCTAATCTATGAAAGGGGACTTTATAAATAGTTTTAACATTACTTGTGATACCAGGATGTAGGACTAAGTAATATCTGCTCCTCTTAACAGACATTTCACACAAGAAATTTCAAAAATTTCACACAAGCATGCAAGCCATTTAGTGGGGCTGAGGAGAGCTCAATGCATCAACAGGTTCTGCAGCCTCTACCCTCCTGCAACTTTGGCCCTGGGTGCTCAAGACCATCTCTGGCACAGTGTAGCTGAAACCTTGGGTCTGGCTGCTGGGAAAGAACTGTGGGAGAAAGAGCTGGGAGAAGCCTCATTGAGGCCTCCCAGTGGGCTCAGGACCTGCATTTGGGCTCAGTCCTTCCTCATGATCCTTGTCTGAGATGTACTGTAGGGATGCCTGTGCCCAGCCTTGTGCCATGCTGAGCTGTTGGCTTGCCTTCATGGCTTGGCCTTGGACCTGTCTCATCACCACGAACTTATGTAGTGATCAGGACTGTTACCATGCAATATAGTCTGGTTTAGCTTTGCAACTATATTGTTTGCTTCAGTGTAATCACTATGGAGGGATTGATAACCAACCCTGGTTGTATAATTTTATACCGTGAGAGAAATAAGGTCATTGGAAACTTACAGTAGCTGAGGAGACCGTTGTAGAGGTAACTAATGCAACAAACCTGGTCTCTCCTTGGCCTCTCCATATAAGGGAAGTAAATTAAGATTCAGTGATGGGTCAGCTGTAGCTATAGGGTTGACTGGTGTTTGAGCTCCCTTAGAAGACTTTAAGATAGCAAGTGGGATGCTTAATGAACATAGCACAGCCTATCTTATGAATAGGTATGATTTTTCCGATAAATGTAATGCATAAACATAAATGTGAACTATGTAATTTTGTTTGAATGAAACATATGGCATGCATGTTAGGTGAAACGATCTCCCATGCATCCAGCGCTGCAATAAAAGAATGCCTGCTCCTGAATGCTGCGTTGGTGTTAAGGAGTTTTTTTATTCCCAATTTCAGTGACAGGTTCATTCACTGTCCCTGATTGCAACTGCTCAATCTACTCTGCTCCCCTTGCTTGAGCACCATGGGACAGGGCCCTTGTCCAAGGGTTGTCCTGCCTTTTGTCGGCCCTTGGCTCCAGACACACCTTTGCTTGCAGAGCAGCCTCTCTGCTGCAGCTCCCTGACAAGCTCTGTGGGGAATTCATGACTACACCTTCATTATTGAGAAATAAAATTCTACAAAAGCTCTCATTATTCACCCACAATTACTACTCAGTAGTATTTTTGAAGAGTTAAGTTCCAAATTAATACCAACAATGATGTGCTTTAATAATGTGAATATTCAATAGATATTTACAAGCCTATTACTGTCAACAATTTAAACCAGAAAAAAAGCAATTACAATTTAGTTTTTATTTGGACTTGTTTAAAGACACTTTGATCTGTATGATATTATCATAGCTCAAATGTTTCTGTTACAAAACAGAATCTATGTGGAAATGTGCAAATGCTAATCAGTTCTAACATGAAAAAGTGATAATTAAATCTGATCTCTGCTTTCTTTTTATATTCTTCTCAAGACATAAAATGAACAGAGTGGTCTCGGTATGCTTTAATGAAGTGTGATAGTATATGCTAGTTAATTTGAAGATTAATTTTCGAGAGTTGTTCTTATCACATTGGCCTTTTTGCCTTCATTAACCAAAAAAAGTTCCTGAAACTGAAATTTCAGTAGATTTATTTTAAAGATGGGCATACGATTTCTATATTGTGTGTTTGAAATAAATGCAAGTAAAGCTAAATTCTAACACATTGCAGATTTGGACCTTTATCCAAAATATTACAAATAACATGTAAAGCATGAACCAAAGCCTTTTCAACAGTAAAATCTTATTCTGCATGTTAGAAATTGATATAATGTTTAATAATGGGTAGTAAATTACTTCCATATGACTTCTGAGGACAAACACTTTTACTGACATCATGTTAGTCATGAGATCAGTTTGAATCAGGTGTTTTTTTTAAAAAAAGAAACAAATTATTATTCAGTGTGTAGAACAAAAGCAGCAAATGTCAGTCTGCTGGAGTATTATATTTGTTTTCAGTCAAAGAAAAATATATTTATTTTTTCCTCTTATCAGAGTTGGGGAATTCTTCAGCACAACACAGTATCTCAGAATGATTGACTCAATAGTAATAGGAATGAATTTAGATCATTTAGCAACATGCTTGCTGAATCTGACAGCTGAACTGGTAAAAGTTCAAAAATCCAAAGTTGATATTGACGGAGTTGCATTGAATTCAGTTGTGACACCACAGGTATTCCTTTTGGTTTACATTCTTGGTTTTCTACATCAGTCAATAAGATGGCTCCATGTCACATAACTCCATAAATCCCAACGTATGAAAGAGCTCTAAAGTCTTCTGAGACTTAAAAGTGCCTCTGGAGTGCACTGCAAAGCAGACAGCTCAATGGTAAACAAAAAAGTGATGGAGACGCCTGATTTTCTGTTTCCAGTATCCCTTGCGTGAGGAGGAGGATGTCTCTGTGTGTATGCATTTGTTATTTGTAGGGGATCTGAAGACACCCAAAAATCCTGTAGACCTGCCAAAAGTAAGAGAATGTTGAACAGGAAGGTGTGGAAGGTCCTCCAGCTGGCATTTTTGTTAAAAGGTCTAATCTTGCCGAGGTGTGCTAAGCAGGGTAGTAGGTTAGGTCTTCCCAGAGAATTAGTGTTTCTGACATCTCTTTGGTGCTATCCTGAGCTCATGTGGGCTGTGTCAACAATCTTCAAGCTCAGAGCTAGGGTTTTGTGTCAGGAAACAAAATTTTATTAGGTATTATTGTGCCTTAAACAAAACAAAAATTACTTTTTACCCATCTGGAACTTCATTACCTGTAGACATCCTCAGTTATATTATTATTTATATTAAAAATAAGTTTCACTTTCTTGAAATGTGCCAAGTACGTATAAATGTTCTAGTGTTGTTATTCATCAGACAACAAACTAGTCTAGCTGAGCTGACTTAATGTTGCTGAACCTGCAACAAATCTGAACAAGTCTATCTGCCTTCATTGTAACCATCCAATTTTAACTGGTGTCTATGACTCACCTTAAAGATATTATTTCAGGTAACGTCTCAGTGTCTTTCTAGATATTTAATTTAGATAAAGTTTATGATATGATTTTTTAGAAGTCTGTTTTCCCATTTAGCGTGCTTACCACTGTGAAACTGATTTTTATCTATGCAGAGGACCACAACATATGCATATGCATTGTATGCTGACAGGAGACATACTAGATAGCCCCGTGAAGGGTCTGAAATCTGCTTAATACAACTCTCCACACTGTAAGTATAGGGTGCTGGCATCTAATCTCTAATTTAATCTTGTGTAATGACATCACTCAAAGGCTGCAACCAAAACTGCCTTCCTAGGAAGGATCTGCCAGACAGAACAAGAGTTAATTAATGGAATACACCACAGGAATTTTATCATGTTACCAATAAATTAATTTTAAAAACCTCACACAAATTAAACCTCTACAAGCCTTGCAATTTTTGTACAGAGTTCTGTAGTGTTGATGTAATACTTTATTGGTGTAAAATGCTTTGACATTCTCTAATTTCTATTAAGGTCTTGATAGGTCTTCTATAAGTTCTTCTATAGAATGACCTACACTAGAATATATATGAAATCTGAGGTCTAATTCAATTCATTCTTTCTACTGCTTTGTATTTTTTCCTCGGCGCTTAAGTTGTGCTGTAGCTGAAGTAATTATCCTTCTGGATAGTTTGGAAAGTGAAGGTAAGGAGATAGCCCCAACCTAATCTGATAAACTTGGTAAGAGCAGAGATTGTTACTGTTTAGCAACAGAGAATACACCTTTTTTTGCAATGTATGATGGTAGGTAATTTCTGATCTGTATTCACTCCAGTCTGGCACTATTGCTGAAATGAAAATTACAGTACTTTTGGATACCTCTCAGTAAAGCTTCACTTTTTGTCTTTCTAGCTGTTACAGTCTCCTAGGTCTCAATAGAGCACATTAACAGAGAACATCTTTAAAAAGTTTATGATGAGGTTCTGTTATGTGCAAGGACATGAGGAAGCAGTGGATGATTTAAAAAATGTTGCTTTCCTGTGTTTGTTTCTAATGTGCTGAGCAGAGTCTAGTCAGAATTACACACCCCCACTGTGATTCACACTGAGAACGGCGAGCACTGAAAAGTGGAAGATTGCAACTGAGTGAAGGTACCTTAAAAACACATGACAAATAGTTTATAATTAACACAAAATCCAATATTGCTTGCTAAGAAAAGTCAAAGGATGTGTCAGGGTGTTGAAAGTAACAAGTCAAGCGTTAGCAGGTAGATTTGATTTTATTCTAGTGTAGTGTTCAGTTGTATATAATGCTGAAAAGTCTTATGGCCACATAGTCTATTACAAAGATGACAGGAATAAAATTTTATCTAGAGGAGTGAGGATTACTGAGAGATTTTGTTGCGGGTAAAATGAGAGAGAAATAATAGCAACTTGCAGTCACAATTCCTTAATCTGCAGCAGTTTTTCTTCTAAAGCTAACTCCAAACACTACCCCACAAGCCTATTTCACCTGTTGTGAAGATGTTTTGTGTGAACTGATCTCCTCTTCTACCCAGTCACGTGCTCAGAGCACATACTCTTCTCCAATAATTAAGGTATCATATATTTTAACTCTTCTGATAGTCATAGGGAAAATGTGAAGACAATACAAGTGCTACTAGGTAACCCAACTAGGCTATGTAATTATTCACTCTACCTAAGTAGCATTTCAGTAAACAAGACTTCTAGCCATCTTGTTGCTATCTGATGTTATCATATTAAAAGTAAATAAGAATGATTAAGAGTTTATAAATTGAGATAAATTTATAAATTTATCTTGATTTTATTGTGATTATAGAGAACCAAAGATGGAAAACTCTGCAGTTGTTGATAAACAGATGCAAGGTCAATGTACTAATGTCCAAGATAAAGAGGGAACCTGATTTTTAATGTGATCATGTTTAAGAATTGGTGCTCGTGGACTGAAATAATCTGTGGGGAAGAAAACCAGCAGCGGTCAAGCAGAACCGCAGTTCAGTATTTTCAGGAATCTGAGAACTGGGGGTGATATTGAAATGAGAAATAACCTTTTAAAAACAGTGGGGATAATGCTTTTTCTGGGTATAGTGCAATGAAACAAAGCCTGAACTGTAGACATAACACAGTATGACAGAAGCACAGTTTTTCCTTGACAGAACCCCTAGATGATTTGCAATAAATGCAAAAGGAATAGAAGTTATAAACAGCTACAGTAGTTTAGGATAGGGCTTTAATTTGTGAAGCAATGATCATAAGTTAATCGACCTGGATAGCAGGAGGTTGTTGGGACATAGAACTGTCTGGATAATCAACACCAAATGGGAAGTCTGATTCCTTTCTACTGCCTGACTATTTCTTCCATCTGTGGACCGTAATATAAATTGCTGAAGTATACCATAAACTCAGTTTCTCTACAAAATGTTTAGCAATAAAAGTTCTTGAGCACTCATAAAAATGTAAGTCCTTGTAGTATATTAAAATCCTCAGTCAGCCTAGATAATACAACTTTTATGAAATAAACTGACAACATTAAAAAAAAAAAGTAACAATATTCAATGAGTATGGAGAAACAATGAGTATGGCGAAACAGCTGCTAAACTGCTAGATCATCTAAACTCTTCCTACATGACGAGCGTTGCAAGTTATTTTTTAACATTTTGAAGAGGACACCATTTTATAAACATGACCAGCAGAGGGAAGTATCTCTTTAAGTTTTGAACTTACGGTCTCTGACCAAGTAGGGACAGCCTGAGCTCAATGCCCCTGCAAACAGGTACTGCAGCAAGTTAAATTGTTTTAAGATAACAAGCTGAAAGTGTTCGCCTATGCTCTGCAATGGGCTACTGTCGAGACAGGACATTGTTTATATCATTTTAGATTCACATGTGGCATCTCAAAAATGTCACAAAATAGCACAGGGGAAATACATTCTAGAGGCAAAAAAGAAGGTTATAAAGTCAAATAATAAACTGATTGCTACATTGCGTTTTGAGCAGCTCAGCCAAACAGCTGTGCAAGATGATAAGAAAAAAACAATATGCATCTGGTTTGCATAACAACGTATTTCTTTGGACATGAGCAATGCCGGAAGAAAGTGACAGAGGGGAAGGCAAAGGTGTTCCTCAAGCTGAGGCAATCCATTCATGTGGTTGTGTCCTTTTAGCCTTGGCCATGGTGTTCGCCTCCCTCAGGTGAGCTGGGCATGAGCTTCATGTCCTGACTGCAGAGTTCAGTTAGAAGGAATGAAAAATTCTCTGTGGCTTGGGTTTGGAGGTGGAAATCCTCTCTTCCTCTCACCAGCAGCGTTTCTTGGAAGCACTGCTCATAGACTGGGACCTAATTATGTTTGACGCTGCAGGAGAGTAAGTGTTCTCCAAGACAGCTTTCTCTCTTGGCTGTAAAATGGAGACAGCGCCTTGATAGGCAGAGGGGAGTCTACAAATCAGTGCTGATGACAGGAGGTGGTAGAGGCAATCCCTCAGCCTGTCCTTAACATTTCCAGGAGGATCAGAGCAATGGCAAATTTCAACAGCTGAGAGGCAGGAGGTCATTGAAGTAGTACTGCAGATACAGGGAGCTCGTCACACTGCAAGACTGCCATGCCAGCATTTGTAGGGTCTTAAGAAAGACGTATGCTGATTTCAATTGGAGATTTTCTCTATCTCTTCTCCCAGCTAACTGTTCTTGTACCTCCAAACAAAAGGGGAAGTAGCTGGAAATTTGGCCAGAGTATTATCTCTAACCTGACAAATGCTTTTCCAAGACTCCTCATTGCTATTTTGAAATGACAGTCAAGCTACCAAAAAACCTGTTAACCACAACTCCAGTTTTAGCTCAATAGTAACTCAGAAGGGAGATTACCGTTCATTGAACAGCCAGCTGCAGTTTAGCAGGAAACCTGCTATCAAGACCCAACTATGCTTACTCCGGCTTAGTTCTTGTGATTTTAGGCTAGAAAACATCTGAATGGCTGGAGTTTACAGAGGGGTACTCCTTTCTTCCATACGTACAGCAATATTCTATGTTTGGAAGTCATTTTCCCAAAGGCAGGCACTAATCACTGAGAGGGAACGGCAGAGAATTACAGATTATTCCTACACCTTGACTGATCATAAATTAATCCTTTCTCTGTTCTTGAAGACATAGCAAAGGGCAGTAATACATCGCCACATTTGCCACCCATAGACAATCTTTCCTTCAGGATTAAAATGTTTATTTCCAGTAAAGATTCCTACACATTACATGGAGCCTGCACTGGTGACCTTTCCTTATCACCATGTAATTGCAACATTATCTTTCTCTGTGAGTCACACACTTCCTTGCATCAAAGGAATGGAGCCTTTTTTTGCGCTTAACTTGAAGGGGAGTGATATTTTAAAATCCCATGCCAACATGCACAATTAATTAACAGCTCTTAGGATATGGTCAAGTTATGAATTACGCTTTTGGAGCCTCAGTTCTTCAAAAGGGACCAGCAGCAAACTGAGGCTTAAATAGTCACTCATCAAATAGATAATGACACTTTTTCAAGACTCTGTCATTTGATCTCTAGTCCATGTATTAGTTCTGTTAAATACTTCTTTGGCCAAGTGTCAGGTTTAGCAAACACTGTGTAATTTAAACCTTCCAAGAAGATTGTACAGGAATGCACACCAACTAATCAGCGCTGGGGAGAATAAGGAGAAAAAAAATCCTCACAGCATTGGATTTCAGCCACGTATCACTAACACTGTCTTTGTTCTGTAGATGAGGGGTGTTTACACAGACTATCTGAAAACTGGATTGTGATGGTTTATCACAGCTAAATCTAACTATTCCATTTCTTTTGATTGACCGTGTGCTTTTCCATCTTAAGAGTTGGTTTGCAGCAGTTTCAAATGCTTCGCTACATCTCTGATTTATGGAGAGTTTTACTAGGTCACAACAAAGGTCATGTCTCAGGGAAAAGGATCATCAGAGAAGACAAGATCCAAAGACAGGACATTAAAAGTGGTCCTCTCTTGTTTCAGAGAGAAATCAGGGTGTCTACCTTGGAGTGACTCATCTCTTGTGTTGGTGATTTAAACAAAGCCTTTTCATGAATCTATAACTAAGATGGCATAACCAAGCCAGATCTAAAGGGGCACAGGAACTGCACCTAAGGGAACTACAGCAGAATTAGTGTGTGTGTCTGCACAAAGAGGAATACATTGAACAGCCATAATTCAGGACACTGCAGAAAAAAATAGAGATCATTTAAGTAGTTAGGGATAATTGGCAGCAAAGGTATTCTGAGCCACTGGCACTTGTTTGTCTCTGTACACTCACAGTCCACAATTTTACTGCCAGTGTAAATAGGAGCATCACACAAAATTATCTACACCTGCTGTGTGCTTGCACAGTGCTACCTTTGTCATGGACAATGATTTTAATCATCGTACCAGAGACTCGGAACAGCCTGTGGTGTTCCTGCCCTTGAGAAATCTCCTTCCTAGGAATAAAAAGCCATCACCTCTGGGTGGTTTGATTATTTTTCCCCACCAAATTCAGCCAGATAAATTAACTTAGCACATATTTCTACGATGTCTATAGCAAAAAATATTTTGGAATTCAAAAATTTTATTTTAAACCTTGCTTAAAGCTCTACTGCCTGATGCAAATCTTCCATTCATGTTTGAGACTATACACAATATATTATCTATTTTCTAAAAAGAACATTTTCAGTAAAGCAAAATACAGAGTGTGGAGAATAGTTTTTGTTCTTTTAGTCCATGCCAAATGTTCAGACATAAGCCATATCCCAGCCTGGTTGCTGCAGGGATGAAATGTCAGAAATTTTCTCCATGAGAAGCCCTGTGACAGAGAGCAGCTGGTTTGTGTGATCACCAGGAAGCCTGACTTCACACGAGTGAACAAGAAAGAAAGAAACAACTTTAATCTGAAGCAAATCTCATGTTAGGAAAATAATTATTTATTCTGAAGACACTGTATGCAACACAGTATTATTTTCTCTTGAATTCTTCTTTAAAAATCTCCTTGCTGTGAGGGTTACTGGACAATTGTTAGACAGCTCACAAACTATCATTAAATATATCTCCAAAAGATTGTTCCTCTCTATTTTAAAGTGGTGTTTCTGTTCCTGAGATTCATAGTTTATCCTTCATTGAACTAGTTTGGAAAGGCATGTTGCGCCAAAGTCACGTTTCATTTTTGAATTATTTTCGGGGAGAACTTGGGCATTCATGTGCAGGAAGAAAGAGAAGGCTGAGCTGTCTGCAGCCCTGGGCACTGTGTTATCTGGGACACAGACATTTCCACAGCAAAGGAAGAGATAGATCAGTCTAATCAGGTTCTAGCAGCTGAACCTGACACCAGTATCACCAGGGGAAAGCACAGTGTCACATCCCCTACTGCAGTAGTTAAAGACTGCTACAAGGTGGGATAACTTGGTGTTTTCTGTGTCGTATACATTCTGGACAGAAAGTTTAACAGGAGAGTGCAGGAAGCATATTTCAGAGCTCTTCCAGGGTCTGTGAATGTGTGTGTGCCTTGAAACCTGCTCTTTCACATTACATAACAAGGAGAAAGAACTTCTCTTACTAGACCTTCATTTAGCAATCCAGAAGTATTCTACAATGTGTATCTGTACTATAAATAACTGCTTATCTCTAAAACAAAAGATAATCTTTGCGCTTTGCCTTTGTTATAAACTCTCTCCCTGTAGCTTCCTTTCACCTATACTTGCATCAGAAGGGGATGAGAGGTTTTCCAGACCCGGATTTAGTTGTACCTTTGCAAACAGTGTATGGAGATGAAATCACAGCATTTGGCTAGGCCACTGGAAGCAGATTCGGTATTTTCCTATCTTGGTCATGCTGGGCTACTTGTTGTCAGTGACAGGCATTGACAGCCAGCAGTGTGGAGGAAGTCCATCCGAAATTACAGTTTATGCCATTTCTCTGACATGTAGCACTCCTCTCTCCAGCATGTGTATTCATTGCTGCCTGAGTCTTCACTGCTTTTCTAAGCCTAGATCTTAAGAATGAGGCCCTGGTAAATTTGAAAAACTCAGACTATGTTAGGTCCTTTGTATGTCTGAAGATGGAAACCATGCTGTTGCTGCAAGAAGTTGCCCTAGAACACACATTCCTGTCGACTCCTTTATTTCAGTATTAATGATGGTGCTGCCATGTGGTGAGCTGGACCAGATCACTTGGTCTGGTTAAAAAGGACCCAGAGAGGAAAGTGAGATGATTCACAGGCCCTGCAGCCAGGCACTGCTACAGGTGGGGTGAAGAGGTGCAGAAGCACAAAACAGAAAAGGGAAAGGAAAAATAACCTTTTCAGTTGCCTTGTAGTCTTTGACTGGTTTACACTGGTCATGAACCTCCATCCTGAGTCTCACCATGTGTGTCTGTCACCCAGCTCTGAACTGAGTTATTTCTTTCTCTGAAAACTTCTGCTAAGTGATAGGACAAGACAAGACACTTCCAATGGATAAAAAGAACGTCTGCTTGTAAGCCACCACCATAGACCTATTTGCAAAGATGATATTGTGAAGCTTTGGTAATTTCTTTACACCAATATGAGGCAAATCCTTGCCATTGATGTCTCAACATCAATTGAAGCAACAAGAAAAATTTCCAAGACACTGCAGTTAATTCCTAGCAGTCTCCTCAACACTAAGACACCCAGTGACTAAGTCCAAATGTGACACAGGGATTAGAAATGAGATCACAATTTTGTTAACAAGTTCACCAAACTATTGCTGAATGGATGGATGCAAGAATTCCTCTTAATCATATGTAGGTTTCCTATACTCTGCTTTTCTCAGGACTTGAAGAAAAGCTTGGCCTTTTCAAAAGCACCTTGCCTAACAGTATGGCTACACCAGCTTCTCTGAAATCATTCAGGTGAGATCAGCTCATACCACTGCAAGGCACATTTAGTCTTCAAATCGGTTCAGCATAATAGTGTGTATTGAATTGCTACTAAAAGCCACTTACAGCATTTAATGCTTTTCCTTTCATCTAAATTCACAAAAATGTTTTTTTAAAGATAGAATTATATAAAGATGGACACATCAAAAATTTAATTGTAAAATGAACTTAACTGTAAAATAAACATTTTACAGAAATTTATGTGTCACAGAGTAAATTAATGTCTTGTCAAAGTGTCAAGATTGTATTTTGGTTTCAGCCTACATTTATTTCAAGATATACATTGCATTACACTAGATGTGTAACTTTGTTGTAATTATTCATACTTTACATACACAATAGTATCCAAGCCATTTATTGTTTTAGAGGTGTTGTCAAAATTAGTTACTTTTTGATTACTTATGCTTCTAGTGGAATTATTTGGTTACCACATTAAATTGACAAAAATGGTCATTATTTGACATAAAAGAGGTGAGATCCTTTATCACTGCTGCAGCTGTCAGGCACTGCAATAACCCTTCACTGTAAACCATTCTATTTTTGGGCAAAGACTCTTAGGAGAGAGGGACAATAGTTGAAAGCTTTTCCAATTTTGTAGTATCCATTTTCCATATGATTAAGTTCCTTTTTTCTGTCAAAGCATATACCACTTTTTAAGAAGTTATTTGTTCCTTCAAACGGGTGCAGCTTCTGGGACATAATCATGTATTCCTCAGATCTATTGTATGCAGAGAAATAAGGAATGGAGTGTTTCATTTGTGAGCACAGAATCTGTAGACTGAAATAGGCCTTGGCATGACTCGTTGTTACTCTTTTAATGCCATATTCAAGCACAATTTAAAACCGGTTTGATGCCTGGTTAAACTCAGTTATGAAAAGTTTGTTCCTTTTTAATCAAGACTTGTTTCATTTTTCATACATTCCACTTGACATTTGATGTTTCGGAAATATGGGAGCACTTCAGATGGGGATCTGGGAATGGGTTTAGGGTTTTAATGTGACTTGTTCTATGTGACTTGTGCAACTAATAATTGTTCTTGAGATGTTACCCCACCCTATGCTATCAATATCGACTCTTAGGGTCTTATTTCCTCACCGGTCTATCAGTATGAGCAATATTTTTTCACAGGTTTCAAAGCACTTTCTCATCCATTTGTAAAACAATAATGTCTAGAAATGTGCCAAATCAGATTGTAGTACTTGGTTTATAGTAAAATAGCAATTGATGCTTTCCAATAGACGTGTAAGACCAGATGCAGAGATATTTAGGTACCTAAACTCACATTGATCTCATGGGAGTTCAGGTGTATAAAGACTGAATATGTTAGATAATTATGTTTAAAAAAATCTCAATTGAACATGGCACAGTTAAACGTTGCCCTTTTTCCTAGGCTATTTGAGAAACAGCGTTCCCATCTACACATTTTGTTTTCCACAACAGATTGTTAGCAACCACTTCTTTTACATCCTTTCTTCTATCCACTTGTTCCTTCTTCAAGCAGTGCTTCCTCAGATGCAAGTAAAATTTCAAATGTCTCTTACCCTCTAGATTGGATTTTGTCTTTTAATCTCTGAAACATTATCTCCTGACTTCTCCTATGTCTTACTTCTTATTTTATCTCCTCTGAAAGGATTCCCTATCCTGCTGCATTGCACTCCTCCACCTTGTTCTCTTCTCTTCTACCTCCACCCTATGCTTCATTTGAATACCTCTCTTCATCACAGAGGTAGAACTTGGGGTTGTCTACAGAGCTGGGCAGAGGAGGGAGCTTGATCTGCCTGTGCTTCTAGCTGACTAAATAAAATCCAGTTCTCTCAAAGACATACACCAGGCTCATTCAGCACTGGGCATGCACAAGTAATTTCAGCAACTCTGTGCATAGCTGTGGCAATCTCAGAGCTTCATGTAACAGGGAAAAACAAATATTGCTTCCTCAAGAATAAAAGGGTGGGGACGTCAATGGAAAAGAAAGAATTACAGGAAAGAGGAAAGACAATTCGCAGAAGCAGAGAGGTGGAAGACAAACTGGAGAGAGCTGAGTTTGCTACTCCTTGAATGATAAAGAAAATGGTAACAGCATTTTCTGAGAAAACACATTGCCCACTGAACAGTAACTGTCCCACATGTACTATGTCACTTGTCCCACATGTTACAGCCACACTTTTAGCAGCACCCAGCCTAAATGCCCAGGCCTTGGTGCCCTCAGAATAGTCTGAAAGTGATGGCCATAGTTCACCTAAACCAATACACTGTCTCAAATGGCTTGCCTAGTGTGCTTTGCCTGGATCCATCTGCTGGCTAGTGTGGACATCAGTATCAAAGTTAGAAAACTTTGTTAAAATAAGAAACTGTCTCCCATCCAGCACGGAGGATAGGTGGCAGAGTTCATGTCTGTCCACAACATATCATTTAAGCTTGACAGTCAAACCTGAGAGCTGTAATACAGCAGCAGAAGTATTAAAGTGTAGGAGTTTCATCTTAAAAAGATGCTTGGAAAATGCAAGGCAAACTGCAGTTTCACATGCTACAATGATAGGAGAGCAATTAGACCATGTTCAAGTGTGTTTTGCCGTTATCTGATACAAGCCCTGTGTTGAAACATGACTTTGCAGCAGAGCAGCAGTAGCTGAAGTAGACAATTAAAATAATGCCAACAACATTATATCCCCTGTTTCCACATTGCTACTGTTTAATGACCTTAATCTATCTCTCTACCAGACTGGAGAAATGGTGCCCAGTTACTGCTGGTGCAAGTTAGCCCAGCGCTATTGGTTCCAGGGATATTTTTGACCCTTCAACAGTACAGAAATTAGGACATGAAATGTATATGAAAATTTTGTCTCGTAGGTTTTTTTTTCAAGGTATCCTTGCTCTCACTAACCCTTTAAGGAAGTTGGTATATGTAGTGTAGGTATATTTAAAGTAACTAGATACAACATAACATAATCTAAGCACATACACCTCTTATAACAGTTTCATTGAGGAAAGGTATACATTTCATGGTAGGCCTGGATCAAAAATTGAGTAGAAAAAATCAAACAACAAATTTCAGCTAATGAAATTGCTGTGAGATAAAAAATAATCATTTCTTATATGACTTATCATGGTTCTTTTGAAGTAATACGTTAACTCCCTCTCTTAACTCTTAGATTTCTTGATCTCCATTTTATTTGGCTGGATAAGGGTATATTATATTTTATCTCTAGATTTTAAAGCCCCAAAACTTTATTGATGAAAAGCAATGAAAAACTGACAATTCACATTTCTGTTATCGTGGTCTGACCTTTCTTCAGCCACATTCAGCCAAGAATTCGGCCTTGGGGAAGCACTCCCCTGCTCTCCCACAGCATGCCTGGGGAAATCAAAGAGGCTGAGAGCCAGTAAGTGAAACATTTGGCAATCCGATGTGTAACTGGTGACTCCCATAACACCACAGTTTCTTTGGTATTTCGTTATTAAGCAGGTGTTTTTGAAGAACTTAGGACCAACAGTGAAATAGCTATTTATTTTTCTTGTTTTGTTTCTTACAGTTCCTCCTGCTTCTGTGTCTGATGCTCAGGAATGCCAGAAAATATATTCTCAGGCAAACACCTCTGAGGGACATCACAAGATCCAAAAGGAGAAAAAGCCTCACACGAAAAGACATCTCACATTAGTCCGCACACTTCTGTATGATGTGTAGTCCTAAATACTTCTCATGTCTCATTTTGGAGATGTCAGCACCTCTGCATGTCTGCTCTTTCCAACATTCCAGAGCCTGTTTCTCTGGCCACCTGGTTCTATTTGCATTTGAGTAGCCTTTTACACTTACCTTGCAGGCTTAAGGTTGGCTTTACAAGTTAAAAAACACACTGGAATGATACATTTAAGGATATACATATTCCAAAAATCATATGGCAGTGATTTGTTCCTTTTGAACAAGTTAGAAACTGTGTCATTTAGGGATATCATGGAGGCATGGATAAGCAATTAGCTTAAATTGGGGTAATTATTTAATTATATAGTAGGAGCCAAAATTATGGGAAGTCTTCCTTTCAAATAGAGAAATGCTTTTACAGCTTTTCACTTCACCTTTATTATCCTCAAATAATGGATGTAAACTCAGGCCTTGCTTACAAAAATACTAATATTAGCAAATAATTAAAATAATTTAATTTAAAAAAAAAAAAAGTTTTAGGCCACATTCCCCCCCTGGTGTGGCAAGACTGCAAAAATTAAACTCATTCTTCCCTTCCTTTGACCGTAGTCACGTTGACTTACCACCCTACATCCAAAAGACGAACATGGAGGTTTTTATGGACCCCAAAGGAGAAGGGAAAAAAAACAACGGTGGAGACGCTGTTCTGCAACCAAAACAGATTTTCAGCCTCTGTCTGTGTTGATGAAATCTCTCCAGTTGTGGACATTCAACAGCTGAAACCTTCTTTTGGATGGGTTTCACTTCTGTCCCAGTTGAAGAAGTCAGTTGAATGGTGCATCTGGCTAGTGAAATAATGAGCCACCTATCTCCTCTTTACCATCCTTATTTCTGAGCTCCTTTTCTTTCCTGAGTCACATCTTTTAACCTCAAAACTAGTAAGCAGTGGCTTTTGTACACACTCCCTGTAGGTAGGGAAGCTCATATAGGCATTTGTGGCCACTCACAACAAATTTCTTCTAGCTCAGTGTGTTCAGACATTGAGTTCCCAGGCAAGAATTTCCTGAGATGCTGCTGTCTGGATTTCCAGCTCTCATTTCTCATGAGGTTACAACCAGCATCATTGGTTGTAACACAAGTCATCTAACAATAGCACATATATAATGTATTATACTGCATGATGTCTCTGTGGGGTCACTTTTTGACTCCCAACGTTAGAAACAGAGTGTGCTGTAATACAGAAAGAACAGCATAAGCCCTAGAGAGCTCTCAAAGCCCTCTCCTCTCAAGGATTAGGCTGTGGTATACCAAAAAGAGAAATTCACTTTGCCAATCCTGGAAAAAGTATGCAGAAACAAACACGCGGAGACCTATGTTACCCTAAACTTAGTAACCTGAGAATTGTTTTTAATATGACATTGCTGAACATAAAGAAAAGCAATTTAAGCACATTTTCTTTACAGATTTCTCTGATGACTTTGGGAAGTTATGTAGTGACAGACTATTTTCTTCTGAAACAGAAATATATCCTTAGGTACAGAGAGTAAATCCAATAGACTACATCTTTCCAATGTTTGAGTTTTGGAAAGCTATGGAATAACAAGGACTCCTACATTGTTTGCAGAAGTAGTATTTCATAACTTTTTCATTCCTCCTCCTAGTCCTGTATTTTAATGAATACCACAAACCAAATCTGGGCTAATTTAAGAGTCAGCACATGGCTTCTCCAGTGGCATTTTTTCTTCCCCACCTACATGGTATTTGAGGACATTTTCTCAGATTTCCTGCCATACTGCAACCCAGTCAAAACTTCAGTTCAGGCTGGTTGGCCAGTCAGCCTGAGATTCTGGATGCATCTGCCATTCACACTCACATTAGCTCCATGGGGCTTGTGCAGTGGGAACTAAACCTTTTGGAAGCAACACAGGGATGCTCTGCTCATGGTGAGAAGTTCATCACCAATCCTGTTGTGAACATCCTGCAACCAAGTACCCAGTCAATGTAACACATCCCAGCAGCATCAACATTGGAGGCACTGGTTCTACAGGACACAGGAGAACACAATGATATTTGGGAGATGGGGGATGTTGGGTAGAAATATAGCAATACTAATAATGAAGGTTAGAGGAATGAAGCTGGGTTAATTATCATTGATAATGTACAGCTGTGGGCTGGCTTCAGGGGCGGTGGGTTGGCTGATGTGGATAAGGTGCAGCTGTGGCTGGTTCTGTTAAGGGGTTGGGCAGCCAAGGAAGGGAGAGCAGCCGAGGAAGAAACAGAGAGAAGAGAGAGAGTGTGCCCTGGGTGAGGCAAGACGAGGAGAAGGCAGCAGAGGGACTGGCATGAAGAGTATGTTGGTATGAGATGGTAAAAGACCTTGTTGCAGCTTGATGGTTTGGAGAGTGCTGTGACATGAAGGCAGGTGAGAAAACCTCCTATAGGACTGTAAAAACAGAGGCCCCCTTACTACATTATAGTACTACTTCTTGATAGTAAAGCTGTGGCCATGTTATTTACCTTCTCTGTGACTGCCTCTTTGTATTTGTGGCTGATGCAATGTACCTGGGCTTAGCTTCTACAATCAAAGTAAGAGAGGAAATTAACTTCGTGATTTTTAATTTCTAAATTATGAACACAAAAATGCTATATGGGAACAGAACAGTTTAAAATGGCTGGTCAGATCCTCATGATATTAGGAATGAACCTCTCAGGAATGCAAAGAGATTAAGGTGCAGCTCTGTGAAAGCACTGAGGCCAAAGCAGAAGAAGGCAGACATCTGATGGGTCCAGGACTATAGTTTATTCTCACTCATCACACATATTTTCTCTCCACATATAAGGAAACTTGAAATGCACGTAAGTATGGTAACCTGTAGCAACAACATTATGTATAATGCTGATGTAGAAAGTTACAAACTTTATTTTTCACTTGGTTTTGTTTAGTTTAAAGGCATAAAGTATGGAAGTCTTTATTTATAAAGAGGCACCGTCAGCCTTTAAATGAAAAATAAAGCTCAGCACAGGTTCCATATCCTCTTCCTCTAGCCATGTAAAGGCTAAGTGCTTAGTGTAGGCTTGCCCTATAGGCGTCTGCCCTAACTTGTTGATGTAAACATGCAGGATACCTTGTGTTCTGAACATATATTTTAGGATAAGTAAACTGCCATCTGAAGATGGCAATCTCACACTGAACTAAAGATCAGGCTTTCAACTTTGACCAGATACCTAACTTTAAGATGGGTAGGGTTAGATGAGATAAACTCCATTCTAAGTGTTTGCAAATTCCAGTGAAGTACAAGAATTTTTAAACTCCTACCTACCTTGTTTTATAGTTCTGTACTATGTTCCTTGATTCCCACACCCTTACCTCTAAGAAATGGTTATTTTCATTCATACTAGGTGAGACGTGGAGAATTTGTCCTGTGTTTATGGTGAGCATAAGAGGCAATCCTCTAAAAGCAGAAAAAACCCACATTTTTTTTAACATAATATGCTGTAACATTATAACACTGAAGACTTCACATCATTTCTAAGAATTGAGAATGTTAGCTGTATTGTTTAGAGAAAGCCCAGGTGGACAACAGCAGCAACTTGCTTTGTAGTCTGTCCAGTGAATTTTATAGTAGCTCTTCTCTAGACTGGAAGCACTCCGGTGCCTAGCTGGCAGAACAGTGATGATGAACAGCAATACAGCTTTCAGTGAATCAAGCCTGGGCTGTCTTGCAAGCTGAATCACAACTGTAGTAAGTTCTCTTTTTAGCAGAAAAACAGGTTAGCAATTGATAGGTTTGGCACAATGCCACAGCCACATAGCACGGGGCAGTGAGTAGCGCTCTGCTTCCAGCCCTCAAGAAGCACAGCATAAGCCTGAGCATCAGGATCAGGAGCCCAGGCTTCAAGTGCTTTGGGCATGTATTGCTGCTCAGGTCAGGGACAGTTTAAATTAGCAAAACACACACTGTTAGTGTAAAATGTATTCTTTGGCTAGAAACAGCAGCTCTGGGCTTTTTTTACTAGAGATTAGTATTTTGGCATAAAGCAAAGGCAAAGCAATAAAAAGACAGCCCTTTAAAATTCATGTGCTACATACTAAATTTATTCAAGTAGCAGAAATTACAAATGTAGCAACTGACTGTTGTCCAGATCAGTGAATTACAGAGTAGTAAGATGGCCCTGTAATACGTTCTTCTCCACCTTCATACAATAGTCAGATATGACTGCCTCTGGCAGTTACAGTTGATTAAATACAACATTTTTTAGCTTATCTGTTTAAATATTATCTTCAAAATAAAGTCCAGATTAAGAAAACCTTGCTTACATACAGACATGCAAAAAGAGCGTGGTTATGTGTTTCTAATATATGTAAATGCTTGTCTGCAAGAACAAGCACAAATATTTGTTACGCGGATGCATTTCAGAGCTTGGTAAAGCTTAAAATCTTCATACATTCTGTTTTGAGTTGACTTCTAAGATTTAAAGTCATGGGTGTTTTATTTTTTCTCTGGTTGTCTGTGTTTGTGATGTGAAAAGGACACTTAATATCCTTGGGACAAGGGATGACAAAACCAAAGGGAATAGTTAGAAACCTACTGCTGCATTATATGCACAACAAACGTGGAAATTTAGTAAGATTTGTATATATGTCAACCTGACGGCTACAGTGTGCAGCTAAGCTGATGTGGAGCTATATATATTTACTAAAACCAGAAGGTGGCAACAAAGACTGTCTAACATTTGCAGTAGAAAGGCCTGAAAGCACGCAGATGAAAACCTTTGTGTTTGCTAACAGACAAAGTAATGTAAGTATGGGGAGTCACTGCCCCTTTATTAGTCATAGGAATTTGGGTTAGGCAGATTTCTGGAAATCTGTCCAGAGATTGGATCTAAAGCATTATGACTCACTCAACCCAGATAAATTCTTTATTTATGAATCATTATGAATAAATCAGCTTGTTTGGGATTAGTAAATATATAATCCTGTCCTAATATCACAAAGTGTATTTATTATCCATAAGAGTTCAGTTAGTCATCTTGGCAAACATAATAATATATACATTATCTATTTACATTATGTTTAACTGGTGCTGTGCATCTTGGCTGTTGGTCACCTAATCTGGGTTTTATCACTCCTCAGATGGATTTTCTTCTCTATCTCACTTCTGGATAGTACAGAAGGGCAAAGTGCCTCCTCTGTAGTAGGACCTAGTCAACCTAACCCTGATTCTGACAGGCTGTACTAGAAGCAAACTGAATGAATTGGGTTTGTGGAAAGCAATAACGAACTTCTGCAATCACGCTGCTGCAGTTTAGAGAACTGTGAAGGAGGAGAAGCACATGGGGTGAGATGACTTGCTTGCACATGCTGCAGAGTGAGGACAGAGGAGAAGGCAGCAAGGTGAAAACTGGTTAATTTTGCCTGTAAAGGGCAGTTTTGTTAGCATGCCAGCCAAAGGTATAGTTAAGACAGTTGCATGTTATGACATCTTCTAAAATTCATACCATTTTTTATGTTTAAAAGAACTTTTTATATAAAAATAACATTTTCAAAAGTAATGGTCTGCATAGTAAAACAAATTCTGTTCATTTTTTAAGAATACAGCAGTCTGCTTTTTTAATATTCAGCTGTCTTCTGTATCTAGATGTTTTGTTCCTATCATCTAACTACTGAAATAATATCCTTTACTAGAAAACTTTACTGCAGTGTTGGCAAATAATGTTTAATACTTAGTTCAAAGTATTTATATTGCCAGCTTCCCCACTCTAGCAGACCAGATGACTTTCTACTAGCCAATAAAAGTACTCAAATACATTCAGCAAAACTAGTTAAACTGCCATTAAAGTTCTTCCTCTGATTTTAGATTGAGGTAACCTACCTATTTCCTCATCATTGCGCTTTGAGTTACAATGAATCCTAAATCTGCCTTTATGGACAAAACTTCCCTCTCATCTTTGTAGACTTGTGTACACTGAACTGAAATACAATTTGAATTAAAATTAATGTGCACCTGATGTATCACCTTAAATAATCCATTGGTAGTTTCTTATTTCTTTTCCTCTACTTCTTCTTTTGTCTACTGTGGACTTCAAAGCTGCAGTGTTTGTTTCTTTCTTCTTTATACAAATTCAGAAGCTAAATAACCTCATGCATCTATGATAATCCTGAAGCATCATCCATCACATTATACCTTCTCTGAAATTCAAATATTTGATTGTCCTCAAAATACATATATCTATACATAATATAGATAAAGTGCCTATAACCATATTGATAAACATTCTTTCAAACCACTCTTGATGGCAGAGGTAAGAATAGGAGTCATTCTGTTAGTATAGTACCTCAGCACTTCTGTTTCCAACCTATTTTTACAAAAAAAAAAAATATGTCTCTATACTGTGTCCATCTGATGCCTCATTTACTGTCTTGAAGTTTTGAAATTGTATTAACATCACTTTATAAAACGTAAGTAGAAATCTGGGTGGGTATAAGGTGTATAACACATATATAAGTTTTACAGTTTCAAAGTTTATTTTTCTTCTTAGGGGATCTTACTAACTAAAGAATTTATAAATTTAATACAATTTCTAGGGTGAGTTTTTCACTCTATTTTTGCGGCTTTTGAAGACTGAGGCATAGCTGAGCAAAATTTATTAACAGAAATACTGAAGGTGGCTGCCTACCTGCTCCTTTATCCAAGTTCATCCTTCTACTTTCAGGTATCCTCTATACCACCATACTAATCCTTCTATCTTTTTAGATATTAGCAACATTTAGATATTTTGAGTTGTTTATCATGTCCTACCCTTAGTCATTCCTTAGCCAAACTATTCAGACTTGTCCTAGTGTTCCACCATAAACCAGCTATGTCTCTTCATCATTTTTACATTGCTCTTCCAACCAATCTTCAGCTGCTTGGTATCTTTCTAGGAATGTGGTGTTCAGGAACTCAGCCTTGTAATTCTAGGATGTTGTGGTATTACGTGCATAGTTACTCAGGACAGTGTATTTTGCCTGCTCTGTCTTGCGTGCATCCGTGTGAAGAACTGAAATGCAAGGATTAGAGAGAGAGCTGCAGCCTGTCAAGGAGGAAGCAAAGGGCCATCTGCATTCCATTCTTCAGCAGGCACGTGGAGAAATCTCGTTCAGACAAGTACCTGTTTATCCTGCATTAGGCACCACACTTGCACGTCAGTTAGTAAGTATATCATCAGATAATAATATATGGTAAAGCATGCTTTTTCAATTATTTCAGAACAAGCATGAAATGATGAGGTAGTGAGATATAGTAGCGGTTATGAAGTAATCATTTGGAAGCCTTTCAAGAAAAACTGAAAGAGTGGTATTGTCAATTTTAGTGTTAAAAGTCTGAGTTTGGTGACACGGTCTAAAAGAAACATTCAGTTCAGCTCTTTTAAAACAAGCATCCTTTGGATTAACAGTTTTCTACAGCTGTATGTTTTTCTGAAATCACTTGTCAGCAAAATGCAATCCACTGACCTTACTGGTTACATTAGGTTTCAGAAAGAGTTTAGTATCATCAGTAAAGGGAAAATATCTTTTTCACCTGCAGAACTACACTAGAATGTCTGAAAGAATATTTCTTCCCTGTGTACATGAAGTTGTCCCTCTGACATCAGATACCAATGTGTGGCTACCAAAGATAAAAGCTGGCTTACTTATGACGGCCACTATCAAGGGAAGAAATCAATTGAATTTCTGTGGTGGGCTGACCCTGGCTGGCCACCAGATGTTCACCAAGCTGCTCTATCACCCCCCCTCCATCAACAGGACAAGGGATAAAACAGGGTGAAAACCTCATGGGTCAAAATAAGGACAGGAAGATTGCAAAGCAATTACCATCATGGGCAAAATAGACTTGACTAGGGGAAATTAATTCCATTTAATGCCAATTAATACAGAGTTGGATAGTGAGACATAAGAACAATTTTAAAATGCAGCTTCCCTCCACCCCTCCGTTCTTCCCAGGCTCAACTTCACTCTCAGTGTCTCTGCCTCCTCCTCCTGAGTGGCACAGAGGCATGGGCAATGGGGGTTGTGGTCAGTGCATCTCACATCGTCTCTGCTGCTCCTTCTTCCCCATGCTCTCCCCCGGTCCCAATGTGGGTCCCTTCTACAGGGTGCAGTCCTGCAGGAACAGCCTGCTCCAGAGTGGGTCCCTTGTGGGGTCTCAACTCCTGCCAGCAAACCTGCTCCAGCCTGGGCTTTCCACAGGCTGCACCTTCCTTCAGGGCGCATCCACCTGCTCCAGCGTGGGGCCTCCAGGGGCTGCCGGTGGGGATTTGCTCCTCCGTGGGCCTCCCCGGGCTGAGTGGGACAGCCTGCCTCAGCGTGGGCTTCACCGCGGGCTGGGGGGAACCTCTGCTCCGGGCCTGGAGCCCCCTGCCCCTTCTTCTGCAGTGCCCTGGGTGTCTGCAGGGCTGTTGCTCTCACATTTTCTCACTCCTCTCTCCTAGATGCTGTTGTGCAGCAGGTTTTTTCCCTTCTTAAATATGTTATCCCAGAGGCACTACCACCATCACTGAGTGGCTCAGCCTTGGAAAGTGGTGGATCTATCTTGGAGCTGGTTGGAACTGGCTCTGTGGGACATGGGGGAAGCTTATGGTGTCTTCTCAGAGAAGCCACCCGGGGTGTAGCCCCCTTTCTACCAAACCTTGCCATGTAAACCCAATACAGTCTCTAAAAGTTGTTCTCAGAAAATATCGTAATGGATTTTAACAATGCAGTCAAGTGTGCACAGGGCAGGAGACAAGGAGACACACAGGGGGATATTCTGTTATTTCTCTGAACTTCTTCAACTGAAATTAACCATCTAGTCTAAACTACTCGGTAAGTTAGCCTCTGCAGTTAGCAGAGACTTATATCGCTTAGAGCCATTTATCCTATCTTAAGATAAACATCTAAGAATAGTAGGATAACTCTTTGCAGCTGGTCTAGCTCTCTGTTGACTTTTGGACAACTAGTTTAGACTAAGAACTTGACCTCTATCCAAACAAATTTAAGTCATTTGAATACCACCTGTAAATATTGGAGTCTTTTTTTCTTTTTAAAAGAATACAGGTAGAAAATGTCTTTATTTCTAACATAAAGAAGAGAAGCAGAGCAAAGGTGGAGGCCCTTAAATTGCTCACACCCTAGGAAGCGATTTCATCATTTATATAATTCTTCAGAAAGGTAGAATTACCTTCATTGAGGTTGATTAACCCATTTAAGTAGATGAATTTTATCAGTATTATTGAAACAAGCAGGAGCTCCAGTTATGGGCTAGAAATTTGTACTGTTGGGACCTGTGCAAAGAAAATGTGAGATCAGTGCAAACAAATTAAGAGCAATACAAAATAAGGGAAGAGAGGAGGAACCTAGCAAAGCAAGAAAAGAAAGGGAAAAAAAAAAAAAAAAAGAAAAAAAACCCAAGAAGATGACTGAGAAATTAATGTTACCTTCTGAGCATGATATGCTATGAACCAGATATATCTGATATATCAGATGCAGAAACAGGCCTACATTTTGTTTTCAGTGGTTATGCTTTGAAATAACTGCTTTGGACAATACAGAAACCTTTTGTTACACGGTTCATTTCTGTCCTGTGTTTGTCAATGTGATCATTTTATCTTCAAAGTGAAGTGATGGCACCCTATTACAAGATGAACTGAGACATCAAGAGCCATGGACAGAGGAGAAAGATTGAAACACGGATCATACAGCACATTAGCTACTAGGGGTGAAAGAATGTGATAGGGTCTGAAGTACAAATAATTGAGTATAACAAAGCTGTTGACATATGCCCACTTGCTTTATTCCCAGGCCTTAAAATTCCTTTCACTCCAATTTGAGCATCCTGAGGGAAAAGAACATTTTTTTTTCTTGTAACAATGGGACTCTTTCAGCTATTTTAGGGATGCTTCAGTGAACCTTCTAGGCATCTGTGATCCATACTGGTATTTTTCTTATTATTATATATATAGTATTATACTGGGTTGTATATAGATGTTGGGTTCTGATTCTGTCTAACTGAGCAATGATGAATAGCTATTATCTGGCAGTTTTAGGACAGTTATGTCAGCAACTTGTTATGCTGAGATGTACAAAATAATCCCTTATTTTCTGAAAGTCCTTTATATAATGCCCCAAACCCTACAGTAACATTAAATTAAGCTTTGTACTGCGTTGATAAATTCCCTGGAATTGGTGTTATTATGCCCATTGATCATTTTCCTGAACACTTTAATCCTGCAACAAATATTACAATTCTGCCTTCATCTGGTTTGAGAAGAGTCATCCGTCTGCTAGTCACTTGTATGCCTGCTCCCTTTGAGCAAACATGCAGAATATTACTGCTGAAGGATGAGGCAATTATAAAGAATTATAGCAAAGATACTTTTTTCTATAATAACACCGACAGGAAAGATGCCTGGAAACAGGTCTTTGTAGTTGTTAGAAAGATTTAAGTTGGTATCAATTTTTTTTCCCTTGTACTCTACCATGACAAGCATTCTTTTGGTGAAATGATTTCATTCATGTTCATCTTAGTGACTACATTCTTTGGCTAGCTAACGTTCAGTAATTCCTGTAAGTACACATAAGAGGAAACTGCATATACTTGTACACTCTGAGACTGCTTATCTGGAGTTTGGGTAAGGTCAAAATATATCCATGTCCCATGGGATAGTTTTCCTTGGCCAAAAGAATGGAAGTATTTCATTTCATATGGTCTCCAGAGTTTAATTTTGTAATTGAAATACCATCGTATTTTCAAGCTGAGTATGCAAAAACCCCACACACATTTCTAAGTGTTTGCAGAAGATTTTACAGCCATATCAGAAGTTACAGAAGTCTCCTATTTTTCCATAGACAAGGTCACAGAGATTGCTTCTTTGGAAAACAGGACATTCTTCTGCCTGAACACGACAAAGGTGTTTTGGGAGTTGGAAGGAGCATAGCAAACCTTAGTGGTGTCTTTTTTTGTGTGTGGACTGAGGAGAATGTGCAATGATGCATGATCAGAGTCCTGGCCCATTGATTGTCCAGATCAGAGATGTGGACAAAACATGTTGCCATCTGCCTAGTTTTGTTAGGGTATCTTTGGGTTTTGTATTTATGCATTGACTCATGCCCGGATGCTATGCAGATGCAATAGAGTTACATGGTCAAATAAACAGATAAAACTGAAAGCCTTAAAGTATTTATACAGTCAAGACTAGTACTGAAAGATAATTTCTTCTGCAGTGTCATGGGGTTTGATTTTTACAAAACAGAAAAATTGTAAATGATCTGGAAAAATGCTAAAACACCAAGAATTAAATATAGTTTCCACTAGAAAGTTGCTGAGAGATTAAAATATATAAAATTATTATATCATTGAATTCTAGAAAGTATTATTAAAGTGTAATTTAACCAAGTTTTGACTAGAAAATAAAATCAATGATATGAATCTCTGAACTGGTGCACTTGTGTAGTAAATATATCTTACATTGCATAATAATGATGCTAAATTCTTTTCAGCAGCTTCCTTCTCCAGGCACCCTATCATGTTAGCTGGTGCTATGTTCTCCAGGCATTATTTGTACAGCTCTAGCATAAAAATCCTAGGCTATGAAGCTCAGCTGTCACCCATCTGTTTAGTGGCCACAAGCTCTTCCACAGGACAACAGTATTCTCTGTTGCTGGAATGTTTAAAGACATTGGGACATATAAGACTATGCTTCTCCCTACCTATATGCATGGCACAAGCAGAATTCAATACAGACAGACTGGCATATGCTTTCTTAGAGGACTGAACATTTGTTACCTGATGAAAGATACCATCTGAATTTGTGCCTGTTACCTTATTCTGTTTCTTTAACAGCATTAAAAACTGCAGATTAAGGGTAGACAAAAGTTACTTAGTGTTTTCACTCTGTGGGAAACTCCCAGGAACTCATGGCAACAAAAATTTAAGTCTTTTCATACTTGTTATGAAACATTTAAGAAGAAGCCTTATTTCAAAACCTCTGTTAAGAAACAAGGCAGCTGAAATCAGAGAAAGAAATAGTCAGAAACTCTAAAGCAGAGCAGTAACAGAGCTGTTTGTTAGGAAATTTCTTTATTTCAATAAAATAACATGTTCAGTGTTTAAAAGCATCACCATTTGGAGGAAATTTAGTTCATCTGCTCAGAATATTTTTGCGTCATTGCTAAATAAATTCTGCTTAGGTTCCAGGCAATGTAAGTAGACAAGCAACTATTGTGATTACCTAGTGCATTAGTACAATTGGAGCCTCAAAGAAACTAAGATACAGAGATAAGGCACAGCACAAGGGTGATGGACTCAAGAAGTATTGATAACATTCCTGCTTGCAGAAATGTGTTAGCATAAATGGCACAAGTTTAATGGGATGAATGGGTTTTGTTGTGCCAATGGGGTAGGTCAGCAAGGAAATTCTATAAAATTCTATTCTTCTCCTTCCCAGTATGTGGTAACTGTAACTACTCAGGTATGGTCTGTTTGAGACACCATTTCTATTGTACGTGCATATTCTATTTATTTCTGCGTTAACTTCCACTGTTACAAGGTAGTAGTAGCCACTGACACCAGTAGGCTTAGATGAGCCTTTAAGGCAGCAGTGGCAAAATCTTTCACGTCACATGAAATTCCATGTTCTGGCATGTATGCCATGCCAGTCCTGACGTATGTGCCACCAGTTTGCCTTTGCTTTGCTCTCTCTGATGTAAAAACTGTGACAGGTTTAAGTTAGCTAGAACAGGATAGACCAGGCAAGGAAAGCTGAATTTGTTGATGAATGAAGGTAAGGCTTGTGTATCAATTAGGAATATTACACATACATTTATACAGATTGTTTCCTGTTTCTGTGCTGTTTTCTAAATATGTAACGCTAGTCAATGATTTTACTGTTTCAGAGCCTTTCCTTTTACAATTCAAAATCCAAGCTAAAAAAAAACCCAACAAAAAACATACTAAACTTTGTAGGCAGAGAGAAAATCTTGCATAAGAATATCCCAAAGGCCTCATAAACAGTAAGCAAATAATATAAATTTAAGATGTTTTAATAAAAAGCTGTTGAATATTAAATGTATTTTTCAGTTGAGGGCTTCCTTGAAGTTTTTTAACTACTTAGGTGTGCCAGTACTGGATACAGTTGCTCTTAGGCTGTTGACTGATGGCACAGCTACTACAGAATGGTTGAGGTCAGAGTCTGACTTGGTGTTGCAAGAATGCCTGGATTGGTGTGAGTTCCACTGTTGTTAAAATTACGAGTTTGTCTCTCTGTATCTTAGGCACTTGTAATTTAGGCAACGTAAGGCATTGCTTTGCATTGGTTTTGAGAAGTCCCACGTATGTAGGAGGCTGGGTCCTGAGTTTTATTCTGTGCTAAAAAACATGGCATAGGGAACAGACCTTGGGGAGTATCGGCACACGGCGTATGGTGGGGAAATAGATTTTTTTTTTTTTTTTTTTTTTTTTTTTTACCTTAGAGCATGGACACTCTTGGTCTAGTCTAGAAAGGGAAGTTTCTCTGTCCCCTAAACCTTGAATACCCTGGGAGAGAAAGGTGTCAAGCCAAGCCCACACTCTTCAATATATCCACGAGTTCCTCCAAAGAGCAGCCTGGCTCTGCAGTTTCCAAGCCAGCAGAGCCAAGGCCAGGGCACCCCCATCCCACCCAGCACCAATGGTTTCTGAATTCTTTCATGAGGCTATTTGCATACATTGGTCCTGCCACTGTACCACACCATCAATGCGGCTTTAAGCTGAGGTCCATAAACCTACAATTGCCTTAAACCAACAGGTTTACCATGAATTCCCAGGAACCTATACTTTTCTCTCTCTTTCCACAGCTGTTTCTGTATTCTACTGTGCCTACCTGGGGGAGGTGGAAGGGGATGGGGGGGGGGTCGGGGGGGTGGGCAAGACCTGGGTGAACAATGGACTCGGATACTGAAAGTCTGCTTTCAAAGGTTTCCACAAGTCTATAAAGAGCTGATATGTAAACTATGCTACATTTGATTCAGAGGAATGCAGCAATGGAAAGCATGACAACCAGAGGTGGGCTTGCAGCACATGCAGATGCTCTTCTGCTTGCTTTCATTCAGCTTTTATGCTAAATTAATAAAATCTGGAATCACACAGATTCCAGCCTGGACTAACTACGTGAGGAAAGGTCCAGAGTACTGAGTTGGATTTGTACAGACTGCCACAGTGCAGGTTAGCTTGAAGTAAAGCTCTAGTGGTTACGATACACTATGACTGTCTGCAGTACAGTGGATTTCATGGTTCTCTGGGAGTTTTTACCTTTTATGTGAGACTGTTTAATTTAGTTTGCTCAAGAGCTACTAGTAACGGGGACCAGCAGGTACATAAGACACATAGTTATTATCTTATATATACAGCTCCTGCCTGCTGTAGCCACAAGTAGGGTCCCATATGCCATCCCATATTCCACAGCTTAGCACACAGCCTATGCATTTAGGGGGTTCTATTTTTCAAATAATAAGTAACACAGTTCAGGGAGCTCTGTTCAAAACATATCCTCATAAATGACAGTTTGGGAAGTAGAAAAGTAATTTTTCTCATATTTAATCTTTTCATGAAGTGTCTGAAAATAGACCTAACCCAGACTGTTTACCACCTTCTTCACTTCTGTGCCTGTGTGAAGTCATAAGCAAATATAAAATTTTCCCAAAAGCAATGCTTGGGTAGACAAAGAAAAAAGTGAGTGAATGGGTCTCTGGAGCCAGGGAGATTTTTCTTGCTTTGTCTCTGTGGGTGCTGGAAAAGTAATATTTATTAGTCGTCCTTTTTATCTGCAACACTTTCTGAAATATTTTATTTGAGGAAAAAGCATGCAAAATTATGGCAAGAAAGAAATGAATGAGGGAGCCTGCTTCAACACATGTCTTCTCATTTATTGTCTCCACTTTAAACACGCTCTTTTCTTGCAGAAGAATTTTTTTCAGCAGAGATTTATCTGCAAACACAGCCCAGATACATGAATTATGTGATTAAAACTACTGATAGGTTTTGTTTGTGACTTGTCTGTGATTGTGTGGAATGTAGGTATTTTACTGAATAAGGCTAATTGTTAGGTTTAGGTGCCAACTCTCTGGAGTGCAATGCAAAGCTTTTCAATTGCAAACTGTAACTGAGCTGTCAGATGATAATAAAAACATTAAAGTATATAAAAAACTGAGGAGGAAAAGTCTTTCCTTTCTCACTTGACATGTTCTGAAATGCAGTTGTGGAAGTCATTCAGGTCTGAGCATTCATGCATGCACACTGAGCTCAAGATCCACAATTAATTCCCATTTCCACCTCCCCCACAGCCTGGGCCGTCTGTTGTGTTTGTGCAGTTCGACATTGGTTCATAGCCTCGATATTGCTCCGTGCCCCCAGGCTGCAGCTGCAGCTGCGTGGCAGATGACTTACTCAGCAGCCCTGTCTGACACTGTGGGTATGGAGCCAGCAGCCCTGAGACATTGCTTAGCCCCCTATTCAAAGGACCCCATAAGTTAAGAGTCTCCTGCTCTTCCAAAATGACACCCTAGTGATGACTGCAAATACAGAATGAAGCTGATTGAAAAGCCTTAACGAGAGACCTGTGCCTCACTCAGTGAAATGCTGTTTCACAGCAACTCTGAACAACCTGTTTTATCTTTATTTGTTGCAGCCTGTTGCTATCCCTAGTCAAATGAGGAAATATATCTGAAGTGCCCTGTGTTTTCTGACCCACAACCATACTGTCCTACTTATCAGAAAGATGGAACTCAGCACCTAATTCACATGCTGTGACTGCTCAGATCTTTGGGAACCCATAAACATATTGAAGGACATCAATAAAATCCATAACATGTTAAAGACAACAGAACTATGGCAAACATTTAAAATCAGTTTAGAGACATAAAATCCACATGTATTTTAGCCCTTAGCAATTTTAAGGAGTTTACATTGACTTCAAATTATAATTTTTTTCAGTAAAAAGAGATCTTAATTTCCTATGATAGCAGAGCTTTTTTTAGGAAGCAAACGATGGAGCAAAGAAGTGTATAAATTGCAAAGAAACCATAAAGTAACTTTTTTTCTGCTCTGAGGTAAGTGTTCAGAGTTATGCTTTACAGGCTCAGAGTCAAATGGCCAAGGCAGAGCTGAAGCTAATGTAGTTGCAGTCATACTCTACACTGTTGAATTGGACCTTCAAACTATGCACAGCAATATCAGTAAAAAATGCCCTCACAAATAAAGCCCTAGCTTTGTGGAAGACTGGAAACTGCCTGATCATGGTAATTACAGACCACACAGCATGTCTTCGTTCCCATTCAAAAGAGAGATTTATTAACAAAGCGATCGTGTTTCAGTACAGACAGAAAGAAATCCATTTCATGTTTAACGTCCTTCTTGTTGTTTTATGGCCAAAGGTCCTGTGGGGCAGGAATTTGTCATCCAGAAAAATAAAGCTCATGCAAGATAATTTGTCCTTCAGACTGACATCCTCCTCTGGTCCTCTCTTAGAAACTTAAGTGAGTTGCTGAGGCGACAAACACTTTGGTTTGCCATAGGTCACACGTGCAAACTGGGAATCTCATCTGAAGTTGTTTGAAGTTAATAGGATTTCTCCTCCTCTGCTGGTTGTTTGCTCAGGCCATGTTATAGAAGACACTGAGTCTCCATTAGAGAAATTTATTTCAGACTAGGGGAACTTGACTGGCCTTGCTGTTTCTTATTCTGAGTATCAAGGACATCATCCAGTGACCAGGCAAGCGTCCCTTACTCCCAAGCATGTAGTGACAGTACAATTTAATAATTTATGAATTCCACTTGAGTGAATCAGAGTAACTTAAGCCAATGAATGTGCCTGAGGAGATGGAAACTGTCTGTCTTTCTCTTCATATGCTTTGATAGTGCAATACAAGTGCCTGAGATGGGATTCATGTAATACGACTTTGGCCATCTGCAAGTTAACATCTCTGTGATAGTAATGAGCTCACAGAAGAGGGTATGTAAGTGCCTGTGAGAGGTTAACGTGTGCAAGCTCAGCTTACAGGTACGGGAGACCTAGCTGTTATCATCAGTGCAACCTAGAGGGTGATTCAGCTGAGCAGTCACTGCATCAGGATGAATGTATCTGTTCCCAAGGCTTCAGTGGCTGCATTGACCAGGTTGCGTTTGATTATGACCGGAGTTTAGCCTCCTGGCACACATAGGCAATGATATATAAGACACAGGCATTTTGGCATGAGCTGGTCCCGTCCGCAATCTTTGCTAGTCTTCTTGGCTTTTTCTCTAGGAAATAAAGATAGAGGTGTTCCTTTTGAGTTTAACTCATTTTTTCTTAAAATCAGAGGGTTTAAAAACAAAAGAAAACAAACCAGATGTACCACTACTGGTTATACAGGAAACATAGGGATGGCTTCGCCTAAACAACTGATTTTTGAAAAGCTACAGTTAGGTGAACTGAATCCTCACCCCACATATTTACATAAGTTTTGAAAACTAGATGCTTGGGAGCACACAGAACTAAGAAAAGAGTGTCCTAATGACAATAGCCCAGTAACTCCATGGGGCTGCTCTGTCACCAGCGTAATTTCCACTGTCGGTTGTCAACTTGTCTGCTCACATGAAGCCGAGTTTACTGTGGCTCTGTCCCCTACTGTCAGCGAAGCCACGGCCATACAGCGTGCTCTGGCACGAGTCAGGCTGGTATGCAGGACAGCTGCTGCGTGGCCCCACCCTGGCAGGGCACTTGTAAGATTTTCTCACTTCTAGAGACCCTGGTCTCTATTGCCTCCCACTCATACCCTGCCAGCCATCTTCTTCTGCGCTGTTTTTAGCAGCAGCTGTGGTTAGTGTAGTGCAGTCAGTCACAGACAGCACACACAAGCAGGGATCGCCCAGGCAAAGCTGGCAGCCCTTGGCATCCAGAAGCCCAGTTACTGGCACACATTTTCTATTACTGATTTATCCATTTGCTTTCTCTGTCTCAGAGTCTGTGGTGTTTATCTGCACTCTTTATTATGAAAAACAGAAAAAAATAATTCCATGTATTATAGTAGTGCAGCTTTCCTTTCTTCTGCTGCATGCTATAAAATAATGCATCCGATTCACAGCATTGTTATGCTGTGTTATTTCTGGCACTTTAGGCTAAGCTTGGACAAAGTTACATGTGATCTACAAGCAATAAAGGCAAAAAATGATTCTGGTTTATATTTGACTTCACCAGTAAATAATGTAGCAAAGATTTTATGGGAATATATAATCAACACGGTGGTATTTCTGATGGCAAAGAATTGTCTGGGACTTTAAGCACTGCCAGCACTACAGAAATATCCAGCAGGTGGATGTTAGGAATGGGTGCTATGCTTGCTCTCAAAGTCATTTTGAGGATTGTTAAAAACAGTAAGTGACTTTGAAAGCAAGTACAACAGCCAGTCCCTGATATTAACCTGCTAGATATGCTTGTCATGCCAACACTGTTTAAAACCATAGTCCTCAAACTTGCTCTGTCAGAGTGGTGAAGCTACTGTTATAAGAGAGAATAGGATTTTGGCTTGCTAAATTGTACACGTCTTGGAGAGGTTCTCAGTCTTTCTTATAATAATCAAGGTTTACTCATTTCCTTTGATAACTAATATAAAAGAAAAAACTTTTCATAACATGATGGGACATTAGTAAACTTACTTTTCATAGCTGGTAAAAAGGCTGACATTACACCAGTGACAATGAAAAATAAGAGCTAAGGAATTAGAACATTCAAATGTCTTTTAAAATGACCTGAGGAATTGTTCATCTGTTTAAAACTAGTCTTTTTTCATGAAATGCACAAATATTTACTTTTTGTCTTCTGAAGTTATTCATAACTTTTTCAAGTTACCCATAGTTCGTTTGTATGGATCTTGTTAGAGATTACTTTGTTGAACGTTAATAATGTGACAACTTAAAATAAGAAGCTAAATTCATCCCATTCCCACTCTATGCAGCCAGGTTTTACTTGGATACTTCTGTCTGTTTTGCACTTTTGCTTTCATGCCTTCCCCTCCATAGCTGATAGTAACAGTAGGACAACTGTTGGCTGGGCTCCCTCAGAGAAGTACTATGAGAGAGAGCTTGGGATAAGGGGCTCCTAAAGCCTTGTCTGTGGAAATTTTACAGCTGCTGCCATCTATGGAGCATGAACTGCCCTCTTGGGACATCTGTTCTTATACCAAAACACAGCATGAGCTAAACATGGAAGACCTGATGACTAGCAGGAGTGATGATGGTTACGAGACATTGTAATGGATGTTGTACTCCGATACACGAATATATATGTTGGCATACAGAAATGCAAACAAATTGTGAACTGAACTGCTTCTGAAATGGTGGTTTGCAGGAATCCAGCTGAACGGTAAACAGTTTGTCCCTTTCCCCAGAACAGGCTTAGTGTTACGCTTCTGGACTCTCTGTCTCTCTGGGTAGAGGGCAAGTGTCCAGATGTACCAGTATTTCTTCTGCCTTTCCTGTGATTTGCCATTGCTGCTTCTGCCCCAGTAATAGTTATAAAAAGTCCCGTGGAAGTGATTTTTGTGGTGTGTGGCCAGGTCATGCTGTGTGGGTGAGCCCAAGGACCCCCACCCTTCCTAGCCTGAATAATGTCCCTTCTCTCCTAGTACTTCCAAAAGCACAAGTATGATACAACCCGTCCTACTCTGAGCGCAGAAGAGCCTGTGAAATACCACTTGATGTTGTATTCCAGTGGGATACACTTCAGATGTGAATGAATGCCACCTCATTGCTGTGTGAAAAACACTCTTCGAGGACTTGCCAGGAAGCAGCCCTCTTGTTGCCAAGTTTTCATTTACACTTTTCAGGGGCAACGGGCATAAATGCATAAATTCACTAGGCAACTGGCAGCTGAGCTGTTAGGAGTAGGAAAATTTCAGTGAAAGCTTGTCTTTTTCTGCAGATTTTTTAAATGGGATGAAGGCCTGGAGCAAAGGGAAAAGCAGTTCCCTATTGATGATGGTAACGATAAGCCATTATCCCTGATGAGCTCAGTGTGGAGCTGGAGCGAAAGGGCCTGGCTGCTCATCAGACTGAAGGTGCAAAGCATTAAAGGGGATTAAACCAGCACAGTCTCTGCCAGCCTAATCCACTTGGCACCAATGAGCTGTAGGGAAGCCTGAATGCTTTGTGCTTATGGCATTTATAAGGAGGCTTCAAAGAAAGCAGCAGTTTAGTTGCCATGGAGGCTTTTGGTTGGAGTTGACTTTTGTGATCCTTCCTTTCCCCCACTGTCCCTTCTCCTTTTTTGTAATTGTTGGTTAGAAACCGTGCTCCACTCCACATTAATGTGTATGAAACATAGGAAGCCTTTATTTCACAGTGAAAAATCAGAACTTTAGGAGAGTACAAGGGCTTGTGAGTATGCTGTGCATGGTCAGAGCACTGCTGCGGCACTACCTTTGCTCTGACTCTGGTAAGGCAGGTCCAGCTTCATTTGGCAATGGAAACACTCCATGAAATTATCTGAGACTGGATCCCCATAGCCTTTCACAGTATGCAGAACACAGTATGCTATAAGCCCCAGAAGGCAGCTTTCAGTGGTGGTATATGTCCTGTAAGGAGAAGGGAGCAGCAAGAGAAAATCACGTCTTCTACAGTGAATTTGTTACTGCTGGAGACAATTTCAGTTCTGAATGTGACTGATCCACTTTAGATGGCTCCTGATCCGTCACATGCAGGAGAATAATGAAAAGCTGCTTGCGTCTAAACAGAAAACATGATTATTTATAATCTATTCTATGAATAGACAGTCTCATCCCAGAAAAGGTCAGAGGATGAGCCTAACTTTAGATGTTCTTACTTACCCAGGGAAGAACTATCCCTGTTCATTGACTCTAAAATGAGTATGGACAGTTTATGCTGCAGCCACAGTAAGGACAAACCCAGCAGTGTCTCCAGGGAGAAATGTAAAAGCAGATTTTTTCATCTACAATCAGCAGTGAAAAATACATAATTTTCTACCTATTGAAAATCAATTTTCTGAAAAAGAAAAAAAAAGGTTGGTTTGGGGTTTTTTGAGCACTGGGTGTTTTGTTGTCATTTTTTCTTTATTACTCAATGCACAGACCCAAAGGGTAACATAGTTTAGACTGACTCCAGCACATGACGTGTGTGTTATTCCTTTAATTAAGGTCTTGCAAAGAACTGAAATTGCAGTGTCAGTAGACACAGCCCTGGAGTAGTGCAGTATTTGCTAAAAGGCAATTTTTAGGCATTAATGTAACAGTGGTACTGAAGAGCCTTTCTCTTTTCACTTTTACGTCTGATCTTTCCTGTCTGAACAGCGTTATCTGATTGATTTTTGAAGGGTGTAACACAAAATGATTAAATTACTCCTTTAGAGCAAGAAACCTGTTAAAGTACTGGATATATTTATTTGTAAGCTGAAGAGAAAAGAGAAAGCCAACATAAAATCCCCACTAAACAAACAAAAACCAAGAGGCAGGGTTTTTTTGAGGCAAAGCCATTTGAAAGGCTTTCATTTTTCTTTGCTTTTGCAGTAACCACTGTGGATGAGAAGATAAGAGATCATTAGACCTCCATCAGTATATGGCATAAGGACTGCTCTTCTGTAGCACATGAAGCATGCAATAACCAAGCCGTAATTCCCACAGAGGTTAAACAATAGCCTCCTGTTTGTAGCTGCCTCCAGTTCATTTAGTAGAAAATGTATAACCCAGGTTTTATCAGATGCAGCTATAAAGACGAGGTGCTCAATATTTCCTGTGCTAAGTGGAGCTCTTTGATCCGTTATCCTGCTAATTACCAACAGGGTTGACCTCTTCCTGGATTTAACTGCTCTTGCCCATTTTTTTCTGGCTCCCTGTATTTGCTTAATTAGACACAGCCAGGAATGCTCCCACAGTTCAAGCCGTGTTGAAGCACTTTCGCTTGTTTGTGTGGATCCTGCACTCTCTGAGTAGAGGGTCAGACTTGCTCAAGGACTAGATTCAAAGGCTAGGGAAGTCAAGGGGAGACTCTAAGTCAAATGGTCAAACCCTAGCACGGTAAATAAACCCCAGCATGAGTCTATGGAGTGTAACTGGAGCCAGGCCAACTTGTACAAGCAGAGAATTTGGCCCAAAAGTTTACTTCCCAATCTTCAATTCATAGTAGCATTATTTACACAATAGACATAAGAATTCAGTCCTGTGCAGGCACTGTATGCACAACAGGCTAAGGAAGAAAATGTTTCATTGTCTTTGAAAATGTTTCATTATCTTTGCATGATACATGTGTGAAACTTTTTAAGAGAGCTTATTTTTTCAGAATATTTACTGCTACTTTTTAATTATATGTAGGGTTGTAGACAGTTGATCTGGAAGAGATATTAAAAGGTGGTGTAGTCCCAGCCACAGCCCCAAGGAACATGCCTATGTAATTTCTGCTGTATATTTATCTACCCTACTTTTAAAACCATGATAGAGAACCCATTCTCCTTTATCAATCTATTTTTGTGCTTCCTTGTGCTAACAGTTAGAATTCCACGCCCCCCCCCCCCCTTATGTCCGTCTCCACAGCTGCAATATAGGCCCATTAACTCTTATCTTCCCTTTGGATAGGGGGAATGATTTATTCTTTTCTCTTTTTTTGTGATATCACGTTATATGTTTGAAAATACTTATCACATCTTCCTGTATTCTCCTCTTCCTAGACTAAACAAACTTCTTTAAGTCATCTTTGCTTCTATCTACCCTGGCAGTGTGGAAGATGAATTTGTAGGGTCTTAGCGGAGCAGAGCTTGGGTCAGACCTTACGTTAACGTGAAGGCCCTGACGTCTATGGGAAGCAGCAGAAGCTGCTCCTCTTCAAAAGTGTTGAATAGCTGCTAAAACCTATAGCCAGCCTGAACAGGCCACGGCCTGACAAGCTAAATTTGCTGATGGTTCGTGGAGGAGCCACACTGCTTTTACCTAATTTCATTAGGACCCTGGGCATCATGCAGGACGTAGGAACACAGAATCCTTTCTAGAAATGCTGCATCAGCTTGCACACTCTAACCAAGGTGCATTAAAGGGAAGAACTATACAGGCAGTGACCCTTTTAATGTTCACCCACACTGAAGGACCAGACAGAGATGGAATCAGGATCTTTCTTCTATGAGGGATACACTCATGCAGGTCAGTCCTGGATGGATTTTGTCATGTTTCACTTTAAAGATGCACCATGAGAAATTCTTCCCCAGTTACATTGTGGAAATGAGTGTCTGAGACAGACCTGTCGTGGTTAAATCTAAATTTTACAGGTGGGGAGGAGGGAAACAGAAGGCAGGGAATGGAAAGGGAGGGTAGAAAAAGCAGAATGCTTCTTACACAATTTTATTTTCTGCAGGGTTATGTCCTAGATATGTTTAAACACTGTTGACTATTTTCCTTTGAGAATGAAGCACAGACTACACGTTCTAGAACATGTGGTCTTCCTTTCACTAAAGATGTTATTTTTTCATTATCAGGCTTTCTTGGTGCTTGCAAAATTAGGTGTGAATATCCAGTCCACCTGCAGTTTTCTGTGTGAACTTACACTAGAGAAGAACTTTTCTCAAAGCATGGGATATATCAAAGGCTTTGTTCAAGACAGCCACAATCCTGAAGGTTAAAAATGGAGTGTTTTGACATTCTCAAAGTACTCTGGTTTCTTCTGTCTCAGCAGTATCTCAGACTGGAAGTGTGGAAAATTAATAGTTGGCTTCAGTCAGAATTTAGATTTTTTTACTCTGAGTGCAGAGATTATTTCAAATGTGTTATTCAGTTTATTCATTTTTTAGGGAATCACATCATGTGGTAGCAACCACATGTAGGTGTAGGTTTCTTTAGAAAACTACACCTCCTTTTGTGAGCTTTCCAAAATTTGTAAAGAATTGCTGGAAGACAAAAATCATGTGTGTGATTTTACTGCGTGACAACCAAATGCCCTGAAAGACACGCTAAGACATGGGATTCAGGGATGACTCACTTCCACAAGCAACTCCTGCATGCACACCTCTTTTCATCCATTGATCCCAGTGCTTATAAATACAAGATATTCCATTACAGGTCTAACTGTTCATTTTTTTTCTTAATTTCCACTTCAGAAATGGAGTATGTGTCATCATGTGTTACCAACAGGCAGACAAATACTAGGCAAATTCCAAAGCCATACAGTGCAATTGTAGGTATGACCTCTGCGTTCTCTTGTCTGCAGAAACCTTCCTGTCCTAGGGAATTTTGAATTTCAGACATTGACGACCTTCAGAAGATTTCAGAGAGTGTAGCATATGCTTATCATCCAACTCTTAATTAAAGTGTGCTATGGCTCATGGAACAGCTACAGATGCCTTACTGTGGCTCTGTGGGTCACAGGCACCCCATGAAAATCAATGAGCCAGGTGGTGTTTTCCTCTGCTAGTCATGAGTTGATGAAAAAAGAGTTGCCTTCACTTCTAAAAAAAAAAAAAAAAAAAAAAAAAGCTATTTTGTACTTTCAAAGTACAGTTCACCAGAGTGTGTCATTAATACTTCAGCCAGTTTAGGGAAGAGGTGAAATTCTTAGTTTTTCATGGATAAGGAAATTAATATGGAGAGTTGAAAGGGATAGTAACTGGATTCAGGCTACTCAGAGAAATAATGGCACTGCCAAACTGAAGTCAGGGTTTCTGGTACTGTAACTCATACTTGACCCGTATGCAGACTTCTGTCTTGCCACTGCATTGCCTTCCTTGTGTGAAACAACTGTCAATGCCTACATTGTGCCCCTTGTTTACTGTTACTGTGGTCAACATACAAGTAAAAACATGTTGCAATGAAATTGCTGCATGCTGAGCCTTTCTTTGGCAGAGCACCTGTATAGTTTGCACATTCAATGCCCACACTCTGAGCATCAGAATGGCGGGAGGAACATGCAGCATACATCCTCCCTCCCTCCCTCCCTTCCTTCCTTCCTTCCTTCCTTCCTTCCTTCTATCCTTTCCATAACAGGCTGATGAGATCTTGCATAGTTTGCAGGCAGCCATTCTGTTCCTGATCAAGGAAAATCAAGTAATTTTCAATTGGCCATTCCTGAAATGTGCATCCTCCCAGCTTTCCATAAGCTTTGGCTGAAGTTTCTTAATATTTCTGTCACTAAAACAAAAAGTAATGCTAGCATACCGGCAAATACTCAAATGTTTTTGTTTCCCAACTGATAGCAATTTCTTTTGAAAATGATAACTCATATTTTACTGCTACAGAATTTTGGAGAATGATGACAATAATGGCAGACCTTAAGGACACATCTTGTCAGGACCAACACGCCTGGCAGCACTGTTCTGTCCCTTCTATTTATCTTTTCTTTTACTCTAAATTGTAGTTCTCAAAATAGCATATGACAAAACCCACTCATCACCTTCTCTATTTAGCTGAGAGCATTTGGGCAGCTGGCTCACTTTTTCTTTCCCAGATCGCATCTTTACTCTTCTGCAGAGTTCAGTGGGGATGTAATGTGAAAACATATCCTTGGCATGAGCTGGCATCCGTATCAAGAATTTAAATATAGGCCTAACTATTCTTACCCTAAGCAAGCAAATGCCTTGAAACTAGCTATATCCAGATGCTTCAAAATGCTGTATTTAAATAGAAAATCTCATTGCTAAAGGTATATAAGCAAGAAGGTAATTGAGTGTGCTTGCAGGTCTCTGCTGGGGAAGGAGTGGGATAGGCAGCTGTCATGCTGTTCTGGCAGCAAAGACCACAGAATCTATCCCAGATTCAGAATGCAACTCCTTTTTCTTTTTCAGAAGATATAACAAGAGCTTCTAATACTGTAAAAAACTGTTAAAAAACCTAAGAATAGGAATAGGAATAAGAATAAAAGTAAAAATAAGACAAAAATAAGACTAAAAATAACAAAAAAAATATAAATAAAAAATAATAAAAAAATGGGATTCCCTTTTCCTACTTGCTGGGGAATCAAGATGATGAAAAAGAACTGAAGTAGCTGAGTTTTGAAAAAAAGTTAATCTTGTTAGTAGTACTAGAACATAGCAAGCTTTTCTGTTTATTAGAATGTTTCAGTCAGTGTCCAAGATCTGTTCAGGAAAAGATCCAGGGATTAAAATGTGGGAACAGAGGGAGCACATGTAAAAAAGTAGCATTATCTTTCTTGAGGCAAAGATAACTGAGCACCAAGTTACCCCAAACCTTTACAGACCACAAATGCACAGATGTCCATAGTACCATCGCATGCAAGTCAGGGGAACAATCCAACTAATTTTTTGTTGTGATATTTTTTGTTGGGTTTTTTTAGCATCTATCTGTCGTGGCATTTTGAGGGAGTTCAAGCTGAAACGAAATGTTTGAAGGTCCTTATGCTGCTAATGTTAAACCAGCCTTGGAATTTTCAAACTGTAGAAACGACAGTCTACTAACTCCAAAGCCCTAGACCTGAGAAGGGCAAATGCTGAGTGAGGGCTCTTCCCGGCAGATAAGGAGGCACTGAGCTAACAGTCACCCTGTGAAAGTGAGCATTGCTTGGTTATTTTCAGCTGTGAGAACAATAAAGCCACAATGATTAATACTACTCACAGAGCTAAGAATGATCATGAACTGAATGAATGAGGTGTAGGAGTGGGAAAAAATAGTACTTGGGGGAAAAGTTTACTTTTTATTTGATATTCTAAAAACAGAATTTGGAAAAACATGAAAAAGACAATCCTGTTCTTTAAAAAAAAAAAAACAAAAAAAACAAAAAAAACAAAAAACCCACAACCAAAAAAAACCATAACAACCAGCCAGCTTCAGGGAGAAAATGGAACACAGTTAAGAGAGAGAAATGGAAATATAAAAATCAGGGGTGTGGGGGGAGAAAGTTGATAGGCATGAATACAAATTAGAATCTAGTCATTGTGGGAACATGCCAAGAGAAGAAAAACCAGGTGAGTATAGAGTTTGTCAGTGTACTTATGAACAATAAGAAGGCTTTGAATTATTTCTAATTATATCTAGAGTAAAAGAAACCCTAAACAGGGGGTGGGGGGTGGGCATCCTACAATGGAAAGGGTGAAATTATCAGCAAGGGAGAAACAGCTGTTGTGTTCAGAATCCGTATGTTTATGTTATCTAAATAAAGCAATCCTGGACAGGTTTCTTAGAGCTTTCCTTGGCTCTAAGAAGACAGAGTATTAAAACTGATAGGTTCTAATTAATCTAACTAGTATGAATTGCATTAGTTTATGAATTTTAATATCTGACAAGTGGTGTTTCAGACATATGAGTTATTCTACAAGATAAACCAATTTATCTACACTTGCATGATCAAAGTATTCAAGGACATCACTGTTATTCCCAAATAAAACAGAGGTCTACAGTTAATACAAAAATAGTTCAAACAAAACAAAGGCTGCAAATAAGTTTTTTTAAATTTCTTTACTAAAATTAGAATTTTCCATTTCACTCTAAGACTTGCATAACACCATGTCATTTTTTTTTAATTTTGCAGTCAACGGAAAAGACCTTTCCAGCTTTGATGGGTAATGACTAAGCAGTTAAGAGATAGGAAATAAAGGCAATAATGTAATGCTACAAGTCCACACTATTGAAGGAAAATCTTTGTTCTCTAAATTCTTTCGCAGGACTGCAGAGCTACTTTACTCATTCTATTACTGGCATTGCACTTCCAGTTCAGACTGAAGTGTTATGAAGAAGACTAGATACCTGGATATGGCACCAAATAGACTCAGTAGCACATGTGGAACATATTACTGTGAAGGAGCTGCATCTAACCTTCAGCTTATTTAAGAAATTGTTGCAGGATCATCTAATAACTGTAAATGCCACATTAAAATGATAAGAGCTGTAATTGCATTCGTTCTCACAATGTCACTCACAGCAAACAAATAAAATTGCTAACTTTTGTATTTGTTTTCTTATTCTAGTAAAGGATCTTATCTTGCAGAATGAGGCAGCATCTTTCCTAAAAAGTGGCAAAACCACAGCAAAGTTTTACCTGATGTGCTTTAGGTTCATTATTTTTACCTGTTATGTCTGGAATGTTAACTTATTTGCTGAGAATTAGTAGGATCAGTAGCTACACTGTGCTGCTTAAAGAATTTGCTTAGGGCGTTACTCTGGCTTGGGAAATGGTTGTACAGAGGACACAGGCCGCAACAACAGTAGTACGTCTGCCTTTTTGGCTGAGTACCTCACATTCTGGAAACAGAGTTGCCACTAGAGCATGGAGCTCAGATGACTGAATCCATCCTTGGTTTTCATCTCCTAATAGGCAGCACTGCTCACGCAAAGCTGCATCTTTGGCATCAGTTTTGGGGAGCGATCACTGGGTGCAGGGAGCGGTGCGGATGTCTCATGTCTGCGCTACTAAGGACTAACCCCTCTGCAACCTCATACCCCCGGGATGTGCTACATCACCAGTTTCCTCTATGGTCCCAAGACATCTGCATTCAATTGAACAAGGTCGCTGTTATTTTTCTCTTGGAAGCTTGTGCAACAACAGTGCTACGCTGCCTGCAGTGTGGCTGAAGGGCATACAAAGGTGTTCACTGGAAGGGTTTCTGGTGCTGAACTGCCTCCAAAACCAGGCCTAAACTGTGTCTTGGAGACACCTACTCTGAGCAGTCCAACACAGAGCCAGAGAGAGCCAATAGCTATGTAGAAAACAAGGTTTGACAGCATGCAAAGTTCATGGACTATTTTATTTTACTTAGAAGCATAAACTTAAACCAGATCAGTTAGTTTCAAACCACCTCAAGTCTTTTATACCATCTTGCACTGACTAATGTGATTTCTCCTTTACTTTCAGTATTAGGTATTGGTTTACATCCAGTCATTTTTGACTGGCTGGCTGATGGCTAGCAGGAGCCTTCTCTATATGAGTTATCAATGTTGGAGTTCACTGATATCCTTACCAAATATTTCAGCTAAGGGAACAAGGACTTACTGACCATTCAGGATGAGCATCTCCCTTTTACCTAAATAAGTCTTCTACATCTTCCAAAACAGTGCAAAAGAGGGATGGTAAGGTAGACTGTCCAATTCCTGAGAAGTCCATCAGTAGAACAAGGTTGGTCTTTGGTTTTTTTCCATCTTTCTCTGATAGCAGAAAATGCATTTTATAATGTTTTGCCAGACAGTAGTCTTATTTTATCATTCAAATTTCTTTCAAAAGATTGTGCTGGAGTTTGTTTGATTTCTGGCATCACCCTGTGGGACTGGGAACAGACTCTGTGTGTGTGGTACATGCAGCAAGGCAGCTGAAAAAATGTTTGCTAATCATATCACATTATGAACTTCTGAAGAGTCCTAAAGTATGCAAGGGCTGTGTTAAGGTTGGGCAGCAGTACCATCTGCCCCTCCAGTTTAAAAAAAGCAATTACAAAGATCAAAACAAGGGCTTCAGGTTTCCAAAGATTGCATTTTACATTTGCTTATCTCTAAATCTTGGGAATACAATTTTTTCCCCCTTAAGGGTCTTCTGTTCTCATGCACCCATTTACTGGAAGAGGTCCCCTCCCACCACTCAGTTCATTTTGTCTCACTTGCACATCTATTGCATGATATTCCTCAGCATTTGTTGTGTGCACATACTCCTTTTTCCATCCAGAATCACTTTAAAATAAATTAAACAGCAATGGATATTATTTATAAAGCTGAATAACTGTAGGTAGCAAAAAGATGCTTTGAAATGTTTACAGCAAAATTCAGACAGATTCATATACAGAGGACGGTAGATTTGAGTATGGTTGCAAAAAGCCACTGAACAAAGGAAGAAGTCTTAAGCGGGGATTTGAGAAATGGGATGCTAGGAATAAAAGCTGTAAAGGCTGCAGTGGAGACCAGAATAGTTGTAAAACATCTGCAGGAAGTGCACAGGTGGTGACTTTAAAATGCCACCACATGCACACAGGTGTTAGAACAGGATTTGTGGGTAGGACACACCTCACATAATGTTGATCATCTGGGAGTTTTATGTGCAATCTAGGCACATTGTCTAAATTCATCTTATCCTAGAACAAGTGATAAAGGAGGATGGATAAATTACCCTCTCTGAGTGTCTTTTTCCACTGAGGGAAGCAAGTAGTTCGATATTGTCTAGGTGCTAATTTCTACACCACTAAAAATGAACCAGATGTAGCCTGCCTTCTGTCTATAGATGCACCTAAATATAGTGGGAAGCTTCTGTCTTTCTCTTCCATCAAAAATGTATACATTTGCATATCCATAAAGCCTTAATTTTGCAACGTCTTCTGAGAAAGAGAAAGCTCTGGCATACCACTGCTTATGTAGGACCATGTTTTAAAGACAGCATACATGGGATCCATCTGATTATGAGTGTCTCTATCTGATACATTTAAGTTCCTAATAGAGTCAGTGGAGATCTAAGCATTGAAATGACCACATGTAGGCTTCTGATTTAAAAGGAAATTAATCTCACCCTCAGCTTCATTAACTGGTTTTATTTCCTCTGACCATCAAAGGAACTTGCACAACTCATTTGGACGCAGTTATTTGTGCTGTGGAAATCCACATTTGAACAGGATAGATCAAACTCTTAATGTGTCAATGCATTTACTTTTGCTACTTGTAAGAACATCCTCAGTGAAGAGAAAGATTTGTTGTATCATAAAAACAATTCATTTCTGAGTACTAATTTAACTATTTCCAGATTCCCAGGTAATTTAATAATTTGTTGGTGAGAGCAGGGAAAAATATTCTGGGAAGAGACGGTTTCATTTTGGGATTAAAATAAGGAAGTCCACAAAAGTAGTCAGTAAAAATAATTAATAGCTTTATTGACAGATAAAGAACCAATCCCTCAAAGTGTTAATTCCCACTTCTGAGAGGCTCAGCACTTCCCACTGTCTCTTCAGTGAAGATTGTACGTGCTGAATCTTTCCCAGAAGACATTAACTTAAATGCTTGTAGTCTGGACTGAAAGCACCAAGCTGCCCACAGGCCAGTTAGTTAGACCAAACTACTAAATCAAATTTGCTTCAATGACTTGGAAACTTTGTATAGCAGTAACATCCTTCTGCCCAGGAAACAGAGCCTCCCAATTTATGACTCTGTTAAATATTTAGTCATGAATTAACAACATGTAATGCCATGCTAAAACACTCCATTTGAGATCAGAGACCAGAAAGTTTATTTGAGCCTGCAGTCCTGCTTGACAAGATTTTTATTGTACATTTATAAAGCCAGTGGGTGTATTCGCAAAAGTACAGAAAGGTTCCCCCTCACCCACAGATACAGGTCCCATCCATCTTATGATGCATTTTAACTCTGCTCTTTTCAGAAATATACAACCTGGTGCCAAAGCATGCTTAACATGATCTACCAGAAAACTAAAGAAAATAAACAAGAAGAGTTTTTGTTTGCCATCATTTTCAGAAAGTGACTTTGGAGAGTTTACAAAACCAGTAATTTTGAGGATTGAAACACATCTATCAAAGAGCATGGCAGTAGCCTTTGGAGTTACTGGATTCATACAAGGATAATTCTGAGGAAAATAAAAGGAAAGAAGAAAAAGAGCTGAAACAGAGAGATCCCTTGAGCTGTAAACATTTTATTTATTTCCTCTTATTACCCTGAATGAGCCTGTGACTAGCTTATATGCAATGATGTTCTGTGCGGAGTAAGGGCAGCCTTCCACACAGAACACAGAGGGGCTGGCCACAGCTGTTTTCCACTGGTTAGGGAACAAGTAAGCTATCTGCCTTTGGGTATGTGGGCAGGTGGCAAGATCAGCAGGGGTTTCTTCTCTCTTGCTAAAATAATCTTCGTCCTGGCATTTACTTACTTGTGAATGTTTGACTTTGCAGATTTATTTGTCTATTAATCTAGCAGGAGAAAGAGTAAAAGGAGGAGAGAGGGAATGTTAATGGAAAAATCTTGGGTCTTTTAAAAAAAGGAAACTGACCTCCTTCAGGAAATCTATTATGTAGTATTCTAGTGACCCATAAGGTTCATCATCAGAGTTTAGCTCTTTGGATCCTTTTGAGTTAATAGAGGCACATTTGTCAACTTCTGCACAAATCAAAAGGAAGAAGAGACAAATTTTGCCAGCAGTGTTTAAAGCTGGCAATATAGGAGGTTCAGTAATTCTGAATCAATTCCAGGTTCCATTTGCTAAAGACCCTTCTGACCACATCCACATTTTCCTCCATTTCCTCCCCTGTTCAGACAGGATGGAAATCTCTGCTCTTTCCACACTAAGGTTTTATTCTCTCATCTTCAGGCAATACTTGCTTTCCTCTCAGTCCTCACTGCTTTCTACTTTAGTCACTTTGTTGCCCCTTTTAGCTAACAACAAAAGACAGATGATCTTTTCATGGGTCTGGTGCCACAAAAGCCCTTAGCAGCCAGGGGATGATTTGTAGTGCAAGCCTGACTCAGTTCATGGTCTTTAAGATGACAAATTCCCTCACCCCTTGCCATCCTGTCTCATGTGGGACAGTGCAAGTTCAATGCTTCTTCAGGCAAAATTCAGAAAAGTTATCTGTCAGCTTCTATCAAGGGTCTGAGGGCACCAACAGGTCTGACTTGCCCTGTCCAACCTCATGTGCGACCTTCATCCCTGTACATTCTCCCCACTGCCCCAGGAGCTCCACAGAAGCTCAGGCCTTGCCTGAGCCATGTTGTAGGTTTGCCTGTCTCTGGTCTTCTCTCATGGATGAACCTTGCACCTATGCTATAGGTAGCTTGTCTCCTGGATAGACCCATCATACATATTTCATAGCCTGTCTGTGGCCTTGACTCCTGTTGCTTCAGACTGTTCCTTAAATAGGATCTGCCCCTGGTTCACCATTTGTTTCATACTTGCAGATATAACAACCTGCATATATAAGAAGTACAGAACCATTTACATTGGAAAAGACCCTTAAGATCATCAAGTTCAACCATTATCCTAACACTACCAAGTCCACCACTAAGCCATGTCTCTAAGCACCATGTCTACAGGTCTTTTAGATACTTTCAGGGATGCTGACTCAACCAATTCCCCGGGCAGCCTGTTCCAATGCTTGACCACACTTTCAGTGAAAACATTTTTCCTAATATCCAATCTAAACCTGCCCTGGCACAACTTGAGGCCATTTCCTTTCATCCTATCACTTGTTACTTGGGAAAAGAGACTGACACCCACCTCACTCCAACCTCCTTTCAGGGAGCTGTAGGGAGTGATAAGGTCTCCCCTGAGCCTCCTTTTCCCCAGGCTGAACAGCTCCAGGTCCCTCAGCCGCTCCTCACCAGACTTGTGCTCCAGACCCTTCACCAGCTCCGTTGCCCGTCTCTGGACATGCTCCAGCACCTACCTCAACATCCCTCTTGCAGTGAGGGGCCCAAAACTGAACACAGGATTCAAGGTGCGGCCTCACCAGTGCTGGGTACAGGGGGACAATCACTGCCCTTGTCCTGCTGGCCACACTGTTTCAGATACAAGCCAGGATGCTGTTGGCCTTCTTGGCCAACTGGGCACACAGCTGGCTCACATTCAGCCACAACCAGCACCCCCAGGTCCTTTCCCTCCAGGCAGCTCTCCAGCTGCTCTGCCCCCAGCCTGTAGCCTTGCGTGGAGTTGTTGTGAGCCAAGTGCAGGAGCCGGCACTTCTTGTTCAGCCTCATACAGTTGGCCTCAGTCCATCAGCACAGCCTGTCCAGACCCCACTGCAGAGCCTTCCTGCCCTCCCGCACATCCTGGTGTGAGGCTGGGAGAGCCCCTGGCGGGACGGCCGGGGCTGCCCATGGCAGCCGAGGGTGGCTGCTTCAGTCGGTGGTCTTCCTGTCTCTGCCAGCTGCAGTCCCAGACAGGGACATGAGCAGATCATGGCCCACTTCTGTCCTCTTCCTCCTCCACCACTCAGCTAAGGAGTGTTGCAACTTTCTACAAGGATATTGACCTAAGGATGAAGAAACACCTTATCCTGTACCTCTACACCTGATCTCGTATCCTGTGATAGATAGTGTCATGGTCCCACAGGCAGATGGAAGGTCCTCACAGCCATGGACAAAAGTAGCTCAGCACACACTTTCTTTGAGTGAAACTTACCACAGAATTGAAAAACTTTATAAACAATTTTTTTCTGATTCATGAAGCCATTAGCTAGTTGTCCGTGTTTGTGCTGTCTTTTTTGGGAAACTTTCTGAGACTTTTCCTTACTGTATCTATTTCCTTCTCACATTTAATTTATATTTCTTTATGTGTGTGTGTGCAAATGCAGTATATACACATATATAAATATACATATCTAAAGTGTATCTATGTATACATCACAGAGCTGTACAGACCCACCTAGGTAGGCAGAAGGCACCAGGGCTGGGCCCTGCAGGGTTCCCGAAGAGCCAGCTTCACAGGAGAACAGACAAGCCACATATTTCATATTGGCCCAACTGTTACCTTCTCTGTTAGCAGCAGGATTTGCAGCTCACAGCACTGGTGAAATGCCAGAATGGTGCTGGTATGGCTTAGAAGAAAGTGCTGAGGGGGGATATGGCACAGGACAGAGGTCCTTGATTTAGCACTGTGGTTTGTATTAATACTACTTAATTTAAGGGACTTAACACAGGCACCTAAACTGAGAGAATAAATCTAATTTGGTCTCTCTATAAGTAATTAAGAAAAGTAGGCATTTCCAAAGATCAAATCAATGCAGTTAAGTTCTGAATTGCTTTCTGTATGTGGCATTGACTCCCTGCATAGACACGGAGACAAATCATTGCAATGGTAAAGACAGGCACCTGTCTTAGCTTAGCTGTACAAACTTGTCTGAAAATAATTAGAATTCATTTTTATCAAATTTTACCATTCCAGAAGCTTAGATTTTCCATCTAAGCAAGGTTCATAGGTTCTTGCACAGCTAATAGAGAAGGATAGATTCTTTTAATAAGCAATTAATCCCATCCTAAGGTAAGTGTTTAAAACGGGTGGAATGAATTGTCCTCTGGAGGTATCAACCCTCTTTCATTAAGCATGAATAGTTTAGGATTTTACATTCTTAATTTAATCACCTCAAATAAATGGCTAAATTTCAGTGGAATAAATCCTGACAATGCTGGTGTATAGCACAGAGTACTGTGGACATGCTAGCTCAAGTCCACAAGCACCATTAGTATATTACTGTGGCAAGGCAAAATAAAGCTTGCTATCCAGCTGAGAGAATTAACTTTGCTTAATGACAGACAGGACAGTAACCATGAGGACAGTACCTTGCTGTGTCAGCTCTTCACATTGCTTTGTTGCAACAGCACAAGTAACTATCACTTGCTGCTGCATGCTTTAGATATATACTGAGAATGGTGATACCCTCCCAGTTCCTTCGTGGTGCCAGGAATGGAGTAAACTGAACCAATGCTGTTCTTGACAGTACATGCCGTGCATGGGCAATAGTGCCACATATTAGAAAGCATTTGCAAGTTCCCCACCTTCTGAGCATGCCCAGGGTAAAGGAATGAAACTCTCTATGGAACAGTTCCACTAGATAGCATATGGTGAGTTGGATCTCTATCGTGCTTTGTGGTGCTGGTCCACTGCAGACAAAATCTGTCTCTTGATAAATGAGATACATATAAATTGGATTGCTCCAGGGTTAAGACTTCTGAATTTTAAAACATAACATGCAAATAAGTTACAAACTATTGTACTCAGAGACTACTAATATGAAAAGATTCGGCAAATTACACAAGATTAATATATTGGTCTAAACTAACAAGCTTCTCAAGTGCTGAAGCTATATTTCCTGAGAATAATAAATTAAGTATTTTACAGGTGATAAAAAGGCTTGTGATGCCTTTTTAATGCCTATACGATCACCATCAGATGGCCTGCTGAAGGCTGTCCCCTCTCCAAATGGAATGAAAAACTCTGAAAGCCTGTATCAGTTCACTGTTGTGATTGTCACTGGATATTTGTGTGCATGCACATGAAAATGTCAGCATATTTAGGGCTGGCTGCAAGCCAACATGTGTGTGTATATGAGAAAGAACAGAACTTTGCTCTACTGTAAAGGCATGCTAAGGTTATCAGTCCTTCCAGTTGCTCTTATACCTATAAATAGACTGTAACTTCTAGTTACTGTAGAATCCCAAATATTAAAGAGTTTCTGAAAAGGAAAGTCAAGACTAACTGTGGGCAGAGGCAGACGAACCATTTTGCCAAACTGGTTTAAAGCACTAAATCACAGTAATATTTAGTGCTTACTTTGTCAAATTACATGTAAAAAACAAGGTCTGTTACCTTTGCTTGGCCTTAAAATGTAAAAGAAAGTGCAAGCCCTCAGCTTTAGTGACCAACTATAATAGCTGTAGTCACCCTTGCATTTAAAAAAAACCAAAAAAACACTACCCAAAACAGGCACAATGACTTTTCATTGTAACTGCTATTTTTGAGCCCTCTGCTGGCAAGAATCTTCCTGAAATAAACATTTTTAATAACACAAAAAAGTGCAGTAGAAACAATCTCACTGTTTCACTGTCGAAGTGACAAACGGTCACTTATGATTTAAATCATTATCTTATGCTGTCTACACTGCAACTCCCTTTCCAGGAAAAGAGCTATTTTCTATTAGTTTCCTTGGTCATTCTTAGCTACTGATGGGGTTTTTTGTCCCCTCTCTTCTTCCCCTCACCCCTAATTTAAAGAGCTTTCAACATTGCATTGACAAGACTAAGGGAATTGTGAGATGTTAACATGTGGGGTGCCTAACCGTGACTTCCATCCTACCCATCCACCTGCCCTGTTCTTTATCCCTCCACCTCTTCCCGTTCTCTCGGCTCACACAGACCTGGGGCCCTTGTTCCTTGAGGGAGCAGCATGCTCATCCCTGTTGGGTAGCCTCTCCTCACCTCACGCTTGTCTTGTTGCAGCTCTGAAGAAATTACTTTCTTCAGACAATGCTCAGATCTATGTTTTACAGTCCTCATTTGGCAGCCTTCAGAAGACCCATATATCTCTGCTGAGCAGGCATCTGTGTGATTTATCAAAAGACCACAATCCAGTCAAATCTAAATGAGTTATTTCAACTCTCTCCAGCTGTTTCTAATAAAGCACCAGGCTCCTTCAGTCATTCCTGGCATTACCAATTCCTAGATGCTACTAAAATTACCTGCAATACTTCTCTGCTATTTCTCTGATCTTCATCAGGTCCAAGCAGGCTTATCCTGAAAATGCAGAGTGAATTCCACGTTATATCCTTGGCACTGCTTCCCATGTGAGAAGGGCTCCTTTGTGTCCTCCTGGCATGAAAGCTCAGGTGTCTCACCCCACAGATCAGGCTGGAGCTGGGCTGAGGGTGGAAATACCTGTGCTGCTCACTTTGCTTTTTTCAGCTGGTAATGCTTGCAGCTCTTACCACACTGTGCTAGAGGCATAGCAGAGTGGCTGAAGCCTGTAGTGGTGTAAGAGTGAAGGAAGAAAGAAAGAAGGGCAAGTGTGAGAGCAACAAGTACTTGTAGCAAGTCAGACAGCAGGGAAAGGAGAAAGAGCTGCAGGGCAAGGTGGCAGCTGGGCTGGTTTTTTTGCTTTAACGGTGAAGGGGGAGTTCTTAGAGTGGTTGTTGGTTTTTTTCAAAACAAACTGAGGCAGGAGTGATCAGGTGGTAGTAGCTGATGTTGCTGACTCCTGAATCTGATAGTAGTGAAGGAGTTTAGTCCCTGGCCTGGGCTTTGCAAATGAATATTCACCGTTGTCTGTTTTGGAGGGGGCTGCTGGCAGGTGACTTGTATTTGACACAGGAAAGGGGGATCCAAGAAAATATGAAGGCTGGGATTCAGGTGCCTAAACATGCCCAGTAGAATTTTTTGGGATGCCTTTGTGTTTTTTATTTTACCCCTGCTTCTATGTAAGGCTGTAGCTGATCTTCCATAGGGAGCTTTGAGCAACTTGGTCTAGTGGAAGGTGTCCCTGCCCATTGCAGGGGGGCTGGAGCCAGATGATCTTTAAGGTGCCTTCCAACACAAACCATTCTATGATTCTATGATTTTCTAGCCTAGTGTGATGTCTCAGATACTGTGTGGCACCTAAGATAGCATAGACACCTATGCTTAAGCACTTGAATCACTCTTGAAGTGTTTAACCAAAAAGTTGGGGGGACAGTGGACACAAAGTCAAGATATGAAGTGGTAAATAGCTAATTTTCCAGCATTTTTACTTTATTTTTTAAACTAAACTAGATTTTGTGTCAACATTTACTGGGAGGTCACACACTACCAGCATGACATGCTACACAAGTCCTATCAACATCTAACAGATAGACCAGTCACTAGGAGATAACTGAGGGTGGTCTGATCAGCCTTGGATATCATCATTCACTCTGTCTGGCTGCTTGTTAGGGCAGAATTTACTGCTTGAAGTAAAAGTAGATCAAATTGGCAGAGTGGGGAATGTTTCTATGTGTATGCCTTTGGGTGAAAGGGAAAAGAAGAAAGGAGTTTACAATACTTTTCTCCTGAGCCCTGTAGTCTACTGATCATGCTGGCTCTAGCTTATGAGCTCCTTCTAGGAATAGTATGTCCTTTTGCTCAAACTCAGAGCAAAAGGAGAAGCTGATTACCAAGTTAAGGTTCGACAAAGAAAATATTCTATTTAGACCATCATCACTTCCCTGGACACACTATTTTCTTCAACCATGGAGACAAAATGAACTGCATTGGCAATCATGTTTTCTGAGAGCACTAAAATAATCAGTCTTGTGATGTGAGCATGTGCATGTTGGGGCTGGTGTGGAACCAGGCAAAAAAAAAAAAAAAAAGCCCAAACAAAAATCACCAACCAAACCCAAATTTACACCCTTTGGCCATATATTGGGCACATTTCAGATGTTTTGCTGGGAAGCTAGGCAGTACAGCCCTGAAAGGACTCCAGAACAGTTTACGACCCCTCCAGCCAAAGAGCAGGATGTCATTCTTTAGTTGGCATGTAATGCAAGAGTTTAGGAAGGATTGTTAAGATAGGAATCTAAGGGCTTTGAACAACACTTCTAGAATACAGTTTGAACCACATATTTGCACTGAAGCTTAGCAAGATTAGGAAACCTTTGTTTGCTCTTCTATCTCTAGTGTTGTTTTTTTCAGTGGGAAACACTGATACAGATAAAAGTATTTGGAATTTGAAGGAAAAAGTAACAACACTGCTTGCTAATGAATCTAGCTCCTTGTGTGTAATAGGTCTTGTATATCTACTGCTTATAAAAGCAATGTTTCATATAAAACAGACTTCATTTCTTATGTGTTTTATTTCTTTTGCGTCTTCACATCCTGTATTTTGCCACAATTTTGTTGTTTGTTTTTTTTTTTCTGTGCAAAAGCCCTTTGCTCATACAAGAGACCTGCTTAAAATCACCTAAGAAACACACTTCTGAACAGAAACCCAGATTGCTAATTGTCCTGTTTGGAAAGCAACGAGAGTGGGTATGAAATGTAGCAAATGGGAAAACGTACCAATAACTGGAGCAGCAATAAACAAAAGACAGCAAAACAGTTTAGCTCGTGGTAAGACAGATGTATCCTGATTTCTGCAAAGTCCAATTAGAGGGCGATGTTGATCCTTCACGCACACATACAAAGCCAGAATATTACAGAAGGAGCCACTCCCAAAGCAGAAAATGATCTATTACATACATTAACTCTCTTATTTTTCAGATGGATCAACTATTTTAAAAGTGAGTGATGGAAAAGAACATTCTTTTTGCCTTGGCTTTGTCTCTTACGTAAAGAAATGTCCTATAAGAGTTTATAGTTTAGCATGTTTATATAGATGGTTTACCATAGGCAGCCTTCTGAATTGTTGCAGTCTCCCCTGTCCCACATCAGGTGGATCTGTTCCATCAAAGAGAGTTTAACTGACATCTCAGTCTTTAGACTGTATCATTAAAGATCTCCTGGGATTTAGCTTGTCCTTCCTTGAGTGCACCATGTGTGCATGGTTGCTTGAAGGCAGAGTAAGAGGTTTTGATCTGCACTGTCTCTATGATTGACTAGCAGAGATTGCACGCCTCCCCAGGCACTCCCCTTTGTTGGATTAGACAAATAGGTATTTGGTCTAGGTTGAGTAAATCCCACCCTGGGGCAGGAAGGTGGACTACCTGACCACCTGACATCCTTTTTAGTCCTGTTTTTCCTACAATTTTCTGAATCTTTCCTGATAAGTAGGCTGCTGACCTCTCACAAGGTTAATCACTGGAAAAAGATGAGGACCAAAGACTGAACCTGTAAATGTATTTAGAAGTTTAAACTTCATTTATTTCTATGGAAGCTAAGATACTAAATACTTATGTAGACCAGACCAAGCCCCAGAATACCGCTTTATCCTGGGTAAAGTAAAAAAGGCATAAGAAGAGGAAAAATAATTTAATGGTAGGATCCCTTAACTCCCATAAGACTTGTGCAAGATCCTCTTCCTCAAGGTGTCCATCCTTTGCCAATTTTATTTATTGCTTAATATCCTATCACATCCATCAGTACATAGCCTCTATGTCATAACTGATTCATCTTTTATTGAAACAAAAAATTCAGTTACTACCAAAGTTTTCGTGCTGCCCATGTTACACAAACTACCTGCTGTAGATGCCAACCTCAGCCATTGCTGCCACATCTCCTGCCTGGGTGTCCCTGAACAGTGGATAGACTGACATATTACTCCCTTAAGCTTAAGTATCATAAATACTTGCATTAAATATCTGTATCTTTTCTACTTATAACTATTGATTCATCCCTACTATTTAATAGGTTTTCCTTTCTGCAGATATAGAATCTAATCTGTTCAATAACCCAAGCAGTGGTCATCACACCCTAAATACTGGTAGATTATTTCACAGGAAATGTGTCATATTTTGGACCTTGTCCTTTAGATTTTCAAACTATTTTTAATAATGAATCCTTCTTTTTCCCTGATAAATTGTTTATACTCCTTAATGATACTACATTCTGTGTTTTAGTCCATGCTTCCAAAGGTTGTCAAGAGATAAATAATTTGGTTTTTTAGTACTTTCCTATAAATCATTTCATATATCCTGTAACTCTGGCTGTCACTATTAGAATTCCCTTTATTTTGTCCTTGTCCTTTTGGTAAAATGATGCCAGAACTTGCAAAACGATGCAGAAAACTCATTTATCTGAGGTAAGGTTGGACCACAAATTGTGCAGAGGTAGGCAATCTTTCCTGAGTAGCACTTGCAAGCTTTGACCTCTGAATATTATAGCTGCAGTTTAAGGTGTACATTATAATCTACAAAGCAGAGTTATGTCTAGCAGCAAGCTACTTGACCAATCATATTTCTACAGAATACTGTTAAAGGAGTTACAACCCACTGGCTTTCCTTTGCTGTTGGTTCAGAAATAGGGAAAGTTTCCTGAAGGACAGATGTCAGATTGAAGACCATGATATCTATGAATTAGCATACTTTGGACTGCTGCCAGTCCTTGAAACTGGGCCCTCCCAAGGTCACTTCACAACCACAGACACCTGACATAGAAAGAGACCTACATCACAGGTTGTAAGCTTCAATGCTCTGTAAATAAAGTCCTTACCAAAGAACCTATAATCAGGGAAAAAAAAATTAATATGAAGATCTGACCATTTCAAGAGGTATTCATATAAATATTCCAAATAATATTTAAACTATTGAAATTCACTAAGTCAGAAACTATATTTCAAGTATTCAGAAAAGTTACAGTGCAATTTTACTGTATATTTTCAAATAACTCTTAAATAACTTAACAGTGTCCAGGGCTGTCTCATAGTAAGATCTCTGAGATCTAATTTTTGAGCATTTTCTTCTGTTAAATATTCATGTGAAATATAAGTATAACAAGGCTTCCACTTCTTTATTCAATGTATATGCTTAGGTCTCAAATTTGATCTTATCTATAGGAGTATAAAGGAGATATATTTCCAAAACAATAGTGCTCCTGGAGGTAATCTTAAAACAATTTTTAAATAATTTTAATTAAAATAAGAAATGAGTGCTTTGGGTGGGCTTAAACACAGTTACCTTTAGGTGTCTGCAGTGCAGGTACTTACATCCCTAAGTTCTCACTGTAATTAATGAAGAAAAGTGTGCATTTTAAATTCAAGGGTCATTTGACCTGTTTTAGATTCAACTTCAGGGTTAAATTAAATGAATTATAGGAACATTCATTGCATTGTCTGTAAAAAGAACCCAAAGCAACTCTCAAATGCAGACAACTACATTCATTAGATGAATTTTGTTCCTTAATTCACATTCTCAACTAGAGTAAATTATCAGGCCACCCAGATACCGAAAGATTAATAGGTCTGAAAGAGCAGAAAAAGGGCATTAATGAACTCAGTAACAGAGGTTACAGGGTGCTCAGCATGCTGGAATCTTACAGGTAAAGAGTATGTGTGTGTGCAGCACAGCTCCTAAGCCTGGATTCAGGAACTGATTAACCAGGAGGGAAGAAGTTTACTTTAGCATGACATAAGAAGAGTGGTATGTTATCATATATCATGACATGTTATTCTGTGTATCTCAGAGACCTTCTGCTTTGTCTTCTGGGCTGGTGTGAACAGAATAAATTATTATTTTGTTTTAAAAAAAAAGAAGAAGACCTGGTTTAAAGTCTCCCAGAGTTAGAGAATGCTGACTTGATGAGATGAAATTGTTACCTGGAGTGAATCACCACCAGGAAATTTGCCTGTCAAGAACTGGCATCATGTTTTTTTCAGCCAATGTCACTGACGGATTAAAGTATTTTGGTAAAGTGTTATTTGCAAATTCATTTTGCTTATAGAGTATTCTTATAGAACATTCACGTGTTAGTTTCCTACAGCACTCTTATACTAAAGAATGTATTTATTTCAAGTGAAAATCTTGAGATTTGGCTAGTTCTTTGGAAGGTGCTTTTCAAACTCATCTGTTTACAAACCTATGGAGTTACTTCGTCATGACTTAGCTGTTTAACCTTGCAATAACTCAGCTATTTCATCTACATATTGACTATATTGCAGCTAGGATATGAAATGAAATTTCAGGTGTTCCTTTCTGAACTTTCACAGACCCAGGCTCTTCCTGAGGTTTGTCCAATAATAGCAAAAAAAGGGCTGGATCATTTGTTTTATTGCCTCTTCCCCTTCAGCAGGTGTCTGTAAGTTAGTCTAAGGTATGGTCCTTCTTATGGCATTCATGACAACTTTTGTTTTATTTATAATTCTATTAACAAAACTTACTCGAGTATGAAAAAAAAGACACAGATGTCAATAGTAAGTGTAAAGATGGTATGGCACAGTTGTAATGTCCTTTCAGTATTATCCAGTCTAGGGAAGAGGCCTCTGAGGGCTGATGTGAGGCTGCGGCAGGAATGAGCAAAAAATGCAGGGGTGGAAAAGAGAAAGAGTGCTCATCTGAAATCATACAAATGCAGTTCACCGTGGGTGAAAGATTAGCTCCCAAATGTCTTGTGAAGTGGTTCTTCTTGCCTCCATTTCACAATGGTAGTGTGATGACAACTGCCTTCGATGCTTCCTTTTCCCTCCTACCTTTTCCCTTATGGGTTACTCAGTTCTTGCTGCGGGCCACACACTCGGGCTACTGAGCCTCTGAGATGCTTTTTTCTGCAGTTTCTGCTGCCTCTACCTGTGATGCTCAGACTGTACCGTTGTCTCTGGGTATAGTACGTTACAGTCAATAAGATGCCATAGAGCAGGGGTCCTCAAACTTTTTAACCAGGGGGCCGGCGCGCGGATGCAGTGGCAGGCAGTCATCTGCGGCTGCTTGGTTTCCCCCCCCAACCCCCGGGGGGGGGGGGTGCGGGGGGGTCTGTAAATACTGGGGGCCGGATTGAGGACCCTGGGGGGCTGTATCCAGCCCGCGGGCCGTAGTTTGCGGACCCCTGCCACAGAGATTGCCAAACAACCTTTGGTCCAGTAGCATTATAGCTATAGCAGCAAGAAGAAATTATTTCCAGGAATGAGGTCAAGCAAGCGGAGTCTTCAGCCATTAGACTGGGCAGTAACAGGTTGTTCCTTTCATCAGGCGCTTTGCTAGTCTAGATTTACTGGGAAAGACAGAAGGTGTCTCAAAACTGTCCTATAGCCTGGCAGCTCAGGTAGGAGGGAGAAACATTTAAAGTCCTCTGACTGTCAAAAGGCTAAAATGCACCCCTGGTGCTTCCTGAGAAGGTGCTGTAACCACTAGTTTATTTGCAAATATCAACTGCTTTACTTCTTCCTTAAAGCAAACAGGCCATAGACTCACAATCTTTATGACATATCTATCACTCACTATCTGTTGCTGACACTTTTATATAAAAACAGTAGCAACAGTGAAATCATGATGGATGATCTATGATCTGTGAGAGATCATATTTTTTAGAGAGACCTGTAGGTATTTAGTTATCTGTGGATATGCTTTGGGAGTTTTTTCATTAGATATGAAAAAAACATATGCTTTTTCTTTATTTGTTTTCAAACTGTTTATGTTAGTGCTTCCATTGTTTTACAATATTGTGCACTTGCTGGTTGCAGATCTGAGAAAGAAACATATTTGTTTCTCAGGTGAAAACTTCACCATTGAGGTTGAGAAGTCCTGGTGTAGCCACAAAAAAACACATATATAAGAAAATTCTCATATAGTTACAGACTTAAGAAATATAGTAAGTCAAAAGTGATAGAAGGAATATAACTTGCTCAAATCCAAAATATTCATTAGACAAAATAATGTAACCTTTCTGGGGCATTTAAATAGGTTCTGAACTAAGGGTGACTGCTTAGGGCAGCATCCTCTTGTGTTCCTTACTGACCTCTTATCAGTCTATAGTAAGGGGCAGAAAAGCGACTCTAAACCTAGACATGTAAGTGGGGAGTAACACATTACAGAGACTGAGGTTGATTTGTAAATGAATGGCCTGGAATACCACATGAAGAAATGGTGGCTTATTTTGTGAAGATTTTGCTTAATTCAGACGATTTCATAGATCAGATACTTAAGGAGAGAGAATTATCCTATGGATACCTGTGATGTGTTCACTGCCCATTTGGAACTTCAGTGTGGGATTTAATCCACAATGGGCTCTGAAGAGACTGTTTAAAAAAGAAAAAAGTTACATAGTTTCTTAAGGCATATGGGCACATACAAAAGACCAAGGGCTTAAACAATAACAGGGAAATCTACCATGTCTGGAAATGTTGCAAAAATAGAAAGGTGCTTGTTTGGGTACAGGGTAATCACAGGCTGTATTTCAAGCAGCCATCCCCCCTAAGGGTCCCAGGATTGTTTATGGAAATACAGTGACCGCAGAAAGCCTGGTGGTGACCCAGCTCAAAAACCTCTGTGCCCTGTGACTCAAGCGTGTATGCCAACCATGTATAACTAACCTTCCAGCTGAGACTCTGTCAAATAGAGTTGCCAATTTTACTTCCCTGAATACAGTTGGAAATACCACAACTACTGCAAATACTAAGGTTATCTGACTGCAAATACTTAGTTAGCTATCTAAGGCAGTTGGCAAGATCGCTCTAGATGCTGTTGTGTAGCCCCTGGGGGAGACCTTGATTTACCTGCTTAGCTGCAGATTTACATGCTGTAGCAAGAATAATCTTTATGGTGGGTCAGATACTGGTGGCCTCTGACCCTATCTCTCATTATTTGGCGAGTGTGTGTTTGCTAATTGAGCAGTTAACAGCAAACAGCTTTTTTTTTTTTTTTTTTAAGGAGAAGACATTTTACAGCTAACAGCTTTTAAAATTGGGGAAGGTAACTGCATGTATTGTGTGTTCTGTCATTAAGTGGGTCCAGAATCTCTTACTGCAAAATACTACTTGCTCTCTCTATTTTGTGCCCATTTGGCCAAATACATTCCCATTGGAGCACCTTTGATTTCAGTGACTTGGGTTTCCAAGTCACATAATACAGGGATGTCACAACGGTGGGAAATGTTTTGAAACTGCTAGTTACCTGTTTTTTACTTTCTTGTAAGCAAGCCATTCAGAAGTCTTAAAGGTCGCAGCACCAGTCTTTGAACATGCTGCAACACCTGAGCTTTCGATTCCATTCTGTATCAGAGCACTGAAGAGAGTTGCATCACATGCAAGCCTCAGGATGCTTAAGAAAAGATTTGGCTTCTTCAGGAATATGAGTATATATGAAGCAGCAGAACTTGTAGAAGTGTATTTAACTTTAAAAAAATATATAAATAATTAAAGATAGAAGCCCTAGAGCTAATAGGCTCAGAGCTTTTGAATTTCTGATAACTTGGAGTGGCATTTACCACACCTGACTTTGCAAGTCTAGGAGTTAAGTACCTAATCAGGGATTCAAGCTTCCCCATAACAGGGATGGAAGGACATGAGCACTCCTCAAACATTTTTCACAGGACAAGATGCTGCCTCTCACCCCCATCTCCCTTCACTGATTATAGGAGGAGTCTCACTGTGGCGTGGTTTCTATCTGACAATTGTCAAAATATCTTGATTTCTAATATCAACACAGCAATAAATGATTCAAATCTACTGGGGCTGGTAAATCCTGGTTTAACATACTGTCAATGGAGGAAGTGAAGTGAGGTCTCAGACACCTAAAATAAATGGCCTGAAATGGTCTTTTCATGTCCAAAGGGGTGATGAATGACACAGAACATTGGTTTCATATAAGGTTATTGACCATATATTTGAAAAACTGTGTCCTTACTGAAATGCCATAAACTCATCTTACTACAAATTTTAAGTTATAAAGGGGAATGGACCAAAGAATCCTTCAGCTTAGGCAGTCATATTCTGCTTCTTTCACTCTACACATACATATTGAGATGGGAAATCTGAAATTGCCTTGCCCAAGTTTTGGGGCTCTTTTTAAAGGCAGCCGGTTGCCATGTCTCAACTCTGTGGTGAGTACATGCTGCACTCTTCTGTGAGACTTGGACCTCAGCAGTCTTGCAAATATCTTCTCCAAACACAAATCCTAGCTGTTTTTTGACTTCCAGTTTATGTCACTTGAAAGATGAAGTTAGGCACCAAGTAGTTCTCCGTGCCTCCAAAAATCTTTCCTCTAAAATAAGCTTTGACCTGAAATTGTGATTCTTACTTGTGAACTGCTGGGTTTTGTCTCTGATGAACACCTTCTGCACTACTGGTAAGGTGAAATCAGTTTGAACAAGAGGTTTTATTGTTGCTGCTCCACAATAGCTCCTATTTCATAGTATACTTTAAGACTGATTGATGTTTCATTTGAATATGAATAAAAATCTGGAGAACTGACTTGAAACAAATTTACAGAAGTGCCTGGAGCATTGCAATGTTACAATGCCTGGGGAATTGCAATGTTACAAATACCTCATTTTAATAGGTACGCAGGTGAAAGAGACACCTACATCCATATGACTTGCACATTAACAAAATCCTCATCTGTCATATTTCAAGCTGCCTGTGATTCTTATCTTGGCAAAACTAATTGAAGACAATATGGGGTTTGTTTGAGTGAAGTCACAGTATCAGACCAAAAGGTTAAGATGTCTCTGTATTCACCCGTTGTGTGCAAAATGGGAGTAAAGTTAACATTGGCTAATTTAGGGAAATCTCTGTGGAGGAAGGAAACACAGTAAGTGGTTGACATCACTACCTGAATATGAAAAGGGAGGGAGGATGCTGGTCCTTGTCCTCTTCACAATCTTAAGGCTTAGCTCTCATTTACTTTCCAGCCTGTAGCTGTCTAACTAAAGGCCAGTAGTTTATAGTCAGAGGAAAATGTGTATGTGGCAGCGATACTGTTTGAACTGTACTATGATGAAACTGCCTGTGTGGGGTGGTTTTGTTATGACAACCAAAGCTACAAAGATTAGGTAAAATTTCTCTTACAAAGTGGGAGAGAGAAAATTACAGTGAAGGGCATCTGAAGTGCCCAAACAACAGTTTTGTCAGCCTTTGATATGCAATTTTAATAGTTATCCAAGGTCAACATAGAGATGGCAAGATCATCCTTCAAAAGAATTTGTTTCATTTTATGACACATACCATAGTGTCCCGAATCATTAAAAGCATTCAATTTGAGGATACCTGACAGCTTGTTTGACTGAAGTTCCGGACCTAGTTTAACAATCTTTGTCATGGAACATGACTGTATACTATATAAAATGTGCAGAATGTTCTGTGTATAGTGTAAGTACGTAACAAAAATAATTAGTTGATAGAAAAGAGTTCTGTTAGTAGGAAAAAATCAACATCATGGCTCAGATAAATTCAAATAATTCTAAATATTATTACCAGATATAATTCTCTGTCAGTTGCAGTATTACTGCACTGTTTTCAACAACTCCACTTACTCACCCACAGACAAACATATCTCCTTCCCTAAGACGAGCAGCCATCCAAAACACATTAAAAAAGATAGTAACATACATCTAGATACTGCTGCAATTGTTTTGAGAAGAACAGTATCATGCTCAAACTATAAAAGCCTTTCAAACACTAAGATCACTTCTCTAGAGAAAAACAGATTGGCTTTTTGAATGAGCTATCTTTATATGATGTAGGTACTTGGTGCAATACAGTCTCTCCCCAGCGCTGGTCATTCAGCTAAACATGAAATATATGCAGAAAATAATTAATCACTGTAATCCATGATGGAAAAAGATCATCCTCTGAATGAAATTTCAGCATGACTTCATTCTACAGCAACTGCCCAACTTCTCTCCCAAGTTACTTCATAGATTTAGCATAAGAAAGTTAATTCTGGGCAAATATTATTAACTCTCTGTTTCTATGGCAGGCCAGGAGATAAGATAGGCTTATGTGGTCAAAGGCTTTATGTTTTTTCCCAGTGATTTATATTAAATCTATCAAAATATATTATCTTTATGTACAAGTCTTCCTTTGTTTATTTAAGGAGATAACACTTAAATCATAATAGCCAGAACACCACCATGACCAAAGATACTAAACCGTAGTCAATAGAGAGAAATGGACAACTCCAAAAAGTTTCACCTCAGCCACCTTTAACATCTATGCAAGAATGAAATGAATTTGAACTCCTACTTTTTAAACTCATAGTTCTTAATACAGAGATCAAATGTGGACACATAAACAACTCTGTCATGAAAACAAGAATTTGATTCTCTCTCACTTTCTATCCAGTTGAGAACATTGCACCATCAGCTGAATAGCCTTAACTCTAGCACCAACAGTGATCCCTGCTCTTTCAGCCATTATTTTTTTCCACAGGCTACACTAATAAAATGCCTGTATTGTAAATGTCAAAATGCACACAAGCCACAGTGTAAAACGGTTTTACTGAGAAGCCATTATTCATCATTTCTGAAAGCATAAGAACCAGGAGAAAGAGGAAGGGAAATAAATCTCTTGTTGCAATTTTTTGTAACAGGTATGTGTTACCAGAAAAAAAACAAAAAAACAACATTGCATGTGTCCTAACAAGAAAATATATATATATGGTTGTTGGTTGTTTTTTTTTTTTTTTTTTCAGGGCATTTGTGGGACAGGTGGAGTTAAAAAACAGTCTGGATTTGATCTTTTATCCACTAAGTAGCTTCCATTCTGTTCTCTTTTTTAGATAAAGTGGTGTCAGGAACATTTCCCTAATGTAATGCAATGTAAATTAGAGTAGGTAACCAGTACAGACACAGTTTAAAGTTTAAAACAAGAAAATAAAATTAAAAAACTGGCACTTCAGATAAATGTATAAACATGGAAGATCTGTGTTGACCTCCACCAGCTACCAAGTATTTAATGTAATGAATGTCTTACCAAGATTCCTTCTTGACACATGATTTCAGTTATAATTTACATAAATATAGTCTAACACAATACATACCCATACCAACATGTACCTATTCTGGACTGCACATTGAGATGAACTTGGCATTATCATTTGGCCAGTTCCTGTCAAGAACATTTCCAACCACTCATCAATTTCATTCAGGGGAAATCTGAGAGGACTCAAAAAGTCTAGGTCTTTAATTATTTTTTGAAAACTGCTATGTTGCTTATAATGTCTTTATTGTTGCCTTCATTACATATCAAAGAACATGTGTGTGTGTTAGCATACATTTAAAAGTAACATTATAAATTTTGTAATCACAGTAAAAAAACTTCAAAGAGTCCAAACACAAGACATAAACTGTAGGTAAGGAAGCTTCATGGAACTACTTATTTACTCTTGTAAATTACCAAGTCTTTTCTCATTGTTAATACGAGATCAAGAAGTTGTATTTTGGCTTTGAAACAAAAAGAGTAAGAGTGATCAAAAGGCAGAGGAGAAAATATGTAAAGGAAAACACATTGCTTCTGATGAGATCTAAAGTGGGAAGAAGCTTGAAGAAGGTTGACTTGAAAAGTAGATTTTCAAAGAGCTAAAGTGGAAGCAAAAATAGCACTAGAGACATGGAGGGTGGGCAGGGTGCCAGTGCTAGGCACGTGTAAACAATTACTGTGGTAGGAGCAGAAGAAACATCGTAAGATAGTAAGACAAAAGTTTAAGATGAGCTTTAGAAACATAAAGGGTGATTTTGGATTGAGTTTTGGAGTGAATGTTGGCTGGATCATGTGGTCACATTTACTGTAGATACCTGTTACACTCATCCCAGCATCAACAGAAAACAATTTTAAGCATGGACTGTGTAAGTTTCACTAGTCAAGAAATGAAACCTTACCCTGCCAGAAGCCAGTGAAGTTTCTTCACACTACAAGGGAAAGATTTACCTGAGGCAGAGGAAAATAAAACTATGGATGTAATATTTAGTGGTGTTTGAATTCTCAGGAACACCTCTGCCTGCCCGGCAACAGATATTTGGAATGACACAAAAGTCATGAAAGAAATGGAGAATAGGGTCAAGATAATGCCACAATTATTTACAGGTAAAGAATACATCTCAGGAAGAGGAGTGAGGTTTCTTGAGTCAGCTATCTGCCTCTTGAGATACTTGGCAGAAAAGGGATGACTTAAAATTACAGTTTAGCAATATTCTTGCATATACTCAGGCAAAAAGCTATGCCCAATGATTTAGAAATTGTCAGTTGCGTAATAATTCATTAATGAAATAAGAAGAAAAGAATGGGGAAGCATCAGAAAGGTTATTGGTTAAGCACAGCTACACACAGGGAATGGAGACACTCATCTGGCTGACTTAACATTGCCAAATTTTCACCTTGTTTCAGCAGGCTATTTATATAGGACTGGTTTTGAGTCTTCACACACCAAATCACCTGTGCTGTTGTGAATGATGACAATTTTCTCTGTGTCACAGAAGGTACTGTACACCTTACTTTTACACGGCCTTCAGAGTTGAACTGTAATAGTAAAATTAATTATACAACCAGTAAGTGCCCAAATGCTCCCATGGATCTATTTTGCTGTTTCCATTCTCTCTCCCTTCTCTCCTAATTTCCTTGGCAAGACAGTTAATATACATTGGCAAGAGATGGCACATCTTTTTGTATTTGTAAGTTATGAAACACACATGCTTTCTATCTAGCAAATGTTAAAAACCTCTGACAACTGTACTTCACATTTAGTCTTCTTTCCCAGTATTTAATAATCAAAATTATTTCATTTTTACTAATAATTTATTTGAAGAGCATGTCTGGAATTCCAGCATTAAGTACAAAACTCCTGCAAAAAGTAATATAACAAGAAAAACCAGGAATTGCTACCGATAAGCTGTTAAGATTACACCATATCGACAGAGGGCAGCCTTTGATAACTATAAATTCATGCATAGATGTGAAGAGTAAACCTCTGTTTGTCTTACACAGGAACTGTGAATTGTGTAGGTTTCAATAAGGAATACAAATCTGTGACCTATCATAAAAAACATAAGCCAGATGCCCTCAGAAAGGGTTGCTTTTGAAATAAGAATAGATTTACATTCATTTTTAAATAAACAAATGTCTTAAAATACAGATTTATCCTGCTGAGCCCCACAGGTAATTTATTTCAGAAGAAATATTCAGTGCTAGATTTCCATAAGCACACTTTTATTTACTAATAATCTGTTAAAGGAGCGGGTCTGCTTTGTCTTAAAGTTTTCTGTTTCTGCTTTGAGTCAGAAATACTGTGTGGTAGCACAGCAGAGCTGAAAGCTTTCATGCAAAGATATGTAGATGCTTTTTTTTTTCCCCTGGCCACATAACAGTCACCTTTTTAATGAAAACTTTAAAAGATAAATGGACTTGTTATTGGGCCCAATTCTGATTTGTTACACTGACTTCAGAGACAATTGGTAGGAAAATGCTTTGGATTTACAGCTATGTCATTAGATCAGAGCTTAGCCAAGATGACTTTCCTTCAAGTATGATTTGGACACAATTATTGGCACAAGCCAACCAGTCAGCAAGTCAAGGAAAATCCTTACAAAATTCTCATCAACTCTATAAACTGGAGCGCTTTTTATTTTATGTTGTGCTGTGAAAAGAAAAAAAAAACAACCCAAAGAACACATCTTGCACTTTGTACTTGAACTGTGGCACCAGAGCTCATTGACTTGTTTGACAAGACAGCAACTACTAAAAATAAAGAGGACTTCTGCTGTTTGTACATGGAGATTTACTACTTGATGATGTAGATAATAGAGATCAAAGAACCTGACCTTGTGTCCGCTGAAAATAAGATATTTCTGTATCAGAGATGGGTCAATCCCATCTCTTTACTACTTTTACCTTGAATTTCTTTTTTTCAGTTAAGAAGCTAAATCTCTCAAAAATTGATTGGTTGGAATGCCCTTCTCCAGTCATTTTCAACACAGATATTTAAAGAGTTATTCCTTCATCTAACAGATTTCTCTAACTCTCTTTACCCATTGAAAAGAGATGTCCCAGATACGATCTCTTGATAAACACCACAAAACATATCGGACTGAGTTTAACAAAGAAGAGATTGCTCCATTACAAATGTGGTTAAAACACATCATCATTAAAAAGAAAATATTTTAAAGGTACATGTTTACCTGCTATCCCTAATAGTCTAAAAACATTAAGAATTGAAAAAAAAAAGCGCACTTTTCATTAGATACTTTATTTTTTTTCTTCTGCTAGAACAACAGCAAAAAAAAGCTAGCTATTTGTAAGTGATTTATTACCCTTTTCACTAAGGCTTTCTACACACACATGCATGTATACACATAGACACATCGTTTGAGTGACAATCTCTGAAAAAGGGAATTTATTTGGAAAAAAAGGAAAATATGTATCTCTTTAAGAGAATAAATCAAAAGATTTCTGCTGAACATTGGTTCTGTAAAACTTCATTTTACTACAGCCTAAATTTGTAATCAAACTTAGGTGTTATGCATTTCTTTGGTAAGTTAAGCTATGCATGCCCATGCAGGCAGACATGCCTTCAAAACACCCCAATGCTACCTTAAATCTCTGTGTTGGGTCATTTGCTTTTGGTTGTTGGGTGGTTGGTGCATTGGTTTTCTTTTTATTTGTTTTAAAACAGAACACAGGATTTGACACTAGACCATTATACCTGGGCAATTCCAACCACCCTATCCTGAATATTGCCGTCTCTGACAAGAAGAGATATTCACACTACGTTTGTGAAACTATGGGAGATCGTTGTTCCTGGCACTCAAATTTTTCTACTGAATTACCTTCCTTTGAGGCCTAAATCAGACATTAACTTGCTGAAATCCAGGGTGAATGCCTCATAAGGGTAGAGAAATGGTATTAGCGTTGCTTAACTTACTCGGTATCTGACTACTAGAACTACAACCTCCTGCAGCAGCATCCAAGTCATAATTCAGTGTAGGCTTGTTTAACAAAATAGCTTTCTGCAGTTTTCCACAGGTACGTCAGTAATAGAATATAAAAGTATCTCACAAATTACAACAATCCAGTTATGTAGAGCAGTTGTCCACTGATGTCCTCCTCCCCCAAACCAAGCTGAATTATTTGTTGGAATGAACACTGAGATGTAAACATGGCTGACTGCCCACTTTTGAAATTCCAAATTCAGGTTTTTCATACAGAAAACAAGATCACCTGCCGTAAAGTTGCTCCACCACTGAAGGGTAACGTCAAAGGTTATTTTAAAAGAAGGCATCACAAATTTGTACCAGGTCATTTCCAAACTGCCTTGGGTCACCTTTGAATCTGCCCCCTTTTTAGTATTTTATGATTTTCTGTTCTTAGAAACGTGTTTGGGGTTTTTTTGGTTGTTGTTTTGGTTTTGTTTTTTTTTTTTTCTTTTAAACAGACTCTGGTTCACATTTCATTAACAAGAAAGAATTTTAGCAGCTGTGAGACAAGATGAATAAAACCTGAGAGCCTGCCATTAGGGATTTTCAAAGGCAAGCAACTCCTGCAAGCTCAGGCTCTTACTAATATGCCTTTAACTGCAGACACAAGATGGCAGGAATACTGTGAAGCTTTTATTCACCAGTGCTGCGACTAGTCACCTCCGAGGAATGAAACTGGATATCAGCTAATGTATTTTGCCCCGGAGATATTTATCCGCCTTCTTTCTGGCGCGCAGCAGGGCGGTGGCGGCAGCAGGTCCCCGCGCCACCGCCCCCAGCCGCGGCCCCGGGGCGCTGCCCCTCGCGTCACCCGCCGCGCCGTCCCTCGGGCACCTTTGTCCCCCCCCGGCCCCCGTTAACCCGGCTCGGCTCTGGGGCAACACCCCTCCTGTTGCCCGCGGGAACCGGGCCACCGCCATCGCTGCCGGCCCGCGCCCGCCTGCCGCCCCGTACCCTGAGGGGAAGGGAAGCCCCGAGCCCTCCCCGGCGGCCGCGGGGGGACAGCCCCGCTCTAACTGCCCCAGGAGCCGGGGACTGGAGGCGAGAGCGGGGAGGCTCCGTGCGGGGGTGGTGGGGAGGGGCGGTGCCCTCCCGCTGCCCCCCGGGGCTGGCGGAGGTGCGTTCCCGCCGCCCTGCGCAAGCTGCACCGCCCTCTCCGCGACACGGGGGCTCTGGGCGATCCGCGGCGCCTCTCCCGCGGGGGCTGCCGGCAAGGCGAGCGGCGGCGCCCGCCTCCCCCTCCCGCCCCGTCCCCGCGCAGCCAGCGCCGCGCCCGGCGCTCTCCCGGCGCCTTCTCCTCAACAACCTGTTGAGGGGTCGGCGGAGGGAGGGGGAGGCTGTCCCCCACTACCTTGCGTGATTGGCATCCCGCTCTGTCCAATCGCGCCAGCCGGCCTCTCCCCCCGCGGGTGCCTATTGGCCGCTCGGAGGTACCGGGCAGGACTTCGCGGCTCGCGGGGCTCCCCTCCGGAGCGGGGCGCGCTCTTCTCAGACCGCAGCGTGTGCGTGAGGCGAGCGGGTCGGGGAGGGCGGTGTCGGCGGCGGGAGCGCGGCCGCCACTCGGCCCCTGCGGAGCGCGCACGCCGCTGCCGGGGGCTCCCGGCGCTTCGCTCCGCCGGCAAGGACGATGCAGGCTCTCCCCGCCGCGCCGCGGCGGCTGCCGGCCGGCTGGCTGCTGCTGGCCGGCTGCCTCTGGCTGGGGGCGCCGGAGCCGCCGGCAGGCAGCGGCGCGGTCTCCTCGCCGTGGGCGCCGGAGGCGGCCGCCGTGGTGGTGGCCAACCGCGGGCTACGGGTGCCCCTGGGCCGCTCCGCCTGGCTGGACCCCGCGCGGGACCTGGTGCTGCAGGTGCAGCCAGGTGACCGGTGCCACCTCACCGTGCTGGACGAGGACCCGCTGTGGCAGCGGCCGGGCCGCCTGAGCCCCCGGCGCTTCCCCTGCGACTTCGGGGCCCGCGAGGTGCAGTACGCCCACCTGGGCGGCCGCAGCCCCGCGCGGGACCGCGTCCGCCTGCAGCTGCGCTACGACTCGCCGAGCCGCGCCCTGGTGCTGCCCCTGGTGCTGGAGGTGGAGGTGCTCTTCACCCAGCTGGAGATCGTCACCCGCAACCTGCCCCTCACCGTGGAGCGCCTGCGGGGCACCAGCAACCCGCTGGACGCCCGCAGCCTGGAGTTCGCCTTCGAGCCGGGCCGGCAGCGCTGCCGGGTGGGGCTGCTGCCGCCGCTGGCCGGGCTGCCCCGCTACGGAGAGATCCTCAACTACCCAGCCGCGGCGGCCGCGGCGACGCCGCCGGCCGCGGGTGGGGAGGCGGCGGGGGGCGGCCCGGTGCCCACCTCCATGTGGGACTGCGAGGAGTTCCTGCGCCTGGGGCTGCGCTACCGGCACACGGCGGCCGGCGGCTCCCCCAACCGCGACCTGGTGCCGCTGGTGGCGGAGCTGCGGGAGGCGGCGGGCGGCGGGGCGCTGCTGAAGCGCGAGTACTTCCAGGTGCTGGTGCGTATCCGGGCCGGGACTGAGAACGTGGCCCCCAAACCCAGCTTCCTTGCCATGCTGATGATGGAGGTGGACCAGTTTGTCCTCACCGCCCTCACGCCCGACATGCTGTCAGCTGAGGATGCCGAGTCACCGCCGGACCTGCTGCTCTTCAACATCACCTCTCCCTTTGGCCCCGGTCAGGGCCACATGGTCAGCACAGACGACCGGAGCTTGCCTGTCTCCTCCTTCAGCCAGCGGGACGTGAGGGAGCTGCGCATCGCCTACCAGCCACCCACGGAAGACTCAGATCGGGAGCGGCTCTTTGAGCTCGAGCTGGAGGTACTGGATCCGGAGGGTGCTGCCTCAGAGCCTTTCGCCTTTGTGATTGTGGTGAAGCCCATGAACACCCTGGCACCTGTGGTGACCCGCAACACGGGCCTTGTGCTCTACGAGGGGCAGTCACGGCCTCTCTCAGGCCCGGGTCCCAGCCCCAACCTGGTGATCAGTGACGAGGATGACCTTGAACAGGTGCGGGTGAGTGTGGTGGCAGGGCTGAGACACGGCCACCTCACTCTCCTGCAGGACACCCCTGTGCCTGCTGCCCCTCGTAAACACTTCACAGTGGCTGAGCTGGCAGCAGGCCTGGTCATTTACCAGCATGACGGCAGCGAGTCTCCACTCAGTGACAACCTGGTGCTGCGGCTGGAAGATGGTGGCTCTCGCCACCGTGTTGAGTTCCTTTTCCCCATTACCCTGGTGCCCACCGATGACCAGCCACCCCTACTCAATGCTAACACAGGGCTGGCCATGGCTGAGGGTGAAACAGTGCCCATCACCACCCGTGCTCTTAGCGCCACTGACATTGACTCGCAGGATGCCATCCTGCTCTTCACAGTGGAGTCTGGCCCCACTGCTGGGCAGCTCCTCCTCCGTCAAGCACAGCCACCTCCTGGCTGGGAGGAGGAGGAGGAAGATGAGGCCTTTTCTTGGAGGAGGGTGCAAGGTTTAGCAGGGAGCTCCCTAATCTATGAAAAGCCAGTAAGAGAGTGGCTGCAGCAGGACATTGTGGAGGGGCGTCTCTTTTACCACCACTTTGGGCCTCACAGCCCTGGCCCTGGGGTTGTGTTAGACCAATTCATCTTTAGAGTCCAGGATGACAATGACCCACCCAACCGCTCTGGGCCACAGACTTTTGTAATTCGAGTACATCCCATAGACAGGTTAGCCCCAGAGCTGCACAGTGGCAGCAGCCTGCACTTAATAGTTGCAGAGCAGCAGGTGACCCCACTGCGGAGGAAGCACTTATGTTACACAGATCAGGATTCAGGGGACCGTGAACTTCGCTACACGATAACCCAGCCCCCCACTGACACTGACACTAACCACCCTCCAGATGTATATGGTGCCCGCCTGGGATCCCTTGTGCTGACTGAGGATCACTCTGTGGAAGTTACCCACTTCACCCAAGCCCAGATCAATCATCACAAGATCTCGTACCGTCCTCCGCAGGAAGAACTGGGGGTGGCTCCTCATTTGATTCAGTTTCAGTATCAAGTGCAAGATGCAGCTGGCAATGCAGCTGAAGGGACTTTCACCATCTACCTGCAACCTGTGGATAACCAGCCTCCTGAAATCACTAACACTGGCTTCACTTTGCCTGAGGGAGGCAGCCATGTTCTTAGTCCAACTGAGCTGGATGCCACTGACACGGACACTGAACTTGCCCATCTCAGATTTATCCTGACCCAGGCTCCTCGGTATGGCCAGTTGCAGCTTTCTGGGTACAGTTTGATTCCAGGAGGTGTCTTTGGCCTGGAGGATATCAGACAAGGGAGGGTGGTGTATGTGCACAGTGGAGCTGAGACCAACAGTGATACCTGCAAGCTTGATGTGACTGATGGTGTTCATTTTGTGCCAATCACACTGAAAATGAATGTGCACCCAGTTGATGATGAGGTTCCTACACTACGGTTGCCCCCAGGCACCCTTGGTTCCTACCTGGATGTGCTGGAGAATGGTGTGGCTGAAATCACCGCGAATGTCATTCAGGGTACAGATGAGGATACAGATGACTTAATGTTGACCTTCATTGTAGAGGATCCTCCTCAGCATGGGAACATCCTGGTCCAAGGGGTGCCTGCAGAGAAATTTTCCCAGAGAGATCTGCTGGATGGTGCTGTAGTATATGCTCACACTGGTGGTGAAATAGGCCTTCTGCCCAAAGAAGATACCTTCAACCTTACCTTGTCTGACCTATCTGAGGAGTGGAGCATCAGGGGCAATGTTGTTCAAGGAGTTTCAGTCTTGGTGACCATTCTTCCTGTTGACAGTCAAGCCCCAGAGATTTTTCTAGGGGAGCAGTTCAGGGTAATGGAAGGTGACAAACAGGTCATTACTCCTGCTCACCTCAGGGCTGAAGATGTGGATACTCCACGTGATGATGTACTCTGCACCATTGTTGCTCAGCCCACATCTGGGTATGTAGAGAACATCTCTCCAGCCCCAGGATCTGAAAGATCCAGAGCAGGTGTGGCTATAAGTGCTTTTACTTTAAAAGACCTCCGTCAAAGGCATATTTTTTATGTCCAAAGTATACATAAGGGTGTAGAGCCTGTTGAAGACAGGTTTGCTTTCCGCTGTTCTGATGGCATTAACTTTTCCCAAAGGCACTTTTTCCCCATTGTCATTATGCCGATCAACGATGAAGAGCCTGAAATTTTTGTGCGAGAATTTGTTGTGATGGAAGGCATGAGCCTGGTTATTGATACCCCTATCCTTAATGCAGTTGATGCAGACATGCCTGCTGATGAGTTAATGTTCACAATCACCAGGCTTCCCAGGCATGGCCACATTGTGAACCAGCTGGTCAATGGAACTGTCCTAGTGGAAAGTTTCACCTTGGATCAGGTAACAGAGAGCTCCAACATACTCTATGAGCACGATGACTCTGAGACAAAGGAGGACAGTTTTGAGGTGAAACTCACAGATGGTAAACATACTGTCAGGAAAACAGTACTCATCATGGTTATTCCTGTAGATGATGAGACACCCAGAATGGCCATCAATGATGGTTTGGAGATTGAAATAGGGGAAACTAAAACTATTCATAACAGAATATTGAAGGCTACTGACCTGGATTCTGAAGACAAAACCTTGACGTATATTATAAGATATGGGCCAGGACAAGGCCTCTTACAGAGAATAAAGCCCTCAGGTGGAGTAGAGAATATCACCCTGGGGATGAACTTCACCCAAGAGGAAGTGGATAGAAACTTAATTCAATATATGCATTTTGGCCGAGAAGGAATTCGTGATCTCATCAAGTTTGATGTGACAGATGGAATAAATCCTCTCATTGACCGCTACTTTTATGTGACAATAGGTAGCATTGATATTGTCTTTCCAGATGTAATCAGCAAAGGAGTTTCTTTGAAGGAAGGAGGGAAGGTAACCCTTACTACTGATTTGCTTAGCACCAGTGACCTTAATAGTCCAGATGAGAACTTAGTTTTCACTATTACCAGAGCACCTGTTCGTGGTCATCTTGAATGTACAGATGAGCCTGGGGTACCCATCTCCACTTTTACTCAACTCCTATTAGCAGGCAATAAAGTCTATTACATTCACACTTCAGAAGATGAGGTGAAAATGGACAGCTTTGAGTTTGAGGTGACTGATGGCTATAACCCTGTATTTCGTACTTTCAGAATTTCTATCAGTGATGTGGACAATAAGAAACCTGTTGTCACAATCCATAACCTGGTGGTGACTGAAAATGAATACAAACTGATAACCCCTTTTGAACTGACTGCAGAAGACAGAGATACACCCGATGCTTTGCTAAAATTTATCATCACACAAATACCAGTTCATGGTCAGATCATGTTTAATAACTCCAAACCAGTCACCACCTTCACTAAACAAGATCTAAATGAAAATCTAATCAGCTACAAACATGATGGGACAGAATCAATTGAGGATAGCTTCTCTTTCACTGTTACAGATGGCACTCATACTGATTTCTATGTCTTCCCCAACACTGTGTTTGAAACAAGGAAACCTCAGACTATGAAGATTCGAGTAATGGCTGTGGACAACAGTGTACCTCAAATTGTAATAAATAAGGGTGCTCAGACTCTCCGTCTTCTGGCCACAGGTCACATTGGGTTTCAGATTACCAACAAGGTGCTCAGAGTGGAAGACAGGGACAGTTTACACGTTACCCTTAAGATCAGAATTACAGAGGCTCCACGCCATGGCTTCCTGATCCACCTGGGGAAAGGCAACCATAGCATCAGCCAGTTCACCCAAGGTATTACAATACAATGCAATGCTTTCTTTAGATCCCTGGAAACATGCTTTTTCATGCTAAACTCTATAATAATTGATGGGAGAAACTTTCCAACAGTGAGCTTATTTATAATGGCTTTATTACTTTTTATTTCTGTTTATTATTTATTGTGTCTATGACAGCTTTAAATAGGAAAGGGGGTCTACTGGATAAACACTGAATGAAGGAGCATCTTCGCTTTGCAGAGCTTACAGTCCAAATAACTGTGATTTGGACTTCCTGTCAGTGATAGAAGTTTGTATAACAGCATTGGGCTGCACATGGTTCCAGATCTTTAGAGGCTGAGTGCCTTCTTTAAACAGTTTTATTTAGAAAATGCTACAGGAGTGGCCAAGCTATTCTTAACTAATGGTCATACCATGGTATCAGTTGCTATACAGTCTGAGCACACTTAACTGTAAAAGCAAAATCATTTCCCAAACATGAGGAAATAATATGAGTGCATTTGTTGCCTTAATTACACAAATCTTAACCACAAAACGTTTGTGGTAAATTAAAATGTAATGTAAATGTTTTACAATTATGTCAGTGGTACTTACTTTTTACATGGAACTAAAATGCTAGGTGGTATAAGTAGAATGAAAACCACACGTGCTGTATGTTCTGAAATAAAGCCTCAACACAGGGCTATGAGGTAACCTAAAACAGGAAGCATTAGCTGTTCTCCAGGGAATTTTTTATGTTACTTTGCAGTGAGTTAATAGCTTGTTAATTAACAATGAAATGAAGTTTCTTGGAGCCTTCTGCAGCTGTGGACTTGGAGACAGCACAACAGCATAGAGACTCAAAGTTAAAGGGGCTCAGGCAGGCTGGGCTGTGTAGGTGGTAAGGCTAGAGGTGAATGCTTGTAGTTGGCTGTATTTCATTTCACAGAGCCCATACTGGCATGTGTCCCGTGTTACAGTCTCGGCTGTAGTGATGTTCTTGTCAGATATACTAAATGTTGCAAACAGGCCTGATGAGCTTTTGAATGGCTGGGTTGCCCTGAGGTTTGCAGCGTCAGTGCAAAAAAGAGGTGGAGGAGGGACTAAACCATGTCTAAGCTTTGGGAACCACCACAGCTCCTTAAATGTAAGGCTTCAGTAGTGAACTGTGAGTAGTATCAAGAATATTGTCAGAATAAGTGAGAAACAGATGAGAATGGGAGTAAGCAAATAAAGAGATTATCACTTCTTTAGTGGGTTTCTCTTAACATTGGAGAACATAGAATTATTGAGTGAGTGTTTCTTGAAAGCAGACTGATGCATAGCACAGTGATATCCCGTTTTTTTCACGGAGGCAGGGCACTCAGGATAGGTACATATTCCGTTCTTTTTTGTGCCATGTGGCCAGGCATACATTTTTAGCCAGATGACCAAACTGAAGTTGCTACTTGGCTTTCAATTGGCAGTCTGACCATGTGGCATGCTCACTGATCTGCATGCAGGCTTTCTTAATATCCCAGGACTGCCCGAGCTGGGTGAAAAGCCTGCAACCCTTAGGGAAAAATTGTTTTTAAAGCTAGTGAAGATTCCCACAAAGTGATATAACTTCACAGGTTCCCTGACAGTACTGGCATAAGCACTCGTAATTTCTGTTATGAGTGTTTTTAAGAAATACAGATTTTTTCAATAATTTTGTCCTTTGGCCTCTATGAGTGAATACCTCCTGAGTATCTGTGTGTTATTTCTGTGGTATCTCTTTTCTCAACTTCCTGAATGCTTTTTATAATGTTTTGTATTTTATGAAGCAAACACATAAAAATGTCTTAGGAATGCAGGGCCAAGCACTTGAAGGAGAAGAGGTGTCTGGAAAGGCTGTGTGAAAGGCAGAAAGCATCAGGCTCATGCAGGGATAATACATCTGCCGAGGACAGGAAAAGAGAACTTGCTGGAAGTCGTAGAGCAACTTGGGAGTGAAAGTCAGGGATCTTTCCCTGCACTGTCTTTTCCTTTCCCTTTTTCCTCAGATGCTGTCTTGTCTGCAGCTGCTTTGGGTATGGGAGAGGTTGTGAGTGGCAGGGAGACTGAAATACTTGGCTGAACCTAGAAGGCTACAGTTTTGAGAAGTAATGTGAGACACAGAGGTCATATGTAGACTAAGCTGCATACTTAAAGCTCTCTGGGCGTAGTTCACTATTGTCCCTCACCTTGTGGCCCACTACCATTAATGTGCAAAGCACTGTCAAATCCAGAGTAGTGAATTTATGCATATTTCATGCTTCTGCTATGCTGAAACAAATAATTACCTATTATTGTTCATGATAGGAGTAAACAAGACCAGTTTTGTCATATTCTTAATGTTCCTAATATAAGTGCAGATTTTGCAACCAGCCATGAGTAGTAGTGTTGACTTTTGGATGCTCCTGTATTGATTGTTGGACCTGCTGTTATACACTTTATTTTTATGTTTTTATGTCCTCCCTTTTTAAGGGTTCTATGCTGCCATGCAGGGCAACTTCTTACAAAATGCTGAATAGTTCCAGTTTCGTTAACGTGCGGGTCATGATAGGGCTTGTAAAAAACATCATTACAGTCCTCCAATTTATGTTGGAAGGGACCTCTGGAGGTCATTTGTCCAAGCTTTACTGAAAACTGGGCCAGCTTTGAAGTCATGTAAATGAGGCTGTTCAGGGTCACATGCAGATCAATTTTGAAAGCTGCTCAATAGTTTGTGAGGTCCATCCTAATACTCTACCACCTCACACTCCAGTTCCTTGGATTTGGGTATGTGGTTGTATGAACAGGCAGCCTGACCACTTTGAGCAAGATAACATTGATGAAACAAGATTCATTGTGTGCAAGCAGCTTAAGCGGTTTGTTTTTTCAGATTGCCTGTAACTGAGAGGGCAGAGTGATTGTTTAGCAAACAGCTTTCTGCCTCATGCTTGAGATTAATTTTCAGTATCTGCCTGGTGCTAGAAAGGAAATTAGCCTAGCTTGCCAGATGAGCTAAAAGCCTCCAGTCAAAGTGTGGTTGTGCACAATATAGTATGTCCAGGAGATTTGTTGTGTATTTTGTTCAGGAACAACCAGTGCAGATCTTTCCAATTAATATACTTCAAATATTTCTGCCACAAGTAGGTAATCTTTTGCTTGTGAGGCTCATAGAGTTGATTTGGATTGCTCAAAGGGGTTATTAGAGTATGGAAGAATTAACTTCTTGATAAAAGGTCCCTGGATTCTGCAAATAGTTGGTGCTTTTTATTCTTTTCTATTTAATTGTTAAAATAATCTGAATAAGAGACAGGCAAGTGACAGTAGCAAAATAAAATATTCTTAAAATGCATTAAGCAGTTTCTAAGTTTATTCAAGTACTACCTGTTACTTCACACTACACCTGAAAACAGCACTTTTAATTCATTATTATTTCTTTGTGCTTTGTATGTACAATTTGGTGATAGTAAATGCAGAGAAAACGTAAAGAAAAACACTTGCCACATGGTAATTTCTAGTCTAGTGCTGTCCTAGGGCAAAAATATACACAAAGAATAGTGTGCATGCATAATCATACTGCACTCACCTCTGCAAGTCAGGGCTGGAATTTGTTCATAGCAGATATTCATTAAGATTAGATAATTTGTTTAAAAGTAGGGAAAGTCTGTTAGGGAACTACAAAGTCTTTCACATTTAAAAAGCTTCAGTGGTATATAACAAGTAGGTAGGTAGCTGATGTCACAAAGTGTGATGGACTGCAGAGCACTGCTTTGGGAGGCCCCAGTCCCACACGAGTAGGTTTGTAAGGGGCAGGTCACATCCCACAGCTCTGCAGGTGTGCTGAGGGAAGGTGGCAGGGAAGGAGTAGTGGAGAGTAAGGATCTGCCTTGGCAATAACATAGCTAGGTTGATGTATCAGCACTCCATGTAGCCTCCTGAGGCCAAAGGTATCCACATGGCTACTCCTGCCAAATACACAAGCCAAATCACTTGCAAGCAGTGATTTTATTCAACATTCACTCCTGATAATGCTTTTTATCATCTTTGTTAGGCAAGTGTTTTCAGAGAGGCAAGTGAACTATGTTGTGAAGTGCATTTGTTTCTTAAATAATATATAGTAATGTATGTAGCCTTTAATAATCATATCAGTTTTACAGAATTTTAAATTATAAACCCCAGTGTAGTGGAAATAATTGTGGGGGTTTTTTTAAACTGAAAATTATGTTGGATGGATTTCAAAATTGTGTTGGAGAATTCCAATATCAGATGAATATTTAGCAGGCACTGTAGTTATACAGTAATGAATTATGCTTACAACTAGACAAATTTTAATATAACTAGCATAACGTAATCAACTGTGAAAGAAGAGCATAGAATTGCTCAAGTGACTCTGAACATATTCTTAATGAACAGAAAACAGGTCATTCCTTTGCAATTCTTTTGACAAAATTAAGATGTTTGGATGACGAGGGGCTTTTTTTGATGAGGTGGCCCTGGTCCTGCAAACACTGGCTCAAGTACTTATCTTTATGTGTGTTGGAACCATGGAGTTTGATAAGGCTACCCACATGGGCAGAGCTGAGTATTTGTGCAAGTGTTTGCAGGATGAAAGATTTATTTGCTCCGCTGGCATGAAGAGGCATTTGCGTCCTCTTTACAGCCCCATGAATTTTTGATCTTTAACTTTCAAACATTTATGGAAGAGATTCTTCAGTGACATATATTTCCTGATAATGCTCTTAACTTGTTTGCCCTGGAAGATGCCTGGCTACTTTTGGAACTGAGGATTTTGAGGAGCTCTAACAAAAGTGCTTTTGGCTTCTTTTTACTAATGCATCTGGCTAACATGGGAGGAGAACTTGGGTGGTACTTCAGCTCTACTTGAACGCTATTAATTTCTATCACTTTTTCTTAAAATGTGTATCAGACATGGATTTTTACCAACAACAGTCTTTCAAAGGAAGTGACAAAAATTGGTTTTCATTTCTCACCACTACTCAAGAAAACCAAAAAAACACAATAGTAATATTTCTTTACCTTTTACATACTTTCTTTGCTGTAATTGATGATTCAGAATTGTGCACTGAAGTTTTTCTTGCTGAAGTCTTGTCTGTCTGATTGCACCTGTTTGGGTTCTTAAAAGAGCCGATCACACTAAGTGTTTGAGCGCTATTTATGATGGTTCATATAGATTATATGCCATGTCCTTTGAAAACATGCTGATAAGGAAGGATGGTCTGGTCGAGAGAGCATTTTTGTGGAAAACTAAAGAGACTGAGTTCTCTCTATAGCAGAATGTATAGAGATATCCTATCCTAGAGGTAGACTACATGACAGAAATAATCTAGTTCTAGGGGTGGGAGGGAGGGGTTGTGTGAACTAATTTGTCTTGCCTCTTGAATGAAGGGTAGAAATTAACATAGAAGATACCCTGTGTTTTGCTCCTGTTTCACCCACAGTTTTTCTATGACCTCTACAGTACTTCTCAGGCTGAAGAAGGACAGAATCGATATCTTAGTGGCAATACACCTCTGTTTAAGAAAATGCACCACTAAAAATATGAAATAGTTCTGACTATTGATCCATGTCTTTACATTTCCTTTCAGTTCTTTCTGTAAATACATCTTAAAAGAAAGAGGGCACTGGGAAGGGGGAAGTAAAGGGAGGGAGAATGAATGGTATCTGTAAAACTTCAGTGCTGTTAGTACTGAAATTCCTGAGCTTTGCTAAAGAGCCTTGGTGCCTCTCTGGTGAAGCTAAACTATTTAATACATGTCAAGTTTTTCTATAAAAACAATTTCCTATCTTCAGCATTTAAAATAACATATAATTTTCCTGACTCTTTCCAGCTGATATTGATGATATGAAGATATGCTATGTTTTACGAGGGAGTGACAATGCCACCAGTGACAGTTTTCATTTCATGGTTGAAGACGGTGGTGAGTACTCATAAGATCTGTGCTTTTGTTGTTCTTGAAAGAGTTTAAGTATACTCTGGGAGTTTAAGAACATTGAGTTTAATAAAGGGAAGTCCAAGTTACCTCTTGAATATGAGTTTTGTTATGACTTTCCCATGTTGTGACCTGTTCCTTGTCTTGATTACAGAGGTGTTGGTAAAACGGTAGTTACATCTAATGAAAAAACACTCAACCTACTCTAGCAAGGAAGGGAAATTGTCTAAGTCTACTCAGATACCTGGGCTTTCTGTAGTTTTACCTTTGTATTCCATGTCCAGGCTCTTTACATAGAAATTCTCATAAGTTTTTTATCTTGAGAAACTTTCTAAGTTTTGATTTGCAGTTATGGTTGCCTGCCTTTTTAAAGGTTCCAGCTATAAGCTATTCATATGGTTACATTGTCTATAATATACATGTTGCATAGAGTTCAAGTTGTGATTCTACCTTCTTAACATAACAGAATCCTCAATGGCTTGTCAAAGATCTTTGTCAGTTGACTGATGTGATGTGTCCTGACTAATATTATTTTGTAGGATTGTGGAGGATGCAAAACAATAGAATAAAAACAAATTGAGAATACTGACATATACTTGATTGAGAAGAAAAAAAATGTAGTTGGGTTTTTTTTGTTTGTTTTTAAAGAACAAAGAAAGAACAGTTTAAAGGGCAAACAAAAACATTAATGGGCTTTTTGTTTTGTTCCCCCCCCCCCGCCCCCCCCCAATCCAAATTCTGTACTTAGTGTGGATATTCCTAAATGTAGATATTCCTGTGTATGGTAAGATATGACTAGATTATGTTACGTTAATACCTTTTTAAATATGTGATACAGCTCTATGAGTAACTGGCAATGAATTGTATTAGTTGATTTAATAATATACTTCTTAGGAAAAATGCTTCAAGTTAGCTTATTTTTAGCTCATGTGTATGCAGTTTGTGTTACTGCTTTACAAGAGGCATGGCCAATTAATGGTATTAAGATCAGTGGACAGGGATTTATCCTGTCTTTCACAGACTGAACAGTTTTGCCACCATCTACCATTTCTGGAAGTGGTATATTAAAGCTTGTTCTCCTGTTCATTGTGCTGGACAAGCATAGAAGAGACAGTACCTCTAGAGACTTCTGCAAATGTCTTTGCAAATCTTTGCTACATCAGAGAACAAGGGGTGAGACAAGAGTTTGTAACACTTATTTTCCTTAAATATTTTATTTAAGGAAACCTGAGATATAGGTTAGAGAAATGTAAAGCTAAGTAAAGATAACGGAGCACAGAGTGCTAGATTTTATTAGGGATACCATCATTTTCTTATGAAAGGTGTCACCACATTGTGACATTGTTCATGATTTTCAAGTTGTTCTTCTAGTAGGTTAAACAAATACTCAGTCTTGATATGTTTCAAAGTTTCATGTGATGGGAGTAATTAAAGCTGAATAAAGTTTGCTCTCAGCAACCTGATTAACATCAGTTCTTAAAACGGAGATTCTCCTTGTTAACCCGATGTTTGTGAGACTTCTCTCCATGCTACTTGAACACTTTCTAGTGGCAAATATGTAGTTAAAGTAGATTGCACTTAATATATTCCTACTCTATACCAAGAATTTTTGTTTCATTGGAAAGCTTACCTGCCACATCTGCTTCTACTTGGCAGAGTTGTAACAGCCTGTCAATTTGTAACAGAATGCTATTTTTCATAATACAAAGTATCATTATGATAACAAGGTGGTGGTTGATTTTTTTAGAGCCTTTGGAACCTGCAACTATCTCGCAGACTACTTAGCTAGATGGTGAGATGGTCTTTGCTTTCCTAAGGCTTATTTGTTAGCACAGTGAAAAATGAGCTGTGTTGCATTTCAGAATATTTCTGGTTTTCTGCTTGACTGAGGATCATAAAACGGCATTTAAAAGAGATAAAGTTGTGATCAAAACATTAATATTTGTCTGACTGAAATAACTCAAATTTATTAGAAGTGCCTTTAGAATCTGTACAGGGGTGAAAAATCCAGCAATTTAATCTAGCTATATTTCCACCCTCTTCAGCAAAATATCAAAGCCAGTGTTTTGCAGCTCAGCTATATTTTGGCAGAATTTCAGTGGTACCAAGACTATTGTTTTAGTGTTTTTGATTTTAAGCCAGGCCATACTAAGGGACTACGCACAAGATCAGAGTGAAAGATGCAGCACAGACTACCAACATCCACAGTAGAATTTCAGACTTCTGTCTTCTGTATCAGGAATTCTGCAGTAATAACAAGTTTGTGATGGCTACTATACCGTGCCTAATGCTGTAAATGAAATAAGTGTGACTTCATTTAAGCTGAATTGTGCCATAGTCCATGAGTGATCCAGTTGAAATCAGGAGGGATTTCAAAATGTGATTCAGTGATAGAATATGTGTTCATATAATTCAGCTTTATGTTATTTCACATAAGTTTAAAAAAAAAAATAAGGCGCGTCTTGCAACCCAAATATTTTATACCTTCCAGTCGTCTCATGCCCCAGCGAAGGCAACCTACAACACCAGTCACTGCTCTCTTCAAATAGCATGAATCAGAAAGTTGATTTTGTCCCATACCTCTAGTGTTGCCTGTAAAAAACTTTTCTGTGTGTCTTGGAATATTTGTTCATGGTCTATAAACTGCAAATAAGAGCAGAGCAACATGATTTTCTCTAGCTCCATCTTTTGATGGTTGATCTGCCCCACTCATTATACCATGACTTCTGCAAACAAATGCAGAAACTCTTTTGTCAGCCTCTTAAATGATGACAGTCCTATTAAGGCCCAAGTCTGTTATTTCAGGCAGTTGCCTGGAGGCCAAGTACAAGGAGCCATCAAACTGCTCTGGTGTGAATTTTGTTGTGGATCTGGAATTTTGTTTATCTTCTTACATGTGGCTAGCATTTATGATAAGTTAGGGCAACAGCAGACTAGGTGGGTAAGTGAGGGGAAAAGAGCCAAGTCGGCACTCTGGCAGCTTTGGACCCCTTGCCTGCTCAGTTTCTCACAGTGGGAGTGAGTGCTGTGCTGCTTATGGAATTGTGACCTGGGGTCTGAAAGCATGAAATATGGTAGTGGGACAAACTGGCCAAGGGAGAAAACTGCAGTTTAGACAAATGGAGAATAGCTCATGGATTATTGCTATCTTGTGATAACTTTCCAGTTAAAACTAAGAAGAACAGAAATGGGCTCAATTATGAAAAGAAAGGAAGGCCTTTTAAGAATAAAAGGAAAGAACCTTTAGGACTGTAATTCACAAATGAGAGCATAGGCCTGCTGTATTCAAACCAAAATTAGAGGATTCACCAGAAAGAACTGGTTGAGGTTTTAAGCTTTGAAGGAGTCTTACTGTCAGTATCAATTATCTACATATGTATGGCTGTAGTGCTTTTCTGGCTTTAAATGGCATGTTTCCTAAGAGTGATTAAGAAGTGAAATAAATTGAATGCAATTCAGTCATTTATCAGCACTAATATTTTTAAGGATAGAAGAGGGTTTTATTCATCATGTTTAGGGATTTAGCCTCAAGATGATCTGCTATAAATTGGGTGAGCCCTTGCATTTCCGTCAGAACAAGAAGACACTAGTATATCAGATGCTGCTGAGTTAGCCGTGTGATGTTTTGAAAGAACTACCATAGTTCATATTAACAATTTACACTTTACTTTATTTTGAATTTTAATCTTGAAATGGTCATGTGGAGACCTGTTGATACTGGAAGGTGTTATGAATCTATTTTAGCAAAACCTTGAAGAAAGTGTGGAATTTGGTTTTTCACAATAGTTGCACAGTAGTGTCAGCTGAATCTCTTTCCTCAGAAGTGGCCTCCACATTCCATTAACAAGGTGAAGAAAAAATTCTTCTTGGCAAGTGTAAGCATGTGACAGTGGTGATTCTTGATGTTTATATTATTAAATTCTTAATTCAATGATTAGTAAAGGAGCCAATAGTACTAGAAGGCAGGGAAAACAGTGGGGTTTTTTCCTGTGAGGAAGGGAAAAAAAGGAAATCCAGACTGACAGTTGAACTGGATGTATTTGTGTTATGTAAATTTGCACACTATTGAGAGACTTGCTAGATTGAAGAAAAAGATCCCGCTGAAAATGCTTGAGCCTTTTAATTAGCGAAAAACAGACTTACAGAGTAACTTAAATCTGATATACATAATAAGAAGTTGCAGTGTCTGCAGCAACTTCATATTACTGATAGCTCAAGGAATGTATGATATATGTATGGCATTACCAAATATATGCATAGAGTTGGTGCTTCAGCTATGCAAAATGGCACTAATCTGTACAGAATGAAAGTTGACACAGAAATTAGCTGCAGTGCATAGAGCGCTTGTGCCTGTCAGAAAACTGCAGGCTACAATTTCATGCTACATCCCTTGTGAGTTGTCGGAAGCATTTTTACTCCTTACATGAGAAACTAGCACTGAAAATACACAGTTAAAACTGAAGTTCATTGTTTACTTTCACGTTATACTCTGCTTGTCTGAGTTTATTTGATGTCACTGCAGTAAGTCATAGTAATTGAGTAAGAATATGGATCTAAATGCCTACCTATCCAATCTGTAGAAGGTATTTTCTCCTGAAATGTGCTGTTTCAAATAATGTGAAACTGGTTGAACTGGTTTAAGGTAAATTTTTGGCCGGGTTCTGCTGATTGTGTAGAGTAAAGCAAACATACCCCAAAGCTGGCACTAAACTCAAACCCTAGCGCAAACCCCATACCTTCAGAGGCAGTATCAGAGTCAAATAGATTCCCTTGCCCAGCAATGGGTTTGGGACTGGGGTAGCAGTACTACAGTAGTGTGCTGAATGCCAGTTAAAGAGTAGAGCTTTTCTGTAAAGGACTATTGTTGTCTGTATTTTTGCTTCACATAAAAAAAATTCTTTATTCTATTTAGGTGTTGTGGATACCTCTGAAATGCTCAAGTTCAGACCATGTAAAGTCAGTAAAGGAATGTTCATATCTTCAAAATAGTGATCTGTCCCCAGATATTTTTAAAATATCACCTTTTCCTTGACCTGCTTGTTGCTTGGCTAGTGCTCTCATCACATTAGTCTGCCTTGCTTGTTCTTCCTCTTCCCCTTTCTGTCTTCTGAAGATTCGGAAACTTCTCAAGCAGGATTGCAGAACTCATGGAAGAAATTAGCGTTATGTGACTCAGTATTTTTTTGTTGCAAGAGGCTGTTGCCATATTAACAATATTTTGCATCACAAAGTCAGTTCCATTAAATTTTCTTGTTCTGAGGAAAATAAATGAGATAACCCTGACATTTGGTCTTTTTGAGCCTGGAGCATTATAAAAAACAACCAAACAAAAAACCCCTCAAAAACCCCACCACAAACCACATGTAAGGGGGAAACTCATTTTTCTGTTCAGCCATTATCTGTTTTACCTAAGTCCCTTCTTTGCTCAGTGCTCAAGTGGAGTCTTCCAAACTGCTTCTTTAGGACTGCTAAATGGTGTCTTGCAATACAGTGCCTCAAGTGTAGAATGCTTTCAGAGGAAGTAATGACAGATTATCATGGCTGTTTTAGGAATGTGAGGATCATTAGGGAAGGAAAGAAACAAGACTTTTTTCCTTTTTTTGTGTTTTTTTGGGGGTTTGGGTTTTGTTTTGGTTTGGTTTGGTTTTTTTCAGGCTCTTTGGCGAGCCTTTCTAACTTAAAGCCAAAGCATAGCAGAGCCAGGGCTCACTGAAACTGGTGATTTACATCATTAGCTAAATCTCATTTAAACTTTTCATTACAGATCCTTAAATGCCTTTACACAGCACTGCATTTTCCTGTACTAACGTTTGGTTAAATTTCCATTGAAGAAAGAGTCTTTCAAAAACAATTCCCTGAAGTTAGCCTTTAAACTTAATTTCTGGGAAAACTTTTTAGAGTTTTCCCAGATATGTTTATGCAAGAAATTAAAGAAGTACTGTTCTACTGCTTAGAGAAAACTTCCATTACATTTCTGAAATATAATTATTTCATCTGTCATCCTTCATGTTACTAAATAAAAAATATATTTTTAGGAATTTTACCATTCTGGTATGCTTCATTCATTTCTGCGAGAATAATATTACACTTCTGAGTATAAATATTAAACTAAAACAGTTGTCAGTGCTGCTTTTCAAAGCTGTAACACTGATGTATTTTCCTGGGTGGGCTACAGTAATAGTGTAGGAAGAGGTATTTTGGACTCAATATCTGACAGTTCTTAAAGAAGCAGACTGGTAAAGTATCATTGGGAATTATTTGCAGCATCCTTGCTTGACCTCACATATGGCATTTGGGCTCACTCGTCTTGGCAAGAAACATCAACTACATCTATCTTTATCTTAAAAATGAGGGCATCAGATGTTGGTGGTACATTTTCCATCATTTGCCAAGTACTGTATTGGATTCTGGTCTGTTGCCAGGCTTGTTGCTGCTGTTTTGATATACTCTAGGTTGTTGTCCAAACAATTTTCCATGTGTCACACTTCTTACTCTAAGTATTACCAGGGGATTTAAACAGTAGTATGACACTACCGTTTATAAAAAAAACCCAAACCAAACAAAAAAACCTCAAACCTCAAAATAAACCTTTCTGTAAATAAAAAATTAGTTCATGAGGGCATTGTTGTGAATGTGGCTGCAAGGTCACAGCAAAATTAATCTCTGTTAAAGTGCACAGGAGTAAGAGATGATTATATGGGGTATACAGAAAGTCTAGTAGAAGCCTTACTAATCTCAGTGGAAAGATTTTAATTGTCTTCTGTACCAGTTATATTGGTTTCTTTGTACTGGTGTTTTAGACTGACTGATGGAAATGATGGAATTTTCTGTTTCTAATTTGAATATCACCTTATCCGCCAAATATATATATATGAAAGAAGGTCTGCTTTGTCGGGCTAAAACAAAATGTTTTTTGAAAAGCAAAAAAAAGTAGTTTCATTTGGCAAGTCAGTTTTTGTTTGTTTTTAATTATTTGGGTTCTAATGGTGATTTTATCCAAAGGCAAAGCTTTCCTCTGCTCCCCGTCCTGGATTATTGGTCATTTTTTAACACAAGCAAAGCAGCGTGATTGAAGGGGTGGATTTAGGTACTGTTTTGGATTAGGAAAGAGGAGGCAATTGTGGGTTTAATTGCCTTTTATACACAAGTTAGGACACTTTGTCCAAACATGGAAGTCTTGACTGCAATTCCTTCCTTCATTTCAGAGACTTTGAACCCATACCCACCATAATGTGTCCTCACCTATATTCTGGCCAGTTTTGTGTTCATTTTCTGTTTGCTGCCCATGTATACGAATTCTTAATTACTCATTGGAACACAGCCTGTACTCTGATGTTCCACTTTGCAACTAAGTGCTGTTAGCATGGGCCCCACAAATTCTGTCTCATATTTTGTGTGTGTTCCTCCTCTCTTTTTCCCTCTATATTTCTCCTTTTCTGCTAATACTTGCTATGTTTCATAGAATAAAATGGCTTGAACAGGCCAATTAGGAGCAGTGCATTCCAGAATAGCACTTAAGCTGGTGGCTTACATCAGAGTTTAGGGCAGGGAGATTTTGATTCCATTTCTCTTTGAGTCAGGGCCAATAGTCTTGTCTCCATGTAGAATGAGCACGCTGACTGTTGGCTAAAAGGGAACTGTCTCCAACACCATCACCTGGTGATAGGTATTTTCCTAGTTTTAAGCTGAGATGACTGGCAGAATAATCACACTTTTAAAGAACAACGCGTTTGCAACAAAATTGACCAGCTCAGCTCCATCAAGCTGAAAAATGCCAGTAATTTCATTTGACCTGATCAGGTGAGAGGCAAGGATGATAATGCTCAGGATAGCCCTTTTAAGTATTCAGCAGGATTTTTACTTAAAAACAATCCACAATTTAACTTTTATATTCTTAAGATACAGAGTAAGGCCCAACTAGCAGCGAAAGAAGCATGACAATGAGCAGTAAAATTAGGTCAAAAAGCAAGAATTAAAGAGATTAAGGAGACACACTAGGCTTAAGTAGAGGAATTGAGAACTTTCAGGAGTAACACTGATTGCCACTGACATGAGAACATGAAGAAAGACACTAATTCCTAAAGCGAGCTATAATAAGCCTGTGAAATCATATTGGTTGGTGGTTGCAAATACAGAGGTCTAGAGAAGAATGAAATGATGGCTGCTGTCAAGGAACCCTGACTTGTTTGATTTCCCAACCTATTTTCACTGAGGGATTCTAAGTAGCCCTCAGGATGAGTTTAGCATTTATCACTTCACTTGCCAGTTAACCGTGTAGTGTCTCTAGAGTTCCCATAAAGGTTTGTCTGATCAGTAGGTTAAATGTATCGAAGAAGTTCCTGGATTTCTTTAAAAATTAGATTACTGCTCATACAAGAGGGATAAATACCTCTGAAACAAACTACAGAGACGTGAAAAACAGTATTCCAACAAGAAACATTTGTGAGTCTTAACCTATGGAAATACATTAAGAATCATGTTAAATTAAAAATTGAGAAAATATAATGATGTCATATATTGTCATCAAATTTTTGCAATATGTGCATCTTAATTTATAACATTCTAGCTATTATAAGACTCTGTTTGCCTTGCTAAATCTTATAACATAAGGATAATTCTTGCCTCATCAACCTCTGTATAATTTCTGGAACATGAAGATATTAGTTTTATTCCATAAGCCAAAATTGTGTTTGGATGCTGTTCAAATTTTCTTTGAAATTATATGACCTGTTCTTTATAATTGGCATTGAAGTATGTTAGGGAGTGTTTTGTCTGGAGCTTAATGATGGTGATGATAGGGTTGAGTGTTTATGGGCAAGAATCGGGGGGAAAGCCAGCAAGGCAGAGATCATGGTAAGAGTCTGTTACAGACCACCCAACCAGGATGAAGAGGGAGATGAAATATTCTGTAAGCAGCTGGGAGAAGTCTCACAATCACTAGCCCTTGTTCTCATGGGGGACTTCAACTTACCAGATGTCTGCTGCAAATACAATACAGCAAAGAGGAAATCGTCTCAGAGGCTCCTGGAGTGTGTGGAAGGCAACTTCCTGACACAGTGGGTGAAGGACCCAGCTGGGGAAGGCACCCACTGGGCCTGTTGTTTGCAAACAGAGAAGGACTTGTGGGTGATGTGGTGGTTGGAGGCCATCTCGGGCACAGTGATCATGAAATGATAGGTTTTGATTCTTGTAGAAGTAAGGAATGGGGATAGCAGAACTGCTGCCTTGGAATTCCAGAGGGCAGTGTGGCCTGTTTTGGAGCCTGGTTAACAAAATCCCTTGGGAGGCAGTCCTGAAGGAAAAAGGAGTCCAGCAAGGCTGGACATTCTTCAAGGAAGAAATTTTAAAGGAGCAAGAGCAGGCTGTCTCTGTGTTCCAAAAGATGAGCCAATGGTTAAGAAGAGTAGCCTGGCAGAACAGAGATCTTTGGCTAGAACTGAGGAAAAGGTGGACAGTTTATGACCTTTGGAAGAAGGAGCAGGCAACTCAGGACTACAAGGATGTTGTGAGGTTATGCAGGGAAAAAACTGGAAGGGCCAAAGCCTAACTAGTACTTAATCTGACTACTGACGTAAAAGACAATAAAAAATGTTTCTGTAAGTGCATTAGCAACAAAAGGAGGGCTGAGAAGAATCTCCATCCTTTATTGTATGCAGGGAGAAACACAGTGACAAAGGATGAGGAAAAGGCTGAGGTACTTAATGCTGCCTTTACCTCAGTCTTCAATAGTAAGACCAGCTGTTCTCTGGGTACCCAGTCCCCTGAGTTAGAAGATAGAAATGGAAACATAATGAAGCCCCCATAATCCAAGGGGAAATGGTCAGTGACCTACACACACAACTAGACACACACAACTGAATTGGGCTGGATGGGATCTACACAAAGATGCTGAGGGAGCTGGCAGGAGTGCTCACCAAGCCCCTCTCCACCTTTTATCAGAAGTCCTGGCTAAGCAGGGAGGTCCCCAGTCAGCTGGAAGTTAGCAAAGCTTACACCCATCTACAAGAAGTGCTGGAAGGAGGATCTGGGAAACTACAGGCCTCTCAGCCTGACCTTGGTGCTGGAGGTTACGAAGGTCATGTTGACTGCCATCACACAGCACATACAGGACAACCACATGATCAGGCCCAGCCAGCATGGGTTTATGAAAGGCAGATCCTGCTTGATGATCCTGATCTCCTTCTATGACAAGATGACCTGCTTAGTGCATGAAGGAAAGGCTGTGGATGTTGTTTACCTGGACTTTAGCAAAGCCTTTGACACAGTTTCCCACAGCATTCTCTTGGAGGAACTGGCTGCTCATCGCTTGAATGAGTGTACTCTTTGCTAGGTAAAAAGCTGACTGGCTGGTCCAAAGATGATGGTGAATGGAGTTAAATCCAGTTGGCAGCTGGTCACAAGTGGTGTTCCTTATGGCTCAGTATTGGGGACAGTTCTTTTTAATATCTTTATCAATAATCTGGACAAGAGTATTGAGTGCACCCTCAGTAAGTTTGCAGATGACACCAGGTTGGGCAGCAGTGTTGATGTGGCTGAGGGCAGGAAGGATCTGGACAGGCTGGATCGATGGGCTGAGGCCAGCTGCATGGAGTTCAAGAAGGCTGAATGCTGTGTCCTGCACTTGGCTCACAACAACCCCAGGCAGCACTACAGGCTTGGGGCAGGGTGGCTGGAAAGCTGCCTGGTGGGAAAGGACCTGGGGGTGTTGGTTGACAGCTGGCTGGACATAAGGCAGCAGTGTGCCCAGGTGGCCAAGGTGACCAATAGCATCCTGGCTTGTATCTGAAACAGTGTGGCCAGCAGGACAAGGGCAGTGATTGTCCCCCTGTACCCAGCACTGGTGAGGCCGCACCTTGAATCCTGTGTTCAGTTTTGGGCCCCTCACTGCAAGAGGGATGTTGAGGTAGGTGCTGGAGCATGTCCAGAGACGGGCAACGGAGCTGGTGAAGGGTCTGGAGCACAAGTCTGATGAGGAGCGGCTGAGGGACCTGGAGCTGTTCAGCCTGGGGAAAAGGAGGCTCAGGGGAGACCTTATCACTCCTTACAGCTCCCTGAAAGGAGGTTGGAGTGAGGTGGGTGTCAGTCTCTTTTCCCAAGTAACAAGTGATAGGATGAAAGGAAATGGCCTCAAGTTGTGCCAGGGCAGGTTTAGATTGGATATTAGGAAAAATGTTTTCACTGAAAGTGTGGTCAAGCATTGGAACAGGCTGCCCCGGGGAATTGGTTGAGCTGCCTTCCCTGGAGGTATCTAAAAGATATGTAGATGTGGCACTTAGGGATGTGGGGGTTTTAAGTGGTGGACTTGGCAATGCTAAGCTAACAGTTGGGCTCAATGATCTTAAAGGTCTTTTCCAACCTAAACAATTCTATGATTCTATGATTCTTTGAAGTTAAGAGCCAGGAATAATACCAGCAGAGTGAAAATCCTGTTAAATTAGTGAATTAATTTGACCTGTGTTAATTTTTGTTTGGTTTTTTTTGCCTAGATGAGAATTTCTTAAGTTAGTATATTGTGGCTTGTTTTCTCTAGGGTTTTCTTCACTTAGTCTTTCTTTTACAGATTTAACTAATTAGGTTTTGGTTTTAGTACTAGAAAGAATTTCATTTAGCAGTAGGCCCTTAGGAAGCTCTTTGAAAAGACAGAATTTTTCTTTTTTTGCCCTTTCTGAAAAAGGATTTTAGCTTGTTAAAGTTCAAGTCATTAGTAAAACATTAATTCATTCAGCTTGATACATCATTGCCCTGAATGTTTGCCAGGATTCCAATCTCAGTAACTTTTAACTTAAGTACCAGCCTAGCATTTCTGTCATTCTGCTGTATAATGTGCATTTTCTTCAAGACTGTAGGAATGCTGTTACCACACACCTTGCTGCCTCTGTAAAGCTTTGTAGTTAGGGTGTAACATAATAATTAGAGAGGGAATTGTACCTTTAAAGAAAGATTTGAAGCCTAATTTAAAGCCCAGTGCCTCCAGTGAGGGTCTTTGTGCCTAGAGGTTTGTGGTTTGATCCTGCATTACTGACATCTGTGGGAATAATTTCTTCACTTACTAATGTGATGTTCAAAAGGAGGTTGTAGAAGATAAGATTCTCGTAATTAATAGCAAGCTATTATTTGCTGTCCCTAAAACTATTTTACCCAAAAATCTTTTTATTTTAGGGCCCTCAAAGTATTTGATTTCTTATTCTGATGTCTCCTCTTTAGGCAAAGCTTGTGAGCTCAAGAGCCCAAGACACTGTAACCAGTTAAATAAAACCCACTGGATTACTCTGTATATTATTTGAAGACTTTCCTGGGCTTTATGCTGAATTCATTCACTGTCTGCACTGTTTAATCTCACTAATACCCTCTAAACTGGCTCATCATTACAGTAGAGGATTTGTAGTAGTGTGTTCAAATACATCCCTTCAGAGAGAACTGCACTGAGAGTCTTTAAAATAAATATAGATGAATCTAATGAAGAGGAAACTGGTCATTACCTTTTTTTTTTTCTTTTCTTTTTTTTTTTTTCCTGGCAGATGCACGACTGCATCACTGGTCTTCTCCCTCAGGGATAGGTGATGCAGTATTTTACACTGGTGATCCAAATGGCAGAACTGCTCTAGTGGAAACTTTGAGTTGGGTTATGTCCTGGATTCCTAATCAAGTGAAGGTCCTTAAAATGCTGAATTTGTGGCTGTAATAAATTTAGGTCCTCTCCATTACCAGTGACAAAATGAGACACACCTTGAGGGTGGGTAGATTAATATGTGACACAGGAGCAGTTGCTCTGAATTCTAATCCAGTTTTGCCCATATTTCTCTTTCCATGTGTACTTAGAATTGCATAAATCGTGTGGGTATTAAACAGGGCAGTTTTCAGCACTGGCAAAACTTACAGGTTAGTTGGTGAAGTGGGCATTTTCAAGCTTGTTGAGTGATTTGGGCATTATGCTAAACTTAACGAAAGGACATGAGATTGCCAGTCTCTTGCTTTTACGTAATAAATCATTGCGTGCTGTATTCACTGCTGATACTTGAAACCTGTGCTCAGTTTTCTCTGCTGCCTGAGGAAGTTTAAATGGATACTTCATACACAATTGCTGTAGCCTTTAGGCTATAGGAAATGTGAGGTGAATCCCTCTCATTGAAGCAGAATCATTTTGTGTGGAATGAGTAACTGTTCACTGTCAAGCACAGAACAGGCTTCCTGTCCCACTGCATCAAAACCAGGCCCTTTTGGGCTGCTGCTTGACTCTCCTGAATTCTCTGCTCCAGCCAGCACAGTGGAAAAGTCTCTTCCTTCATAATCTTCCCTCACGTGAAAGCCTAACACCCCATTTTCCCTGACCCCTAGGAATTTTGACGTATGCCTGTGTTCAGTTAAGTTTTCAGCTCTCTGTCCTCTATCTCCATCCAAGCAAACTTTTTTTTTTCCTTCCTCTGTCTTTTCTCTGCCTTCTGCTTGCTGCCATAGCCTAGTTGTACCAATAATCATCAAGAGCTTACTAATCAGACGACTAGCTCTGCTAGGGATGAAGGGATGCCTTTTCATAGCAGGAACTGGGAAAAGTTGAGTTAACCTGTGCTCCTGCAGAGTCCTGTTGTTTGTACACCAGTGGCAAGTTGGAATGACACAAAGCAAAGCATTGCTTTTGGCACTGTTTTGCCACCAATGAAAAAACATGGGGAAAAAAAAAAAGAAAAAAGAAAGAGTTGTGCTTAACCCTCCTGAATACATTCTGATGGACTGAATCTTTCACCCTTCAGGGTAGGTGAAATAGACAGACCTTCAGCATTAAATTGAAGTGATGTGGGCTGCTTTGGTTGAAAGGGCCTAAAAATGAAGGACTGTAATCCTGTCATTGGGATCTATCAGCCAGCCCATGAGCCTGCATATTGTCATATAGATCTAACTTTTTCCCTCACTTAAAGACAGGCATATGTAGTATGTAATACAGATACTGTAGCAATAGCATAGCAGAGTCCTGTGTGTCATTTTAAGATGCACAATGACTATATGCTTTGTGCTTATTTTCAGATATACTGCTTCAGATCTATAGAAGGGTTACAACTGAGCTTTATTCAAATAAGTAGGAGAATTTTCACAGCAGTGGTTCTGCCCTGAATCATAATGCATAATTCTTGATTTTCAGTTTATGAAGAACAGAGGAACAGATCACAACAGAAAAAAGTTTTATTCACTCATTTATTTATTTAATAGAAAATAACTCCTTTCAGAAAAAAAAAATATCTGTACAAGCACACTTCCTACCTGTAAAGTATCTTATTGTATGTGTACCTGTTCCCGACTGAGCAAACACATTCACCATTCCGCATCTCTGCATTAAGATAGTGAGCCTGCAGTGATTCCTGTGTCATGTCTTCACGATCCTGAATTATACTGCTATTTGAACTCCTTTTCTGAACTATTAGGTTCACAGCACAAGTAAATTCAATTATTTTAATTAGCTCATGAAAATATATCTGCACCATATTCCAGTTAATGACCAGCAAATGTTCACTAACACTTTAGGAAAGAGGATGAGAAAGGGAAAGGAAATATTTTTTATGAGGTCTGTCTTTTTTTTCCTTTTTATTGAGTCTACTTACTACATCCCCTGAAACAGCCTAGATTTAACTAATCCCCTTTCTCTGTCATCAGAGAGCTGTTTCTGAGAAAGAGTTGTTTCTGAGAAAAAGCTCTTTGCTACTCTTTAGGGTGGCTGCAAATTGAAAGAAGCCTCAAAAAAGTTGAGAAATACACATCCATTAACTAAAATGGTCAACTTAAAGTTGTAGTAACTTCAGCACATTGAGGGATAAGCAAATGTAATCTTAGACTATTAGTCTCTATGTAGTTTCTGCTATTATTTATAGTAGTTTGATATTCATCAGTCATAGGAATTCTGCTTGAAATCACATGATAAAATTATTTCCTCCTCTTGATTACTATTATTACTGCTTATTAAAGCAAACAGTTCTAAATATGCAGCTTGTGATTTTTCATGGTTCTTTACACTTCCCTTAAATGCACATGTAAACCAGACCTTATTCATTGTTTTGAAGTCCCAGATTCATCTAAGCATCTGAGGAGCGTAGCTTGTTAGCACAGCCAGCCCTGGAACAATCTTTAATTGCTGAATTGTTGAGATCTCAAATGACTGCATTACCTGCTGGAGCTTCCTGCTTTTAGGGAAGCATCACTTAAGTACCTCAGACATTGCTCTTACATGTGATGAATCTGTTCTTTATTGAACAGTCTTCCCTTGGTTTCCACAACTGAAAGAGAATAAATCTACCCCTGTGAACTTGACTTACAGTTTAAGTAAGAGTATGTGCAAATGTAGGTTAGGTCTGTGGACAGAGCTGAATTTCCTATCTGGGAAATGCAGATGTACCTTGATTTGGCCACACTTGCATTTCCTTGATTATCCTCTCATCAATAGGCAATGTATTATTTTGGTAAAAAAATAGTTCATCTGCAGGTTTTTTCCTTGTAAGTACTTCTGCTTTGTTCTTTGCATGGAATAGATACACATTGGTGCAAAAATATGTTCTAAGACATCTATAGATTCTGTGGTTAAATCTCATATTTTCATAACTTTGGAATTGTTATGAAAAGTAATAATTGTAGTGTAGTTTTTTATTCATAGTATTCATTTTGACTTGTGAAGTTTTTGCATAGTTCTGTCCATGTAGCTTAGTTCTTCAGATTCATTTAGTGAACTGAGTTGCAAATACTTCCAGCTTAAGTCCACTTCTGTTCTTTGGGTTTTTTGTAGTCCTGTTTGATGATTTCAGAATGAGTATTACTATGGTGAGATTTAATATTAGGTATTAAGATAATGACAAAGAGTTAATATAGGCTTTCTTTCACAGCATTTGACATAGCCATGCATGACAAGATGATTTTAAACATTTAACCAACACTGAGTTTCATAAAATGACAGTATGAACAGCTTGTTAAGGATCATGGATCTTGTCAACTTTAACAAAAGCTGGGAAGTGTAATTTCCTAGGAGGCCTTGTTTCATAAACTTAACAATAATGGTGATTTTGTGAAACAAAGAGTCTGAGCTGCTTCTGGTCTGCTGGCAGTTTCTGAATGCTCGATTTCTATATTTCACCCATGGTAGGAAGTGGCATAACAAGGGTCAGTGGTTGGAAACTGAATGCATAACAATTCAGATTAGAGATATAGGAATGCAGTTTTTAAGAGCAAATGCTCTTAACTGGTAGCAGATTTTCAAGGCAAGTGGTGAATTCTCCCGATGTTTTAAAGAATAGATATCTTATTGAAAAAAACCCACCTGTCAAACTACATCCAACACAAAGTTACTGGATGGAATTTTATGTTCCTTTAATACAGAAGATCAAGCTAAATCACTATGAATGCTTCTTTTGGCCTTGAAATCCATGGAGCAGGAATTTATAGAAACTCTCAACTATTACTGATTTTGCATGGAACTAGAGTCAGCAACAAAGCTCACTTGGAGCTCAGTGAGGAAAAAACTGGAAAGAGAATATATTATTTGCAGGAAATTCTTGCCACTGTTATTCTTCCAGATTGTATATATAATAAACAATTCTTACTCCTCACTGGTCCCCCTCCAAGATCCTTAAGGAAATTAAGAAGTATATTGTGAAAGTCATAGAAGGACCTTTAAATCACATAGCTGAGAAGTCAAGAATTTACAGACGATAAAATGAAAACTGAATGGTACAGCCCTCAAAACCTGTGGTTTGTTATGTCTTTTCATAAAGTCACTAGTAACATTATTTGCTTAGTATTTCAACATACAATCTTATCCCTCTCCCACCCACACACATTCTTGTAAAGTGTATCTCGTTGATCTTAATGTTATCTTAACGTTTTTCACCTCAGGGAAGTTTACAAAAAGTTCTAAAAGTAAGCAGCACTTTAAAAAAACAGCCAAAAAGAATAACGAAACCTAAAAATCTAACAGTCTTGCAGAATTTTAAAACAACCTTTTGCATTTAACAATCCAAAAGCTAAAATTTGCAAAATGTACTTATTTTTGATGTTCAAAACCACATAATGTGCCAGCTTTTCTTAAAATCACATTATATATAAATATAGGTGCTATATTTTTTAGAATTCTATTTTTTATCCTGTTCTTCTTAGCTAGATCAGGGTTATTCTGATATAATCAAGTGAAATAAGTCCATCCTTATGTAAATGAAAATGGAACAAGACTGTCCAGCTTTCCACCCTCTGCTTGACAAAATTACTCCCACAGAGGTTATCCAACACGAATTCTACCTGATTATTGTGTTGCTTGGAGGAGTTCAGCAGATCAGAATGATATTTCATGTTCATTACACTGCTAGCCCCTCTATGGATGCACTGTCAGATGACAGCAAATGTGGGGATATGAGTGACACTCTTCTATGACTAGATCATGTAACCACCCACTCCTATAGCTCTCCAGTGGCCCATGCAGAGTTACTTCACTTTTGTTTAGCTATGCGGACTTGAACTGATGGTCTGTAAGCTAAATCTTTTAGTCTACTATAACAGGACTATACATACGAGCATATATGTATATATAAAGGACTCTGTATAGTCCTTAAGTCAGCTGGCCTCTTCGACTTTATATAGCAAGTACATATTCTAGTGGGATATCTTTCTTTCCTGCTGCACTCCTGTTTTTTTCCCATATTGCACTGAGGTTGCTTTGGTGAGTAGCATGGTTCACAGTTAAGTCTTGAACTTTGAATTCTTGAGATGCCTGAACTGGCTTTCTACCCAAAGAAAAGCAAGTATTCTTTCAGTGCTTAGCTTTGTATAAACAGGTCTTTACCCTGACCTTTGCTTATAGATATTGTTATGCAGTCAGCTAGCTACACTGGAAGGAGACAGAGCATACTGTTTCAAGCAACAGTCAGTTTTAAAATACATTAAAAAATGCACATTTCTTCTGCATAGGAAATACTCCAATTTTTATGAAAAATAATTATTTGGGGGCAGGAAAACAGTCAGGAGATACTGTCACGCTTGTACAGAATACTTTTTAGGTCAACTTTTAACTCTCACTGTTCACACTATCTGAAACTATTGTTCTCAGGCCTAACTCGCCTTTCCAGTGTAGAGTTGATAAGAGATCATGAAGAAGATGATAAACAGAAGTTTCAGGATTAAGAGTAAAATGAAATATTTGGGGTGGGCTTTCAGTGCAAAGTGGTGTCCATGAGTAAATTAAAAATGTATATTTGGGTTTGGTTTTTTGTTTGTTTGTTTGTTTTCATTTTAAGTAGCTCTTACTCTGGTCTTCTTTTAAAATCCTTTAATTACTTATTGCACAATTTAGTAGTCCTTGGCTTATTCCTTACTAAGCTAAAAGAATCGCTTCTTTTCCCCTCCATAAATACATTGCCCTTTGGGCAGTGTTGTTCAGCTCCATTCCAAAATACAAGCCTGTGCGCTAAATGGCATTGAATAGGATATACAGGAGGAACAAAGGTATGATTAATTGTACGTGCTAACATATTTGCTTTACTTCAAGCTAGCTGCATAGCTTAGAGTAGCAGAAGCCACGGCGTGCATTCTAGCGTATGTCAATCTAAGCACACACTCTCTATATGTTCTGGATATACATGCTAAAAAAATGACAAACAATGCTAAAACCCACATTGCAATTCTTTAATTGCTAATGTTTGGGTGCCAGCTAGATCAGTCTGGCACAGGTACACTATCATATACTAGTATCTTACCTTTGCTTTGTAGATATGTCTTCTATTAATAAGATTTGGCCTAATACAAGTTTGGAGGGGACCTGTAACATACTTCCCTGGGCAGGCGGTGGTTGTTTCGGTTTTTTTTTAAATGGAAGCTCTAAGAGGCAATATATTTTAGTACTCTGCTCATTTATTACATCATAACAAAATTCTTCTCATCAACGTACAGCCAAATTTTGCTCTTTCAAATTCAGAAAGAAAACAGAAAGGATGGGAGTCATGTGGTTTAACAAAGGTGTCCAACTGTATGGTTCAAAATCTAATGGTAATTTTGGGAATGCTTTTCTAGTTAATGTAGTTGTTAATCTGATTAAATAAATGTGATTCATCTCAGTCTAAGAGACAAACTAAGAGTAGCTGACATTTTTCTCCTGGGGTGCTTTATTATTTCTCCATTTATGGTAGGGGGGACCTGGTATAACTAGAAAAAAATTAGGCATCTAAAGATGAAGATGAATCCCACTTCTCATCAATTTTATTTATGGGTGCAGGTTGCAAAAAATAATGATTTGAAGCAGTTTCTAAAATATCTGAATTTGGATAAAAAGTTCGTAGAAGGGTAAGGAATATATATAGTTGGGAACATCTGTTTTAAAATATTTGAAGTACTTGCTCAAACCAGTGTATGCTCCTCTTGGAGTGTAATAGAATTTCCTTAGTAATTTTCCTTTACTGAATATTTGTGTCTGTGCCTTCTAATGTTCAGTATCTGATTACACTGATACCAATGCGACCTTATCGCCTTCAATAGTATCCTAGCTAGCGTAACAGTATTTGTCAACTGGCCTACTAATGCATTAATGATCAGTCAGTGCTCTTGGTCACGGACATTGTGAAATACTAATTTTGTAATTCTGTTGTCTAGGTGTATAAAGGTGTGTATCGTTGAGGAGTTCTAGTTTGTACTGTTTCAATTAACCTCTTGGAAATTAACTCACCATCTTTAACTTGTTTTGATTTAGAGTCTAGTTCCAGGCACTTGTTTTTCTTTATCAAAGGTGTGACTAAAGGACCTGGATCCTTTCCCCCCCTCCAGGTTTTTCCTTCCTATGTTGCAACATTGTGTAGTTTTTAAAAAAAATATGTACATTTGTAACTAAATAGTTAATTTGAACGGGGTTTTCTCCAACTCAAATATACAGTACTTTTGCTGCAGTATATGCAGTATATACAGTATATACAGATATACCCTGCTGACAGTAACCACAAAAAATACACTACCTTTGCATGCATAATTCCGTGCTTTAGATGTCTGGGGATCTAGATGCTAGCCTTAAGTTAAATTCTCATTTAGAGTGAGGAATTCTGAAGTGTTAAAAAAAGATGCAGAAGGCAAAAGTGAAAGGGAAGCACAGTCTGGGTGATCTTTATTTACTGTGACATTTCCTTTATATAATCTATCAAAAATCAACCCATAACAAGAAAAGTGCTGAAACAAAGACATCACTGAAGACGCAATCCACATTAATTGTACTGTTAAATTAATATTTGGAAAAAAAAAAAAAAAAGAATTAAGAAAAGAAGTGACTGAGCTTCCCTACAGTGTAGGCACTTACTTAAATCAGCAGAAAATAACCTAGAGGCTGCTAAAATTTAAAACTGTCCTTTGGTAACAGAAAGGCATATTGCTGTTGTGTGTGTTATCTGGAGGACAATGACTGGTAAGACTCGTTATATATATTATGGTTGAATCAGTAGTTAAAAATAGAGTATTTAAAACTTTGAATATTTTTATATTGGGTTAATACTAATAAGCAGAAATTCCTTAATCCACTAGGATACTTCTGATATTAGAAAAGATAGTGAATTTGTTAGAAATCCAAATCAGCTGTATGAAAATCAGTCTTCCTCAAAGCCCTTCCCAAACAGTTGTTACAGTAGCTAAGAAATTCTTGTACATCAGTGAGAATAGATGTTTTTCTGCTTTAGATGTGGGCTAGACAACAGTAAAATTTAGTAGAGATTAGCTTTTAATTGTCGTTAACAGGATTTTTGTGATGAGGATGCTGCAATTTCTTTCATAAGGAGTTTGTGGTAAACAGTGCAAGTGAGCAGCAAGGGGTCATCTTTACAAATGTTTACAAATGACAGAACCCAGAGGTGTTAGACCTGGAGGAAACCAGGAGGCCCAAAAAAACCCCAAAGTGAACACCCATGATAGCTGGTATTGTTCACTTACAGATGCCTTGTGTCCATGTTCTTATACCATGTGAGTGTGAGACCTTGTTGAGCACCATAGGGAGGAACCTGCCTCATCATCAGGGTGCACCTTATTCTGAACAGGTCCTGATCAAGGATAGAGGACTGTAACACCACAGTGCCCCCCATGGAATAAATCTACAGGATGCCTGGATGTGCAGTGGAGCTGTTCACCCGAGTAGCTGAGTTTCTGAAAAATATATAGCTCCTGAACATCACTGTGGACTGTCATTGAGATGCTTATTTTATAAAAGAGACAACAAAAGAAGATGGTGGCTGTAAAGAACAGTAATTGTTGAGAAGGTTTACTAGAGATCCTTACATACTGCTTTGCTTTATGCAAGGAGAAATAAAAAAAATATTACATTTATGAGAACAACACTGTTTTACAAATTTTATAGTGAAGTCATTGAATGCTTTTAAAAGGTTAGAATTCATAAGGAACATAAAATAAACCTAATGATCTAGGATACATTTTTTGTTGTTGTTGTTAATAAAAAAGATGTAAACTGAAAAATGCTCCATGATGTCATGGTACTTCTTGGTCATTGGTGGAAGTTAGAAAAAAGGCTGGTTCTATGCATACAGTTCCATAAGTCCCACATAGAGTTTCCTTTGCTGAAATTAATATTGTGGAGAAATTCAGGTGTGAATCACATAAAAAAAAAAAAAAAAAAAAAAAAAGATTGGCCCAATAATTGAAAACCTATTTTAAAAGAGGGATAAAATGAAATGAAGCTAAAAGTAGATTTGCAGGCTTGTCTGATTTTGACACTGGGTAAATTAAAATTGCATATGCTGAGGCTTCTGTAAAATTCTATAATCTTTCTCTAGCTAAGAAAACTTTGCAATTCTTTTCACCTTCATGGTGTTTTTATTATGGTGTGCTCTGAATTTCAGAGCATATCAGAAGTGTCTGTTTATCAAAATTTATCAAAGGCTGAGGGCTGTACAGTTAATCTAATGTGTCTTCTATATTACTCCTACCTAATCTTTTTACAAACTGATTTCAGTGCATTTGTTTAAAGTTTAAATATGTGTTATTCATAAAAACAAAATTCAAGTTCGGCATTTTGCCTTTTCTGGTGCTTGGAGATGGTCGTGATTCCTCTTTATTTCTCTATATACGTAATTATTGCAACATATGCAGTAGACACTGAGAACAGTTTTAGTAAGTTGATGGAATTTATAGAAGTAAGATTGGGTTATCTTTTTCTTCACTGTAAATTCATTCATAGTGGCCATTTCTTTTATCTAAATAGTTGTCAAAGAATACAGAGACAAACTTTTGGTGGAGTGAAATACCAAGAAGTTGTGACTGAGATAAAATAAAACACTTAGACATGCAAGTAAAATTGTTATCTACTTTATATAATCCTTTTAATATACCAAATGATTAGAGAAAATAGGGATTTGAGCACAGAAGATTGCAAAATTGAAACTAAAACACTGCAAACACTTCTTTATACATATTTAGCTATATTTGTGTGAGCATAGAGTGTCCTGATCATGTATGTTTATACCCATGTGCCTACAAGAAATGCGGTGAATCTATTATCTGTGAAGTTAAGGAAACAGAGACATTATGTTTACACTGAATAGTCTCAGCTTTTACTACGAATGAATAATATGATTAGAAGAGAATCTAGTGCTTTCCTAGTCTTTTTATGCCTCTAAGTGGAGAAAGGATGGCTTTGAGATGGAATTGTTAAAATGGATTTTATTCCTAATTCTTCACACTTGGTATGTGATTGTACGCAAGCCATAAAACAACAGAACAACAATGGTTTTCAGGCACCTCTGGAGATCATATAGTCCAATACCCCTGTGCAGAGCAGCCCTAACTAGAGCTGGTTGGCCAGGAATGAGCCCCGTCAATTTTTTAGTATCTCCAAGGATGGAGACTCCACAGCTTCTCCAGACAGTCTGATCCAGTGCTTGAACGCCCTCACAGTAAAGAAGTTTTTTCTCATGTTTGAATGTACCTTGTAATTAAATTTGCCCCCATTGTTTCTTGTCTTGTCACTGGGCTCCTCTGAGAAGAGTCTCCCTCCCTCTCATTACACCCTCCCATCAGGTATTTATAGTTTGCTAAGTTTCCCACCTGAGCCTTCTCCAAGCTGAACAATCCCAGCTATCTCAATCTATCCTTGTGTGTTTTGTGCTCCAGTTCCTTAATCATCTTTGCGGCCCTTTGCTGGACTTGCTCCAGTATGTCCATGTCTCTCTTTGTATTGGAAAGCTCAGAACTGGGCCCCGCACTGTGTGTGTCTCACCAGTGCTGAGTAGAAGGGAAGGATCACCTACTTCAGCTAGCTGGCAGGTCATCCTAATGCAGCCCAGGATGCTGTTGATGTTCATACTATCCTGTATCAATCTAGATAAACCCAAGGCTTGTATTGTGGCAGTAAGAAAAATCTCAGTTCCCCATTACTTCATTCAGCTGTGAAGAAGCAAGACTAATATTTCAAGTATTCAAACTATCATGGCTATAAGTAGCTTACAAATTTGATCTGCAAGAAGCATTTCCAAATTAGCATGAATCACTGATAGCTAAGTTAGGGCTAGAAACTGTTTTCCACATTCAACGTGAAAATAGAGCATGGTTAGTAACCACCAACTGTAAGAAGAAAGTACATCTTATAGTAGGATTGTGGGGAAATCACATACAAGGCTGCATCAGCAGCTCACAGGATTTATTACCATTCAGTACCTTGGCTCATGGTAAGCAGCTGCAAACTTGTTTTCTCTCTCCCCTCTTTGTATGGTGTGAGTCATATACTGGAGCATGGACATTGCTGTCCACAATGGCTGGTAAAATTAGGAGAATCAGACTTGGGAGGCAAGCTTGAAAGTGTTAATTTCTCTTTCCATTTAACTGGGGGACAGATAATACATAATCGTGTAAGGGGTATGAAAGGATATTTTGAAAGTGTATGAACTATGATAAAAGTGTAGTGCTTTACAGCTGGAATGAATTCCATCCCTCATTTTTCATTTAGATTAATGAATCAGATGCTGTTTGGCTGAGGGGAGTAAGAGAGGGAGACAGAATCCATAATCCATGCCACCTAGCTCTTAACACTTATAAGTGATGCCTCCAGAGCTTTATTTAGGAGATGTCGATGCCTCTAGAAGGCATTTCAGGTCTTATGCAGGCCAAGTAGCCCTCTGGAGTTTCTTGATTCACTCCATCATCTATTTACAGACTTTAGAGCAGTTGGGTTCCTCCCTTAAAATGTGGTTCAATGATACAGTCAAATTGACTTAATTACTTGCTGCTGCCAAAAGAGAGCCCCTCTTCCTCCCTCATCCTTTCCTATCTCATCTTACACCAGTTTATAGCATGCTAAATTGATTGAACTAACTGTCCTGGCAGAAAGCCAGCAGCTTTTTAGGCAAAGTGAGTAGTAGGATGTTGGGTTGGTTTACCAGACAGGCAGTGATGAGCAGCAGGGAGGCCCCATAGCTAGGAATGGGGGGGACTGGAGGAGGTGAGAGAGAAATGGGGTTTCCCCAGTTGAGGGCTTTGAGCTGTTGGGTTGGTTCAGCTCAGTTGTTTAGCTACCCTTCACAGACTGCTTGAGGCAACCTGGAATTGTGCTGCCTACCAAAGGGGAAGTCCCACCTCCTCTTTGCATCTGGCTGTACATGTCCTCTGTTCTGGCACTAGCGGTGATGCAGCCACACACAAAGGCATGGATTCACCCTACCTACAGCATCCCATAATTAATCAGTTTAAGGCCATCTTGCTACCACACCCTTGGGCTCCTCAGGCTGTGAAGGTTTAATAGTTAGATGAATAAACAACTCTGTAGATACTGTTATAAAAGTTTTGTTATGGATTTCACTGACTGGTGTCTTAACAGCTGAACAAAGATGGTTTATAAAATGATGAGTGCATTTAGTTTGTAAAATGTCATTCCAGCATGACATCTCCATTAGTACCAAGGTAAATTTTTCTTGCATGTTTGAATATGCCATAAAAGATTGTATATTTTTAATAATAACATAAAAAATAAAAAGAAGAAAATAATGACAAATAAAGAATAAGGTGGAAAATTACATACATGTTTGTGATATTTATGAGAAAAAAATCTTAATGTGTACATAAGGTAAGTGTGGTTCAATGGTTATGTATAGCATTGCACACATTATAAACTAGAATAAGTTTTATATCTTCCAGTTCATAATATTCTAATCACTTTTATTAAATGTTGAAATAATTTTAATTGTTCAATAAAGGAAATATCTGATTTTCTTTAGAATGTTGTGTCAGTGTTTGTGATGGATTTAGCTTGGAATTGAGGTAACAAGTGATGAAAATATAACTTAATTACTCTTGTGGAAGGAACATCACTTAACAAAAAGTGGATCAAACATCTTAAGTACATGACACAAGGTGGTGGTTTGCCTGTTGTAGGAGACATGTGGTTTGATTACTGGAATGCTGGCTCGTGCAGCTGTATGTTTTGGCATTATAATCCTATAAAACTTGTGCAATGGAATGATCCAGCTGGCTATGTCTTGTGTTCTACCATATTAAATGGCATCCCTTACATCAGCTATTTGATTAACAGGTTGAATATGGTGCCCATGCAATGAATACATCATTGAGATAGTATCTTTCGAGATGTCAAAAGGTACAGGGAGTGATGAACCAAGTCATCAGGCAAACACTTCAGTGTTTGAGTAAAGGCTACTGGAAAACTACATCACAGTTTTTTTAAAAAAACCTGGTTCATTGGTTTTGTTTCTCCTTCTTTAAAAAATAAAAGGTGCATCTCTATCATTTTAAGAGAAAAGGTCTTCTGAAATCCAGAATGCATACCTGTGCTCAATTGCTTTGAAACAGTGTTTAAGAAATTACTGGTATTGTGCATGTCAAGGCCAAGTAACCTACTACCTGGTACTGAATCAGTAGCCTTCTAGTGCTGGGGATGACGTCAGGAGCCCATATTCGTAGGCCTGTGCCCAGGAAATAAGGGCTTGTTTGAAAGCAGATGAAAGTACTCAGCATCTGTCCTGAATTTGTGATGAAAAGCCCTTTCTTTCCTTGCAGGTACTTCAAGGAAAGTTAGGGAGATGGGTCTCCTAACCAAGGCACCTTAACTTTGCTGCCCAAGTTAGGCTGTGAAAACAGCCCCACGGGGTGGGGTGGCGTGGGGTGCGGGTTTACTCCTGTCGCAGAGATCCAGATCAACTGAATTAAGGGAAATGATATTACATTTATTGAAATATATTGTTTATTTTAAAGTGAAGAATTTGATCAGCAAGGGAATTGATTGATAAAGACATTCTAAGTAGTCTCATTTTGCACAAACTCTGTGCTTGTGTGACCTTCTTTTCAGTCAGTAACTGTCCATTGCTGTCTCTGACACTACTGGGAAAAATCCAGAGATGTTTCTATACTAAAACAAGAAACTGCAGCATGTTTGTTAAGACATGCAGTGTCTGTAGAGATGCCAACTTACTCTGACATTTTACTATCCCTTTTGCGTAACAAAGAAAATGTTGCCTCCAGAGATTTCTTTCTGAAGATGCCTCTGCTTAGAGACAGTGCATGCAGGTGCATGCCAGATTTCCTGTTTGTGTTTTGTGCTTGGTGTTGCAATATTTTTTAATCTAACATAATCTCATACTGTAGAGCAAATCACTTTACATTTTCATACACATCAGTGACAAGGTGTTTCTCATTTCCCAAATAGTGTAATAATGAGCTATTTTATGGCTTAACAGAGATGATTTTGATGTCAATATACTCTGCTTCAGAGTATATTATATCAGTGTTGCAGTTAACCAGGTTATTTTTGCATGGAAACAAAATTCAATCTTTTTGCACTTCTGGAGAAGGTGATATGGTAAGCTGACTTCTAAACTATTTTGAACATTCACAGTGATTCTGGGCTGCATCAAAGGACACCTAAAGCCTCTATTCATGATGGATGCTGTGTGTAAATCACAGCAGGCTAATTGCAAGGTGGAATAATGACTGTAGAGAGATAACCTGAACTGACTTTACCATCTGGACCAGGTATTAAAGCAGTCCGCAGTCTACAGTCTTAGGAGCAGTTGTTCATGCTGAGTTCTGCATTGTCACTGCCATATATGTATATATACATATAAATATATATATACACACACACACACACACACATATATATATATATATATAAACTAACTACTTTAAAGCTAGATGTCCTGTATCTGTATGTGCTACAGTTGCATATTTGGATTGCAGTGGATGATGCCAATTTATGGTTCCAGAGTTGGGAACTGTTGATGGATGGGGCCACCCTCACTTTCTCTGTGCTCAGGGTAGGGTATTATGTAGAAACTGGTGTTCCTCTGCAGCATGGGAGCATTCTGCTCCAGTGGACTGACTGGGACATGAGCAAGGCAAAGGAACTCTTGTGAGGGCAAGGATCTGGACATTATTTTCTTAGGTAACCTCTTTTCTGGTTAAAAGCTAACATTTTTGCCTTTAATCAAATGTATCTAAGCTTGCTGTCGCTATTTGTCCCTAAACTGTTCCTGAAGATAGTGGGAAGATTGCTGGAGTAACGACCACATTGAAAAACCCACAAGTTTTGACTGTATTTTATGGCTTAATATGTTACTCAAATCCCACTCTTGCCAGAGGTAGCTGCCATTTTACAGGGTCAGCAGAGTGATATGCTTATGTTAGTAACTCTTTTTAGTGCAGCTAAGATGCTGAACTCTGAATGTGCAGTTTAGGGGCAGGACACATACTCTGCTTCAGTAACTGCTAGATGTCTGCCAGTAATGTAGGAAGGGGGCAGACAGATGTAGGGGGTAGTGTCTTAAAGCTGCTATGGCAAGATTTGCCAGGGCTTGCCTGTCAGATATGGTCATGAGGTCAAGATTTGTATCAGAATATACAATATCATGCAATTAATTAATAACCTTTATTCACTGCTCATTTGAAGTACATGTTGGAGTGTCTGGCATGTCCAAGTTAGTATTTGCTGCCTAGAAGCCTGTCTTGATTGTACACAGATGTAAAACAACACATTGACAGTCTAATTGTCACTGAATCCACCACCCTTTAATTGTACTGTTTCTGTATTTTTCATGGCAATTATGGACATTTGTGTATTATTACAATACAGATCATCAATAATATGCTATGGGAAACAATCCTGTGTTTTAATAAACATACACAGAAAGATTCAATTTTTTAACTGGATTTTAAAAAATATGTAGTTGTAACAAAGTAAAATGAGTTCAGTTCACTGATGAATGGATTGCTCTCATGTCTGCCTTTGGTCTCTAGTCTTGATGTAGATGCAGTCAGACTTTTGTACTTTCAAGAAATATTGCTTTAAAGGATAATATCATGAGCATTACAGTGCTAGTAGTTATTTTTATTATAGAAATATTTGTATTACCTATATCTGTCATATCAAATAAAGAATATATGAAAATATATCTCACATGCTAACATGTAAGCAATCATGGAATGCATTCTTGAGATAGAATTGAAATTTGGACATGGTGATTGCCAGGTAAAATTGTGAAGATGAAGGTGGAGTACAGGACGGAGTAACATGCAACATCAGAGAACTTTGAGCTGGTGGTTTGGAGAAAATGCGAAGATGTATTGGTATAGATGCAACTGTGCATGTGAAAAATCTTGACTTTCAGTTTTGAGCAGCTGTAGAGAAAGAACAAAGAAGGATATTAATAGGGAAATAAAGAGAGACTGAAAGGAAGGTGCCAAACATCCAGAAACCACTTAGAAAAAAATGGGGGTTTTATACTGTTAGGAAATTAATCTAAGTAATAGAATGAAATTTCCTTGAAATTGCATGTGCTTTCTGTGGCACTGCAGAAGAAAAGGTCGTGATTTAGGAAGTCTACCGAATTACAGTAATCAAAATGGGAAGTGAATCTGATTTGAGGATTTCTGTGTAATTTCTCTTTTTGTGCTGCTCATTCTCTGCCAGCTGGAGCTTTAAGTTCTATATACACATTTCTCTTCCATAACTTACATTGTGTGCTAAACTGAGCGTTCTCTTCTCTTTTCTTTAAAAATAGGGGGTTAGTTTGGAATATCAGGGTGGAATCTCACTCTTTATGATTTGGTTACTTTTTATATGTGTCTTTTTTTTCTCCATATGTGTTTTAATGAGATATCTCTGAGCTCAGGCAGAAATATATTCTTGACAGTTTGCCTTTAAAAGGAAAAATGTGTTTCTGTGGGGTCTTTGAAGCAAATCTATCTAACGTGTTACTGAGAATATCCTTTGCCTTCTACTTTCATCATCAGAAATATGTCACACACTGTAAGAATCTAGGAGGACCTGAATCCCTTCTGTTATGTGTTTGTTCGGTGTATCAGGAAGTCCTTTATTAATGAAACTAGGGGGGTTTCCATGAAGTCAATGACTGGAAGATTTGTTGAAGTGCAGACTGGCCATTAGGAGTCCCTGAAGGTATGTTACCACTGCAGCTGTGACCTAAGTCCAAGAGTTGATCTCAGCATGCAAGGGATTGCGGTTTGCCTGTGAGTGTTCATATTGCAGGGCTGCAGTCAACTCACAGCATGTAGCCATCCACACTGAGACTGCCAGAGCTGAGTTTGCAGATGGATTTTCTGAAGAACAGATATAGGTTCTTATGGCCTTACTGAACTGAGCTGCTCTGGGGTGGTGTTTTTTCTGAAGCTGTGGGAGTCTGAACAAACTGATGTTGAAGTGGTGTTTCTTGGCTTACACAGGAGTGTGCTCCTCTGTCTGTCCATTCCAGCTGTGCCAGCACTCAACACATTCCAATGACTGCTTTAGCCAGGAAGACCTAGAAACTCAGTCATACAAGAGCCTCAGGAGGTAAATTTTAGGGAGATGATCACATAGTGGGTGAAGATGCAGCAAGGTGGAGACAAATACTGCATGAAGCAGTGACTGCAGACTGAAACGGGGAGCTGAGTAACGCAACGTGCAATGCTGATATTCTGACCAGTCTTATACTGACCAGTCTCGCACTGCCCCTGTTCTTGGCTATTCCTGTTCAGCCACATACCTCTTTCTGAACAGATTTAGGCTTTGTATATATTCAAATGGATGGCTGCTTAAGCAGATCAGTTTCCCAGCCTGTCCTGTTTGTGCTTTACCAAGTGATTACAGTATTAGGCACCCCTGAAACAAATAAACCATGATAATTAGAAAGTGTCCATAAGGAAACAGATCTAACTGAAGCTTTTTGAGAATCTGCCATGAATGCTAGTTTGCACTGGTCTGCCAGAAGGGGTGACTGATCAGATTGTTATCTTCAAGTAAAATAGGTGTTCCAAATGGAGTTGGGGTTTGGGATGTGTTTGCTCTTCTGGAAGCTGTGTTCTTTGGCATACCCTGCAGTCACTGAGCCTGAGGCCTAGAGCTTTTGTTATGCAATCGTAAGGGCAATTGCATACTGATTTCTATGGCCATTACAGAGGGTTAGGAAAGTATTGTTGTCATCATTTAGGCTGCTTCCAAGCAAGCAAAGAAAATGAGTGCTTTGTGCTTCCACATCTCTGCATGGCAGGAGGAAGAGAAGCTGCTGCAATGGAGATGTGTGGTGCTGTTAAACACTTGGCCATTTAGATGCTTTTGGTTTTATGAGATTAGAAGAAGTTATGATAATTCATGAATATTTAGCATAAAATCTTGAGTCTTTTCTCATCTCATGTCCATGTAATGAACAACTAGAGAAAGAAAGCCCAGAAAGTTTTGCTAGCAAATGAAATGTTGAAATTAGAAGTACTGCACTGAAATTCAGAAATTGAACAGGGGGAAATTAACTGTGAAAGTAGGCATAAAACCTCGGAATAGCACAACCCCTTGCAAGACAGATAGAGTTCTTCATTGTCCTATAAAGATAAATTATTTTTTTGTCTTCATGTCACTTGAATTCTGCCACTGAAGCAGTCATCTCTGCTGGGCTTGTCACCTCTGTCTCGTAAAGTGGAAGTGACACCTTGCTGTATAACTGGAGATCATGGTACTGTTCTAGTCACTTTGTGCTGGAGATGCATTTGAAGTTTCACCAAAAAGCAGTGGCTCCTGAGTCATTCAGATGTTTTGAAATTTTTATCTGGTAAGGGAGAACTTCAGAGAGGAATTTAGGATTAATTATATAAGCAAACTCAGTTATTTGCGGGCTGAACTAATTGCTTCCACCCCGTGCTAAACGTGACCTGATGCCCTACAGAGTTGCTTGCCTATCTGCACATCATCCTCCCCAGCATGTCTCATAATTCCCTTGTTATTATTTTTCCATTTTCTGGGTTTTCCCAGGCCCCTTAACCTTAACCCTGGATAATACAGTTATGTGTAATTCTGTATTTCTAGAACTGCACAAATTTACAAGAGAGAGTACAACACTGGTTATACCCAGTCCTAAGTCTTAAAACTTTACAAGATCTGATTTTTTTGCTGGTGAGACAAATATCAGCAGACTGGTCTTTTGTCACAACGGTGTATACAGTTACATGTGTCCTTTGTAGGATAAGATTTTTTCAATGACCTGATTAAGGAGGTGTTTAAAAATCCATTTTTTTCATTTTAATAGAAAACTGATCCTACTTTAAAAAAACGGAATTAAAATAACTTACCCTGAGAAATAAATTTCTTCTCAAGTCCCTTCAGTGTGGTTACAGAGACTCTTATACAAATATTTTGTTGTAAAACACTCTTCTCACCTCCTTCTGTTTTCATTTCAGAACATCTTTGTTTACTGTGCTTGAGGAGCAAATAAGGGGTTGAAGTAAGACACTAGACCAGGCTGAGACTGAAATCTCTGTACAGCTTCTCAGTCATGTCTCAGCTGGCTGGTAATCTTCGGTATAACCCTTAGTCTCTCTTGCAGCTCTTGTTAGGAAAAAAAAAATCTGTCTCCTTTTTGTTGTCCTTATTTAGCCTACAACATATTTAAACTGTCTTTCATGAAAGGGATTTATTTAATCTAACTTAGATTTATTTTAATTTTAAATATCTGCTTTGGGATGAGATGAATCTTACCCTTAAGGAACTGAAACATGATGTTTATACTGCAGATTTCTACCTTTGTTCTCACCGTAAAAAATATATATCCTAGAACATTCTGATGTATCCAAGAATAAAATTACTTGGGGTTTAGATTATTGTTAATAAGTACATCACAGATAGAGACTGATAGCATGTGTGCAAACCATATTTACATGGATAAAAGATTAGCCTTTTGAGATTTTCTTGGACTTGTTAGGTATGTGGAATTGATTATTCAATCCGATGTAATCCAGTGGGGGGAAAACCCCCACCAAAAGTAATGATTGTAAAATTTAGCATAATTTTCTTCAGGCTGCTTGCAGTGCTGTGACTTACATTCTGACTAGGCTGCTATACCATGTCTTCAGTGTCTTGGACTTGTATTATAAATTTGTATACATAAAAATCATAAGACTTGCCAATACTGATATGGGCTATAGAAAGAAAACCAGATGAGAACTGATATGATGGGCTGCAGGCTGGAAAGCTGCAATTTGTTAGCTAGCAGGGGAAATGGAGGTGGCCATGACAAACATGAGCTGTACACAGAGGGGTTCAGAAAAGGTGACTGAAATGGGGTGAGCTGTGTGTAGGAAATCTGCAGAACAGTGCTTTACTGAATCTGGAGGGGAGCACACATGGCACTGAGCCAGGGAAACATCACCTTTGTACTCCTGCACAGGACTGCCCTGAGGAACTGCATTGGAAATACATGTTTGATTTGTTTGGTGGAACTCTTAAGGACTGCAATGAACACGTCTGTGCGGTTTATTACTGGCAAAGGAATTCTCATTTTATTTGGAATCCAGGAGTGGTTTGGGGAACTGGCAGAGAGTTAATACCTGCAAGCCTCCAAGGTATGTGAAGCGCTCATGGTGCCGACTCACAGCCTAATACCCTGTTTGCCAGTGGGCTGTGTCATGTATCTTGATGGGACATGCCAAGTCCCATGATAAAAGCTGGGTTGTGTCACTAACCTGTTACTGGAGAACATACATTTTAGCAGGGCTTTGTTGACCATGCCTCACTTGTAGGTTGTATCCTTGTGACTATGTAACATAACAACCTCTCTACTGCTCTGACAAAACAAGTGAAATTTAGTCCTTGTTTACAGCTCACCTCTGGGACATGGTGCTGTGACACAGAAAAAGAGCCAGGGCATGGTACTGCAGGTGTTCCAAGTACAGGTTCACACTGAACTGACACTTCCCTGAATAGCTAGAAAGCTCCCAACAGCTTCCTAAAGTGAGGCTGCAGTATAAGAGATTGTGTTGGTTTTCCAACACATTTGGCACATTAAAAATATACTTTTGTATTGTCTTTCCTGCTCCCCATAGTTTGTTTTATTTGGTGTATATGTCTGTGGCCACTGGAAAAGGGAACCTTACACTTAAAGCACTTTGCTGCGTTCAGAATCTGGTATGGGATATTTACTGCATTTGGGGCAGATTTTTAGACAACTAGGTAAAATGAAGGAGATAATCACCTGATTTTTAAAACCTGAGCATTGCCACCTTTTTTCTCAGTCAGAAATGTGGAATGAATCTTGTAAAGCACTGAATAAGAAATTACATGAAAGCTTCTTGGCTTTGTAATAAAAATTATATTTAAATCCTCTTAGGAGCTACATTAACATTAATACTTTTTTTTTTCCTAGGTGATGGCATTAGCGTAAGCATCAAAAAATATTTGTTAGCAAGGTGACAGATATTTTGTGATTACCACCATTTCACACATTTATTCTGGTGAATGTAGGTTAAACATACAACAAGCAGTGCTTTTAATTCACTTTCCACCCCCCCCCCCCCCGCCCTTTCTGGCATAACATACATAAACCTTGAAAGATAATTTTTAACCTAGGAGTTAGCCATTCATTAGCAAGTTGAAAGCAGGATACATTAAGTAGTTGTTTCCTGACCTCAGAGAGAGCTGCCCGTGTGCTTTCAGATCTGTGTCCAATAATTGGTCCTACCTAGGGGGAAGAAAAGAAGAAAGAAACTACACAAACCAACTGAATGACCACTGAAGGGTGCTTCCAGAGTAATAGCTGGCTTCTGGCAATGCTTCTGTTCATGTGACATAGTTTGAAATACCTTTTATGTTCAAGCCTTTAAAAGGTCATTGTTGAAAAGCAGGACTATTGATTAGTTAGTGGACTGAATCTTTAATGTTAGTGTTTATGATGTGAGCAAAAGATGTTAAAGGACTTTCAATAAATGAACATGTGTCTGTGGGAGAGATGTAATCTTCTGAATGTTATTATCTACAGGTATACCAGAATGTTTAAATACTTTTCCTGCAAGTTAGGACTCTGGAGTTGCCTTTAGTTTGAGTCTTGCCTATGTACAAAATCTACTAAATTTGGCAGGTTAGTGCTTTTACCTTAAGCTGGCTGCCTTGGCAGGAGAGTCCATCCTAATTCTATTTTGTGAAGCTCATCAGCTACTAACACAATGCCTTTGTCCTGGGGAGTCATTCTAGAACGCCTTTGGTTTTGTCCATTTTTACTTAGCTTAAACTGACTTGAATGCTGTGAATTCAATTATAATATGAATGCTATGTCAAGGGAGAAAATGATCTTACAACTGTAAGGAATTATGCTTTTGGAAGGTTTAATATTGTGTATTTTAAAAAGGGTGTTTGATTGATCCTTTGAATTACTTTGTTATGTTGCTCCTCTGAAGTTACAAACTCCAAGATAAGTAGAAATGAGGGCATTTGAAAAATCTTAGCCTTTTCCCTTATGTAATTTGTCTGTATTTTACACTTTGCACAGCTTGATTGGCAAAGCAAGACTTGGTTTTCTTCGCATCCTATCTGTATAACCTTTTTCACTTCCTTACTCTCCTTGTTATTATTTCTGAGTTCCTTCTGCTGCAGTTAAAATGCTAGAAGGAAGGCTATGAACAACCTTTTTAGCTCACGCTATAGATAGTGAACTTAAGGAAAAGTACTGAGAATTTGTATTCCACCTCCTTTGCAGTGTATCATCCCTGCTGAATTCACAGAGAACAGGACGAAGAGGAGTTTATATCTTATGCTCCAGCACACTCTTCAAGAATGGGTAGCTGGCCAGAGGTGTACTGTCTTTCTGAATCCTTGTACAGTAGACACTGAACTGAGCCAGGTCTTGCACCATGTCTGTGCCAAGACTGAGAGCAGGCTGTGCTCTTTCAGTGTTGAACTGGTAAGAGAGAACATGTGTGCTGCAAGGAACTGGGTTGTGGTGGCAAGAAGCAGGTTTTGTGCTGGAGTTGCACGAGGACAGGTATTCTGATGACATTTTGAATGAATCAGCTTTATGGGTCTTTAGGTCACAGTGCTGGTAGGAAGTGGGTGCTATGAAACACATGCTGGGAACTGAGGTGAAAAGTTTGGAAGTCAGTTGGAGGGAAGACTGGCTAGACTGTGATAGGGGTGTCTAAATAATTTAGCAGATGAAAACTTGGAAGAAAAAGAAGCGTAAGTGTACTTTTCTAAAGCTATTAGATAAGAGAACGGTTTGGCTTGTATGTGTTGGTCAGTTTGGAGATGGAGGTTAATATGAAAGCATTCATGAAGGGGGCAATAGCAGACACTTTAGAAAGGGTTCATGCTTACAGAAGAGGAGGTAGGAACCGAAAAAAATAAAAGCTGGGAAAATGCTACAGTAAGGAAATTGTAACCTACAACACATTTGAAATACAAATCAGCAAATGTATCTATTTTGCATTTGTCTTCTATAGGAGAAGGCAAGATACATGGTCAGAATAAGCATTAGCAGCAGAGGTAGGGTTTCTCAATGGACCTTTATTTTCTTTGCTGGTTTAGCCTCCTTTTTCTGAGGTTAGATGCATCATGTACCTAAAATGTTCAAGAATGGAAAATGTTGGAATGAGCTTGCCTACAGGTGGGTTAGTGCCTTTCTGGTTAGCCAGTAGATGTCATCACAAGACAGCCTCTTTGTCCAGAAACCATGCAACACCCTTCTCTAATCCTCCACATTCTTGCCAGCTCATGAGCAGCAGACACTACATTGCAGCACTTGAGTGTGTGTTTTTTCTGGCTGGCAGCACATGTAGGCTAACAAAGTGGTTCAAAGTATAAGTCTTTGTATGGAAGTGCCACTTGCTGAGACACCTTTCCAATGAACTGATTCTCCTTGAGCTCTGATGGCAGTGCATAAGAAGTGCTTGAAAGACTGTTTTCAACAGAGGAAGGTAACAACGATGCCTGTGGGTATTAGGAAATAGCAATGACTCTACTCAGTAGTGTAAGGGCTCACTAGTGTCTTGTAGGGAGGGCTGCAGGTATTCTATACACACACAGCTGCAGAATCCAGCTTGTACGTTGTGTTCCAGAATGGAAGGGTATGATCTACAAAAGCATCCAGTGTTAACCTAATTTTCTCCTTGCTGAATAGCAACAGGAAATTTACCATTGATCTCATCAGAGAAAAAGAAGGATTTAAAAGGAAAAAATCCTTTCCTGAATTTTTAACTTTAAAACCATGTTCCCCATCCTTCTAATCAAGAAAAATGTTTTAAGAATGATTAGCCTAAATGTACATGTCTTGCAATAGTGCGAGTAGGGTAGAACCATGAGGTAGCCTTCTGGCCTCTAACTGCCCCTTCACAACAGTGCAAGTTTTCCATAGGTCCCAAATCACACCTGCAAGCCTGCACTGACATCTGGTTTCCATAGCCATCTTAAATTGCACTAGAAGCCATTGCTTAGGCATCTGAATCACATCAATATGGTATTTCTTTTTTCTGAAATCTGTAAGCACGCTGTAGCAGTTAGCCTATATATGACCTTCCCCATGTACGCATCTCAGTAAGTTAACACTGAGGCTTTCATAGACAGTCATCACAGAAGCAGCTGTGGTGGTTTAAGATATCAAAGTCCTTCAGCTGTTAATTACTAAACCTCTGCTAAAGACTGCAGCCTCACAGAAGAGACAACAAAACACTGTCTTTCTCAGCTTCAGCATAATGCCAACTGAGTTACCTTAACTTGCTGATGAAGAGGGTTTAAACTAGGATGGTTAATTTGTGCTAGAGCAGATGAGAGAGGCTCATGAGTTCTATTCATTTGCATTGCTAGAGGAATGACAGCCTCCAGCAAAGGAGCAGAAACAAGCAGCCAAAGTATATTAGCTTCTAATATTGTCTTATTAATTTCTTTAGGGAATGTCTGACTGCATTGTATAAAAAAACCTAAGTATAACAATTTAAATAGCTGCATTGATATAGCTAATCTCCTTCTTAAGCTTACTCCAGTATTTTACAGTATTACCCCATCCAAGACTGACTGGACACCAAAATCTCTAGCTTACCGTTTGCTCTTCTCTCAGGATTCCCAGCTGCCCCTGTCTGATAAATACAGGTATACTGGAATGTTACTTTAGTGCCCTGAAACCAGAAGTGCAGATGCAATGTTAAATAATCTGCATTTTGCATCATAGCCTTATAAAACAGGAATTATATTGATTCTCACCAGAGTTTACTTGAACACAAGAACCCCTTCAGACTTTTGACATGTAGCTACATCTGCTGTGGAAGTTCCACCTGTCTGTAGTAATTCAGGACCTGCCTACAGCATCTGAATTCATTTGCCCTTGGAGCATGCAGCATTCTGCTTACTGACATTTCTCCATGACAAGTCCCATGGAAAGCAGCAGGGCCCATGGAGAGCTGCCAGAAAGATTCTGGCTCAGAGAAAGAGAGAAACCCCTCCAGCAGCTTTCTGGCATGAATGCTTGTCTGGCCAGCTTTGCTAGCACTGAGGAGGGCAGGCAGAAGCCACCTTCTCTCCATGTTCATTTTGTACTCCTGCTCTGTAGTGCCAGTCATTCCCTTCGCAAGAGGGCAAGGACTTAAAGGGTATCCAGCCCACAGTAGCCAGGTGACTGTTGTGTACTGCTTTTGTTATCTGAGGCAATCTGGAAACAGGCTAAGGCTAGTGTTGCATTAAGGACAATTTAGCAATAAGAGGCAAAGTAGGAGGAAAGTATCAGCTGTGAAAGAGCATTGTAGTAGTAGAGATCACTGCTTGAATTAATGTTGCAATAAACCATGATCTTACTAATTACTTGCCATTCATTGCTTTCATGGTGCTCTTTCTCCGCTCTTTTAGGCTGCTTGATAATAACCTACTGGTGATAATTCTTTTCCATGTATAAAAAGCAATGGTTTCTGTCATAATCCCTCTGTAATTTTTTGCAGGGACTTAATTTTGATTACTAGATACCAATTTTGACATCATTACTGAAGTTTTGCAAAGTCCACACTTATTTTTGTGCCTGAGTTGATTATTTAGTAAAGACTTTAGTCCTGAATGTAGAAATATCACTAACAAATCTCTTTAAAATGTGGGTTGTTGCTGTTGAAGCTGTCGCTTTGAGAAGTATGATAAGATTACAAGGTCAGTCATAACAGATGCTTTGTTAAATGAAAACATATGTGACACAATAAAGCATCCAGCATAAAGTTTTTTTGTCAGTTTGTTCAGTATGTAAAATGGCTCCATGACTATTTTGCAAGACACACAGTATTTGCACACTGTATTTAGTTTCACTCATCAATCAAATCAAGTCAACTGGTCTCTTTCCTTCCCTTATTTTGTGTCCGCAGTTGGATAAGGAATACACAGATGTTGCTTGTGGTACAATCATGCAACTGTCAGCATAGGGCAAGTTAAAGTGGAGAATGGAGACTGCATTTTAGGATCAGTTTTCTGGTGGAGGATTAATGCAATAATCTGCCATTAAATAGAGATGGGTATCTGAAAGTTTTAAAGATTACATGATTTTGAAACCCATCAAGAGCATTAAAAGGATTTACATCTGAACAGATGAACAATATGGTATTCAGCTGACTTGAAATAAGTACGGACGAATTAAGAAACCTATAGAAATGTATTCTGGACTAGGAAAGAGAGCTTGAAGACCACAGATGCCTGATAAAAAGCACATGTAGAGATTTGTGGAACTTTATGTTTAAGACTGAGTTTATTGATAGCGCTCTGTGCTGTCAGTATTATTTCACATTCAGATTTTTTGTTCATTGAGAATCAAATTTAACATTAACATTACAACATTATTGTAATGTTAAGTTTATGACGTTAGTTTGATGGATAAACTGTCAACTTCATTTACTTAAGATGTGAGCTTGCGGAGATGGCAAAGAAGATGTGTTCCTGATAAAGCACAGAGCATTGCACTAGGACAGTGAGGCAGTCCTGCAGGACATGTCGGGACAGAAGTGACGGTGTGGCTATTCTCTTCTGTGTTGGTTGTTACTGTGCTTCCCCCCACCCCCTTTCAGTAGTATCCTGTAGTATCCAAATACTTATCACAAGTACATGAACAAACACGATTAGCATCTGTCACAAAATGTTCTTTCTTTCATCCGCTCCTTGGGGCAGAATTGTGTGTGCAGTGTAACCTAGCAGTTTTGGGGCTTTTTGAAATGTGTATGTTACATGTTTGTTAAAGAGAAATCAAAGGTGTATACTCTGACTCAAACTGGAAGATTTGTGATGGTTCTTTATTCCTGGGGGAGTTCATTTCAGAAATTCAGACTAGCTCCCAAGCAAGCTGTGTTTCCTGCACAGGCAGGCTTTACTTTCAGGAAGAAAAAAATCTGCTAGGTCTGAGGACTATTGGCTAGCCAGCTGAACTGGAGCTTTAAGCGGTTTTAAATACGCTCAGTCCAGAATAATGAGCCCCTTGAAAGAATGTGGGGTTTTGGTTTAAGCTTAAATCAAAGTCCAATGTGAAGTCATCAAAAAGAGTGTTTAACAAAAAGACTGGACAGACCCCTTAAAGTCGCTGTTGGTCAGATGAATGGGAGTGTTTAGTATCATTTGACATTCCCTGTGGGCTGAAGGCCACATGTTAAAGATGGATCACATCACTGTAACCATGAAAGACGTGATAAAAACAAGTATAACCATTTTTTCTGTAATCACTGATAAAAGCAATTCATTGCCTAGTGAACGTATTCCTTCCCTTTGCCTCCAGATATAAAACAATCTCAGTTGTTTCTGAAGAAACCTATTCTTGATACATCAATTATAACCAAAATTAAGCTTTCTGTACCTTAAGTTGCCATCATCAAAATCAGAAGTAGGCAAAGTACACGTTCATTTTTCAAGGCTAACATCTTAGACACAATGAAATTTAGATTCAGTCCTGACCAACCATAAACTCTGATTTAAAGTTTGCAGTCACAATGCAGCTCCTATGGTTAAAGTGCTTGCTGTCAAGTGTTCAGTGCAACTTGTGCTTCCTTCCACTTTCTTTAGAGATGCCACCTCTCACACAATGGTATCTACAGTGCTCGTATCTACAGTGCTTCCTGCCATCTTCCTGCTTTCTTGTAAGATTTCCCTTTTCCACTCCTTCAGCATGATAAGCTATCACCTGATTAAGATGAAGGTTTAAGACAGGTATGTTTTGTCACATACTAGATATACCTGTCTCCAAAGTGAAGTTTGTTAGTGTAGAGATTTTAACTCTGAATTAGATTAGGAGATCCCCATTTATGATTTTGTAGTCATAAGGTAAAGTTTCATTTAGCATTGCAAAGGGCCAAATTTTCAGGTTTGAATGTCTGTAATGTCCATAAAATAAAGAAGGATGACATTAGATTACTTTCTGCTCATTGAGCATGCAAGGACAGCACATGCAATCTGTTCTTCGAAAGTAAATATTCAGGAACATAAACAACAATTGAAAGTATACTCATGAGCATTTCAGCTACAAAGTTTTTCACTTCTATCAGCCAATCACACTTTTGAGAGAAGTCTATTGTATTGTGCAGAGGTGGAGTATGCTTTAGTGGTGACAATCCCTGCAGAAGAAAAGAAAAAAAGAAGGAACAAATAAAAAAGTTATTTTTTTTGTCCTCTGTTGATATCTAGTGGCAACAGGGATATTACTGGAAAGAATAAAGCACAAAAGTATTAGCTAGCTGCTCACCCTGCTGTTCCATTCATCCCCGAGTTGACATATAATCTACAAGGCTTTTACATCTTCAGGTTTCTTATACAGTCAATGATTTAAAAAAATAATAAAATATTACATCTGTTTTGAAGTTGCTTACCTGACTGAATCATGAGAGCCACAATTAACATTTCTCCCCTCATTTTTCAAAAGAACACTTCCTAACAGTATTTGGAAGAATAAATTTTTTGCTAATACTAGGTTCAAAAAGTGTTTTTCATCCTCTAAATATTTAGAACAGTAGCTGAGAAAGACATTTCTGTCATTCTTAATAAGACTGAAATAAAGACAGGGCACTAATTCTGTTTCTTAATGAAAATTAAGACTACTTATGTGTGTTTCCAAACTCTGCTCTAGGAATAACCTGCAATCAAATTTTTCTGTTGAATTTATTCTTAGAACAGATGTATAGGTCAAAAACCTAGTGGCTAAGTAACCTTATGCTTAAAATTCTACTTACTGGAAAAGGAAGCAGCTTGTTGACTTTTTTTTTTTTATGCTTCAGTTATTATACTTCGAAGTATTATGCTGCGATGAAAAAAATGTTCATGGGAAATTGTGAAGTCTGCACGTCTGACTTTATACTTATGAGAGGTTTGGGGTTTTTTTACAATAATGCACATTATATGTATCAATACTCTTAAAAGTATCTATCTGTGTATTTTCCATTTCATGAAAAAGAAGTAAGCATTCCTAGAGCCTGTATCTTGCCTTTAAGAAAATAAGAATAGCTACTTATACCAGATCAGCGAATGTTTGCTATGTTTGCTATAGATGCAAATATACAATTTTATTTGAATTTCCCTATAAAGTTAATGTTAAAAAAATAATCATTATTCTAGCAAAAGATAGAGATTTTACATTTATGTGTCTGGCAGATGTTACAGTCCAGGTTAATCTCATTCAATTTAGTCAATGAAATTTAGTTATCTCATCTACACTAACCACATGAGCTTCCTCAGCGAGGTTCTTTAGGTGTCTGCAGGGATCAAGACAGTGTACAAAGGAGGAAGAGCAAGCTAGTCTTGGAGATGCTTTTCTCTCTGTTGACTGCATGAAAATTGTTTTAGTTTAGATGCCTACTTTTTGGAAAACCAGACTTCTGTCAGATTAATCTCATCATTGCACGTTTTTCATTTGGTATTCTTTTATCTATAAAACAGCTGTGGATGGTAGGCAGCCTTGATTTTTGTGTTTCTTTCATTTGTAGCACTAGGGGAGTCTGATGTCTCTTCTTTTGGCCACATCTGTATCACCTGTTTAGTCATTTCCACTGCATTCAGCAATGTGACATTAAACTGTTTCAGAAGATTAAATTTTCCTAAATAGTTAAGATTAAAGTGAACACAGCGGCTCCCCTCCTTTTTATGCATTTCAAAGACCGATTCATTAGAGTTAGATTAAGTGACTAAGAATCATAGAATGCTTTGGATTGGAAGGAACATTTAAAGGTCTTCAGGGATGACAACTCCCCAACCTTTCTAGGCAACCTGATCCACAGGTAGAACACCCTTACAGTAAAGTTTTTTCGCATGTTTGAATGCACCTTGCAATTAAATTTATCCCCATCATTTCTTGTCCTGTCACTGGGCATCTCTGAGAAGGGACCAGATCCCTCTCATTACATCTACCCATCAGGTATTTCTGTGCATTGATAAGTTTCCCACCTAAGCCTTCCTCTTCTCCAGGCTGAACAATCCCAGCTGTCAGCCTCTCATTATACATCAGGTGCTCCAGTTTCTTCATCATCTTTGTGGCCCTTTGCTGGACTTTCTCCAGTATGTCCATGTCTCTCTTGTGCTGGGGAATCTAGAGCTAGACCCAGCATTCCACATTGTCTTGCCAGTGCTGAGTAGAAGGAAAGGGATCTTCTCCCTTTATCTTCTGGCAGTGCTTTTCCTGGTTGTTGGTTTTTTTTGCTGCAAGTATGCATGGGTAGTTTGTTGCCCACCAGTACTCCCAGATCTTTTTCCAAAAACTGCTGTCCAGCCAGTCAGACTCCAACTTGTATTTTTGCATGGAATTATTCTTCCTCAGGGGCAGGACTTGGCTGCACTTTATTTGCTTTCTATCAGTATTTCTCTAGCTTGTCAAAGTCCCTCTGAATGGCATCACATGCACCTGAGATATCAGCCACTCCTCCCAGTTTTTTATTATCTGCAAATTTGCTGAGGGTACACATTGTCTCAGCATCCAGGTCTTTAATCATCCAGGATAAACAGCATTTGCCCCACTATTAGCATACCCTTGAGGTACACTGTTAATGACTGGCCTCCAGCTAGACTTCATGCAGCTGATCCCAGCTTCATTGATATACATTCACCTAATTTTCAATCCATCACTTAAGCCTGCTTAACTAAGTCTGTAATTCATCAGGCATGATTTTATCTTTGTAACTCCATACTTACTCCTCCCCATCACCTTCTTGTCCTTCCTGTGTTTGGAAATGGTTTCCAGGATTATTTGTTCCATCACTTTCCTAATGATCAAAGAGGGGCTGACCTGTCTGTAGTTCCCCACATCCTCGTCCTTACTCTTCTGGAAGACAGGCATGACTGTGAAATTTTGTTTGAAAATATATTATACTAATCAGAAAATGCTGATGAGAAAGCAAACTGAAGCCATGTTACTTAATACTGCTAATCCCTGAAAACACGTAATATCACTACGGCAAAAAACCTCTCACAACTTTGTACTTTTAGGTTAGCACTCATGTTATTGATGCTAATTTTGAAAGCCGCACTTTGCATGCAGTTTTGTATTGAGATCTTTCTCACTTGACGGATATGATATTAATTACACGAGGCTACAGCACTTGGGCTGCTGGAAGAAAGGTTTTTTCATTCTTTCTTCATCCTTGTTTGGGGGACATCTGAGATTCTTGCAGTTGTATTCCTATCACAAGGCCGTTTTGTAAAACAGGGCCAGTTTGTGTGGTCTGACGTTTTCCAAAACTAAATAGAAAATTCCCTATTTAAAGTAGAAAAGGGAAAAAAACCCAAAAAGGCTCTTTTAGACTGGTTGACCTTGTTAGATAATTGTATTTTGTGTTTAATATTTGTATTCTTAATATAAAACAGAAAACATTTCACAGGGGGTTTTGTATTTAAAAATATAAAGTACTTAATTTTAGTATATATGAAAGAAACTAAAAGCAAAAAAATGGTACTGGAAGCTACCATGCAGGTTTTGTTACATTTATCTGTAATTAGTGAATAAAGAAACTGATAAATACCTGATAAAGTTCTTGCAACTATAACAGCCAGTGAGATGATAAGATAATAAAGTCTGTTGGTCTACTTGTTGATTATTATGTTTCTTATAGTGAGGCCCTGAAATGCCATGCTGAGACCTCTTATGTAGTGCATGAATAAATCTCCATCAGGTTTCATTGCTTTTTTTATCATTCATGGACCTATTTTTCTACGTGTCTGGAGTGATTACCATCACCTTTTGTGTGCAGATTGTACATGTTTTAAAGATGGATTTTTATGTGCTCCTACTGTTACTGTGTAAGCAGGAAGCAAGCCTTGCTTTATTGTAGGCTCAGATCAATCTAAAAATACAGTGAAATTGAGTCAGATCTGAGGTTCTTTCTATACCCCCCATGGCCCGCATGCAAGAGAATATGGTGATTCTTTTGCATGCACTGTCATGTACTATTAAAACATCATCGCATTTAAAATGTACTTGAACAAACATGCAATGCTGAGATAGTTTAATTGGTGCCAGAGGTTAATGTGAAGTTTATTTTCTCTGTGTGTGTGTGTGTCTTAGTTACATTTACTGTAACACAACCAAAAGGAACAAAGAAAACTAAAGAACGCATTGTTCAGATTCATCTTACTCAGAGTGCATTTTCTTTGCTGCTTTTGTCCTGGTGTCTGTCACAGTCAGGCAGATCTGTTTATTCTTTGTTATGTAAGTAAACAATGAAAAAAGGATTTTCCAGCAAATACCTGTTACTGGCTCAATCCTTCACATACTTATCTATATGAGTGGCTTTAATATCTGTAAGAGTACTAGACAAAAAAGCCACTCGTGTGTTTGCAGGGCTAGTATGTATGGAGGGGGCACTCAAAGCATTGCAGAAGGGAGCAGCTAACAGATCTTGATTTTCAGATGAGACCCATATTCCTCATCTTTTATTTTTTTGTGAGGTCAAGATGTTGAATGGTTTAGTAAAGAGAATACACTTTATGGATACATTCAGAAGTGACTCCCTAAAGACATTTCTCAAGCTAATGAGGTCTGCAAAAACAAAGTATATTTGTTATTTCCTAATACCTATCTAGATTTTCATATTTGGCACATGGTTACAAGTGATAACACTATTAAACAGAGAATTTTTTTTTTTTTATTATTTTGTCATCTGCAAAGCAACCCAACAAGACTGCTGTCCTTTTAGGGTTTTTTTAAAATCATGCATTCACTTTAGAATTCATTCTTGTGGGTGCTTGAAATGCTACATTTGTGTGTTGTAGGTAGGTATCTCTGTGTGTGTATGTAAAGCATGAGTTTAAGAGAATCAGTTTTCAGAGGGTCAGATTTTTTGTGTGTGCTTTACCTCTTAGGACATCAAATCTCTGTTTTGTGGAGTGACTTCTTACCTTTTAAGTGGGTGGCTGGTGGGCAATTAGATGCAAAGTAGTGCCTCACAATGGTCAAAAGGAGCAAGTTGTAACATTTCAGAAAGCTCTGTCCTTCGGTCACATTAGTGTCCTGGCCAATGGGTCTGATGGAAAGGAGCTTTAACAGAAAGCTTGGGTATCCGTAGGCTTTTGTTTTTATTGGGAAGCATTGTAAGGCTGGAACCTTTATGACCTCTTTAAATCGTTGCCACAACAACTCCCGGCTTCTATCAGGAATCATTTTCATGTTGTTAAAAGTGATGTGATTTGTGTCAGCATCAAAGTGTGTGTTCCTTGGTTACACTCTACAATAGGTATAAGACTCAGGGATTAAGTTGTTTCTTAGTGGAAATAACATGGAAAAGTTGCTTTTCAGAATAATGGCCAGATTTACACTCCAACACACTGATTTATACCAGCAAGGAATGGACAGCATAAGAGATTACTTTCAGCGTCAAGAGGCAGCATTGCTGCCAAGTGCAGCAGTCCTGCGCTCTCCCTCCACCCCTGGTACTTGCCACTGTGCTGCTGCCTCCCTTACAATGGCACAAGCATTCTTACCACTGTGCCATGAACTCTGGGTCAGGGAAATCACCCAAATTAAAATTAAACTGTTTCTTTCCACATTTAGTTCTACTACAGATCAGTTCCCTAGAGTAGTTCCTTAAATGGCCACAGCCACTTGTGCCAGCTCCAGGGAGGGGATGGAGCAAAAGCTGGGACTGAGAGTCCGTGGGGGAACAGGGAGTTCTTGATTTCTTAGGCAGTGCTTCGTCTATACGTGCTGAATGCATACATGAAGTCATGACTCAGGGATGCATTTTCAATCAGTTTAAAGCAATCTAAGGCCAACACTGAAAGAGATACTACCTCCTTCACTTCCCTGCTCTGTGACATGTTCCTGTCCTACCCTGTCTGCATATTGCTTCAGGCTGCCTGTTTGATGCAGGCAGACATCCACACATTCATCTCAAAGACACAGTGCCAAGAGGTAGGGCTTGAGAATCTCTCTTAGTAATAGTCAGCTGCCATGTAACATGAGATTTGTTTTTCAATCTGCATGCTCCCCTCCCTGAAAAAAACAAGGTTTAAACGTTATGTGTGGAAGTTTGTGCTAGACTGAAGACACACAAATTTAGATATCTGAATGCAGGTTTCTGAATGTGTCTAGTTGTCTAAGGTCCCACAGTGGCCCATGAAGATTTATTTTGTACAGTCAGGAATTACAAAACTATTCATCTGAGGCAAGTGTCTTCTTTAGGATGAGCTGAATAGCTCTCAAGACACCATTGTGCAGGATTTAGTTCCCTCAGCATAGGACTGAGTGCAGTGTAAGAGGTCCAGCCAACCTGCCTGACCTCTGTGCAACCCTGCAGAAGGACATGGATTTCCTGTCAATCCGTGTTATATTTGTGAAGCCTCTGCAGATGTCCCAGATACTTTAAAGGATCTCAAATGGTCCTGAATACCTATCTTTAGGCAACAGGATCCTAATCCACTGACTAGACTTTCACTGGCTATAATGGATGCTTAGTATAACTATCTTAGGATACAGATATCTACAGTGTCCAAAGTTAGGTGAAACTAATACCAATAAGTTCTTTTAAAAAAAAAAACCTATCTAGCATAGCATGAGTGTAATTCAATGCAGTAGTGTCTCCCTGTATAGAGAGTCCTGGAGAGAAAGTGGAAGCAAGCTTCCAGCTTCTCCTGGCAAGAACAGTAAAGGAACCACAGTTACAAGAACCAGCAGGTCTATGACCTAGATAATTTGTTAAAAGGGCAAGGATTTCGGCTGTGGTTAAAACTACAAGTTACGTATACTCACCCAGCAAAGCCCCCTGTGGTAAGGCGTAAGTGTTGTCGTACTAGCAAAGGGTTGTATGAGTATGTAAATTCAGCAGAGAGAATAGATAATGGAATGCCATAGGCACCAAACAGAGTTTTCTGCTTGGGATAACCATCAATTTTTTTGCCAGAATGTTGCTCTCCACAATCACTTTACTTACTGGGGTGTTGCTAGTGAGTCAAGCTGTGTCATCCTGTGGGGGCTTAATAGTGTCCAGCCCAAAGGCTTGACGTTCTCCAGGTGAAAGTTTGAGTAATGGGAGATTACAGCTGAGTGCGTTATACCAACTTAAACTGCATTACTGGAAGTAGGAGAGATTGCCTGACATTACTGTCGGAAGGGAACAGTGTACATTTTTCACTCAAGAACAGGGTGCTCAGTCTTGATTTACTGGCAGAATGCAAAGTTTTAATTGTGTGTCCTCGGAAACTCTATGAACTGATTTCTCTTGTGTGTGTTGTTGGAGTCTGCTGCAGTCCTGGATAAGGTTTGTGGGGAATTGCTCTTGGAGTCACTCCCTATAGGGATTGTAGTGGGAGGCAGGTAGAATGGAACTGTTAATACATAAAACAGGACTCTGGAGATCTGCAGTATATTTCACTTTGCTTCATACAGTGAAATATTATTATCCATATTATTATTATCCATAATAATATTATTATTATTATCCACGTTACTGGTTTATTTCAGACAGCCAAAGAGAATTATTCCCCAGCCTGTTACATAGGTTTTTCCAGATCTGAATAAAGACTTGAATTTTCTGTAAGATGAAAAATAAATCCCAATGCATAATGTGAACACTAAAAAAATCATAAATTTATGTGGGTGTGGTACCTTCAGTGTATTTATTCGCATTTATGTTGCTGATATGATGTGCATCTCACTGGTGTATAGATACCAGAGCAGCACAAAAAAATATGGACAAGGTCTTCATCTTAATGAACAGTCATTGATTGGTCCATTTGCTTCAGCTGAGCTGCAGAATGAAACTTATTTTGAATCTGGAGTGACTGTTTAACTGAGCGTTCAAGACTTGTGCGTTCCCTACATAAGTCTTTGTGTATATATGTGCATGTGTCTTATCTACAGGGGCTTACCTATGTAGTTCTCTTGTTTAAGATATATACAGAGAAAGAAGGAGACTTGTAGTGTAGAGACATATTTACGTCCCACGTCTGTCAGATCTCATATCAAAGAGTATTCCATGAAAGTAGTGCAACTCAATTTTCTTTATAAATCTAACAATATATAAAGAGAGCTGGCTTAAGTTTGTCAGGTGAAATACATGTGGCTTCTTAAAAATATAGTATAAGTAGCTGTTGGGAAGAAATCCAGATTATTCCCAAAACTTATATGAAAAATGTAAATCTGCATGGTCAGAAATTTTTGTGTCAATCTTTTCTACATATCAGGTGTAAAATTCTTTAGCATTAATAATATTCTCTGTGTTCCGCACAAATCTTCCTTAATATGTCAGTGTTAATTTTAGTAGTCATGCTGCATTGTTTGCTGATAATTGCACTTCACACTGCCTTTTGAGCAGATTCAAGCCATAGAAATGAATGCTGAACTTCAGTTCACTGTTGGTGTTTGAAATATTGTGCTGTAGTGCTAGGAATGGAAGGAATTGTAGAAATTATATTCTCCAAAACATAATTGTTTATAATTTTTCATCTCCTCTTAATATTAATATTCTGGCAAAGGTTAAAGCATATAAATATTGTACCTACTACAGTCTACATATTTATACCATTTTGAGTATGTCTTTGAAAGAGCTTTAAGTACTGTAAGCTGTTTGCTTGACAGACCATTTAGATTTCTTAGGGAGATAATGAAAGTTCTCACATACTGTTCTCTTACTGACCTGAATACTCTATATTTCTTGACTGTTAAGTGTCAAAACTTTTTCTGTATTGACTCAAATATAACTTTCCTAAACATTTCTGAGATCAAATTCTGCAGCAAGGGGAAGAATACTCAAGGAAATCCCCTGAAAGATTGCCTCTCACTGCCCATCACTCATGTTGTGTCTTTATGGTGGAGAGAGGGATTGAATGTTTGGGCACAGCTCCTAAAAGATATAAAAGGATGCAAAATATTTTTCACATTATGAGAAGCTGATCATTTTGCCATGCTGAATTATATATATTTAACATATAAAACCTGCTATCTAGACTTCAAATTTCACATGAAAGTTTCTCATTTTATGGGAGGAGATGTTTAAAAATCTTATGAGTACTTGAAACTTTAAAAGTGAGTAATAGCATCTTCTAAACCTGATGCTCATTGATCATGTGTTTTCATTGATATATGGTGCTTACTAGAATAGACACTGTTACTTAGGATTTTTTTTTTCAGAATTATTATGCCATTTTTTGGAAAAAATGATAACTTTTTTATAATTTATATTCATTTTTATTCAGAAATAATTTAGGTTTGTGCATATATCTTATAAAAATATCTTCAGGTAATGTTAATGACGTAGCATTCAAAACATTGTTAAAGTGTATTTCTTTTTATCTGACCATCATATCAGACTTAGTTCTCTTTCCATCATGATACATTATGATTCTTTCTTTAAAACTTTTAACAAAATTTCTGCAGGATACTTGGTTACTGCTGACTTTCTAGGTGATTATAGGGTTCACTTGTGTGCCAATTGCAGACAAAAAATCTTATCCAAAATACTAAATACCAGATTGCAGAGAGCATTCTGGAATTCACAGGAATAATTCACAGTAAGTTTTGCATTATTTGTATTAATATGAGTTGGTAGTGTTTTTTTTAAATTTGTGAACAATGGGTTTGCTAGAACACTAAGTGAAGGGACATATTTTGTCATCACATTTTATTTGGTGTAAGCAGAAATTTAGGTTTGGCAAAAGTGTATTAGTTACTCCCTCTTCTTCTCTTTTGATACCAAAAGTGATAATAGGAAACCACTATTTCAATTCCTGTTCAAACTTATTCTGTTTTATCAAATTGATTTCTTTTCACCCCTAACACTCCTTTCTTGTGTCCTATTTTATTGTGATTTACTGCTCTGAAAAAATGATCTTCTGGCAGACTGTTGAAAGCTACTGAGGGAGCTGCATTTTAAATCAAGTCCAAATCAATTCTGTCAGATCACCACTAAGACAGAATTATGGAGGAAAGCAAAATTTAGAGTCAGTCTGAAAGACAGACAAATTTGTGAGATATAAAAAAGTTCTAAAGAAAGTGAGTATTAAAGCTGTTAAGTATGATACAGTATATGCACAAAAGAGGTGAATTGTCTTAATAGTTCCTTGCAGAGTAGTTTTATTTTGAAAAGTGACAAGTAGGACCATCAGTAAGGTGAAATCATTTTTAGTGTAACATCAAGCTATGCCATCTTTGTGAAACACAGAGCAGAGGAAATATATATTTGAGGATTTGGTTAGATCTGAAATGTACAGTGATTTTCTTTTGCTAAAATGAAGTCAGCATTCCTGCTTGCCAGATGATTAATATTAAGAAGATACCTAGTTAAAGCAAACAAACAAAAAAACCCTATTTCAGAACTCATTAAAAGTGTTTGATATGCCAAATCAATATTATTAATGGAATTCCTTAATTACTTTATCACTGATCCCTGATTTCACCGTAGCTTCTTTTCACCATCTCTTTTAGCATCAACAACTGCATAGATGGCAGGATTATCCAAGGTGTAAGGATTTCCCTGCTGATAATATTCCAGTCTGCCTGCTCAGGGACTTACCCAAGCCAAGTCTGGCTTCATATGTATGTCAGCACAATACTTTTCTCTAGATATTCTAGGCTTTTTCTCAAAGAAGTCTTTTACAGTCAATCTATTAGTACTCAGATAATGGAAAGCTGATGTCTTAAAGCCAGCCTTGCTCAGCAGCATAGGATTTAAGAAAAGACCATGTTTGCTTTAAAGTTGAAATATAGTATAGCCATAAATGGATATGCTCACACTTTAAATGTTATTCTGAAGTATTCCTAGTTTTTTATCTATATATATCTGTGAATAATTCTTCTGTGTAGTGCAAATCCATATGTTGTTATGCAGAACTTCCATGCACTTCTGTATAACATTTATTTTATTTAGACCTTTCTGCATAATTAGTAAGGGTGCAAAGAATTGACCTAAAAAGTAGAAACTTTCCCATACAGTATACTGTCCAAATCTCATTCTCCAGCAATTTTTGAGTGTCTCTGCTCCAAGATCTCTTAGGAGGAAAAAGTTAAACCATAGTCTGAGTGGAACTCCAGGCCCACTTTCATGCCATGAGGTTTGCCACCCTGTTCTCCAATACATTTAAATAATTGCTGTTCTTCTGCTTATCGAAATCTGACTCAGAGAAAATGGTGCCCTATGAGGACACTGGTGTGAAAACTGGCTGTCAGATTTGTCTGACATATTGCTGGCAGCCCTTTTTGTATTTAGTTGTTGAATAATGTTAAAGGAAACCTTCAAATTAAAGGTTGGAAGACTTGTCCTGTATTATATCCCTGTGTAAGCAGTTACAGTATTTACCACAAGAAGGGCACGTGATGACAGACCAGAGAGAAAATGGTTTCTGTGACCACACATAGGTAGGAAAGAGAGAGACAAGCGTATCCAATAACCTGTAGAGTGCACTGTGGGAAAACACTGAGAGAACCCAAGATAAAATCTACCCTCTTCATTTATATCCCACTAGCCAAATAATAATAAAAAACCCCAACCATTTTCCATCTACACAGCAACACAGTCCCTTCCTTATTGAGCCACTCAAGACAGAGCTTAATGAACTAGCTCAGGAATCAGCAATCAGCAGGGCAGGGTTGAGCAGGCTAAGCAGAGCATCAAACTGGTAAAGTTTCGGTTCTGGCAGGGCTGAGTCTTGTGGCGCTGCCCTTTGTGCCACGGGCATGTACCAGCGCAACCAGAGCTTGTTTGCATGATGCGAAGAGGATGCATGTACTATGTCTTGCCCCTGTGTTCATGTGCCAAGGCACATTAAGGTATCCTGGTGATTGTAGATTGAAATATCTGTCAATAAAAGAACAAGAATATTAAAATACAGGCCTCTAATGTATTTCACAGAACAGAGCAAATGTGTCTGCATTGAACAAGTAATTTTTGAGATAGTACACTCTCGAGTTTCATTTCACTGTTCCCTCCTGTGTTCTTTAACATAAGGATTTTTATCAAACTCATCCTGAAAGTTGCTCATTAACTAGAAAGCAAAAAGAAAGTGCATTCCCATGGCTATGTTAGACTGTATTTGGCTCACTATCCGTCCAAGAAGCTACTCAGTGAGTATGTGAAGAATTGAATAGAGTTATTGCTCATGTTTCAGCAGCTAAGGAATCTATAATGATATGAATTTAACAACATGAGATTGGAATCATGTCCAAAGGATTAGAAATATGTTTGGACAAAGACTTTCCAAGGTCAGAATATGCTTTCTTGAAATGTTTTAAGTCCAAGTGCTTAAAATAGAGTTATTGTGAGACCTCTGGACTGCAGTGCCCCATTTTAGTCAACAATTTTTGAAGGGCTCCACTGTAGGAGGTGAAGAGAAGGGCAAGAAGCCTCTGCTTTGCAGGTGGAGATTAATGAGTTTTGGACATAGAATAGCAATAAGGCTTTCTGTTGCAACAGGAGACCAGATGCAGTGATCAGGAAGATCCCTTTCAGTTAGATTACCTACAGAGTTAAACAGTGGAAGAGAGATCCCAGATCACTCCCAGTGTGAACTTGCTGGAGAAGACTGGGTGAGTTTGGACTAGAGAACCTTAAAAGCAAGCTAAGAGGCAGTGAGGTTACTCAACTGCTGTGTTCCCCTCTCTTCCGATATGAAAGACACCTAAAGAATAGCTGGAATAATTAAAAGATAAATGGTTACTCAAGAATTGGTGGAACTACTCCTGTCAGAAACCTCAACCCATACGCACTTTTAGCTGATATAACTGCACTTCCTAGCTTGGGGCAGAGAGAGGGACAGAATTGCAGTGTAAACATAAAAGCCAGGGTTTATGTTTTGAGATTTAATACCATTATAGTTCATTGGACTTTACAAACAACTTCAAGAATATTTTCCCTCTTTGAAAAGGCAGGAGATGGAGATCTGGGTAGACCAATTATTTTCTTAAATAGGTAACATAGTAGGAAGTTCTTTGGAAAGCTTAAGGCTAGAGTCCACCCTTCTGAGTGGCTGGATGGAACTGACCAGTAGACCAAGCACAGAGAAGCCTATAGCAGGTAGGAAGCTGAGGATCAGATTTAGTGATGTTAGAATGATTGAAACTTTATTATGTATCACATAACTTTTCAGATCCATCTCTAAACATGGAAGGAATCACTGCTATATTTTTCTTTATGTATGTGTCGATTTACATGGCGTATGTTGTTTTGCACAGGAATATCAGCAGTGGATTGCTTTCAGCCTGACCAACTGGTCACTCAGCTTTCATAGATGAACTCAAATGTACCTTTCCACAGATGACAAACAGTGACCCAGCAATCAGTGACATTTCATATTTTGCATAGTTATCCATGTGAAGATTAATACTTATGCCATCCCATCTTCTGATGTTAAATCAATTGACATCCGCACCTGTTCAGTCTTACAGAACAGAGAAAAAAATCCACTGTTATTTACACATCTAACATATATGCAGCGCTCATTAATCAATCCTGCCAAGTCCTTAATTTTCTTATATAATTAAGGTAAGAATGGAAAGAAATATCCTTGAAAGGCATACAGGGGAGAATTTACCTTCCTAAACAAAAAGGCTTTCACAGGTAGCTCGATGGCAGTCATTAGCTGGAAGGATTTCAGTAGCCATCGATACCTGGCAGGAGGGCTGCCCAGGCTGATTTGATCTGGGATGTCCTAGTAATCTCACTGAGCAACTGGTGATCTTTGTCATCTTGTCACCTCCTCCCTGTGCTCCCACCTCTACAGTATCCACTGTTCTTCATGGCCTTATGGACCCCAGGGCTTCTCTAGCATTCCTGGAATGGGCCTCCTGAACCCACGGGCCTCGGTCTCCAGCATGTTGCTGCATCATACAAGGAGTAGGCATCCTAACAGGTAGCAAGAGAACTGTCAGATGTAGTGGGGGAAAAAAAATAAATGTTTTGAACAGCCATTAAATCAGTTAAAAAACCCAAGTTTAACACCCGCAGCCGAAAGGAGGAGGTAGACGATGACAGCTCAGCACTGTGTCATCAGCGTTGTTTGGATTGCTGCAGGCTGAGGTGAGAGGACTTTTCCCAGCAGCTTCTCAAGCACCCCAAGTTATGCTGCAGCCCGGGGAACTGCTGCGGTTTCTGTCAGCGATGTTATCAGCTGCAGTGGGCGACACGCAGGAGGCTGAGGTCGTGTCCTGACAGGCGAGGGCTATGCAGCTCCCTTTCAAGAAAGGGTGGGAAAAACCTTCCTTTAAAACAGAAACATTTCTGCTAGCTGGCTTGTTAAAACTGCTGTGGTCGCACCTCCACACATTTCTGTATGAACTCTAAGGCAAAAAATGTAAACTTCAGACCACAGATACCCAGGCCTTCACCTGCCTGTATGTGATAGCAAGCAGGTTCAGGGGGAGCTGGACTTGATTTGACAAAAACATTGCCTCCCTGGCCCTTGGGAAAAAGCTGAGGATTTTAATTTCTGAAAACATGTGGGAGAACAGTCATGGAAGTCTTGATCAAGGAGTTTTCAAAAGCCTGAGTGATGCCAAATGAACTTCAACTTGGCATGTCAGAAAACACACCTTGGTATTTGAAGGTCAATATGTAATTTTTGAAAAGAATCTTGCCAAACCTATTACAAATAAAGGGATTTTTTTGTAGATGTACCTCTTCACTTATCAAGATGTTGCAGTTTTCTACTAGTACATTAAGACAGGGGATACTATCTAAACCAATGATCTCTTTTCAAGTTGAGTCAAATGTGAACCGTACATAAATAAATGAGTTGTTAAAATTAGCTCTGTGCTAAAAATAAAGATACACTTTTTCTACTGATGATTTTCATTTAATTTAACTACTTGTCTTAAAGTATAAATGAAGATTGCATGCATATGCAGAGAGGAGGGAGAGAGAAATAATGTGTTGGAAGCAACTTACTATCAAGATTAGTTGTCATAATTTCACAGTCACTTCTGTCCCCTGTCCCTCTGCTTTATGTCTGTTGAACTTCTGTCTTGGGAAACTCACAGTGGTCATATTATTCAGGAGTTTCAAAATTAAGTTCAGAAGTACCTTTCTGTACTTAGTTTTGATATTTGAACAGATTTCTCATGTCTTGACTTTTCTGAAGGAATTTTGAGGTTCTCCCAATTTATTTATTTTTTTCATCTTGCAGTATACATTGTGACTTCAGCATTGGAATTTGACATGAAAAAGGATACAGGAATATAGTATAATAGCTGCCTTAGGAATATACAGTTCTGTTCCATAGGATACGCCTCAAGTAACATTGAAGAACTTGTCATGATATTAAAAAATGCATTCATGCAAAAATGTTTCTTCAGCAGAACTAATATCTTTGAATACCTCTTTACAAGGCTTGTCTTAAGGCAAAATTACAGTGATCTGAAAAGGAACCCTTTTTTGTCCTTGTCTCTATCAATGATTTTGTATGTTTTTAGTTTTTTACTCTGCTCTTCCTGAGCAGGACTAAATCATCTGCAAAAGGTTATGGGTTTGGCATAGCTTAAAAAGGATCAAAGGCACCACAAAGGAGTTTCTTTGGTCAAATATTAAAAGTTAAGTATTTCAGATTACCTGGTACAATTACTCTGAAATGAATTAAGAGTAAATGTTAAATGAGCCTGCCTGACATTTGTTCTCCTCCAGTCAGTTGGGCATTTGTTGCATTGCCAGAACAGAAAAGGAACCAAAATTCAAGTCTGTGGAAGTTAATTCTTAATAAAGAAAAACAGTTCAATCACTTTGACATGGACTTGAAAGAATAGTTTTCCTATTGGTGCTCAGTGAGTTACAGCAAGTCCAGCTGATCAAATGGAAACTGTTCCATTTTGTTTAGGGTAGGCTTTGCAAATAACAACAACCTCTTTAATCCCTCTTGCACACATTTTCCTCTTAAGGCTATAAAAATTGAGATTTATGAGCCTGGATTGTCACCTGAAATAGAGGGGAATTCTCCGCAAAGACAGCGTTCAACAGTTAGTTAAAAAGTTCAACTACTTCTTCAAGGGAAATTCGCCAGTTTGACACAAATACCAATTTCAGATTCATTATGAAAAATTAGAGGCCTCAGTTTCAGGTGGCACCCACTCATGCTCCCCAATTTTAAGCATGAGGATATTGCAAGCATTGGAAAATTAGGCACATATGAAGGAGTTTGTGTTAGCAAGTTTTAAATTAAAATGCTATTTAAAGAAAGGGAAATTGATATATTCTTTTCCCAGAGTAAAGGAGTATCTTAAAATAGTTCTATATTAAGTGAGACAATATTTTCATTGTAAATATATTTCTCCTGGGTCATGTTCTGTTGGACTGTCTTTCATTTGTAAAGTCACAGTGCACTTTTCTGTTATTACTCTTTAGTTTCAAGACTGAGGCTGAGGATACCCCATGACCTTCAAATATAACACTAGGTCTGATTAAGCTTTAAAATGTAGTTTTACTACAGGCTAATATGGATATAGTGCTGCTTTAAATGTGTAAACCAGAAGACAGTCCCATATAGGACAGTAACTAAGCTGGTGGAGCTAAACCCGTTATTCTGGGAGACAAGGAAATGACCCTTGCTTCAATTCAGCTGGAGCCTGTTTTTTGGCAGAAGTTGTCTGGCGCCACAAAACAAATTAGTAAGCAGAGACCTGAAGACTATTAAGTTTATTTTAAGAATGTGTTGCCAGAGATCTAATAAATTTACCTACTGCTGCAGGCCATGCATGCACAAAACCTTACTAATCCAGGTGGTGTTTTTTTTCCTTCAGAGGGAGGTGCAGGGTGTGGATCCTGAGGAAAAAAGGTATTCTGCTTTAGGTAATATGACCATTGTTTAATGATAGACATGACAGCTTCAGTGGTATGTTTGGGTTTTCTCTGTTACTACTCAGAAAGGAAGTTTAAATTATTTTTCTGATGTTTCTGGTGCAAAGTTAGTTTGTGGCTACACTGAGTGCGAATTAGTTTAATGACAACATGGAAATAACTTTTAGAATTAGAGTAATTCTTCTAACCAAATAGATTTTTTTGTTGTTATTTTTAAATATTCCAAAGATTACTTTTAAAGTGTTTGAATTTACAAGTTTACTGTATTACAATTCAGGAGTAGTCACATTTTTGCGTTTTTCGGGACTCTCCTTTGTGCGTGCATGAAAATCATGTCTTTGGACTTAATTAGCCATCTAGACTGGCGGGTTGAACATTCTCCAGTTATATTCAATGGAGTGGGCCAAACCTTTCCAGAGGGTAATCCAGCTGTTCATATCAGATCTACCTGCAGTTTCTGAAGATGCAGTTCTTTGCTTTCATTGTGCCTGGACAGCTAGCCTAAGTTAAACATACTTCTTTTACATGGTAAAATTAGACTGTATGAATCCTACTCATAAGTGGCAGGTCTTATGTCTTTAAATTTTGTGGAATAGGACCGAGTTGGTTATGTTCCTGTGCACTAGGACCTGTTGCCAATAGTGGTTATTCACTGGAATTAATTTGGCTGCTCTGGATTTTTTTCTGCTAGGAAGCAGTGGTCATGATTTATCCATTATACAATAACATAAAGCATCATTTCAAAACAAGGACTGATCTCTACAGTAAGAACAAAGACTTCTGAGAACAAAGTGCTGCTAATAGAGCAGTCTACAGACAACCCTGCCTCCTGGTACCTTCCCTTTTCTGGGACTAGTGGGCCGTTATGTTCAGTAGCCATCAACTGTCCCCTTTCAAATGCTTCCCCTCCTGTCCATTTCCCTTGGTTTTGGTTTTGTCCTGCTTCTCCTGAATCTGTTTATATGAGTGACTTTTCCAGAATGAAGGGTAAGTTCCCAAACATTTTACTCTCTTCCTTGTCCTTTACTACCTTCAAATAAAAGCTCTCAGCAGTGGTTGCTACCTGCTGATTAGTTTAAAATAATCCCTGCTAAGTGCCTAGCAATACCAACCAAGAGTTAGGTGGCACAATTTTTTAAAAAATTTTGGTTTTCCTTGTTCATCATCTCAGAAACAGTGACAGGGCAAAATAAAGTCTTTCTGCTTCATTATCTGTCATCTTGTAAATTCAGTATAACACCAACCTTCTCATGTGCCTGATGCACAGGAGTTTATTAGAGGTCTGCCTTCCAAACGCCAGCCTGTTGGTGACTGCTTGACCTCAAATACTGGCCAAAATCAGGTGCATTCAGCATACCTTCACATTATTATTTGTAATGTATTCTGATCCTTTAAAATGCTCACTTTCATAATTTTTAGATGTCTTTTTTTTTTTTTCCCTATCAATAGTGCATGCAGGCTGAGAGGGTAGAGTCTGATTATGAATTGTTTTGAGCAGATTCTGTGATGAATGCCTCGCTCCCGCTGACATTCAGTAAGGCAAAGTATTTCTGGAAAGATAACATTGTCAGTTCTGATTTGTAATGAGAACAGGCCTGTATTAATTTGAAAATATACTTTCTATGGAACTGAGACTTGTGGCACTTCAACTTCCAAAGAAATCTTTCCATATAAACTGTATAATGATCCAATGTATCAAAGTGATTTAGATCAGATCGTATGGTCATTGTCATCACAGTAACCTGTCTGGCTGCACTGTGAATGTTGCAAGATTTTAAAATGCTGTAATATGTTATTGTTGGTATGTACATAGTACAAGTATTGTATAACCATTCTTTTGTGAATATATTAATATAGAAATATATGTGATTAATATAAATAACATATTTTTTTGTGTCTAATGAACTGTCATTATTTTACTTTTAATCTACCCTTTATTTCATTTAAACTCTTTGCTCCCTTAGAGGAAAATTTAGGCTGCATCTGACATATTTAAAGTATCTACTTTAAAATAAGATTGATCAAATTCTAGAATGTGATTGTCCAGAGAAAGCATTATCTAAAGTGATTCTGCGAATCCTATTCTGTGTATGTTCTCCACCAATAAATGCTGAATGGTTCCTGAGTCTTTGAGCAGAGCAACAAGATATTGTCTTATCCTGTGAAAATGTTTTGAGATATTTTATTTTGAAACAGGTCAAAAAGTCAAAATTCTAATAAAGTTTTGTGGAATAATTGAGCATAGGGTTTTCCATTTGAAAAAAATAAAATAAAATGTATGGTGTAGTATTTGTAGTTTTTACATTAAAAATTAGTTTGTTACATCATATGTAACAAATTTATATATGTATATGTACATGTACATGCATATGTATATGTAGACAAATTTATTACAGTAATAATATGTGAAGCTATATATACCTGAAATACTTAAGTCAGACTGTGGAAAAAGATGATAATTCATCATTTATTCTCCACCAGTATTTTCAGTAAAGAGATTAATCAAAGCCAGTCTTTTTGTGAACAACTTTAATTTGATGGATTGATATTTTGAGGGAGAGGAGGAATAATATGAATATTTTTTTGCCCAATTTTGCTTTTTTCAGTCTTGCTAAGAACTTTTTGGGTAGCTCAATGACTTTCTCTTCTGTTACAATGATTCAGCAGCATATATGGGTATGTGCTTAAGCACTTCAATAAGTAGCACTTCAGTAGTACCCTGAATTCATTAAATTATTTGTATTTTCACCATTGGAACTGTAGAAGTGGGAAGCATTCAACTCCTGCAGAGCTAGTTCCTTGCTTACAGCACAGAATCCCAAACCAGCAAGTGGATCCTTTTGGGTTCCCTTGAAATCAGTTACAAAGCTAACCACTTTATGTCTATAAATGCTTTGAAACCCACACAGTGGTCCAGCATCCTTTTTTATGATTCAGACTGGGTTTCTCTTTATCTGCTTTGCTCTTTCCTTTGAAAGCTCACAGCTTCTTGGTGCAGCCAACAGAATGAAGGTATCCTGGCTCTTGGTGAACTAATTTGTACTGAGCTGATTTAAACTGAAATTAATTTAAAGCTATGAAACGCAGTGTCTAAAAGAGCATGTTTTCTTCCACAGTTTCTGTCAATGAAAATCTGGATAATCTCTTAATCAGAATCTGGCTAATCTCCTGCAGAAGAACTGGACATAGACTTGTATTGGAAATTCCTTAAATTAACCCAGTGTGAATCTCCAGACTGTGCTTGGAGACATCCTTAGTTACGCTTAGTTGAATTTACTAGGATCAACATTTAATATGCACTAGCCAGCCTTTACATTCTCTCACTTCCCCTTCTCTTTTTGTAACAAAGCAACTGTACAGTATACTTAAGATATTTTTTCTGCTATGTGACTTCAAGCATTTGCTTAGTCTGAGCCCTGGCAAATGTGGCCATTCCAACTTGTTTCTTGGGGGCAGACATAAAACAAAAGCAAAAGAGTTACAGAAACTACTGAAAGACAGAAACTGTCTGCAGCCCATTGGATATCAGCAATTACACTCTAGGCAAGCCAAGTCCATAATGTTGGGAAGTGTGTGTTTTCTCATGACAAGTCAGAGGAAGCATTGTTTTAGTCCCTAATCACTAGGGGCTAGTTCAGGGGGTTGGTTTTGGTTGTTCTGCAAATATATTGAGTTACAGTGGCAGAGAGATTGCAGAAGGGTGCAGAGTTCAGCAAGTTGCTTTAGTGATTGGAGTCCATTATAGTACATTTGAAAAAGACGTATAAAGGAGAAGCATTTTAAGGGTTTCTAATTGGGTAAAATTATTAGGTTAGCTTACGCATTGTTGAAGCCTATTTAAAACATTTTAATGGCGTATTTTATGTGCTGGGTTTACTTATGTGTTTCACTTCTGCAAATAGCTTTTCTAAATGAAATTAAAGCAGTTTCACCTGATATGCCTTTTCTGGTGATCATAGCAGAGGGAACAGCATATGATCATAGAATCAGAGTAGTTTGGGTTGGAATGGACCTTTGAAGGTCATCTAGCCCAATGATGTACTGCCCCAAAACATTGAATAAAGTACTTTTATTATCTATTTTATAGGTGAGGTCTTTCTAATAGATTTACTTGAGATCTTTGCCTTTTTAACCTGTAGGGTGAATGTACTGGGACTATGACACAGTATGGCAAATCAGAGTTGTTGAAACTGTGTGTCTTCAGCTGAATATATAGTATCTTCTCTACATTTATTCTAACTAGCAGAATCATCTAAGATTGTATGTCACTTCTCTAGTCTGCTAAAAATCATGTTTATATAAACCACAAATAACAACTAGCAAGTAGTGTGGGGATCAAAAAACTTGGGAAGTGCTAAGGTTGACAGGGATCTTCATAGCTAGATGGAGAATCATGATCTTGGGAACTAAGATTTCTGCATTCCACATCAGATTTTACTTCTAATGAAACTGTTGAGATAACTTTATCCTGATATGTAACTTAAGTTGGTTTGGCACAGAAAGAAGCTAATCAGAGGGTGAAAAAATGAAACAGATGTCTAAACCACAGCTGTCTGGTATTTGTAGAGCTTTATGGCAATGCAAGACATACTTTGTGGACACAATGAATCTGGGTGGCTATGGTTGTACAGGTTGGGCACTCTTTAGCTGATTCATCTCTGACTGATTATGCCATGGATACCATGTAGGGAAGACAGTATCTATCAAGATACATCAATTTCCATTGTATCAATAGGTGAACACTGTGGTGTAGCTGTATGCTTTTGTTTATGAATTGGGGTTCTGGGGTAGCTCCTAGGGACAGCAAAGCTACAATCAGACGTTCTCTATGGAATGCCCTTCAGCTTGCCAGCGCTCAAGAGACACGAATTAATGATGGAAATATATTTTATACTGTCTTCACATAGCCCAGAAATCTGTGGAGAGAACTGGAACTGATTCTTTCCTTCTCTGAGCTCTTTACATCATGATAGAAAGTTCTGACAATCTAGTGAGTGTTTCTGATGGAGTTTTTATGTATTTTTAAAGATACCTGAACAGCAGTTTCGAAGGATAAATGCTTAAATGGGAAAATTCATTTTAGTATTTTTCCCTTTAAACAGTTTACTGATCAAGTCCTCTTCTTTTATTCATGTAGCTGAAATTGGAGTTTCTGTATGACTTGATCTTTCTAGGAATTTCTGGTTTGATGACCTATGCAAAAATAATATATCACTGTTTTCTGACAGGTGACACTGTTTTCTGACAGGACTCCTGTAAAGACCAATTCTAGACGACATCCATCTTTGATTTGTCATATTCAGGCAAACCTTTTCAGACAGTATTGTCCTCAGCAGCCTCAGTCAGTGAAGTCACAGTCATTAAGTCACTTTGTGACCCACCTTACTCTAGATCCTTAGCTTAAGCTGCGTACAAAGTTTTTGACTGTGTCTCACAACCCTTGCCATCTCATTTCTCATCAATGTCTCACTATACCAGGTCCTGTCTAGCATCTTCTGATTTAGCACTGCTGCACTGTGGTCTTTGGCAAAATTCAAGAAATGGGTTTTCATGCATCACTATAGCAACATCTTGCCAACCGTATCTCACAGATGTATAACCAAAGTTACTTTGGATTTACCTTGTCGTAACATGGCCCTCCTTCCTTTTGTTTTGTTTTAAAAGCACTCTAGTAATGGCTTCTCTCTCTGTCAACTTCTGATGTATTTGTATTACAAGCACTTGTCTAGGAAAGGAACAAAAGCAAAACTGTCATTGAGGTACCTTAATTACCTTAATTATTTGCCTAGCAGCTAAATGTTTGACTATGCCCAAAGGAAGTGCTAGTGAGCCATGCAAAATTCATTTGCCTATAGAAATACTATTGTAAGGCAGATAACTAATTTAACAGGGAACAAAATTAAGATGGCATGTGAAATTTTATTTCTGATATTTTATAATTTCTGAAAGCTATACTCTTCTTATTCTTTAACAGACCTTATATTTGTGTGGTGCTTGGCTCTACCATCTTCTAGAACAGCCCAGTTTCATCCAGTTCAGGTGTGGTGGAACTCATCTTACCTAGCATTAGTGTATATATATAGCATAATAAAAGTGCCTACAATGTAACTCATCATGACAGGCCTTCTTAACAGCTACTGAGGAAAAATGCATGTATTTCTGCATATTTTGAGGCACAGCTAATCTCATTCAAAAATAGATACCTAAAATACATCATAGCCTCACAAAATGCCTCTTTCCCAATTTTGGCTATAAAGACAGTTTAGAATTTCTAGCTCAAAAATAAATACCTGAAATTAGATAAATTGTATCATATACTTCCTGCACTATTGTGTCGGAGTTCTGTAATAATAACAACAACAACCGCAACACTGGTTTTATTTTTTGGGGACATTGGACTGTGAAGTGGCTTGTATAGTTTAGAAAACATTTCTTCTGAAGCACAAAGTTAAGAAATCAAGATCTAAAGTATCTATATTGTTTTCTTAAAATTATGAATCTGATGGTTTTAGTACTGCACCTTCTAAAACGTGAACAATATATATTTTAGGGGCAGAAGTAGGCCGATAGAAATGCAGGCTTGCTGAAAGCCTGCTATAAATAATACATTTTTGGTTTTGGTTTTTTTTTACTTTAAGAAAAAATGGAAAGAAACTGCTGAAAGCAAGAAATAGGTGGAATTAACACAATATAAAATCATATTTTCTTTCTTGCACATTTTCCTTCCTAAATTTCGTCCTCCTATTAGATTTCTAACTCAGTATATTTCAACATTTTCAATGACAGGAATTAACTGGTTTGGTAGTTGGCTACTGAGAATTTCTCTGTATGACTTTTCCTCTTTAACAACTGGGATTTTTGTCACTTGTGTAGTAATTTTGGTATGTTCAGTAATTATGTGCAAATATCGATTACATTTAAGGTTGATTTAAGAGTCTAGAAATGAAACATAAGACCTGTGTGTATGTAAGCTGTAGATTGTGTGCCTATGTCCATAACATGTTTAAACCATTACTTCTTTGGATGTTAGAACAGTTGGTGTTGGATTTGCTATTGCTTTCCATTCCCTAGCTGGAATCTATTCTGTCTAAAAAGATATAAACTCTGCTACGCTTTTCCTTCAGTTGAGGGTTTTCCAGTATCTGACGGTCTCATTTCTAGTAAGCTTATGCAGCAGTAATTTTCTCAGTAGTGATACTAATAGCTTCTTTCTCCTCTAATTGGCAGTAAATTTTTGTTTCTTTTATATCGTTAGAAACTTTTATCCCTGTGTCAAATTATGTTTAAATTGGGCAGTTGTGTTCAAGGGCAGCACACAAATGGCTTTTCTTACTAGATTACAGAACAAGACATACTCTATTGCATTTGTCCCAAGAAACTAATGGGAAGACATAACATATGTCTAACCTAATATAAGTGCTGGTGTAGCTAACACTGTAGTTCCTGGTTTTCTCGTGGTGCTCTTTACAGTTTTCGTATGTGTGTTTGTAGTCATCCCCTTTGTCAGCAACTATAGAGATCAAAAGAGCAGAAAAAAGCAGGGCAAGGAGTGCAGTGTAGTACTCCAGTAACTCTATTCACTGGCTTGTTTACAGAAGTGTTAATTCTAAAGGGCACGTTTCAGACAGTCATTACCTGAGCAAACCTTATTCTGTAGCAGCACCTTGTGGGAAGGAGATCAGCTTACAGCCTCCCACACAAGCCAGCATTCCCAGAAGACAGTTGCTGAGTAAGCATCTGCCTTCAGTGAGCTGAACAGGTTATTTTATTCTTGCTATGGAAGTTAGAGGATTCTCCTGAGTAGTAACAAACATCCAATAGGATACACAGAACTCAGTTTGTCATGCCCTTTTATGTGTGGCATCTAGAATCCCTACACTGACAAGAAATGCCTTTTTACTGTGAAAAATCAGTGAACAGATGGAGGTAAACTGTACTTGTAAAACTAAAGCTATGCTATGTTTTATTAGAAATGGGATAATCTAATCTAAGATATTCAGTCTGTTGTACAAATAGTTGGTTCATAGTGAAATGGATGCTAGCTCTTTCCAGCTATTACCTTTCAACTGAAAAAAAGTAGCATTTTTAATTGGACCTTAGAGAGCCATTTCAATCAGTATTTCCTGTTCTTTTACAGTTGTACAAAACCCATTAACTGTAGACACAACAGCTTCATTTCTGCTGGGAGCAAGAGATTAGGCTGAGACATGCTCAGATTTTAGGCTGGTGCTCAGTGTTTTGCAGCTGGAGTTAAATGACTTCCATATCATCCCCTCCAAAAGTTTTGAGGGATGCTTCCTGTATTCCTGCATTGCTTTGGCTTCAAAAACAGAGCCTACTTCTGTTGACAACTATATGGTCATTTTTGTTTCAGAAGGACTGTGAAGGTTCTTCCAATTATTGTATAAGGAAATAGTGTTCAACTTAAGGACAATGCCATCAACGGCTGCCAGCCAGAGATGCTGACTTGGTCCATGTTAACTATTCAGTTTCCCTAGCTTAGTGCATTGCTTGCTGTCCTGTGTTTTCAGTTCCCAGTGTTTGAATGCACAGTGAGACCACAAGGAAGCTGCTGTGCTGCTGCTACAGTCAAGACCTTGGAAGGGATCCTTGGAGTTTGCTTTCTTCACCAGGAACATGTTGCTACAGTTGTGCCTGTGTAAAAAGAACTGTGAAGACATCTTGTGGTCTATTGAAAACTGATTCTCAATAAACATCTCAGCAGCTTACTTAGCTGGGGGCATTCATCATATCATGAAGATAGCTCATTGCAAAATAGTATAAGAGAATTCCAATAAGCATTTATATCTCTCTAAATCTTCTTAGGTGGCACAGGCAATCATACCTAACCCAACGGTTACACGCATGTAAACTTAGGAGGGCATCAGCATAACTATAAACTGCAGTGTGTATCAGGTATACTTAATCCTATTGAAACCATTTCCTAGGAAGACATGAAAGCTGTTCCTAAAATCATACAGTGCTAATGCATAAATTCTAAACCAGTAAGAGCAGAAATTGTTGGATTTAGTGAACAAAATAGCAAGTTTTAGAAGCAGGCTGCATGGGTACATGCAAGTCTAAAAGATGGTAGGTATCAGCTCCAGTCTCTCAGGATACTAAGGGTCTTCCAGTGCTTCTGGTAGCCTGATCATATTGAGGAAGTTCTGCATAATGCCCTACGCTGTGTGTTATTTAGAAATACCAATACAGTTCTGCAGAAACTTGGATCATCTGCACCTTTTGTAATTTCTAAAAAGGCATCCTAAATATATTTTTATTAATCCTTGTTCTTCTTCCCTTGAAAAAGAAGAACATTAGCATACTCTGTAAGGAATGTGATTAATCTGTATGCATCTAAGATAAAATTTGTTCCTATATGCACTGAACATTTCATGGTTGAGTTCTTTACTTGTTATTTCTTAGTTTTAAATCTTCAAAATCTTTGGATTGTGATGTCTAGGTAAGATACACTTTTTACCCAGGGTACAGGTTACATTAACCTCCAAAGACAGAGTAGTATTTGATGAAGAAGAAAAATGAATTTTTATTTTGTTTTGCAGGAGGCAATAAGCTGAAGAATCAACATTTTCGCCTAAACTGGGCATGGATCTCCTTAGAAAAGGAATACTATTTAGTAAATGAAGACTCCAAATATCTTGATGTTGTTCTTAAACGGAGAGGTTATCTTGGAGAAACCTCTTTTATAAGTAAGTTCAATTTTAACCTTATCAGTTGCTTCTATAAATCACTGGCCAGCTAGATGATAAAATGCATCAATACAACTATTTTCTTTTACTGGTGTTTCATACTAAGCAAGCTACTTTCAAAGGAGTATGTTTATTTATTAAAGCAAGTATCTTTTGTTATGCTAAGATATTATTTCTTTAGTTATATGATGAAAATTTCACTTTTCTCTTTTTGGTCTTCTGCGGTTAATTTTTGATTTAACAACCCAAGACCCAGTCCTCCTTTCTCTGATTTGATTGATACCAACAGTGGTATCAAGTGTATTTGTTTCACAGAATGTAGTTCCTGTCCGAATTTTATTTTTCCTGTAATGAGAAAAAACAGTTGTAGCAATTGGAAAGACAACAATAAGCAGAGATCATTCTCCAGGAAGGCTATTGTGAGCTGGTCTGATTAGCAGCTAGGACCATTAGGCTCGTTTTCTTTTGTCAATGTTGGCAGTCAACTGAGGCTGATACAGGAGGTGTTGAAAGCTGTTTGCAGTGTCTGGGGAGTGAAAAGGTGAAAAAAGATTATGTTATCACATCCTGCAACCTCACACCTGTCTGTAGTTTCTGGATCTGTTCCCATCCTTTTCCTGGTGATGCGTTTGGACTAGGGAGCATTATTCTTATACAGTTTCATGTTGAAACCTATGACGAGCTTACACTGCTGAGAAAAGGCACTCAGTTCAAAGCTGGTTTTGCAGAGATATGTAAGCATTTACCTGGCATGGAGCACAAGTTCATGCTTAGAAATCAGGTTTCTGTTTAGGTCTCTTTCTGAATAAGAATCTGTGTTTAGGTATTGAGATGTAGTTAGGATACCTATTTTGGCATGAGATATAAGGAGTATAGGCACAAAATAACTGGATCTAACTTAAAAGACTCCATCTTGAACAGTGAACTTACTTTGATAATATATTTCTTTTAAAGTAAAAGAATAAAATAGGTCAATAAAATGCAAAGTTATAGGTGTGTGGTTTAAATTAGTTACTGGTGCTGATTAACAGATACTGATTTGACTTCTGATCCTACAACTAGTGTTTACAAAATTATCTACCTACGGATTCAAGCTCAGCTTCTGAATTGAGCTGACTCAAAATCCAGCAAAACCAGTTTGAATAACTTGCCTCTGACCACCTGCAAAATGGAATTACAGAGTTGCAAAGAACTTAAAAGATATTGGTTAAGATGCTTGCTGGCCTTTCTGGTCCATGTGTAGTGCCAAAGGGTCTGAAGGGTTATAGGTTATGTAAAATACTGGCTATATATTATGCTAAGTTATACTGGCTATAACTTAGGAAGAGAGGCACAAGCAGGAAGCAAGAAAGGCAAGCTGTGTAGGGAAAGATTATATGGTTTAATAAATTAACACCATTGTAAGAAACAAACAGAGAAGGGAGAAGTTTTGAATTTTTTTCTGAAAACCTGAGAAAGACCTTTAAGATTTGAGTGGCGCTGTGGGGTTCAAACAAAGGCCAAATGCATGAGTTAGAAATAGTTCTGAAGGACTGTCTAATTTCCATGTGGGCCTGTTAAACAGCCTTAAACTGTGAGGAAAGTGCCAATGAAATCCATTTTAGAGCATCCTGGATTTGAGGCTGTAAGGTCTGTGTTGTCTCTGTGGGATGAGCTGTATTGATTTTTATCTTATGGCTTTGCAGTTTCAACTGAACTACAGTTTATAATTGTCATTATGCAAACACTGAAATAAGAGGATGATCATTTAAAAAAAAATACTTATTGTAGTGGGAATGACCACAATGGTTCAGATTTTACATCTTTCATCCTTATTCTGTACGTTTTACCCTTTTGTGTCTTTGTGTTTTCCTTAGCTTTCCCCTTTCCAGGTGTGTTTTGATTTTTTTCTAAGAGAAATAAATATTTTTGAGGGTTTCAGGCAGCATGTTATTTAGAAGTTCTGGAACAGAAGAGAACCCAGAAAGGTAAAGGCATGAAAACATATTGTTGGCCCTTTTGGGCACCCATAGTTGAATTACAGAGAAACAGAAACTTGACTGAAACCTTGGAGAATGTAGAGTTTTTCTAGCATTGCTTTGTCTAATTCTGTCCAAACTGTCTTTCATAATGTTAATTGATACACTTCCACTGCTGTGTGTGACACCAGCATAAAATTGATCAAGAGTAATTGGAGTTGGCTTGAATACTCTCAGGTTGTGAGAAGTATGGTTTTTAAAAATTCTTTGTTTAAAAATGACAGAAAAAATGTAAGTAATGTTTATAATGACCTAAACTTATGATTTTTGCAGGTATTAGCACCAAAGATGGTACTGCCAAGAAAGATAAGGATTTCAGAGGAAAAGCCCAGAAGCAAGTGCAGTTTAATCCTGGCCAAACCTTAGCTACGTGGCGAGTACGGATTTTGAGTGACGGTGAACATGAACAGTCTGAGTCCTTTCAAATTGTTCTTTCTGAGCCTGTCATGGCAGTTCTGGAGTTTCCATATGTATCCACGGTGGAAATTATTGACCCAGGAGATGGTAAGAACCTTTCCAGAACTGTACTGCCAATATGTACATACACCAGAAGATAGACTGAAGGACAAATGCTATTAGTAATAGTGGATAGTAAAGCTTACCTTCCCTCAGAATATTTCTGAAGGCAGGCCTGGGCATTGGGTAGCCATTTGTCCCCTATCACTTTAAGTAATTAATGAATATGTGACTAAGGTAGCATGCTTTGATGAAATGCCTGCATTTTTCCTATGATATATTATTTCTAGGTTTTTTGTTTTGTTTAGTTTCGGTTTCATTTTATGTATAATAGGGTTTCAGTTCAATGTGTTTGCAAGCAGAGTGTATCTGCATGTGCGGCTGGAGGCTGACTGGATTTACTCTGCCATGATAATTCCTGTGAGAGAGGACGGTACAGGAAAGTCCAGGCTGGTTTGGGTCTTGAAGCAAACTAGTCGCATCAGTTAGGCCTTAATGTCAAGCTGGGGAGGTCAGTAAGGGTAAGGTTCAGTAGACCAAGTACAGCACAAGCTGTGTCAAGAACAGATACAGTTATGGTTAAATGTAAATGAAAAAAGAAGCTGAGGAAAAAAAACCCTAAAAATGTAGAATGTGCTCTGGTTGCTTTGCTTTTCAGCTGCATCCAGACACTTGAACTCATGGGCCATGGTCACACAAAACTGTCCTTTAAGGGATCTTTCAAGTATTGGATGACTGTAACAGCTTCTTTTATGTGGTCTTCCCTGATTAACATTTGAAGAGGACTGCGCAGGAAAACTGTCAGAGGTTTCTTCGTTCATAGCGCAAGTTAAACTAGAGGTTATATGATCATCATCCATATTTAGCCACTGAGAAAAATAGTGCTTTACTTGAAAAGTAGTATGTATGAAACACAGAAATTACTTGAAAATGTGTTACATCTGTCTTTTCTATGATCAGTGAGATAGCACAACTCAAGATAGTTATCTGAGTCTTCTTAATGCCAATGATAGTTTTTTCTATTTCTTATATTAAGATAAAATTTTCACAGTCCCAGAGAATTTGTAGTAATTATACATAAAGTGAAGTTGCGCAAGAGAAAATTGAATGCACAACTGCAAATCAAGTAATATCTACAGGAAGGAATATAAAGAGAATTTTGAGGGGAAGGACTAGGTTTCCTAATCGTCTTTTAGAGCACAGGGTAGGTACAAGTTCAGCTGCTAACTGTATAGAAACCATCAAAAGTTTTATTCTGCTTCCAGTGAAAATTATTTTCAAATTCATTTATTTGAATGGTGTAGTCTTAGTTCCAAAACAGTGAGCTCGTTTGGAAAGCTGTACCAGCCCTTGGTGTATGGGACATCAGTTAATGTTTTATTCCAAAAAGAGATTGCATAAGGATGTGCTTTCTTACACTAGCTGACATTGTCTACATCATTCTCCTCTGAGCTTTTATGTTGTTCATAAGATCAGTTCAAGTTTTATAGTGTCATTTTACTCCTAATAGGATAATAGGAGACAGAAAACAGAACAAATCAGGTTGCTGCTTTTTTTTTTTTTTGCTTTTTTTTTTTTTTAGGATAGAGTTTTTCATTTTGTCAACTTAATTCTAAAGGGAGAAATAAAATTAACAAAATGGGGGTTTTGGGTGTTACATCTTGTTTTACTTTAAAAGAAAAAGGTAGGGGATTGGTTTTTTTCACATTGAATATTTGACTTGCTGGAATAGTGAAAGTGTCTAGATCTTACCAAACCTGAATTACAGCATTTTTAAGGCAGTCTTTTGACCTTAAGTCATGCTGCTAGTATTTTCCAATTGGATAAATAAAACCTGGAACATGTTTTCAAAGAAATCACCTGACAATTTTCAGAAAATTGTTTGCCAAAGTACTCTGAAATATTGGAAAGAATTGCTTTGTGCAGTCAGCTGATACCACTTGATTTAATATTATACAGAATTATATTCTGTTTGGGTTGCAGTCATATTAATGAAACTGTAAAGGTGCTTTATAATCATATGCATAGCCACCTTTTGTTCTTGAGTTTTTGAGAGAATAAGAACAAAATGGATCCTGAATCCCAGTAACAGCATAAAACAGCAATATGATTATATGAATATAAAATAATGAAGAGTTTAAAATTCATTTTAGTGTTTCTTTCCCTGAAAAACACATCTGACATTCTTTGGTCCAATAAATTTTAGGGTGAGATTGCTCTCTAGACTTCGCTGACTGTATTGGCTAGGTCTCCTTTGAGTAAAACAGGAGTAGATGTGTAGCCGATTCAAATCAAGTGTCCAAGTTAGAGTAAGATAGCAGGAGCTCCATCTTGCATCCTCAATGCCAAATGATTTTCAGTTATCTTGATGTAGTAAGTTAATGAATGGCCTTGCAGAACCACTGCCTGTGTGTGAGCTATACTACTGATACTTCTGTGATTAACTGTTAATAAAGAAATACCATGGAAATGAGAAAAATATAGACCTTGTGGACAAATTCTCCAAACACTATCTTGCACAAGTAACCCTAGATAAGTAAATTAGTCAGATTAGAGACTACTTAATAAGGACTTGTGAATTCAGACCTAGTGATCTGATTTTGTTTTCCATTTCTGAAAGACTAAGAAACTCTACTTCTCTCACCCTCCAAGTTTTTCTTAAAATTAGCACTATTGCTGATAAATACAAGTTATTTGTTGCACTTCAGAATATGCTAAAATGCTCCTAGGTATTTTATAGGTGACTTTATGAGGTCATAAATCTACATAAATAAATATGTCTGTTCTTTGCAGAATCAACAGTCTTTATTCCTCAGTCCACCTATACTATTGAAGAAGATGTTGGTGAATTATTCATTCCAGTCAGAAGAAGTGGAGATGTGAGCCAGGAACTGATGGTTATCTGCTACACACAACATGGTAACAGGATCTACTATAGAACAAAAAAAAGGCAAAAACGGGAGACAGAAAGGAAAAAGAATTGTTCTATCTATCGTATAATAAAATTGTTTATAGCAGTTAATTACATTTTCATCTAAATATCTTCAGTCTCAGCTGGAAATGTATTCATTTTTTCAGTCTGTCTTGGATTATTATTGAATACAGATGAGAAACGATCATGTTGCAAATTTCTGCCATTTGTTAGGAGGTGAAGAGGATCTGTGTTCTTTATCTATATCAGCCCCATATATCTGGAAGTGATGAGAACTGAAAGCACTGCAGTGATTGCCGCGGATATCCTTTATTTGTTTGTATCTTTAAAAAAAAGTTACAAAATAATAGTGCTTAATTGCTGTGCTTCTCCTTCCTCTATGTTTCAGTCTCCTATTAATTAAATCCACACAGAGCATGGGGTCTCTAGTAAGCATAACTGTGCTTTTACTATTTTTTTTCATCTGGACAGCTGAAGCAACATTTTTGGTGAGGTGACCTGGAATCAAAATAATTTGTTTTCATCAAATTCTAGCTGTATAGATAATTTCTGGTCCACCGATATCTTCACTGGGTAAAATATACAAAGGGAGTTAGTTGTTAATCCTCACTAGGTCTCCTTTGTCAGTGTCTTTTGTGATAGACTACAATATTCCTTCTGACTGGAAAACTGGAAATTAATTTGAGGAGCCATGTGCTTGCATTGCATTATATACAGAAGAAGTTTGTCCAGGGATCTCAGAAATGTAGCCTGGTCAAAGGTTTCAGCCCATCTTGTAATGTAAAAGTAAATAGAAATTAAAAGGTAATGAAATAAGATTCAGCCTCTGTGAGGAGATCATTGTAACCATGGTATGTATAGTGACTGTTTTCCTTTTATACCACAGGAACAGCATCTGGCACTGCCCCAACCTCTGTACTTTCTTACTCCGACTACATATCCAGGCCTGAGGATCACAACAGCATTCTACGTTTTGACAAAGACGAACGAGAAAAAATGTGTCGGATTGTCATCATAGATGATTCCTTGTATGAAGAGGCTGAGACCTTTGATGTTTTGCTGAGCATGCCAATGGGTGGAAGAGTTGGTGCAGAATTCCCAAGCACTCGAATTACCATTGTACCTGACAAGGATGATGGTAAGACATCGTTTAACAAAGTGATATTCCCAGTTCCAGACAGAAACTACAAATAGTATCAATATCATATTCAAATCAGCATGTAGAAATTGGATTTTTGCACTTCTTCCTGTTGGTTAAAACACATGCTGCTTCCATCTTGAGATTTGAAAATACTATTAGAAAGCAATGCGGGTTTTTTAAAGTGTTTAGTATTGATATTTTATGGTTTGAGAAAGTCACACAAGCAGTGATTGGGAGTGAGGAGATGCACCTTTCCCTATCACAGTAGCAGATGTAATCCAAAAAATCACCTTTCATGGGCATCTATTTATGTGTGATTCTGAGGTTATGTCCACAAGCCTTCAGGCCCATTGCATTACTTTCCAAAGGGCCATATGAGAATCCCCGATGGACTAGAAGCCATATAGCAGCTGCTAAGAGGCAAGCTATAGTCCTTCTGATTTGATACTGCATTTAACTTTCTGCCTAGAAGTGTCCATGTATGCTGCCTTGGTCTTTTTAGTAAAGCGAATTATCAAAAGTCAGTAATGTTATTTTAGCAATTGCCTCAGTAAGGACATGCTGACCAAATGATGTCCTTTGTTCAAGTGGTCGATAGCTTTGATATGTTGCATTGAAAAGAACATTTCTATTTGTGATTAGAGAGGTCTGTGACTAAGGAACAGTAGAATCAGCACACTGTGTCACCAACTGCTTTCAAAAATTCATGTAAATACTACTGCAGCCTCAAGTGTCTCCTTCAGTGTCCCTAGCATGGGTGGTGCAACTTTCTTCTTTCTAGGAGTGGTAGCAAAAAGGCTTCCTGGCACAATTGCCCTATTTATGCATGGATTTTAGAAGCTGACATACCAACTGGAAACTCTGTGAAAGGAATACGGATAAGCTATTTTAGTCCTCTCTGTGAGGCCATAAACCATCTATTGTGACACTGTCATATTTCCTGAAGCCTAAATGTGAGGAATTATATCTTTGAAAGTCTTATGCCAAGATAGACATTTATTATCAGCACAGTGATTTCTCCCTAGTTAAGAGTATAAAAGGCAGCTCTTAAAGGCAGGAAGTTGACACCCATCTAATTACATCATAAATACTCAGTCTGCCTGAAATTTCTCACATGTAATCCTGTGACAGAGGTGACTTTGTTTTCTCTGTGAAGTATTTGGATAATCATATATCATTAACGAATACAAAAGTTTGAAGTAACACTTCTTGTAACAGAACATATATCGAATGCAAGCTGAAATAGAAATATGTTTATCTGACTTTGCTGTGATGGCAAATACGGGTTTGTGTAGGTTTTTTGCAACAATTTGATTTTTTGAATAATTTTGAAGAATTCATGAACTTTACTGTTTGTAGATAGCTGAATACAAAATATTGGGAGAGTAGGTATAAAAAAATATATCCATGAAGCAGATGATTACCCAGCTTTTGAAAGTGTTCTGAGTGCTTAAAATATATATGGAAAGTTTGGGATGGGGAGAATGTTTCTCCAAGAGACTGTTTAAAAGAGAACTGAAGCTGAAATTACAGTGTCTATCTTCAGTAGAACCTTATTTCTTGGGAGGGAACACTTTTAGATACTGTTTTTAGCATTTAAAATAAGATTATAATTCCTCGACTTAGACAATCATTATAACTGTAACCTTGACTGACTTTGAATAAGAAATTATGAAAGTTAATCAATCACAACATAGTGTACAACTTAACTGTTTATGAGACTCCCACAACATATTAGGGAAATCTCCTTTGTTTTAACACTGCCACTGGAAAACATGAGAATGAATTTAGAAAACATGAAAATGAATTTATTTTTCACAAAACCATAATGCACAATAACAGAAAAGTCAGTATGTGTCTTTTTTCATCTGAGATCTGTTGTGCTGCCTGTTCTATAAAATGCAGAGTACAGGCTACAGAGTAGATAAATTACGGTATACCTTACATATCTATTTATGTCTCCACACAGAGAAAGAAATATATATGTGTATGTTTCTTTCAGATTGTGTATATACACACACACGTATTTGTGTAATGTGTGAGCAATTTAACACTCTGGCAGTCATGATTAAAATTCTACATAATAAGCAGGGAATTTTAAGAAGCATTGGTTATTATTTTCAGTGCACAACATTAATTTTAATAAATGTAAATGTGTTTATGTGAAATAAAAAGCATTTTCTTCAGCTTTTAACATCAAAATTTAATTCAGAAAATGCCTCAGATAGAGATGGGTTAAAACTTTAGCACATGTATAATAGCCTATGAGCTATTGTAATGTCATACTAAATTCTTTAGTTCTCTTTAACTTCTTTGCTTCGTATCTACTGATATATTTTTCTCATTGTTTAAATTCATCTTCTATTTAACAAAGCTTCTTTGGACAAATGTCACAGCATGTCATTAAGTTGTGATTTCTCCAAGTCCTGTGACAGGATTAACATTATGCATGGACTTCTTCAGGTCAAAAGATACAAACAGCAAAGGTCAAAGTTTAATAATACTACATGAGATCTTTCCTATGGAAGTCAAATCAGCACAACCAACATTACCTTATCTCCTCTGGCATTCAGTGCAAGTTAATTAGGAAACATTCACCTTCAGTACCTATCATCAAAGTCTTTTCTTCTTTTATTTCTAGAAAGGCCCTTAGGGTCTAACTAAAATAGCTGAGTTGCTATACAATCATGACAATAAACAAAAAATAAAGGAGGTGTGCTCAACTTTGTAGTGAACCAGAGTATATTAAATTCCTGGCAACTGAATACTTTAATTGGGGATTATGCAGTAGTGCTGTGCTGCCAAAGCAAAATCTGGGACAAAAAAAACCAAAACAAAAAACATAGTATGTAGACCATGCACAGGTATATTTTTATATTGTGAAAGGTGATTTTAAAATTAGTGCTGCTGTTGGGACATTTCTTAATTCGGAAGGGACCTTTCCTGATAGGTCCTGAAGCTGAAGACAGGTAGAAAAGAGGAAAAGGATTAAGTTAGTGAAATACACAGCAAAGTAAATTATGCCTGGAGATCTTGGATTCAAACTTACACGTCACTACAGTTTAAGCACTAAAAAATAAAAACATGGATCTGTTTGAGTCAGAGGTGATATTCACTAACCATGAATCACTACAAGAAAAGCATTCAGGGGAAAGACCTATGCAAATCATCCATTTTTGGGGTAGCAGTAATCTCACTCAATATTAGCCATCTCATTCAAGCAGGCTATGCTGGGGTCCTCCTATAGTTAATATAGTTAAAGACAGATGTACTCCCAGGAACCATCCCATCCTAGAAGTATCTGAACTGTTGAGATCAATCACTGTGAATATCTGGTGCATCTGAATACATTGATTTCTGACAGTACCTATAAACCCTAGCCTTAGAAATTTAACTTGCCATTCAACCCAAAGTGATAAGCACTACTGGGCATGAAGGAAAGATTTTTTTCTAATTTTTTGTTAAAACAGCTCCTACTTTGAAATGCCATTAGACAACAAAAACATACGTAGCTATTCCTGCTTCATAATATAATTATGATTTCTAAAGAAAAATTGAAAATAATCTAGCTGAAATCTAAAGAAATGAATGCTCGAGAGTGTTTCACTAGGTATTTAGATGTTCAAGATGAAGTCCAGAATCAGACAAAAATACCCAACTATTTTCCATGCAAATGTGGACTTTTGTTTCTAAATCTAGCCGGAATTGGTGGGCTCAACTACTTGTCTGCATGCACATCAAGGATTTGGGGGATCAACAGAAATCCCTGAAGGATTTGAGGTCACTTGATTGGCTCAGGAAGGACATACCTATCCTGCATGGAGAGCACAGAGTTCAGCATAAAGTTCATTTGGAGGAGGCACTTTACATAATAGATCGATATTGTGCATCTAGGAAAAGGAAGATAAGGTTACTGTGCACTTTTCATTCTCCTTGGAGAGAGGTGTCCTGGAGTTTAGACTCAGACCCTGAAAACACCCAGACCCCAGTCTTCCATGGAAATACCTTAATCCCCAGGGACTTAGCAACTCAGCAAGGTCAGCCTAGAAGTGTTCTTTGTTTTTCTAACTGAAGCTGTGACTGAAATAATTTCACATATATTAAGAAAAAAAATGAGACCAAACTCTTTTGTTAGTTCATCTGGGAATGAGCAGCCTGTAGTTTGGTTCTAACTCCAACAGTGTCGCTGTCTTGTGTGCAATAAGTCCAATACAAAATGTGCTTTAGTCCTTGCAACAAGTCTTGAAGTGAAACTCTGCTCTCACAGTCAACTGTTTTGACGGCCAGGCTGCTGTTTGGCCTCTTTTTTTGCTTACTCTGTTTTGTATCACGGGCAAATTTTAAACTCTTGGTTTGTAGTCACATTTGGAAACCCGAAGAGAAGAGGTGTGATGAATGCAGAGCTGGAAGTTTGTAGCTAAGAGGAGAATGCTTACAATTATATTGTTTGCATCAAGTTTTGTGTCAGTGGCTATCTTCCCATGTGATTTTAATTCCATGATACCGTATTTAGTGTTGCCATGAGAGCACCCAGCCTTACAGCCAGGCTGACAGTCATCTTGCCTTAGTGGAATTGTTGAAGCCTCATGCTCTTCACAGCAAGAAGTACATTAAATACATTTGTTCCACTACATTCACATTAGATGGGCAAGCAGTCGTTCAGACTTCTGGACATTTCTACATCAGGGCTGGGAAAGCAATGGACTCAGGTTTATGTCAGAGGTTTGCTTACCATTTTCTTTGTACCTACTCAACAGAATCGATCACTCATATCATCCACATGACAGGGGAAAGGATAGCACTATCTGGGAATATTTTACAGCTGAGTAAACTGGATGATGGTACGATCATGGTATGATAACATGGAAAGCCAGTGTTAGAGATCAAACAGAACAGATTAATTATTTAGTCCTCTGGAGATTTCTTTAAAACACTTACTGTCACTCCCCCTACAGTTAATTAAGCTTTGGAAAACCTTAGACTATGTTCTGGAAATCAGTAGCCACTAGCACTTGTCCAGCTTGCTTGGAGTAGTAAAGTCTATGTTAATGTTTACTACCAATAGCCTGAAAAGAGGCAGAAAGTCTACAGTGCAAGGCGACATAAAGCTATGCTTTGCATTGGATCCCAGTAGACATACAGTGTCAACTAAATCTACTGAGCCAAATTTCCAGCTGATGATAATTAAATATTCTATTAGTAACATTGTTAGAGAGACATCCTTATCTCACAAGTTTATCTGGAATCTCATTGTTTCCACTGGCCTCCAAGGCAGGCCATCAAATGTGTTTTTTTCTTTCTGAAAATAAGTATGCCATAACCTTAAACTGAATGTCTGGGTGGTTGATCTCAGTGATTAATATCTGCTGGTCTATTTGTCCAATTTTAGTTACAACCTGAACACTATAGGCATAGCATGCCCATTGTTATATTAAAGAATGGAGTCATAATTTGGCAAAGTATCCATCACCGTTCTCTGGAGATAACTAAAATAGTGAGATAGTTGTTCTTTTTTCCTCTATACATCCACCTTTGACTGCTTCCTTCCTTTTCTATTTTTACTGTGCTGGTGGGACTGATGCCTCTGGCACTTCTGTGCAGCTTTTAGCTTCTTTTGTCCTCTCATTAGGTAAAATCTCTGTGTGACCCCTCCCCTTTCACCAGTCTATGGCAGGTGGCCAGACTGGCAACTAATCAAGGGAAAAGGTGGAAGACATCCAATTTATGACACATGTTATACTCCCAGTTTTCTTTACTTATAGTGTCTAATTATCACCAGTTCAACACAGTGAAAAATGTTCAATTTATGGTGATAGCCTTAAAGATTTTGGAAAGTCCCTGTTTGATGTCTGTCACAGAAATAAATTATTGTCATATCTTACAGTAGGACATTCTATAGAGGCAACCAGGCACATTTATGATTTACTTTTCCAACATTATCTGTTGCTGGCAGTTTATTACATGTGTGTGTCTGCAGGTGCAAACTCACACATTATATACATGAACTACAAATATTAGATTAATCTCATATTCAGTTGGCTGCTTAATAACTAGGTATATAGTCCAACTTTATGATCTGGGCTCCTCATGACCTGCTTACCGTACTTTGTCACATCTCTTTCAGATGACTCCTTTACTATAGAGGACTCAGCTGGCAAAGCAGTGTATCTCTAAGTCTTCACTGCTGTAGGTTCTGAAACGGTTAGCTGACATACGCATTATTACATTTCTGTGTGAATTGTAGCAGTATTTCTAGCAAAGCGTGGAAATGTGGGAAACAGCTTTTGAGTTTTGTACTCAAAGCACATAAAATAGTTGATAAGCAGAAGGTACAAATTTACAGGAACTGTAGAAAATTGATACTTTCTGTTAAATATAGAATGAGTTAAATGAAATAGCATTCTTATGTTACTGACGTTGTTTTCCAGAGCCTAATGGATCATTGTTTTATGACAGTTCACTCAAGAGTACATTGAACATCTTTCTCTCTCCAGTCTTCCTGTAGCATGTTTTATTTTTTCATGGCTTTGTTATTTGTACTGCAGGTCTTATATTTATTATAGATATAAATAAATATTAATATTTATTATATTTGAAAATGTATTGAATGCCTAGCAAACCATTCTAAATTTATCATTTGTTCTTGGTTGCTTGTGATTGTAGGGAGTGAATTTAGTGTTGTGTATTTAACATGTGGATAATCAAGTTCTGTGGAACATCTTGGTGCATTGTTTTCCTAAGGTTTTTTTTGCAGATCATCTTGCTTCCTCTGAAGCTGCTTATACTAACACTTCACTCATCAGTCTTTGAAGATCCAAAAGATACTGAACAACAGAGTAACCAGTGTACCCCACTGGGCTTTAATGACATTGATTTTCCTTTTGAATGTTTAAATCCTTAAAGGATTACCTTAGTTGTTATCTCACATTACTGTCTGTCAGGCAACTCTTTTCTCTTCCCTCTCACACCAATGGGGTTAGAAGACCAAAAGAGAGAATTCAAGAACTTTTAACATACAGCAGAGCATATTTTCTGTCATTAGAGCTCTGCTTGTGTGATAAGTCTGGCTGTTGCTCTATTTTCACTTCTGTTCTCTCTTCTCTGCCAAGTTCCATTCTCAACATTAGCTCCTGTAAAGGGAGTGTGGAAGATCTCTTGCATATTTTTCTTCTCAGAACTCAGTGGGCTAAATGTGTTCTCGTTATATGTGGGCAAAAAGCCTGTAAGAAATTGTTTCTGCTGGTTAAGCAAATTCAAGATAACATTGTGACTGAACAGTAAAAGTTTAAAAATCTAAAGTCAGAATTGGAGCACTGTCTTTCTTAGTCTATTTTGTGATAGGGTTAAGATGTCTCCAAGCCAGAAGGGTGTGTGTATGCATATAGGCAGAAGAACAGATTTATTAACTATCCACAAGAATAGATAGAATCATAATTTTCTTTAAAAAAATGTGGTACAAGCTGTGCCAGAAATGATACAGAAATACCACAGCCACCTGGAAAACATAGCATTTTTTTTTAATTTCTTGGTTATGCTATTCCTCTTCTATGCACCATATGTAGTCATGATAGTTATGATAATAGTGCCTCCCTTCTTCATTTATTCTTTAATGAAACCAAACACATTTGATGCTTTGATAAGATTCCGATTTGTAATTCATTTGGTTAAAATTAATTTAACAGACTCACCTCTGTGCCTAGTAAGATCATGGAACAGATCCTTCTGGAAGATATGTAGAAACATACAGAAAATAGGGAAGAGATTAGAGACAGCCAGCATGCCTTCATCAAGGACAAATCATGCCTCACTAATCTAGTGGCCTTCTATGGTGGAGTGACTGCATTAGTGGACAAAGTGCTACAGACGTCATCTACCTAGACTTCTTCAAGGCCTTTGATACAGTCCCCCTCAATATTCTTGCCTCTAAATTGAAGAGATACAAGTTTGTTGGATGGACCGTTAGATGGATAAGAAATTAGCTGGATGGACATGTCTGAATAGTTACCCTCGATGTTTCAATGTCCAAACAGAAACCACTAATGAGTGGTGTTCCTCAAGGGTCTGTACTGGGACCGATGGTATTCAATATCTTTATGAATGACATAGACAGTGCAATTTAGTGCACCATCAACAAATCTGCAAGTAACACCATGCTGAGTGGCACAGTTGATAGGCTTGAGGGAAGGGGTGTCATCCAGAGGGACCTTGACAGGCTTGAGGAGGGGGCCCATGTGAACCTCATGAAGTTCAACAAGGCCAAGTAAAAGGCCTTGCATCCGAGTTGGGGTAATCGTCAATATCAGTACAGACTGGGGGATGTATGGTATCCCCCCTTGCACAGAAGGACTTGAGGGTACTGGTGGATGAAAAATTGGACACAAGCCAGCAACGTGCGCTTTGCAGCCCAGGAAGCCGATTGTATTCTGGGCTGCATCAAAAGAAGTGTGGCCAGCCGGTCAAGGGATGTGATTCTCCCCTTCTTCTCTGTTCTTGTGAGGCCCTACCTGGAATACTGCATCCAGCTCTGGGCTCCTCAGCACAGGAAGGACATGGATCTGTTAGAGTGGGTCCAGGGAAGGGCTACAAAAATGTTCAGAGGGCTGGAACACCTCTCCTGTGAAGAAAGGCTGAGTTGGGTTTAACCTGGAGAAGAGAAGGCTCTGGGGAGACCTTGTGGTGGCCTCTCATTATATAGTCAGGGCTTATGAGAAAGTTGAAGAGAGGCTTTTAAGCAAGGCCTGTAGTGACAGGACAAGGGGCAATGGTTTTAAACTGAAAGAGGGCAGATTTAATTGAACATAAGGAAGAAATTTTTATGATGAGGGTGATGAGACACAGGAACAGTTGCCCAGAGAGGTTGTGGATCAGTGGATGTGTTCAAAGTCAGGCTGCACAGGGCTTTGTGTAACCTGGTATAATGAAATCTGTCTCTGTCCATGGCAGGGGGAGTTGAACTAGGTGCTCTTTAAAGGTCCCTTTCTGACCCAAACTCTTCTGTGATTCTATGAAAAATTAGTCTCAGAAAATTCACAATTTGGATTTATTTTGACATTTAGAATCTTGTTATATCTTTTTTCTCAAAGTCTAATAGCTTTCATTGCATAAGGAGCTCACCCATTTTCAGCATGCATTTGCTTTTATGTTTTGGAAGGTCCAGGTTTTCTGTCTTTTCTATCTTTGCTATTCAGTCTCCACAATTTCCTCGACATCTTCCTATCAGCTCTCCTTACCAAACAACAAAACACTTATTTATCATTCAAAAGCCTTACTAATACAACTACCCAACCAGTGGAAATCTCAGCTGGGGAGAAAATATGATTGTCATCACTATGACTTCAAGCCTTAAAACCTTAGAGATCAGGGCCATGATTTCAGTGTGTGATGTTACAAGATACTATAAAGAAAATATTCATAGAATGATCTGTTGTGATTTGGTGGTTGTGTTTCTAGATATAACTTTAGGAGTTAGGAACATGATTTGAAGAGAAAACCTGAAAATATTCTTCTCAGAAAAACTGTTTTTGCAAATAGACTTACTACCCTCAGACCATTTCTACACACTGTTTTTTCCGCAAGGGCCAATAGTAAACTAATCACTCAATTAAAATGTGAAAAACATTTAGAAATGGCTACATGCTATATCTTCATGTAGCCTGATTTCTAAAATGCTGCTCAGCTTCTCCAACTATTTCTGTCTGTAGGAGTCATCATTTCTTATCTCATGTATGAATCATTGACTGTGAGCTCCTTCATGCTTGGCCTCCTTGTGAGGTACCTTGTGTGTGGTATATTTAGATACTACTGCCAAGCCTTGCCATTTATCAGCCTGCCTCTGTTTCATCAGTTTGTTGAGAATTTGTTATGGATCCCATTTCCTGGGTGTCTTACATAAAAATAATCTCATTCTTTTAAAAAACAGAACATGTAGAAGAATCTGAGTTGGTTTCATGCTCTGTGGGAGGTCTAGCCAGTATGAAAAAGGTATGTGAATATCAGATGGTTGCTGCAGGCAGTACCATCACATTTGGGTATTTCCTCAAATTCCAAAGTGTTTGTTTCTTCAGCTATTAGTCTTTATATTTTTATTTGCATTGGTAAATGTGGCAATTATCTGAATTCTGGAATAGTTTGGGCAAATGATTGGAGCTTGATAAACTTTGGTCCTGTCCTCAGACTCTGCACATTGAAGCTCCTCTGGCACCTGTGATAGTTTCAGTGGTATCAAGGTCTGTATGTTATAATCTGAGGGTGCGTGCAAGGATCATAACAGTACTATTTCTGTCAATAAATACTTTCACATATATGTTAATTCACATATATATGAATTTAGTATTTTGGAAAGTTAGCAATGTTTCTCAGCAAACCAACAAAGGTATATGAGTTGTGTCCAAGAGAAGGTCACTTATAATAGTCAAGCTCACACATTAGTCTTTCTCCTGAACTGCCAGTTATAGCTGGGAGACAATGTAAGACCGTTCATTACCGTCTTGTACATAATAGTTAACTAATTGTTAAAAAATCCATTTTCAGTTTAAAGGCACGCATCTTGAACGAGTTGAGCTACAGAATGGCTTCATGCACTCAGATGTCTTTATTCCATGGTTCAGACATTCTCTGTAGCCCATCTAGTTATTACTGAACCATTATGAATTGCAACTTGATGTTAAGCAAAATTAGGTTTATCTCAGTTCTTCAGGCTGCAAACTATGCTGCAGGCTGTCCTTGTAGTACAGATGGGACAGACAAGAAGGGAAGAGTACGTGGTCAGATATAGGGTATCGCTGTAGCCATCTTACTGCCATCCTTAGTCTTGCAGCTAGGGCTGTAGTATACTTCCTTTACTGTGCTACTTTGCTCACATTTAAGTTTTACTTATTCATGTAGCAGACAGGTTAGATATGGCTTCCAGACCTGCTAGGCAGGTGCTGCTTGTGATGGTACTGTGTGTAAAGGAACTGAAGCATGGATGCACTTTAACATAAAGGGTGAGTTAAAATGTAAAGGTCTGTACTGACTTAGTTTGTATCATAAATTAATTAAAAATAAATTATACATAATGTTCGTAGCAGTTATAGATCTCGATTCATATGGTGTTACTCTACTGAAATTATGGGGTTAAGCTGCATAAAAAAAGAGTAATTCAGTGATGAAACAGCCCAGTCAATGTAAGGCATTGACTTTCTATATTTAAAAAATGTTTTTTTTTCTTACAGAGTAGAACTGAGTTTGGTAAGGGTCGCATTAATTTGAGTCTGTCCTTTTACCTGTTGTAATGTTTGCAGTATCATTTAAAAAATCATTGTAAGTTGCTAGACAGAAATGAGCTGTTGAGACAAATGGAAATGTAGATGTTATTTGCTTCAGATAATGTGTGTGGCATTTTGGCTGCAACTAGTAACTTTGATTCTGAGGTGAATTTACTTTTTGATTGCAAAAGTTATGACAACAGTGCTAAGAAGATGAAAGTTAACTTTTCTTTTTTGCAACATATGAATTTGAAAGTAATCTGTTTTGACCACATCAAATAAAAAGCTATTGGCATTTGCACAATAGGTACCTGCTCCAGAACTAAGCTCTGACTGTAATCTTGACCTCTGCTTCTACAGCATTCAGCAAAAATAAATGACTTAGCAAATTAAATTCATTGTGCTAAAGGCAAGCCTAGTTGCTTGCATAGGTTCAAGGATGTGTATATAGCTGTAGAATAGTGCTACCTAGTTTCAAATGTTAAAAGTCCTCTTTGATAATATTATAATATAAACTTTTTGTAAGGGAGTTTTTCTGAGCTTATACTTTGTTCCCATTAATATGCATATATGAGAAAGATTACAGAAGTTGACCTTTACTGCTATTAAATAGTAAATGCCTCTTCCTTCTCACATTTAATGGAACTCTTGTTCTTAACTGGTCTCTCTACAACTCACCCACTTCATGTTCAGAAGGATGGAGTCTCTTTGTTATCGACTCAGCAGCTCAGTCATTTAATGCTAACTGTGATACTGAAATGCAAGTAAGCATTGTGTAGGGATTTATGAATCACATCAGATCCAGAGGAAATCTGGCCTTGTTTGTCTGTTGTTATGTTCAAGCTAATTAGCTGTGTCAACCATCAGGGCTCATTAATTTGGACTCAGCATTGCACTAGCATATCTAGACTGTACCAGAACAAGTTAGTAGGTTTACAAAGCCCTGTTTTGCACCTTCTGCATTACTACAACAGATTTCTGCTAGCTCTGGCAACTCACAATGATCACATCATAACATTGGCAAAAGCTTACAGGAATAAATGGTTTAACACCACTAGAAAAGATCAACCATGAGTTCAGTTGTAATGACTGTTTCAAGTTCCAATATCTAAATATGTCTGAGTGGAAGGTCTGTTTTCTTCTATTATTTGTCTCTTTCTGAGATGATATACATATATATATACGTATCTCTCACTGGAAGCTTATATCACCGAAAAACACTTTAGTATTAAGGCTTATCAAGGTGGCAGCAAGACAAGTCTGTTCTTTTGTGTTTGTCCTAAATAGCCCACCTCGCAGATTATTTGCATGGGCAGCCCAAACGATTATGGCACCTTACATATCCTATAACCAACCTACTCTTTTGCCATGTCCTTCTAAAGCAGATTGTAAGGATACCATTTTAAAAACAAAAGCTTCCTTGGAAATAATTTTTTTTTTTTGTGCTATTGCATTGATTTTGTAATGTATATTCAAAGATAGAGCTATTTCTGACAGTATGAGAAGTGTGTTTGTTTTCCTGCTTGGGGACTGACTAGTGCTGTAGTTGATCTGTGCTCCTGACTGTATAAGCACAAAGGCAAGACAAAGATTTCATTTCTGTGCCAAGAAACCTGGGACTAAAGCTTCTAACCTTTCTCCTCTGATTATTGTAACTTCATGCCAGTGAAATCTGTGGGTCTGAACAAAAAAACTTTAAAAAACCCCTTCCTCTTATTTCTGTAAAAGGAACCATTAAATTTGCAGTGGTCTCTCTTCAGGGTGATTACTAGATTAAAGAACTGCCGTAAGTGAGCCTGCAGTCATTGAGCAGAGTGTTTGCCAGCCATGACCTGAGAAAGACAATGCTTTCCCTGTTAGTACCTTGGCTTTGCTACTTCCCCTGGGGAGCTACTAACACAGCTTACAGGAAATGAACTTACAAAACATTTGTAAGGATTTGTTTCCTAGGATGGGTAACCATGCAGAATGTGTCTTTCATTGAAGATACATGCCTCAAAAAGTGTGAAACCCTCACTCTGGAATACAAGGCAAGCTAACTGAGGGTTTAGGCATTTTTGCGTTCGGTTGTGGCTACAGGAATAAACAGTGCACAGAGATTCTTCTGCAGCAGCAGTAAATAAAGCATTAGGATAACACTGCAAGAAATATAAATTTTCTTTTATATCTTCCATCTAGCTTAAGGCAGATCATTTATGTTCCCTGGGTAGTCAGTGAGCAGAAGGGGATTCTTCCAGATCTCCTAAAATTTTTTTCACTGCAGTGGCTGAACCACTCCACCTCATTCTGTATGTTTATTATACTGGAAATCTCTGTAATGGCATATCTTTGTCCTTGCAAACTGAGAGCAAGCAGGCTGTGGATGTGAGTACCTCTCACTTAAATGTTTAAAATGAGGTGCAGACAAGTCCAGATCTAATTCCGGAACCACTGGGACATAAATATAGAGTGAATATGGTTATAAGAATGAGATTAGACTTGGGGAAGAGTGTTAAACTTTAAGAATAATTGATTAAGAAATGAAATTTATTAGATTTGATAATATTTTTAGCAGCCTTTTTCTAGCTGTTGTCACATTCATCACCATTTGGTAGGCATTGTGTATTTTTAACCTCCAGAGGCTGGATGAGTCTTTGTCCATCTTGAGAATTTTAGAAGATTGTTGTATGTCTGAAATGGCATATTTCTTTGCAGATCTCATATCCAGTTCTGCAGTATCTCTGCAAGTAGAACTGTCATCAAAATTAATAGTAATTATACAAAAAGGTCCAGAGAGTGTATCCTATTCATCTGTTAAAAATGTTTCTGGCAACCAGTCCCTATAGGCAAATAATGTAAGACTGATGTTTGTATGCCTGTGCACTCAAACACACATGCACATTTAAATACACATAATGTTGAATAAAAAAAATTTAACTTGGAACTGAAAACCTTTTCATCTACCAAAGTTATACATTTACCAAGTTTGTCTTTCATCCTGCAAAGGCTGATGTCCTTGATAATGCTCAAGCAGGTCTATGAGTCTGAACTATTTTCCGGTAAATACATTCAATTCCATCAATTTGTTAAAACCCATGATTTTGGTTTTAGCAGATAAATAAAAAGGCTGCTGGATTTGTTTCACTGATGTGGAATATCTAAGGGCGGGGGGGCGGGGGGGTGGGGTGGGGGGGCGGTGTTTACTAGCTTTGGCAGTTGTGAAATACAGGAAAAATCTTGAAAGCAGAAGAGAAAATTATGTTCTCCAAAACTTCCAATTTAACTCATGAATGCAATTCCAAAATATTTATTAACTGCTCACTTCTCAGATTAAGTTTTGGCTTACTAATAACTAACTATATTACTTCTGGTTAGTTTTAATTAAATTCCTATTTTAATTTGTTCAATTTTCTATAAAAATAAATAAGCAATCTACTACAGAGGAGGTTGTTGCCATACACTGTGTAGTCAGTCAGATTGGCCTCAAGTACTTCAGAAATGCGTAGATATTTTGTCTGATTATCCTACAAGCTTCTCCAAAACCTTCAAGATACAATGTCTTTACAATATTTTGCTTTATTGAGCTCAGCTGTAGTCCAAAGCAGGTTCTTTAATTCCAAATCATTTGTTCCATGATAATAGAAGTCATAGATTTTTCAACATACATATAATCTTAAGAAAATTTGAATCATGGAAATGATGGCCCGAATTTCACTTACCATTAAAAAGGATTTATGTCTCCTCCTTTGGGTAAGTTGTACCTTTTATGTATTCTAGGCATAGCTCTGTAGAATGATAAACTTTTCCAGTCATTTTCTTTGATTTTTTTTTTTCTATGCTTCAGGAAGGGGAAGTATTCATAGTGCCACTGATAGAGCACTGATTAACTGCTGTGATCTTTGTCAACTTAAATTAAGTTGGCCACATGCTGTATGGCATTTTCAAACACATTTATGATAATGTAACCTCATGATTATAATAAGTTCTCACTAAGCAACATAAGAAAATTTTGCTTAAATACAAAAAGAACTTGTGTACATCTTTAAATTACATCCCAGCCGTTGGGGAGGGTAGGTATGATTTCCGCTGCATAACGGGAAAACTGAGGCATTGCCTGTGTGTGCTTACTCTTGCATGTTTGAAACAGAAATGGAAGAGGTAGAAAAGGAGACCTAATATATATCCAGGATGAAGTTGGGCTATGTTATTAAGCCTGTTTACTTTGTAAATTGCTATAGGTAGAAAAACTGAAAAAGGGAGGAAAACATGACGATAAACAATATGTCTGTTGAGTGGGATAACACTTAACCTCCTTTGCTTTTTTGCTCTTTTTTCTCATGGACTGTGGAACTTAAATATTAAGATATAATACTATTCATGTTACAGCTTACATGAAATAAGATTGATTTTGTTTTAAATGCTGGATGTGGGGGAACTAAGTATTTGCCCCTTTGGCTAGCTGGAAATTTTTTCCAAAAGCAGCTTCAGATATATATCATGTTCCAGTCTGGGTTTAGCTACAGGAATCCATGAGGACATTCAACTTAAGGTTTCATTATCTATATTCACCTCTGTCTGCTTGCACCAAATTGAAAAATGCAAGGAATTTTCTGGCTTGTGCACAGGACTCAAATAAGTTTAATGAGATAACACATTTGGGTTTGTACACAGATTCATAACTGCTGACACACAAAGTTGAAAATGTAGGAGGCAAGAAAAAGAACACAGTGCTGATACAACAATTGCTGTCTTGAAACAGGCAAACCAATACTTGAAAAGAAGCCAAAAATACCTAAAAAAATTCTAACCCTTAATAAAAGGCTGTATTTCACTTACTGAGAAGAGTGAAGTGCTCCCCATTGTCTAATGTGGATTTGATACTCATTACCTTCAATGTAAGGTAAAGAAACATTTATAAACATTATTTCTCTTTCCCCCAGAACCAGCATTCTACTTTGGAAATGATGAATACTACGTTGATGAGAGTGCTGGCCATATTGAGGTACGTGTCTGGAGGACTGGAACTGATCTGTCTAAATCTGCCTCCGTTACAGTGAGGTCTCGCAAATCTGAGCCAGTAACTGCAGAGGGTAAGTTATTGTTTTGCTCTAGTTTCATAATACATAACAACAAAAAATGCTAGTGCATTTGGTCTTGATATAGATTCAACTGCATAAGGTGAAATTATTTGTTTCTTGGTCTTAGCAGATCTTAGTACAAATTGTTACCAATTTTGTCTCAAAACAGGAGTAGGAGCAACTGTAAAATTTTATAAACTGTTATAAATAAACTGTACTGTCATTAAATACAGCACTAAGAGAAATGCCTTCAAATCCTCATATAAAACACTATCCCATGAAAGCAGTTCATTATTTGCCTCAACAGCATACTGAGGGCACAGAGTTATAATCACTGGCAGCATGCAGAGTTTGCTCCTCTCATTTTTACTGTAGGCAATGATAAATTACTATCTAGTATCCTGTTCAGCAAGAGAATTTCTATGGCTGTGTGGTTCAGTGATGCTTCAACAGAACCTTTGCAGAATCAAGTGTTAGTATAGGGGTTTTTTTTTTTACTTTTCACATATGACAATGTGCCTAAGACATTTATATAAAGACAGCATAAAAATTATCTCCCTTAGATGCTTATTCTGAGTGTAACTGAACAGTAGAGTTTAGCTTCTCAACTAATTTTTAGCCAAAATTATGTAAAACTTTACTGTTATTTCAGGAATATCTAATCATCTTATATACGTATCAGACATAACTTATATGATAAACCTATTTCTCATGAAAAAGAAAATTATGAAGTCTGAAAAAAAGATAAGATTACTTCACTTCTGAACTTGCTTTATATGATCTGATGTCTTTATCTCATCCTGAATATTTAAGTTATTTTATTTCTGGGGGAAAAAAATATTTCCATACAGTAAGAATCATAATTCATTTTGCTAGGACCTCTAGATTCAAAACTGGAAATGGCACACCTCTTGGACTGTCTTGCCTGTTGGTTACAGCCTGAAAGCTCTGACATGGCTGGCTGGCTGTAAAACCATAAACCTGGTTCTTGGTCTTACACAGTTCTGCAATGATTCTGCTGCACTGAGCTGCCAGTCCTGGCATCCTGTGTTAAGAGGCTTAGATCTGGGGTAGATCAGCAGGGACCCCAGGCAAGTGCCCACCTGATAATGGCCTTTAATCTTGCCGTATTTCGTTAAATTCACAGAATTCCAAACCTTATTTCAATTTCAGTGAAACCATTTCTCCCCAAAGCTTTGTTTCAACAGCTTTGCTGCTTATTCTCCCCCAAAAAATGAACATTAAAACTATTAAAACTCAGTCCTTCATTAAAATCCTAGATAGCTTTAATGCTTTGGTTCTGAGACAGTGTGTCACATTTTAGTCAGTATCTTGGTTTGTTTGCTTTCTTACTGGCTTTTTATGGATTGTTTTGCTTTGCTCAAAACAAAACAAAACATAAAAGCAAACCAAACCCAGATCAGTCTGCCTTTAACATTAGGGTGCCAGACCTCACCAGACATGGTCTGAGCAGAATTTGATTCTTTTATTTTCCATTCACTTTGTTTTACACAACTCCTCTGAACAGTTCTTAATATTTATAGCTTAATATTGACTTGTTTTATTGTATAGTCCAACTTATATTGGTCAAAAGAGCTTTTTGCTTTACATGACTGCCAGAATTTGGCAAATTCTAAAACAGTATATAAAAAACCCTATATATTTGCTTACAATTAACTGTGTAATGATAGATGTTTTTATTTTTCATTGCAGGTAATGTTATTTATTAATTTAATACTTTTTAATCTCTTTTCCTTTGGTAGCTGGAGTAGATTATGTAGGCATCAGTCGTAATTTGGATTTTTCCCCTGGAGTCCATATGCAGACATTTCGTGTGGTAATTCTGGATGACCTTGGGCAACCGGTGTTAGAAGGAACTGAGAAGTTTGAGCTTGTGCTAAGGATGCCCATGAACGCTGCCCTTGGAGAACCCAGCAAGGCCACCATCTTCATTAATGACTCACTGTCTGACTGTGAGTAATATTTTTTTTTGCCTTTTCACATTTCTGCAGGAGATCGATGACTGCAGTACACAAATAGCACTTTTCCTTTTGAATCACACCAAAACCAGCAAGTCTGCCTGTTTCAGCTACAGACGATGTGTTCAGTAATTTGCTGTCTGGCTGCTTATTTTATGTATCCTGTGCAATGTAAGATATCAAATTTGAAATAATGGAGGAAAGATATGATAACTTTTGCAATTATACACATTCTTTTTATGTTTTTCTTCCCAGTGCCTAAGATGCAGTTTAAGGAATCTGTATATGTAGGCAATGAAAATGATGGACAGATTTCTGCCATGATATACAGGAGTGGGGATATCCGATACACATCCACTGTGAGGTGCTATACAAGGCAAGGTTCAGCTCAGGTAATGATGGACTTTGAAGAACGTCCTAATACTGACAGTTCCATCATCACATTCCTTCCTGGTAAGCTTTTGATCTTATTTTAGAAGCTTTGAGTCTACCATGTTTTGTTTTGCTTTGCATTGCTTTGCTTTCCTTTCCTTTGTTTGTTTGTTTTCTTTCATTTTAATTGTGTCTTCTCACAAAGTACTGCCAAAAAGACCACTCTGGAAAACCAAGCTTTTTTCTGTACACAATGGGCAGAGTGCACAAATTGTTGTCTCTTTTTGCTTCACTTCTGACATAGAGGGATCATCAATAGGAACCAAAGGGAGGGACATAATCTCATATAGGTTCAGCCTGAGTGCCAGGATATTTTTGATAGCAAAAGCAGGTTCAGTGTAACACAGTAATGGAAGCACAGACCTGCTGTGAGAAAGGAAACTTCAGAAGCTCTGCTCTTTGTTAAGCAGATTTCTGGTAAATACATTTGACTTTCACTGAAGTAAGTAATAGGTCTTTCAACAGGGATACAGCTTTGTAATTTCTGTTTGAACTTTTTTTTCCCACCAAAGTTTTCCTAAGGCAATTCACTAATATCAGATACTTAATATTTCACATCAGACATTAAATACAAATAAGTCAGATGTTCCTGCCTTGAAAGAATATTACCTGATTCCTTCTATTTGTGCAGAACAGTTTAGTCTTTTAAGTTTACACACAGATAATATTTTTACAAGCCCTAAGCAAGTTCTGTCATCAGCATGAAATCCTTGGTATGCCCTTATCACAGAAATGACGACCTTCATATTTCTGTAGATATGTATGATAGTTCTCTAGTAAAGTGAGTTGTTCCATCTATCTTTATTTAGAGATGGCCTCAGCTTTCAGCGCTGTCATGTATTCTATACCTTTGCCATTGTTTCTGTGCAACCAGGATAGAGTCCAACTTGTTACAATTAATGGATCTGGACCCCTTAGGAAGTGATTTTCCTCATTTTTTTTGAGTGTCACTCTACCATTTCTCCATTAAGACAAGTAGCAAAAAGAGATCTGCTACGATCGTATCTTGTTTCCATAAGCTTCTTAGGCATGTTTAATATGTGGCAGTTTCAGTAGTTTTCACATTTCACATGTAACAATGAGCAGGATAAATATTTTGAAAAATTTTTTTCTCCTCCTAATGGATAATTTATTTTCTATAGGGGGAAAAAAACCCACCTCAGAGAATGAACACAGTCAGTATCCTGGTCTGGTTCTTCTTGAAGAGCTTGGATCATAGTTGCATGTGTAATGATGAAAAAATACTGTAAATTGACCTCTTTCATATCCTATGCTGTTCCTTTTGTCGGCGAAGTAGGAGTCATTCTCGTGATGATGAGCCCACTAAGCCTGACACTTGGAGCCAGACACTGTGCACCACTCATAACTCTTGCTGATCTTGTAGAAGACCTAAGACAAGGCCTATTTCCCAGTCTCTGAACATCTAGTAAGTCTAGACACATTAATTTGTGAGTGCTCAAACTGAGTATTCTGCAACTCCAAAGCATTTTTAAGGCAATAACCTTTGTTGCTTGGAATCAGTGGGAGTTTAAAAGATACTAAAATCAAATTAAATAAGTGAAGGTCCACACAGTTGGAGAGTGTCCAGTCAAAAGAGACTGGACAACTTCAGGACAAAATTACCATTATTAGTGCAAGTTTCTATTACTCTGTTTCCTCGTGCAAGTATTTTTTATTTTTTTTTTAAATGCACATTGTGGGAGAGGTCACTGAGGAGTATTTTATTCTAAGATAAAACAAAAGGAACAATACACATGAAGTGGATATACCAGATAGAAAATTGTCTTTGAGAAGTCCCAAAATAGTGGATGCCACTTTAATGAGTTTTCATAGAAAGCTAATGATTACCAATTCTGCTTTCACTATTGTCATTACCCATTAACTTATGCAGTGTCAAGGTGGATGCCTTGGCCAGCAGAAGCAGTCTGTGTTCCTTGAGCTTGGGAAGAAGTATTGTAATAGAGCAAAGAACACCTAAGTTCTGCATGATGTTACCTTCAGAATGATTGCAGGTGAAACTGAGAAGCCTTGCACGCTGGTGCTTATGGATGATACTTTCCATGAAGAAGAGGAAGAACTACGCCTGGTTCTTGGCACTCCAAGAAGCGATTCTTCGTTTGGTGCCTCTATTGGTGAACAAAATGAGATGCTGATAAAGATTCGGGATGATGCAGACAGTAAGAAATTTTTTTGTTGTTATTGGCTTTTGGAAGCCCATTTGTGTGCTCTAAAAACATTTTTCTTCTGTTTGCAGAGGCTATTATTAAGTTTGGTGAGACCAAATTTAGTGTGAGTGAACCAAAGGACACAAGGCAAGTAGCAGTTGTAAAAATCCCAGTGCTTCGTTTGGGAGACACTTCCAAGGTTTCTGTTGTGAGAGTTCATACAAAGGATGGATCTGCTACTTCTGGAGAAGACTATCACCCTATATCAGAAGGTAGGATCATTCAGATGATTATCACATCCTACTATTTGGTTTTGTTCATGACTTTAATGTAATATTTGAAAAATTAAGTAACTTTATGAATAGATTACTTTGCAACTACATCTATTAATACATTTTGCTATTTAAATTCAGGACAGACGTGATCCCATGTGGTATGCAACTGCTCTTAGAATACTAGATATCAGTGAAGGTATTTGCAAAAGAATTGTGTCTACTTTGAAAACATCTGTAGCTCAAGTAATAAATGTGGAATAAATCTGTGAGTGCCACCTTAGTAACATTTGCAAAGTGTAATACCATTATTTTGCAAAAACATCTACTTATAGGATATGATTGTGTAGTTGATTCTCAAGCAGTTCATTAAGCTAATGGCTTTTGCTCTATGTAGGAATTAATGTCTACTTCTGTTCATTTTTTTACTTTCATAATAATTAAGCTTTATTTCTATATCTCTGCAATTCACTGCCCAATGCTCCTCACTAGTAATGAATAAGGAGAGTTGTGCAACAGAATAAGAAATTTCTTAGTTGATAAACTTATTTCTATTAGTCGCCCATCAACATGGTTTAGTGAATGACTAATAGACTTTGTAGCACTATGAATTTTTTTCTTCTAAAGTTTACGATAATACATGATACTAAGATTAATCATTCATTGCTGGAGTGCTTTTACAGTTTTGTATAAACTGTTTTGGTGCCCAGTCCAGCCGAAAGATAGGACTTATTTTTGAACACCCAGTAACAACAGTGGGCTATCTCCGAATTCCATAAAGAGGCACTTCCCACTAGTAATATTTGAAGAGAAAAATTGTTAGCAACAAGAAAGTTATCAACCCATAGCTTGCTAATTACAGTCACTTTGCCTTGTGCATTTTAGAGTTTTGCTCTTTCCTTTTGAAAACCACAGGAATTTTTAATGTCAGCTAATCCTTACCCTGTACGCATTATCTATACACATTACCTATACACATGGCCTTGCTTTACCCTCTCCCTGCTGTGCACTGACAGCACACAGGAGCAGAGTTTTCAAGGGAAACATGCTACTGCAGAACAATAACAAGAACCTTTGAGAAAGGTCTGTGATCTGCAGGATTTCCCCACAGAAGAATCAGAGCATCTGTTGGTTTAGGGACCCTGCCTGTTCAGTCGTGGGTATAAACCCCACATCCCTAACTGGGTTATCTGAAGGAAGTGTGACAAGCTGAAATTCAGTAAAATTCTTAGCTCTCACACCAGCATGTTTATTACCACAAAGAGTATTTTCATGGCTTAGTAAAATTTAAGGCTGGAAGTATCATTAGACTCATCATGGATTGCAGGATTCTCCCAGTTTCCCCTAGCTACTTCTGTAGAACCCAATAACTTTTGGTTAGAGGAAGTATACACTTCAGAAGGGGCATCCAGTCTTGGTTTGAAGGCACCAGAGAGGATGAGTGTTTCTTAGTGTTTTGCTTCACTGACCAGTCCTTATCGCTTCATCATCACCATACATACTTGAGCAGAGCTCTTTAGCATCTGGTATTTTTTGTTTGTGACAGTATTTCAATATACTAATCAGAACATCATTTTCTGCAAGTCTTTTTTTTTTTTTTTCCTTCTGGTCCTCAGTTTCTGTTGGTCTTTTCTGTACCATCTTTGATTGATTTGACATCCTTTAAAAACAAAGACAGTAGAAATACACCTACTATCACTCTCACCCATTCCCTAAACGAACGTTAAATAGTTTCTGTACTACTTCTTCCTTTAGTAATTAATACATCCAAGAACCACAGCACTCTTCTTACTGTCAGTATGGTATGCTGACCCTGGCTGGACACCAGGTGCCCACCGAAGCTGCTCAATCACTCCCCTCCTCAGCTGCACAGGGGAGAGAAAATATGATGAAAGACCCATGAGATAAGGACGAGGTGATCACTCAGCATTTACCGTCATGGGCGAAACAGGCTCAACTTGGGGAAATTAAGTTAATTTATTACCAATCAAATCAGAGTAGGCCAATAAGAAATAAAACCAGATTTTAAAACAGCTTCTCCCCTACCCCTCCCTTCTTCCCAGGCTCAACCTCACTCCCAAATTCTCTACCTTCTCCCCACAAGTAGCACAGGGGGACAAGGAATGTGGGTTTTGGTCGTTCCTCACATGTTGCTGCTGCTGCTTCCTCCTCACACTCTTCCCGTGTTCAAGCATGGGGTCTCGCACACAGGAAGCATTCCTCCATGAACTTCTCCAGCGTGGGTCCTTCCCACGGGCTGCAGTTCTCACACCCTGCCCCAGCCGGGTCCCCCCACGGGTGCCGTCCCTCAGGCACAGCCGGCTCCAGCCTGGGTCCCCCCGGGGTCCCCAGCCCCGCCAGCAAACCTGCCCCAGCCCGGGCTCCTCTCCCCGCGGGGCCACAGGCCCTGCCAGGAGCTGCTCCAGCGTGGGCTGCCCATGGGTCACAGCCTCCCTCAGGCACCCACCTGCTCCGGCGTGGGGCCTCCAGGGGCTGCCGGTGGGGATCTGCTCCTCCGTGGGCTTCCTTGGGCTGCAGGGCACAGCCTGCTTCACTGTGGTGTTCACCACGGGCTGCAGCGGAGTCTGCTCCAGTGCCTGGAGCACCTCCTCCTCTTTCTCCTTCACTGACTTTGCTGCCTGCAGAGTCGTTTCTCTCACATTTTCTCACTTCTCCCTTCTGACTGCTGCTGTGCAGCAGTTTTTTTCTCCTTCTTAAATAATGTTAGCACAGAGTGGCTACCACCACCACTGATGGACGCAGCCTTGGCCAGTGGCAGGTGCATCTTGGAGCTGGCTGGCCCTATCCCTGTCAGACATGATGGAAGCTTCTGGCATCTTCTCACAGAAGCCATGCCTGCAGCCCTCCCACAACCAAGACTTTGCTACACAAACTCAATAGAGACAGATAAGACTGAACTTTTTATCCATCATGGCAAGCAAAGTTTTTTCAGAGATAATGCTTTTCAAAATGCAGTACCCTTTTGTGTAACTCTAGTCTTGTATCTTGGTTTTGGTATATGCCATTGTAATTAAATGCATCTTGTATGACTAAGGCATGATAAATACTTTTTATTGAGATCTCCTCAGTCTTTTGGTCATTCATGTTACCAACGTTTATGTAATAATTAGTCCCAGGTAATTTTCAAGGAATTACTTTCTGTGAGACTAAATCTTGGTCTTTGCAAATCTCTTTTGATGATGATAATGCTTTATTTTCAGTGATTTCCATGTGTTCACTGCTATTCATTATTATTATTTTTAGCATCAAAGAGGTTAAACTAAATATATGAACATCTGTAATTTTAAAAGTGAGTATTAACTGCCATCTCTCGTGGCTGGGTCTAGAATTACAGCTTGTTATGAAAAAACAGATTTATTTTTAAGTGTCTTTTTATATTTTTAGAAATTGAGTTTAAGGAAGGTGAAACACAGCACTTTGTGGAGATTGAAGTTCTCTTTGATGGAGTAAGGGAGATGAGAGAAGCCTTCACTGTTCACCTGAAGCCTGACGAGAACATGGTCGCAGAAATACAGGTAACAAACTGATGCAAAGTCCTCAACAGCAAAATCTGGTAAACAGACCTTACTTTCTGGCTCACAGCTTTACTCTTCTTCTAAGGTTTATACACGCCATGTATATGGCTTGTATATCTTGGCTTGTATCTTAAAAGACAAAGAAGATCATCCCAGCTGACACAGTAGTACCTACCCAAAACAGATTGTTGCCAAGGGAATAATGTTCGTGGGGTCATGGAAACAATGAGAGACTGAAGTCTTCAAGATACCATTCCAGACACATTCTCTTCATAGAATCAGTCCTAAAAACTGATATCCTCTTGGAAACACACCCTGGCAACACAATATAACCTCTATGCTGTAAAAAGAGCAATTAGGTGAAATATAACTTCTGCTTTCAAAACCCTTTTAATATTCTCGTTGTGTGAAATGAAATAGCCACACTTTCGTATTTAGCATTATAACATATGTACTTCTAATTTGAACAGTATATTCCTCTGATTCTGCATATAATGTTCTTCAAACCCTTTGACCGCTTCATCAGTATCACAATATATATAGTCTGACTCCAGGTGGCCAGACAGCAGAGACACAGCCTTTGCTGATGACAAGCGTCCCATTTCCACCAGGCGTTAAAGCATACACTGCACATTAGGGTTCTGCCAGAGTACTGAAGTGATTCAAGAAAGCTGGGACAAAAGGTACCCCACTGGGTCTGGTATCTTCAGTGTTCTGAAAAGAAAAATATAATTTTAGCTCTTGCTTTTGTAGTCTGCAATATACTTTCCAGTGCCTCAACCCTTTTTCAACAGCTCATCCAGTTGAGGTGTTAGAACTTCTTTGAGGACAATGTTCCAAAGGCTACACATATTCTGATCAAGGTCTAGCCTGAATCCCCTTGTTTATTTAAATATTCACAGAGAACTATTTCTGCCTTTTCATTGTTCAGACAGCCAAGGCCATTGTTTACATTGAAGAAATGAACAGCATGGCAGATGTCACCTTTCCCTCTGTCCCGCAAGTTGCATCCCTTTTGATATATGATGATATTTCTAGTGCCAAAGACAGAACAAGTCCCATAGCTGGCTATCCTGTCATCTGTATCACAGTGAGTATCTCTGTGGAAAGATGGAACAAAATCAGTATATGGATTTTGTTCAATGGACTTTAGGCGCTCAGTATCAATCCATATTGTTGTGAGTCACGCATGAGACTAGAACTGTCCTAAGAGTTAATCTACTTTGTCTGGATAACAAATCAATTTTCAAGAGGACAAAAAGCATAGAAAGATTTTTCACTTGTTCATCACTAAGAGCAGTTTGATGTTCACACTAAGTCTGTGATTGCATGATTTTACTATTTCCTGCATTGTCTTGCCTCAATTTGTGGAGTTAAAATCCCTGGCGATAAATTGTTTTCAATGAGTGATACAGACTGAAAAATTAGTACTGTCTGTTGAAGTCCTACAGGCTTCTTTCATTGTAATTTTGCAACTGAAAAGTTTGCATGAATGTTCATATGCATTGAGGAAGGTTTTGGACTCTCTGCATCTTCAGCTGGTTTCTCACACCGTTCCTTATGCACAGGAATGCATCTTATGTTGAATAGTTCTCCTAAATATAAAAACCAAAAGAAATATTGAAATCCAAAATATATATGTGAGAGTGTAGTCTGTACCTTCATAACATAGTTAGATTTTCACCAATAAACCATAATTTAAAATAATATTTTTATTTCAATAAGCATGGTTAGACCTGCCTTTTAATATACCATAACAGTGCTGAAAGTGTTACTGTCAAAATAAATTGATTTCTTAATAGATTTATTGGAGTTGTCAATTCCATGTTTTTGAGATTACTGACTCTTGGTAAATTAAAATTCCTTTGCCATGAAGCAAAAAAAATTTAACACATCTGCCTTGTTCTGCAGGCTTGTAATCCTAAATACGAAGACTTTGACAAGACTGGTTCTATATGTGCCAGTGAGAACATCAATAATACTCTGACACAATACCGGTGGCTTGTAAGTGCACCCACTGGTCCTGATGGTGTGACTAGCCCCATGAAGGAGGTTGACTTTGATACCTTCTTCACTTCCTCCAAGATGATTACACTTGACTCCATTTACTTTCAAGCTGGTTCTCGTGTCCAGTGTGCGGCTCGTGCTGTGAATTCAGATGGGAATGAGGGTCTTGAGCTTATGAGCCCTATTGTAACTATAAGCACGTCAGAAGGTAAGACATCATTACATATTGCAAAACCCCCAGACCTCTTTTGGATCCCAGATTCCATCCTAACAAAATCTGATTAGATGATCAGGTGTTTTGACATTACAGTCTCAGCTTTTCTTCTGTTGTTTGTAGAGGCGGTGCAAAAACTCTTCTCTTCACACAGCAGAGAATTGTGTGAAGAAAATGGTTTTTCTCTTTATTAATTTTCCACATCTTTAAAAGCACAACTTTAAAAACAAACTTTTATGTTTAGGAGAATAGTATGTAATGTGCAATGGAATTAGTGAAAGCTGGTTTCTGTTGGCCTTTGAATTCAAATGTAGTAATGTTGTGTTGCAATCTCAGCTCCTGTTAGACATTGGAGAACCCACATGGGAATGCTGTTAGGAATGCTTAGCCAGAAGAAAAGCTTCATCTGGCATTCTGGCCTCACTGGACACCCAAGATTCAGTATCTTCCTCGACTAAGGACTAATGCAACTGTTGTCCAATAATGGGGTGTAGATAAAATTTTTTCATGGTTGAGTTATTCATAATATTCATCCTTCTTTCTGATACTTTCTTTGTCTCTCTCTGATACCTAATCAGTACCGAACTGATGACGCTTTCTCTCAGCCAGCAGTTACTGTAGCCTACCTCCTTTGCCCAGCCAGCTCTTTTCATGAAACTTGTACTGAACAACATTATGAAGCAGAGATGAAGAGCTGACATGCACATGAGTACAGTCTGAGAGCATATGATATTTTGTTGCAGAAAGCACAGATACTTATGTTTATTTTATAATATGGAGAGTGAGTAATTGTCAGCAATCAAGGTAAATTACAAAGCCTTCTATTTTATTACCCATCTGCAGCCATTTTGCATTCTTTGTGTCATCTCTGCTGCTTTCATAGCAAAATTAACTCTTCTGGGTTTTGTGAGACCTTATGATAGATAATAAATTACATGATTGTTCATTTGCAGTATCATTTTCATTTCCTTGGCCTTTCCAACTAAATATTTTAATTAAAACAGTTTATTCTGCTAAGTTAGGGCTCTAAGTAGCTTAATTAATAGAATCTCTATTAACCCCTATCCTTTATTCCACATTTTGACTGTAGGCTCAAGTCACCTTTGTTTGTACTATCAGGAATCCTACACCCTAAAGAGGACTCTGTCTAAGGGTATTGCCTACAAGGCGCAGTGTAGTGCTCATTAAAGGCAGACAACCTTATGCTGGGTGAGCTAGTTCTGTCATGTGAAACAGACTGGCTCAGTTATAATGTGTTACTTGGATTACACTTGACAAATTAACAGGGCTGGTTAGCTCAGGCTCAGGACTGAATTGCCATGCATATATTACCTGAGGTAACCTGTGATGTGGAAATGAACAATCCTGAAAATCGTGTACAACATAAAGGAAATTCTAAGATTCTGTTTTGAAAGAAATGCAATGTTCAGAGCAACCTGACAAAATCTTGAATATTTTCAGTTTTGAGGATGCTTGACCTCCAGTGCATAGACCAAATTCTCAAATGTAAGGCAGATTGTGAAAAAATTGTATTTAGCCTCTTTAGTATGCTTTACTTGCATTTGAGAAAAAATACAAACAAAAGATGCTATCATGTACAGAAGAGAAATTTTGTTTCCTCATGCCAGAAGTTTCCAACTTGGAGTTGCTGAGCCAGATGAGGTGCACCAGAACCAGTATGTTCTCCAAGAGGAGAGCCCTGCCTCCTCTTTTCTTGTAATCCCTCAGAAATGGGCAAACAGTAGAAATGTGGGCAAAGGCAACTGTTTTGATTTTCCATTTCTACTGATTTCTTTCTTAGAGTACCTTGTGATCCTTTGGCCATTGCATGACAATGTGCTATGATTCTTGTGGCCAGAATGCAGACACTTCTGCATTGAATGATTCAACTACAAGCCGCATGGATTTCAAATTATATGATTGCAAACCTAATCTTCTGGTCCTACAAAGCAGGACTAATACCAGAACAAGTTGAACTATCCCTCAAAAGGATTGCCAAAATAAGTTACAGATTCTTCTTTCTTGGACAAATTCAACATGCAACTGAACAAGGCCCTGAGCAACTTGATCTAACTTTGAAGCTGGCTTTACGTTGGTATATGTACAGTATTTCTAAAGATCCTTTGACACAATATTCTAACTACATTTCAGTCACTAATGGAACAGAGGGCTCAGAGAGTCCTATGAAGGCATATATAGGTTCACATCCCAATCCAGTGCCAAAACCAACTGAACACTACTCAGGTATCTTCCATAAATCTGTGTGTGTGCTTAAGAGGGTGGGAGGAGTAAAAGTGTATGCCTCTGAGGACCTGTGTGAGAAAGTATTGGCACTTGACACTGACTTCACGCTATGGTTGACGCATGCAGCTGAAAATGTACAGGTGCGGTATCATCACCTGGTTCTGAAAATGTGGTCCAGCTGATCTAGCAATGATTTCTGTTTGAACCCTCTTTTGCGTAAATTCCTGTTCAAACCTCTGGTAAATGCTACTGAAAGCATTTACTTGTCATTCATGAAAATTCTCCTTGTTTTGGAAACTTGTACAGTGGAAAAGAGCACATCTAAAAATAGTGCAAGGGAAAGTACAGGTTATTTCTTCTAGACATAAAGTTACTGTCTCTTTTTTTCCATTAGGTCTTTGTCAACCTCATATGTCAGGAGTAGTTGGAGCAGAACCATTCTCTGCCAAACTGCGCTATACCGGCCCAGAAGATCCTGATTATGCCAACCTCATCAAACTGACTGTCACAATGCCACATATTGATGGTATGACAAAATCAGCTGTGTAGTTGAGAGAACACATACAACAAGCTGTTATTTGTGCTATTTTATTGGTCATGCCATTTTAAATCATGTCATTTTAAATAGCCTAAATAATAATATAATCTTTTAACACATGGGACCAGAGAAGAATGTGATGAATGTAAAAGTGCAGTTTGCAACAAGGTGCATAAGATACTGTATTGATACATAGTCTTTGATGTGAAGATTGTTTTCAGATTAATTGCATAGTTTACATAAGTTGAACTAGACCTGCACTTTGTAAAACTCCTTTGAAGTGCATAGAGATATACCAAAGAAGAATTTATTTATTAAAAAAATATAAAATCAGTTAATTACTATGTGCTTCTGAAAAAATCGCACTAAGTCCTGACTAAAAAATATGTTGGAGATTTAGAAAATTTTTATTTCACATTTCATGGTATAAAGATATAGCTGTTGTGGATAACATTCTCATACACACTTAGCATATCAACTTTCTTTGAATTCTAAAGTACATTATAAGTAAAAAATACAGAAGCACTGCATAACAAGCTTAGTGTTTGACAAACTTTGGCTAAATTAAGCAGCTCTGACAACTGAAATTTAGTGATAGTGATATAAATTAATATTTTTTAGGCATGCTGCCTGTTATTTCTACAAGAGAGCTCTCCAACTTTGAGCTGACCCTTAGCCCTGATGGAACTAGAGTTGGAAACCATAAATGCTCCAACCTCTTGGATTACACAGAAGTGAAGACCCACCATGGTTTCTTAACTGATGCTACCAAAAATCCAGATGTGATTGGAGAGACCATTCCCTATCAATACAGCCCAATAATTAGGGGCTTCAATACCCTACGCTTCTACCGCAATCTGAATCTGGAAGCCTGTTTATGGGAGTTTGTTAGCTATTATGACATGTCCGAGCTCCTCACAGATTGTGGAGGCACCATTGGGACAGATGGACAGGTACGGAAGTGTAACTTGATTTTGTACTGTATTCTTAAAATGAAAGATTTCCCTTGTAATGCAACTGTGCTGGTAAAAATAAGTGGGTTTAGAATTAATTTATTTGGAAAATGTTTTGGGTTTTTTTCTTAAGAAGAAACAGACTTCCCCCAAAGCCAACTTATGTTATAAATCTATTGATATTCATTAAATGCTAATAGGTTATATATGAAATCCTTGTCTGACTGAAAGTAAGGGAATAATTTAGTTTGAATGAAATTTGCTATTGTTATCTCCCAATACAGTTTTGAAGTATTTTAGGACAAATCAATCACACTTTTACTGTATAGTGAGCCACCTTAGTCTTTTCTTAGAATGAAAAGCTTCTAAAGGATTGCTTTTAGCATATTTATAGTCTGGGCTATTTAGTGTTAGTCATGGTGTATCTTAAAAAAGAGTTTAAAAAATTGTGAAGAGCCTTCTTGCTGATAACATTGGACTGCAGTGTCCTACCAGCTGCTTGGCTCTGCTGATCTCGCTCACTGGGTAACAAGACCCACCAGTGCAGACAGCACAGTGATCTTGCATCACCCAGCAGAAAATTCCTTGGTCAGGAAGCAATGAGAAGCTGCTAATATGGAATGGACAAAGAACAGAGCTGTGAAAGTGGTTGGGGAGTTAAAACAAAGAGACTGGTGAGACCGTCAGGTGTTCTTTGGAAAATTATTTCTATAGATCCATAGTAATGTGGAAGCAAAAGGATGCAAGATTTTTTCTGGTACATTGAGAGCGAAGTTAATCCCTAGGTCTTCCTTGTATAATTACCATATAAGCCTGTCTGATACCACTTAGGCTCTGGACTACAAAAGCTGTAGCTATGAAGATCAGTCCTTTATGACACAGAAAAGTCTCTTTGGGGAATAATCCCACAGGCTGGAAGAAAGACTGGAAATGCAGTACCTCATTTCAGAGAAGTCCATCCACAGCATGACAACTGTGTGATAAAGCTAACTTACTTTACTGGCTTGCTAGCCTTCCTTGTTGAGCCACTGTGGAAAGGATCAGGCCACTGTGTGAAATGGCCATAATTTCTCTGCTTTTTGGCAGGTGTTAATTTTGCCAAGGATCCATCTGTTTATCAGACCTCAGTAGACTTATATGCACAAATTCTTATTGTAAGTCCGAAATGACATGAGGCCTTAACAGATGAGAAAAGTGTGTTGTTGCCCAAAGAAGCCTATGGGCATGTGCAACAACAAAGCTGTTTTACTACTAAAAGCATAGGTGCCAACGGACATGTAGATACCTAATCAGATAAACTGCTTTTCCTTTTTTTTATACTTACACACCTAAAGTCCACCATACTCTGTGGGTGTCCGCAGGTGATCAGTCAGTTTGCTGGACAAGAAATTGCACCAGGTTCTCTTTAGCCCTGAGTTCAGTTCCTAACATTCTGTCCCATTTAACTAGAGACTACATACTCTGTAAGGTATAAAACCAGAAGGTCTCTGCCTTCATGTTGAAAGCTCACTTGATGCTGGTGCATCTGCTTGGGATTGCCCCTCTGCTACAGGCAGATCCTCCTACAGGCACATTCCACTGGGACTATGAACTGTCAGAGGGAAGAAGGTGGCATGCAAGTGTGGAATGTAAAACTTACACATTCCCACAAGATAAAAATGACAGTAATCTTCACTGTTCTTAGAATGATTTAATTTCTTCAACTCATCATCTTTGACTATCTCCTTATGCCCATGTAAATATGCAATCATATATTCTTATTTCCCACACAACTCAATGATAAGCACATAAGCACACACAGCTGCCAAGCAGCTGTGGCTCTGATTCTGTGACCTATGCAAGGCACTTCTCCCACAGTGAAAAGAAAGGAAGGCCTGGTATGAATCCTTTCCATTTTGAATATTTTTGTGTCATTTAGGGAAAAGGCTGAATAGCTGTTTTAGACAAATATGTGTTTAAATAAAACCTATATGTGTGTAAACAAAGGAGAGGATACATTCCACTGTTTTGGTAAATGAAAAGAACCTGTATACTCAGTTGTGGAGGACATGCATAAATGCTAATGTGAACAAGGCAGAGAGCTGTTCTTGCTTTAAGCTCCAGAAGCATTATGTACTTTAGGTAAGACCACTCATTTAAAAGCAGAATGGGGTGAACATGAGCTATGAGAGCCATGAAACTGCAGCTGAAGTTATTCTTTAGTGCCTCGTAGGTTATGGCTAAGAGGTTACAGTGTGTTAAGTGAAATATCAAGCTGAATTACTTCTAGCAGTGAAGCACTGCCCCACAGCCAGTATGCGCTTCGCTGCCTTCCCCGTTTCCCCCACCTCCATTTAATTCTTCTCCAGGTTTGGTCTTTATCTTCACATGACCCCCTCCAGCTGAGAGGGGAGGCAGTCAGTGCCCTATCTCTGTGGTTGTCACCATTGTTGGTTTTTTCTCCTTCAGTGAACAATTAATAATCCTCCTCTGTGAGAGGAAAGCTGGCAGCTATGGTTTTCACCATCTTTTTTTAGCACACAAAGGAAGCTTAAGTTCTATTATACAGACAGAAGAGATAAACAACAAAAACACTCTTACCACATCCTGCTACCACTGCAAATTTAATAGCGTCAGTTTTGGCTAGATCTCTAAGCTCAAAATTCTGTTTTTTGATTCTAGCTCTCCAATACCTGTATGGTCAAACAAAGACAGTACTGTTGCTTCAGAGAGATTTCACAAAAGTAACTGGCAACATCTTGTGTGATTGTGGAACTTCACTTTATAGGTGTTCCTTCTATGGTAGGGGAAGAAGATGAGTTTCAATCAGCAAGAAGTGAGGTGGGAGACCTGCAGCTGGTGTAGTTCTTCTGGCAGTGCTCCTAGTGTTTGTTGCAGGCTGCAGCTGTCTTAGCCAGTTCCCATGAACTCCTGAACTGTCATAATACATACAGAGAAGGTCTGAGATTTCTTTTTTTTTTTTTTTCTTTGAGACCTTTTGCTTGTGACCCATTCTGTTTCTCAATTACTCTGTGCTTGAGCAAACCCTGCATGAGTTAGATGCAGCACTCCTTTCAGTCTACAGCTAGACGCTTTGTTCCTGGGGTCTGACCATATTCACCACATCTGAAAAGTCAGGAATTTATGTGTCTAAACATGGATTTAGATGTGCAGCTTAAGCACCTTATATTTAAAAATAAAGATCTGCTCCTCTTTAAATTGAGCTAATTCTTTTGGATTGTAGTTCTGTTCTGGCTAAAGTTAAGGTCAGCTTTGATGGTTAGCAGCAACAGCGTTCTTTTGGACAACCTGCAGTAACAGCCTAAGTGTCAGTGTCTGTCTTTGGATATGTATAGGCCTCAAAAATGTGGAACTTGCCTACCTAAGGGCTGTCTTCCTGTATTTTCAAGTAATTAGTAAATGTTGAACTTCATGGGACATTGTGAGAGTCAAGTACTACAGGCACCTCATTCTTAAGATGCAGGTGTAGAACAATGACATATTTATGAAAGGAAGTTAAAAAATGAAACAGTGAAAACCAAACAAGTGGCTATCCTTAAATAAAGTATATATAGAAGTGTTGGCCTAGACTTATTTGATAGTATGGAGTATCATTTGATCTCATTTCCTACTGTTATAACTGTTTGCTGTAGCCAGACATTTTGGCATTTAAAATCTTCTGTGTGGTTCTGGCCAAGTATTTATATATGGATGTTACTTTCCCTAGTTCCAGTCCATTGCCAAACCTGGCATAGGGAAGCAAGGAAATTACCGTTCAAACAAATTTTATTAACAACAGCCAATTAAGAAAGTCTTTGACAGAAACAAGAAAGTAAAGAACACATATTAAAATACTTGAATGTACAGATTGATACCTTGAAGTTACTGTAATTGAACACAGCTGAGCACTGTGTTTTGTCTCTAAGTAAAACAGTTATTTCTGGCCAAAACTGAAAATGCCTTTTTTCCAGTATGTTCAGTTCACATTTATGCCACACAGGTTATGGCACAGAGTGTTTGGAAATCCCATGTGAAAACAGATTTTAAAATCACGAATGTACAGCCACAGCTTATATGAGGCAGCGTACAGAGTTTTTTTATTACACAGAAACATTATATTTCCAGCTTTACCAGTTCTAGTTTTACCAAAATTATACTTTAGGGGGAAAAGTCAGCTCTTCTGAAAATCTTACTAGATGCTGTAAAATGCAAATAGACAGAAATATCTAATTTCAGATTTTTTTGTTCAGTGCAGCCACCACAGTCAAGTTTAAGAAAGCCCTGCAACTTGTATTCCCTTGACATGGAAGCTCGCTAACAGTCAAACGTTTTTTTTCTCCAGCTGCAAACACATGCATTCACTAAGCGCTGTGAAGAAAACACTCTACTATAAAGTTAATGCACCAGCTGTGTAACAAAGTCAGAGGTTAAATTTTTCAAGGAGCTGGCATTTCAAGGCTGTATTGCATTCACCTCTCCATTCAGACTTCTTTAAACAAACCTGCTTTGCATTTCACCTGTGACCTACCTGGCTGCCTGCCTTCTTGGGATGAAATCTTAACTTTACCACTTTGATATTGTGTAAACAGTTACTTGATAACATTGTTAAACTTCTGTGACTCAGATTCACAGACATAGCAAGTAAATGCAACAGAAAATGAGGTTTAGGCCAATTTGGAGGACAAAAAGACAGTTTTCATGAAAACTTTGTTTCATTGGGATATACAATATAAAACATGAACTTGTGTTATTTATAATTCTGATTTTATCAGTACTAACAATGCACACACACACTGCCAAGTTCTGCCCTCTGGAAATGTAAGCCAGATAAATAAAGCACAATATAAAAGTAGAACAGAGTCCATGCCCCAAAGCATTAACTGAAAATATTTTTTGTTGTAAATATTCTCACTTGTTACATGACAGATTCTCAAACTAATTATGTTTTTTTACTTAATGAAGTTTGACAGTTTGCAACAGAAAAGGGAACAAAAGGAGAACACCTATAGAAACTCCCATTAATATTTCCTAAGTCTTAAATGGGAATTGTCAGTGTTCAAAAACAGATCTTGTGCTCTGCAAAATTTTGACTTGCAAAAAAGTAATGTATGAAATTCTGCTTCTTATATCAATATCCAGTATAAATTATGTTCTTCCCTCACACACATGAATTTTGAGATGTGCTATTTGAGTGATCTGTGATGTACACTTTTTCAGATACTAACAGTAAGAGTTCCCTGCTTGGAAAAATTTGAGTCTTCTGCCTTCTCAGGTTCTCCAGACCTAGCACTGTCACAGATTATTAGACACAATTTGCCCAATTTAGCTGAGCTGTTGCTGTAGTGTGTATTTCTCTCCTGCTATCTGAAGGCTAAAAGTCACACCCACCTACTATTGTTTAAAATTAATGTTAATGAATATAGTTTTGTCAGTACAACTGCTAAAATCTCCTGTGCATAGAATGCATAGATACATTATGCACCTGTCCTGTCTCTCTACAGCAGTTAAGCTGATCCTACACTTACACAACTCTATGTTACCATTTTGGTTTCATCAGTGTCACATTGAGATAAAATATGAACAGCTGGCTACTTTCAATAGGCTTCGCAGGCAGTGCTGGAAAATAAAGATAACTCAATGGAAAGAATGTTTTCTCATGTTCACCTAAACGGTGTTAGTAAGAGGGCTAGAGAAGTAAGACTCCCCCATCTGTGTAACACATTCCATCAATTCATTTGGGGGGGGTGGGGGGGGGTGGTAGGGGTCTGCTCACTTACTCTGACACAGTTTTCGTCTGCAGTTAATTTCCTTTTTATGTTATTTGAAAGGTCCTCTGTATTTCACGTAGCATGTCTTGAGATTTTTCTTTTCTGCCTACTGAAGATTAGTTTGCCCTTCATGGCATTTTCCTTGACAGCAGGAAATGAGGGGGCCTTGTAAGTTTTCGTTTCCTGTTAGGAAAGAGAACTATTTATTCAGTAATTCTCTGGCTATCGGTATTGTAGGTTTTCCTCCACACCCACAAGTCCACAAGTGCCTGAAGAAGGATTTGTATGCATAAAAACTCAATCAGCTGGTTTAGCAAGAACCCCTTCCTCTCTCTACATGCCATGAATCACACATAAGGGCAGCTGTACTGATGGAAGCACACAGACGTTCATACCGATAGCCAGAGAATTACTGAATAAATTCCTAGGCTGGGGCAAGCAGCCCTGCTGCCCGGACATATGGGTTTTGCTAAAAAGGAAGACCTTTCTAAATTCTAGGGTTCTAGAAATGAAGACAGTTCTTTAGCACCATAGTTTCAGATTTGCCCACAAAGCAGTGGTGATATATGGCAAAGGAGCAGTGTTTCAGGCAGGCTAGACCCAGAAGGGATCCCATGGTTAGATTTCCACCAGTACAAATGAGTTGAGCTAATACTACGCTCCCATTGAATGGAGGCAAGAAAACCCTAACATGTGGCTTACAAACCCCATTAATGGATTGTGTTATGTGCACTGCATGTGAAGAGCCAATAGTACCTTGGACTTGAAATTCAAGAAAAACTTTGAAAGGAAAAACTTTGAAAGAAGGTGTTTGGGTTTTTTTCACTTGAGGTAGCACAAGACACCGAACTAGAAGGGGTTTGTGGATCGCTCTGTCCAGGCCACTGCCTTAACTCTATGTAATGTGGTCCCAACACTAGTAAAATTAATCTAAAAGCTAATAGGATTTCATGGCTTCACTATTCTTGTTAAATGCCACCACGCTGAGTGCTAGAAATTCTTCTGATTTCTAGGCTGTGTTTGTCATGGCCATCTTATTCCCGTCTGTTCCCATGTCAGCACCATCTTTCATCATCAGTGGCCTTCTCTGCTGTTCATCTCCTGACGTGTATAGACAGCATTCGTATTCCCTCTCAGCCTTTGTTGTACTAGGCTAACCAACATGGCTATTTTAGTCTCTTCTCATCAGATAATTATGCCATTCTTGTGATTATGTTGATTTCTTTTTCTGCAGTCTACAATGCAAAGTAGGCTTTTTCAAGCATGGATGATCAAAGCTGTTCCAGATAAGCTCTCACTAGCGCTCTGTATAATGGCATGCATGCTTCTAATTTCTACCCCATTCCTCAGTTTATCTTAGGATCATATCACATGGAGAGGGTAGAAGGTCATAGTTATGATGTGATCAATTCACGTACCAAAATCTTTTCCCCTCTATTGTTTCTAAGCAAAGTCTTTAATTTCTAGCAGAAATCTCTCTCACTAGTTTCTATTACTTTAAGCTGTAAAATTTCATCTCACTTCTGTTATTCAAGTCCTCAAGGTCATTAAATTCTCCTTGTGTGATATTCCAGTCCTTCTCTACATTATCATTAAGCATGATGTATGCTTCTTTTCAAAAGGATAGTGGACATACATTAAATCATGTACCTTTGTCTCTTCCTCATAAACAAGCTGAACTTCAGGTCTTTGACTTCAATGTGTAATTCTTACTGTACAACATGCAGATGTAGAACAAAAACACACAGAGAAAAGACGACAGTTTGTCTGGGATGACTTTTCAATAGCAACACATTTGTTATACTAGCAAATGTGTTCAGTTCTTGATACTGTTCCAGGAAATGACAAATGTTTGAGGTTACTCCTGAATTAAGGGCAAACCATGATGCACTTAGAGTTGCGTCATAGCTATATATATATTTTTTTTTTTTTAATAAAGTGAGAATTCTGTGTTGTTATTTGGAACAATTTAGCAAATTGTCTTAAGTAACTGCTGAGATATTTGTGCAGGTTTCCCAAAGATAAACTTGCAGCTTAAATAGGCCTAAAGAATAATATATTTGTCTAACTTTGATTTGTCATCAAATACATATAGAGAAGTAAACCCTCTTGTTTTGTTCCAAATAGAAGCTCTTGATTGTGTTTCTGTAAAACCAACAAACATTAATAGAAAATAATCTCTTACTGTAGCTTCTCATATTATCTACCAGGCTGCTTTACTGCATGACACTCTGTGTTTCCAGTTTGTCTGCTGTCTAAGGGCTAGCACATTGTATGGAACAATGCAAACAATGTCAGTGGAAAGGGTTTGGTAGCATAGTGTGTAGATCAAGGAGTGTCATGCGTGGAAGTGAGTTGTGGCAGCTATGAACATTTGCCATAATGAACTCCTTAATTAGCTCAGAGTGTTCACTCAGTGCTGGCAGTAAATTTGTGGTTTCATAGTGTTACTGAAAGTTTTGTCTGGCATTTGGAAATGTAAACCAGCTGTAAAGTAATGGACATTCAGCCCCCTGACACGGCACTGTGTGAACCCAGAAACAGTTTGTTTATTACACAGATTGTAAAGTACTTTGAATGCTGGAGTTTTTTGATAGTGCAAAACACTCTTTAGAAGCTTGTAAAGTAATCACTCCAGGGAAATGTTCAAATACAAATTTATGTATGGAATTTCTATCGGAAATAAATGAGAGTTGAACACCATTTATGCCTTTGAAAAGTTTTCCACCGGGAAATGATCTCAATGCCTTTCCTTCCGTGGCTTTCTAAGAAAATCCAGAATGCTCTAAATTGATCTAGATTGCACATTTCTAATCAGAGAGATGTGAATGAAAAGGTATTTTTAACAAACCGTAGTTTCAAAGTCTCTTCAGAAAAATTTAGATCCACATATCATGTAAGAGTTATCTTAAGAGGTGACAGTTTACTGACACTGTTGCTCTTGTCTTTTTTCATCTATATATGAGAAGAATATATAATTCTCTGGCTGGTAATAACTAAATACAGTGCTATTGTTTTTCACAATATATGCATAAAGGGTCTGGTTTTAAATCTATATCAACTTGAATATTATTTTTACTTCTTCCAGACAGTGATAAATGGTATGATTTGTGTGTTTGCATGGAGTGTTAGCTACTGTCCATGCACAAAGGAAGAAATAGTTCTAGATGAGTAAGTACAGTCCAAGGAATCAGTCTTGCAATGACATCTGAGCAAATTCAGGGTCTTCCAGAAGAGCTTCTTAGAAGATAGTAATGTAAGACTGTAAGCAAAAGAGTTGGTTAAGGCACAAGTATAGAGCAAATGCAAAAGGATATTTCAAAAATTTCTAAAACCTTCATTTGTTGCCATGTTGCTTATGTACTTTAAAAACCTGAATAAAAATGAGTCAAAATTGAGAGGTTTATGTTTTATCAGAACACATATTTAGTTTGAAATACAAAAATGGATCTTGAGGAGATGTAAGCTCAGGTGAAATACATTGAAATGTGGTGGTTTGGACTTCATCTGCAATTTGCAAAATAAGAGAATTTGATTCAGTCACAATATTTATTTCAAGTTGCGTCTTCTCTTTCTCTTGCATTTGGATTACCTGTGCAATGTTGCCTTTCATGACCACTAACCTAAATAAATAATTTTCCTTTTTATAGGTTCTCAACCTAGTGCAGTCCTATGTCACGCTTAGGGTCCCCTTGTACGTCTCCTACGTTTTCCACTCTCCGGTGGGTGTAGGAGGCTGGCAGCATTTCGACCTGCAGTCGGAGCTCCGGTTGACTTTTGTGTATGACACTGCCATCCTGTGGAAGGATGGGATCGGTAGCCCACCTGAAGCAGAGCTCCAAGGTAGTTGCTGGTTTTCTTTTCATCCAACTCGTCTTCTTTTACTAAGAGTATAGTTTGCACACAGTAGGATGTTTTTTTCAATCATTCTAATACTTTAAAAAGCCCCCAGAAAGTATATAATTTATTATCAGTTGCAAACTGTCATTTCCTAGGACTCAGTTCTCTGCTGGGGTGTTTATGAAAACCATGTAAAGTTGACATCAGTTCTTTTATTGCAAAGAAAGATAAATGTTTTGTTATGTTTGAAGTACATGTGGAGAAATTAAAACATCTATTTCTACTCAGAACTTCAAGGTTCACTACGTGTTCATATTCTGTCACCATACAAGATGCTTGCACTTCAATGAAAAACAATTGATATTTTTCTGCGGTATTTTTTTCTGGACATGAATGTGCCGTTTCAGAAACCTTTGATGTTTTGAAAACATGAATTGTGAAATATTTGAAATATACAGAAATATATAAAGGGTATAATAACCTGTCCTATGTGTTAGAGTAATAAACTGTGAAACATTCTTTAAATGTGATAGATACTGTCAATAAATGTTTGTGACTATAACTAGTCAACAAATCAAACTCTATCATTACAGAATTTATCTTTGCAAAAAGTTAATTTATGTTTTTAAAATAGTGACATACAGATGTCTGTGAAAGATTAAAGTTTATAGTTACACCTATATGCTGCTTTGTTCTATTTATGTAAATTTACTTAGTGTTTCCCAGCATTAAGCTTCAGGTGTTCCATATCTGTCTCAGCCTAAGGTAGAATACAGGCACTGGCTATAATTATGTATGTACGCTTATACAGTATCAGGACTCCAGTGAACATAAAACCATCTTTTGTTTCTGCAGACTTTGTATATGAACTACAGAAGTCATTGCTATGTAATTTCTGTCTTCATGTTAAAAGCAGGAAATCAGGAGTGGCAAGGGGAATCTACAGTGCATGAAGAATGAAGCACATGTCATGCCATGCCTAAAGAATAAACCACATGACACAAATCATATGATGTATTAGTCACTGAATAACAACGAGGTCTAATCCTCAGCCTTAGCAGTTATGTGGTGCATCTATGCCACCATTTTCCTGTCTTTGATGCTTTAAGTATTTTGTTTCTTTGTTTAAGAAGCTGATGGCCAGCTGATGGAGATGCTGGACTTTGGCAGCTCCCTTTGAAAACAGCCAGCACAAAACAGATGATAAACACAGCAAGGTAGCAAAGGATAGACCCTTAACAAATCCCAATCTGATCTGGGCAGTATTTTCTGACTCCGCAGCCTTGCACAATGAGCAGCAGTTTTTTCCAGGCAGAGAGGGGTTAACTAGTTTCCAGTTTATTTCCATACCTCTGGTTATATATAATTGCTCTACTTAAATTCTACATAAAACTGTAAATCAGTCCAGGTCTTCTAAAGCAATAATTCATACATGCATACATACATACATACACATATATATATATATTTAATGTACCAATACATTTGATTGATACAGATGATTTTGTGTGGGTGGTATACATTCATATTGGTGAGTATGTTAGCTTGCTGACACATTCATGGAGGAACATTCCCGTTTCCTTCTTGCTCCTTGCAAGCAGAGTGAGGGCCCATCACTGGCTGGCTGTAAGGGGGCACTGGAGGAAATGCCTGAACTCTGAAGCTTTGCAGAACTGCAGAGAAAAAGGGACTTGGCTGCAAGCTACAGCACTAAACCAATTCTGACATATAAACAAGACCTTGTAACCTGAAATTAGGAAACATTAGGCCTGTGTTTTGAGCCGGATTCATGCCAGAAATTGCCAGCAATGCAAAGCCTGTCAGAATGAGTTTCACAAAATCAAGCACCCTCAAACAGATTGCCATGGAAGCCACAACCAACTGCTACAACTAAATGCTGAGGGGTGCTGCCTTGGGACAATAGATAGGGAGGCACTGATTAAAGAGTATCTCTGATGCAGCTTTCATTGGCAGGAGTCAGCCTGAGTACCTTATGAAAACAAAAGTATTCTTCCTTCTATAGAACTCCCTTGCAGCTGACCATGCTGCTGCCTGAACACAAGCACACTGTGCTGTGGACATTCCTCAGCCTACTAGAGCAGCTGTGTGGGTCCGTGATAATGTGTAACACCATGGTTTTGCCAGGAGGTTCTGTATGTGCTTTGGAGAGCTGAAGCATTGTGAAAACTCTAGGCCCCACTGTGTAAATTCTCGTTGGAGAAGAATCTTGGGTCAGCTCGTAAGGTAGCAGCAGGCCCCCTCCCAGACAACTGACATGATTAAGTGGAAACGAAAGAGTGGGGCTGGTGTTTCACAGGAGTGTATTTTATTTGTCATCTGCAAGAGGAATAAACTTTGCAAATTGGCTTCTTCTGCCAGGTTCCCTGTACCCAACCAGCATGCGTATCAGTGAAGAGGGGCGCTTGGTTGTCAACTTCAAGACTGAAGCCCGGTTTCATGGCCTGTTTGTGATGTCCCATCCTGGTAAGCATAATCTATATTTTAGCAGTATTATAAAAATCTCTCCCAGATTTTATACTATTAATTTTTCTTATTTCTGCTACTGAAACCTGAATTTTTTATGTACTGTTCTCTTCAGATAAGGATTTTCCCTCTACTTTGGATTACTTTCTTGTCACTGATGACTGTATTCAGATTGTCAAACTTAATAGAATATGCATTAATCTGATGGAAAACAGAGATATTCTTGATCAAGAGCCCGATTCATGAAAAAAGAACATCTAGGCCATTCTGTCCACTGGGGATCTATAAATACATGTTTTTAATCTAAAAGCTATGATTACCTATTTACTGATGTTGCCCTAGGAACTTAGTATTAAAATGTCTTTTCTAACTTGAAGCCTTTGTAGGTTATCTAGACCTTTTTCAGAGAGTAAGAAAAGGTTTTGTATGAGCATTGTATCACTCTGTTAATAAAATATTCTCACTGCCATTCAATTAGTCATTGCTGAGGACCTGATCCTGCAATTTAATCTGTTTAAACCCCACTGCCTTTATTCAGAATAATCACAGGTGTAAGGCTGTCTACAGATATAAATCTGACCATGAATGCTGGCCATGGAAAAGATTAACTAAATTAAATCTGCTGAACAATAATGAGAAGGGGGAAAAATAATTTTAAGAAATCTTTTCTAGTTTAATTCAGTTTTATTGACCTGTAAAACTCCTTCATAGTGCTTCTACTTTTCCGCAGCTGTCCTCTAGTGTGTTAGGTTTTGCCTATCAGGTAGAGCCAAAAGAGTTACATTACTAAGAGAAATTATTTTGTGTTCCCTGGGCTGACATTCCAAGTTTAAAACAGGAGGGAATATAGATCTTTGCCATTCCACTTTTGCCTGCCTGTTAATCTTCAGACAGTTCTGGTTATGTGGCCCAACCCGGCTGTGTTGACTGTAATTGATTTTGTTAGTTTCAGTTAATAAAACCAAGTGCCCTGTAAATATATTAACATCAACTATGGCGTGTTTTATGAATTATTGGGAATGTTTTTCAGGCTCTGAGAGTTTGCAGTGAAACACTAAAGGTGACAAATCTGTCTCTTGACATGTTTCTAGCTTCATCTCTAATTTCCATGGTTATGTCAGCTGATCACCCAGGCCTGACATTTAGCCTCAGCCTCATCCGAAGTGAGCCAACGTACAACCAGCCAGTACAGCAGTGGAGCTTTGTTTCAGATTTTGCGGTAAGACCTCAGCCTTCACTCTGCCTTCTGTTGCCCCAACCTGTTAGTTAGGGTGCTGGTGGAACAGCTTTCTCTCTCTTTTCAGGTTCGAGACTATTCTGGAACATACACTGTGAAGCTGATAGCTTGTACCACTGCTCCACATCAGGAGTACAACCTACCAGTTATCTGCAATCCTAGAGAGCCGATCACATTCGATTTGGATATCCGTTTCCAGCAGGTACCATCACAATGATACCTTCATCATGTTTCCTTTTCAGTTTGTTACCAAAATTGCCTTTGTTGGTCTTACAATGATAGTACTAGAACCTTAATTTACTTGCTTTTAAACAAACCAGTTCCAAAATTGGTGGGACTGCACATGCTCCCCCTCTGCTGTTTAACCAGTTTTGCCCAACTGGTAAAGGCTAATATAGTAACATGGGTATAAATGTTTTTTTGTCCTCAATGCACGGCCAATCTTTGATAGCTGATAGGAAGCTCATTGACATTGGTTTGGGAGATACCGTGATATGAACTAACCTTGGGAATTATTTACTTGTCTGTTGGCTTTGGTATGAAATAGTTTTATCACATAATTAGGAAAACATAAATGTTATCATAAGGTTTTAATCTGACACAAAGATCAGAGCTAGTTCTCTGGTGGGACCTCCAGAGGGAGATTAATTCATGCCTAAGGCGGGACTTCCTTCACTGACTATAAAGGAAGTGTAGACAGCCAGCACTGCTAAAATGCTTAGCTTTAAGAGTCACAAGAGTGAGACAAATTGCAGCCGTAGGTAGCAGTATGGATCATATGGGAACATGGGAACAGGCAAAACAGCATACCTTTCACAAAGCCCAGCTGTAAAGCTCTGTAGCTGGGAACAAAATATGGACTCTGCTGAGAAAGCATTGACTGGAAAAAATCTGAGGGTCATGTTGGATAGTTAGCAGAAAATAAACTGCCAGTTTACAGTCTTATAAAAAGGGCTAGCATAACCTTCGGGTGTGTAAGGAGGAAGTTGTATCATTTCTGTTGTTTGGAGCCAGTACAACTAATACTGGAATAGTGTGGCTGTGGTTTCATGCTCATTAATAGTATAGATGTGTGCCATTAGGTCATCTTATGGTATAAATCCGATCCAGATCAGTCAGGGATACACAATCACTTTTCTGTTGAATTAGCCGGAGTACACAAGAGAATGTATGCAGTCTTTATGCTTTCATTTGACACTATGCCAGCTATGGGAGAACAGATGATTCCTGATATGGCATTAAGTCCTGGCGAAGCAGAGAGATGATACATGATCTGACAGGAAACCTGCCTTCTCAGAGTTAATTAGCAAAACATTTTGAAAAAGTTTGAATGGAGGGAGTGATGGGAATTTATACTAGTTCAGCACTTCAGCTTTTGTCTGGGATTTCCAATCTGCTTCTAGGAACTCTAAAGCAATTCACAGCAATGCTAAACCAGAGCTTGTGTGAGGTCCTAGTATAAACAAGATGTTGATAATTCAAAGAAAATTCATAAAAGCCGCAAAAATCATTGCAAAATGGGCAAAGTAGCCTAGCAAGAGACCTAACTCTTACCTGGAAGAAGTCTATGGCTAAGAACTATGAATAAAACTAAGAACTACCTTGGAACAAATAAATGGATACTATAGGGGTTATTATATCAGATAAAGCTTTAATAATACAGTACATGGAAGTTTCAGGTACATCAGTTGAAAATAGGGATAAGGTGCAAAATTGCAGCAGTGTCATAATCGCCAAGGACTGTGGCCAGTTAGTCCTCCATCACCAATAATTTTCAAACCAAGACCAGCTCTTTTTCTTGAGATACCATAGGAAAAGGAATTCAGGAGATTCTGTGGCCCATAATATTGTTCCCTTCCATCATAGATTGAAAGACTATGTGGACTGAAAGCAGGTCCCAAATAAGCAGCAATTACAGCAGTACAGTAGCACAAATTCAGTAGACAATATCTAGCACTTCACCTCTAAGATCTTCTAGTTATTCTGCAAAACTGAATAAGCATTGGTATCCACTGTTTTAGAAATAAGGAACAAGAGACAGAGAAGTGAACATGAATGGTCAGACTGTGACACTGGTCCTTAGACTAGGCAACACCTCATACTTTGCACAGGCCCATCCAGTCTGGGGTGTCTCCAGTGCAAGAAAGACATGGACGTGTTAGAGTGGATCCGGAGAAGGGCCTCAAAATGGTCAGAGGGCTGGAATATCTCTCCTCTAAGGAAAGGCTGAGAGTGTTGGGTTTGTTCAGTCTGAAGAAGAGAGTGAGACAAGGAGACCTTGTTGTGGCCTCCCAATATGTAAAGGGGGCTTATAAGAAAACCAGAGACCAAGTGCTATAGTAACAAGGCAAGGGGCAACTGAAAGAGGGTAGATTCAGGTTGCACATAATGAAGAAATTATTCACTATAAGGGTGATGAAACACTGGAACAGGTTACTCAAAGAAGCTGTGGATGCCCCATCCCTGGAAGTGTTCAAGGCCAGGCTGGATGGGGCTTTGCACAGCCTGATTGTAGAGGAAGGTGTCTATGCCCATGGCAGGGGGATTGGGCTAGATGATCTTTAAAGGTGCCCTCCAACCCAAACCATTATATGTTTCGATGAAGTCAGTGAGCGCAGGTGTCATAACTGGACCAAAATGACTTTGGCTGTAAAGCCTAATGATGAAGTCATGGGGCAGAACAGTTGTTTCTCCCAATTCTTGGTCTAGTGCTCCAGCTGCTGTACTGAATTATCTTCTTGGGCTTTTTAACATGAGGCTTTTCATTTTCTTGAAAACTTTTTGTTCTTATTTTCTTCACAATTGTTTTCACTGTTCATGAGTGAGGGGCCATTTTAAGGATCAAACATCAAGAAGGCAATATATTTGGTGTCTCCACTCTAGAGATTTTGGTTCTACATTTCCTTCTTTAGTATGTATCTGCCCATCTCCTTTTTCTTTTCTCTGTGGCCCCTGAAGAGGGAAACGGGTAGCCTGGAACCCTAGTGAGGTTTGTATTACTACTGTCTCTCTCTGGAATTTCCTGAACACAAACAGCATTCAACCACAAAGCTCTGCTTTATCCCAGTCCTTTCAGCATCTCCTTTCTTTAAATGTACATGACTATTTCCTGACAGTAGCACTTCCTTAGTCAAGATACTTGCAGCCCTGGGATGGAGCAATCGCAAGAATTCTCTGCTTCTTGAGGTACCAAGTATCTCATGGGCTTTAGTCCCATGGAGGTGGGGATGTCTACCATGAGTGACCTGCATTGTCCCCAAGTCATCCATATGAGGCTTGATGTGCATAGAAAATAAGCAAATAAAGTGACAGTACTCATCTCACCCAGCAGGTCCTCACAGATTATTTTTTAAGAACTCTTGTTTAAAATGGCTCCAATGCATATGAAAATAATTACATTTAAACTACTGTCATAAATAACAGCTATGTCGGCCACTGGCAGTACTGAGACTTACACATAAAACAGAAATAAAATTAATAGCTTAGAATAGGATGCCTAAAAGATGTGTTCATAGCTACGTGCATGGTATTTACCCATGCCATTGCTCTTACCATTCTTGTAAGCTGTGAGGCTGAAGTCCGGAGCCTTTAGCTGAACACACACTTCTTGTTTCCTATTCAGTGGACATTTACTCTGCCCAGGAAGAGCTTGATGAGGCCATGCTTGATTCTTTTTCAGAACCACAGCTGGAAACCTGTTGTGCCAGTCAGATTTTTGAAGCTGTGGGCCTGAATCCCAGGCATTAAGAAGGAAGCATTCCAAGAGAATGGAAATGATTTTTTAAATTATTTTTTTCTGTGAAAAGGCTATGGGGGTAGGGTTCCTTTTTCTGAAGGGTAGCAGTGGGTGTAAAATCTATTTCAGCTATACATTCTTCTTGACAAATTCTGTTGCTTTGATAATTTGGGATAAACCTGTTGTGAAAAAGGGATTTGAAGAAGAATAAATGTGTTAGCTGTATAACTTGCAGCAGTAGTTTCTGTTGGTACTGTTATATCTCATTCCATCAGTCCCTTGTCCATGCGCTGGCAAGACTGTTTTCTTTTCTGTTTTCCTTACTTCCTTTCCACACACATCTACATATGTATACATAAATATACATATATGTGTCAGTATTTTTTTATTTTAGTGACCTCTTGTTTGTTTTGTTTTGGTTTTTTTTTTTTAAAATGTGTGCATCTTCCATATTGGTTTCTCAAGTACACTGCATCTTTTTGAACTCTGGGCTCTCCCTAGTTCTTCTGTTGACTATATACTTACCCTTTTATTATGCCATGTCCCTGTATAGTTTGCCTTCTGACTTAATGTTATATGGCCCAATGAGAACCTGCTGCTGACAGTATTAATTTATTTTATTCTTGTAATGTAATCAAAGAGGAACCATAGATAACTGTGTCAAATATATAAAGATAAATATTAACATAAAAAGATGTTCACATGGTTTGGTGCATTTTCACATGCATGATCTGATATCCTGCAGCACATCAGAAGAACTGACACTTGCAACTAAATCCTCAGCAATGTGTACTTTGAAATAATTGGTAGAGGATCAGTAGCAGAGGTGAGACTTGGATGTAAGAATGAAAATGGGATAGAGAAAACAGGCTGTGATGAGTCAGATGGAGACAAGTTATTGAGGGAAATATTTTCCTTATGTTACCCCTACACATCAGTTGCCCTGGGCACCTTTTTGGCTGGGACCTGGAAAAATGAGGTGGAAAGAAGCTAACCTAGAATACTATCAAATATCACAGAGGCAGATAACTCAAAGGTTGTATGCATGTAAAATATATCACAGTATAGGTCTAATACAAAGAAGTTTTTTGGTTAAACTGTATTATTGCATGTAGATCTGGGGAGCTGATGAATAATGTACATTGGGAGAAAGTCATGCTGTATTTTAAGAGTCTTTAAACAATGCTTGTTGAAGAGCCTTATGTTGTTGTGTTTTAGGTCAGTGATCCAGTGGCGGCTGAGTTCAGCTTGAATACCCAGATGTTCCTCCTCTCCAAAAAGACACTTTGGCTATCTGATGGCTCAATGGGCTTTGGGCAAGAAAGTGATGTTGCTTTCTCAGAAGGTACAATTGTGCACACCTCATGCATGTTTAATGTGTGTTCCACACTATCAGGGTCCTGTTTCAGTCAAAACAAGATAGGAGCAAGGGTTTGGGCTTGTTGCTTGTGTTCTTTTGCATTTGCCTTTCCAACCTGGCCATTTACATCAGAGTTGTTGGCCACTCTGCACTGAAACTGGTGTGTCTGAGGGTTACAGTGCTGGTACCTTTTCCCATAAACTGAGCACTTTATAAATGTTGGCTGATATGAAGAACATTCCTAGCTGATAAGTGAATATTATACAGTCTGTGTTGCATTTGAGTGTACTAGGTCTGGCTGGGATGGAGTTAACTTTCTTATTAGCAGCCACTACGGTGCCATGCTATGCATCTGTGGCTAGAACAAGGTTGATAACATGCTAATGTTTTGGCTGCTACTGAACAGTGCTTTCATCAAGGCTTTCTCCCTTCCCCCTGTCCTCCACTGAGTGGGCTGAGGTTGGAAAGATTGAGTCAGTTGACACATTTGTCGGTGGACCTAAGCAGTCATTTCATTCCTCTGCTTTCCTCACGTGCCTCTTTTGCGTAGAGTGCCAGCACCTTGAATGCATGACTGTCTTTTGTGTTGTATTTGCACAGTCTCAGTACTTGCACACTCTTGCACAGTACAGCAGGTATCTGGTCTCCCTTACAGTTGCTCCAAATTGTTGTAAAAGCAACACAATATCTCTCCTTTCCTTCTCCAGATTCTCAGCCTTCCCAACCACTTTCTGTCATATGTATCTGACCACTGCACACAGTACACTTTCCTTGCCTGCATAGCAACGGCCCAGGTTATTTGTACAGGTCTGGCAAGCATGTCTTATCTTAAACATTATCAGACAGCTGAAATGCAGTTACACAGTAGGGAGCCAAATCTCAGAAAATGTCTCTATGACTTTTCATAATGTTTATTTCCCTTGTACAGTATGCCAGTCTGACCAACTATAAACAAACTCTTATTCAGTGTAAACAGGATCCTACTGACATAAAAAACCCCATCTCTTCAACAAAGTGCATTGTCAGGAGGCCAAAACTTACACCCTGATCTGATACAGAGTTGTACATAATGTACATAATTATTTAAGTCACCTCTTGAATGAAGAACCCAGTATAGCCCAGAATTAAAGCAGCCCCTGAAGTGGTTCAGGCTACAGCGACAGCAAATGGCCTCCTACTGCTATCACATGGCCCAGAGTGCGTGGAAGAGTGTGCCCTGTGATTACAGCCTTTAACACACCCCTACAGGGGAAGCTGGGTAGCAAGGTGTCTTTGGATATAATCATAATCATATTGCACTGCACTAAGCTTCTTGGCTAGGTTTATTAACTCAGGCTTAGTACTGTGCTAAATGCTCCAGGGTAATAGGATGTGAACTGTGTACACTGTTTACAGGTGATATCATATATGGCCGGGTGATGGTGGATCCAGTGCAGAATCTGGGTGATTCTTTCTACTGTAGCATCGAGAAGGTTTTCCTGTGCACAGGAGCTGATGGATATGTACCCAAATACAACCCATCCAACACTGAATATGGGTGCCTTGCTGATTCTCCATCCCTTCTGTACAGGTTTAAGATTGTGGTAAGTGTTCTAATTCTGGGAGGATGCAAATATATATTTTTAATTTTTTTCTAACTTCTTTTTTATCCAAAACCAACTATTCTTTAAAATATTCTCAATGGCACCAAATTTTTGACTTGAGCTCCAGACTAATATGAACTGATCAAGGCAGTACTGTACCTTTCTTCCTCCTGGTTCTACTCTTAATTCTTTTGGGGACTTTAATCATTTAGAGTTTGGCCTAAGTTAGAATCCCAAAATAGACTCTTGCTCTGCATTGTCTATAGCCATTGACCATAGAGAGAGTCTTAGGACATGTGCAGGTTAAGGATTGGAATTTGTTTCATCTTTAGGCTTCCAAAATGTAGTGTATAATGTAAAGTTAGTCATCCAGGATGCCTCTGTAGTCAATAGGCAAAGAAAGATAACTCTAAAGCTGGCTTAGAATTCCTGATGTGATTTCCCTTGTGAAAATAATTCTAGAGTAAGCCTAGATGACTACAGACCTGATGCCCAACTTTTAGAGAGTTAACTTTAAGTAAGATGATTATTTAATTTGTATGAATGACTGTTAATAGAAATGAGAGGTAGCTTCTTTAAACTGAGAAATAGAGTCTTACTTTTATTTCATACCACATTTATATATCTTTTTTATTTCAGAAATGTAGCTAAGTTTGTTCCCTAGTGTTTCTCCCTCATATTTCAACAAAAACGCCTTCAGGCAAGAGATTAAATAGAAGTTAGTACAAGTCAGATGTGACCACAACTGCTTCTCATGTCTTTTCTTTTGATATTACACCAGATTGCATAAAATAGAATGTGTAAATTACACAATTTTTACATTGTGTATAAATATTAGAACTGTTTTCCCTAGAATAAATGAATCTGTGTTTTACAAACTTTTTTTCCTTCCGTGATCATGTAGGACAAAGCTCAACCGGAGACGCAAGCCACAAGCTTTGGAAATCTGCTTTTTAATGCAAAACTTGCAATAGATGATCCTGAAGCAATTCCATTAGTTAAACAGCCAGGCTCTGATGGATTTAAAGTAGATTCAACTCCTCTATTTCAGGTATGATTTCTGTAGCTTAGTAGCAAGAGTACTGAACCAAGAAAGGCTTCCTGTGTAAGCATTGTTAACGGTAAGTCATATTGAAGCCAACAGAAAGATTTATTCTGATTCCCATGACAGTCAAACAGGATTATAAATGCTTAAAAATTCATAGATAAAAAATTTGTAGCAGTTATTAAAAGATTTCTGTGGGGATACTATGCTTTCCTTTTGCTTAATTCCACAGTCTAGCCCAAAATTATATAGATGATTCTTATGCATTTCTTCTAAGAACTTGCTAAGTTTCTTGTTACACAGCATTGTTTTATTGCTTCCCATCTCACTTGTGAATGACAAAAAATAAAAGAATCATAAGCATTTATAGTGAACTTCATCAAAATCTAGTTTGATACTCAGCATTTTCTGTGCAATTCTTTTCTTGAGAACTTGCACATTGTGAAACATCTAAGCACTGGAAAGCCTAGAAACTGACAACTAAAGGGTGCAACTACTGTTTAATTAAATATAATCCTTCAACAGTGTGCATTGACCCCTTTAATCTATATAACTCAGCTAGGAATTGTCTATTCGTTATTTGTCTCTTTAGTATTTGCAAAACTACATGCAAAACTCCAGTGTATAAATTTAGTAGAAAAAATATTGAGGAGACTTTAATCCTGCTCCTGACCCCTTCAGTATTAATGGTCTCATTGTAAGCAGTGGAGTATTTAAGAGAACAGCCTACTTACCAATGTAAAAAGGGTTTCATAATTTGCCTCCCTGAAAATGAAATCTCATTTTTTATATGAAGAATCCATTTCCAATAATGCTGTGATTTTTGATCCTCATTCTCTCAAAAGAATGAGAATATGAAGGAACAACAGAATATCCTGAGAAAGACTTGGAAAAACAAGAGTAAAATAGAAAATGTGTTATTTCTTAGAATAACAGGACTTGGACTCAACCACTGAAATTATCAGCCAGCAGCTTTAAGATAGTATTCAGAGAATCCCACTGGACTTTGTGGAGGCCAGATTTATTATGTATTCAGAAAAGACAAGACAAATTAAAGGGAGATAGCATCATCTCACACAGATGGCAGGGAATCGTGCAATCACAGAATGGATGAGGTTGTCAGGGACCTCTGGAAACTGCCTGTTCCAACCCTCTGCTCAGAGCAGGCCACCTAGAGCAGGTTGCCCCAGGACCATGTCCAGTTGGATTTTCAATGTCTCCATCTCCAAAGATGGAGACTCCACAGCCTCCCTATTCCCATGTTCAACCATCCTCACAGTAAAAAACTGTTTTCTTATATTAAGATGGAAACAGAGCCACAGCCAGGGCCTAGTTAGCTGGCAGGTTGGACCTAGACGGTCCTTTTCTGCAGCCTGTCTACAGCTGAGGTTCTTTGTACAGCCATTGGCACTAACAGTACCAAAAAAAGCCAAAGCTATGGTTCTTCATCTGTACCTGATAGCCATAGAGTCTGGCCATGGAGAGGAGTGGAGACTACCCCCTCTTAAAATCTTGGCAGAAAACATGACTCTTCTGATGCACATTGGCACATAGAGGTGGGTTATCTGTGCATGATTTTAAAAATATTTGTCCAGACAATCAGCTCGGAACAGTGATTGAATTCCTCTGTGTATAGTGCTGTCCAGGTTGGGCATGTCTGTGTTTAAATACAAAAAAAAGTATTTGTCTTTCTAGGTGTCTTTGGGTAGGGAGTGGTATGTCCATACAATCTACACTGTACGTTCAAAAGAGAATGCTAACCGTGGAATTGGCAAAAGAAGCGTGGAGCACCAGTACCACTTGCTCTTTAGTGGTGGGAGCCCTGGAGCATCCACACAGAGACGTCAGAAGAGGGCAGCTGAGCAAGACCCAGAACTCGCAAAAGACATTGGTGTAGAGAACAACAGAGGAACAAATATACAGCACATAGCACTAGATCGCACCAGCAAGAAACAGGTTCCTCAACGGGAGATTGCAGTCAATGGCATTCTCCCCAGAGAACTGAATAACCAAAGTGAAGGGGTCAGCGTAGTCACAATCATTGGTGGAGCTGCTGCCGTTTTCCTTGCCATCTGCTTGATTGCAACCATTGTTTTGCTGCTAAAATGGAAACAAAATTCTGAGAAGAAGGAAGCCACAAAGGAGTCAGGCAGCAATGAACCAATGATGCTACCGTATAATTACACCAGTGACAGCTCAGAGGTTTGATTCCAAGACTGCAGGATTCAAGCCAGAGTCTCCAGAGTGCCTCATAAAAAAACCTTGAACTGCACTTTGCTAGCAGCAGATCACAGTGACTGATGAGGAATAAAGAGTTCATATGCTTCTAGGTGTACTTGAAATTTTTCATACTGAACTCTTGCTGCCATTATCAACAATAGAAGAATCCATACTGAATCTCCCACTTTGCACGAAAGGTAATCCTGATGTCCCTGTATCATGCACTAATTTTAAGCAGCAATTCAAGGAACTGCATTGTAAGGGAGAGAATTTTGTTTTCTTTTTGTATTTTCTGACATTTCATAAAAAGTATCCAAAGGTGCTATATATCCTGTCTACAATAAGAGAGGAAATCTGTTTCTTTAGAAACACAAAATACTTGAGAGGAGGAATCCTTACACCCTTTATATTTTGTACTGTTTCTCACAAAATATTCAGTGTCGACAATTAGTCTGAAAGGTGATGAAATGCCTTAGGCATGAATCCTCCTCCTATAAGCGTTTGACTTCACTTAAGCTATACCAGTGATTTTTTTATTATTTTTTTTTTTACTTATGTGTAACTGAATTTTTTTTCAAAAGACAGCTAGATTAGACAGCATGGCATTATAAACAGTTGCATGTCACAGGATGTAATACCTACTCTTTTCTGCAAATTCTTATTCATCTATTTAATCTGAGACATTTTTTTCTTATTTATGTTTATATAAAGCCAAAGAATGCAACAAATCCAGAAAAAAAAATCATTTTTCACAGAAACTGGACACTTATGTCCTCTTAAGTTTATAATGGATCATGGAAGTGTTGTAAAGTAAATTACATTTCTTAGTGCATATCCACAGCTGGGAAATGCAAACATTAGTATTTCAGCACCTAGAGAAGATGATAGAGTTAGATTCAAAATGCAGAGGACAAGGTTCTGCCTGAACTGAGCCTAGGAATCACGATACTGAATCCAGCATGTGATTGTCAATTGCCATATTAAATGGCAACAAAGTGAAAAAAACATTAACATTTGATAGAATCAAGTAGTATTTATTACTGCATAATCACAGCACATCTTGACAAACATGCTGGGGCATTGTTGGGCATTTTTTAATGAGTAACTACTCTTGCAAGAGTAACTCTAGTTTTCTCTCAGTGTTCTTGATTTAAATACCATCATGTCCCACAGAAATTTTGATCAGCTGTGTCCCATGTCAGTTCTTATCCAGACAGGACCTGTTCTGTCCCAAAAGAAATCCTGCCAAATGCTTGGCTATGAAAGCTATATAACCTTCAGGACAGATAGTCCCATTTGTCACACTAACATTATAGATGAGTAAGTCCTTTCAAGTCATAGAGTCATTGAACAGTTTGGGTTGGAAAGGACCTTAAAGATCATCTCGTTCCAACCCCCCTGCCATGGGCAGGGACACCTTCCACCAGAACAGGCTGCTCAAAGCCCCATCCAGCCTGGCCTTGAGCATTGCCAGGGATGGGGCAGCCACAGCTTCTCTGGGCAACCCATGCCAGTGCCTCACCACCCTCACAGTGAAGAATTTCTTCCTTATGTCCAATCTAAATCTACCCTCTTTACATTGAAAGCCATTCCCCATTGTCCTGTCCCTGTACAACCTTGTAAATGCCCCTCTCCAGCTTTCTTGTAGGCCCCCTTTAGGTACTGGAAGGTTGCTATAAAGTCTCCCTGGTACCTTCTCTTCTCCAGGCTGAACAACCCCAACTCTCTCAGCCTGTCTTCATAAGAGAGGTGCTCCAGCCCTCTGATCATGTTTGTGGCCCTCCTCTGGGCTCACTCCAACGGGTCCATATTCCTCTTGTATGTTGGGAACTCCATTGCTGAACACAGTACTGCAGGTGGGGTCTCACAAGAGCAGAGTAGTGGAGGACAGTCACCTCCCTCAACCTGCTGGCCACGCTTCTTTTTATGCAGCCCAGGATTTGGTCACCTTTCTGGGCTGCCAGTGCATATTGCAGGGTCATGTTGAGCTTTTCAGCCTCAACACCACCAAGTCTTTCTCTTCAGAGCTGGTATCAATCCATTCTCCACTCAACCTGTATTTGTGCTTGGGATTGACCTGACCCATGTGCAAGACACTTGGCCTTGCTGAACTTCATGAGGTTCACACGGGCCCACCTCTCAAGCCTGTCAAGGTCCCTCTGGAAGGCATCCCTCCCCTCCAGGGTGTTGACTGCACCACACAGCTTGGCGTCATCAGCAGACTTGCTGAGGGTGCACTCAATCCCACTGTCATGTTGCCAACAAAGTTGTTAAACAGCACTGGAGTTAATGGAGTTGTGAATGGATCTAAACTATATAAAAGATACAAAATCTGAATCAGGTGTTGAGGCTGTTGCTAGAATACCTGTTCCCATTCATTATCTTGTGGTGGTGGGCGTGGGCAGCCCCCAAACTCTCTTCAGCTGCAATACACTTGGCAATTGGTATTATGGGCACCACGCTGCAGAGATCTGAGTTAGCTAAGCAAAAGCCAACTTGAAAGCAGCCTGGCTGCAAGCACACAGTGCTGCCTCTGAACTGAAAAATCCATCCAAAAGGCTTCCTGGCCTGGCTGTGGTGCTCTGCCAGTACAGCTAGACCTGACCCAGTAATTCTGTGCAATCGCTCTCTGAGCCATAAGGGCTCAGAAACATTGAGGTCTACTAGCCTAGGAATAGCTGTGCTATGATTCATGGTACGGTGTGAATATGCCCACAGAGGGACTCATGCTGGTATCTCATGCTCTGGATTTATATTGTTAGCACTTCACTCATTTAATAAGATTTAACCAGTTTTTCACCAAACGAATCAGGTCAGAATCTGTCCTACCTTTTCTAGGTTTTTCTGAGGGCTGTGATTCAGACTGCTTAATTGAGGGATGTTTGCAGCAACCTAAGGGTCAAACTCCATTATTAAAATCATGCAGTCATCTTTTATTTTAATTAATCTGGGTTCTAGCCCAAAACAATTATCCGCAAGATGTGCCCAGTGCATTAGACCTTTTCCCTAGTCACCTGACATTAATTTACTCTTTTAATTAAGTTCCTGGTTTTGTGATCCATGTATTATGTGTGCAAGATTGATCAAAGACTTAACCCACAGATGCTTTTTATATTCAGTTTAAGTTCACCACTAAGTTGCAAATGTAACATAAGATCAAATTTGCCTTTTTTCCTGTGTGTGAAATAATTATGATAATGAGAAATGCAGAATCTGTCTCCTAGAACCTGCATGTTTTGATAGTAACAGTCTGATTCCACAGCAAAATGGGACACATGTAAATAATAGAACATTTTAATATTTATAAAATGCCTGGTTTTTATAAGCAGAGAAGATCGTTTTAAAAAAAATATATTTATAATACAGAAATTAGGTGTTTATCAGTAGAGCTATTTTTCTGCTTTTGAATTTTAACAGACTGAAATATCATTAAAGTTGCTTTGCAGGCAAATCTTTTTATTATTATTATTTCTTTTTATAAAATCACATCAAAACCATGTGTTCTACAAGCCAAGCATTTAGCGCGATAAACAACTTGATCACTGTTTTGAATAGCATCTGATTACAAGTCTGTAAAATGTTTAGGTTGATGGAGATTATCAGGCTAACGTTTTCCTAACAATATATAAAATAACAATGCAAACTGGTGATAACAAAATAAAACACAAAGCAAACATTGAAAAGCTGAACAAGCATGAGTGAGATTCATGAGTCAGATACCAAAGTCCTCTGTCTGGAAAAAAAATCCCAACGTTTTCAGTAAGGCCTGCTGGATTTGTCCCATTCCTAAGAAACTGGATTTCTTACAATTCAGTGAACTATAAATACATCTGTAACACATGCCTTTTTTTATTATGGCTTCAGGGTTTTAGATTTCAGCAAGATGTTTTGGAGGCTTATTAACATTTTCTCTTCTACTTAACAAGTGGCCTTGTTTTACTAACCTGAATAAGTGCCTCATTCCCAGTTATGTGCACAAATATGTTAATATTTATCTATCCATGCAATAAACTGAGTATATTTTATATATATATATTTAATCTATTTCCAGATTTTGTATTCAATCCTCTTTTCCCTGGAGATGCTTATTCTGCTAGCAGTAATACCATTTGTTAAACCATTTATACAATAATTACTGTGTTTAAATTTGTTATCAAGCTGTCAAAAATCTCTCCATGCATATTTATTTGGAACAATTTTTTGCTTATGTCTATGGCTGTGATATTTGGCATTTGTATAATGAAAAAATAAAACTACTTCTGTTTTGGTTACTGATCTAAAATTTGTGTATGAATATCACACTGTGGAGAGGGGTCAGTAACGCAGTGTTAAGGAAAACTAGTTTGTCACATCAACAGAACATAAACTTACTGCTGTGTTTGCAATAAATCTCACTGCTTTGTTCCTGAACTGATTGCTTTCTGGTCATGAAGTGTTCAGCGCAGGGGTAGGTTTTTAATCATTGTGGTTGCAGTCATGGCTCAGAGAGGGATTTCCCTTTCCATTCCAGACCATCAGAAAGCTCTAGCTATCTGCAAGTCCTTTGTGGGCTGGATTGCCATGTTCCTGTGTGCTGGCAGGGTTTATTGTACTAGACTCATTGACAAGTGAAGGTGAGCCTGCAGGAAGCAATTTTCTTGTTCCTGCAGCACTGATGTTGCTGTCAGTTGTTTCTTGTGCCAGCTCATTAGTTTTTTCCCAGTAGCAAATGTATCGGTTAGAAATCTATGAGATGTAGACATGGTGAAACTGTTATATGTATACACACACGCACGCGCGCACACACACATGGTGCAGAAAGAAAAAGCGGCTCTGAACCTTTCCCCTCTCACCCCACCCTTTGCAAACTTGCAGCACTGGTCTCTGATTTCTGTGTGAACTCAAGCAATCACCCGCCTCCTTCCCTGTCGGAAAGGCTATGCTTATGGCTAGTCACACAAGTGATACAGTATATTTACCAACTGCTATCAGGAAGGATAAAGTAGCAGGCAGTGATTCCTGCTTTGCTCTGTCTGTTCCCTTCTACTACCTAAACTTGCTCATGCGGATTTCACGCTTAGCAGTTACACAGACTGAGCTGAGCCATCCGCTCTTGTTATCTGTGAGCTCTGTGCTGTGATTTCTACCAGGGCAAATCAGATCAGAATTGTTTCTGTCCTGCTCCAAGACAAATAGCTATATATCATGTAAACGAATAATCTGGACACAGGACTATAGCACTATCAATAAATCAAAGGACATTAATTTCCCGCTCTGAGATCATCCACAGCGATGGAGTCATGTCCACGTTCATTTTGACACTTAGTGAAATTCTGATACTGCTAAGGTGGGCAAGCATGTTCCAGCAGGTTCTGGATGATTTTCTCCACAGCCCGAGGCTGGTTACATTTCAGCATTTATATGACTCAGGGTTTTTAAATGCATCCTCACTGTCTTTTAAAAGAATGACTCAGGTCCTACACCAAAGGAATTCAGCTCCTACCCCTGAATGCTTTAGCTTTGAAAGCTGTGCAGTTAATTACTCTCAAGTGATTGGCTGTTTGAGTGTTGGTGTTATTATTTATCTCAAGAGATAATCTGTTAGAATTTTGCTTGCACTACTGTTGCTTTGGTAAGTAACCACTGACTTGCAGTAAAAATGAAGGGAACTGGAAGATTTGGAAGTGATGAGTCTTGTTTCAGTTCACGGCCAATGCTCGGGCATGCGCTGGGTTCCTGCTCTGTCCTGTTACCTGCATTTTCATGATACAAGTTTTCCTGAGTGTTAATTTACATGTGAAGCACAAATCTGTAGGTCACCAGTTAAAGTGCACCAGTTAAACTAATGCAACTGGAAGATCAGGTGTAACAATTGTCACCTCTAGCCTCTTCTTGGCCGTTTTTGTAGCAAAACCTCTTAACAGAGCTACCACGGAAGACAAAAGGAAGCGTTCTGGATAAGTGCATGGTGTGCCCACCTCTTTAATAACAAGTTAATATCTGCCTTTCTTCCTCTTGCATTCCCATCCATAAAAGCATATAATGGAACTAAATGAGACAGCAAATGACAAAAAGAATGACAAAAGGTAAGGAATGTCTTCCCCATAAGGCGAGATTAAATAGATAAGATTCTTCCACTCTTCAGCCTCAGAAAGAAATACACAAGAGAAAGTATTATAGAGGTGCATTAAATCCTGGATGTTATAGAGGCAATGAGTAGGGAAAAAAAGTATTCACTGTTTCTTGCAATATTTCAGTTTCTACCAAAAAAATTTGCTAGCTACAAGGATGAAACAAAGTAGGCAATGATTAGGGAAAAATAGTATTCACTGTTTCTTGCAATATTTCAGTTTCGACCAAAAAAATTTGCTAGCTACAAGGATGAAACAAAGTAGGCAATACCTAATTATCCAACCTAAAATTAAAATTGCAAGACTCATTACTGAAGGATGATGTGTATGCCAAACTAAAAAAAGAAGTTAAATTCATGGAAGAAAAGTCCGTCACAATCAACTATTTGCTTCAACAGCTAGTTTAGAAATCCCGGACCAGAAACAGCTGAGATGATTCAGAACATAAATCAAGCTGTTCATCTTCTTTCCTTTGTCTTCCTCACAGCTCCTGCTGGGCTCTGTCAGAGGCAGATCACCCAACCCAGAAGAGCCACCCATGCCCTTACAGTTGTACAAAGAGCTGCCAGACCCAGGCTTGGAACTGATGAAATAAAGTACAAAACCCGTAATCTGGCAGGTTTTTTATTGGGGTAAGAGGGAATGAAAGTTTCCATTTGTCAGCACCCTAGGTCTCTAACAGCTGGCTTACCTGCACCTCACATCTGCCTAGACCTCCTGCTGGGGACCGCTTGAAATGGTACATGAGTCTATAGCTTCTTGCTGGCACATATCCTGTGCCTATGATCTGGCCAGAATGAGGTAAAGCATCTGGAGAGAGGAAAATAGGGGCAGAGGTAAAAGATACTGTTGAGTTTATTTACCTTTTGAACATGCTTTATTTATTCTCTGCTGTTTGTAACCAAAGGTTAAAAAAAATATTTCTCGGGCTATCAAGTGTCTCTTTCACTGATGTATTTTTTTCTTATGTTTCTAATGGCACCAAAATGATCCTGGCAAGAAAGAAACAAAAATACCAAATTCTTTAAAAGTAGTAGTAGTAGTAGCTCATGGGGATGTGGCTGGGCTTATCTTCCATTTCTTGGCATGAGACTTGGATTGAACACAGCAATCTACATTGTTCCCCACAGGGACAGGTCCCCAGTATCGTCAAGTCTGTGAAACAGGCTGGAGTAGGATCTGACTAATCGTTCAGAACAACAAAAGCCCCTGTCTTTGGGGACAAAATTATGCTGATATGTCAGGAGGTTGGCTTCACAGGAGATGTCTTCCTGTACATCACACAACAGTGCCACAGACCACCTCATTAATGCTGTGCCTTGCACAGTCTCCTGGAGTCAGGATTCCTGGCCTCCCGTTGTCAGGATCTCACAACACTCCCAGAAGGAGGAAGGGAAAGATTTGTTTCAATCCTCAAAGAGCATCAACTGGAGAGAGATTTGTAATGGCTTTATGGGCATCAGCAGCTGCCCATGCATCACACATAGAGCGACATTCATGTGCCCAGAGCTTAGCAGAGGTGCCACGTGATGCCCTCAATATCCCATGCAACCCTAATGCATCACAGTGTACAGTATGGCACAGGTGCTCTCGGGGCTCCTCTGCACCCCAGGAGACTTTCCATTTCAGGTTGTAATGTCAACCACCAACTCACTATGCTGCATGGGGATGCGCTCATTTGTGTCACATCTCCCAAGACTGCAGAGGCAAGTCTCGGTAGACCATGTTCACTCCACCTAAACTCCACTGAGATCCTAATTTAGGTGAACTTTAGTGACAAGGGCCAAAAAAAGCCTGTTTATGGACTACATCACAATGGGCACAGACACCTAAAAGTTGCTGAACAGAAGGGCAACAGACAAGTGAAGTTTTCACTGATGATTAAGGGCCTACCTGCTGCATTTTGGTTGTAGGAAGAGCTTGGTTTGTTGCAGTGATTCTGCAGATATCAGGCTGTGCACCGGGACCTAAACCCACCTGCAGCAAGTACCCAGAGTGGTGCGTGGCTACAACTGCTAACTTAAATGCTTTTAACTGTACTGGCATCTCAAAAAATACGAGTTTCATAGGCAGAACCCACATCTTGCTTTTTATGTAGCCAGGCTAAATGTAAGCAATTCGATAATTGCTTTCCCTTGCTGACAGGTTTTTTTTCTGAACTAGTTGTACAGTTAGACAGCTTGTCCAGGAAATTCAGATTCTGTTATCAGGTGTTAGCCTGGACAGGTTTGTGCACACACCTCCTGCAACAGTTGCTGCACCCATTTATTGCTATTTCCTCAGCTGTGTTGGTTTTCCTATCCTGCAACACTGTGCTCGGAACAGAACCACCAGTAACAGCATCTGTCTGAGTTCTTTTGGCTCAGTGCGCCCCTGCTTGGTTTTTCCTTTCCAATTTGGCTTTCAAAATGAAGGTGTCAGGAAGATATTTCTCCCCCAGGAGATTTCAGTTTTCTTAGGAACTATGCATTTCACATCCATAACATCATTATGAATGGTAAGTGTGATGCCAATAATTAAAAAAAATTCTTGCAGCATTTAGGCATTGCCTGCAGTTCCCATCTGGGACTGTCAGCTGTGGTAATATGCGTTGTCCCGGTTTCCTCATGAAATGGCTGAGAAGTTTTATTCTCCAACAAAACGGCTCTCAAAGCATGACTGCAACAAGTACACGCTATATTATACAAATTTATAGAGATTTTATTGTGTAATATGTATTTTAAACTTTACCTATAGTTATATATAATGCCTGTGCATTTTATATAGTATGTAATAGATATCAATATATGTAAATAGTACATTTGTCTGTGTGTGTTCATGTTTTTGTGTTATATAATACAATTTTTTTGTTTATATGTATTCCTTAGGTAAGATCACAAGGATGAAGCGTTACAAAATGGGAAGCAGAATGCAAGTTGTATTTGTCTGGAAGGAATCATAGCAGCCAGACCCACAGCCAAAACCTGAGAATGCACCTCTTGGTGTTTGGGGTCAGGAAGACTGATTTGATACACTCTGCTGGAGTCCAAAATATGCAGACTGGTGGCATTCAGGACTGTCTCCCAGATGGCAACCTCAGCGATCGCAGCTCCAGGGACCAGCAGCTGCCATCTCTGCTTCCAGCTTGAGCCCTGGTCTGCTGCAGGGTACCAGAGAGCAGCACAACCATTCTGCCAAAATACCTTGTGTTTGGAGAGCAGCAAGGAAACACATTAAGAAAAAGAGAAACTAAATGACCGAAGTTCTCCAAAAGTCCATGTTTTGGTGCCTCTTCTATTTTTTTTATGTCAAGATGCTGCAGTAGCAGGATTTCCCCCTCCCAAACACCAGCAGCCTGGAGTCTGGAAAAAGATAAAAGCTTCTCCTTGTGCCCCTCTCCTGGGCTGCTGGTCTCTTGGCTCCCCTTCTGTGGGTGCTGTAAGCTGGGTTTGGTCACTCATTAGCAGAGTGGCCTGGAAGTGCTCCCAAGCAGCAGCCTCAGTCTGTGAGCATGTGCCTCCACGGGCCAGTGACAGGGGCTTCTGCCAGCGTCTGGGACAAGCAAGACCTCTCTCCCTGGTCCCTGGTCCCCAGAGGCTTGAAGAGAGCCTTTTTTCATTTGGCAAAGGTATTTAAGTTCAAAGCTAATCTGCTGCCCTGGGAATGAGGGAATTTGGCTGCTAAACAAAGAAGAGCTGCCTGCTGTCGGACACAGTCCAAGATTTCTCAAAGGGGCAAGAAAGGTGCTGCTTTTTTCCCACGTGAGTGCCTGTGGATGTGGCCACTAACTCTTGGTGGCTCCTGGCACCCCCGGCCGGGGCAGGAGAGGTTGCTTTGGTCCAGCTCAGACCAGCCTTTGCCATCCCTCTGGAGCACTCAAACCCAGCTCTCAGTCTGCTTCTCACAAAACAAGCTGCGGCAATTAGTTGTAGGACAAAGTGAAAAAGGGAGCTCAAGACGCAAGGAGCATCCTACCTGGTAAGTCACCAGCATTGGCTGCAAACGGGTATTTTTCGTGCCACTGTCACACAGTGTGAGGTGAACTTGTTGCTTAAAATAGACTGGTGGGTTGGAAAAAAGAGATAGATGTGTGCTTTACAGAAAAGTAGACCAGCCAAGAGGGTGCCTGCAGATGACAAGGCACCCGTTTGTAGTAACAGTTTCACAAAGCCTCATTGAATATTCAGAAAGATCTTCAATTAATGACTTGAGAACCGACAGTTCTGTCATCTTCTCTGTTTTATTTCTTTTGGGGTTTTGCTTTATAATTTTCTGGCAAACCTATATTCATTCTCCTTTTTGCCTGGTGTTATCTCCCACGTACCTGCACTCCCAAAGGAAATAAAATAATAAATAAATAATAATAATAATAATAAAAACCAGAAAAGAATACATACCTGCATTTTACAATTTTCATGAAACATTAAAGTCTTGAAATGAAATGCATGACAACTGACCAAGTGTTTTCAAGGATCTAGTGAAATCAGCCCTTATGGCACCAGTGAATTACATCTCAAGAATGAGGGAAATAAATAGCCTTCAGTGTTAATGCAATCACTAACAGCAGAGATATAACAAATTGGATATGGTCTGGGCTTAGTTGTCTTCTTCCTTCTGTATCCTTTCACTTTATTACCTTCTTGTTTTCCTTTTACTGTAGCTCCTTCCTGCATTTCCTTTACTGTACTTTTTTGCTCCATGAAAACGTTGAAAACCTGCCACCTTCCGTTCTTTTCAGCTACTGCACAGTCCCAAGAAAACCTCTAACCTCTGGAAACTTCCATAAAATAAAGGCACATCTGTGCAGAGATATATGCAGGCACACGCACATGAATGTAAACCTACATATGCACACACCTCTTAAATCCCTCTGAACTATCAAAATATTCACATATATCTTTTCTTTAGTTACACTATTTGCACTCTGGCTGTTACAATAAACATGCTCACTTAAAAGGTTTCCAAGGAAACCAGAAATTAGGCCAATTCTGACCACTGTCAATGTAAAGTAAAGGGGGAGGAGGAGGGTGATACTTCACCCAATCTCTGTTGCACTGCACTGCACTGGACAACGTTCTGTATCTGCTTTTTTCCCTCTTAACCTCAGCTCCTTCACCTCCACATGTACACCTACACGTATACATTTCAGAGCTGTGCTGGGAAAATCTCCCTCTTCTCCTTCACTAATGCAGGGATGCTGAAGAGCTTCTGCCCGGGCACCCAGGGCATCCCCACTTGCACACTACAACAACAACAAAAAAATGCAATGGGGAGATAGAAACACAGCTCCAGTCCCAAAGTTTTGCTTTTGTGTTTCATGATTTTTAGTCTGAGGTTTTGTATTGCTGATGATTCCTTTACCCCCAAAAAAACACAAGGGGCATTTTCTACACCACTATCCCAGTACCTTAGTCTTCTATTATCCCAAATAAAGCACAACATTACAGGTATGAGCAGATTCCCCTGCACAGATTTTCCTACCTATATTTCCTCTATTGCCATTTAAGGAGTGTCCGTAACTAGATAAACTTTGACTTTGGCAAGGCCTGGCTGGCTTACCAAATTCCAAGGTATGAGAAATGCTTTAATTTCTTTTCTCTAATCATTAACAAGCAGCATGCTTCTTTGTAAGAAGCAAGGTCTGCGTTCAGGGGTCTTAGCTTCTTTTCACTGAGGACTTTGCAGTGGAAAACCATGTAGGCAGGAGATTGTTCTGTGTGAGGTAACAGAGGTGAAGAGTAACACCCATAAGTGAGGACAGAGGCGTGTACATAACCGCAGAAATAGTGTTTGTGGGTCGCTTTTGCAGGCAGATGGGAAGGCGGTCAGGGTACACCTCTCAGGACTGCAGAAAAGGAAAGGATGTCTTTTTCTTTATCTGAATCTGCATGAGAAGTGTTTTCCTAAGCTCATAGCTGCATTCTTCTGTACCTTCTACACATTATCTTCCTTTTATATGGTCTTGCACTGCTCTGTGTAGAGGATCCCGCCTGCCTGACTCCTTAGAGAGGGCACTTTCAGATATCCAAGTTGCAGATAGAGTTATTTATTTCTTAAGAACATTGTAAATACAATTAAGCCAGCCTGAATTTCTACTCTAACCCCCACGGCAGAAGGGCTGTCTGCTGACTGTGAAGAGAAATAAGTTATAAAGTAAAATAAATATCCTTAGAAGGTATATTTTTTCTCTGTGTTCTATTAACCTCAGAGATACATGTTATGACAGAGAAGCCTATCTCTGTCTATCCCTGTGTGCCAAAAAGGTGTTAGCATTCCTAAATAACTGGCCTTATATCACAGTACCTCAAGGCGCTTTAATTCCTATCAGGAGTGAAGCTAGCCCTCTGACTACTGTGAAATACAGGCAGTGTAAAGATGATTTAAAATAATCTTTCCCCCTCCCTTCAAGTCATAAGTAGAATTTAGCTGGAATAGAGAATAGGGGCCCCACGTCTTCAAGGCATCTGTTTTCCCAGATAAGCTCTTGACTCGCAGGGAGTGGGAAGAGTGTGTTGCAGTAAATCAGAAAGTCCTTAAGGCGTGGAGTGGGGTTAGGCTTCTGACTGCAATAATCACTTCAGAAAGGACGCAAAGGAGATAAGCATTGTTCTTGGCAACAGACTGTGCAGGTCAGCACAAAACATTTCATCTTGCCTTCCAGGGTCTAATGCCATGCGGCTGATGTATCTGGGTAGAGCAAGGTGCTCACGACTAGCTCTGATCTGTTCTGCCAACAGAGAATGCACTGTCGTTATGAAAACTTACCCTTAAAGTAGGGTTTGAACAGCACCACTTCTCTGGTGCATTTTCTTGCAAAATTATAACTAGGCAGTAGGTTAAAAAGCCAGATAGAAACCTGAGCTTGTATTCAGAGACGTTGGCTTGAGAAGCAGTTGAGTAAAGGCTGTGATGTCAAGAGGTGAGTGTGTCTCAGTATCCCAAAGCGAATCCCATCAGAGATGCCTCAGCAGATAACGTGTTTGATTCTGAACTGCCAGTGGGTCACCTGGGACATGCTTGGAGCGGTATTACTCTTTTTTTCCTCTTCTTTTCTACATGCAAGTGCTTAAGCACTCCTTAGAGCAGACCAGGATGTATCCCTCCACTAGGATAACTCAAAAAATGCTTTTTAAAACCCACTAGCTGGGCTGACTGCCATGGAGCTCAGATAGGCAGCTCATGTACAAGCAGCCTGCACTGTGAAGAACCACCCATTGTTCTTCACCTTCACCCGTGTGAATCTGCCCCTGACTCCTCATTACTCCTTTGTCTACATTACATTTGTCTGGGAGGTACAAGGGGGTCTCGGAAAGCAAGAGCGGCAATTTCACAGTTCTTCATGAAACCTTGCTTTGTAGTGGAGAGCACAGCTGCCCACTGGATGGCACCAGGACTCTGTACATGTGCTGCTGCTGAAGGTTTGCGCCCCCCGCCCCCCTTGATGTCCCTGCCTCTGTCCTGTCGCTGGGCTCAGTAGTGCTTTGCAAACGGACAGAGACTCTGGAAACAAAAAGATAGGTAAAAATTACAGGTGTGAAAGCTGCCCCTGAAGACACAGAGTGCTGTCACAGGTCATATTTTCAAAGGAGCATGTCATCTTTTATGCACATGCTGCGGTGTTACTAAGTTCACAGAATCACAGAGTGGTCAGGGTTGGAAGGGACCTCTGGAGATCATGTAGTCCAACCCCCTGCTAAAACAGGTTCTCCTAGAGCAGGTTGCACAGGGTCATCTCCAGGTGGGTTCTGAGTATCTCCAGAAAAGGAGGCTCCAGAGCCTCTCTGGGCAGCCCGTTCCAGTGCTCTGCCACCCTCAAAGCAAAGTTCTTCCTTACATTCAGATGGAACTTCCCATGTTGCAGTTTGTGACCGATGCCCCTTGTCCTGTCACTGGGCACCACTGAAAAGAGCCTGGCCCATCCTCCTGACACCCGCCCTTAAGGTATTTGTAGACATCAGTAAGGTTCCCTCTCAGTCTTCTCTTCTCCAGGCTACACAGGCACAGCTGTCTCAGCCTTTCCTGATCAGGGAGATGCTCCAGTTCCCTCATCACCTTTGTAGCCCTCCACTGGGCCTCTCCAGTGGTACCCTGTCTCTCCTGAACTGGGGAGCCCAGCACTGGACACAGCACTCCAGGTGCGGCCTCACCAGGGCAGAGCAGAGGGGCAGGAGAACCTCCCTCCACCTACTGGCCACGCTTCTCCTAATGCACCCCAGGGTCCCACTGGCCTTCCTGGCCACCAGGGCACACCGCTGGCTCACGGGCAACTTGCTGTCTACTACAACTGCCAGGTCCTTCTCTCCAGAGCTGCCTTCCAGCAGGTCAGCCCCAGCATGTACTGGTGCATCGGAGTATTCCTCCCAGGTGCAGGACCCTACACTTTCCTTTATTGGACTTCCATTAAGTTCCTACTCCACCCAGCTCTCCAGCCTGTCCAGGTCTCGCTGAATGGCAGCACAGCCTTCTGGTGTAGCAGCCACTCCTCCCAGTTTTTTAGCATCAGCAACTTGCTGAGGGGACACTCTGTCCCTTCACCCAGGGCATTGATGGGTAAGTTGAACAGGCCTGGACCCAGCACTGACCCCTGGGGAGCACCGCTGGCTACAGGCCTCCTGCTGGACTCTGCGCCTCTGATCACAGCCCCCGGAGCTCTGCATTCAGCCAGCCCTCAGCCCACCTTGCTGTCCGCTCACCTAACCCACACTGCCTGAGGAAAGTCTGTCTTTCTCCAGACTTCCTCTCTTGCCTCCGGTGTCTGGGAAACCCGAGGGCTGCCCTTGGCAGTAAAGACCAAGACAAAGAAGGAATTCAGTAATTCTGCCTTCCCTGTGTCCTTTGCCACCAGGGTACCCACCCCATTCAGCAGCAGGCCCACATTTCCCCAGTCATCCTTTCCCTGCTGATATGCTTGAAGAAGCCCTTGTTTTCCTTATCCCTTGCCAGATTTAATTCCAAATGGACCTTAGCCTTCCTCATTGCCTCCCTGTACGTTCTGACTACATCCCTATTCCTTCTGAGTGGCCTGTCCCTTTTTCCACAACCCGTAAACTTCCTTCTGTCTGAGTTTTGCCAGAAGCTCCTGGCTCATCCATGCAGGCCTCCTTTGCTTGATTTCTTACTCATAGGAATGCACCTATCTTCAGATGGGAGGAAGTGATGCTTGAGTATCAGCCAGCTCCCTTGGACCGCCCTGCCTTCCAGAGCCCTAACCCATGGGATTCCTCCAAGCAGGCTGTTGAAGAGGCCAGTTAGCTCTCCTGAAGTCCAGGGTTGCAATCCTGCTTACTGCCCTGCTTCCTCCACGCAGGGTCCTGAACTCTACCATCTCATGGTCACTGCAGCTAAGGATGCCCGCAACCTTCACATCCCCAACCCGTCCTTCTTTGTTTGTGAGTACAAGGTCTAGAAGCACACCTTACCTTGTTGGCTCCTTCACCACCTGCATCAAAAATTTATAATCAGTGCTCTGCAGAAACCTCCTGGACTGTGTGTGCCTGGCTGTGCTGTCTTGCCAGAAGATACCATGGTGCCTGAAGTCCTCCATGAGAACCAGGGCCTGTGATCACGAGGCTACTGCCAGCTGTCTGTAGAAGGCCACACTGACTTCCTCTTCCTGAGCAGGTGGCCTGTAGCAAACACAACAGTGTCACCCATGTTGGCCTGCCCCTTAATCCTTACCCATAAGCTCCCAACTTGTTCTGCATCCACTCCCGGGCAGAACTCGATACATTCCAGTTGCTCTCTCACATGAAGAGCTCCACCACATTGCCTTGCTGGCCTGTCTTTCCTAAAATGTATGTAGCTATCCATGACAGCATTCCAGTCATGAGAGCTGTCCCACCATGTCTCTGCAATTGCAATGAGATCATGGCCCTGTGTGCACTGGTGTATGGGCACTTCAGAGAGGTAATCAAGCATGCAAGTTTCCCAAGAGGGGTGCAAGAGGATCCACCATAGTCACTCACAACCTTGAGGTAGCTGGCCTTCTGCTTCTCATCTTGGGAAGCAGCTAAGGAACATTTGTTGCTGCTCTGGTTGGCCTGGTTTATTCTGCAGTTGGATGTGATGGCATGAGTGTTACCACTTTGGACTCCTCCCCCTGAGTCCTTCAGTTTAAAGCTCACCTCACCAAGCTGACCAGTCTGCTGCCAAAGGTTCCCTCGCCTCCTCTAGACAGGTGGACCCCATCCCTCCATTGTCATCAAAGAATGTCCCATCCTCATAGAAGCCAAAAACCCTCATGATGGCACCAGCCATGAAGCCAGCAGTTGATTTGCATTATACATCTATTTCTGCCTGAACCCTTTCTTCTTGCTGGTAAAATGGAAATTAACTTGGACACCAATATTTTTCACTCGAACCCCCAGGGCTTTATAGTCTTCCTTGACTATGCCCACGTTCTGGCTTGCAGTGTCATCTGAGCCCACATGAAACGGTAGGAAGGGATAGTAGTCTGCTTTTGGCAAATTGTGGCACCCTCTCAGCAACACCTTGGACCTCAGCTCCTGGAAGGCAGAACACTTCTTGTGACTCTCTGTCAAGCCGGTGATGGGCACCTCAGTGTCCCTTAACAGCAAGTTGCCCACTAAAAGCACCCAGTGTTTCTTTTTGTGGTGACCAGACGAGAATATTCTGCAGAGTACTTTGTGTTCCTTTCCATATGGGCTGCTATTTCTGGATAATCACACAGAGGATAATCAAGATGCGGAATACACCTTTTCTGACTGTAGAATAGAGGGAAATACTTTTTTCCTCCCAAACTGTGTTGTCCCAAATCTTCCTTGATGTTGCTTCAAGCTACAACAGCAGTATATAAATGGTTTAGCAGATTCTAGCTGCAGGATTTTGTGTCTTAGAGTATACTAACATCCCACATGTGGCCAAGATCTGAGGCATTGATGCTGCCACGGTGAGTCAACACTTTTTGGTATCTCAGTGGAGAATGCATGCAGCAAACATATGGCAAATATTCATAGAATAAAGTACAAATAAATGCTGTTAATACTCTTCTCCATGGAAACTGAAGCTGGGCTTGCTGCCTAAATGCACACCTGCAGTGTACTTACTGAAGCCAACAAGCTTTACTGAAGTCACCAAAGAAAGGGAAGATGTTTGGAAACTTAGCATTCTATTACATTATGTTGCAATCCCTAATGATCTCTGATGACTTTATTTTTTTATTTGTCACTGCTCAGGAAGAAATGTAACAACCTGTGAAATGGGAGCCAGGCCCAAATTTACTTAAGAAACTGCTGCTGATGGCAGCAAGGAATGAGAAAAAGCCTGTAAAGCAGAGCATAGCAGCCCAAGACTGAGATGCTTGATAGGGGGCAGCCTTGGCACCCCCATGCTGTGCACAACCTTGAGGAGTAACCTGCCTCACTGTTTGGATGGCGGAGGCCAGTGGGCTCCGGGTCCAGGACTAGATGTTGTCCAAGCCCAGGAACAGCATGAGCAAGTTGGGAATTAGATCTCAGACCTGGGCTTCTGTCTGAAGCTGAGAGTGCCATGGGCACCAGTTTTTTCAAACCTGCTGTTTATTTCTTCTACCTCATCAAGCTAGAGACATACACAACAGGCATGCCTAGTGCATGTAGAAAAAGGAAAGCTAAGATAGATGCCCAGATGTGGATGGCACTGGCTGCCAAAGCTCTCTGCCCCACCACCCTGAGGAGGGAAGAGCAGAGGTATGTCCCCAACTTTGGCTTCCTCGGTCTGGGCTGCTGTCGGAGTTGGCAGCAGGATCACTGCTGGGACCACAAGCTGAACCAGAACACTGCCGAGGTCTTCTTGAACTACATCCCAATATGACTGAAGATTCATCTTCCTCATTCAGAAGTCAAGACAAAATCAAGCATGAATGGCCTGTAAATGTGACCCACATCACAAAAATACATACATCATGGTTTAACCCCAGCTGGCAACTGAGCCCTACACAGCCTCTCGATCGCTTGCCTGCAGTGGGATGGGGGAAGAATCTAAAGAGTAATAGTGAGAAAACTCACGGGCTGAGGTAAAGGCAGTTTTATAGGTAAAGTAAATGCTACACACCCAGAGGAAAAGCAAAACAAGGAATTCATTCACCATTTCCCATGGGCAGGCAGATGTTCAGCCATCTCCAGGAAAGCAGGGCTCCATCATGCATAATGGTTAATTGGGAAGACAAATGCTGTAACTCCAAATGTTCCCCTATTTCTTCTTCTACCCCGAGCTTTATATGCTGAGCATGACGTCTTCTGGCATGGAATATCCCTTCGGTCAGCTGGGATCAGCTGTTCCAGCCTGCATTCCCTCTCAACTGCTTGTGGACTCCCAGCACACTCACTGCTGGGGCAGCGTGAGAAGCAGAAAAGGCTTTGAGGCTGTGTAAGTGCTGCTCATCAACAATCTCATCATCAATATCTCTGTATTATCAACACCATTTACAGCAAAAATCTAAACCATAGCCCTGCACTAGCTACTATGAAGAAAATTTACTCTATCCCGGCCAAAACCAGCACAACATAGCAGGACATGTGCTCACATATTAGCTAGGACAGATCCATGCTCCTACCAAGATGTGTTGACTAAATAAATGAAAACATCCTCTGTGTTCACATTTTCTTATAGTCTCACTTTTTTTCTGTAGGTGCAATGAGCAAACCATATAATGTGGGCAGGGTGTGTTTGACCCAAGTACCATCACAGGGCTTTGGGGACATCCAGCCAGGCCCCTTCCGAAGGCATCAATATTCCCCACTGCACCTAAGCCGCTGAGAGGGCAGGTCAGTTGTCTTCTTTTGCATCATTTAGTCAGAGCAAGTCTTCTGCAAAATTGCATTATCGAGAGGGAAGATTTCAGCTACGACTACCATGTCCAGGCTGGATAAGTACCTGTGCCTGAGAGTACAAAAAGGCACACCGCTCATCCAAATAGATGCCTAAAAAGCTGATGGCTGCAAAGGGCCAGAGCTCCATGGCTAAATTTCTGCAGAAAGAAGAGATCAGCATACATTGCCTGAATAACTGTCCCACTAAGTTGCTACAAAAGCCATCCAGATTTTACTCCTTTATAACAGGGCGGCAGATGCTCTGCCTGCTGCCTGGGGATACCGCAGCTGCTGACACTGAAATGCGGTGTAACTGAGCAGCTTCTCCTTTACGACAAAAACACAGCTCTCCTGACACTCACATCCTGCCTCCTTGCCCCCTTTCTCTTCGAATTTCATCCCTGAACATTAAAACCAAGGGACCAAAAAAAAAGTGGGACAGCTTCTGATCTGCCAGTGCAGCTGACCTAACCTTGCTCGAGTGCAATGGAGATGAGCAGAGCCTTCTCCCAGGCTTGGGAGGGGAGAAGCTTTCTTGTGTCTCACGTTTCTGTGAGTTACTGCGTGGAGTGTTTTAGATTTAATTTGCAGATCAGAACAAGGAAAGCTGCCAGTGGCAGATAGGCACATAGCTAGCTGTGGTTGTACATTGTATGTGATTTTTGTTTGCCTTTTGTTTGTGAAACACTTTTTCTAGTATAATTGTGCAATTGTCTGAAACATCAGAGTATCTCCATTTAACAAGTCAGGAAGTGCAAGGAACAAGGGTCAGTAATATTTAAAAATACTTATTTATAATTATATATATTTTAAATATTTTTATTTATTATTATAAATTACATCTCTAAATCTTGCCTGCATAAAAGGCTGTTTTTCTTGATTTCATCGATATGTGTCAAAATCCACAGAACTGGATGAGAATCTTTGGGTCTATTCTTCTCAGCTAGTTAAAATTTTAGCTTTTGCCACTGATATTCAAGATGCCTTTTGCTGTTTTAACTTATTCTTATCTTCCACTTCCATGAAAAGGAGAAGAAAAATATGCCTCAAAGAGTTAATTATATTAATTACAGCCCAGAAGAATGGAGATGTTGGGAAAGATCAAATTATTTAAAATATGTTAATTTTTTTTAGGTAATTCGTAATAGTTGGTAATGAGGAAAAATGGGGTTGTCTTTGGTTTTTATAATAAAAATGAAAGAAAAGGAAAAAGTCCCACAAAGGATGGATTTGAGTGTAAGATTCAAGGCAGAGCGTCAGAATGTTTGAGTACAATTGTAGTACCCCAAATACCTTGTATGAAATAGGCCAAGCTGTTTTATTCCTCATTTCCAGAAGTTCTTTGCTTTCACCTGGGGTGAGAGGACCACCTGCATGCTCAGACATCTCCTCCCCTCCTGGCCATGAGGTGTCCAATGGCTTTTTCTCTCAGCCAGGTTCCAGTTGGTTTGTTTATTAAGTTTTACCCACATTTCTTAAGGGTGCCAAACCTCTGAGACTCTGACAAAGGTAGCTGACAAAAAAAACCAGGAAGCATTATTACAGCAGAGTGAAATACTATGTCAGTAGTATAATGCAATTATTGCTTGACCTAAAAAAACTCTACTGTCTTACATAGGTCATTATTGCAACATATTAAATTCCCAGAAGCAATACTGGGTTTGTACATTTTTCACAAATACTTCTTTCTTCTTTCTTTTCGTTTTTTTTAACCCTATAATTAGGAAAACCACAGAATTGAGCCTACCCATTGGGAAAATGACAGAGGAACAGTCTGGTTGCTTAATCCCCCCAGAATCCAGGGTCCTCAGTGAGAGCAGAAAACCCCATGGATATGTTGATTTTCCTCTTTTAAATAGTTGATGCATTTTTTTTCAGCGGATACACTTAGGAGCACTAAATGAACATTTAAAGAAAATACAGACAAAAAGGACAATTTCTCATGGCAAAAGCAACTAGAGCCTAGATTAACTTTCTAATTCATGACCTAGATTCTGGTAAAGAAAAAAAATATAGTTTAAATTTAAATTTTCAATTTACATTGAAGCCTAAGAAGAGTTATCCTGCTGTTAAAAGGAACTTTCAAATTAGACCACACTTCATGGTCTGCTGTTGAAAAAGGATTTCAAAATCAAATTTTCTGAAATGTCAGAAGTGAAATATTCCCTTTGTGTTTTTCACAATTCCCTGTAACTTGGCAAAGAGGATATCACCACAGGGCTTATTTGTAAAATGTGCTTTGTGAAGCTGTCCTTTGTACCCGTCTGCCAGGCAGAGGTGAAAGAGTGCAGGAGGAAAGTGAAAGAAGAGTTTCTTGTTGGTATTTAGGCAGATTAAGGGGGAAAAGCCTTTATGGGAATACTTCAAGCCAAAGAACAAAAACTACTGCTGGTGCTCAAAACACTGTGAAAGCCTACAACGTTCAAATGAAACTACTGAAAGGAGAGATAGTATATATTCAAAAAAAGCCCTGAGTTCAGGGCTTACTAGTTCCTTCTTACACATACATCAATCCCAGATGGTGCTTTCCACACACAGTACTGACTGTGAGTCAACTGAAGGATCAATAGGTGAAAAGTGCTTGATGAGTAAATAGGAAAGAACTTTGCCTTTAGAAAAAGGACAGGCACATAAGTTGTTTTAGAGTGAGTTTTCTGTGTTCTCTCTTTCATGGACGTGCTGGAGACCTTCAACTGAGAGAATTTCCTTTCCTTTCCTTTCCTTTCCTTTCCTTTCCTTTCCTTTCCTTTCCTTTCCTTTCCTTTCCTTTCCTTTCCTTTCCTTTCCTTTCCTTTCCTTTCCTTTCCTTTCCTTTACGCTCCTTTCCTTTCCTTTCCTTTCCTTTCCTTTCCTTTCCTTTCCTTTCCTTTCCTTTCCTTTCCTTTCCTTTCCTTTCCTTTCCTTTCCTTTCCTTTCCTTTCCTTTCCTTTTCTTGTCTTTTCTTGTCTTTTCTCTTCTTGTCTTTTCTCTTCTTGTCTTTTCTCGTCTTTTCTCTTCTTTTCTATTTTCATAATGTTATATTTTAATATGGCTTTGGATTGGAACATTTTGCATTATATTAGACATTGCAATCCCAGCCAATCTGAAGAATCTGTGACACTAGAGAACCGGTGCAATGACCGTTTTTTACAAACCCAGAGACAGACAAATAAAGCATAAGGAATTTTAAGTCTAGTTACTTAAATAGTTATGTATACACTTGCTCTTTTGTGTTTTTGAGAGACAGTGCGAAGAATCCCTATTTAATAACAGTTACTGGTTTATATTTTGAAGAAAAAATGCTTTTATTAGGAGTCAGAACACCTCCTTAAATTCAAATATAAAACAGTTACGTAACTTACTACTATGGATAGCGGCCATATACACACTTCATACTTCACAAGGAAGCAAAAGTGTGTAAATCCAATTAAAAACAAGTGAAAGCAAAAAATGGCTTTTGCAAGGTCCCCTTTAAAAAATGATATGTGAAAATGTCTTGCTGTGAGCTCATACACAGCTATTTGTATAGCTGTACAAACAGACCTTGGTCCCCTGACAAACAACCCAGCCCAGACGATGGAGAGCCCCTCTCCTCCCCTCTGATAAGGACTGGCACAACAGCAAGATTTTGATGTGACCCCACAGGGCAAAGTTACCTTTCCTGTCACTTCAGGAATAGGAAATCCATGCCAGTTGTGTCACAGTCTTCGGCAAACTGTTAATTTTCCAGCTGGGAGAAGTCCACATATCTTTCTCAAGAAAAGGGCATGGACCTTGATGATATTGATTATTTTAAAAATTATTTTTTATTTGTCTGGAGCAACAATAAAGGACCCATTCATACTCATTTCTTGTTCTCTTTTAGTGACAATTGCTCAGCCATTGCATCAGCCCCAACCTTGGATGGCAGCCGTGTAAGACCTAGTGGTAGAACTGTCTCTGAAAATGGCAAGAGCCTTAGTGTACTCCACAGCTACTTCTGCTCTTAATTAACTTCCCCCATTATCTTCTCTTTGTTCATACAAGAGTGAGAAGTTCTTATTCTACCAGCCACAAGTTTAACCAGCTTCTTCTGCTCCCTGTTCCCAAGAGAACTTCTTCTACAAAACCTTTGTCTTTGTTCTGGGCACAGACCAACTTTGTAGTGGAGGTCTCCTCCTTACCACCTAGCTTGGGTTTGGGATGCCAGAGGCCCTGAGGGAAATGGTGTGATTTTGCAATGGAAATAAATCAGTTTTGTCAGTGCATAACTGCAGAGAGAATAAGAGGGGGAGGGGGAGGGAGGGCAGACTGAAAATAACTTTGGTCTTAATAGTTGCCATTTCTCATCTCCTGTAAACATCTCCCAAAGAACATGGATTTGGACCCTGAGGATCCACAGGTACCTTTCCTCACCTTCCCCCTCCTGACTGACAGCTGGAGTGAGAGTGGAAGTCAGAAGAGGAAGGGTGAAGGCAATTGACTGTCTCTTGGAAAAAACCTATACCTAGAGCAGGCAAAACTTAGCTTTTGCTGATGTGCAGAAACATTCTTGTTGCCACTGCTGCTGGTACTTTCTGTGACCACAAATGGAGAGAAAGTACTTCTGAAAAAACATCTGGTTTTCTCTCAGAGGGAGCTACCACACTTGTGACACACTCACATGAAATAGTGAACTGGTTAGTTGACAACTCACACCTCCATCTCTTCCCCTGTCTCCTTGTCTTGAAGGAGCTCTTGCTGGAGCTGCTGATGTCTGAAGACCAAGGCAGGGGATGTCTCAGGCAAGGGGTGGGGTGAGGTGGATGTCCCTTTGTCCTCACAGTACAACATGACTGTGCGCAGTGAGTCCTTGCTGTGAGCATGAATTCACCTTACAAATAATGGAGTGCTGATTTAAGGCATCCACTGTTAATAATTAAAGACACAGACTTAAATGTGGTGTATTAAAGGGCAGTTTATCCTCAGAACTTGTGGACAGCCATGTGATCATTTCTGGCATTTGACCTGCCTGGAAATCAGATGACCATTTTCCCATTCTCATGAGTCAACAAAATTATGTTTGGGAGACAATGATCCAGTAAAGGCTGGGAAGAATGGGACCTGATAAGACTTTCAGTTTGTTCTTTCATTTTCATTTGATCAAAACTGGTTCCTGCACAAACAGCCATTCCTCAGATATATTATTTTTTCCCTGGTTTTGAGTATCCTGCCTGTTAAGACATTATGTGTCTTTCTTGCAGTCTGGAATGTCTTCAGCTGATGAGTCATCTTATGTGCTTATGCTTAAAAGAGACTAATTACCCTCTGTCTTGACCATAAAGGAAAATTGGGCTGAGTAACTCAGGGAGAGACATCCATTTTATTTCCATTTAAGTTAAAGCAGAAGGATGCCTTCAAGCACTATGGATTGGGTCTGAGTTGTACAGCTAGAATTCCAGTGCAGTTCCTTTGGTGCTATCTAAATCAAAAGGAGCTTTCCCTCAGATTTGCCGGGCCGCAGAGATGCCTGGAGTTAAGTAACAGCATAGAGAAGGGACCTGTTACTTCTGATTGTCCCATTTAGAAGCATTTTGGAGACACTCTTTTAGCTATGGTGTCTTGTTTGATTTTGGGATTGCCTTCGCAGTATTGGCAAAAATTTCTCTCTGCACGTGACTTTCAGTTGCTATCATGTGAAAATATTGAAGCTGGGAAGAGAATGAATGATCAAACATCGAATTGTGGCTTAGTCCAGAATGCCTCTCCCCAGGCTATTAATTTGTGCATCCCTCGCAAGTCCATCATTATTGGTTGCACAGTTTTGCAAGTTATTAATAAATAACTAGGAGAGGTAATGTTCTTTGCTGCGGTGTGCCATCAGCCCATTTCTTACAGCCTGCACCTCGAGAGTAGATTGACGGTGGCTGGTATTTCTGTTTTGCAGATGTTGTAGAGTTTTGCAATGGAAAGGCTGGTATTTTTGATGAGCTTTTTTTCGCTGTTGCCAAATACACAGCAAGCACCATCGTAAGTATATTTTGTTATTAATTCTTCACTTGTAACAAATCCTTTGAAAGAGAAAGTAGGAAATGGTAACAGACTTTATAGAAGTTCAACAAAGCCTTTTTCTTGGACCTTTGAAAATCTGAGTAACCTTAAATAGGCTAAAATTAAAAAGCTAAGACCTGCCCTTTTAAAGCACTTTTAAGGAGAGAGATCGCCATTCAGTAGCAAATAATAAAAATGTCCTACTAAAGCAAGATGTTCACACTGTTATTGCTGCTTGTTCATCTTTAGCTTATGACATTTATTGGCTTGAAAAATCTTGGTAAAGAATAGCTCTCTTTTCTGTAATTGAGATATACATTGCAGAAAACAAAGGTTTCACGTTTGGAACAGCTTCATGATTTTTCTATACATATCCTGTATTTTAGTGGAGATTCACGTATGTTGATACTGGTTCTTCAGTTGGAAATAGATGCAAGTCTTTGAGAAAACCTATGGAGCATATCTAAGGTCCTTCAAATTGACATTTATCTGTAGGACAGAGGTACAGGAGAAGAGATTCTTGCTTTATTCCAACCAGGATCAAGTGTATTCAGGTACTTGCTATAGCCAGAGGAGAGCATTGATGAAATATTTAGGCAGTCAGGTCAAACCCTCCTCCCGCTCCATGTCAGCCCATCTTTGAGCCTCAAATACTTATTTCTATATTTATGAGGTTTTAACCAGGTGCAGACTCCTGCCTGACATCTGGTGTTGACCTCCAGTGTCCACATCAGCCCCACAGAAGCCAGATACTGGGTACCTATGGTACACCTTGAGTACCATACACACTTCATCTTCAGTGAAACACAGGCTTTGTCATTTGTGATAAAATCTTAGTGGAAATGAGGACTGAGGGTTTTTTTCTTTAAGGTAAATGGATGTGGGAATCATAAAGTGCTGAATGTATTAAGTATATGAAACTGGACATTACGTCAGGAAAACATCATGACACTTCAAGACCAGATCTGGCTTGTGTCTGGCTGGTTGAGATCATGGGCAGTGTGCGCTAGTGACCACGTCCGTGGGAGCTATTGCATAGGTAAACTTTTAAACAACTAACTATACTACTGTTAAAAAAGACCCTAAATTTCTGTAGGCTATGGCAGAGAGCAAGCATTACACTCTCTTTTCCGTATGTCGAGATAGGTCTTGTGTCAACTTTTGCTAGCGCCAACAGACTCTGAGTGGGTCATGCAGTGACACTTTTAGAGTAAAATCCCTTCAGTGCCACTGAGAAAATACAATGAACACAGCTGAAAATGATCTTTCTTCTCAACATTCAACCACTTGAATGTATATAGAGGCCAAACCTGCCTGACTAATGAGTTAGAGAAGACAATTAGACAAATGAAAACAATAAAGATCAGGATCAAGCATTGCATGAGAGTAGATGTAACTGAAAGACAAGTTTCATCTTTCATTGTAAAGTGGAAACATTAGAAAATATTTTCACAAATGGATGGATAAAAAATTTTTCACGTTTATTGAAGGCTATTCTGGTTTTCTTTCCCGAGATCATTATGTTTGTGTGAAGGCTCAGACTACCTGTGATGCATTTCATGAATCATATAGGAGATGATTCTTACTTATTTTCACAGAGCAACATGATTACTATAAAAAAAGGAAGTGAATTTATATTTCCTTTTAAAAAATAAATCAGCTTTTTTCCCTATTTCTACACCCCACTTTTCATTTTATAAATTTAAGAAAGAAGAAACCTAAGAAAAAGTTCAGACAACCCATTCTGATAATGGTGAAATCATTTGCCTTTTGTTTTAGAACCTTCTGCAGAATAATCATTTTCCAAAAGCAGCTTTCTTGAGCTCAGAACTGTGCTTTGTGTATGTACCATCATATCATTAAGACACAGCTCTTCACATAGTTCTCTGATTTTTGTGTGTAAAAGATACTTGAACAAAAGAGGGCAAGAATGATGATCTACATTTTGAAGGGCACAAAATTAATTACCAAGAAGCACCAGAGCAGAGTTAAGAATAAAGGAAAGTAATAAAGAGAAAAAACTAAATCCCAGTCAGTTTAGCCTCTAACTCACTCCTTCCCAGGGCTGTGATCTCACTTTCCATGATCTCTCATTACCAGGATCTCACAAACAGTGACATCTCAATGAAGATCAACCACTTGCAAACCCCATACATGGAAACTGATACCTCCTGACATATTAAAGCCTAAGATGGCATAATGTGGGTGCTAGTACATGAGCATACATGACTTCATAGTACCAAATATGTATTTATGAATATCTATTAAGTGTCTCAGTGCATAGCCTAGTTTTGTTTCCGGAAAGTTGAGTTTATAGAACTTTCTCTGAGTTAAACCAGGCTACAAACAGCATTGGCAGTCCCTGGGAAATAGTGCAGGTTTTTTTCTCTACTCTGCATAGGGACTGATCTTTTGTAGGACCTAAATGTGATGGTTCTGTATTTGGAGATCAGTCGGAGAGAAACTGTCTCCTTTTAATCTCTACTTTGACTAACAAGGGGGGTGGACCAGGTGATCTCTACAAGTCCCAAGTTCAACTATTGTGAGAGTTGTTTTTTTCTTTAAAATTTATATCTGTTGGACATTCTGCTGTTATGAGAAAATCAACCTACATGCTGGATAACCTGTTTCTATGTTATTTTAGATTTCTTATAACTGCCCCAAATGTGGTGCATTTGGGCGTACATGAGACAGTAACAGTTCAAGTCCACGGAGCACAGGGCCCAGTGCAAGTTACTGCATACTTCAAAGATGATAGAAAAAATCAGCTCCTATCAGAGAAGTTCGTCTTTAACCTTAACCAAAATAACAACTACCAAGAGATGAAAAAAGTAATGGTGAGTCTACCATCATAGCGATGTAAATGTTTTAATCTGGTGATAAAAAACACAAAATCTGTACTAGGAACACAACACAACACGGAACCCTAGAGACAGGTGACAAAACACCAACAATTCCAGTGACAGCAGCACACTAATAAATCAATGCCTAATATGATTTCAGTGGTGATTGGGAGTGCTTGGTTTTGCCCAACAAGCAAGCTCAAGATTTTTTCACATGGTCAGGAAAGATCTTTTCATTGCTGTAGATCAGTGATGATATTAACTTTAAAAACATTTATTATTGTATCACTGTTTGTTGTTCTGTATTGCTTAAAGACTATATTCAAGCCTTTGGGGTACAGGTCATTTTTACAAAACAGAAGAAATCTTTAAAAATATGCAATCTCTCAGACAAAAGCCTGTGACATTTCTGCAAACCTACAAGTTGATTAATTCCTCTTTACATCCTGATTTGCATCTTTTGCCTTTGACATGGATTTTGAAGTTTGCCAGCATTTAGTTCGGGCCTGCTAGTTTGGGCTATTTGGTTGGGAAAATAGCTCTGATTATTCCCAAAGCCAAAAGCTGAGCTTTCAAATCAGGTTCCTCTTGAGCATGATGTTTAGAAACATTATATTAACCTGCATGAGGTAAATCTCTAATTTCACAGCCAAGATTTTAGCAAATGAAGGATTACAGGATGCTGCTCAAGCTATCAAATGACATGGTAACTGGAATTTAACATGCATGTAGACTGAAGAAAAGCACTGAGCTGGAATTACTGCCATCGGGCAGAAGAACATGTCTTTCCATGGTGGAAAATGGGGGATTAGATAGTATTTCTACTTAAAAAGAAATACTCATCTAGGAAGAAAGATGTAATTGAGTATCTTCTGTTGAATGGTGATAATAAAAATATTTAAGCACTTTAGCTGTCTTTGGGCCTCAGCTGTGTGGTTCCAAAGTTAGCAAGGTTCATATCTGACTCTGTGGGGTTTTTCCTTTTGTCCTTTTCAGATCAAGCCGGGGACTCAGCAACAGGATTTGTTCAAGAAGAGTAATCAGTCATATGTTCTGTTAGTCACCGAAAGCAGGGAGCTTCATAAGGACATCACTCAAACAACTCGCATCCTCCTGTCTTCCAAGAAAGGCTACATTTTTATTCAGACAGATAAGCCTATATACACACCAAATTCCAAAGGTTAAAATACAAATGTTGCACTTAGATGTTAAATATAGATGTCACAAGGGCTTGATTAGAAAAAGTGATATTGACTTGATCCTCCCTAGTGTAAATCCTTCTCATTTAACTCCAGCTGTCTCTGTGCTTACTAGCCAGTTCAGCTTTTAAACTTGCATTCTTCAGCCAGGGCTTCTTCAGGGTCTACACTGCACATTGCAGCGGCCCGTGTGGAAATGCCACTGGAGTCAGAAAGTCATTCTCTCTTCTAACAGGAGCCAGACAATATCTACTCATTTTTGTTCAAAAAGCTTTATAGCAACTTTCCTTTGGAAAACAAAATTGTGAGAAACCTGCAAAAAAACCCCAATTACTTCTACTTGCAACACCTGCAATAAGTATCCTTTGCACTTCAAGACCACAGCTGTTTTGTTACTTAACACTCTAATTAAATAATAAGAGGGAAGTAAAAAAAGTTCTTGCATTTGGTTGCATGCCTTGACTGCAGAAAGAATACAAAAGTGAGTGAAGCTCCCTGAGCATTTTTTAGAATTTGCTTCAAAAAGGTATCTGTTTGGTCATGTAATATACAAAGCCTGTGGAAGAATACAAATTTATTTTTTTCATTTTTATTTATTTTTTTTTAGAGTTGTTTTCATTAAAAGAAATTGGTTTTTTTCTAAATTCAGTAACTCAGTTTAGAGCTTGTAATAATTACTGTCTGGACAGGTCAGAAATATATATATATGTGAGTACATTTTTTCTTCTGTTAAACAGTAAAATACAGGATCTTCGTTCTGGACAATACTATGAGGCCAATAGATGATACAGTTACAGTTGCTGTGCTAGTAAGTATACAAAAAACACTGTCAATGAGTGCTTGCACAAACTATGATAAACTTCCACAAAAGATCCAAGAGTAAAACTATAGCTATGACTCCTCTCCAGAAACAGTATTTACATGTTGTGAGATACAACTAGTCATTTTTGGCCAACATCAGGAGCACAGAGGGACACGTAACATTTGACTATTAAAGTAGGAAAGTAAGCAGAGCATTTTCTCTTCCTTAGGACTAGTATAGGAACTTGAGCTTTTGGATGTAAATGTTTGACACCTGGAATATAATGTTATGCTTGTTTTCTCTCTCTCAACAGAACTCAAAAGGAATGGTCGTGAAAAAGTCAGACCGGAAAATCAAAACAGTGTTGAGTGAAAGCTTTGAAATACCTGACATTGCCGAGTATGTTACCCCTGTGCCTTGTGCATTAAAGCAGTTCACATCTCAAAATGTTGCTATCTTCAAGCTAAAAGCAAGAGTCCTTCCCTTCTCTCTGTTCCGCTCCCTTGTTTTTCTCTCTTCTCTTTCTTTCTTGTGTATTGTCTGCTTTACCACTTTTTTAGAAGAGGAGGTGCACTGAGGTAGACAGTTTTGCTCTGTTCACACCTGGGAAGCACCACGGCACACTGTCAGTGCATGACAGCAGGGAACCCAGCATAGTCCTGCTCTGGAGCCTCCTGCCGTGCAGGGTCTACACCTGAGCTGGTCACCCCACACTCCCTTCTCTGACACTGGGAAGTCAGTCACACATTTGGGCTGTGATTCATCTGGCCCGTTTTAGATGCCTGTGTCAGGATGAGAGGTACCATGTCCCAGCACTGCCTGTTTCTCTCCATGGCTGTTAGAGGAGCCTGAGGGCACCCAGGCAGGTGAAAGACCTCGTGGGCTAATGTCTAAAGTGAGGAGGATTAACTCCACCTCCTATTAGCAGGATCAAACCATCCAGATTCATCCCCCTTACCTGCTGAAGTACTTAAGATTTTTAACTGCAGAACTGCTTGAATTATCTTTCAAAACTGTCTTTCACCATGGAGCAGAGACTGAGCCTATGGTTAATAACTTTTTACCTTTAAGCACCTCACCTTGGAGAGGTGAGTCCAGAATTTAAAGTTAATATGCTGCAGTTAGCAACGTTTATCCTGGTAAGGAACAGTTTAGCAAACTCCTTCAGTATCTGTTCAACTGTATGACCACATTTAGGAGAGTAAATCTGTAAGGGCTAAGTTTGCAGAGTGTAATTAATTACCTCTGATTTCAAACAGTCAGACTTTTACTTAATATACAATGTGTTCTTGCATGCTAGATTGATTTTGACGTCACAGCGAAGATAAGCTATAGGAAATACAAGATGAGTTCTCTGTTTCTGAGGGCTTTTCAGAGGCAGTGCATGTTACACGTGGTTTGCAACTATGTTATCCTACAGTTGCTCATAAAATCTTCTTGGGTGTTTCCTAAGACGTTTGAAAATATGTTGCTGGGTCCCCCCAGCAAAGAGAAATCCATTAATGAATTAGTTCAGAATGAGATCAAAGCAAGGAAAATATCAGCATTTAGTGATAATTTAAATATATTAGCATCATAAATTATCTGAGGAGTCCCAATTAACTATTCTCTGCTGAATCTGAACTTTAGGCCTGGAAATTGGAAAATCAAAGCTTGGTTTCATCAACATGAAATGTCTAACGTTTCTGCTGAATTTGAAGTTAAAAAATACGGTAAGAGAATATTTAATTTGCATTATAAATATGGGAAGTCATCACTGTGATAGAAGCTATACTGCAGTGGTTATACCTGGCTGTAGTTAAGTACTAAGGACAAGATTTACAGGGTTACAGTGCCTCATTACTCTCTGATGCACAGAAGAACTCTGGGTTTGGGTGCCTGTGCCTTCCACTTACATTTGAAAAAATCATTGCAATTCTGACTAAAGTTTTCAGCGAAGACTAAAATGAATGAAAAAAAAAAAGCTACCTATTTTATCTCAGTAGACTTCAGTTTGGAAGTTGGTTAGAGTTGTTCCTATACTTTTCTTTAAAAAAGCTTCTCTAAGTGTACTGTGGAAAAAGTAAAAATGTAAAAATTTAGCAATCTGAGGTAAGAAATGTCTTGATTTATTTCCACTGAAATTATGCATTCTTATAATATTTAGTGTGGGTGCTGTGTTGGTTGCTTTTTCTTCTTAAAAGCAAGAGAAAGCCTGAGGATTATATAATAATCTCAGTTTAACACACCTGGTTTTGCCCTAGCTAGTGGATGTAACAGAATAGCAGAGACTACTGCATCCTCTGCAAACACCTGCATCCAGGAGCCAATTGCTCTGGCTACATCTGCAGTGGCAAATAGTTTGGCTTTATAGGAGTAAATTGCAGAGTGTCACAGCTCATGTTTGCCCTCAAGCCATTTCAGGGTGGGTTTACTTCACACTGCTTGTAGTCCAGCACACTTAATGCCCATGAGCAGTTAGAATTTATCTTCTGGCTTATTTATGTTGTAAATAATTGATTTTTGTGTGCTTGAAGACTGTTCCACTATGTGAAGCAAAGTAGAAAAAGGGAAAATGAGCAGGGGATTTGCTTCAGAAGTGCACTGCTGGTTCAAACCAAAACCTTCTCTCAGTGCAGCTGCATCCTCTCAGTGGGTGTTGCCACATGCCAGGAGTTTAAGGTATGTTTGAGACTTGTATGTCATGACCTTTTGTCTTCTTTTTTTTCATGCAGAACTTCCATCTTTTGAAGTCAAACTCATCCCAGTTCAGTCATACTACCACATCTGGAATGAAAACTTTGTGTTTGATATCGAGGCAAAGTAGGTGTGCTTGCAGCAAGACTGTTTTAGGAGGTGGATAAGTAGATAATGAACTTTGCCATTTATTCTTTTTTCTTCTCACTAACAGCCAGCTTCTGGCTTTTCTTGAATCTGATGTTAATTTTATATACTCTCTGTTTCCACTACTAACTTGAGACACTGGTGTAAAATCCTACCTGGGTCCAAGTAGTGGTGATCAAAATGGAACAAGGTTTTCCAAATATTTCAGTTTGCTAGCAAAACTAAATTTTATTTAAATAAGAGTGTTGCCTTTTACAAACATACACATAACTAATAGTGTAAGAGTATCTTACTGATAAGTCACCATTGGATCGTTTGTGTCTGTCCCAGTAGCTGATGGGGATGGCGGAGAGGAAACAGTCAATACAGAAGGGAGGAAAGATCTAGGTATAGAAGTTGCTTATATAAACAAACAAGAATAAAATAGCCTGGTCTGTACAACCAAAGCTTGTGCCTTTATTAAGCACTGACAGTAAATAGCCTGGTAATTAATTTGGCTTACAGTAACCTTTAGTTAAATAGGCATTAAATGTTAGCATTTAGCTGTATGAGTGCATGTGACTAAAGCATCATCTAGTGATGTTTAGTAAACACCATAATCATTTGTGTTTCATTTTATGTTTGATTCTGAAAAATCTTCCAAACTGAGAGCAGCAAACAAATTATTATTACACTCAAGCACTATTTAGTATCTTTTGAGATATTATTTTTCAGATTCTTTCCTTATATGAGGAATTATTCTCATACAGTAGGAGCTTTGTCTACATTTGAACGTGATACCAGAAAAGATATTTAAGCCATCTGGGTAGTAAATTAAACAGTTCCAGGAAAGGTTCCTGAGCCCCAGAACTTGGCTGCCGGTGGCTCAGCTGGTGCATGGCACAGGCTTGGCCTCAGCCGTGCAGCAATCCCTGGACAGTTCCAGAAAACTCCCTGGGAGGATGCATGGACCAAGGTCCACCCAGGTCTGCATGTGGCCACCCTGCTGTGGAAGACAGGGGGATTAATAGAGCGGTGCCAGCCAGCCACAGCCTCCAAGACAGCACTGTACTTGTTTAATTAACCTGGCCTAAGCAGGGGGCAGTTCCTAGATTTGCTACATAGCCTGTGGCACTGTATCCAGCTGGAAGCCTGATCCTCCACAGCCTCAGTTCTAGTAGGTTTTGTTTCTGGTCTGATTTCAACGCTGGCCAGCTTATACCATGTCAGCCTTCTGTCCGCTGTTCTTTTGCTCCTCACCTTGACCATGCTGGTCCTTCCCGCCCCCAGCACACCCTGAGAGAGCAGGCAGAGCCCAGTACCCACCGCCTTCTGCTGGGCTGAACAAACACAGCTCTTCTAATCTTCTCTTGATCACCTTCCTTTATTTGTTTCTATTGAATAATTACTAGATTTAATCATGATTAGTTGATATTGTGATATGAAGTGATATCAGATTTAATATTTTTATCAGGCTTTAATATTTTAATTCTTTCTAAAGCTTTCTCTGCATGTTATTGCAGCACTCAGTTTTTACTTTATGGACTGTGCAACTCCTTTGTATATACCTCACTACTCATTAACACCATAATTATTTAAGAGGAAAAAATGGGGTTGAATGACTGGATACTCTTCTTTTGTCTATTGGAAAAGGTCCTAGAGCTGCTGCACAGGCCTGCCTGACTTTCATCAAAATCAACATAGGAAATTCCCGATAACTGAACTTCCATCTCTGAGCTAGCCATGCATGTAATGAACAGTTATTTGGTATATTGACTGTTGTTTCCTGCAGTTACTAGTTCTGGCATTTTAATCAGTTTTCATAAGAACTGCCTCTGAGTCAGTTTCATTGGTATAGATCAGTGCTGATCAGGTCAGTTTGAAAGCAGCTTTGCTTAAACAAAAGTATTACAGATCTGAGATATAGCAGGATTTTCACAAGCAAAAGATAACAGCATGGCTGTGACAGGTCTCATGTAGCACGTTACATGCCATGCTGCAGGAGGGTGCCATCTGCCAGGGTTTCCTTGAATAAGGAACCTGCCAGGTGCAACAACATGCTCTCTCCTATCTCCCCATGACCTGCGTGGAGAGTTCAAGGGTGCTCTGGCCAGATACCTACCTGGCAAATATTTAACTTACAAGAGGTCCCTGTGCTATACTGCCTAAATCCGTAGGAGAGATGCAGGGGGAGGGCAGTCTGCCTAATGCAGGGACGATGTGTCTCTGGAGGTCTTCAGAGGTACCAAATACTTTATATTAGTCCCTGAGATGGTTCTCTGGCCCCCTATTTTAAATGTTGTGCTTGTGAGGTGTCTCATACAAAAGAGTTAGCTGCTCATCCAAGCTAAAGAGACTGGATACCGCTCTTGTTCCCTATGAAAGGGCTGAGCTGTGTGAGACTTCACTGTGCAACTAAAGTTCTCATTAATTTGTAAAAATAAAAAAAATGTGATGTTACTGTGGTGTAAATTTTGTCAGCTGATGTCTCCACCTGTGATTCTGCCGATGTAATTTACACCCTATATTTCTCTGCACTTGAAATCATCACTTTATACAGTCCAGTAAAAGTCTTCATGTTTGAGTTATCAGTGAGCGGGACAAATTTTTGTTTCCAAGCTACTAGTTACAGATGGGGTGCCTAAAGACATCCCAATTTTATTTCAGCATAAAATTATTTGTCTGATTTATGATTGCCTTTTATTAATGTAATGATCCATCTGCTCACTTTTCTTCTTTTCAAAGACACTCTTATGGGAAAGGGATTCAAGGTGTTGCATATGTGCGATTTGGCATAATTGATGAAAATGAGAAAAAAATCTTTATTCCAGGCCTGGAACAACAGCTATCTGTAAGTAGTGGAGTTCGGTGGAGCTATTCTGATTTATCCCACGTGAGCTGAATATTGTCAGAAATATCAGAATACAGATCCCTGTAATACCATAGTCATGCTATAAGCAGCAATTTTTTTTATTCTAATGGCAACAAACCAGTAAAGGGTTGTCTATTTTTTTTTTTTTACTTTCGATTTAGATTCAAAATGGAAAAGGAAGAGTTACTTTAAATACAACACATTTGGAAGAGAAATTAAGAAAGAGTATTTCAACTCTGGAAGGTTTTCATTTATATGTTGCTGTTACCACTGTAGAAACAGCAAGTGAGTACATTATGCCTTAACTGATACAGTCTGTAGTATTTACATTGATCGTTCTCTAGGTATTTGCTCACAGCAGGGCTAAGCATGTTGAGTATGCTCCCAGGCACCTTAGAGCTACCCACAGATGAGCACTGCATGCAATTAGACGCAGTAGTCAGTGGGTGATTTTGGTTGTAGTAAGTATTTAGTGCTAGTCTTGTACCTCTCACCTTACCTCATAACTTCAGTGCTGACCTCTGAAGCTGAATCTGTGATGAAGATGGCCTTTCCAAAATCGGCAAGACTTTTCTTGTTGTTCGTAGGGACACTGATCCCTTTTATTTTAGATATCTGAAAGTAAGGTATCTATTCAGAGCCCAGGCACTTTATATAGTCACTGTAAAGAATGGATAGGTTAGACTGCACTCCAGAGGTGTCTGTTCCCATTGACTATAGAAGGAGTCTAGTCACTTAGCCTAGAATTACTAGAATTCTAAAAATTACTAAAAATCCAAAGTATTAAGTAGGATTCCTTGGAATCCTAAAATTAAGTCAAATGTATTGCAGCTGTGTGGTTCTGTAGTATAATCTACTATAGGTACTTATGCTGCAAAATTTATCACAAGAGCAAAGGAGACTCTAAGACCTCCTGTTACCACACCAGCATAATGGACATAAGATCTTATGGTGTGGCCTGGTCTCTACCACCCTGTGCATGCTTCCTCTTTCTGCCACGGGTAGGCTGCCTCCACACTTGTGTACTTGCTGGGTTTGATATTAATTATATGCATAACAGGACAAGGCTGGTGGGCTTTACTGACACTTCTCAAGATGGGAGTATTAAAGTGGAAAATAAGGACATTGAAAGTATATCTCTAAATGCACTCAGTTTAAAGCAAGCCATGTAACTTTTTTTTTAGAGGTGATTACGGGTAGTGGTTTAACTAGAAGTTAACTAGAAGAATGAGCAGTTTAACTAGAAGAATCTTAGATGGGAAGCAGATGCTCAAGCTGTCTTGTAGGTGCAAAGTTGCAGAAGATGGTATCAGCTAATATTAGCTCTCATCAGCACTCAGAAAGAAAAAGAAAAAAAAAAAAAGCTCTTTCAGGAAATTAAAATTTTTACATCCAACCCTTCCTACTGATTCTGAGTGACTTTTACATTGTGCTTTGATGTAGCCTTTCCCAAAGAATGAAGCCCCGATGGCTTGGAAAGGGAGGTGCACCACCACAGTGGTTCCTGTGGTACCAGTGTGCTCTGTGTCTGCAGACACCTTGTTCCAATCAGTGTGTTAGAGGGAGATTTTCATGTTGTGAGTTTTGCAGGTCTCGATGCCTGAGCTGTCAAGAGCACACACCTGCCACTGCCAGCTTGCTGGAGCACCGCACAGGTTGCCCTGTCCTTGCACTGGCCTGTCTCTGTGTTCCCCATCTGCCTGCACCCATCTCTTCCTCTTCTCAGGACTCTTTGGGGAGGGATCATATTTTGGTTTTCTTTATATGTGCTGGTAAAAATGCAATTAATCTTGAAAACAGAAATGATGGATGCTAAAGTAATGAGCAAGTACATAGTTATTGCTCCCATAGCAACACATACTGTTTGATATTAACAGGTGGTGAGATAAGGGAAGAAGAACTCAACAATGTGAAGTTTGTGAAGTCTCCTTACACTGTTGATCTGTCTAACACCAAAAAGTATTTTGTGCCTGGAGCCCCCTTCTCTGTTGTGGTATGTAGTACTTAGCCGTGTCCATCTGCCTCCATAACAAAGGATTTATATCTGCCCTGTTTATAAATTTCTTATCTAATCCAGTGGGAGCTCTGTAGGACACAGACCTTCAGGAAGAAGCCCAACAGGAATAGGTCCAACACAGAGCTACTGTTTGAGTGTCTGGCTTGTCTCATTTCTGTACACACAGAGCCTGAGCAGGGAAACTAAAGCCAGAAAATACAGGTTTTCTGGTCTGGAAGTCATTTGTGTGCTACAAAGTTTAATAAAACATGTAGCAGTCTCTTCCTCACCTCAAAATCAAAAGATTAAAATAATAATGTATCAAGTTAATCCCATATCAAGTTAAAATTCTGAAAACTAAAACAGAGTATTATCTTTTTTAAAAAAAATGTATTGAAGTTTTTGAGGTTTTAAACTGCACACCAAGAGTTAAAGTTAGAAATTTACCTTGTAGTACTTAAGGACAAGTATCTCTGGGATCCTCTGAGATCCAAAAGAGGCTAAGTGAAAATCCGGGGCAGCTGTTAACCTGTGTTCACAGATTTTTACTTTAGCTGGAGTCTAGCTGAATCAATTGCTATTCTTTTCTCTCAAAGCTCAAATTTTCAAACGCTAATGTTTGTATTTCTTCTCACTTTATAAAAATAATTGCTTCTTGTTTGTGGGCACTTTTTAAACCCAGGCATTTCCTTGAAGTAACAACAGAAAACCACTTTTTTTCCAATAGGCATCTGTCACTTTGGTTGATGGCTCTCCTGCTGCCTCTGTACCTGTCACTGCTACTGTTACCGTGCCTGGAAAATCCCCAATGAAGATGACTGCACTTTCTAATAAAGAGGGTCTAGTCCCCTTGGCCTTCAACATCCCTGGAGATGCTCAGATGCTTCAAATAATGGTAAAGAAAACCCAAACATCCATGTTTAAAAATACACCACTGAGAAAAGCTTGTAAGTCAATTACAAATGACTGTGAAAATTATCAGTATTCATTAAATTAGCACAGAGGGTGGAATGTGATTTCTTACACCACCTGCACAGCTTTGTCCAGATTGTGTAAGGTATGTCAGAGAGACCAGGGGCCTGAGGGATGTCTCACTGAAATGAAGGACACTTGTACATTGGAGCATTGGGAGTACATACATGGGTGATGGTGGTGCTTTTTTTGTGGTTCAGATGTGCATTTTCCTGGCGTGAAGGATGGAAATAGGAGTGTAAGGAATATCACCATGAAAAGTGACAGAAAATGATGAGAAGCAGGTGAAGGAAAAGATCCTTGAGCATTGCAGACAGTAGGCTACATCTGGACACTCAGAGGGTTCAATTACATGCATATATAAAAAGGAGGAAAAGCTGCCTAAGTACAAAATCACCATGATTTTGAGCTATTGATTCTCATTCAGAAAGAGCCAAGGCTCAAAAATATCAGGTGCAAATATATCAAGCGACAAAATAGGGTGAGAGAATAAAGTAATAAAATCCTGGTGTTTAATGCCAGGTTCTGCTGATGACGTCTCAGCAGTGATTCATCTCATTTCCCAGCATCTTCTGGATAACTTGGCAAGATATAAAGTAAAGGTGACACTTGATACTGTCTCCTGAGGGACACTTTACCCACGCTGTCCTTTTTTTTTTTTTTTCCCTGATAGGTAAAGGCTGAAGAGGGAAAAGAAAAATTAGAATCACCTGAAACCAGCATCAGAGCTGAAAGATACCAGTCTGCTTCTCAGAACTATCTCAGCATCAGCATCCCACATACTGTTGTGGCACCTGGAGATAACTTGCACATCACCTTGAATGATGTTCATCAGTCTGGCAGTGGAAAGATTGACTATTTCTATTATATGGTAAACAAAATACCAGACTATCAGTAATTTCTTCTAGAAATCATACAATCCAGAACATCTGTCTAGTTACTAATGCGTGGGAAACCAGAGGGCATCCAAAAGAGGCCAACAGAGATGATGAGTGTCCTAACACACCTGACCTACCAAGACAGGCTGAGGGAGCTGGGCTTGTTCAGTTTGGTGAAGAAGCTAAGAGTGACTTTAATAGCAACCTAAAATTACTTGAAGAGGAATTACAGACATAATGGAGAAAAAATTTCCTAGGTGGTGCCAAGTGATGTAGTTAGGGTATGTTGAAGGGTACATGAATAAGGGTATGAACCTGAAAGGTTCGTTTTGGAAAAACATTTTCACTAGTCATGAAGGCAATACTGGAAGAGGCTTCCCAGAGAGCTTAGGGAATTGTCATCCTCAGAAACATTCAACACTCAACTAGAGAAAACAACATCCGACCGGATCTCACACTGGTGATGGCTCATCTTACAGCAGGTAGCTGGACTAGAGATCTCCATAGGTCCCTTCCAGAAACTGTATAATTCTGCTATTTTTATATGTCTGGGGGCTCGTAATATACAAATCTTTGTAAATTTTTCTTCTGAAGAAAGACACATAAGTAGAAATTTTAGTCTGTACTTTCTAATACAGTCTAGAGCAAAGAGGTCCAGAAGGGGTAATGTTTATCTGCATAATTACGTGGATATTTTTGAAAGATATTAAACTGACAGCCTTTAAAGCTGAAATTCTAGACAGATAACTTTTATGATGCCTGTGACAGTTTGATTTTTCTTAATCCAGATCTCGTTCTTTCCTACTCCTTCCAATCTGTATTCTTTCCTTGTAATAAGCCAATATTAAATATTACTTTTATTGTTCTGAGTCCCATAAATAGCTTTTTTCAGCTATTACAGAACTCTCCACCTTGTTTTGGGCAGATCATACATATGCATAAGATTCTGTTCCAGCAACCAGAAAAACTAGTCGTATTCTAGGGGACCTTAAATATCTCAGAAAATGCCTTTTATAGTTAACTATTGTTTATTTCATGAATAACACATGATTCTTATATTACCATGGTTCCATATGACCTGCACCCAATGTTAGTTAACAGGTAGGTCAGTGTTATTTCCAACAGATGTTATGAAGGATCACTGAAGGCATTGGCTATTATGGCCCTAAATAGCATCCTGAAATTGGGTCTGAAAAGCAGTTCTATAGATGGGAAAGCGAGGAAACAATCCTGCTCAGCCTGGGACAGGAATGCAAAGCATTTATTTTGCTGAAGGAGACAAATGTGTTCATGGATACATTCCAGGAGTGAATCTGTTGAATGTCAAATGGGTTTAATCCCTTTCTCCCTCTCTTCATCTTAATTTCCCTTGACAGCTTAAATTTCCCAGGTTGATAAGCACTACAGGCACCAGTTCCCACTTATTTTTAACAGAACTCTGATATATTGGAATAATTCTATTCCTAGGAGTTAAATTTATGTTTTGGGGGGTTATTTTCATTGGATGGCTTAGCACAGGGTTGGAACTGCTGCTGCCAGGCCCTGGGAAGGTGCAGTGCTGGGCAGGCAGGTGCGTGGGTGGGGTGGGGGAGACACGGCTGGAGCTCAGCGGTGAGGCTCTCTCCCAAATTTCAGTCACCTAAACAGAGGCAGTGAGGATTTCAGACCAGGCTGCAGCATGTCGTTGTTTCCTCCTGAAGCCCTTTCATTGCATGTTTAGGAAAGCTGCATGTATTTTCTTCTGGGAAGAGCACTATCGGTCCTCCCACTGTGTCTGTTTTCTACTCCCCTGATGGCCCATGAGTAGAATTAACATAACACAAGAAGAAAGGAATTAAATAGTAAAAGATGGGCTGAAATCAGTTAAGGGCCAATCTGTGATACTTTATCCTGAATAATACTTTTTGTGTGAAACCACCAGCTCCAATCTTTCCACGCTGTCTAAAAGATTCAGTACTGCTTTCAGATTAAATAAAGCTGAGATCCTCCCGGGGCTTATGACTTGTGATTTTAGAAGACAGAAATGAGACTCCCATCTGGGACCCCCTTTTCAGGCTGTAAGACTGAGTGGAGGGTGGTAGATTTGCATTCAACCCCCCACCACAGGACCAGTGCAGCAGAGGTTTACCCCCACACTCTCCTGTGCTAGAGGCACTGCCTGCTGGTCTCCTCCAGGCTACTGGCATGCAGGTTGGGAATTAAAACTATTAAGTGCCATTAGAAGAGAATAAATTTTAAACAGAAAATTCTCATAAAATTCTATATATGTACATAAAATCACGGAACATAGTGCTCAGTTTGGTGTGTATTCACAGTATTTTATTTCTGTTTGTTTCTGCCTTGCAGGTTGTAGCAAAGGGACAAGCTGAGCTTCTGGGAAGGGTGCCATCGTCAAACAAAATAATAAACATTGAAATCACCCAGAAAATGGTGCCTGCCTTTCGCTTTTTAGCTTACTACTTCATTGCAAACAAGGGACATCAAGAGATTGTCGCTGATTCTGTATGGGTGGATGTCGCGGATGTCTGTGAAGGAAAGGTACTTTCAAAGCAAGTAGCTTCTGTTGTTGTGTTCAAAAAATGAAAACAAAAACATGGGGTATCAGCAGAGCAAGTGCAGGTCTGGGGTTAAGAGGCGAAAGGCATTTCATTTTCATTGAAAAAGGCAGCCATCAGGATTCTTGCTAAAGAGTATAGCTGGGAAAGGCTCCCAAAAATGGTGGTGGAGACAGCTGCCTTCCCTGGGAGAGGCTGTGCATCGCGGAGATGAAAAATATAATTTCATAGAGATACATCCTCATCTGCAAGTGTCTATATGTTAGAAATCTGCAGGGAAACGTCAACAGAATCATTGAGATGGAGAATTCCTTTATATTTTTGTCTTTTTGTAGTCAGAATGAAAGTGAAGCAATTTATTAGGGGAAAAAATAATTTAAAGTAATTTTTCAAGCTTTTTCATTCCTGCTAAAAGTAATTTTCTGAGATTGTGTAGCACTTCAAAAGCTGTTTAAAAAAAATAAGTTTACATTAAAAAAATCAAGTGTGGGCAGAATAGGAGTCTTTCTAAGCCTTTCCTCCACCTTCTTCCTCCTCCTTTTTGGCACCGTAATTTAAAGTGGGGGGAAAAAAAGACATGGGATTTTTTCCCGATAGCATGAAACACAACTGAGGAAAAGTATTAGCTGTCTAAAATTACTTTTTCCAAAAAAAAATGTTTATTTTTGGAAAAAGAATGTGATAGTCCATTGGGAAAAAAAGTTTTCAAGAAAAGTTACCCTTCTTTAACAGAAGCCAGTTATTCATTCATAAAATGTCAAAACCCAGTCATGTTCAAGTTAGCATTTCTATTAATAATCCCCTATTAATTTCATAATCACCATGGCTATTTCCTCCTAAATTACAGAAGTGTCTGCATCAGACATGAGCCAGATCTGAACCCAGTCATATTGAAAAATTCAAGTGTGAGATAGAAAGGAGGTACTACTATCACAGACTTAGGCAATTTAATTTTGTACAAAGGTTAATAAGTCCTTTGCCCTATTGCATGGCCGTTTTGTTTCCACTAGAAAATAAAAAAAATTACACTGAAGGACCTAGTTCAGCAAACCCCTTATACATACTTTCAATTCCCATTGGTGTCTAAGTGTCATTGAAAGGCAGTGTCCGATACCCTGCACAGACACATCTTTTAACCCTCCCCCCTTGTCATCCTCCAGTGGGAGATACCTGCATCTACATCTTCCAAAACACAGGATCCCAGGCAGAAACACCACAAAACAGGAACACCCCCCAGCTTCTGACTACTGACAGTCACAGCTGTCACATTTGACAGTGCCCTGGCCCAAAGAGTCTTCACTTTTTATTTTTATTTTTATTTTTATTTTTATTTTATTATTATCATTATTATTATCATTATTATTATCATTATTATTATCATTATTATTATCATTATTATTATCATTATTATTATTATATCATTATTTTATCTTTTTGTTCCAATCTTTTCTGTTTAGATTAAAGTGAGAACAAGACAAGAGACATATGAACCAACAGATGTTGTCAACTTAGTGATTGAAACGGACCACGCGGGAACAGTTGCCTTAGCTGTGGTTGATAAAGCAGTTTTTATTTTGAACAAGAAAAATAAGCTTACAGCCAAAAAGGTAAGATATCTGTAAGAGGAAAATAGCATATCTACTAGTCAAGCAAAATTTTCAGTTACTAATGGGGTGATCAAAATGTAGTTAATGCCTATTAATTGCTTAATCACAACTTTACTAAACTCAGAAATGTTTTTGCTTTTGCCATTTAGGATCTATTTAAGATGAACAATATATTTAAGATGGGATATCCATGCTACAGCAGACTTTAGTAAGCAGAAATTAGTAAATTAAAAAAGCTTTACTTGAAAGCACTCCCCAACTAAAATATGTCTCAGTTTTAATCCCAGTTTCTAAATGCAGCTTGTACCACCAGACCACCAGTTTGTTTTGCTTCTGCAGGTCAAAGGCTACAATAATTTTTTAAATATATATTAAAAAAACCCCAACATTTTGGAAGTGTATACAGTCCACCTATGCTATTTTATTTGGCAGGTATTTAATGCTATGAATTCGTATGATCTTGGATGTTCTCCAGGTGGTGGTGCAGATAGTGTTCAAGTTTTTACTGACGTTGGTCTGGCCTTTTTATCAGATACAATTAAATCCAATGTTCGGGAAGGTAAGTGCAATCTGCCCTTTACTTTAGATGTTTGTACAAGACCACTATAGGTCTGGGGAGGCTGACTGCTTAAAAGTCAGAAACATTTTATCATGATGTTGTAAAATCTCCCTTACCTGTGTGGTTTTTCTTCTTCTGCTCTTCCACTGAATGCCTGCAGCTCAGGTAGCCCAGATTCTGATTGCTGGTCCTTGGGTGTCCAGCTCAGCTGGGGCAGGCAGCAGCTGGTTAGGGCTGTAAGGTAACTCATCGAACCATGGGTCTTCTGTGAACGAGATGGGTCCTCAGGTCAATCTTCCACAAGTGACCCAAGTCACCAGGCTGTTACTGTCATAGTATCATGACCAAGCTCTTCTTTTCTGCTTTCCCAGGCTATAAATGCCCTCAGGTTACCAGAAGGCAGAAGAGATCTTTTGATTTTCACAAGAGAATGTCAGGAATTGGTATGTCTGCTCATGTGGGTGGCCTGAAAGGCTTAGCAAGGGGAGGTAAAGGGATCTGGCTGGGATCTAGGAGTCACGAAGTGATGGGATAGTAAAGGATACCAAGATATTTACAGGCCCAGTTCTTGCATGAAGTGCCATAACCCAGCACAAGTGTGTATGCTATGCCATGTGACCTGATACATCATTTATCAAAACAACTCCAAAACAATTTATCAAAACAAAACCGTGTGTGGCCCAGCTGCAAATGGAAAATAATTCACTGGTTTATAATCCAAATTGTGAGATACTTCTACTAGGTAACATATCATGGAATCAGTCATGGCTTTAAAGTTTTTCTTTTCTTTTTCTAATTATTTGTATGGCCAGAAAATATTTTATAGATCGTATTTATTTTTTCCTTGACATTCTGCTCTGAAGTTGCGCTGGCTTTGGTACCATGTGCTTCCATTAAGAAAAAAGCTAGTAAAATATTTGGTCTAAACTTTAAAAAAAAAAAAATAAAAATTACAGAAATTTATATTTCCTTGCCAGAAGACAAAAGCTTGAAGCTGGCATTGTCCTTACTTTTGAAATCGGTCTCTTTATTCAAGAATGAGAACACTGACATGGCTACTTCTATCAAGATATCTAATTCCAGTCTGCCAAGGAGGTGGTTTTAATTCACAGTTTAAATTTGAAGAGAAAGCTTAGAATAGAATATCTAGGATGCTATAGGGCCATACTTTCCTCCTGTGTTTGCGGACTGTTTCTAGGACAGAAAACAAGTCCCCAGCTGGAGGCAGACTGTTGCAATAGCAACTGATGTTAACTGCAAAGAATGACAGGAACGAGCACAACGAACGCCTTTACACTTATTGCTAACTCCACAGAACTAATTCTGGGCTTTAATTTTATTGCAGCCAGCAAATATCAAAACACTGATATACAAATATGCTGTGAAGATGGAATGAAATTAAATCCCATGAAGTTTTCTTGTGCAAAGAGGCTAACAAAGGTGGCTGGCTCCCCTGAATGCAGACGTGCCTTCCAGGACTGCTGTGAAAAAGCCACAGCCCTCAGAAAGCAGGCGAAGCAGGCGAAGCAGATGATCCGAGTGGGCTTGGCACGACGTAAAGAACAGTGGCATGCAACTGTCCACAGAAAAATACCCTTCATATAGTGGCAAGGGAGGGCCAAGGGGCATTTAATGCTGTGGGTCTGGGGAGGAAGTTTTCACATCAACATTTCAGTGAGCCCCGGTGTAGTGCAGCACCCACGTGCCATTGCATCTTCAGAACTGTACACTGTGAAGGTGGGAGTGGGATGAGGTGACTTCTTGGGGTGAGAAAAGGCAGGAATTGCTTTAGCCACTGTTGAGCCCAGAACAGCCTTATGGAGGAGCTGTTGGTCCCTGCCCACAACCCAGGAGGCTGCAGACAGTGGGGCAGAGAAGTGGGTGGTTGCCTGCATTCAGGGCTCTGAGTGATTCCCAGATTCATGACTATTTTAGTAGTGGTACTACTGTTGTTACGCCCAAGTACCTCCAAAACACAACCTCGTGAGAAGAGGCCACTTCAGCCAGGGGCAATTTTGTCTTTCTTCCTTTCTTCTCCCCAAAGTTTATCTGATCACACAAGAGCTCGTGTTACAAAAAAAAATAATATATAAATGACCCTGTTCTGCGTGTAATTTCTGCTACCGTTTTTCTTAGAGTTCCCCTTTCATGCTCTTGTCTGTCACAGATATAAGACAGTGGTAACATCTTTGCTATGCATTACTAAAGGGGAATGTTTTCTTGTTTGGTAGTGTATAGTTATTTAACTTGGAAAGAATTATCCTGTTGTTCAATGACAATCTTTAGTCATCGCTCCTCTTTTTTCAGCATTTTTGATTTTTAATACACAAGATGAAACCCAAATGAAGTCTTTTCATTCAGAGTAGTTTTCATTCTGCTTTCACTTTGACAAACTGATTCCCTGCAAGTAGCCAAAAGTCAGTAGCCAAAAACTTCAGAATAGAAACCCCACTCTTTTTTTACAGACTATGATGACCATGAAGAAATGTTTGATGAAAGCTCTGTCAACTTGCGCAGTTATTTTCCCGAGAGCTGGTGGTGGAATTTTGAAGAAGTGAAAAAGCCCGGAAAACATAGGTAGTGCATTACTTCATTAGTTGAATATGTCTGAATTTGTAGAGTAAAATCTATGTAAGTACCAGCTTTATGTGTTATCTGATACAGAGGACTTCAGAATATTTGCAAGTACTTTGTCTCCACAAATGGGAATACTTTTTCCCTTACAATACTCAAACTTCAGCAAATTATAATGTTTATGTTTTATACATCCTTCCTAATACATTCTATTTTCTGTTTCTTAGTGTGGAAAACTTTGTTCCTGACTCTATAACTACCTGGGAAGTTCAAGCCATAAGCATATCTCCCCATAAAGGTACAAGTATTGGATATTTTATTGGGTTTCGTTGTACAGATAAATAAAAAATACGTATTTCTTTAAAACACAGATACAATATTATGCTGACATAGTGAGACAATTGTACTGAGGAACACAAAGTGTTCTGATCGTTACATTTACTCTTCTCTTTTATGTCTTACTAAAGCCCAGCTAGAATTTAAGGGATAGATACATATTTACAAAAACGACATGAAGTGGGCTCTGGAGGATGGATTTATACAATCAAACCTGTCTCTTATTCTTTCCAATCTATAAAACATCTCATTTTAGCTTCCACATGGCCAGGAAGCCACAAGAAAGGTAGCTTTTATTTTGATATTTTTGGGAGCAAGTTCTGGCCATCTCAGAGAACCACAAAGGTCTGTGGTCTCTAGAAAGTCAGAGGAGAGAAGAACAGAGGATTAGCAAGGGCTGGACACCAGAGACCCCAGGTTCCCAGGTGCTGCTCTCTGGGATCTCCTGGGGGTTGACCAGGACCATGCAGGAGGGATGAAGGGTCCGCCTGGTACAACTCACGCCCTTCAGAAAGGGAGGCTTATCCAGGAGTGCAGTGATGGCCATGGAGTTCAGTTAAAGAAACCAAGGAAAGGTCATTGTGTTTAAAAAATGGCCTTCGCAAGAAAGCTTGGTCACATTTCCCTCACAAAAGCTACACACACTCCTGCCAAATTTTACCTATCAAAAACCATGGCAGTGACTCCAGAGGGCAAGGCATCTGCCCCTGAGACAGATCTCTAGTACAGGTGAGTTGAAATGTTTTCTGCATGTGCCTGTGTCCCTCTCCCACTCTTGACCTTGGAGGAGCCCAAGCAATGAGTTTGATTAGACATTTAACTTTTTATCAGCTGATGTTAAGTGTGTAATTCTCAACTCTGTTTGTGTTTTTTGTTTTGCTTTTTTTTCTCATCCCAGGGTTTTGCATAGCTGAACCCCACACCTTTGCAGTTTTCAAAGACTTTTTTGTGTCCCTGAGATTACCATACTCAGTCAGACGACAAGAACAACTGGAAATAAAAGCAGTGATTTACAACTATCAGTCCACTGATTTTCAGGTAGTATTACCACCAACTGCTGTGCTATACACATCTATCTAGCTAGATGTATAGCTATGGAATAACTTAATGTAAGCAACCCAGCCACCTTGCAGTGCCCTCCTATAGCCCAGACATTGTGCTCCCATTTGGAAAGCGTCCCCAAGAACAGGATCAAGTTCTACCTGCTAATCAAACTTACTGCATAAAATAGATTTTATTTGCCATATTACACAGTCAAATTCCTTGTCTTTGGGTATGTCTTCTCCCCCTTCGTTGAAGCAACCAGCTACTTTTTTGCTGCCTGCCAATCTGGGCGACCGCAGATGGTACACAAGATCCAGAGGCAAATTACGAGCACATAATCCAATGTTAGCCACAAAATTCATTGTGCACATAAAGCAAAGGCACTTTTTGCCTGCAGGTGATACCTATCCAGCCCTGCATATGGCCACAGTTGTCACTGGACTTGGGGCCTCCATTATCCTCAGACTGACGTTGCTCTTTTTTTATCCCTTCCCATCTCTCAGCCAGATGAACCACATCTCCCTGTGGTTCAGGCATAGGCCAAAACTATACTGCAGATTCAGTGTAAAGAAGGGATACTAGCTGATTTACTTTCACAGCCTTAGTCAGCATAGGTGAATGTTAACAGACTGTAGGGTCATAGAACAATTTAGGCTGGAAGGGACCTCCAGAGGTCTCTAGTCCAACCTGCTGCTCAGTTAGAGCAGGTTGTTCAGGGCCTTGTGCAGTGAGATATTAAATATCTTTAAGGAAGGAGATTCCACAAACTCTTTGGACAATCTGTGCCAGTATTTCATCACTTCTTAGTGAAAAAGTTCTCCCATTTTATAAATGGAAAATAGAATTCAGGGGAGTGAAGTGAAAACCACTTTCTGTCTTTGCAAACTGCCTGCACTGCTCTTTCCTTTTTAAGCAAAAGCTAATCTCCTGTTATACTTGTTTCTCATTTCCCATTCTTATCCAGACATGGTGGACCTGGAATGTATTTCCTGTGCAGTGATGCACTAAGCCTGATCACAGGCATTGCTTTGTCCCTGCAGGTTACAGTGACAATGGACGCAGTAAGTGAGCTGTGCACTGCAGAGGCGACAGAGAAGGCTGTGCAGCAGAAGCTGGTGGCTAAAGGAAACTCTGCAACACCAGCCTACTTCTCGGTTGTCCCTCTGACTGTGGGAGAAATTCCAATTACTATTACTGTTTTTGACAGAGTTTCTGGGCACGGTGACAGCATTAGGAAGATCCTCAATGTTGTGGTAGGTATAACTAGTTGCGGGCAGACACTTCACGAATATGTGTTTCTCCTCAAACATACCTTCACTGTGTGTGGAGCTCTTGTGGAAGGAGTAAAATAATTGAAACAAAGCTGAAAGCAATCTCCGGAAACCTGTTTCTCAGCAAGGACTGAGCTATAGCATGGGGAAGAAATTTAACCCTGTAGTGGCTTGTGTGTAGTGTATATGGAAAGGATTGCTCCCTATGGCAAAAAAGTATCCTTCTAACCATGACATAGCAACCACTTCCTTCATGCAGTTAGTGCCCATCTTACAACCTTTAACTTCTAAGTTAACTGCTTCATCAATATTTATAAAAATTATTTTTTCCTTATGAAGCCAAAATGGAAGATGTCCATCTAGCAATATTTGAGAAGGCAATACTCTCTGCTGGTCATAAAGCTAAACCCCATTTTATTCTTTTTAGTTAATGGATCTTCAGTCTTAACAATTGCATAGGTAAAACACATGCAGGCGAAGATGTTGTATTGATTATTTAATACCTTAGTTCTCTTTCAAAATTAGGAAAAGGAGGAGCCTTTTAGAAAAGATTACTTTTCAAGAGTCAACATTGATTGGCACAGACCCATTACAGCACCCGAGTAACCCACTGAGGACTACTTTCAATCCAATGAAAAAGTGCAAAATATAAATGAATCTTTGCACCATTGATGTCAGGGAATAGCCATGTAGGTAAAGACAAAACATGGGATGCTGGGAATCTGCTGTTGTTACAGGCCATAACTTTTCTGGAGATAGACACAGTCTCGTCTCAGAGCTCAATGCTACACCAAAACACTAAAAGGGTCTGTAAGAATAGTCTTATTAAAATAGAAACTGTAGGAAGAGGGATGTGTGGAAATCAGAAAAAAAAATAATTTTAAGCTTTATCAACAAGATGAACTCAGAAATTGGTGGATTTCATAGTTGAGAGGTTTATAAAAGAGAGTCCCACTGTAAAATTGACTTGGACATCTTATAAAGCTGAGAACAAACTTTATTTAATTCCTCTATTTAAAGTTTAATTTTTCTGGGGTAGTCTTGGCTAAAAGAATTTCACCCAGGGAAATATGTCAATAATAACGAAAAAAAGTCAGTAGAGTTCATTGGCATTTCAGCTGGGAGACTGAAAATCGATTCGAAGCTTCAGTTTTACCTGGAGAGAAATCTCACTCCAAAATAACTTATTTCTGCCACCTGCTGGTCTAGTGCAAGGGCGGAGATCGCAGCTTCCATGCAGCTTAATTTCAGGTGAGAGCGCTTGCAAAACTTTTGACTTTTTTTTCCTCAATTGTACAGGCTGAAGGTGTTCTACAAAGAGAAGAAGAGACCATTTTTATTAACAGTGCCTGTAAGTTACACGACAGAACTAGATACAGATGAGGTTTGGGGTAGGGAGGGTGTGTGTGTAAAGCCTGATGTAAATATCTGATGGGTGATGTGAAATACTTCTTAATATATGAATGTTGCCTTGGTTGACCAGAACATGTCACAGATCTCTTCATCCAATACATAGCAATAGACTCTGGAAAGAAAAATAATTTAATTTTGAATGTTTAGAATGGCTTTGTATTACTTCTGAGTTTCAAGATAGCATTCTTTAAATATTAGGTAGGCATGTATTTCATTTGCTAAAGGGTCTTAAAGCCTCATTTCAAGTCAAAAAATATCGCTTATGATTGAAAATTAAATCAATTTAAGAAAAGTAAGCATATTTCTTTTCATAAATTTCCATTTAACCTTTCTGATTACATTTCTGCCATAATTGCCATCAAATGTGAGATGTTTAATGAAAAGCATGTTCTAAAATCACACTGGATTTTTTTTATGTTTAAAGGGTCTGGATGTAGATCTCTATTTACTATTTATTTGCAGTGAAGTCCCATACACTGGACCTGAACAGACCAGCTGATATGATACCAGGTTCTGATAGTCACGTGTTTGTTAGCCTGAAAGGTAAGTGTAATTTTCCGTCAATAACTTCTGAATAGGTGACAAGACATACACCCCTGTGTGCTGCTCACTCCTGGATGTCAAGTCTCCACTCACTCTATTTTTTTCTGCTATGACTCATATGCTCTGTGCTACATGCCCAGGTTATAAAACAAAACAGCCCCAAGGCTGATTCAATATCTTTCCTCTTTCTAATTACTACTTCGCACTTCTATTAGATATAATAGCTTTATAGGGTCAACCCTGCCTCACTGTGCCCAGGCTAACTTTATGGGAAGGCCAGAGAAGGAAGAGTTCACCTTCTCTAATAACTCCACATTGCATGTAAGTCTGTAGAAATCTGCTTTAGCCTTCATAAATAAGAATGTCAGACTCTGATATGTAAGTTCTGTTTTTCTAAAGAGAAGATATATACAATCTTATATTCATTTAATCAAATAGTTGTATACATATATATACTCAAGTATATGTATTTTTAAAAAATCTAGCAAGTACTGTTATTAATGATAAAAACATTTTTTTCACAGACAATGTAAACTAATGCATACTTAAAACAAAGCATTCCATTTGAAATCCCTCTTCTAAAGTATGGGGTTGCTTGAATTCATCAAATGAGAAAATTGTAGAGAGGAAAAAAAAACAAACCCCCCTGCACAAAATGTTTGGCACGATTAAGGCATGATCTTTTTGCCCTCTGTGGGAGGATTAGGTCTGGTTTGACAAGACTTTACCAGCCCAAACCTGAAGCACCGGTCTTTCCCCCTGTCCTTGCTTCCCTGCCTCCAGAGCCTCAGGACTCTTTCTTCTTCACTGCCCTAGCCTCCTTTCTGAAGCTTTCTCAGGGCTTGGCACCTCATCCTTGTTCTTCTCCAGCTTTACAAAGTCTTAAGAAGCTGAAAACAGTGTTTAATAATCAGAAGTATGAGGCCATGCTGGAATGTCAACCTATAGTTACTATCACCTTTCTTCACGTTATACTAACCAGCTTTAAATACGGTACATACTGTGGCTTGTGTTTTTACAACAGGGAATATTATGGACGAGTCTGTTGAAAATTGTCTTAGCCTCACTGGAGTTGAGAAACTTATTCAAGTGCCCACAGGCTGTGCAGAGCAAACAATGGTGAAAATGGCCCCTGCGGTCTACGCTATTGAGTACTTGGATGCCAGTGAGCAGTGGGTGAACTTTAATCCTGAACGGAAGCAGGAAGCCATTAACATGATTGAAAAAGGTATGCAGGAAAAAGAAAGAAAAAAAAGAAGAAAAAACCCAAAAAACAAAACCAAACCAAAACCAAAGACCAATCCACATGGTCTTTGTTATCCTTTTGCACTGCACACTAATCGTTGCTATTTGCCAAAGGAGCGAGTATTGTCTTGACACAGCCGTGCAGAAATGCCTCTGACAATCTGCAGACAGACAGAGAACTGGTGAGGAGGATTTAGGAGACTAATTGCTTACATCTGACATTGTACGGGACTGACATTCCCAGTTCACCCTCTCTCTTGCCTGATTTAGAAGCAGAAAGTAAAATCTGAGCTGATCAATGTTGCTCTTCAGAGTAAATGGGCAGCAAAGGCCAGTTGTTCATTTCCTCCTAACGCAGATATGCAAAGTAGAGTAATAATGTCCTAAAAATGCTTATTTCTCCTCATAGTTCCTAGACAGTGCTTAGGATGGCCAGCTGGGATGTAGACATCTCTGCTGGAGATGTCTGTAGTTGGCAAGAGGTGTATCACTAAGGAAACTCCCAATGGTAATCATGATATTGACACTCTCTCCTCCACATTCCTATATTCATTACATGAGCTAGAATGACTCCAACAGCCTTGGACCAACCCAGGGAGTGAGTTCCCTTAGGGAGAGGAGAGCTGCGAGGCTGCTTCTTAAAAAGCCCACTCCAAGATGTGGCCCAAACCTGGCGTTAGATGTCCAGCAAAGCCAGTGCTGCAGCACAGAAGTGGAGGTGGTCCAGCTCACAGGCACTAACACAGAGCCCAAGAGTTACCAGTGCTGTAGCAGGCGCAGCTGACCTTTCTGACTGTAGTGGTGTGTGCATGGCGTAAAGCAATGTAATGCACCTGTCTTCACGATTGTCAGACAACGTGACACACATTTCCTCAGTGAACAGTAAGGGTATAAATATTTAAAACATGCTACCAGTTGCTGAATTGGAAGTCTTTGCCTATTTGTCTAAAATTGCCTCAAGTGACATGAGATCCTGCTGACAAGTATTTGGTGTTATCAGCAGCATTTAGTGCCTGTATTATGCTTTTATCAATTCTTATCGAAGTTCACCAGGATAGAAAATGAGTTGTGTGGCTATGGTATAGACTTTGTCAAGATAATAGCAGTCAAGTACAGAGGCCACAACTCATGATTTCTAAGCCTATGTCTGACCGAAGAGATACGGTCTTGTATATTTTTTGATTCCATGCACCATAAAGTCAATGGTTTGAAAAGTTGTCAGCAATGGGAAATACCTTTCCCAAGATTCATTATACAGAAAATGCTTTGTAACTAGATACCCGCAGTTTTCAGGTTATTGTCATGGCTCAATTAAGTCAAACAAGACAGATTGCCTTCTAAGCCTAGTGCTTTTTCTGTGCCAAAAGCCTGCTGACCCAGTCACTTCCTCCTGAATGTACCCATCAACGCCTCCATCTACTCTTCCACTAGTCAATACCAAACATGTACACGTTAATACAAGTGATGTATGAAAATGCCCAAGAAATATGTGTATTCTCTGAACAGTTATGTGCTGTCCCATTCACACAGGTTATACTAGACTGCTTGAGTTTCAGAAGGTGGATGGTTCCTATGGAGCATTTAAAAAAACCCCTAGTAGCGTATGGTAAGTGTATATTTCACACTTCTGATTTTTGTTTAGGTTTTTTGTTTGTTTGTTTATTTGTTTCTCAGATACCTCTAGTTCATTTGATGCATCAGGAGTTTTTTTTGGGGAGATGGATTTTCAAAATCTGGTGGGTATGGTGTTGCCTATGTGATTTTGTCATGGATGTCAGCCATGTAAGTCTCTGAGCACGTTTAGTCCTTGATGAAGGAGATTTATAGCGGGCCACTGATTGTTTTGCATTTGCCACAGAGTAGAAATGTTAATGCTGATGTTGAATGATGTCTCACTAATTCCAGTGCACTGTATTGAATATGAATCCATGTACAAAATTAGTATGTTTCTTTTCCTGTCAATATACTCTTCTATAAATATATGCCAGCACAAGTTTGGATTTTTTTTTTTTTTTTTTTGTGCAGGTTAACTGCATTTGTTGTTAAGGTACTCACAAGGAGCAGAGAATACATTAGTATCCAAGACAGTCACATACGCAATTCAATTTCCTACTTGATTAATCAACAGCAGGCAGATGATTCGTTCCATGACTATCACCCAGTATTTGACAGGAAAATGCAGGTAGGTCATCTGTATTTAGAAGAATCTTTTGCACATTTAGGGCTCCTAGGGATTGGAAGGAATATCGTGAGTTGTTGAGTACCAAGAAATGTATGTAAAGAAAAGAAATCTGTGTTGTAAAATGAATTTGTTAAAAGGTCTGTTAAGGTCAGAGATGCATAGTTAGCACTTGACCACCTTCATCTTTTCACCCAGTCTTAGATAATTTTGCAGCTGACCTATGCCTCTAGAGCACTTGGAGAATTAATTCTGAGTGATCTTATACAAAAAAAAAAGTATTAATTTTATTAATGATCTTTATCAAATCACTAGTGAGGCTTTTACCCTAAGAAGCAGCTCAAGAACCGGCCAAAAAAGTTTTCTGACCTGTGTTCATTCTGAGATACTTCTATTTCACATTTGCTTCAGGAGCTGTGCGTGATAACTTTGTACAGAGACTTCAGTCTTCACAAGCAAACAACCTAGCTTCTCCTAATGATAAACATTTGGGGCTGAGTGAAGGAGAAAGTTGTTATCAGAGGTTGTTGATGATCCTAAGGTTATTGTTAAAGTAGAGCATGAGCCAAAAAAAAAAAAAAATCACAAAGAAGAATAGGAATGAAAATGCAGACCTTCAGGGAAAAAAGCTGAGTACACTTTGTAGTTTAGTTTATCAAGATGAGGAATAAGAACTTATCTAGTAATGGTTTATAAATACCTTTACAGGAGAAAAGTTCTATGTGCTAGAGGGCTCTTTAGACTATAGGGAGTAGCAGAGAAACAAAAGAACCAATCTACTAGCACTTGGAAATTGAAGCTATGAATATTCTAATGAGAAACCGTAGGTTTTTAACTATAAGTTAATAGAACTAAATATTTGATTACCAGCTGAAGGATGTAGTGGTTTCCTAATCTCTTAACATAGTATGATGCAAACTGCCATTGTAGAAGATATACTTTAGGTGGACGCAAGTTAGTGAGCAAAATTAAGGGTAAAACTACATAGTCTGTGGTCAGATGAAGGTCCTTGACTTCATGAAAAGTAATTTTCTAAACTTATTCATAGGAATATACATGTACATTTAACTTTTCCTTTTCATGTTTAATCTTTCAGGGTGGCATTGGGTTAGCAGAAGAGGATTTGGCTTTGACAGCTTTTGTAACGATAGCACTGCAACAGACTTTACAGGTCTACAAGTCACCTGATGTGGTAGGAAGCCTGTCTATCTTTAAGTCTAAAGGCTATTACATGATGGCATGTCCACCCTATTATCTGCAAGTACTGCAAAGGAGGAGGTAAAAGTCTGTTTATATTTGTGGTGGATAGGAAAAGATGCCACGGCCTAATGTATGACAAGGTGTTTCAGGCTATGCAGTCTATCATCAATGGCTTTAATCACTAAGCAAAAATTATTTAAAAATGTCTCTCTACTCACTACAGTGAAGTATTCTAATTTCCTAGTACTACAGTGGTAACAGTTAATAGGACTGACTGACCTTTTCACATGGATCCATTCTGTTTTCACAGGTACAAGCGATTAGAGGAGCAGTGGCTTACATGAAAAAACAACTCTCAAGAAATACCAACTGTTATTCTATAGCCATCACTGCTTATAGTCTGACGCTTGTGCAATCTGATAGTGAAGAAGCCCGGTTTGCAAAAGAAAAATTAAGAGGCTGTTCTATTTTTGATGCAGGTACTGGTAACCATTTTTCCAAATTCAGTTAGAAGGCACTTTGCCTAATTGAAGCACTTTGAGCACTCTTATATGAACAAAACAAATTCAAGTAAATTATGACAATTTAATTTTATAGAAGCATATCTGTATATGTGCAATGTACTTAATTATTTAAATTAAGTAAATATTTTAATGCTGAAAATTTAATATATAATTTGGTTAATTAATATCTAATTAATTATTATCACTATAAAGTAACAGCTTTGTGGAGTTTGGATCGTGATCTTATCAGCTGTTAGAATTGGAACAAAACTATGGTAAATAGCCATTTAACTTCTTTGCTTCCCTTGCTGCCTACCAAAGTTTCCACATCCCTAAAGTGCATTAAAAATAAAAAGTCCAAGCTAGCTGAGAAAGAAACTTTTGATGGGTAAATAGGAACGAACAACTACATATGGGAGTAGTCCAGGCTGGTTTTGTGATCAAGAGGGAAGGTGCCTTTTCCAGCCCACCTGCTTTCAAAGCCCCCTGCCAGTTCCAAGTGCTTTGTTCCAGCTCCACATCAATCACATCTTTCCCCCAACCCAGTGTGTGGCCATGGTCAATGCTAAGTCAGCTGGTTGTGTGGCTGCACTGCCACATTATTAATTTCTCCCGATTTGTTTGATAAATAAGTTATAGGTTAATAGCCATAGTTTAAGCATAGAGAATATGCTTCTCCTTAATCATGGCTGAACTTATAGGCATAATTAATACTTTTCTCTCTTGGGGACCACCAGGCACAATGATACCACTCCATCAGATGGACATGGCTGTGCAATGGGATCATTAGACTACGATGGTTGTATAAGTCAAAATTGAAAATTGTGGTTTTCATTTTCCATTATCTCTGCTTCCCAACTGATTTGTTGCTCTCATGACAACATCTGTGTCTTGTGGTTCCTCAGCACTATGACATGAAATATCTACTGTGTAGAACAATAGTCTTTTTTGGAAAATGTCTTTACCAAGGGGATTCAAGACTGAGTTATTCTTGCAGCAAAGCAGCAGCGCTCCTGGGGAAATGGCAACAATGCAGTCTCAGTGGAAACCACTGCTTATGCATTGCTTCAAACTTTGCTCCTGGAAGACATAGAGTACGCAAGGCCAATTGCTACATGGCTGACAGAAAAAAGGAACTACGGTGGAGGATACTGCTCTACACAGGTGCCTGACCAACAGTCTGGGTAGAGCTTCAGGGGGAGGGAAGAAAATGGAAACCCCATAAAAGCTTACTACTTCAGATTTGAAAGCATCAGAACAGTTAATGTTGAACTTCTGCGATGTAAGAAGCACTAAAGATTTTGGCTCATTAATGAAAAATGTGCCCAAATAAAATGGTTATAAGCCAGCAAGGATTGTTTGTGTTTATGAAAACTTATTATAATCGAAGGTCAGAGCTGCAGTGGTTTTAGGATTTTAATGCTAAAAGAAGCTGGGAAATTAATGGAATAGTCCATACAGTTAGGAATAGGCAGATACAGGAGAACTACAAAGCAGCAAAAAAAGATAAAACTGAAGAATAGCTCCAGGTGACCGATCATGTCATCTTACATATTGTTGAAATATCCTGTCATAATTGTTAGGTTTTTTGTATTTCTTTCTCACCTAGGACACAGTGGTGGCCTTGGAAGCTCTGTCAGCCTATAGCATACAGACATTGAACACTGCTTCCACAAACCTGACTGTACAACTGGGAACACCTGGAAGACAAAAAGACTTCAGTATTACTCTGACTGGTACTGATGACGCGGTTCAGAAGCAGCTAGAGGTACACAACCATCCATTGTTTCAGGCTTTGTTTCTTCAAACAGGACAAACATTGCATCATCCGGCCAAGGTTTTCTCATGTTAACCAAACATGACGTAGCTGGTTTATAGTATTTTTCTAATAATTTAATCTCTAAAACAAAATAATCTTTTTAAAGAAAAAAAAAAAAAAACCACAACAGATGCTTAGCAGTACACTTTAGAGGTGCTTTTGTGCCTCTTCAGGGACTTTGGTGACAGGAGTCTCCCCCAGTAGTGAATAACAGCCAGGACCCCGAATCTTGCTAAGGAATTAGAAAGAAGGGAAATATTTCCCAGTGTGTTTGGGACCTGTGAAAATGTCAAGTCCAAACTGCAGAGGAGAGAGTGAAGTTGGGAAAATATGTATCCTGGGCCCCAGAATGGCAGAGTAAGATGCACCAGCCCAGCACATTAAAAGTCTTCTGAGACCTGAGGTTTTGTAACTCCTCCCGTAGCTAAAGGTTTTCCCTACCCCAGTTCGGAGAGGTAAAGGCACAGAATACTGTCAAGATCACAGGAAAACAATAAATCAAATGCTGAGCAAAGACTAAATCTCTTTTTCTTTCCCTCCCCCTCCTTGGTTTCCAGTTTGAACTTGGAAGAAAACTTGAAGTGTCTGTACACGGCAGAGGAAATGGGACAATGAGTGTAAGCTATAAATCAGAAAATCAGAGTCCAACTGGACTTTTTTTAATCCTTTTTTGAAAACAGTGAGAAATCATTTACCATGCCTTCATCCTTTGTGTTCCTACCCCCAGATTTCTGAAATTTGAGGCCTACAGACTGCCCTGGTGGGTAGTCAATTTTTCCTGGGTTTAACTTTAAGTCCATGAAATGTCAGTGCTGATAGAAGCAGCTGGAGTTTGTAAGACTGCTTTGTGGTTGGGAATGGAGAGTTACCTCTAAGGTCCCTCACCATTTATGATTTGCACATGGGACTTCTCCTGCTTGTACCCATGACCCCTATGCAACTGGAGTTTGTGCCTCTGGGAGACCGGTGTTGCTCTCCACACACTCATGTGCCATCAGCATTTGCTGAATTCCTGTATGTATAAATCCCTTGTCATTTAAATGATGGTTTCAGTAGTTTGCCGTTTGTGTGCTCATCTTAGATATTGAAAGTGTACCAGTCTTCTGAGCTGAAGAACAACATGTGCAATGATTTGACTTTGACGGTGGAAATGGAAGGGAGCATTAAGTATGCCGGTGAGTGAGAAGGGAAGTGGCTGGGTCTCAAAGGTGGCAGGTTTGGCCAGCTGCTAATGATACTTAATGGCTTTCCAGCCTTGGAAAGCGGGAATAGATGAATGAAACAAGGCAAGAGAGAGGCCTTTGAACTCTGCCCAGCTATTGTTTCATTCAGCTCATTAATATTTTTGAATAGTTTAATGACTATTCAAGTGACTGTAGGTACAGCGGGTACCTAACAGATACACAGGTACCATTAGTAACTCTGTTACTGGAGAGCAAGGTAAACTCCCTTCACGGTGTTCCTGGCTGCCATAAGGGGAAAGCCCAGCTCAATTACCTGGCTAATAAGGGACCTACTATGTGTCCTTAAAAATTCTTTGGGACAGATCTGCCACAGGTTTTTCATGCGAGCGAGACTGTGTTTTCCATCCCCCAAAGTGTGCATTCATCACCCTCTCTGCTGATGTCTGTTTGAATACCCAACTTTTGGAAGCAGGGATTGTCCTTTACATATTTATGCACAGCCTAAACCCCATTCTTAGCTAGATCTGTTGGTTGTTCTTACTATAATTAACTCTAAAATGTTAACTCTGAATGAATTAGAAATACTGCAGTGGTGTACCACAAACTTTCATAAAATCCATAGATGGCATGACTACCCACTGGTACTTACCAACATACAAAAAAAAGATAAATTCCCAAATTTACAAATGAGGGTAAAATGCCAAATTACCAAGTCCTCAGTCAAATCTGTGCATGGCTGATCATGTCTGTCATCTCCAGAAGCTGCATACTCTGACGAAATCGATGATTATGAGGAGATAATTGCTGCAGAAAAAAGCACATTTGAGCCACTGTCTGAAATAGAGTGGTTTGATATCCACAGCAGAAGGAAAAGGGATGTGGTCTCTCCCAATAAAGCAGAATTGCTGCAGTACAAAGTCTGTGTCAGGTAAGTCTGCAAGATCAGCTCTTCACTAGAAAATGCATTCTTTTTTGTTTGTAATTCTTCTCGGCCACCTTCCTTATATCCACAAGGTTGGCACACAGCCTGGTGATCTTCTCTGAGTATGCATACACTGTAAGCCTGCGAGCTCTGTACCATGGCAAGAGAAAAGGTTTCCACAGAATGTATTAGGTTTAGGTGGTTCGCACAGACCTCATACAGCTATTGCACATTCTGCCCCATCAAACTCTGGGCAGACTCTGAAGCACCTGGATGGCTAATGCTTTGAAAGGAGTCTTTCATTAAAGAAAGTAAATACAATTGGAACACAGTAACAACACATTTAGAGTTTCATTGCTTACTGGAGATACGCTATTACTTTCTTCATAGTCATGTTCTGGCCTCATAAAAAAGAAAAAAGTCTACTACTCTTGTGGGGAAGAGAGGAGGCAGAAGGGACATCTTGTTGTGATGATCAAGAAGCAGGCAAGGGTAGAGCTAGTGAGAAAGAAATCCTCCCATGCAGAATAATGCTGAAACTGCTTGTGCTCTCTTTCACAATCTGGCAAGGGTTGCAGATGCACAAAGTGGTGGCTGCCCAGAGTTCTCCTTCTAGAAAGGTGCTGGGTGGCAGAGGCAGGTCATGCTCCCCAACAGAATTTAGCCTTCCCACTGACTTCTGACAAAGCCTCCGAGGCAGTGGTCTTTATCCCCACTCCCAGGCAGCAGCATGAACAATAGCAGGGGAGGGCTGGAGCTACCCTAACTCCCAGATTTCACTCCCCCTAGTCAAACATGTATTCTGTGAATTGTGTGCTGGCTGAAGCACCATTTTCCCCACTAATTGCTCTGTAACATTTATCAACTATCATATCCACTGTTCTGCAGAATATTGCTGAGCGTTAGGGTGAAGTTTAAACAATAATGTGAGAAGCTCGCTTTCTTGTAGTTAAGACACAGGAGAAAAACTGAAGGTACTGCCTACATCATCATACTTCTTTCCCGCACCATGGTACCTCCCTTATGGGTAAAGGAGGGTGTCAAATTAAAAATTTCTGAAGTATCACTAAGTGTATGCAGAATATCTTATGGCAAGCCACCCTATGTGAGTGCAGAACAACTTCATTTTCCAGCAATGACACAACTACCTGATTTTTGAGAAGGTAGAAGCAGAAAAGACTGGAAGTCCAAAATATATGGCTAATAATGGATAGTTAGAGCAATGAGGACTTTTGTCTTGGACAGCAAAGGTGATGTAAACTTGACTTTCTCCATGAAGAATTTAGATGATAAACTCATTTCCTGTCTCCACTCTCCAGGTAATACAGAACAGACGCTTTGTCAGTGCTGTTTACCTTCCCTATCTTCAACAGTTTTTTTATGGTGGAATGAACTGCCCTTTGAAGGTGATTGCTTCTGCCTATAAAGCAAGCCTAGATGACAAGCTCAGGCAAGACAGCTGGGGTTTGGATCACCATTTGACTAGTTTAGATTACTAATTTTGCCTCATGATTCTTAATGAGGTTAGCAGCCAATTTTGAAATTAAAATCCACTTTGTTAAGTTAAATGGAGCGGAATGTTTTGTTTCACCATTAGCAAGCCTGAAGAGCCAAACTTTTCAAAGCAAGCTGGCAGTTCAGTGCAGATGTTCACTGCTGACGGTCTCCCCTATAAAGGTCCACAGGTTCCAATGCACCAAAGATGTCCCTGGTTGATCTCACTCTGCTGAGTGGCTTGGAGCCTGACACAAAGGAACTCGATCAGGTTAGAAACCCACTTTTCTGTGTAATCTTTTATAGCCTTTTCTATTGAAAATTTGTCTTTTGAAATCTTTCCAAAGTCTACAGAATAAAAAAGAGAAAACATATTTTGGATAAATATATTTTCATTATTCTTGTTCTGATAAAATATTTGCTGACTATATACAAGAAATGGAAAGCTTGTGGTGAACAGAGCTTAGCCTTCTTAGTCTCTTGTAATAGAAATCAGGGCAAGGCTCAGCACGGCACTTAAATCCGTGCCTGCCCTTAATACATGTTGCTATCCCCACTGGCACTGTTGTCTTGCAACATGCCGGGACAGTGTCCCCTGTGCTTGCAGGGGGGAAGGCAAGCACATCTTTCAGAGGTAGTTGCTGGCAGGGCACCATGACAAGGAGATGGGTCGCACCTCTCTGCAAAGGTGGCTACAGAGTTTTGGGTTCTGGAACCTGCTTAGCTGGGGGAGGTTTGCCCAGGTTGATGCTCTCAGGGACTGTCTGCTTTAGGCAAGAAGAAAGAGGCCAGAACAAAGCAAACAGCTGAACAAAGTAAATGAGAATATAGAGGGTGGTAACAAAGGTGTTCCTGTTCGGCTAGGGTTTTATTCTGATGTTTTTTGTTTGCTTTCCTGCAGTTGGTGATGTCTTCAGACCAGTACATTGAGCACTATGAGTACAAGAAAGGAAGGGTTTTGCTCTATTTTGGTGAGGTAAGTGAACCCAATCATTTTTCCAGTCTCTGTCATTTCAGACAGCATATATAGACTTCCTTTTAAACCTAGTCATAGTTTTTCCACACTCAGTTGCCTTCCTGTGATTTATGTCATATGTTGTTGAACACCTCAGATGAAAGAGGGCAGAGGGGAAGAAGGGAAACATGCACCTTCATCCTCGACCTTTCTGAGTTCCAGGAGATGTATTCCATGTTTGGGCTTTGGCTCCCCCCTAAAAAGAGAAATCCTCTCTAGCCAGAAGATGTTTTTCATCCAAGATTAACAAAATGTTAACTGCTGGTCCTGTAAATTCCACATGGACACCTTGTATGTGAAGTTCAGTATTTCTGAACCAAGATCCATATAGGGACAAACAAATGTAAACATTGAAACCCCTAGTTTCTTTGTGCATTTCCCCATATTTTGTATAATGACTGCACCCTACACCCACCCGAGTTGCTTCACCTCCACAGGCAAAGCAGGAGTGTCCCTGTGGAAAGCACACATAGGGCAATGACTTTTTAAAATATAAGGCTATAGGCAAATGAAAAAATGTAAACGTTATTGCCGCTATGTGTGTCCTAGATAATCTGTATATGTAACATAGGTCAAAAACTGCCCCAGACTTTAGCATTTTACTAAGGAAAGTGTATACACTGGCAGCCACTGGTACAGCGTAGGCTGTGAGCATATATTACACCCTTTAATTATACCCGTGCAGGTGGCTTTAGGCAAAAGCTGAAAAGTAAACCCCAAAGTAGTGATGACATGAGTCTGGATCAGAAAGTCTCAGGCAGAAAAGACCTGCACACATCTCACAGAACTGCCTTTACCAGGCTTAGCTCGTCCACAACATCTCCCGATAAAATCATGGAAGGAAATGCCTTCTTCAAGTTGAGGCTACAGCTATCAGGATTAACTCACCTATGCCATCAGAAACAAGGATTCAATAGCTAGTACAGGCACAAATGAATAAGGAACTGACTGGGGAGAGTTAGTTTACTCAACATAACTATTGTTCCTTTTTCCTCCAGCTCACAAGCGGACCAGACCCGGATTGTATATCATTTGGGGCAAAGCAAATCAATCCCATGGGATTGGTTCAGCCAGGAAATGCCATCCTTTATGATTTTTACAACCCTGGTAAGGGCACAGGAAAATGATATGTAGCCGATTGAAAAATAGACACTCAAGAACAGCTCTAGTCTACAGAATGATGGTTTGGATGTAGTGTGTGAAATGACATTATTTTGTTGAGTGTTAAAATAACCTGCCTCTAATACTGTCTTCTACTACCATGGCTTAAGACCATCTAAATAGAGATCCTCTCAGGAAAGGTCTGTTACTGCAAATGGACTGAAAACAAAAACTTTAACACTTGTGGATTTTTAAATCAGGTTTTCCGAGTTCCTGTTTCTCATGGCGCTTTTAAGCATGTTCCACTCACATTGTCTTTTTGGTCAGGCTGTCTTTCTAGGCATCTAAGAGAGAAGACCTTAGAGGTTTGGGTTATGTACTGTGCTTGCTGGAGGAACCAGTCTCTCCTCCATTCAAAGGAAGTTAAATGAAAATCATCCCCATTTGCCAGAGTTATATAAGCAGTATTTGAAAATTAGGTCAAGTCTCTACTTTTCCTGAAGCTGAGAGATCCAAGACAGTTTAAACTAGGTTTGTTTAAACCACTAACTATTGGTGATCCTATCTCTCTCTTCTGAAACAGCACAGTTCTCACTTGCAGCTCTATGGTCTAAAGATGCTTTTAAGATGAATGCTTTTCAGAGGAAACACCAACAAAAAACCCTCACCCAAAAAACCAAAACCAAAACAAGGGGAGAGTACAACTTTAAAAGAAAATTTCCAGACAAAAAAACCCAAAACCCAAACTGAGCAAAACAAAGAAACAGGAAGGGGGGTGGGGGGTGGTGAGAACCAAAAAACAAAACAAAAAAACAACCAAACCCCAAATAAACCAAAAGCAACAACACAGGTTGTTGCCCAGCTGAAAGGCAAGGTGATGCCCATACTCTAAGTGCCTAGGCTATAGGTCTTTGTGGACTGCTGATGCGCCCCTTAGTGCTCTGATTTCCCTGGACCAGGCAAAAGTTAAGCTGCAAATGTTGTTTCCACTGCATAGGCTTTTCCACCTGAGTTTTCTGAGACAAGCCATTTTATTTCTTCTTCACAGACAGAAAGTGCAGCGTGTCCTACAGTGCTCCCATGCATAGCGCCATGCTTTCAAAGTTGTGCCACGCCAGTGTTTGCCAGTGTGCAGAAGGTAAGAAATGATTAAATAGACTGGTCTAAAAGAAGACAGTTACTTCTACAAACAATTAACATAAGAACTGTGAAGCCCAGGAAGGACCATTACAATTATCCTAATGCATAATACAGGACACAAAGCATCCTCTAGTATGTTCAGTACTGAACTGAAAAAAAATTTAAGATATCCAGGATTTATTTTATAGTTGAGTGCAATGTATATATACATGTGCATACATACATAAAAGACCTCCACCATACCCCTAAGAAAGTTGTTCTGCTGTTTTATTCTATTCTCTGTAAATATTTCCTAATTTCCTAAATATCCATTCATTCAGAGACAGATATATCATTTATTTTCCTCACTCTAGGTCCCTGCCCAAAACAAAGATCAACTTTCAGTAAAGCCGTAACACAAACCACACGCCTCAGTTTTGTCTGCTACTACCCTGTTTCAGATTATGGTAAGGCATGAAAGACAACTGTTGATTTTGTTTAAACATAGTTCTTTTTAACAAGGATACATTTGTAGATTTATACGGCCAGACCTCTCCTGAAATGGGTAGGGTTTCTCTATCTGGCCTGGAGGCTGAGATGAAACAAAGCCGTGTGCTATCGCAGTCATCAAAGGGAAAAATAAAGGCCTCAGAAAGATGCTGGGGGATGCTGGGGGAAGGAAGCGCAGACAACATAATGTCACATGCTTTAGACCAGGGGTGTGAGTGCCACCATCCCCACCATCCCTAATGTTACAGGACGGAGATAAAGATCAGGCTCTGCATGCTACGCCATCGCTCAGCAGCTCCTTCTGCAGAGCCAGGCAACAATTTTCCCCTTTGTTAATTTGCCTTCCTGGCCTCCTCTTTGAATGGGAAGTTGGAAGAGCTACTGAAGGAAAACTGATTCAGCAGCTTTGCTAGGTGAGATGCTAACAGAAGGACAGGGAAAAAAATGAAAACCTAATCATATAGGATCTTCTTTTAAGAAAAATACAAACAGGAATAAAAATCTAGAGGTCGTTGATCAATACCTGAGTTTCTAAAAGCATATCAGGAATACAGGATTACTACCCTGTTATCTTTCATACCCTCGTAATTTATGAATAGATGGTACACCAGCATCTGCATAAACATCTGGTAAAAGCATACCTATTTTTCAGGTTTGGGATGAAATCTTTTATTTCCATCTGACTTCACACAGTTGTTGTCTGTTGCAGTGTACGAGGTGGAGGTCCTCAATAGTACACAGAAGAATGTTTTTGATTACTATGAGGCTAAAATCCACAGAATCCTTAAAGCCAGTAAGTATCCAAATGTTTGGCTCCTTTCATGGACCTGTAGGAAAACTGGGTTGATTGAACGTTAGCCGGTATGAACATGCAGATGCCTTCTCTTGCTGTAGAAAGTAGGGTCAGAGATACTTCTATACTAGGCTTGCAAGAAGCCTGATTTCTTGCAAGGCTCATTTTGTGCAGCTACCTCACTGTTCAGTTCAGCTCAGGGGTAGTTGTTGGCTTTGGTTCACATTCAGAGCACAGGAGCATCAATCCTTTCAGACTAAACTAAACCAGAAGACTTATTCCAGCTGCATTTGGTCTATGGCTCTGAACTGGAGCTAGTCTAAGGTAAACCCTCCAAAAACATGCATAGAGTGAATATTAGATTTTCTGTATCGTATAGTTCACATAAAGTCTATAAAAGACTACTGTTATTGATCCACAATTTTTTTCTACTGTACACATATGCACTGACCTCTGTTTTGATACTAGATGAAGCTCTGAAGTGCTTGTTACTCTAGTAAATTATCAAGCACTTGCAATCCTTATGGAACAGGCTAAAAGTTGTCCACGATGACTTGTCTGAAGTCAGGTGAACACAGGAAAACCTCAAGAACTTCAGTTTAGTAATGGTGATAGAAAGGCTTCTTTGTTGCTATTTCTTTAGGTGCAGTGTAAAGATTTGCACTGCTCTCAGACCTTTTTCAGGCCTGCCATCCCAGCTGTCCCCAGGTGAACTTTATCAGCAGCATCAGTGAAAACTGACACTCTTCAAAGTAATTTCTGGAGAGGATGTCAGGTGAGTTCTCAGTCTTCAGCCGCTGTGGTATCATGCGGTTGACAGTTTTGAGTTTGGCAGCCAGAGATTGCCTTTAAAAAGCAACTTCAAAGATTTTGAAATCTTCCCTGTCTGAAACAGAAGAATTAACTCCCTCAGACTTTGCCCAGGGGACTGGCAATGTCACACAGTACTTTATGGCACACAACTTGTGATCTGTGCCCAATGTTCAGTTCCTGTTGGAAAATCATGTCCACACTTCGTGAGTCCAGAGACAGCATCTGTCACACCCAGGGCTTTCTGTATGCAGGGTTAATGATACCTAGTGATTACAGTACCATGCTACCTAGTGATTACAGTACCATGATTGAAAGTTTCATTAATCCCCCCAGAAAACCTACAGGATTTAGATCTAGGCCCCTGTGCATTTGTACTCACAACTAGAAAAATTTTGTTTCTTGGCAGCTGAGAGAAACATCCTTTCAACATAAAGTTGAAAGGAAGAGATGACTTCTCCCACTGCTACCTCCTTCTTTTTGATCCCTTTAAAATCCCCTTTGGTTTGTGCTATATGATGGTAGGCTTTCAGCAGGCTTGGGAAAGGCTGGGAAGAGGCATGAAGCCATGATGATGAAGAAAAAGCAAGACAGTGCATCCATATCAGCTCATGACTGAACTAAAGTTATCTTTTGTACTTTTTGTGGGTGTTTTGAGTGAAGTTGGTCTCTGTTGCTGTCACCAAGGGTAGGTGAGAATTAGCAGGATAAATTCTCGTTCTCTGGACCCATGGCATCATTTCAGTATCAATCCTTCAGAAGACAGATGGAAACACTTATTTGTGCTTGGAAGTCAGCAAAAGAGAATATCGCAGATGTTCACTCCTCAGATTACTTTGATTATTAATAGAATTAGTGCATGTGTTTTGTATGGCTAACATATATGCTGTCTTACGATTCCTTTAGGGGAATAGTATGGCCTGTGAAAACCAGCACAGAATCCTTCCCCTCCTCCCCCCCCCCCCAGTTTTTTTTTTTATTTCCTGTTATATATTCTAAAATCTGAAGTAATTGTTTCCCTTAAATTCTGCTTGGACGCTTTGGAACATTATTTTTTTTTTTAATTGGAGCTTTAGAATTGGAAATTACATAATAACCTCTTAAGGTAATAACTCAAATGCTCATGATCCTCACAGTCTGAACTGTATTAGGCCATTTGTGAAGCATATGAACCAAGAAACACCATGGTAATTTAAGCACAACAAACCCGAGCCATAACATCATCGTTTTGTCAAGTAGTTCTGACTCTTCTTTACATTCCTTGAACAAAATGAAAATGCAGTACACCATATAGCATAGGAACAATAGAAAAGTCTTGGGTTATATGAGAAAACCTTCAGTATTGTATTATTCTTTGGAAAAATGCACATGTAAAACAGCATACAATACTGAAGACTGACTTTTCCCTGGTCTGTAAGTACCGTATGTAAAATTAAAGCAAGTTTTAAGGAATAGCATAAGGTTCTTAGTGCTAGGTTTCACAGATTAGCACTCTACATCAAATTCTCTTGAATTTTATTACTGTTAAAATATTCTACTTCAGGTTTTTATTCTACTCCTAGGGTTTAATTTTAAAAACTAGACTTTCCACACTTGTAATATAATACTTTAGAGAGCAGAAGCTGCACAAACTTCTAACTGTGGAAGCTGTAGGAAGACTGTGGTATCTTACTTGTAATTTAGGCTGGTTTAACGTTGAATTTGTCACCACAGTTGTGCATGACAATTCACATTATAGTTAGAGAGTAAGCAATTAGAACATTGCTGTTATTTGATTATTTTTTTTTCCAAATGGACTTTGAAAACCATTGTTCTAGCCAAACAACACAGTATCCTCATGATACGTGGCTAGTCTGATGAATAAGCATCTCTCCAGCTCTCATGTCATTGCAGTACCTGAGTAGCTTTCTCTTCTGCCTTGGATATCCAGTTCTGTAATGGAAGTGCAGCTCTTGAATGGAAAATCTTCTGGGCCAGAATCCAGACCAGAATCTTGCTAAGTTATTTTAATGTGGAGATCACCAAGTGCATGTCCTACATATCAGCTTCAGAGGAATAGCATAAAGGCTGTATCGGTGAAGTTCAGGTCAGGTGTGCTAAGGAGAGTGAGTTTTTAATACTACCTGTTGCATTGTTGAGCCTCCAGATGCTTGAATTTAGTTTGCTAGCTCTTAAGACCACTATGAGCTTGAGCAATCTGAAATATATGATAGCATGTTTTCTTTTTCCTTCGGTTTTTCCTCCAATCTTTGAGATTTAAACAAACTCTATAAGGCCTGACTGAAAGTTCTCTATAGCAAAACAGCTCCTTTAATAACTACTGAGGAGGCCAAGACAACCAGCTGAGACAGAAATGGCTTACTCTTTGTCAGGTAATGTTAAGGTAAAGATATCCTACCGTAGCATGGTCATTTATTCCCATGTCAAGCCAGAACCCCCAAGTGAAGTATTACCTTGCCTTAGCAGTGGCATAAACGATCACAAAGGGCTGATGTGTCCTGTGGGCTATGGTTCTATTCTTTATTAGAAAAATTTGTGGGTTTTTTTCTTCTCCTGTCACAGCTACTGATGAAAGCATCCAAATAGGTTCCCACCGACAGTTCCTAACACGCTCCACGTGCAAGTTAAACATGGTCACTGGCAAACGGTACCTCCTCATGGGGAAAGATGGGGAAACTGTTGATTCCAACAACAAGTAAGTGCAATGGTTCCTGAGCAGCAGTGGCTGCTATCATGGAGCGTGAACCTCCAGAAAGCAAAGGGAGGAACAGATTTCTTAGGGATTGATTCTGCTGGCTTTTCTAACGTGCAAAGAGTACCACTCTTTGGTGGCAAAAGAGTAGCTGTGGGGAACATCTGAGCCACCCAAATCTATTGGCTCATGCATCTGTGCAGAGCCTGGTTCCCACACTTTTCAGAATCAAAATCTGGCCCTGACTCCACTGGGTTAAAAATGCACAGCTAGAAAAAGAGAAAGGCAAATGCTACACAATTCCATCTACTGCAGATGCCTTACACAACTCCTGTGTTTGCAAAAGAAATCGGTGGGACCATGGCTAAGAGCAGCTCTCAAGTTTTCTGTTATATCATGCATGCAAATAGCATATTCTTCTCATTTCTCACTGGCACACTAATGAAAAAACGGGAATTTATCTGAAAAGGAATTTAGTCTGACACCATCAAATATTCAGTGAGGAAGGCATCTTATATGATTCATTTCCCTGCACCGAACTGGAGAAAGTTAGTGCCTCTGAGAGCTTCTAGGAGGGAGACGTTTTCAATCAAATTGTGAGCGCCACTTCCTAAAACCTTGAAAAGTTCCCTCTCCCCATCTCTACATGACACCAAAGTGAGTGCTTAAGCCAGGGACTTGCTTCAACAAAGACATGCTAAAGACTGAAGGCTCCCAGCAGAGGTGTAACCTCTGAAGTCCTCTCCAGTCCAGTCATAAAATGCCAGAAGCTACACAGCTTCTAATCACAGAAAATTAGGAAACATTCTGGAGTAGTCTGCTGAAGCTAAACTCCCCTTCGCTGTGTCCCATTGGCATGCACTGGGGCATTTTGTACCACTCCAGAAAACTCTAAACTTAGTCCATGCTTACCTGGTGTCACTCAAAATACACGTACAGCCAGATTTGTCCCAGATTAGCACTGATACTTCCCAAACTTTATCGAGTTATAAGCTCAGTTAACCTACTGATGAAACTAGGTTTCAGGCAAGCTTCTTGGCTAGTATAACTCTGCCTGATCTCAGAGGTGCCTCGGTGGAGGGATGTCACGGGGATTACCTTTCCCATTGCTCCATGTCAGCAGTAACAACTCACCTCCTCTGCCTGTCCCACTTGCACCCAGGATGCAGTACTTCCTTGATGCACAAGCCTGGGTAGAGAAAATTCCGAGTGCCAGCGAGTGCCGCACCACTCTGCACCGGGAAGCCTGTGCTCACCTGCAGGACTTCATGAACATGCCTGATGGCCTCTGCCTCTTCTGAACGATCGCTCTGATCCCACAGCGTAGCTGTATGACTGTGACTCAGCTTCTTCCCGAATTTTTTCTTGCAAAACCTGCGCATCAGAATGGCACCTGAAACATTGCAGAGTTGCTTCTGTTGCTATCTGTTTCACTGATTGGAGTATCTTCTTGTAGATGTATGTGTGGGGGTAATACAATAAAAATGGCAGTTACTCTACTAGTTATTGCGTTTATTGTCCCTGTCACTGGTGAAGCGACAGCAGGAATTTCTGTTTCCCTGATCCATTATACAACAGTGCAATTATCCTGCAGAGGATCAAATGAAAAATCATTGGGCTTGCAGAGGTGATTAATTCTTGCAGTCATTGTCACTGGACACAAAAAGAGGCCAAGAAGTCTGCATGGGTCAGAAACAAGACTGGGCATTCATGAGATTAGCGAGTACAGCCAGTCTTACACTGCTGCTGAGTGAAAAGAGATACACTCATGCTTCAGCACATCAGTTAATTTCTTATTTTCATTGTGAGTCCTCAGGTAGGGGAACAGATGATCCCACTCGTACCACAGCAGGACTCCCATACGTGCTTCTGAAGCTGGAACAGGAACTGGCCCACAACAGGACTGGATGTGTCCTGTGCCTGATCCAGGAGCCGTGCACAGGCTAGTTAGTGCTGACAGCTCACTCAGGACATAGAAGTGCTTTTTAACTGCACCCTGTAATCACAAGTCTTTCAAGCTTTTCTTTTTTTTAGAGTTTAATTACTTTGCATTACTTAAAAACAAACCAAAACAAAAAACCGGACGCAACCTGTGGCTGCATTTTTCTAAAGCGCTGCTGCTTCTGCAGGTATGCAAACAGCTCTGTAGTGGAGATGCAGTATTTGTCAGGGAAAGGTAGGGGGGTTTGCTGTCACAGTTAGAAAGGCTTCCACAAATGGTAAACTAAGTTGATGATGAAACATGACCCTAAAACTCAAACCCTCTCTTTTCTTAGGATAGGAAAAAGTCTGTAGAAAACGTTTTGATAACACTGATAAGTAGATCACCTGCAAATACAGGTTTTACATCTTTCATTTGCCAGCGAAATGCCAGTTGGCCGTCATGTCTGAAGCAGACGAGCTACAACGAAAAGCTGAACAGGTCACTATCCTCAGATGCCCATACCATTGTCTTCCTGCCAGCAGCTACTGAGCACAAAAATTGGCCACCTCGACTGCTTATGTTACACTGCAGTAAAAATAAGAAGAGGTTGTATCAACAATATGATAATTAATAGGTCCATCCTGATCTGCTTAATTTGGAATCAAATGTGTACTGGATAGGAGGGAGAGCAGTGAGCCTTGTGGGGACAAGACACTAGACAGCAGCAGCACCTACCAGAACAGCTACACCACGAGAGCCTTCAGATTCATAGCAGGCAGCTGGAAAATAGAATCACAGAATCCTAGAATGGTCAGGGTTGGAAGGGACCTCTGGAGATCATCTAGTCCAATCCCCTGCTAAAACAGGTTCTCCTAGAGCAGGTTGCACAGGATCACATCCAGGTGGATTTTGAATGTCTCCAGAGGAAACTCCAGAGCCTCTCTGGGCAGTCTCTTCCAGTGCTCTGTCATCCTCAAGGTAAAGAAGTTCTTCCTCACATTCAGATGGCACTTCCCATGTTGCAGTTTGTGCCCATTGCCCCTTGTCCTGTTGCTGGGCACCACTGAAAAGAGCCTGGCCCCATCCTTCCTACACTCACCCTTAAGATGTTTGTGTGCATTGAGAAGGCCCCCTCTCAGTCGTCTCTCCTCTAGATCAAGCAAGCCCAGCTCTCCCCGCCTTTCCTCAGAAGAAGGGAGATGCTTATTGTATATAAGACCTGCACCGCCGCATAATGACATCTGCAAAGGAGGATAAGAAACTTCCTGATGGTGCAAGACAGATACTTTGATTAATATAGAAAAAAATTTTTCCCTTGAGGATTGCCCCAGCTTTCAGATCTAGGAAATATGACTGTAATATCTGGACATATATTCTCCTCCTTTTGTTACAGAGCTTGTAGAAATGTCAGTTTTATGGCAAAATCCAGCTGAGGTCAGTAAAGCAAGCGCTGATTTCTACTCATATAAGGTAAAGAATAGGCTGTTCCACTGATATACCAATTATCCAGTAATTCTGCTAATAGTTATAAGGAATACCTCTAAGGTTAGGGGCCAAATTCTTCTTTCTGCTCCACAGGACTTAAATTAAATACCAGTACCTGACACTTTTGCTGTGTTGCATACATCAAGAGCTCAGAGGTTCTTGCTTAGCAGACAAATCACCAAATAATTGCTACACTCAAGACTGTAAAATGTGGTGAAAGCATCATTAAAATTTAATTTTAAGTCTAACATGCATTTTACATATTTTATTCCATTTTTATATATTTTCTTCCATTTAACTTGGAGATGAGTCTAAACTGAAACTGCTTAGTGCCTGAACCTTGCAAATGCAGTCTCCAAATGTGGAAACTATGTGTGATTATTAAACTATTTTTATTTTTATTTTTGGTACAGAGGACCCAAGCATGCTTCTCCTTTAATTCTGGTAATCTGGAACCTCTTGCTTCCCAGGAAGCCTGGGAAATGTCTCTGCCCAAGGAGCTAGTGTAGAACAGTCTCTATCCCTCCTTACTTCTCTGCCCCGAACTCTTAAGCATATTTATAGGGAAAGGGAAGACAATGGTGGAATTATTCTTTGCTGCCAAGGTTGTTAGTGTTTGTAGGTAGCGCAGCTGAAGACCTGCTGGAGACTCAGCCAGCACCATGGAGGCCTGCCTGAGCGCTTCAGAAGCATTCCTCTCGCCCTGTGCTGCCACAACCTGCAAAGTAAGAGACATGGAAATGGCACTGTGATGGTGTCCATAGTGGGGGAAAATTCATCTTTACAATGAGGAGAAAACAAACAGGCACTTGGATGCCTGGGACAAGAATACAAGAGCTTGGGGGCTGACATTGCCATGGGTCTCACCTTAGCTCTTGTCTCTCGAGCAGCCTCTGCTTCAGCTGCCATTGCCCTCTGCATGGCCACAGGAATCCTGACATCTTTGATCTCCACACGGGCCACTTTGATTCCCCACTGCTCCGTAGCGCTGTTGAGGATAGCCTTAGGGACAAACACACAACCCACCAGGAAGAGCACAGTGCTGGCAGAGAGAAAACCCCGCGCCGCACCCTGCTGCTTGGGCAGAAGGAAGGGCAGCACGCAGACCTGCCCCAGAGAAAGACGGGGCCCTCCAGGGGCACTAACACCCAACGCGCTGCACGTACAGCGGGTACCGCAGCCTTGTGAAACTCCTGTCGATCAACACTGGTGTTCTCCTGTGTGGCTTCTCTACTGCCTCCTAAGCAACGATCCCTGCCTTTTCTTTAGGGGGCCACTTTCCACACTTCACCCTTTTACAAAGTAAACTTTACAAAGTAAACAAAGGGAACTTCCTACAACAGCGCGACACTGTGAAAGCACGTCAGAGCACACCGTGGGTGAAAGACAGCGCACAGCGCTGCACGCTCCTCTGTGCTCAGGCTCCTGGGCACTACTGCAATTCACGTCACCACCGTGCCCCTGGCTCTGCCCGCAGCCGCTCTCCTGGCTGCAGAGGGGCACAGTCTGTCCTGGATTCCACTACGCCTCGTCTCTGACTGACAAGAGTAAATCAGTTGTTGGACTTCTTCTCTGCTCCCTCCTTGGCTGTGAAATAAAACCCCCAGACAGATGGCATTTCAAAGTGTAAAGGAACTCAGTTCTGCACTCTTAGTTGTTATGACAGGAGATACAAGCCTTGCCTCCGTTAAACCTCAGTCAAGGGTCTGCTCAAGACAGAGCTTCCCATGAACAGCAGGCTTCCTCACCACTTGCAGTGGCCTCTGTGGAAAGATTAAAGTAATTTATTCAAGTAACTGGATAATTTCAGAATCTTAGCTGCCTTTTGGTAGGAAATAACCTTTCTACAAGAACCTGGGGAAATACCTTTAGAATAACTCTTTCTGACTTTAAAAATTAAGACGATAAGTGAAAAGAAAACATGAAGGAAAATTTTGTTATCGTTGTTGAAGAAAAAAAAGAGATTATTCCTAATTTGCTACTCCTCAGAACATGTCTCCATGCTGCTCAGTGAATTTTGAGAGCCAGATTTACCTGAATACTGTGCGCGATCTCCTCACGACCTGCCAGGAGCTGAGCCAAGCTCTGTGTACCCAGCACACCTCTCAGGGTGCTCTGTGCCACGAGGAAGGTAGCTGAGTGGACATCAGTGACGTTGGCGACTGCGCTGACAGCACTGTGGATCCTGTAGCATACCACCCCATCGACCTGGGCAGTAACGGCATCTTTCGTGAGAATCTGCATTCCAGAAACATATAGAATTAAAGAAGGGAAATAATTTGTTTTCCCCTTAGTGAAACAAAGGCCCTGGTAAATCAAGGAAGCTAAGAATTTCTTTTGGTTTCTTTGACATTCCCCTGAGAAATTACTTCAAAGAAGCTATACAGCATCACTACAGTTTAAACTGGGGCAAAATAGCATACATGGCCTTTAAACAAACTGTTTCAATGGTAAGTGAATATCATAACTTGAATTAATTTTTTCTGTAATAATAGATTATGATTACCCTTTTCCTTTCTTGTAGAAAGGGCCATTAATAATTTTATACACTGCATGCAGTTTGGAAGATCTGCACTACTTCCCCCTAAACAAAGTATTTCTAAGAAACACCAGCAAATCAAAACAAAAATGAAAAGCAAAGTGCAAGAAATTGTGAGAAGAAACTCTGAAAAAATATTTTAAGTATTCATAGAGGAGTTGTGTTATCTTTTGCCAGACAAGTCCCCATGCCTCAGCAGGCAGCTGGCCTCAGTGGAGCACTGATGATGTTCCACTGTCTCCTCCCTCCTTAGCATCTGCCGCCTGCAAACCAATGTTTCACGGGAGCCCTGCCAGCAGCTGCAGAAGCCACAGCAAAAGCTGCTAGACCTTGTACAGCACAAGTACTGCAACCGTCTTCCTTCCAGACTCCTGTTTCAGGGGAGCCATTTTTCATTCCACAACATGCACCCGTGCAACCTGCACTCTGAGGAAAGGCTCTTTGTGATTACGGAAAGGTAATGGTCCAGGGAACAGCTCTGGAGGCAATCGCAAGGGGCAACCCTGGGGGCCAAAGGGGTCCTGGGGCCATCTCTTCCCTCTCTGCTCTTCGTGTAAGGATGGGGACAGCAGTGCCAGCTCCATGAGTAGAAGCATTGTACTGCAGTGGGGCTGGGGCAACATGGAGTGAAAAGTTGATCAGGAGGATGGGAACTGCTCAGCAACTGATTCTTCAGATTAAATTCTTCAGTCAATGTCTGTCAGTATCATGCCTACAGATACGCCCCTCCATTCCTGCTCGGATATGAGTTTAGTGGATGGTTGCCTGCTAATTCATGTTAATTTAAGGAGATTTGTTACCCCTATGTAATTTGCCTTCTCAGAAGCACAGAGTACGTGTACCTTCAAGCAGCAGCTACATCAGTGAAGGCTTTTTGGAATGGTGAGCTGCACGTCAGACCCAATTCTATTAGGACATTAATTTCTGAAATTTTTTAGCCTCTCCTCTCTTGTCCTCTCTGTTTCCCATTTGCAATTCTGCCTCCCCTCCCCCTTATCATTTATCTCACAGTTCTGAATATTAGCAAAAGGAGTTTGCTTGGCCTGCAATGATGTGTCTGCAGGTTTTCATAAGCAGAAGTTTTGTAAACAGTTTGGAAGCCAGAAGATACAGCAAGTAAGCTAAATTCTATATTGTAGCTCACAGCTGCAAGGCTATAAAACACCTGCATTGTTTTTGATCGTGCCATGAATCCACTCTACCTTTTATTTCTTAGATGGCTGCCAGAGAATAGTTACCTCTTGTGGAGGAATGTTACAGGTAACCATTCTAAGATCAACCTTGATAAACGTATCTGTACACGGAAGTATGAGGATCATACCTGAAAAATAAAAATAATTAGATGAAAAACCTCTGAAAGCTAAGTCTAGAACCAGGTATCCTGTACAAAGCAATCAGAAATACCCACAGGGTGGGGAATGAACCCACCTTATTACTACAGCTGTCCTTTCTGCTACAGGAGGTGACAACAGTAAGGTTTTGCTTTTTCAAATAACAGGGAAATGCAGATACCTGCAAACAATCTGAATTTATTAGAGCTTAATGACCTCGGGCTCCGGACTGGTAATGGGCAGATTGCAGGTCTGGTCTCAAATCTACCATGAGACTTTTGGCAAAAATTCCTTCCATGCCTTTCTTTAGTTTCCCCTTATTAAATCATAAGCCATCTGTGGTACCGTATGTGGGTCCCCAGGAAAGACACCGCTGAGGTCCAGATTCCTGCACCACCTGTAGGCTCCCACATGAGGAACGTTGTCCCAGGGTCTGATACATCCTGTGAAGGAGTCCCCGACATAAGAGACGGACACTTGACACAACTATTCCTCTAATCTCAGCACCTTGCTCAGGTGCCCAGAGCCACACAGAAGAGCTCTGCACCTGCCCTAGCCGCTTTTGGGACCACATGGCTGTTACTCAAGAGGAAGGACAGTACCTGAAAAGGACTTTTTCCTCTTATTTCGACTTCCAGTGTCCCCAGTTTCATTGCACAGAGGTGGTAACTGCACCAGTGCAAATACCTCATGCTGTTGGGTTTGGCTTGTATTTGTGATTTGCAGCCTGATCCTAGGTGACGGTAACAAACTCTGGATAGATGCTGAGTGTCCCTGCCCTGGCGCATTTACCACTTTCAGAGCAGCAGACAGCTAAAGAACTGGCAGCAACAGGTAGTGTTGGAAGTGAGGTAGAGGGAAAGTGGCCACAGTCACTCCAAAAAGTCTGTGGCAGACCTGAAGACTGAATTTAAACCTTCCTGTCCTGCACCAGTGTCTGCAGCATGAGCTTAACCTGTTGTTGTCCAATCTACTCAGCAGCAAATCCACACCTGGTATCAAGGTCCTCAACCTTCTGTGTTGTGGTGTGACAAGCGGTGGGCTTTATCTTCTCTTCAGAAAAACAAACACCCTGCAGGTAAAAGAGCTGCAGTGGAGAGGACCATCTCATCCCCCTCGTGCTACGAAGAAGGATTTATTTCATGGACCTGTGCAATTCTCTATGTGGTTAGAGTGCATCATACTTAAATAAAAGCAGTGCATCATAACAGGAGTAAAACTGCATGCATTCACCTGGTCCCTTTGCTTTCTTAGACAGTATACGTCCCAGCCGAAATACAACAGCACGTTCATATTCTCTGATAACCTAGGAAAATATTTTAAATTTAGAGTGTTACCATTAATTCTATCCCTGCTCTCTGGTTTGATTTTTTAAATCTTTGGCATCTATATTAAATGTAAATAAATGTACAATAACATAGGAACCAACAAAGCTGCAAATCACGAGGCATTTCAAGTCTTCTCCTCACCTCATGCTTTTCTGCGAAAACTCAGCCCCCCTGGTCCTGCAAATGGAGTACTAAACAGATCAAATATGAAAGAATTGTCACTGATCTAACAAGGCTACCCACAACCCCCTCAACATCAATACTACACTCAGAGGAGCTATAGGCAAAGGATGTCTTGCTTGAGATAATCTAGCTAACTACTGTGGTTACTGTAGCAGGACTACTCAAGGCCTGGTGTTCAGGGCAATCACCCTGGTAACTCACCCCTAAAAACTGCTTTAAATTAATCATATTCTGCCCATGTCTTGATGGGGCATTTTGTGGGTTTAGGTTATATAGCAGCTCAATGCAGGGAGCCATGTTCCCATGTGCTCATGTTAATCACTATTGCTGGCAGCATCAAATAAGAGTTCTTCAGAAAAGTTTGTAGATTTATTCTCCCAGTGTTGCAAAGCAGGGAAATTTAACTGTTGATTGAGAATGGAAGAAATTAAAAGAGTAACTTCTGGTGATACAGAAAGTCAGTGGAAGAACACGACTCTCGGTCCCAGACTGCATCTTCACTACAAGCACCTATGATTTCCAAAGAGTAAACGTGAAGTGCCTTGTCTTAACAAAATCAAGAAATCAATAAATGTAAGTAACAGTGATGATAATTTATGTGCCTCAGATCCCACTAGCTTACCTTGATACATGTCCAGATGGAAATAGGAAAGGTAACAAGCACCAGGAGGAATGAAAGCGAAACCAGGATCCAGCCACAGACGCCAATGCCTTCCCGTCTGTCAGCTATAACAAAAATAAGGAATAAGAGCAATGAATGCAAATTTTGAAAAGTTATCTGAGGCATGTAGATCTAGCCCAGTGCAATCATGAGGGACTGCAAACTCACTCCCTCTTCCTCCCTCCTATCCCTCATAGAAAGTCATAAAAACACCTAAGCAAATATCCAGCTATATTGCCCTTTTGCCCAAAACGTTAAAAGGGTCAGAAAGTACATTTTGCAAGAGGAAAGAAAGAGGAAAAATGAAAAGCATTGCCAAAGCTGAGGGCTGTGAAGGAGAAATAAAACATTGGGTGGAGTATCCATGGATATGAATCTCTGTCAGTGTGCCATGAGTGGGGCAAAAGATTTAGTTCATATGAAACAGCTAATAATGAAAATGAGTGGAACTCCTGCTGCCTTTAGATGAACATTTTGAGGAATATTTATGGACCAGTTCATCCACTGGACCATAAGCTTAAAAACCAGTGCTTGTCAAAGTGCACGCCCCTGCATTTTGAGCAATTCTCTCACTGGATGCAGCTCGTCTCATCCCAGGACGTAATGATAATGAAATTTCATTATTTCATTATCATAAAAACACATCAAAATACTTTCATCATTTTAGTGCCTGAAGGGAAGGCAATGATGAGTTGTTGTTCAAGTACTAGAAGTTTGGGAGTCTCTTTTGTAAGGAAAAGGTGACCAAGGAGCAGCTGCTCTTTGAAAAGCAGCTGGAGCCACTGAGGTCCTCAAAGAAGAGAGTGAGGAGTGGAACAGGACAGTTGTGCCACCAGGATGGAGTGCTGCAAGGTCAACTGAATTTTGCTAAATGTAGAAATGCCCTGGCTCAGGAGAGTCACAAGAAAAGCAGAAGCTGCAGGGATGTGGGCTGGGCTAGCCCCAAGGGCTGCCCGACTGTCAGGTTTGGGCCAGAAGAAAATCTTTGCAGGCATGAGTATCAACAGACAAGAAGCTGAACACCACACCCTGTTTCCCAGCCCAAGAGGAAGAGGCAGGAGAGACGGATGAAGGCTCAGAGGTCTTCTAAAGAATGTCCCCCATCCTGATGGAAAGATGCAGCATGATTTGGATGTTACAGGGTTGCACTGGGAAATTCTGACATCAAATTCAATTCATATGCAGACAGAAACTGATAAATAGAAAAGAAAATGATTCATTTTATACATTGTGAGAAAAAACTTGTCACCACAGCGAAACAGCATGAGGCTACCTGATCTGTAACACACAAGTTAACAGACCAGCAGAGCAGGACTGACAGGTTTGTCAGAAAAAAACCCAGCAACCATGGAGGAGGAGGCACAACACATCGCTCCTGCAGCTCCTTCCTCCCTCCAGCATCCATCCGTGCAGCTCTGGCAATGCAAACTGCAAGCCTGGGTGTTCCAGCCAAGCCCTTTGCTGCTTGCAGTCTTGCCCGTCCTAATTCTGAGGTCCCCACTGCAGGTTTAATTACTTGCACATAAATATGTTTGCATCCAAGAAGGCCAAGTTTCAAGCCTTCCTGAGAGTTGAGCACAGAACTGGTGCACTGGGAGCCCAGCTTTCCTCCCGACCCTTTCCAAAAAACAGTAATTTGAAACCCCTGGCTGTTTTGTGAGGTATCATCAGCCATTCTGCAATCAGTGGTAGGAATGGTACGAGGAGCTCCCCTGAGTAAATTACCAGGAAGACCTTAAGGCCATGTGTATGGAGACAGGGCTTTTGCTTTAATGTGAAAATCTTTAACGCTTTCACTGCTGCTTGTTTGCCACACAGTGTACTTCAGGTTGAACTAGTCAGGCTACAACAGGTACATGATGTACCAGCAGTCAAGTGCCTTTTAATCAGTGGAGGGAGGTCAAGGAAACTCATGGAATGGGCAACATTCATAATTCTTCATCCAAAACTTGGGGAAATCAATCATGAAGGGATATTGTATTCAGCAGAACTCAACATTCTGCACTCCCTCTATTTCATTTAAACGATTAGCTTACAGAAAAACGTCTGCAGATCTATTTCTCCAGTGCCAAACATGGTTATGAAGAACCTCCTTAAAAGCAATTTTGGATTGTAGCATCATCTACCATCATCCACCTGAAACCACTGTGAAGATACCTGGCAGGAATGACATAATCCACAGACAGGGGGAATGGCTGGGAACAAATGCCTACAGTTTGCAGACTGATATTCAAGCAGCTGAGAAGAAGTAGGGGGTCAAGATAACACCTATCACCACTATGGGCAAAAAGCACACATCCAAAACTCGACAAAGTACAATGGAATCCTTCTCCATGAGAACTGTCCTAGAGATCCTCATGCCAACTAAAAACATAGATTCCAATAAGGAGGATATGAAAGTTTGCCTTCTTAATAGTGAATCCAGACCTAGCTCCCCCAAACACACCACAAATGTTCTCCAATTACCCTGAAGTTTCAAACCATTTTACCACGTGACAAATGGAAGACTCTAAAAAAGTAGTGAAGAATAAGGATCACTCACAACCCAAACTATCAGTGACCTGGTTTTGCCACACTCATATATGGATTACAATAGTTGTAAACACCAAAAAACCTCACTCACTTGGGTCTACAGTCCAGAGCAAACCACGAGCTGTAATACACTGCAAAATGTCAGAGCTCATCAACGAGCAGCTGTGGAAAAGTTCCAGGATAATCATAAGATTCACTTTGCATTTTTTTAATACTCTCATCATGATGGTACATCATGAACACACTTGATACACAAAATCATGATGTGTGTATCAAACTTGAAAAACAAATGAAAAGCTGCTGTCCAAGTCGCCCTGTGAACATAAAGTGCTGCAGGCAAAAATCTCCTAAGTCTCCTACAGCAACAAAGAGACGGAGTAGCCTCAGCTTCTTGTAACCACTATGTACCGCCCTGCTTTCGACAAGCACCCAGATCAGTCCTGCCTAGAATTATGCTTGTCCCACCACAGCATCCGTACTTACAGCCAGACACAACAGTGAAAACAGCACACATTGCCCGTAACAACTTGGTTTGGCATCAGTTTCCTTGCTTAAAAGAGAGCACCAGGTGTTCATCACAGAAGTCCAAACTCATCAAGTGTCCTTTTGGGGCTGAAAAATTCTTCTACCTTCCTGAACTAACTCATCTTTTTCCCTTTCCATCCCATCCCTACATACAAAAGTGTATCAATAGCTGAACTGGCCATTTTAGTCCCTGGGGTTATTTTGCTGGAAGGCAGATGCTGACACATGCTGGCAGGGCAGTATGAGGCAGTTTGCTCCATCACTCACAGTGGCACATACTGAATTTTCAGCTCCAGCCTATGTGGGAGACATGGTGAATGCCTGGGATCAAATGTACTTTTTTTTTGGTTGGTTAGTTTTGCTCCTTTATACTAATACTGAGAAAAAAACCCACACAGACACACAAAGTAAGGCTTACCAATTAGATGCTCCATGTTGTTTTTCTTGGGCGTCTCCCTCTGGGGATCCATCCCATTTGGGGGAAGCTCTGATCCCCCTCACAGATGAGACAGCAGCACACCTTGAAACTGTACAGCGCTCATGCACAGCACTGAGAGGCAGGTTGAGAAAAGGAGAAATCCCCACTTGTACGAGAGCCCTCTGGGAGCTAGTTACCCTGGTGAGGCAGGGATGTTTACAAAAACAAAGTCTTGTGGGTCAGAGTTGTCCCTGGTGTAACTCCATGGTCTTCTGTAGCCATCTTCTGGCTGGGGATGCACTTGGCCCAGCTGGTTTTAGACCCCACAAAATCCAAGCTGGAAATTAATTCCTGTGAATGAGTAGTATCTGTCACCACAGAGAAAAAACAAGAACAAGACAAAACAGAAAGAGAAGATAAGGAGAAAACAAGTCCTGTGAGGAGCAGCTGAGGGAACTGGGGCTGTTCAGCCTGGAGGAGGTTCAGGGGAGACCATGTCGCTCTCTACAACTACCTGAAAGGAGGGTGTAGCAAGGAGGGTGTCAGTCTCTTTTCCCAGGTAACAAGCAATAGGATGAGAAGCAACAGCCTCAAGTTGAGCCAGGGGAGGTTAAGGTTGGATATGAGGAAAAATTTCTTCACCAAAAGGGTGGTCAAGCATTGGAACAGGCTGCCCAGGGACACAGTTGAGTCACCATCCCTGGAAGTATCTAAAAGACACATAGGCATGGTTCTTGGGAGTGCTAGGTTAGTGGCTGGACTCGATGACCTGAAGGTCTTTTCCAATCTAAACAACTGTATGATTCTATAAAGCCAGAGGGTACGGATCGAGTACTGCTCCTCTGCTGTACACCTTACTCAGCTGCTGTTCACATCTCAAACACCAGCAACACAAATAATCCTCCAGGTGAGGTCCCCATGCTGTGTAGAATAGCTCATCATACACTTCTTGATACTGTCCATCGCTACAGGTTAAACCCTGTTGTGCTAGATAACCTAAATACCACAGCAGAAGCATTTCAACTCCAAAGTCTTAAAACTTTCCCCAAAATATTTTTCACAAAACACATTTTAATATCAACAATCCCATCAAGCATAGCATTTCAGACTAAGCCACTTCTGCAGGCTGCAGCAGCAGAAAGCAGCCTTCTCGAAGGATGCAAACCTGTTCTTATTTGAGAAAAAATGAGAGGTGGCTTTTCATATGTGATTTATGAGTTTTGACATATAGCTGCATTAATTATATGGCTGTTTTCCGTGGCATCTATCATCTACAATACCTTTGAAGATCTGGCTCCAGCTGCATCTCGCTTAAGTCTTCCTCCCTGCCAGTAATCACACTGGCCCCAGGTGGGTCATTCAACACTGATGGCTCCCCAGAGAATCCTTTCTCAGCTTCACAGAGAGGAAACTGCACCACTGAATGGGTATTTTAAATCACAGTGAAAACCATAAGCACAAACAGCTTGCAAAACTGGGCTTGACATGCTTATTGCAAAACCCTCCCAAATATGTGACAACATCTATTTCAAGTCATTTGTAACATTTTCTTCATTGTTTGGCACATCAAGCTGAGCTGTAAGATCAGCCTGTTCAGGACAGATGCCTGCTAGCTGGGTGGGAAGAGTGAACACTTAGAAGAACAACGCGCTTCAAATTATTTCAGAACATAATATGTAAAACTACCCAACATATTTTTTTTCCATTTTAGAGCAACTCGGGTTTTACTGAAAATAACTTTATTCCAAGCCATTTGAACACCACAACCTACACAGCTGCTTCTACCATCATGGAGGAGCAAAACATAATAAAATCTAACAAAAATAATTGCTCCCTACTGTTTATTGCTAAGTCCCCGAGGTGCCTGTAAACATATCCCTTGAAAGGTGACTAAAGCAGATGGTGTTTTTCTTTTATATTCAGGAACATCACCATCACTGTGTAAGTTTCTCCCTGTTACGTAACTTCAGCTGTACTTTTATTCCCCATTTCAAAAATCTGAAGTCAAAGGCAGAGCAATCTTAATCCTTTCTCCCTGGGGCTATACTGGGACACATGGATAACTCATGTCCCAGAGTGCTATAAAACACACAGAAAAAAAAAAAAATACTTGAGCACTCAGGGGCAAAACAGTTTACAAGCTGCAAGCTCATGGGTGCTGAACAGCCTGACAGCCCTGTATCGCAGAGCAGTACCACAAAGAAACCCAGTTTGAGTCCACAGTCACTTTAGCAGGATTCATAAGCAACATTAGATCAATGTTCAGGTCAGTGGCAGTCCAACTCCTTCTGCAGCGTGCCAACGTAGATAAAGCCTTCTATTCTGCAAACAGCACAAAGGCTCAGGTCAGGCGTGATGATAAGGTGCTTACCTGGCAGCAGACCACTCTCCGTTTCTCTGCACCAGCTGCTACACTTGCAAACGGCACCAGTCCTTTACAATTTCCCTGAAGTGTCCAGTTGCTCCCGCTTATCTCATCACCCAGCTGCAGTAACTTAATCCCACAGACCAAGCACCCACTTCAAAGTTTGTTAAAACCAGAATGGCAATTTTTACACACAGCCATTTCTAAACAGTGCCAATCCCAACGGTATTGAAAGTCATCAGAGTCCACACATGAGATTTGCATATAACAAAAAGTTACAAGTTTCAGTTACGCCTTTTCTGACCTTTTTAGGCCCACACCACATTCCTTCCCACACACTGGACTTTGGCCACTTCCTAAAGATTTCTCAGCCTTCTCCTTTCCTGGCCCTGAATTCTGTCCCCCAGACACCAGCTTATTTGCTTCAGGCCCATCATTCATTTCCCTCAGATCAAAATTTAGAAGGGACAGGACACAGAGCTGATTAACAGTACCATCCTATTGCTTGTAGGAACATCCCCATATTGCTCCTCCTCATGAAAACGGCATCAACTTTCAATAGCTGAAGATGGGGAGATGACAGGAGGCACCCCTTCAGCTACACTTCGCTAGAGCATGAGCAAATATGAGACAGTCAAAGGGATAGCTCCCATCTCAACCCAGAAAGGAAGGCAATTTGCAAGGAAGTAGGATCATTCATAACCTGAACAATTCTATTATTCTGTACTATGACGAGTTTCCTTCCAGGCCCAGCCAAACTCACAACACTCACTTGCAAACCAGAGGAAGAGTAGGACAGAAAATTGCTGTTTCTCCTGTATTCTCTACAACTGCAATTAAAGCACTTGAAAGAAATATTGAAACTTACATTTGCAAACACAATCCCAGTATGTTTAGATGTTTGGAATAAAGATTTTATTTCAAAGAACACTACACCTTATCTTTGCAGTCTGTCAACACAGCTGAAATACAGCAGTAATAGGCAACTTGAACAACAAAAAAATCATAGTCCAGAATTGAAGTTACAGCAACAGCCTTTTCCCAGCACCGGCTCAGTGTAAGATCCAGCATGGTTTGCCTCAGGAGACATTCTTCCTTGGCTTTTTAAAAATGGTGCTCAAGTAAGCATGAAAGAGCTCAGGACAAATCACCCCCTTCAGAAATTCCAAGGCTGGGTCACAGGAGTTTGCTGCAACGCAGAACACAGACTTTACTCCTGAAGAGAAAAAAATTAATAAAAAACAATTTTACATCAGGAGAAGTATTTCAGAAGTTGCAATGTACCTTAATCCTAACCACTGGGAAGTTCAATTTACAAAATCCTGCTCAATATGATTCACTAAGAACCAGAGAGCCCATTCTAGACAAACAAAACTTGACAGTTCAATGCTTCTTAGCTTATTTGTTCACTTGTCTAATACGCATGATCAGCTTCTACGTAAAACTACATCAGCTGTGCATGAAAGACTCTTTTCTGGGTAAAGTGACTAGACACCACTTTGCAACTGCATTGTTTCAGGAGAACAGCATTTAATGCAGTGGATATTCACTGCTTCTCACCTGTTTTCATTTGGAGAAACAGGGCTTCAGAGTCTCCTAGGTGTCTTTGAGTTGTCTAATGTTCAGACAGAAAACAACAACCCACAACCCACGACCATTCCACAGACATTTTCAGAAACCAACTAAAACCGGCTTACTTTTTGATAAAACCCTCCATAACAGCTGATGTCTGGTACTTGGTTTTGACAACAAGGTAATGTAGATTAGTTTAAACTTGGATTGCTTGATGGGGAACAAGGACTCAAATCAGAGATCAAACTCAGCACCTCAGTAAGGTGACAGAACACTTACTGACTTTGAACTACTTTACATTCACATCTACGAGACAAAAGCCAATTTGTTCTTGCCAAGATACCTATATTTTTATTTTCTCGTTCTCCAACTGATCTACAAATCTAGAAAGAACAAGTCAAGAAGGAAAGCATAATGAAAGATGGTAGAGATTTTTCCACATATTCCTTGAATCAAGATATAAGGCACAGATTTTAAAAGCAGTTCAGAGTGGAGAATAATCATTAGAATTCATCAGGTTTCACAAAATAAAAAAATTTAAAAGTGCAATACGTTTCTACCTTTATCTTCGAAGTAATACATACTTTTGACTATTAAAATGCAAGGCTACTGAATTGCTGACAAAGTACCAAGGACACTATTTTTTTTTATCTAAACACTTCATAGGATATTTCTATTGCCACTTTTTAGGAAACCAATTTTATAATTCAGTATATAATCCTGCATCATAAAGAAACAGCATAAGCAAGATCAAACATTAGTAAGTGTCTTAGTAAAAACAAGTTTATTTATCTGTATTTTAGACAAATATGTAAATAGTCAGCAAAGCCTTTCTGACATGACTGTAAACTTTTTATTTAAAAAAATCGTGTTAAAAACCAATACAGGAATTTCCATTAATGTTCTAAAAAAGTTTGTTCACATCTTGAAAGAAAATACATTAGCAACATCTCCCAGCAGAATTAATCTTTAAAAAAGTAAAACTCTAGGTGCAGAGCTTTTCTACAGTATAGTATCCGCTACGTTTTAATTTAATCACAGGATTGAATATCATTCATCTCTATTGTCTCTAGAACACGATCAAGAGTTTATCTTAAATAGATGATATTCAATGATGTGTTACACATTGCCACAGGTACTAACATTATTAGAAGAGTGCACAACCCAATTTCACTAACAAAGCAAGACCTTTCTATATGCTGTGTCATAATCCTTCCTAACCAATACAGTTAATTTAGCTCTATGCCTTTAAAATCATGTACATTTTCCAAGGAAAAATACTAAAAAATCCATGGTCCAAATTCTGCTCCCATTTATATTCACAGGGTAACATAAGCACCATCAAGTTGTGGTTTATAGGTGAAAAGCATATAGAGAACCAGTTCATTTTTGAATATAAGGGAGAGAAGAACTTGACCCATGTCTGTAAACATTCACAAAAGTCTGCAGTCAAAAGTGCCAGATGGGCAGCCTATCCGCAGTACAATTATTTCATTTGAAGAGAGGTGTGGGGGCAGGGAGAATGTTATGGAACATTATTTTAGAGGCAAATTAAAATGCTTTTATTTACTTCAGAAATACATATTCTCAGCTAGCTAAACCATACTCCAGTAAAACATAATCCACTTCTACCCAAATACAGTAAAGCATCATTTCCTAGCTCTCCTGGTCAGATTCAGACAAAGGAGTATGCAATTCAGCAGCAAGCCCATGACAGTATCTCAAAATGTAAGAAACCCCCCACACCCCTCTGATCTAGCCTCCCCTTAACATTCTGCTGATGCTAACAGGAGATCCTCACACATCTAAGAAAAGATCCGAAGAACCATAAACTGATCTTGATCTATGCACACACAAGAAGTGTGTATCTGGACAAAAGATCGTCTACAGCTTTAAGTATCTAGTTTTGGTCTAGATCTCATTCTATATTAACCACATATACCATAGAAAACATAACAGGATAGGTTCTTATACACACTATTAAGTATACTTGTTCTCCCCACTTAGTTTAACAGCCATTTGCTCTATTTACATAAATGTCCATCTGAATGTTCCTGATCCTGTACAACACCGAACTTTCAACTCATAAGCTAAAAGGAGAGTCAAGGATGCTCAGCAATCCACAGGATCAGACCCTGAATCAATTGAATGCAATCACAAATCAGGTTTGACATCTGACACAATCTCCTGGAATCATTTTATCCTCATGTTTTCCCCCTCTTTCCCCAATTCAGACCATGCTCCCACTAATGCGGAGATAGCCTTCAAAGTGAATAGGATCATGCTCTGTCAAGCAACCACTGCAGTCTTTAAAAATGTCTGGGATTTATTGCCATCCACTCTGGGGCAGACTTGTCTGCAATGAAAATGGTGTTCCTGGTGTTGACGGATAGTTAGCAAAACCTTCAGGCTGAGCTGTATAGTTCTCCAGAGCAGAAGCAGAATGTGCCTTCAAGGAAGAGAAGAAGTTAGGGAACAGCATTGATAAAAACAAAGAAACAAACAAAAAACTGTATTAGGCAAAATTTCAGGCATAATACCAGTCCTACTCAAGCCAAAGCAAATAAAATATAATCTGAAGTGTGCAAAGAACAGAGATGAGCGATGCACCTGTATGCAGATGTTAAAATGTAGTGCAACTATTGCTCTGAAATACCAGAGAATGCGGAAAGCAGTTGGATTAAGAGGGAAAATGAGGAAGCATTAACAGCATACTTTCCAGTGGAGTAAGCACCAGCTGATTTGGAAGGCATAGCTTAATCAGGCGCTGTAGTACTTCACTGACTTCAAACCTTCTCTTCATTGCTTGAGTAAGCCAAGTGTTAATTTTAGTGAACAGAACTTGTAAACAAGAAAACTGATGTCTCCCTAATGCAATCTGCATACACAGATTTCTACAAATTACATAAATTCCTGAGCTGCAAAAGCAGCATAGCCTAGACAAAGTAATTTACTTCTTCCAGTCTGTTTCCCCTGATATTCAAAAGATACCTGACAATATCCTGCACATTGAACAGTACTTAAGACACATGCTCCATTTCACAAACTTATTGTGTCACAGAAGAAAGAAAACATTAAGTCAAGACACTCAACTGCCTCTTTCAGTATTTTGTAAAGAAGGACAAATTTCCTAACAGAATCCTTAATCTATACAGAGGCCATATTTAACAAAAGGCAAACTGAACATCTAAATACAAACTCCGATGGTAATTTCAGTTAACTTGTGTAAGTCAATGACTGAAACAAGTTGTTTCATGGACAAGAGAGATGATGAAACTACACATCACCTAAAGCCACCTCAAGCTTCTATTACAATTGCAATTGTGGGAGCTATCAACAGAAAGGCACAACCACAGCAGAAACAAATTCAAGACAACCTGATTGTGCATGTAGAGGCACATATAACTCACAACAAAGTGGTTTTCCATGTAGAACTTTAAGTATTAAAGAGTCAGACAGGAAACGAGCACAAATTTTGCAACTACATGGTCAGCTCATTAGATTTAATCTAGCAAAAATTTCACTTGCAAGTCTTTTTTCTTTTACTCCTTCCCATTTTACAAGACTTTTCAAAAAGCATTTAATCCCATTCATGATGTCCAGAAGCACGGCACATTGGCCTTGAATAAGAAGTTAATGAGTTGTTCTTTATTATCACCCTTGTAATCGGTTCTCAAACAGGTTAGGAGTTTTAATCATTTACTGACTTAAACTAATCCCACTAAGTTAACACGCAAGTACGTGCTCAAATGATCACAGGAAGCAAAACAGTATTAAGAAATAGGCATGTTACCTGTAGTAGCGCTGACTGTGCTGCCGCACTATGCTGCAATTCCTGTAAGGAAGATTGTGCGGCACCTTGGGGAAAGCCAGGGATACCAGGGAGAGATAAAAGGCCAGGAAAAACTGCATTTCCTGGTGTCTGCAGTCCAGAAGTCAAGCTGAAAGAACGGCAAGATGCGGCTATTATTAGGAACATCATGTTTTGTCCTATGTTTCTCTCTCTACAAGCTTGTCTCTACAGAAGTTACAAACCCACCTCTTTTTCTAAACCTCATAAGGGCCAGAATTTCCAAACAGAAACCCAGTGTCTACCCACCTACAAATTATTCATGCACACACAAACCAAGACTGTCTGGAGCACAATTAAGAAGGGAACTCACAAATTTCTGTACCTTGGCTGTGCCTACAATTTGCACAGAAAAAAACTTTACAAAGTCAATGCTGAGTACTTCCTTAAAACATAGGAACATCTACGATATTGTCTGCTATTACCTGGATGTGTCAATGGATGCCCACGTGGAATCCATTCTTGTAAAAGCCTAGGAGGTGCCAAGTATCCTTATCTGGGAAATAAGATCACTCAGCACCTCACTGGATTAGACTGTTGTAACAGGGACTACCGAGGACAACCTATTTAGTAACTACTCTATCAGTTTCTAAAGACAGGTGGAAATCTGCTGGTGAACTAACTTTAAAAATTAACTGTAATTATGAACTATGGGTGAAAATAATGTCTATGCCTCAGTAAAATCAGTGTTTTGCTCAAGAGAAAAAGAAACAGTTCTGACCTCCTTCAGAAACAGAAACATACCCAGCCTGTGCAACAAGTGCAGAGTTGAAGTTTGAGCTAAAGGCCGAGGCAAACCCTGGCAGGACCGGAGCCGGAGATGGGGCTGTGGCAGCTGCCGGCAACGGTGCAACTGCTGCTACTGCAGAAGATGCCTGGAGGCCAGGGAAAGAAGGGAGAGCAGGAGTGACAGAGGGTGTGTTAGAGACAGGAAAACCAGGGAAGGATGGGTTTGATGATCCCAGAGGTCCCTGGGCAACAGAAAAAAGGGAAGGGACGGCACTGGACAAGTTAAGCGAGAAGGGTGGAGCAGAGACTGCTGCTGAGGCGGCGAGTCCTGAGAGTACGGCGGCAGTGGAATTCACATGAGGGGCAGACACAGCTGAAGCGGTTGTAGACGGAGTAGCTAACAAAGACCCTGGCAGAGTGACGGGTGGTGTAAGTGCTGGATTACCAGTAAAAGCAAAGTTACTGGTTAGAGACGTAAAAGGAGGAAGTCCATTGAACACAGGGGCAATGGGAGCAGAGGAGCCATGTGGGGCGAGGGAAATGGAAGCCAGAGAACTGGAGTTGTTTAGGGGAGCACTCAAAGAGGAGAGACCCGATAGCGCCGGATTCAGCGAACTGGGCAAACTGACTGGCACAGAAGCTGCTGAGGTGTATGCACGCCCGAGCGCTGACAGTCCTATAGTGCCATGAGAAGGGCTAGCCGAATGAGAAGGACCTTTGAAGGCCGAGAGGGTAGGACTCATGGGTTCTGTTTTGACCAGAACTGGGATACTTGTGGCAGCTGGGGCTGATGAGAGCTGCTGATCAGAATTAGTAGGGCTTGCGCCATGCAAGAGGGAGGCTGATGAGCCACAGTTGACTGGCATAATTGATGGCGAAGTGGCTAAAGGTGACTGTGCAGGCAATGTTGGAGGAGTGGAACTAGAATTGGCTACAGATGGGGATGGAAGACCTGGAAAAATGGCCAGCCCGGGCGTGGAGGAACACTGTGAGGTGGGGGTGGCTGATGGGGTGTAACATTTGTTGACAGAGGAAGTGGGAGGGTCAGAGCTTTGATTAGCAAGAGCAGATAAAGAAGCAAGCTCACTTGTCATAGCAGAAGGTAAAGCAGATGAATTGATTAATGAAGTGTCATTTGATGTCAGAAATCCCTTTAAGACAGACAAAATCGGGTTAGGCAAGCTAAGCGAACCAGGAATGGTAGTGGCAGGAGGATTAGCAATTGTAGATGGAACAGGACTAGAAATCCCTTGGGCGTTGGGCGTCAAGGACAAAGGGAGGCCGGCAAAAACTGATGACAATGGAGGGGGGTTATTAGCGGAAGCGATTGAAGAGGTTGCAGAAAATGGGAGGCCAGCAAATGGTGCTGTAGCAGATGCGAAAGCTTCAGTAGGAGCAGGTGTGGCACACGGTGTGGAAGAACCTTGCGGAGCTGGCGTAGCAGTGGGTATAGAAGCCAGCCCAGAAAAAACTGCAGGGATAGGGGTAGAGGTTGCACTGTGAACAGATGTGACAGGAACACCAGGCAATGAAAGGGATTTGATGACAGTAGGGGTTGGGGTGGATGGCTGAGATGTATGGATGGAAGAGACCTGTCCTGGGAAAACAGGAAGGACAGGGGTAGACATGTTCATCCCAGAGATGAGTGGAGTTGCAGGTGCTAATGGATGGCTTATTGCCTTGACAGGTGATGGGGTAGGGACTGGAGTAGCAGCAGGTGTTGAAGGATTAGAACCATGAGGAGTAAAGAGCTGATTCGCTTGTGCAGAAAAAGCTGCAAAGAAACAAAACTGGTAAGAATACTTGAAACTGTCAGAAATGTTTGAAATCAACACAAACACATTTTATACAGCATTTCAAAATACGATACACAGGCAACAGCTAACACACAATGTCTGTATATAAACAATGAACACTGAAGTCTATGAAAACAAAACAAAAAGGTACATACAAACACATCACGCAAGTTGCACATCATGTAGGCTAACACTCCTCTTGAAAACACTCTGTGACATCTGCTACATCTCTTCATGATCTCATGCAAGACAGTTAGATACTCAAATACACTCCATAAGAATGTCTACGTGATACAGGTAAATACCCTCCCTCTGGTCACTAACATCTGGCAGTACCCAAACCAGACCTAATATTCCATCGGCATCAGATCACCTGGGCTCCTCTGCATCCACTCTCACTGAAGGCCAGAATTTCCTTCAGAACCAGTTAATTCAATGTATCAGGATTTCAAAGAAGTTTAGTCAACAACTGAAGAAAGCTGATTTCAGGTGCTGGTATTTTTCTTTCCTTCAAAATCAGGTCATTCTCTTCACTGTGTTTCCTTCAGATTTTGATTCTAAGAAGGTACACTTTTAAATTCATGTATCACACTACAGTATTAAACTAACATTGGCACTTGACTTTATCAACAAATATTTCTGTAAGTCTTTAGTGAGGTGTCTATAACTGAGGCAAGCACCTGCCACTAGGAATATCACTTTGTAAGGCTGATACAAGCTAAGTCAGAGACATCAGTCAGTCTGGAAGAAAAGAGGGGAAAACAGGCAGGCACACCGCAAATGGGAATGTGGAGGTTAATGGAAAGAAGCTGCATTTATGAACACTGTCATGTCAACAGCCTTGATATGCCTCTATCTGTGAAACATGTGGAATATGAATGTGTTAATCATTCCTTGCAAACAACCCTTGTGCTTTATTTTACTTTTAAAATAACCTGTTCAACTGTAAGCACATCACTGATCCAACCAGTCAAACTCATTACCCATAAGTCTGTAACAGCTTAAATTTCTCACTTGCCCAAATTCTACATAAACACACACAAACCCCAAACCAGAATCTTTCAAATCCTGGACCTAAACTGATATGAGAAACTCCTGTGTATCTTGAAAGCCTAAAACCCAGTAACTTTACAAAAAAACTATTTCATTTTACATATTCTTTTCCAAAAATCTAGACCAGGGGTCCTCAAACTTTTTAACCAGGGGGCCGGCGCGCGGATGCAGTGGCAGGCAGTCATCTGCGGCTGCTTGGTTTCCCCCCCCAGCCCCTGGCGGGGGGGTGCAGGGGGCTCTGTAAATACCGGGGGCCGGACTGGGGACCCTGGGGGGCCGTATCCAGCCCGCGGGCCATAGTTTGAGGACCCCTGATCCAGACCCAGACTGCTTGGCTCCGGATTCTGTTCTTTCCTCGTCTTGTTTCCAGGCTGAAGACCCTCCTAAATATCACAGTTGTTAATCCTGACAGCCAAGATAATCACCAGAGAAATACAGCTGCAATAGAGCCCAGGGCTGCTACTGAATTTCTCCTCCTAAGAGATGTTATTTCTTACACTGTATTCATTTAACTACATAAACTACCTTGTAAGTACATGCACACTAAAAGGGGTATATACGGATAAAGTGATTCTTTGAAACAGCAGCATTTCTGTAGAACCATCCCTGGGCCTCAAGGAGAAAAAACAAAACTTAACTTTTTTAGTACTAGAAATATTTAGAGGAGCTAAACTTATCACAGTCATTTTATCTGTTTTGGGTATTTGTTAATATGCCTGACTCAAAAGGTCAGTAGATTCTCAGTTGCTATTTGTCAAACCTAACAAAGTATTACAGAAGTCTTTGTACACATAGCTCATAATGGGATTAATATTATTTTGTACTAAGAAGTGTACAAAGCATATGAAGTACCATACAAATAGAGACAACAAAAAAAATAAATGCACAACTCTCTCTTCTGAAAAAAGAACTGGATTTTAAAGGGTAAGACAAAAGTGCAGGCAGACATAGTTGGATGCAAGTCTGGGATAAGACACCCTACACACGGATTTAAACAAACAATAATAACCCGTCTCTCCTGTATTCCTAGCTTCCCATTGCAACTAATATATGAAATTGAAATGCAAATGAGTTTTCAAATAGATGTCCAGAGTTTTAACTGAAAAGATATTACTGAAGTGTTTCAGTGCACTACATTGCAAAGCGTATTTTTAGTTTTTTACATGATTTCTCACACACTTATATGCTGAAGGTGTTAAAACTTTAGTGAGCTAACCCAACAGGCTGAATTTTAATATTTCAATGCTTCTAAGTGCCAAATGCCTGAGATGATTTTTTCCTCCACTCTCAAGGGGTCCTATTCCAACAGCAGTTAAATACTTAGAGGCTTATGAAAATCGCACTAAACAATTGAGTTCTTTACATTTTCTAAACAAGTAACAAAGATACAATCAACACAAAAAATCCCCCTGTGGATTTGCAATTTACCTTGATTTTGGGAAGGTTTTGCCTGGCCAGAAAGGTCCTCATTTTCTAAACACGGAATAACAGCTTGTTATTTAAAAGCAAATCAAACTCCATCAGTGAATGATCCATTCACAACAATGAATTAGAAAAAACGCCATCAACATTCTTAAAGGTATGCATGCTTTACCTGATACCACTTGATTAGCAGTGTATGGCGGAGGAGCTGGTAAGCCTGGAGCTATGACATTAGCCATTGGAACTAAGCCAGCATTGTTGTAAGCACCTAAAATAACAAATGCAATACAAATCTCAGTTGTCAGAAGAAACTGTATCTAAATGAACCGGTGTCCTTTCCTTTAAAAGAACATTTCCAAGATTGTAAGACATTCCTTCACCAAAAAAGCCAGATCAGTTAATCATCCAGGCTGGATGCTGACTTTTGCCTATGTCTGCCTGAATGGCGTGCATTGTGATCCAAATTTTAGTAAGGGTAGTTCTCTTGAAAAAGACTGAAAAAGTCAGCTTTCAATTGCTTTCAGTTCCATTTTGCCTGAAAAACTCAAAGGAGAAGAGTGATTCAGAGTGTCTGCAGTGTTTTTTGGTTTTTTTCTATTCCTAACTTAAAGGCTGTTGCAACTCTCCCTTTAACATTAAAGCCTTGACAAACAAAAGACCAAAACCAGCCCTCTAACACTAGTCAGAAAATTCAGAGAAAAAAATCTCTAATACTTAGCCTATCATTCTTCAATATTTCTTTAACTGATAAGAAATTCAAGTGGGTTAGCAAATTATTTTAATATAAAATACTTATTTTACTTGACACATAAAACCCCACCATTTTCCTTCCTTATTCTTTGAGGCAACTCAAAACTGTTGTATTGCTGTAGTATACAGTTCTGATGAAGCACAGAATTGAAATCACAGGAACATATATACACTTCACAGTGGTCCTGAATGAATATTCTAAGAGCATAAGAATTTACATTTCATGGGAAAAGGTAGCACTTGAACAATACTTAAAGTGCAATAATTTGTCATAAACAACTCCTTTCTGATTTCACACTTTCATAATAGTTCTACCTAATGTTAAGATTTCTTGCATGACAACTCTTGGCTGAAAATCAATCATTGTGTCACCCAGGAAATGTTAAACCAACACATATAAGTGGCTGAAAACAAAACATCATTCTGACCATCACTCGAAAACAATCACATTCAATAGTTTAGGTCAGCATCTGCAATCTCATTAAAGACATTTTTATATATGTAAATATATATTATCAATTATGAGTTCCGTTGTCACAAGTTTGTTAAAGAAACATGCAGCCTAATAAGGCCTTTAAACCTCAAAAGCTGTTTCATATCCTAAAATGAACTCATAATTACATCCAGTCACAGGACAAATTTTGCGTCCTAACTTACTTTGGATAGGATTTGTATAATATAAATTTGGGCTAGCCTGCAAATTTCCTGTATGTTTTTCTGGGGAGCAAGTAATTTCTAAAGCGCAAATCTTCAGACTTACTTTAGCCACCAATAGTGCCCATTTTTCTGAACTGACTATAAAGAGACTTGCAGGCATCAAGGTGGTTAGATGACTCACCCATCAACATGCACTAAGAGCTCTACCATGCTTTCTTATCAAATACCTTAAAAACTCCCCGAAACCCCTAACATCAGTGAGAAGCAAGCCTCCTAAACACAGCCCTCCTTGTTTTGCAGTACAGAATTGCACAATTAGAAAAAGCTTTCAGTTGCTGCTCAGAAAGACCAGAGTCTGACTACATTAGTACTCCAACTTCTTCCAACGAAATGGCAACTGCCTTGCTCCCTTCCAACAATGCCTGGAATCAAATAACTGATGCACAGCAGAGCAAAGAGAAAGGAGTTTATGAAGAAAGACTCAATGTTACCTAAGGCACAAGGATAGGAACAGTCAGACCAAACACAGGAAAAGGTAATCACTATGTTCCTTCTGAGCCTGAAATCTACAGGTTTAAACTTTTCTTTTAGGAAACTATTTTCTCTCCATAGTGATGGAGAGAAAGTAAAGCTGAAGGCAACTAAGAAACAGATTACCCCTTCAACTGAGGAACAGATTACGGTTCCTACGTATTTCCACCCAAATGCAGGTCTGTGCCTGACCATATCCTAAGTTTGGTACAACAGCAACAAGTCAACAGACTTCTCAACCCAAACCTTGGTCAAACATTACAACAATGACACAGCCCTAGTCTTGTCTAACATGCACAATGCCTCCCATAAAAGAAATAGTCTGTCATCAGAACAGGATTGTGAATTTTCCTTATGATGAATGTTGGAAAAAGAAGTCAATAAATTCCTCTTTTTATCAACTCTTGCAGTCATGACAGGAAAAGGTAGAAACCAGTACCCAGAGCAGGCTTAGGGAGCACAAGCCAATTCCAGATATGTTCATGGTCAGTGAAACTGACACTTGACACTTTTTAATTAAAAGGCAAATGGATGAAACAATAGCATCAAGCAAAAACACATAGAAGCCTTACTTGGTGCAATAGTTGCATGTGGCCGACATGGTGGGATGGGGTATGGAACTGGTTTGTGTGGATTGTAGGTTGATGGAGCCTAAATAAACAAAAAACAAACGGAAGAAGCAATAGTGAAAGCATTACCTAATGTTCCTCAGACAAAAGGCTAACATTCAGATACTAGTACAGACAGCTGTTCTTCACCGGAAAATTATGCTAGAGCAAACTGTTTCATAATATCTGTAATAGTGACTGAAAATATTTCATTCTTTCTGAAAAGAATGGAACAAACATCACCAGCACAACTTCAGATTTTGATTTAATACTGAACAGAGGTGGGAAAGGGAACTTCTTCCTGCCTTGTAGTTTTCACACTGTGCAGTCTTGGAGTGACTTCTCATTTTAAAGATTTAGCACATTTAAAACTAACAAAGAGTTAGGAAAATACCTGTCCCTTTACAATAATACATCTTAGTGAGAAATATCTCATAATAAAAGTGAAAATACAACATCTGGGCAATATTTCAAAGTGTTATCAGGTCCATTGAAAGTTTGTCCCATATGCTTAAAAATCTTGAAATACAGATCAGCTGTGTTGTTAAGAAACAAGAACCTCCTTCTAAGGCACTGCTGTAATTCAAGTTTCCAAGATGCAGGCATCTTTGATTGTTCATGTGGGAAACCCTCAGACTGTAATAAAAAATTGCATATATTGGTATCTAAAACTGCCACTAGCTCATCATGGACTACCGAAAATGCTTTTAGTTTGCTCTTCTGCTACTGCAATTTAAATTCTGCCTTCAAATGCACACACACTGTATCCACTAGAGAATCCTATCCCCCAGATATATAAATTACAGCTTCTTTTCAAGTTAAATAAAAAAATACTAGGTCATATTATCTTCCATTACAGAAGTTAAGCTTTGTTTAAATTGCTGCTGTACCATCTTCTCGCAACAAACCAACATTTTGTATCGAAGTCTCATTGAACTGGCTGGTGATTGTATTATTTATTTTTAAGTTTCAATTATTCATTCATTTATTAGACATACTGGTTTGGATGGTCCGAGTATACGAGCTGCTATTCCCTTTCCTTCATTCGTACATTCTTCTGTGTCCTTTTTGATAGGGGTTCCCTGAAACAAAGAAAATTAAACTGTTAATTTAGAAGGGAATCTTGCTATAGAATTTCTGACATATTTGATTTTTTTTTTTCTAAACTACATTCAAGCTTTTGAATATTCTGAAAGTGATTTTTCTTGGGAAAAAGAAACTGTGTTCTAGACTTGTAAAACTTTACGTAAGAGCATTCCAATAGCTTAATTTATAACACTGAGCTTTTCTAAAGAGACACATATTAAACAGTCCGTGTTTCTGACATAATTAGAATTCTGCATTTTGACATGATAACTTACATTTTGCAATCCCTTAAGTGTTCACAGGAAATACTTAACATGTTTGTTCAAGAATTACTCTAGGATTAGCAGTAGTGTACTGTAGTGACCATATTAGTTCATCTCATCAACCTACCAGTAAGGTTTTTTACACCTCTCCTATTTCTGCCAAATATTGCTGGAGTTTACAATGTTTTCCTTATATGAACAATGTCTTATTTATGCAGTAATTTTTACTCGAAGCAACACAGAAAGAATGGGGAAATAGAAATAATGCAAGTTCCCTACAAATGTGGAATGAGTGAATACAAAAAACCCATTGATTTTAATTCCACTCCTCCTTCTATATATATGAATCCTGGTTTTGGTTATACTATAATGTATCCTAAATCAAGGATGCTGTGAAAAGCAATACCATAGGATCATGCTTACTGGGAAAATTCCATTTATGCGGCTTGGTTTGCCCTTGGGATAAGGGTTGCCAGGAATCATGCCACAGGATGATATCATAGCATGAGGAGCCTTACAGCCCGTTTTTGAAGCCTGCAAAATAATCAAGAAAGGACATTATTTGCTATCAAATTCAATGCTTTAAAGAAATTAATTACTATTTCGTAACATTTAGACTGCATGAATCAACCTACGTGGAACAATTCAGAGCTCTGTCTCAAAGCTTCTTCCCAAATAGTCCAAACAGCATGAGGTTCTGCCAAAGTCACCTATGTTTTGAATAACCCTGTTCAGATCACCTCTGATTCTACTGAATTTGGGGTTAAGCACTTGGTATTCTCCAAAACAAATTTACTGGTTTTTTCAGCATCGGGTGCAATCCTGTACCCTTTTCCATATGATCCCAATGCCTAACAAACTTTTCTTTTTTTTGCACATGTATTACACATAGCACTTATTGCAGCTGCTTCTTTCTGTCTTCCACCAGTAGTTTCCAGAAGTCTTCATGGTAAGTCCTGACCCCATAACGACCATAAGAATGGAAACAATACTGTATTTGACAGAATCAAGGACACTAGGAGTATCTTGACTACCTGTTCAAGAATTCTTCTGCATCTTTTCTTCTCTGACATATTAATTCTGAACAGATCTTCAATAAGGCGATAATTCTGAGCATCAACAATGTTGCTATAAATAAAGACATTGACAGATGATTACTGCCATTCTATATGCTATTAGAAACAATGCACTACTGAAAAGTGATCAACACTCAGCCAGTACCCAACAGTACATTAAAAAAACATTATTAGTTCATATAATACTATTATTATTATTAAAGTAAACCCCCCAGGCTTAAATATTAACTTCATACCTGTAAATAAAGCATGATATTAGAATTAAGTACCAATACAGAACAATGGACAATGACGGCTAAACTTTATGGCAAAAATTACTATGTTGACAAAATTAATTTTGCATCACAACAGTTCACTAGAAAGCTTTAATTTGATACTAGCACACAATTCCGAGCACAGCAGAAAACCTGCAGCTACTCAGTTTGCCCTTGTTTCTTTCTAGACTGGCAGAGAAACAAATTTTCATCTTATTTGCTCTAGAACGAAAAAGATTAATTGAACTCCTGACAATTCTCTCCATGCTCTGCAGAGCTAGTGAAACCTCTCACATAGTTCTAAAAAGTACCCTTCTTTCTCCTTGCTCCCCTCCCAAAAATAACACTAGACACACCAAAGACAACAACAAAATGTGCAAGTACAAGGACCCTAATGCCCGATTCTACCTGCCTTTTCCAAAACCTTGACCACAGTACCTTTACTGCTGTCAAACACTACCTGCCCCATCCAAACTGCTGAAAATAATATAATCCCAAAAAGGAGGACTTCTCATAGGAGGATACTAGAAGAAATGGAATCAGCAGAATGTTGAATGAAGACATGAAAAATGCCTCAAAGAATGGTATTAAAATGTGAATGATCTTTCAGCTTTGTTCTCTAGTTTTGATTAGCAAAGTAGTACACAGATTTGGGTTAGTATTTCTATACCATGACTCCCTTATGCTCTTGCACTGTAGAAATTCAACAGCTACCGAAGTTACCACACTTTGCCCCCACACCAGCCGAAGTGTAGCAACTGAAGAGTCTATGAGCTCCAATTCTCATTTCAAGAAGCAGAACTGGTTAGTTTAATGGGCCGCTGAACTTCCTTTAGGCTGTCCTGGGTTCAGCTGCATTAAGAGTTAATCTTCTCAGTAGCTGGTGCAGTGCTGTGTTTCAGATTTGGTGTCAGAACAGTGTTGATAACAGATGGTTTTAGTTGTTGCCAGGTAATGTTTATACTAAGTCAAGGACTTTTCGGTTTCTCAGGCCTTGCCAGTGAGAGGGCTGGAGGGGCACAAGAAATTGGGAGGGGACACAGCCAGGACAGTTCACCCAATGTAGCCAAAGGGGTATCCTGTACCATAGAACACCATCCTCAGTATATACATCAGAGAGAGTTGGCCGGGGCCTCCCAATCACTGCTGCACATCAGTCAGCAGGTGGTGAGCAATTGTATTTTGCATCACTTGCTTTTTCTCCCTTCCCTTTGGATGTTATTCCTCTCTCCTTCTCCCTCCTTTTAATTATAATTGTTGCTGCTGTTATTATTAGTAGTAGTAGCAGTATCATCATTGGTTTGGGTTTTTTTCCCTTCTCCTATTTTACTTTATTGTCATAATTAAATTGGTTTTGAGTTTTGCATTCCCTTCCGATTCTCCTCCCCATCCCTTGGGGGAGGGAGCAGGCAAGCAAGCAGCTGCGTGTTACTTCGTCTCTGGCTGGGGTTAAACCACAACAGCCACCCTGTTTTGTTTTGGTCTGAAAGAGCATTCATACAGTTTCTTAAAGCTCAACTCAAAAAGCAAGATCATGTCTATATCTTCAGTCTTACGTGTTTTACAGATATGTCATGAATTTATATGCTGCAAAATGTTCAAGCTGGCTGTAATGTAAGTCTGTAATAATAATTCATAGGCAAGGCAGACATACTCAATGCAAAAAAACCCCAACCCAAAACAGAACACTTCACATAGCCCTAAACCAGACAGAAAAGTTCCAATATAAATGTATGTAAATAGCATTTTTAAGCAGCTGTGTTTAGTAAAACAAACAATCTTTCGTGTAAACATAAATTTAGAATATCTATACATCTTTTACAGACATTAGATGTGTAAATCAAGTACGTCAATTTAAGAGAACTACCTACTTATCTCATTTTTACATATCTAATATTTAGAAGGCTTTTCAAATGCAAAAGGATCAATTCTCAGAATACTCTGGTCTCAAGCCTTTTACATTTCAGTGAGCAAAAATATAAGGCCCTCTTCATTCTCTACAAGATCTGAAAAACACTGTAAAAACACTGCCAAAGTGGCAGTTTTCCAGGAGGCAGAAGCCCACACAGCAGCATGTTCAAGATTCAGATGACCTATGGAATTTTCCACAATGTCTACTTCTAATTCCTCTCTTTACAGCCCCATCAATAATGGATTTGTGCTTTACCTTAACTGGCCGCAGTGCTTCCTTCTGGAAGTATCTTAGGTTTTATATACTCAAACACTGGTAAAAACAATACAAGTTAAGGAAGTGCAACATGAGAGATACTTACGAAGCTAAGATTTCAAGTGCAATAAGTTTATCTTTACTGAATGTGAAGCAGTTGAGAATGTTAACCATTTTCGATGCCGGAACTGCCACTATTTTCTGACAAGTATGCAAGAAAGAAAAAACGTGTGTATAGAATAAGGCAATACAATTATTTCAAACTCACAATGCAACTCAGTAACAGCTTCATATCATGTATTTTTCAGTAACCATTTAATATTCTCTCCCTCCCACTGGGAAGAAGACTCTATATGCTAAATTCTGAACAAGCAACTCCAAAAAAGCACTTGCCAAAAGCAAAGAAATCAGGGAAGTTAACAATAGTTACAATGGGCTACATCTATTCTTGTGATACACAGGAAAGTAAAAGGTACTTTAATCAGAAAAGATACCCTGATTGTACGTATGAAGTTTTATATTTTCATACCACTGAAAGAGATGAAGATAAAAGGGTACACTGACCCATCAGTTGCAAAAGTAGACATCACAAAACTAAAATGAGATTAAGAAGGCAAACTTACTCCACAAAATTATGTCACAAGAACTTACATGTTGTAAAGCCTTTATTGCCTTGAGCTGTGGTTCAGCCCAGGAGAAGTACCTCAGTAACTCAACAACCTGCAACAGAAAGACCTCCGATCAATCTTTCTTATATATCAAAAAAATCACGCTAACAGCATCAGTATGACCTTTCCATTTCTGGAATACAGTGATATACTGCTAAAAACCACGTCTGTCTGCAATGTTTGATTATCAGTGCCTACAGGCATCTACTGTTCTTTTTATTGCTAAGTATGCACCTAAAAATTCAGTGTGATGAGATGCAGTTTTTTCTATGGAAATATTGAAAAATAGATACTTACTCCTCTCTATATATTTGCATATGTGCACAATAATTGCCACAGTATTAGAATTAAAAAAAAAAAAGTCTTTCTGAATAAGCTTATGAACATTCAGTATCTCAAACAGTATATTCACCCAACATCCACAAAAAAAACCACCCAGAAGAAACAGGAAAAAAATCTACATAGTATCAAAATTGGATACTTTTAACTACATGCCAGTTTAGAAAATACATGCAAAATAATCCTAAATTCCATCACAATAAATGTTTCCGATTTTCCCCACATGACAAGGATGAAAATGTAATCATTTTGATAATAAAAACAAGTTGGAAGATTTTTTAACAGTTTCATGCTGATATAATAATGAGAACTTAAATCTCCTCAGTTAATAAAAAAGCTAATATGATTAGCCTCAGTATAACTGCAGACACTGTCTTTCTGAATTACTGAATACACAAATTAAAAACTCCCACTAAACCCGTGACAGTGTTGACTTTTACCTGTTCACTAGAGAAGTATCCATGAACATATTCAATAGCTTTTAATTTGTACTCAGTCAATACAGCCTAGAAGATACAGAAAAAAAGATGTATAATTAGTCCCTCAAAAATTGTAATTATAGTACAACCATCTGCTAGGCTAATCCATTAATCTAAAAAAATCTGACCTTATGAAGTGACATTTGCATCAATTACATTGCAATATTCTAAAGTAACAGTATACTCCTTAGATAATTGAGAGTACAATGAAAAGCAGAAATGCAATTTAATTCTTCTGTTAAAAAAAACACTCGTTTTCTGATTTATTTCATTTTGCTCTTTTTTTTTGTTTGTTTAAAACTGTACTGAGAGAAGACCATCATCCCTCTTCCTTTTGCCTTGGAAGGTTTACATCAACTTTACGTTAAACAAGATAACACAGTTGATGATTCATACAATCTCTGCATGTCCCCTGTAAAATAATTAGCAAAGCACCTTATTTCAGTGAATTTATGAAGAGACTGGAGAACAAGTCTCTACAGACAGAATTAAGTATACAACAAAGCTTCCTCCAGAGGCTGATGTAGTCTTATCATTACCTTACCACAGTTCAAAACTTAATACACAATCCTACAAAACAAAGGAAGCAGAGTAGTTTAACCCAGTACTGGCCACCACTTTTCAATCAATGGCAAGACAATTTTGTTAATAACTTAACAAAATTAGATAGTCACGTGGGCTATCTAATACCCAGGGCTTCCTCCCTCTTCTCATACCCGGCTCACTGAGAAAGGTACAAGCTGTAAATACAGGTTAACAACTGAATTCCTGCCCCAAACTAGTGCAAACACCTGTCTTCCCCAATTTCCAAGGCCCCCAACTATTGCTAGCTCTCATGCTTTTTCTCAACTCACCTCCAGCTTCACCCACACACCCATTTCTATCTTCTTCCCAATAGCCCTAAAAACCTATCCCTATTCCTTCTTTTCTTTTTGTTCTTGCACTTCCACACAGACAGACGTGAAGCTCTCCATCACTGCAACCCATTCCTTCCTGTACCTCATTAAGACACATTACCAGAAATGTTGAAGTCACAGGGGAAAAAGAACTTCCCTCTTCATGCTCATTTTTTCTCCTCTCCCTTCCTGCTCTTTACATATTTCTGAAAAAAGCCTGCTATGTCTTATAGCAACTTCTTTACCAAAACAAATGTCACTCTTCATCCTTAAATCAACAACTGAATGAGTTTATAATAAAAACACAAACAGAAAGCACTGCTCTGTATATTTATGAAAAACAAACAAAGCCCCAGACTGTTAATAATTGTAACTATATGCAGGGAAAGATAGAAGTAAGCTACACATTAAGACAACTAAAGAATTGTTCCTGCTAATTGTAGGACTGAAAATGGAACACACCAACACAGCTGACCTGTGAATCACATAATAAAACAAGGTTCTACCAATGAGCTAGAAATTAAGTTTAAACAAAGACCTAGCAACAAAGACACAAAATAAGCATTTGGAAAATGAACATTATACTGCAATAGCACAGCTAGTATTAACACAGCACAGCACTGATCCTTATATCAACAGTAAGTTATGTTTACAGGAATACAGGCAGATAGCATAAGGAAATGTAATTGCCTAAAATCACATGTCAATACCCTTTTGTTTGAAGTCTTTAGTAATCACAGAGCGTAGTCTCAAAGGCCGCACTGCAGTAGTAATATTTGAAATATTACTCCCTCCCACCATCAATTCTCACGGAAAATACTGTTGTGCAAGTTGTTCCTTGATTTTTGCCCCCCAGATTTTCCATAAAAATTCTTAAGGTTGGGAAGGAAGTCCACACCCTGAATATCTTAGGCTGTCATGTTTTCAGCTGGTCACGCAGCATGGCACATACCTGTTTTATAAAGGAGAATTTATGACCATGACCTTATTAAAAAATGCCAGAAAGTGCAGCTGTGATAGAAAAACCTGAGGCTTTTGAGCGCAGCTGTTTGTATCTCAATATATTCCAAAATTATAATACTACAACTGCAGCCATCACTGCATGTCATGCTGAAAAGGAGCCGAACTGAAACTCAGCTCCGTAGCACCCAAGTCGAAATAAAGGAATCTACTTCACCTACACAACCCATCGTAACAAAAAACACCCATCAGAAAAATGCTAAGGATTCCTTTCCTGCCATAAGGCAATCTTATCCAGAACAAGCCCTTCACTTTCACACCAGGACATCTTAAGCAGGATATATCGCGTTCTGCTGTGACAAATCACCTCTGCTTAACTACAGCAAAATGTGACATCCCAGGTTTGTACCTCCCACATAAGGTAAGAAACCATTAATCGCAGAGGTTCTGGTTTTACTATCTCCTTTTCTACTTCCAGTATTTGGGGAACTGTTGCAACCACTAATGTCTAGCTCTCCTGTTAAAAGCAGGCCTCTGTGCAGGAAGAAACAAGCGACATGCCAAACATCGGGAAGCCCAGGTTTGTACCCCTGCTTCCCACAAATAGCAGGTATTTTGCTCAGCCCGTTTCGCAGTTCAAGAGCATACAGCAAACCCCAGGGTTTCACACCTCGAAGGAAGGTGTGCACACACTCCTGAGCAATGCGAGATGTGGCTTTGAACAAGGACAGCAGAGCACAGCTTTGAAACCAGCCCTCTCGCGTCACATTCGTGTGCTCTAACTCCTAAACCATCACATGAAAGGCAGATACCTCGCACAGAAAGTCCCAGTCTCCGGTCAGGCCAAGCAAACGCAGCCCCTCCGCCCAAATAAGAGCTACTTAATTATTTTGGCTTTCCTTCCTCATCCTCCTTGATAATAAAAATGCTGTGATAAAATTTCTTCAAGTGCTTATTTCAAATGAGTGCTCTTCAAGCACGGGGTCCCAGCTCAGTGGTAGCGGTCTGGACATTCAATCTCAGTTTTCTGAGAAAATACAAACATCTCAAAGAGAACAAGCATGTCCCAGCAGCTTTACCCTGTAATATCGGACATAAAAAAATCGAGGATACACCAGCAACACAGGATTACAGTTCATACAGGTGAAATTTAGTCTTTATTGAACGCTGAAGTGATTATTAAAGAACAAAAACACCTGACCTGATGTGCTCATCAAAAGAAATATTCTGTCATCAAATCGTGAAAACTAACATGCAAAACGAGAAGTTACCTTTCTAATTTCATCCAGCACGGTTTCAAATGATTTCTTATCCATCTTTATTAGTTCATTCAATGCAGCTACTTAAACGTGAAGGGAAAAAAATATCCAGGCCAAAGACTCAGAATTTTTAAACATACAGAAAAAAAAAAATATATATAAAAAAGAAGAAGCAGGGGAAGAAAGGCAGCCTAGGATGCTCTCAGCCCCCGGGCGTTCAGCGCTGACGCCCTCAGAATGCCGGACCCCAGGCAAGAGACAAAGGCAGGCGGGCGCCGCTCGCCGCCCGCTCTGCCCAGCGAAGAAGGCGGCGGGGCCGGGGCCCGGGCGGCGGCAGGCGGGCGGCGGCCCCCGCAGCCCCTCGGCGCAGCGACCCCGCAGCGCCGCTCCCCTCAGCACGCGGCGCCCAGGCCCGGCCGGCCCGCGGCCACCTGCGGGCCGCCCCCGCACCCCATCGCTCGCTGCGCCGCCGCCCCGGGATCCCGGCGGGCAGAGGCCGAGGACGCTTTACGAGCGGCCGCCGCGGAACAGCGGGGTGCGGGCCGAGGCGGCCCAGAAAGCGAGGGCACAACCCGCAGCCACCGACAGAGTACCGCGCTCCGCCGGCCCTCCCTCCTCGCCGTCGCGCTCCTACGGCATCACAGCGCGGCGCCGGAGGCCCCCTCCGTGCCGGTGGGCCGCAACGCCGCCTGCGCGGGGGCGGCGGAACTCGGGGAGGCCGCGCCCCTCTCCCAGCTCTCAAGCGTCGCACCGAAGCGGCGGGAGCTGCCACCAGGCGCCGCCGCGCCCCCTCTGGCCTGCCGGGCCGCTCGGCTCGGAGCCGGCACGGCGGCGGGCAGCCCGGCGCTGGCAGTAAGCGGGGCGGGAGGGCGAGGCCGCCCCTTTCCGGTGGCGGGGGTGGGGAGGGGGCGGCGCGTGTCGGTCACATGGCTGCCATGGCAACGCGGCCCGCCCGCGCGGCGGCCCCTCCCCGTCCCGGCCCGCATGAGGCGGAAGCGGCCGCCGGGGCTGCTGTGGCCGGTGATGGCCGGCGTCCTGCTGGCGCTGCTGGCCCTGCTCTGGGGCTCGCAGGTGGGCGGTGGCCGCGGCCCGAGGGCGGGCGTGAGGCGGGGGGCGGGCGGGGTGCCGGCAGGGCCGCGCTCGGGGGCGGCGGGGACGGGGCCGTGGTGCGGGCGCAGCGTCCGCCGGTGCTCGGGGGCCCGGAGGGGCGGGGGGTGCCGGCGGGTTCCCTGGGCCCAGCCCGGCCCGGCGCCGTCCCGCCTCGGCTCCTTACGCCGTTCGCGGTGGAGGCTTGGCTGTGTGCCCTGCCTGCCCCTCCAGCCAGGTGCCTGCGCGGGGTGGCGGTGTTTCGGGGGGTTCCGAGCCTTATGCTCCCCTTGAAAGAGGAGCGACTGAATCGCTGGGCGAATAGCTGTGCATCCCCTACTGTCGGGTTTTCTCCCTGCTTAAGTGCTCACGGTTTCCCTTCGTGCTTGTCTGGTCTTTCTTAAGACGTCCCTAGTTCTGTGGCATCAGCTTAGCCCTACATCTGGCAAGGCAATTAACAGAAATGTTAAATGGCCTTGCGCCTTCAGGGTCAGCGCTTGTTGCTCCTTAGATCTAGCCTGATCTTTCTGTTTCAGCGCTTAGCTTCCCTTCTGCTGCCGGAAAGAGAACCGAAAGGCCGAAGGTTGTTTTTTTTTTCCATTCTCCTTTACAACGGGTACATTGCCCAGGGTTTTGCCATTCCTGGTAGCTTACACTTCCCCATTTCCAGGATTTCATTTTCTTTTTGGACCCATAATTTCCCTTTATACTGATATTTCTTTTTCTTATTTTCATATAATCTTGAAGAGGTTATTGAGTCTGTTGCGTTTGGAACCTTCTCTACTGTTTTCCTCATTTTAGAGTGTGGCTTGTGTATAGTAATTGCAACTTCAATGTAGAAATTTCAGGGTGTGTTTTTTGCCTTCTAATTCCAGAGCTCCGTGATCTGAAGGACTTCATTAGCTAATTTCCAGTTTGTAGAAATTTTCCCGTTTGCAGCCCCAAACCCTAGCTTCAAGCCTATTCTGTTTATCTGTCGTCTTAATTTTGATCGAATAAATCAATTTATGATGCTTCAGTACACAGTTACTTTCTATTGCTCGTTCTTCTGATCCCAGCATAATGGAATTTAACGATTACTGGATGTATGTTTTGTATTTTCAGGTTTTAAAAGCATTTGATTACTTCCCTCCTTGGAAGGAACAGCAACAGATGTACAAGTTGGACATAGGCTGGCCTAAAATTCCAGAATACTTCACTGGCCAAACATTTTGTGTTGCTGTTGACTCTCTTCATGGTTTGGTCTATGTGGGACAGGTGAGCGAGAATACTATATTTCTTTCCTTGTTGCTCTAATGTATTTTTGCTTCTAAAGTGTCTGGTTTAGATTAAGATACATATGTGTGTGTCTGTATAGATATATGTGAATAATTATTATCAAAACTGATGAAAATGTAAGTATAGATGTCTCTGCTATATCCATTTTTTAAAGCGGTTTAGGCACCACACTTGTTTGTGCTCTTAAAAGCCTTGCATTTCTGTGTCATCCAACATAACTGAGTTACAGTACCTTCTTCTGTTAGCTGTAAGGTAAAACATGATTCTGGGGCAACTGAATCTTCCACTTTTTCAACCTTTGTCCCATGAAATCAAAACCACACAACTCTTTTGGCCAGTTACTGTAATTTGAGTTCCATTATTCACTTTGCCCAGTTCCATGCATTGGTATCTCCAGGTCACGAATAAGACATTCTCTTCATGGAAAGTGGTGGGATTTAATTACGAAGCACAGCATGAGTACTTGACTGCCATGCAGCTAACAAGTACAGTTACAGTTTTTCATGCCTGTTTTATGCATGGCATATTTTTCAGCAAGAACATAAAAACATGATTCAAAATGAAGACCAGGATAACTGCAGGAACTTGGCTGCTCTGAAAATTGGACTGTTATATGATTTAAGTTGGAACTCTAGAATGAGTGGAAGGTTTTGCCTGTTGAACTTACTCTTCTGTCTCTCCCCTTTTCTAACTGGAAAAAATGAGAACTAGCGACAATCTCAGGAGATTCTTAATGATTCATGAAATGTTGCAAAAACTTTACAAAGAGGAATTTTCAAAAATATAATTACTTGCTTAATATGTTTTCTTAATTGACCTTTTTTTGCGTTTTCAGAGGGGAGACAATGTGCCAAAAGTACTTGTATTCTCAGAGGAAGGCTATTTTCTTTACTCATGGAATAATACAGTTGAAATGCCTCACGGTATCTTTGTATTGAACACTGCAACAGATAGTTCAGTATGGATCACAGATGTTGGAACAGGTATGCATGGTGGTGATATAAGAAGTATTAGGTGGGAAAGAAAACACTGATACTGCAGGTATTGCTTTAAACAACTCATTTATTTAAGTCTTACAAACCTGTCTCAGAATTGTTTGAGTTTTTCTTACCATGAACAAACTTCTTCAGGTGCTGCAGAAAATACCCTGAAGGTTCATGAGGTGTGCTGTCTGTCTGCTTATAGCTTCTGAACTCAGTAAGCACTGCCCCCTTGCCCAGGAGAAATATCAGGAAAAAAAATAAATCTTCTGGCTAAACTTACTGTCTGTCCTAGATTTGGTGACCTTAACACAATGGATGAGTACTGTTGTAGCCTATGGTTTTACTAACCCATAGTCATGTTCTCACTATAGAATTTTGTCCATTTGATTTATTAATATCACTTATGAGTATCAGGGGATTTTCTTTTTTAATCTTTTCAATCAGTTGTAATACTTACATTTTGCTTTGTTAAGGTGTTTTTGCACTTTTTTCCCTTAATTCAGGGAAATACGGACACACCGTGAAACAATATAGCCCTTCGGGTAAACTTATGCAGATCTTGGGCACGCCGGGTAATGCTGGTTCAAGTTTGATTCCCCTACAATTTGATCAACCAGCAGAGATCTTTGTAGAGGAGAGCGGAGACCTGTACATTGTGGATGGAGACGGAGGAATGAATAACAGATTGCTCAAACTGTCCAACGGTATGGAAAAATGAACTGCAACAGCTGACCATTGAAAATTCAATGTTAAATAACACAGCTTGAGAGTACTTTTAAGTGAGGACTAGGTAGAGCTGTCATTTAACATTAGTTTGAAAGCTTTGTTGACTCAGATCCTGTTTTGTTGCTTGTCACTTCAGGAGAATTCTCCGAATTGTTTATGACAAGAGGCTGAGAGAATTAGTTCAGTCTTCAAGAGAGAAGGCTAGGGGGATTCTTATTGCCGTCTTCTGTAATGGGAGAGTATAGAGAAGACAGAACCACACATTTCTTGGAGGTGCACAGTCAAGAATGAAGAACACTGAGCAAAAGATGCAAGAGGGGTGAATTCCAGTTCCGTTTTTGGAGGGAAAGATTCACAGTGAGGGTGATCAGACAATGAATAGCTTGCCCAGAGATGGTGTGGGAGTCTCCACTCCTAGAGTTACTCAAAACTTGACAAGTTATGAGCAACCTGATCTAACTTCAGAGCTGGATTTGTTGTCTAGTTCGGCTTTGAGAAGCAAATTGGACCAGATGATGTCTGGAGATCTTTTGTACTTAAATTATTCCATGATTCTAATTAGCTTGCTCGTATTCCTTGGTTAAATCATCAGTGTTGGTCAGGGCAGTGAGTGAGGAGTCTGTGCATGCCAACAGTTGGGAAAAAGTGGAGGAGCTACCATTTCTTCTTTGTCGTATCTAAAATTATTTATGTTTCGAAAGTTGAGTGTAGTTTAAATTTTTGAACTGTATCTCATTCTACAAGTTTGATTCTTCTACCTCCTTGCAGGGAGAAGTCATTCTTTTTTTACATAAGATTGGGCTTGCACTTCATGTGAAGCTTCCAGAGAAGTTGAAAATATTAGTTTCTGGCTGCGAATTTGTGGTACCACATGTCTGTGTCACTTGGCCAAGCATGATTTTGTCATGAATTTATGAGAGACTATAGCAAGCCTTGTATCTAGATTCAGATTAATTTCTTGAACCATTGCTTTCTTGGAGAATGTCAGGTCATACCTGGAGTGAAAGGGTAAGAAAACTAGCTGTTAAGGTGCAAACACAATGGTAGAATTCTGGTGCTAGCCTTCTGGTGTGGGTTATGATGGTATTGAAGCAGGTTCTCAGTCCTCATGTTTACTTCCACACACCATTTTCCTTCATATACAGAAAGAGTGCTGGCAGCTGCTTTGTGCAGTAGGGATGGGGATATTCCCAACAGTCTCATCTTCACTGAAAAGCAGAGACCAGATATAGCTTGTCATGTATGACTCAGAATCCACTGAAAGTCCACTGTGGACTTAGCATTGCTAGGTTAATGGTTGGACTCGATGATCTTAAACCTCTTTTCCGACCTAAATGATTCTGTGAAATGGTCGGTTTCCTAATATCTAGTTTGTAAAATGGTAAATTGTTAAAACTGCTGGGTAACAAATGTAAAAAAAAAAAAACAAAAACAAAACAACCAAAAAAAAATTAGTAAAAATAATATCATAATCAGCCAACATTTTTTTTTAATACAGTGCTTAACAGAGCCTTGGACTATGGCTGTTTGTACTAGTGGCTACGTTTCTGTAGCCTTAATCCTGAAACCACTAATAATAATCCAGTATTCACTGTAGTCGTTCCAGTATTTCTTGGGTTTATGTACCAGGAGTACTGTGTTTAAAAGATCTGAGTTTAGAAATTTCACCTTTAAAATTACTCAAAGTAACTGTGCAAGGGAATGTCTTAAAGCTGTTGTATTTGTTGTTTGCTTACTGTGATTATTTTTTTTTTTACTTTTATTTTTCATGATGCTCACTGTGTAGATTACAAGGAGATATGGCTGACTGGAACAAACGGGACCGGCATTGGCCAGTTCAAGATTCCTCACAGTGTAACAGTGGATCCTTTTGGACGGGTAAAGAATAAAGGGAAAATTTTTTTCATCTTTCAACAGACTTGTTTATGTGTATTTGAACAAAACAAATTGTATTTCTTTTTTAATTGAACAGCTGTGATCTGGGTGATTTTATGGGGGTTGCAGTTTGCAGTGATAGTGGTCATGAGCTGAGGTTTCATTCTGCACATCCTACTGAAGCAGCTGGCTCCAGTGTTGATGCAAGGGTTCTGACTGGTTACGTTGTCAGTGTCTGTGCAACAACAGACTGTTCCCCCTGCAGTTTCTAACAGGTTGCCATTGCGAGAGTACAGGAGAATTATCTTATGTAATAAATATCTACCCAAGCACTTAACGTTTCTTCAGAGGAATTTAATTTTGTATTTGGAAATTCCAAATAAGCTTAAGATGGTAGTAAAGGCTCTAGCTAGGTTGTAGACATCAGTCCTTTTCTACGTTTTTTGTAGACATCAGTCCTTTTTCTACAGCTCAAGGCACTCAAGAGTCTACTTCTCCCAGGTGTTAACTGTAGTCTGGCTTTTCCTCTGCTGTCCTTGTAGAGGAATTCTGTGGTCACTTCTTAGTCTGTTTCTGGGAAAATAGGATTGCTTGACTAAAACGTCTGAAATCACTGGTTTGAGCTAATTCTGCTAATGCTGTCTGAACCAGAAGGAGAAGCGTATATAAAAATCGCTTCTCTGCCAAAATAGGGAGGGTGGGAGGGACACAGTTCCTTTATTTTGAAGGGTAACCATGGGTATATGCATTCAAAGACAGCAGTTGCGATGGGCTATGATTTTATTGCCAACATAGTGTTGATCATCAGCCTAGGTTAAAAATAATTAATTCCTAAGGAGTCTTAAGAGAATGCTGTAGTAGTGTTTCATTTAAAAATAGTGGTGAAAGATTTCAAGTCAGCTTGTTTATTGCTCCCTTTTGGGTGATATCCCAAAAAAGTCATGAAGTTTACTTACCAGGCTGATGGGTTGTCAGCAGCTGAAACTTGAATGATTGTAGTACAAGAGATGCCTTCACTGGAACTGTCTAGTGGTATTGCTGGCTTGCGTTGTTTGTGAACCCAGTTAGCACAGGGTGGGACGTAGACAAGCTCCACAAAACTGATTAGGCAAAACATGCTGAGAAAAAGCTCTTAGTGTTTAAGTTGCTTCATGTTTATAGTAATGTTAGGCATATCGAGAGTGTTTGCAGATGCAGTCGGGTCTGGATCATGAAATGAGACTACTGTTATAAAACAAATAGTTAGCGGGTGACAGACCAGTATCTTTAGAATTGAATAGGTGGGAATGTGTCCTCATGGTGGGAGAAGAAAATCCTACTAAATACGACACAAAAATGAAGCAGGGGCAATGATTTCTCTGTTAAAGTAGTATAAAATAATTTGTGTATGTTAACTCTGTTTTGTTTTATATCTGGAAGGCATATCTACTTACATAGTTTTGAATGGGGAGGTGCATTCTTCCAAGGTATACTTCTCTTTTACTACAGGATACTGATACTTTGCTTATGGAAGAAACTAATGCATTTGATTTGTTCAGTTTGTGAACAGCCATGATTTTTGTTCTTAACAGGTATGGGTTGCAGACAGAGACAACAAAAGAATCCAAGTCTTTGATAAAGTCACAGGGGAATGGCTCGGGTCTTGGAACAACTGTTTTTCAGAAGATGGACCCTATTCTGTCAGGTGATGTTGAACAGTTCTTCTAGAAGCATGCAATTACATAAATAAGGTGTACTCTTCCTGTTGAATTAAAATGTTGGTACTTAATGCCTGATGACAAGGAGTTGATGAATGTAACTAATAGGGTGCTGGGCCCTAATCATATGTAAAGATAATGCACAGGTGTATCTTGACAGGGAAATCCTGGCTTTATAAGGATCCCTGTGGATCTGAGTGTAGGATTGGGAACTTAATTTTAAAGTTGTGTGTTTGTGACCTTACTGTTGCAGCTTTTAGAGGAAGAGAGATTGTCTTGAATGAGTTTTCCTTAGCTTAATCTGTCTCAAGGAAGCAACGTGTAGACCAAGGTTTATAGGTTAATTTTCAATGCTTCACTGCATTTAGTCTGTTGTAGCCTTCAAAAACTTGAATATTAAGGAGGTTTTGTTTGTTTAAAAGTGCATGGTTGTGGTAAATTGAGATGTCCTATGGAGTTCACAGTTCAAAAATGTATTTCTGTTTTTCACAGATTTACTGCCGATTACAAATACCTGATTGTAGCTCAGCTGAATATCAACCGGTTGGCAATCTTGGCAGCACCACCGGTTGGCTCTATTGGGGACTGTGTTATGATCCACACGGTCCAGCTGGCAGATGAAACTAAACCTCACCTTGTGGATGTAGACATGAAGAGTGGAGCAGTCTATGTTGCGGAGATTGGAGCCCAGCAAGTACAAAAATACATACCCATAAGTTGATGGTTTCCCACCACTGCTGTGGCACAAGCTGTGTGACATATAACACCTATGACCACATTTCCTTGAGTTTTCTGTAGCTTGTGTTTCCTTAGACAAGCATGAAACATTGTGCTCGCAGTACTCTAGAGCTAAGAATCTAGTTGTCCTGCAGTCCTGGAAAAGCACTTGGTCTTGAACTGTTACTAACTTTAGTAATGCTATAGTGGCTTTTGCTTTTGTTGCTGGCAATTATAAAATGACTTTCCTATGCATCTTGATTTTATTATATAAAATTTTACAAACACAGCTGCTGTTCTTAAATGTATAGGGTCTTCTTGAGGGACCTCCAATTAGCCTGTGCGTTAAACAAAGGTCAGAACTGCCTGAAAGAAGTGTATAAATGATTTCCTGGGAGGCGAGCACCATATTTTAATGTTTCTTCACTTTTTTTTTTTTAAATCATTGTGCTGATGCTGTCCAACACTGAATATAGGGATGCATTATGATGTTGAGTAAGGTGCTGCTGAATAGTGGTGTCAGTACTGACAACTGGCATCTGCCTTGGGTGGTTAATGACATAAGCATTGAAATCTTAGTTTTCAGCTCTAGCTAAAGTGGTAAAGTCTGTAATAAGCTTAAGTTAAATTGATATCAGGCACTTCAAACTAAATTAAATGTGTGTGCACAGCAGCCAAGTACTGATTCTTAACTAGATCAATTCTTAACCTGATTTGATTTATATCAGCATGAGTTTTCCATTCCATAATATTTCATAGTGGAACATATTGAAGTTCAACTCATTGCAATTTGCTAGGAAAGTCTTAATCAGCATTAGGGACTGGGAGAGACATGATTTTCTTCACATTTCATTGAAGCTCTGTCAGTTAATAGCAGTGCATCTGTTTTGACTTGGGAATTTTTAACTGTTTTCTATCCAGAACTTAGACTTCATGAACTCTGTTAATGTCTAGAGTTTCTTATGCTGTATCTTAGCAGGTATCTCCAAGCTCTGTCCTACAAAATGCTGTCTCTTTCCATTCCCAGTCCAGAATGATTCTGTTTTGTTTACATGTAGCTACAAGATTTTAAGTTAATTCACTCTATAGCTTAGAGGGAACTGGATATAGGAAAATGTGATGGAGAAAATGGCATGACAGAAATGAGATCGTGAATAACTGATTACCTCTGGAAAGCTGTGGACCCACTTTCCATATTTATCTGCTAGCTCTTCAAAACATTTTGGAGGATTTTTGCTGTTTCCACATGCTAATTCTGCTGTGTGGACTATTTTAATGCTAATTACCAACGAAGATGAGCAATTCTTTTCCTGCTTCCTTAGAAAGGGAATATGGGAAATAGAATTATTCTGACGGGAAATATCCATGTCAGTGACTGTTACCAAAAGCAAGGGCTTCTTGATTTGTCAGGTTTCAACCTATGATCACAAATTTGTGGGTCAGCAGGTGGAAAAATCTATCCAGAAAAGTCAGATTCATATTTGTTGTGGAAACTCAGCTGTGAACCCTGATGCCTGATTCCAGCATTATTTGAGATTAATGCACTAAATGTGAATGCTTTGTTGTTGGCTGCATCCACGATAACAAAAGCAGCTCTTACCTGGCTGCCCTCATGCAAGCCTTAGAATCAGAACTTCAGAGTTATACGCTAGCAAACGTGATCCATCATTCACATGGTCTTGAATGGGAGCTAGTAAGCAATATGTATTACCTGAAAAAGTAGCAGTACTTCCTCTAGACCTGGAGGTATAAGTCCACATTGCTTTGCAGTGTGTTGTGTGGATTTTCTAACTAGCTCTCCACTACCTCAGGGATCTCTGTGTGCGATTTAGCTATTTCTCACCTACAGAAGGTGGATTCCTTTTTAAAAATACTACACTTTAATATAGTTAATGATGTTACAGTATCTGGGTGGTGTAAGGGGTCCGGGCATATCCATCCTTCCTCACCACATCCTATCCTTATTTATTTTTTCCATTGTCACGTCCATTTGAAATAGAACCCAGAGCTCTCTGGGAGCATGCTTCTGTGTTCGGTAAAGGAGTAGTGCACTTTTGGATGTTGACAAATAAGTTATTTCTACAACTTTGTTTGCTGTGTGGATCTGCTCTCAACTTGGTTGCATGGGCTTTTGCAGCCCCTAGAAATGGGGAGCATTCATTCAGTTTTGTTTGGCTTTACTGAAATAGGTCATGGTGCCAAAATGTGCCTTGCCTCTAGACATTTGGGTATCTGTGATAAGAAGGGATGCTTATTATTAATTAATATGAAATGCTTAGACTCCTTTTTACCTCTGTGTCTATGACCAGACAGAAAACGATTGATTTGTGCACTAATTTGCTAATTCTCTGAAGGTTTTCTTATGTATCATCTTGAAACGGATTTCTGAAAAATTGCATAGTAAGATAATTTGATAAAATAAATCGAGAATTTCCCATTATGAAAGGCCTGGGTGCTTTATTTCTGTACTAATATCAGAACATTGCAATGGATTACTTTTCTAAATATGGGGTCCTCAGTATTTGGATAAGATATTTAATAACTTTTGATGCCAGCATTCAAATGTAATTTAAATTCCACGTTATCTTTATACATTACTACTTCTGTGGTCCATCTCTTTTGTATCACATGTTTTGTGTCACATGTTTTCCTTTGAGTACTTAGTAAAACGGGATGGTGAGTTCTGTAAGTGCCAAGTATAAAAAAAAAAATCTGTATACCCTTTTGATGCTAATAAGTAAATTAAAACCAAGAAAAACACTTCTTAATACAGAATAAGGTTTTCTTTTCAGAAAATATTTACTGAGAAATCTGTTTAGTTTTTAGAAGATCAAGAAGGAACTTCTCCATGGGTTAGAAGTACTTGCACAAGAAGAAAGTAACATACTACAGTGTTAACTAGACAAGAAAGAAAGCCTAAGGTGATGCTAGAATCTCTTAAAAATCTAATTTCAGTTAACAAGTGCCAACTTTTAAGTGTCAGAAGTTATCCCTGAAGTATCTTAAGTAAATAAAATAGGAATATTCCATGTTTTGGTATCTCCAACTGTGCATTATTTTTTTTCCTAATTTATGCTTTTCTTTGGGTAAGTACCTAGATTGTTAACTGGACGACATTCCCAGGAGGTAAGACCAGGTCATGTAGTCTTCTGATTCTAAAATCTATTAATACAGTTCATCTTGATACTTTTGGGGGCTCTGTGTGTGGTGTGTTTGGGGGGTGGGGCTGGTGGTGGGGTTTAGTGTTGTTGTAGCCAGAAGTTTATTAACAATATATGTCTGGCCAAAACGAAAGAAACCAGAATCAGATTTATGCCATGCAAGATCAGTTTAGTGAGCCTGAACTGTCTTTATAAAAGCTGAAGTGGAAGGTGCACAGGTATGTCTGTGGGTCTGCTCGTACTGTAATTAACCTTTCTGAAGCAGTAGGTAGGTAGTTGTTTTAGTTGATACTTTCTTAATTTGTAACCTGAGAAACCTTCACAAGTGGTGTTTGCAGTCACTGATGTTGCTTGTGTGAAACACAAGAGGGCATCAAACCCCTGCTGATGCTTGACATACTCAGTGTAACTATAATGTAACTATATACTAGCAAATGTAAAAAGCTGGTAATTTCCGAACATTTGGAGTAAATCAAAAAAGATAATGAACTGCTCCAGACTTCCTTCTCTTTTCAAAATAGATTGGTTTAAACATAAGCAGGTAATTGTGTTGTAGTCATTTTGGCTTGTTACTACTGGATTTATGTCCATCTCTTGTTTCCATTGTTTTTCCTAGAAAAAAAAGCACCAGTAATTCATTGTCCAGAGACAACTGGGTAGAGTGAATTGATTCTTCTAGTCCTTGTGGCATTGATTGCTATGGAATTACTCTTGATATGTTGCTTTGGAAACATAATAATTTATAATAATAAAACTGTAGCAGCATAATTATACCAAGAGAGCAATACCATTATATTTCCCTACAGAGGTGACCCTGAGTGAGAATAGAGCTAAGCTTACTGAATCTCATTCACCAATGTGGTTCTACCCCTCCTTTCTCAGCCTTTGTCTAAAAACCTTGCCCTAGTTTTGTATTATTATATTTTACTTTTTGGGGGATTGCATCTGCAAAAATTGTATTTCCCAGCAGTTGCCATAAAAAAAGTTTTAATGTGGACTTTTCTTCTGGTGAATGATTCAAAATATTTCAGTCTTTTGGTGTTCATAAAGCATCAAAGTCAAGTTGCTTCTATGAAATTTTAAAGTAGGAGTGTGAATTTTAATTTATGCACACAGGACTATTTGTTACTGCATTAAAGGCAAAGCAACACTGAGACAAATGAGATACTGAATAGACATTGTAAGTTCATATGTTAAGGCTGAGGAAATATAATTGTGTAACTGGATCTGCAATACAGAGGTGAAAAACTTCACCCAGTTACATCAGGAGTAAGAATTCTGTCAGAGCTATGGTGGGGTCTCCTACAAACAAATTAAGGTTTAAGAAATCTGAATAACTAAGCTCTATATATTTTAGTCCTTCCTAGTAGTCAATAAACGTTATAAAGGGAAGACTTTATGTTTGTCTGGATTGATTTGTCTTCAACCTCATGTTTTCTGTTTTCAGCTGGCTTAGAGACCTAACACGGAAATTATTTTTTTTCGTATCCCCTATGGAGTCATTTATAGATGATGACTGTGATGATTGAGTCATCTCTTGCTCTGCTCCTTGTCTAAACTGTATAGATTGGAAAACTTGCCTTGCAGTGAAAAAATCATAAGGCTTTAATTTCAAAATGTTTTCATAGTGTTTTTTATTAAAAACAAACAAATCCAGAAGAATGTTTACCATGTGACAGAAGTCTGGATATTAGAACTGCCAGCACTAAACCTATCTGTGTGCCATACTGGAGTAACGCTATCTCCCCATGACTTGATGTGGCTGAATTTATTTCTGCTATTAGGTCTTGGTACAGTACTGTCTCTTGACAATTCTGTCGAAGGATTTGGGTGAGTAGGTGGTCAAGGTGTTATAGGAACCCTTCTGGAAGAATAGACCAGAAGAGATGCTGAGGGTTTTTTTATCTCTGCTTGTTGTTGAAGTCTTTAGCAAACTTTCCATGCTGGTAATGTTTTTTGACAGGATTGTAATTGGAAGATCTGGCTCAAACTGAAGTGTCAGTAAATGGGTTATTAAAACAAACTGGTAAGTTGCTAGCAGGTGTTCATTTCATTAAGGTCATTCAGTATTTTCAGAAGATTTCTGAAATATGAACTTTTGCTTAGAACTACTTTAGTACCGGAAGAAAGAAAAAGTGGCAAATATGGTTTAAAGAAAGAAGGAAACAAACCAAATGCTCCACACACACCCCTATGTGTGAGGAGCCTGTAGAGATCCAACAGAACTGATGGCCATACCTTGCCAATTGACATAAACCCTAATGAAAGGGTAGATGTATTGAATGCACAACCATGAAATCTATTACAGGTCTTTGGAAGAATCTCTGAGCATAGATGTCAGTATGAATTGAATAATAAAGTTTGCTTAAATTTTCAAAAGGTTTTCAGCAACATCTCTTGCCAAGTGTCCGTAAAGAAACTGTGTGGAATAAGAATGAAGCAATAATTAGGGAAGGCTAATTAAAAGTTTATAAATGAAGTATTTAAAAAACTCGTTCTGTGCTGCTAAGTATATTGATAAATGATCTGGAAATGGATTTGGGAAGTCAGGGACAGAATTTACTGACAACACCACACTATTCAGGCTTGAGAGTAGATGAAAGCTGTAAAGAGTTGCAGAAGGCTATCATTAATTGAATGACTAGGCAATAAAATAGGAAAAAGAATGTAACATTGATAAATATAAAAACAGGCATGATTAGTAAAAAGAAGTCTAATTTTATGTACACACTGTGATAGCTTTGATATATATTGCCATGTAGGAAATGATCTCAGGCTTGTAGAAGATGGTTCTATCAAAATACCAGCTTCCAAACTCAGCAGCAGTCAGGAAACAAAGAGGTCATGGGCGGCACTAGGAAAGTACCTGGTGATCGAACAATGCTTTGCAACGTAATTATGTGAATTCCTGATGCATGTTCGTTTTGAATACTGTAGGCAATTCTGGCTCTTCCCCCTTCTAATCTCAGGAAGGCTACAGTGGAATTAGAATTAGTAGAGAGAGGGGGAAGAAGAGTCTTAGAAGTCCTTGAGTATCCAGCTACTATGTTTGGTATCATCAGCATTTCATCGTTTAAGGCATTTGCAGGAACATGCCTTTTTCCCCATAGCTGCTGCTCTGAACTAGTTTGGCTTCAAAGCTCAGCAAGGATGCACAGTCTGCTGGCATGCAGAAGTGGGTGGAGAATAAAGATGGGCAGAGACATGTAGTGTCTATTATGTAGAAGTTAGCTTGAGAAGAAGATAAGAGTTTGCAAATATCCCAAGATTTTAGTGTTGAAGGTACCTTTTGGATAGAACTTACCGTCATGAAGTCAGTTCATTGCTCTTGCTGAAAATTGAAAGTTTTGGCAAGGAGGCTGGAGTTGCCCTTACTTCAGTCTGGTCAGTTTTGATGTTCTTCCCATGGGGCATGCCCTGGCTGCCTGTGGCACCTGTCCACTGTCCCAAAGATGAGAATCACTATATTCACTCCATCAGGTAACAAAATTGCAAAAAATATTATGTTATTCTGTAACACATCATCACCCATGGTCTGACACAAATGTGAGGTAGCAAAAGCGTAGGCTAATTTTTGTTCAAAGATCAGAGCGCTTGAAAAATCTTGGAATTAAAATGAAGATGCTCTTTCAAACGTGTTAACAATTCCCAGCCAAGACGGGATGCTGATGGTTGTGCTGTTTCATTCTCATGTGCATGGGTGCAGCTGGCAGGAGAAGACTGTTAGCTCCCAGGTGGGGCCTCCTTCTATGTCCCAGCTGCAATGTTCATAGCAGCGGGTGACTGGTCTGCAAGCAAATACCTATATTTATCTCTACAGGGATGCTGTAAACGAGAAAGGAAGGAAGGTGTCATCGTTTTAGGGGCATGTGCTTCAGCATGTATAAATCTTACAGTGGAAATGTGTCTTTAAACAATTAAGCAGGAGACCTGGAGGTCAGGGGGAGGAGGAAGGAGAGATTCTACCTAGTGTATTCCACACTAGCTCTGTAATAAGTCTTGCAGCATCTTACTTCATGCCCAGCCTAATTTCAGAGCTTTTAGGAATGAAAACTGTAGAAACTGTTGTAAGAGTGGGAGATTATACCATAACTAAGGCTTGCCACAATGTGCCTCCAGGGTGTTCTCTTAACAGGGCTTTGTGATGGATGATGCTACCAGGCAAAAACAGGAGAAAGAAAGTTTGTATCATCAGGTAACAAGCTGGAAGCATTAAAAATATTTGGGATAACTCGTAAGGTGGCACCTTTCAAAGAATTTGAAATTGCTGGCCCGTGTTCTTACAGGGATGCATGGTACCGCAGAAAGCTCCCGATTTTCATTTTGCTCAACCTCCATGTAGATTTCCTTCTTTCTCATAGGCAATTGAGTCAGGAGGAAATACAGATCACAGCCAATATTTATCAAATGCCTTTTATTAATTAAGCTGTTGCTATTTATAGAGTCAAGCTGTTGTTACTCATAGCAGGTAACTATTTCACAGAGCTTCCACCTCCCTGCTCCAAGCACTTAGGCACCCAGCCACCCTGCCAAAGCACCATTTGGAAGACCCACCCCAGCTCTCCCAGGAGCAGAGGATCACCCCGGTGTGCTAGTGACGAGGAACCCCCCCCCCCCCCAGGGGGTACAGTGCAGTGCCTACATACCCTGCGATCTCTGTGCGCACACGGCAGCCATCGCCTCCTGGGATGCAGCCGAGTTGCCAGCCACTGCTCGGGGCAGGCACGGCCAGCCAGCCTTGTCCCCAGCCGACCCATGGGGATCTACGCCCAGAGCTCACCCAGCTGCACAGGGCTGCCACGCAGCCCCCAGCAGGTACTGATCTTCTCTCTGGCCTGCTGCTTTCTGGTCACTGTTTCATAGAATCCCAGAACCGTCAGGGTTGGAAGGGACCTCTGGTGATCATCTAATCTCCATCTCCATGCAGTTTTAGCAATGCACAGTCTTCATCCCTCTATGCAGCTCCCCAGCAATGCATGGGCGAGGAGGATGGGTTGCAAGTCAGGAATCCCTGACAGCACTGGAATGGCTTATGTTAAAAAAGTCTCTTTTCTTAACGAAGTGTTGCAAAGAAAGATGCAGCTTATCTGAAAAGGCAGACTTGCTGGCAGTCTTGAAGAGGCCACATCTAAAGCAGGACTGGCCACCAGGCGGTCCTAGGAAGGCTGCCAGGTGCTGTGAAACGTGCACGGTTCTGCAGAGCAAGTCCTGTAAGGTCTGGTGCATGACGTCTGCTCATTGTGCCCTTTCTGTTCTGCACCAAACTCGAGGGCCCTTTGGTCCCTTCAGTCAGATGCTCCTCTCTGAGCACCACCTTCCTTCTCCAACAGAGGAAGCAATCGCGCTACTGTTGTAAAACCCATAATGATCTGCAGACACAAGCTCGGCAACATTTGCAAGGGAAGAATAGTGTTTCTTGTTAGCACGGTTGTGGCAGTTTAAAATGGGAGACAAGCTTTGACCATGCAATTGTGTAATTTTGTTTTAAACAGCTATCTCACTAGGTGTAATAAAGGTTATAATTTCCCCCAGCAAATCTCAACTTGCTCGAGAAACAGAAGTCATGTAACAAATTTCGGATTGTATGTATTGCAGCTCCTGAACACAAACACACACACATATGTATGTAGATAAATATTATCAGAAGAGGTGTATGTAGCAGATGCAGTGTATATAATCTAACATTTGTATATATGTATGTAATTTTTATTTAATTTTTATTCATCTAGTCTGGGTCACAGGCATGCTGGGAGAGAAAAGCGGTAACAAATGCTTCTGTAATGAAACTGCCTAAGCCACCCAATATCTGCCGTAGTTCCCTGCTGTGTTTGCACTGTACATACATGCAACAGAGACAGTCTTTGCCCTGGAGGCCACTGCCAAGGAAATGGGCTGGTGTAAAAGAAAAGCAATATATATTCAGTAAGACAAATGAGCTAACCTGAAATCCCCCTGCTTTCGAAAGGAGGTCCATTTTGGTGTTAGGGATCCATTAGATCAGCTCAGGTGTCCCAAGATAGGTTATTGCACCAGTCTAACTCATTGTGTTAATTCCAGTGTGTGAGTTTTAATGGATTTTATGACATCCTCAGTTCTCACTGTTCTGCTTGGGGGAAATTTCATCTGGGATAAGAAAGGAATAATAGCTGCTTGACCCAAATCTTTATCAGAGAAGAAACATTTGCAGCTTGATCTAAAAATCTCAAACCCCGTAATTATTTCAAAAGGAAAAAAAAAAAAGTGCTTGGCACTATACAATACATGAGATAAAAGCCTGTGCCTTGTCAAGAGAGTTTGACATAAGCACATTACAGATAATGGAAACAGTGAAAAAATTAAGAAGTAGGAAATTCTGAGCACCTTCTAAAAAGTTTTATTGTGAACATACTTCTTAGGTTGTGGAAAAATTATTTGTCACTAGAACGTGGTTAGAGGTGAATCCAAATAAACAAAGCATTCAAAATTTAAGAAGACCATAGTGGCATTTAATGAGAATATGAGTCCATGAGACAGGCTGGAAATGTATCCTTTTTCTTAGACAAAGCTTTATGCAAGCCTAGTCAAATTAAATGTGATTACTGGTGCGTACATTTTAAAAGCTAGCACCAGGATGGAGCTATCCCTGGGATACTGGTTTCAGACCTGAAGTTTATTTTAGGCTCCAAACCAGGAAACGCAATTGGTGATATTTAAATAAACACCAGCAGGGTGAGCGGCCAGTAATCCCACGGCTCATCCCTCGCTACCCGTGCCACCTCAGTGAGGGTGAGTGGCAAAACTGGGTGCATCCTCTGAAGCGTAATAATTAAATGGGCTGAATCCTGAATGGCTCAGTGTTCAAAATGCAAATGCTGCTGCTTTTTTAAAATTCAGGAGAGAGAATTTGTTAGCCTTTGATATAGATAATCACACGCAGTGGGGAAGGGATGAAGGTTAAAACTGAAGCAACACTGGCAACCCAGAAACTGTGGGACAAATGGGGTTGGGTTGATTCATCCTTGTTATGGGATGAGACTATTTTGGCTGCTGCAGTTGGTTTAATTGCCTAGCCTTAGTTTTTTAAGTGGGTGAAAGCAGACCTAGAGCCTTCCATTGGTCCCTTACTTTTTGTTTTCCCGAGGAACGAAACAAAAGGGGAAGCTGGCTGCTGCTTCTGCACCCGTTGGGAGCACAGGTGCCTCTACATAGCCTGGAGAAGTCTCCAGGTGCCCAACATGGATGGGTTTTGCTTTGCAGCAGCCCTACCCACCCACAGACCCCCCCCAAGAGGACAGAAGGGGAGAGGAAACAGCACCAACCCTCCTGGACAACTTCTCCTCCAGTTTTTTGCAGGTGTCTTACTTGGGGATCAGTGTTAGACACTAGCCTCTAGTATCCTGTTCCTCTCCAACCAAGCACAGAAGAAATACCCAGGGACTACAGCAGGTTTATCAGAATATGAGCTGTGTGACAGGTAAAACCATTGGTGTCAGCAAGCTGAAACTTCCAACATTTGCCTTTGTTAGACACTGGGGTTTTTTGCTTTTGACCTCTGCAGTTAAACTATCCAGGCTGAAATCATCCATGCAACAGATTTTCATTATCTTTTGCTGAAATCAGTGACTTCTAGGAAAGTATTTTTCCCCCACTTGTTTAGAAAAATTAGAAAACATGGAGAAGCTCTAATACCTTCCTACTAATTATGGCTTTAAATTCAGCAAAGGGCATGTCCTCTGCATAAGCTAATTTCCATTTGTTATTCCTGTGAAAAATATGTGGATGTTTTGGCTGTGCAGTGAGCCTGGAGATGTCCGAGGAATGGGGAGCTGAAGGAGGAGCATCCAGCAGAGGACACTGAATAAGACAAGAGCCCCTGGGGAGAAAATAAATTTGCAATCATGGCATTAAAGATTGTAGCCATGATGCGTGTGGGGAAAGGACAGATTTAGGGTAACACAGATAGCATTAATTCTGACACATCCTAGGCTTTTGCCTGCTTGAGTTAGTAGACTTAATAAGGTTTTTAATGTGTGTATGTGCATGTAATGTTTTTTGACGTCCCTTTAACCTGGTAATCCTGTTCACAACTCACAATACCTCAGCACACAATATCACTCAATGAGAATAACCATTGTGCAAAGTGAACCCTAAGACATAGCTGAAGAGCACATAAAATTACAATGCAAAGTGGGCTTTTGGTGTTACTGAGAAAAGAAATAATCTGTGTCACCAGAGGTGGGCTGCTGCTTCAGATCTTATTCTCTTTACAGTTTTCCTTATAGCTATGTCTGATGATGTTTCCAGTGTATGTGCTTAAGTGGAGGGGAGAAAACTGTTCACTGGAAGTCTCAAGAACCTACAACAAAAACATTCTTCCTGGTTTGACAGTTACTCATTTTTGTTACTTCTGTAATTAGTTCTATCTTTTACTCCTTACTTTAAATTTTATTTTTCTCACCTTACCTGGACACAGATACACAGGCAGAACAGGCCAGCGTCCCCTCTCACAGCATCAGATTCAAAAAAATAGCTTTTAAGGAAAGATGTGTCCAGTCTTTTGCAAACAGAAATACTGATTTGAATCACAAGAACATTAAACAATCTACTGTACTGAGCTACAATAGGTGTTTTCCATGCTACACCTAATTACTTACTATTACTCTTATTGCTTTATATAGCTTTGATGGGTTTTAATATGCCTAAGATGTTTCTCCATTTTCCTAGATTTCGGTGAACAGTTATTTTACGGTTGGTCCTTTTGTCTTCCTAGTATCTTATTACTTTACCAGTTAAGATTTTATGAGTTGTCCTATCTTGCTAAAAATTGCAAATCAAATTCCTTTTAATTTAAAGGAGAATGATTTGATGGTAGTGTCTGCTGGGTTCAGTTAAAATAAATCAAAACACACTCAGTGTAGCTGAAATTGTCTTGAAAGCAGAAAGGCAGTCGCACTGTAAATCTGTGGGGGTGGAGGTGATGAATTATACTGTGAAAGAAAATGAAAACCAGATGGCACTTGCCAAACACCAACACAGTGCAATTATGCGCAGTGGAGGCATAACCACATAGCACGTATATAAACCTGTTACCTAGATCCTCACCAGACTGCTGAGCGAAGTCTGAGTTTTGCTAAGGTGTCTGGTGACACTGGGATTCTGTGAGATGAAGATGAAGCAGCAGCTTGGGCTGAATGAGCCAAGGGTAGAGATGAGATGATGGACGGGCAGCTTGCCAGAAGCATTCAGCACTGATGGCTTTGCCCAGAAGTCCTGCCTGGTTTGAAGCCCCCAACGCCACCTGTGGGGCAGGGAGCTGCTGGCAGCTCCAGTAATGGGGAGCTGTTGAAGTCTGAGTTTGAACAGCATGATCTGCCCACTGCCCTTACTACATCACTTTGATGGCCATAGATGGTTTTAAAACCACAACTTCAAATGCATTATGAATCCAAACTCAATACAGAAGGAATCCAAACTTCATATAGGAGGAGACAAAACTTGTAGGAAAGTTTAAAACCCTGACTGCACTGCAGCCAGGAATAAAATTGCCACTGACAGTACAGCACAAACAGTATTTCCCCCTATGCAAATACATCACTTTTTTTTTCTTGTCACTAATACGACCTCACTCACTAGGACTGCAACAAACACAAGCAGACACAACCTGGTTATGAGGGACTGACAATCAGAGCTGGGTTGCTTCTGCTGCTCCAGAGCATCCACAGTTTACATACTGGGGAGAAGAGCTGTGAGTGAACAGAAGCTTTTGTGTAGCGAGTTATTGGTTATTAAATGTTGTTCAAATTTCCTTGCAACTTTAAAGTAGATTTTCCAATCAACAGATGAGTCATTCCCCTAATCCTCTTTATTTTGCCAACAGACAAGTAAAAAGACCCAGCTGATATACAGCTTGGCGTATTGCCATTTTATGATTCAATTTACTGTCATAATTGTTTGTTGCTCTGCTTTGTTTCTCTGAAATTGATGAATTATAGTAATTATTTTGCATATTGTATTTTTATTTTAGTCCTTAGCTCTAGAAAGGTATTTGGATCAGTTTCCCTGCAAGTGAACCACAGTAGGGGCATGCCATTTTTCTTTAGAGATACCTAGGTTAATCTTTATTAGCCATATCTGCTATTAGAAATGTTAAAAAGGAAAATCAATTCCCAAGAAAATCTTTCTGGGCACTTTCCCATCAGCTAAAAGGTCATGGCACCGCAAAGTTAAAACCTCATAATCTCTACATGACTATTCTTGCTGGGTTTGTTCCAGTTAAAATATCTTGTGAGATGGTCATATGAGTGCTTTATGACTGAATTAAGCAATTTATAGAAGATACATCCCCTTTGGCTGGAATTTTCCACCCGGCAGCTGAGATGCAGTAACTGACAGCATGCTGGTGCAAAGGAAGGTACAAATCAGGAGAGCCTAACCGATGGGGTTGGTGCACATTTGTAGGGGTTCTGCCATGCTGTAGCCCTGCAAGGTGCTCAAGGTAAAAGGGTCTGGTCCAACTGCATTGCAGAACTGACCCTTCCTTCAGCTCACATGAATGTTACATGCCACAATGCAGAAATGTGGATAACTGGCTAGCTGAAAAGGGTCACATAGACATAGTCCAGCTGGCTGGACAAAAATGCACATCGCTCTCAGCTTATCTGAAGTAAAGCAAAATACACTGTCTTTGGCTGTCCTTGTTACACAATAACAGGAAGATTTTGGTGGGAAAAGAATGTTGCAGGTGGGAACAGAAAACTACAGAAGAGAAACTAGGGGTGGGCTTGGTATTTAGGCAACTAACCAATAATGAGCTTAACTTTTGTAATATGTATGAGCTAATTATAAGAAGGCATAAAAGGTGACTGTAAGAGACAATAAACGAAGTCTGCTGATCACTCATATTGAGTGACTGTGTCTTCCCTCCGTCGCAACACAGAAAACCTCTCAGTGGTGAGAGCTTCCAGATGAGATCTCATCCATCCTTCACATTGTGCAGGCAAGGGTCTCATAGATCTGTCAGCTATTTTTCTTGCAAAACCCTCCTGCCAGAGGTGGTTAGGGGCAGGCACAGCAGTGTGAGCCAGTGCTGACCTGGGATGTGCAGCTCCCGGCAGCTGCCCTGATTTACACCCACCTGATGCTCTCTGTGGTGGGAAAATGTTTGCTCTTTTCTTTGGGCACCTGGAGTAGGGTCTGATTTCCAGTATCTCATGTTGGAAGGCTAGATGGAAAAGGCTATGCTATGTCTACACTATGAAAAATAACAAAACAGAGGGTTTGGTCCCTATCCTTGGGTGACTTGGACTGTCTCACATACAGATTGCCCAGAGCATGTCCCTTCTGTAGCGCTCCCACCCCACTCTCTCCCTGGATATCCTTTGAGGCCCTGCTTGTGCCCCTCCAGTGAAAGAGTCATGATTTTGGGAGGGGGAAGGAAGGGGAAGGGAGCTTTATCTTCTTTTCTTTTTCTGAAATAATACGAGGTTTGCTCTGAATGGCATAAACCTGCGAGTAGGTGTTTTAGTCACACCAGTGTGTGACACGAGGACATATGTGAATGTTGGGGGGTCAGGTTCAGCCATGGTGTCTTCTGGGAGGAGTTGATGGGGAAAATCCAGAAGTCTGCCTGGGCTCTGTCTTGGAAAAGCTCATGGGAGTGGTCATGCCAGCCCATGAGCAAACAAAAAAATCAGCAGAGCTGGGGGCCAGTGCTCAGCACCATGCCCTGCCCCACATTTATTTAGCTGTACTAGCACACCAGGAGTCAGTGTCTTATTTTAGCCAGAATACCGTTACCAAATGAACAGAGAGGGAGTGACACGAGTCATAGCCAACATTGCATACATTCACTCCCTGCCAAGAAGCAGACATTCCCATCGGATGCTGTTAGTTTAATCCAGAAAAAAAAAAAAAGAAAATCATGTATATGTATATATATATATCTGACACAGAAGGAATTTTTCCCTCTCAAGTCAAAGTGCCTCCTGGGAGTTCTCCTGGGGAACTCAGCACATGCCCCACCTCCTGCTCAAGGTCCCATCCAAAATTATGGTTTCATCTTATGCAAAACACCCAATTTTTTGGACAGAATACTTGAAAATGAATACTGCAGCACAGTCATGGAAATTCCTCTCTTTTAAATAGGATTTTCTGCCTGGCTAATAAATAAATTGTCTTCCAAATGAAAGCTGCCCCTGACTGTTCTCCTACTGGATTCCAGCCCAGATAAGAGGGAAGGAAACTCCAGAGAAGTTCTGCTCTCTCTGACAATGATCAATGCTGTTGAGCGACATATAATGGCAATTTCGTTATTCACTGATTTGCCATTGTTAATCTCTGTTGCATTGCTGCCTGCTGTCTCTCCCCATTGGTTTAAAAGGAAAGTTATACTTTGTGGTTTTGTTTTTTTCCTTCCGGTGCTTTTGCCACCCATCTGTTTTATTGTTGTTGTTGTTGTCTCCTGTCTTTTAGCCTTGGGGACAGTTTTCTGCCATTATCTGTCTTAGGGTTAGCTCTTGTGGTCCTTTTTCTCTAGAGGTGGGTGAATGGATGGAAAAATAGGGACAATTACGAATGAAAGTAGCAGGGCTGCATACCCCAGCAGGGCAAAACATTGACTTAACCAGCACTGCTTTAGGCAATCAAAGTGTCTTCCAAGTTACCTTACTGGTCACAGTCTCTACAGGTCATTGTTGTGCTGTATAGACACAAGCTCCTCAGACTAACAATTATACATTTTTATTTATCTATGAGACAACCAGCACAGTAGCGGTGCTTCTGAATGCAGATGATAATTCATTTCTGGCACTGTCTTGTGCTGCGTAAATATGAAAATGCAGTGCTGATTTTGTTTGTTTGTTTTGTGTAACGAGACTGATGCTAAATTTCCCCCTGCAAATCCAGCAGGATCATTGTGGTTTAAGATAATTGCATAGCTTAAAATAGTTGTAAAACTGCAGTTGATTCTGGCACTGAGAACCTGCCTTTGATGTGCCTCAGGTTCATCTCCTGAAATTGAGTGCCAGTTTGTTCAACGATCCATCACTTATTTATTTATTTATTTAAATTTAAAATAATCAAGATCAGTTCCCAAGGCTCTTTGGACCTGCCATAATAAATTATGCAAAAATACCATTAAGTTAAACCTCAGCAGTTTGGTCAGCCAGTTATCTACCTCCATTCTCATCTGGAAAGCATGTCTCTGCCTCTGCTGAAAACATTCTCACATAAATGTCTTTTGCATTGTGCCTAGGAAGTCAGAAAATTCAATGTCTTCAAGAGAAAAAGGGGAACAATTTCCAGAGTCATGAAATGTAACACTTTGCTAGTGCTGTGTTTTTCCCAGTTTCTAGGTGCTAGAGCTTCTGAAAAGAGGCCATTTCTTGGTGTTTCAGGCCCAGTCCACAGAACACTTTACTGTGCACAAAAAACTGAGTGTGTGAGAGGACCTGACACTCTTAATCCAAATTAATGAACATGCAGAATAAGTAAAATTGCAAGGGACAACCACAGCTATATTCTCTCTGCTTTCCCAGGCAAACACTATCAACTCCAGGCAGACTGTGAAGCACTGAATACAGCTCCTGAGACACCAATATCTTATACTCTGTGTTGGGCTTGAATGGCAAGGTTTTGGAAGCGGGGGGACTACAGGGGTGGCTTCTGTCAGAAGCTGCTAGAAGCTTCTCCCATGTCCCACAGAGCCAGTGCCAGCCGGCTCCGAGACAGACCCACCGCTGGCCAAGGCCGAGCCCATCAGCAATGGTGGTAGCACCTCTGGGATAGCATATTTAGGAAAAGGGGGAAAAAACCCCAACAACTTCAGCCAGAGAAGAGCGAGAACGCACGAGAGGCACATCCCCGCAGCCGCCATGGCAGGCAGGAGGGGCAGGGGGCTCCAGGCCCGGAGCAGAGGTTCCCCCCAGCCCGCGGTGAAGCCCACGCTGAGGCAGGCTGTCCCCCTCAGCCCGGGGAGGCCCACGGAGGAGCAGATCCCCACCGGCAGCCCCTGGAGGCCCCACGCCGGAGCAGGTGGGTGCCCGAGGGAGGCTGTGACCCGTGGGCAGCCCACGCTGGAGCAGCTCCTGGCAGGGCCTGTGGCCCCGCGGGGAGAGGAGCCCGGGCTGGGGCAGGTTTGCTGGCGGGGCTGGGGACCCCGGGGGGACCCAGGCTGGAGCCGGCTGTGCCTGAGGGACGGCACCCGTGGGGGGACCCGGCTGGGGCAGGGTGTGAGGACTGCAGCCCGTGGGAAGGACCCACGCTGGAGAAGTTTGAGGAGGACTGTCTCCCATGGGAGGGACCCCACGCTGGAGCAGGGGAGGAGTGTGAGGAGGAAGAAGCAGCAGAGACGTGTGATGAACTGTTCCCCCGTGCCAGTGATGACGGCAGAGATGGAGGAAACCTACCACATACTCCCAAATATTCTGCATGGATTTCAGCTGTTAAGCTGCATGAGACATATTACTGGCATCTACCCCTGAGGTAACCATCATGCGGATCACATTATTGGTGCCCAGAAGTGAAGGCTGCACATGTCTAATGAGATACGTGTGATGAAAACTGGCTAAAGAGTATGCTTGCAAAGGAAGAAGAAATTATTAAACAAAGCAGGCTTAAAAATCAGTGAAATTATTTAAACTATGACTTCCTCTGTAGAAGCTCTAAACTCCCAAAAGCCTGTGCCCCTGGTATCTGCTAAATAACCTCCCAGCATCCTATTTCTTTCTACTTTTGACAGTGCTGTGGCAAAACAGTCAATTGGCACAAAATGACCTATGCTCATACTATTAAATTCCGTTACTCTCCAAATTGCATGGCCACGTCCAGTCTGCCTATTGGCACTGCTCTGTGACATAACTCCTGTGCTCTGTGATGTAACGGGAAAGTGCCTGTGGGCCCAGGCCAAAACCATGCCAAGGGCTGTCTGCAAAAATGCAGCACAGTTTAGGCAATTTCAGCTGCAAGAAGCACCTTCAGCAATCAGCAGAGAGCAACATGCTCTGTCCAGTCGAGGATGCTGCCCATCCAAAAAAGCTCTTGACTCACAGGTCTTGAGCTCTATGGCTGAATCTGGGCTTATTGCCCACCTGTGTCTTTGGTCACCTCAATGGCTGTGCCTTGGGATGGATTCTAAGACCCCAGGCAGACTAATGAGAATAAAGCACCTTTCTGAAATTTGTTTCCTAACACAAAAAAGGGAAGGGTAATCAAAACTTGACTGAACAGAAGCTAAACTTTAGCTAGATGTCTAAACCTCACTGTTCCAAATCTGACCCCTATACCTTATAATACTAAGTAAAGCAAAATACAAACACTTTCAAATGCAAAGGAAAAATCATCCTCTGTGGGCTTCAGCCTTGACCACATCCCAAACTGGGAGAACTGTGGGGTTCTGTCTTTCAGTGTTTTAGTAAAGCAGCAGCCTCATGGGAATGCTAAACACCCTGGGACCAACATTGCTTATTGTGTCAAGTTGGAAGGTCACTTACCCTCTTCAGTATTTTCTGAATGAAAGACTCCTCAGAATGGGGAAAATTAAAAGGCTGTAGAATGTTTCCACATACACAGGGATTTCAAAATCAGAAGCAGTAGCAGGGTGTCTAACATAGCCATGGCTGTATACTGCCATTTCTAATGTCACTTTGCTCTAAACAACTCAGCTATCAAAGCTTGCAAAGGCACTAAAAGATTATTTGGGCATCAGGGAGCACAATCCAGAGAACTGAAATAGAACAGTCTGTAACTGGTTTTGATGAAATTACCAGCGTGCATAATTAAATCATATGCATACATGCTGTATGTTTCAGCAAAGTTGCATTCAAGCTGCTTTTCTTCTTGAAAGACAACCGCTCCATCTTTCCCACAGGTGAATGCAATTCAGATATGTTCACAGGTAAAGCAGACACAGCAGCTGCAGGCTTAATTAAGCATTTGCCTAACCAGGTAAAAAGACAGTGATATATCTTCATAGCATCTGGCAGTTTAACCATTCACTAGTCATCCTATAATTAGCATGCTGGTGAATTTAATAGAAGACTGTTCTAATGTAGTGCCAGATGGTCCTTCTGACTGACAAGGGGAATGACAATTTCTGCCATGTTTACTTCAAGGGTAGCAGAACAGTGAAAAGGATCCTCCTTAGAGCACGATGCTGATGGCCTAAGAGGTTACACTTGCTGTCCTCGAAAAGCAAGGACTTTGAATGTTGCGGTATGGAGTAAGTTTGATTCGTGAACTTCCCATGAAAAGTTTTGTTTGGCTTTCCCTGTTTATTTCTCTGATTTTGTAAAGGCATTAGGTTGCTTGTTGTGTTGGCAGAAGAGCTTTGTGTAAGTCACTGCTAGCATCCCAGGGTCCTGTGGGACAGGAGGAGGTGGGGGGCATAACAGTAGGGCTGAAAGAGGCCTGCTTTGCAGCAAGGCCTGTGAGTTGACCCCTGACTGTCTCACTGGAGCTTTAAATTAGCCAAAACACTACACAACTGAGTCTTTCCTATAGCTTTATTCATAAGGGAAATTAACTTTTACAAAGCAACTAGTGAAATGGTAAGGATAATAAAATAAGGAATATCCATGGAGGAGAAAATTAAAAGACAGAAACGTTTTTGCTGTTGATAAATGAAGACAATTATTATGTAGCCAGTAGAGAATTTCAATAAACTTCAGTATCATTCTGGAGTTTATAATAGACTTTAGTGGAATTAGTAGTCAGACTATAGCAATCTTGTTATCAAAGTATGTCTTGTAACTAAGATCCTCTGGGAGAAGACACTGTGCATGACAGATACTCAGCAGTTCTTTCATTTCGAAGCTGGATGCAGAAAGGCAGGCCAAAGTCTCCTTCATGACAGGTCTCGATCATGTTCCAGCAGAGCTCCAGCTAACATTCTGAACATTAAAACTTGCTGACTGGTTTTCATTCAGCTTTTCTCTTTACAATCCCTTTCTCTTAAATAATAAAACTTTGATTGATCCATCCATCTATGCTGTCAAAATGTCAGCGTAGGGACTCCTTGCAGACTGTTGCCTCATCAGCATAAGCAACACACTCCACACCAATAACCTATATCCCCCCCTACGGAGAACAACTGCTCCTAACGTGAGGCTCTTTCAAAATGTATCCAGACGAATGGAGATCTCGGACTACTTTTATGGTCTCCTGCAGTGATCCTGCCTGAAGGACCATTGCACGTCGAGGATTAGTGATCCAGGTAACAGTGAACTGCAGAGGCACGGGTCTGCACTGTGCTGCACGCACAGCTTTGCTTTCAGGCCTGCATTGGGCTGCGCATCTCATTCGGTGCCGGGCAGACGCAGCTGGGTGGGGGAAAGGGAAGATCCCGCAGGCAGCTCCCACACGGCACCAGCTATTACACACCTGCGTGGCCTTGCCTTTGTCTCAGTGCAGCAACAAGTTCTCATGAGAACATCCTCTCTGTTTGACAGTAGAAATGATGAATAGAGTTGTTTTCTTGTAAGAAAAGCCTATAAGAGCTCGGAACGACCAGGATAGACTAATCCTTTCTACTGATGGGGTCTGCATGACACGCCGCTTGTGGATGAGAGACCTGCCCGGTCCTGCACGACTCGGGGTTCCCAGCATCTAAAGGGATGTTATATGAACTATTCCACTCTCTTTCTTTATACTGTTAGCTCTAACAAGTAGGTTTTTTAAATGATACTTTAAAAATCTGGGTGCCATTCTTACTGGGATGATAACCTCCTAATGCAAAACGCTTGTTGCAGTCGGAAAGTCCTGGTTGGAAACGCCTTTCTGGAGGAAGGATCCCGAGGGAGAGGGAGGCTGGGTGCCCGCACGCAGTGCCCGGGGGCAGCGGCAAGGTGCCCGACCCGGTGGCCCGGGGAAGCAGAGAGGGCTTGTCTGGGCTCCTCGCCCCGGCTCAGGCGTTGGCGTGTCCCGGGACCCACGGGGCAGGGAAGGGCAAGGCCGGGGGGAGCCCTGCGCTGGGTGTGCTTCTGCGTGAAGCGCAGCCGCCGCGGGCAGCCCCGCAGAGCGGCGGGCAGCGGGACGGCCCGGGGAGGGCACCGCGGAGGCGCGGGGGGGAGACGGATCGGGGGTTCCGGGGCGGCGGGGTACGGAGGGGCTGGGGGCCGGTGACTTACCGAGGCGGGGGGAAGGGGCGAAGGGGACCCCTCCGCCGCCGGGAAGGTGCGGCTGCCCCGGCCGCCCCCTCTGCCCGCAGCCGGGCCGTGGAGCGGCGGCCCCGCCCGCACGGCGCACACTGCGGGGGCACCGGCGCCCACCGGCTCCGCTCGGCGCGTCGTGCGCGGGGGCTGGCGGGGGGGAACCGGTCGCTGCCCGGCGGGCGGCGGGGCGGGGGTGGCCCGAACGCCTGTAACCCGCCTTCGGGAGTGAACGGACCAATACGAACGCACTGGGGGCTGGCAGGGTCCTAGAATCACCGAAGCGTTTGCGTTGGAAGGGACCTTAAAGGCAGCAGCAAGGTCTCCCCGGAGCCTTCTCTTCTCCAGGCTGAACAACCCCAACTCTCAGCCTGTCTTTATGAAGAGGTGCTCCAGCCCTCTGATCAGCTTCCTGGCCCTCCTCTGCACTCACAGGTCCGTGTCCTTCTTATTCTGGGGGCTCCAGAGCTGAACACAGTGCTGCAGGTGGGGTCTCACGAGACCCCAGTAGAGGGGGAGATTTATCTCCCTCAGCCAGCCAGCCACGCTTCTTTTGAAGCAGCCTAGGATTCGGCTGGCTGGCTGGGCTGCAAGCACACATTGCCAGGTCATGTTGAGCTTTTTGTCCACCACCACTTCCCCCTGCTCCCCGCCCCCCCCCCCCTCCCCCCCCAGCTCTTTCTCCTCAGGGCTGCTCTCAATCCATACTCCTCATTCTCCTCCCAGCCTGTGTTGGATAGGAGTTGCCCTGACCCATGTGCAGGACCTTACACTTGACCTGCTTGAACTCCATGAGGTTCACATGGCCCCACCTCTCAAGGTCCCTCTGGAAGACATCCCTCCAGCATGGAAGGATGCCTTCCCCAGCTGGGTCCCTCACCCACTGTGTCAGGAAGTTGCCTTCCACACACTCCAGGAGCCTCTGAGACTGCTTCCTCTGCTGTATTGTATTTGCAGCAGACATCTGGTAAGTTGAAGTCCCCCATGAGAACAAGGTGGGAGACTTGTGAGACTTCTCCCAGCTGCTTATAGAATCTTTTGTCTGCCTTTTCATCCTGGTTGGGTGATATATAATGGAGTCCCACCATGGACCTCTGCCTTGTTGGCCTTCCCCGTGATTCTTACCCATAATCACTTGACCCTTTCATCACTACCATCAAGCTCTAGTCAAAACCTCCCTAACAGGCAGGGGTACCCCACTGCCTCTCCTTCCTTGCCTATCCCTCCTGAAGAGTTTATAGCCATCCATTACAGCCCTCCAGTTGTGCAAGTCATGCCACCATGTTTCTGTGGTGGGAACATAGTTTTCCAGTTCCTCCTGTTTGTTGCCCATTGGTGGTTTAACCTCCACTGGCAACTAAGTACCAGCAGGATAGGGTGGAGAACCAGGAAAAAGGTAAAGCTTGTAGGTTAAGACAAGAACAATTTAATAATTGAAATAAAATAATAACAACAACTATTGTATTGAAAAGGAGAGAAAAGGGCAGAGAACTAAAATCCAAAGGGAAAGAAAAAGAAACCAAGAAGTGATGCACAATACCATTGCTCACCACCGATGCTGACAATTGCTCTCTGATGCCCAGCCTGTGCCTGAGCAGCAATACACCAACCCCGCCAGCTCCCCCAGCAGATCTACTCAGCATGCTGTTCTATGGTATGGAATATCCCTTTGGCTAGTTCAGGTCAGCTGTCCTGGCTGTGTCCCCTCACAGTTTCTTGTGCCCCTCCAGGCCTCTCGCTGGCAGAGACTAAACAACTGAAAAGTCCTTGACTTCGTAGAAACTTTACTTAGCAACCAGTAAAACTATCAGTGTGTTATCAGCATTATTCTCATACTAAACCCAAAACACAGCATTGTACCAGCTACTGATGCCCCTGCTTCCTCAGGCACACACATTTGCTCTTCTTACTTTGTCCTTATGTGGCAGCATTAGGCACACCCCAAAGTTTCTTAGAGGGTTCCTAGGCATTACTTTATGCCCCTGGTCCTTGTCCCCAGAACATCCAGAAGATCCCAGAGCAGAACCCAGAGTCTGTTGCATCTGTTGGCTACTTGTTAGCTATGCTCTAGTAGGCAATTCCTTGCTTACATAAGAGTGCAAATTAAGATGCCCCCACTTAAACCCTGTTTTCTTGATTTTGTGTTCCCTTTTGTTCACATTACCCAGGCCCTTTGCTTGTCAACATTGTCCGTCACTCCCTCAGGGCTACTGGTTGGTCTCTCCTTTCACCATTTTTCCCAGTTTAAAGCCCTCCTTAACCAGGTCAGCCATTCTACTGGCAAAGGTGCCTTTGCCCCAGTCAGTGAGGCTAAGTGAGTCTCATGGATCACTATAATCACAGAATAGTCAGGGCTGAAAGTGATACAAAGATCGGCAGGATCCAACCCCCCTTGCTTTCTAACTTTCCTCACCAATTTGGGAATTTAGCTGCGGCTGGGTAAGGAGTCCAATATAATAAAACCCAATAACAGCAAGACTGTTATTAAGCAAGACATCCTTTATTGGAAGCACATGGTGGAGCTATTCCCAGTGCTGCCCCAAAGTGCTCCAACAATCTGGCAGGCTTTCAGAGACTATGTATCATAAAGTTATACATATTCACAAGATATCTGATAACTCATTTACATAAACATGAGATTTAAATGTCTGATCTGCATGCGCAGTCATCTTCCCTAGTGGTCTTTGGGTGGTCATCAGGGTCTTCAGGTGAAGGCTTGTAGTCTTCTTCACTGCACCCACTGATTGACCTTTACTTCTGCACAAACTCAGATCTGTGATCATGTGGACCATGTCCTTCAAAGCCATTGTTGCCATTCTCTTGAAACTTTCTTACCTTTATGGTCCTGCACATCTGTGCAAAGTGAGATTATCCAGGCACCTCCTTATCTCACAACCATCCCAAGCCTCTTCTGTTCAGCTGTGTAGTACTTGACACTTTCCTTGTTCTTGTGGCCTCAGCACTTTCATTCCTCCCTTTTCTTTAAGCTTTGTAAATACTTTGGTCTTTGTAATACACTTTGTAAATAAAAAGTTTCTAAGTTATCATACTTCATTACCTTAGGTAAAGCCCGAATCCTTACCATCAGCTTCTTTAGCTTATAACACGAAAGGCAATTGACAGCTGTTAGTATAACAACACTAATAATATCAAAAGTGGGTGTACTGAGATATCCAAACTTTTCTGTGCAGAGGATAAGTATCTTGAAAAGTTATCCCACCAACAGTGGGCAGTGTCATCTTTAATTTGACTAGACAGTCCAAAAAGTTTGTCTTGAGTTATTACTGTTTTAATGATAAACTCAACTAGCATCTTATTTTGTCTCTTTAATTATTCTTTGAGTTCCTGAGACTGGCTCAAGATCCTGTTCAATTTTTCTAGAGTCAAGCTTGCATGCTTAGAGAGGGCTGTCTATGAAGAACAAGTTACAGTGAACCAAACATCCACATAAGGGCATGGACAAGGCTGCACATATAAGATAGTCTTGCTGCCTTGTCGTAGGCTCCTTGTGCCACCACCACATGAGATTTGAAGTAGTTGGCCTTTTTCTCAAGGGCCAACTGGGAGTGAAGGGCATTACTATACTGAAGCAAACACACAATAAAATCTTAACGGTGTTGAGACAGCTTTACAGATGTAGGCCCTGTAGATTGGGAGTTCCATGGTCCACCAGGAGCTTTCTAAATTCTTCAATAGTGGGTCCAAACAGTGTTCTCAAGCCTGACTGCAGCATAAGTCACAAGCAGAACTTGAAAAGGGCTGCTCTGCTTTTCTCCAAGAGGATCACCTGAAATAATTTTACTGTAAGCCAAATCTCCAGGTTGAAACAAATGTACAGAGGAATCTAAATCCCATGCTCTTGTAAATATGACTAGTTTGTTCACTTCTTGTAATACTTTACCTAATGCAACTAGATATTGCTGTAAATCAGTTTTTTCCACTTGGGTGAGATCCCACCCTTGATATACAGTTTGAAATGGTCTCCCATACACAATTTCAGAAGGACTCCATTTCTCCTTAGTTCTTGGTTTGGTTTGAAGCCTCATTAGTGCAATAGGAAGGGCTTGATCCCATCATAAATCTGTTTCCTGGCAAATTTTACTCAACTGCATCTTAATTAAATGATTCATTTTCTCCACCTGCCTACTTGTTTGTGGGTGATAAGACTTGTGCAATTTCCAATTAATTTCTAAAAATTTACTAACTTGTTGAACACAAAGTGTGGTCCCCTATCAGCAATCACTTCTGGTACTTAAAATCTGGGGATAACTTCCTTCAATAAAATTTTTGTTACCTCTCAGGCTTTATTCATTCTGCAAGGGAAAGCTCCAGGCCGTCTGGAAAAGGTATCAGTTAGTATCACCAGATACCTATAAGCTCCTTTTCTAGGGACTTCTGAAAAGTCTATGTGCCAATTTTGACCTGGAACATTCCCTTTACTGACACTTCCAAATTTCACATGTTTTTCTACCTTGGGATTATTCTTTAGGCATACTTCACACTTTTTGACTGTTTTTTATAGTTTGATACAGTCTTCTGGCTGTTATTTGCTTGATAAGGGAGTTATACAAGGCTTTGGTTCCCCAATGGGTTTTATCATGTTCTATTCTTAGAAGTTTCCATAATATCCTAAAAAGAATTATTGTGTTATCTTTTAACACCGCCCATCCTGATGGGCCAACCTCAACCCCTAGATCAGTAATTAACTTCTGATCCTCTCCATCACATCCAATTGTCTCAGGTAGTGGCAAAGACTTTTCAGGAATTAAACTTAATACCTCACCTCGTTCTGCAGCCTTGTCTCGCCTCATGATCAGCCTATTTATTTCCCACTTCCCTTTCTGACGTCCTTTGCAGTGCATAATCACCACTTCTGACGGAAGCTGTACAGCATCTAAAAGTCGCAAAATTATATCAGCATGTTTTATACCGTTCTCTTGACTAGTTAGGAGTCCTTGTTCTTTCCAAATTGCTCCATGGGCATGGACTAGACCAAAGGCATACTTTGAATCTGTCCAAATATTTGTTCGCCGTCCTTCGGCAGGCTCCAATGCTCTCACTAGAGCAGTTATTTCAGCTGTTGTGCAGATATGCCCTTAGGGAGTGACTTTGCTTCCACCAGCTGGTCTGTGGTGGTCACAGGATATCCTGCCATGCCAACTCCATTCTTTACAAAACTGCTTCCATCAGTATTACCACATGTGGCCAGCTTCCTCTAGCAGCTCCTTCTTCAAGCCTGGCCTGCTTGCATACACAATCTCAGTAGTTTCTATGCAATCATGCACAACAGTTTCCAATTCCTGTTTATCACTCAAAAAAGGAAGCAGGGCTTATAAGGGTAGATGTGACCATTTCTGTATCATCCTGTTCAATTAACACTGCTTGATATTTCAAGAATCTCAATGGTGAGAGATAGAGTCCCCCTTTTTGCTCCAAAACAAATGTTACATTGTGGGAAGTGTGCAGAATCATCTGCTGCAGAGCAAATTTTTGAGCTTCCTGAATAATCTGAACAACGGTGGCCACTGCCCAAAGACATCCTGGCTATCCTTTGCTTACTTCATCCAGTTGTTTAGAGAAGTATACTACAGATCCTTCATAAAGGCCCAGCTTCTGAGCCAAAATTCCCAGAGCCACTCCTCACCTTTCATACGAGAACAACCATAAGGGCTTTGTTATATCAGGCAGGCCTAAAGCTGGGGCCCTCATCAATTCCAGTTTCAGTTCTTTAAATGCCTTCCTAGCTTCATCAGTCCATATTAATTGTGTCTGGTTATTTTTTCAGAAGTTCATATAGAGATTTCACTGAAAGTCCATAATTACAAATCCACTGTCAGCACCAGCCTGTCATTCCCAATAAGGTTCAAAGCTCTTTTACTGTGGTCAGTTCCGGGGCCCTGCAGACTGCTTCTTTTCAGTCGTTTCTGAGCCATCTTTGTCCCTTAGAAATCACAAATTCCAGGTATATTATTTATTCCTTCAAGATCTGGGCTTTCTGTAATGAGACTTAGTAACTACCTAGTCCAAGAAAATTAAGCAAACTGACAGTCCATTCCTTACACTCTCCATTCTTCTCTGTGGCTATCAAAGTATCATCCACATACTGCAGAAGAATCCCATTTCCCAGAGGCCCCACTCAGGTTTCCAAATTCCTTGAGTAATTGATTTCTAAAAATGGTGGGGTTATTTGTAAATCCTTGAGGTAACACTGTCCAGGTTAGTTGGGCTTTCCATCTTCTATTGAGGTTTTCCCATTCAAAGGCAAATAAATTATGGTTTTCAGGGGCCAAGGTGAGGCAAAAGAATGCATTCTTTAGGTCTAATACAATAAACCATAGGTTTCCTTCAAACTAGTCAGCAGAGTATATGGATTTGCCGCTACCAGACACAAGTTTTCAACTATCTGATTTATTGCCCGCAAATCCTGCACTAATCGATAAGTTTTGCCATCAGGCTTATTGACAGGCAGAATAGGAGTGTTATATCTAAAGAGCACTCGATCAATAGCCCACATTTTATAAATTCTTTTATAATACCTTTCACTCCTTGCCTGTCTTCCAATTTCAAGGGGTATTGCTTTACCCTAATAGGTCATGCTCCTTCTTTAAGTTTAACAACAACCCATTCTGTACTCCTGGGTATACCTGGTCTTTTATTTCTTGTATAATTTCTTCTTCCTTAATTTGGGATTCAATAAGAGTCAAACTTAAAATTTTGATGTAGTTCTCTTCTGGTATTTCAAATTCAGTTTCCCCATCTTTAAACTTGCTCTAGTAAATCCCTTTCCAAAAGTGGTCTAGGAGCCTCAGGCAGGTAGAGAAACTTATGAATCCCCACACCCTTCCCAATTTTGAATCTTAACGGTTTCAAAAAGGAAGCTTTCTCAGACTGTCCAGTTGCTCCCATGATATTAATATTTCATTCACTTTTGAGCAATAAGGTCCGATTTAGCAGTGAAAATGTGGCACCTGTTTCTACTAGAAATTCTACAGGTTTCCCTTTTTTCCCTAGCTGAATTTTTACCAGGGGCTCTGCTAGGGAAGATTCCCCTGGTTCCCGTCAATCAGCTTGCACATAAGTAACCGTCACCAACTTGCCTAGTCTCGGGCAATCCTTTTTCTAATGCCCCATTTGCTTACAATAAGCATACTGATCTTTCAGGAGTGTTTGACTTCCCCTAGGTGAAGCACTTATATCACCTCTCGTGGACCCTATCCCTCCATTAATATTGTTTTCTGATGGATTCCTAGAGGGCACCTGGCCTCCTATGGTGCATAAAGCAGCCACTGCAGCATTAGCAATTGTTTTGTTCATTGTTCTCCTTTCTGTCTCTATTCTGATGTTGTTGCTGGACACCACTGAAAAGAGCCTGGCTGCCTCTTCTTGACAGTCATCCTTAAGATATTTTTAGACATTGATAAGGTTCCCTCTCAGACTTCTCTTCTCCAGGCTACACAGGCCCAACCCTTTCAGCCTTTCCTCACCAGGGAGATGCTCCAGCCACTTCATCACCTTCATAGTCCCCCGCTGGACCCTCTCCAGTAGTTCTCTCTTTATCTGGGGAGCCCAGCACTGGACACAGCACTCCAGGTGCTGCCTCACCAGGGCAGAGCAGAGGGGCAGGAGAACCTCCCTCCACCTGCTGGCCACACTCCTCCTAATGCACCCCAGGGTCTCATTGGCCTTCCTGGCCACCAGGGCACACCGCTGGCTCAAGGGCAACTTGCTGTCCACCAGAACTGCCAGGTCCTTCGCAGAGCTGCCTTCCAGCAGGTCAGCCCCAGCCTGTACTGGTGCATGGGGTTTTCCCTCCCCAGGTGTAGGACCCTACACTTGCCTTTGTTGAACTTCATGAGGTTCCTCTCCACCCAGCTTTCCAGCCTGTCCAGGTCTCACTGAATGGCAGCGCAGCCTTCTGGTGCATCAGCCACTGCTCCCAGTTTTGTAGCATCAGCAACTTGCTGAGGGGACACACTGTCCCTTCATCCAGGTCATTGATGACTAAATCGAACAGGCCTGGACCCAGCACTGACCCCTGGGGAGCACCGCTGGCTACAGGCCTCCTGCTGGACTCTGCGCCTCTGATCACAGCCCCCGGAGCTCTGCATTCAGCCAGCCCTCAGCCCACCTTGCTGTCTAATCATCTATCCCACACTGCCTGAGCTTAAGTATAAGGATGTTATGGGAGACAGTGTCTAAAGCCTTGCTAAGGTCAAGGTAGACAACATCCACTGCTCTCCCCTCCTCTACCCAGCCAGCCATTTCATCACAGAGGTCTATCAGATAGGTCAGGCATGATTTCCCCTTGGTGAATCCATGTTGACAGCTCCTGATGATCTTTTCTTCCACGTGCTTTGAGATAACCTCTGGGATGAGCTATTCCCTCATCTTCCCAGGGATGGAGGTGAGTCCAACTGGCCCGTAATTTTCAGGGTCCTCCTTCTTGCCCTTTTTAAAGACTAGTGTGACATTGGCTTTGCTCCATTCCTCAGGCACCTCTCTTGTTCTCCATGACCTTTCAAAGGTGATGGAGCGTGGATTGGCAATAACATCTGCCAGTTCCCTCAGCACTCAGAGATGCATCCCATTGGGACCTGTGGATTTGTGGGTGTCAGTTTGCTTAAGTGATCTCTAATGTGATCCTCCTCAACCAAAGAAAAGTTCCTTTCTTCAGACTTTCTTTCTTGCCTCCAGGATCTGGGAAACTGGAGGACCAGCCTTGGTGGTGATGACTGAAGCAAAGAAGGCATTCAGTAACTCTGCTTTCTGTGTCCTTTGCCACTGAGGCACCCACCTCACTTGGCAGTGGGCCCACATTTTCCCTAGTCATCCTTTTGCTGCTGATGTACTTGAAGACCTTGTTGTCAGTTGACAGTTTAAAAAGGAAAGCTAAAGCTGTGCAGGCAAACAAAGCAAACTAAGGAATTAATTCATTACTTCCCATTGGCAGACAGATGTCTAGCTACTACCAGGAAAGCAGGGCTTCAGCACACATAACAGTTTCTTGGGAAAACAAATACTCTAACCACAAATATTCCCATTTACTTCCCCTTTCCCTGAGCTTTTATTGCTGAACTTGACATCATATGAAATGGGATATCCCTTTGGTCAGTTTGGGTCAGCTGCACTGGCTGTGTCCCATTCCAGCATCTTGCCTACCCCCAGCCTACTGGTCTTTGGGAATGGGAGGTCGTTGGAGAGACAGCCCTGGCACTATGCAAGCCCTGTTCAGCAAGGTGATGGTTTAACCCCAGAAAGTAATTAAGTACCACAGAGCCACTCACTCCCCCCTCACCAAGAGAGGTGGGGAGGAGAATCAGAAATGAATGTAAAACTCAAGGGTTGAGATAAGAACAATTTACTAGTTGAAATAAAATAAAACCAAGAGAATAGTAATAACAATAACAGTTATAATGAAAAGCTGGGGGAAGGGCAGAGGAATGAAATCCAAAGGGGAGGGAGAAGAGAAAACAAGTGACACACAACACAGCTGCTCACCCCCTGCTGACCGATGCCCAGCCAGACCCCGAGCAGTGATCGGCCCACCCCAGCAAGCCCTCCAGTTTATATGCCAAGCATGACATCCCATGGTATGAAATATCCCTTTGGCTAGTTTGAGTCAGCTGTCCCAGCTGCGTCCCCTCCATTTCCTGTGTCCCTCCAGCCCTCCTGCTGGCAAGGCCTGAGAAACTAAAAAGTGCTCAACCCAGTACGTGGCATATGAAGGCACGGACCCCAAATGCGATCCTTTATTGCATATTTAAGTGCTGGTTATATACAATTGCTTATCCACCAAGTAGGAATATGCCTACATGCAGCAAAGCACCTTTGCAGCCAGTTCACACACCACTGAACTATTTAATCCCTCCATGCTCACCTGAGGAGGTCTCTTCTTGCCTGATACACTTCAGATGTGGGAGGCTTTGGGCACATCCCTCACTGCAGACAGGCATGGCATAATCACTCTACCACCTGGCACCCAGGCAATGAACAAAGCCTTTTCTCAGAAAGGGCCCTTACACCAGTGCAGACACTACCCAGTAAAACCAAAAAACATCAGTGCCTTATCAACACTGTTCCCACACCAAATCCAAAACACAACCCTGCACTAGCCTCCAAGAAGAATATTAACTCTATTGCAGCTAAAACCAGGACAAGCAATTCCCAAACATTGCTGTGTTACCCACAGTGTTTTAGCAACAAATGTGAAGCACAGTGCCCTAGGGGCTGCTGTGAAGAAAGTTAACTGCATCCCAGTCAGGCTCAGTACAGCCTCCATGCCCCTGACTATTACCCTGTCACTCAATGTTGTGCTACAGAGATAGGCTGGTTCTTTTAAGGATCCTTGGGTTCGATTGTAATACAAACTGTAATCACAATTGCTTGTTTTTCCCACTCAGGTTTGATTGTGCTCTGGGGTGTTCTAATGCACCACGGGGCTCTGTCATAAGAACATGCATTAAGAGGCTGGTGTTGATGATTTGGAGCACTGAGGAGTAAGTACACCAAGCTACATTGTGTGGTGGGTTAACCTTGCCTGGACACCAGGTGCCCACCAAGCTGCTCTGTCACTCCCTCAGCAGAACAATATCAGATAAAAACCCCACCAACCTTGCATGTTGTAGTTTGAGTCCAAGCCAGTTTGCCTCACACTGGGCACTAATTGTCATAGCACAAGCAAAACTAGCAAGCTGCAGCAAGGCTTTACCATGGGTCAGATTCTACTGTCCGTACTGTTTCTCCATCCTCCAGAAGCCAGACCACACTGCTCCTTGTCTCTGCTACATCCAGGTTCTTCCTTCTCCAGGCTCCTCCTCCATCTGACCTCCTTCTCCCACACTCCTCAGGGCTATTTAACCACTTTGTGGGGATGAGCTACAGCTGCACATCATCCATGTCAGTCAACCCACTGCCTTCACAGCAAGGCCACAGCTGCATATTATCAATGTCAATCAACCCACTGCCTTCATTCCTCTACAGGCCTCTGCCTGACAACAGCTGAAAGGGTGCTTGACCATCCCTACTCAGAGGTTCAGCTAGAACATAGGCTGGAGGTGCCCCTTCATCAAGGACCTCTGGCAGAGTTTGTTGGAAGCTTCTGGAGCCACCCTTACCTTGTCCTTACCTCTACCTGGCAGCAGCAGGCACCCTCAGGTTCCTCTGTGGGTTCCCAGGAGTTGCCAGGTCCCAGACAAAGTGCCCAGAAGCTCAAGAAGGTCTCAAAGAAGCAGAGCCCAGACACTGTTGCACGAACTGTTTTATCTGTTGGCTGCCTCTTAGTCCTGCTCCTCTCAGACAATTGAACAGCTGTCAGAAGCAGGGAGTCTCCAGTGGAGACATTTGCCTTTAATAGTCCTATTTGGCCTATAAAGAGGGTCTGGGTCCTGGCATGGGAATGTGGGTTACTGGCTTTGTAGCACAGCTGCCCCCCCGGGCTGCAGTCATTCCCGGCAGTGTCACCCTGCCAGAGTGGTCAGAGGCTGGGGTGAGCACCTGGCTTGCTGTCACTGACTGGGCAAATGCCTGCTTTGACATTCCTAGTGCTGGGAAGTCCCAGGTCCAGTCTGGCTTCTCCTGAGAGGGCACTGGTGGTACCTCAGGGAGGTGGGAACAGACCCACACCTTGGCAGGGGACTGTGGCACAGCCCTTGGAGGGCAGCCTGTCCCCAAAGCATGGGATGTCCTGTTATGCTGGCAAGACCCTGGTGACTGCACCTACCAAGCGGGATGTTAGAGAGGGATGGGGGAGTGTCATCAACACTACAAGAGAGCATGGCTGCAAAACTAATCCATGGAGAGCACAGCAATTCCACACTGTAAAATGGGCAGGCAAAGCCAGTTTCCCACAAAATGAGTGTCTTGCAGGAAAAAATAGCCCATATAGGGCTGTCAAATGCAACTCAATCTCACCTGGAACCGTTAACCCCTGCCTGGGCTCAGGAAGCCCCAACAGATGAACATCTCGGCTCTGAGTAGAGACAGCATGCCTGGTCCACAGATGGGTCAGCCAATACTTTAAGAGGGAGAGGTGGTAGAAGGGTGCCACCTATAATCCAGCTAAGCAAGGTAGGGGGAAGATAGTGGTCAGTACGCAGAACTAACGGCTATATTAGTGATACTAGAGGTGGCTCAAACTCCTGAGCTGTAGCTAAAAATAATGCCTTTGTTATATCTCATGCAGAACCTCTATGTGAATCCCCACACTGCTGCTTTCGCTCCCTGTGTATCAACAGACATGAAGTGCCAGATGCCCCTACCCTCCAGCTGCACCAAAGCTCTTTGTTGACTACATCACACAAGCGACTGGTCTATGTGGTGAAATCTGCACAACCATTGTCTTAACGGGAGATGGGGTGAGAGGTAGACTCCAATGGCAGGACATCTTTGGTGGTCCTAGTCATAAAATTGTTGCTGTTCTGCACTTACTCATTCAACTAGTATTTGTTTTACTTGTCATTATGCTTGTATTATTTTTCACAGAATCGCATTGTATATAAGAATCTCTCTAGTAGCCAAACAGTTGACTGATAAAATCAATAACATTTAATAACTTTAAGAAAGTTCAACTGTATGTGGATCAAGGTGGGGAATGTAGTGATGCTCACTGGAAGACCATTGTACATCGAGGAGTCAGTGATCCACATAGCAATGAACCTGCATAGACCCAGGTCTGTGCCATGCCCTACACCTCCCTTGGTGCAGGACAGACTCATCGGGTGATGATAACAGAGGAGCCCACAGCCAGCTCCCATTTGGTACTGGCAATTACATCTTTATACTGTTAGCTCTAATAAAAAACATTTAAATGGTATTTTACAGAGTCTGGGTGTCTTGCTTTCTGGGGTCATAACAGATCAAAAGTTCCTGGTGTAAAACAGGTCAACACCCTTCCACTTTTTCAATACGCGACTTGATGCTTTAACGTATGGCTCCATAGCCTGCAGTTAAGAGGCTAGAATCTCTTGTCCCCTAGTTATGGTCTCTGTGACTATTTTAGGTATCAGCGATTTTGTTTTACTGAAGATGGGGACAACTCTATCTCCTGTCCTGGCAGAGGCTACAAACCTGGTAGTCAGGACACTCACAATTCTTCCTCAGCTGCTTTTGTGTCCATTTTTGAACAGCCACTGTTTGTAATGTGTAAGTACCAATATCAAGGAATTCCTTCACATTGGTATTGTGAGAGAATGGCTATCCAGTTGTATTGGGTTACATGGCAAGGATTTGTTAGTGGGGGGCTGCAGGGATGGCTTCTGTGAGAAGACGCCAGAAGCTGCCCTCATGTTGGACAAAGCCAGTTCTAGCTGGCTCCAAGATGGACCCACTGCTGCCCAAACAAGCCAATCAGCCATGTTGGTAGCACCTCGTATGTGATTACATACTTGAGAAAGGGTAAAAACACTGGGAGTAAGGAGTGAGAAAATATGAAAGAAATAATTCTGCAGACACCAAAGTGTGTGAAGAAGGATGGGGAAGAGGTGCTCCAGACGCTGAGGCAGATTCCCCTGCAGCCCATGGTGAAGACCATGCTGAAGCAGGTTGTCCCCCTGCAGCCTATGGAGGATGCTACAGTAGAGCAGGTGAATGTGCCCTGAAGGAAGCTGGAGTCCATGGAGAGCCTGCACTGGAGCAGGTTTTCTGGCAGGACCTGTGGCCCTATGGCTGACCCACACTGGAGCAGTCCATTTCTGAAGGACTGCACCCTATGGAAAGAAGGGCCCACACTGGAGCACTTCACAGGACTGTCTCCTGTGGGTGGGACTCCATGCGGGAACAGAGGAAGATCATGAGGAAGAAGGAGCTTCAGAGACAAAGCGTTATAAACTGAACACAATCCCATTCCCCTATACCCCTGCACCGCTCTTGAGGAGGAGGTGGAAGAGTTGGAAGTGAAGTTGAGCCTGGGAAGAAAGGAGACGTGGGGGGAAAAGTGTTTTGAAGTTTGTTCTTATTTCTCATTATCCTGTTCTATTTGATTTGCAATAAATTAAATTGATTTCTGCAAGTTGAGAATGTTTTACCAGTAATTGGCTAGTGATTTCCCTGTCCTTACCTCAACTCATGAGCTTTTAGTCGTATTTTCTCCTCCCTGTCTGGTTGAGGAGGTGAAGTTATAGAGTGGCTTGGTGGGCACCTGGTGGCCAGCCAAGGTCAACCCACCACACCTGGCCTGGCTTTCAGGCTGTCACTTGGCCTTTTCCACTGAGAAGCAGGCCCCTCCTGGGATGCTGCAGTTGGCACCCTGTACATCATAGGGTCCTCCACTGGCTCTGGCTCAACATTAAATCAGTATCAACACTCTCCTGTCATCAAGGGTCCTAAGGAGGCAGAGGAGACTAATTCGTTTCCCTCCCTTCCCAACCACATCAGGAAAGAAATCTAAATTAACTCCCTTTTGAATATGTGGAGATAGGAAAGAGCATATCTAACAAGAAAAGGCGTGTGTGCGTGACGTCTGAGTGTACACAGCCATATCTCCATACATTTCTACGATTAACTTTCATTCTGAATATAAAATGGGTATTTTCCAAGTTCATAGGTGTGATAGCTTGCAGTTTTCCATGCATTGCCATTCATTGCTGAAGTCAAATGAGTTACGCCATTAGAAACTGAAGCTGCGCCTCAGTGGTCCACAGTCCCTGGCCCTCTGACTAGAGACCCCCTGTCACGTTGCTTTCAGTCACAGAAAACTACACACATTGCTCTCCTGAGAGAAGAGCTCAGCCTCAGAAAGCTCTCTATTGCCCAGTGGTGGAGGAGTACCGAGTTGCTGGTTGTGAACAGCAGCAGTTTCTAGGATCTAAAGAGCTGAACACTGCCAGCATCCCAGGGAGAAACCACAATGCTGATGATACTGAGAGAGAAGACAAGGACAAAAGAGGAGATAAGGATTTTCAGGCGAGGTGGAACAAGGGCAGGGTAACATATGGGCTGAATGAAAGCAATCTTTCACCCAAATTGTGCTAGCAAACTTGCAGGCGTGGGAGAGGTTTGAGAGAGAAAGTGTAAGAGCCAAACAGAAAGAGCACATTGAAAGTCTGAAGTAAGGTGGGGAATATTGTGTTCTAGGCACTGGAGAAGAGCAATATTCTAATTCTGTTAGATGGTGATACAGTCATTCAGAAGACTGTTTCTGACTTTGAAACCTTTTCCAGAAGTATTGAGCTAGAAACTGACTCCTTGATTTAGACATGTCTTAAGGGAAAAGACCAAAAAGTACCTGAAAGGCAGGATCCGATCCTCTCCCATCCTCAGTCTTTTCACAGAGAAATGATAGAGACAGTAGGAAGAGACAAAAATTACAAGCAATTTTTTTTTTTTCTCTTTGGCTTTTCATGAAAAAAGAAAAAGGAAAAGCATCATGGAAAATAGCTGGCTGGATGACTGTACTTTCACAGAATGAGCTATGCCACTTAATAGTCAGAGGTCTAGGTCTCCACCAGCCCAGGCCCTAGTAAACCAGCTATTCATCTGCTAGAAGCAGGTCTGTCTGAAGTTAGCTCAGGGAAAGAGCTAGGACACAGGAGTAGAGCCAAGAAACAACTGTAAAGTTTTTATTTCTGGATTTCTTCCTTTCCAGGGCTCTCTCACAACCCCGGTTTCCTCCGGGAAGTATTTTGGCAGAGGGGATGCGTGCACAGCCTAGGATGTGAACTATGTGGGCTGCAGCCAAGAGCCCCTCCACGTGGCTCCCTGAGTCTTGCCTTGTTTTATCTCCTGTCCCTGCCCCTGCCCCTGCCCCTGCGCTGGCTTCAGGATCCTGTTGATAGATCCAGGGGTCCATCTAGTTTGATCATTCATGGCACTATTCATCCAATCAGAAATAGTTATTAATAGCATCATCAGTTATCTCCTGTATCATTGTGAAGAACACAGTAAGAGCCATGCGGAAAAAAATATCTGGTTAGCATTTGGAATATCTCAAATTATTTCAAAGATTTTCCAAAACACCCTTAGGGAACCTGGGCTGATGTGGCTGCCATACCCCATTGCTTTATGCTGATCATTCCTGTGGTGGGTAATAAGGTTTCAAATCTGCTGTTTAATTTGCACGTCTAGTGCTGAGTGATAGAAGTCACTATACACATCTGAGTTACTCAACACTGGTAGAACGTTAGGCATTAAGTGTCTGTGTAGTAGAAAATGGCTTGTTTTTTCACCAAGATTTTAAATTTCAACTGTTGCTTTTAAATATCTGTGTCTCAGTCCAATTTAACTCATAATTCTACTACACATTTTTTAAGAAGCATTCATATAATAGATTTAATTTATTACTACCCTGTGTAGTTGGCAGAGAAAATATAACTCTGTTACGATGCTTCACAGAAACACTGCAAATATAATACATTCATAAATTATTTCTTATTGATGTAAAAATCCCTTCCCAGTTAAGCACACCTGTGCTGTGAGAATACAGAATGGCACACGTTTCCCTGGCAGCAAATAGCAAAACTACATAGTCTACTGAAAGACACACTGGCATTTAGTCTGCAGAAGGGTTAACATTTGCAAGGTAATACCAATTGTCTCACAATTCTTAGAAAATCGCAGTGTTAGAACCAAGAAAAATAAGGACATTCAGTTAAATTTATTTTCCAATCTGCAAATATTTGTTCTTTCGTTTAATTTGAGTAAGAAATAGAGAGAAAAAAAGAAAAGCTGCATCACCATGTCACTTGCATAAGCTATGCTATTTGTTGATCACTCCCTTAGGAAGACACAAAAGAGACCACTATTCTCAGCACCTCTGTCGGCTACAGGGGAACTCAGCTGTGTAAGCCAAAATTAGCTGTATCAAAGCACCTTTGATCACTTCATTGTCTGTCAAGTTCTCTCCAAAGCCAGCCCTGTCGGCTGTAATGGATTGTGTTACTTTCAAATGTCGTATTTAATGTGTGTTCCTTCAGATAGCTGATACTGTCTGAGGTGCTGACTGCGCAGCACAGCGCTGGGAGCCTTGCAGGTGTGTCTGTGAGTTCCAGCGTGCTCCTGTTTCTCAACAGCATGTGGTTTAATTGCAGAATTGGTGAAGCAAGGGCATGGCTAGAATTTATCTGCGTTTTTCTATATGTGCGCAACCACAAAGTCATCCCGCAGTGTAGGTTTGAATGAGTTATGGGACCATAAAAAGATACTTCGATTCACAAGGCTATCAACTCTTTGTCATGAAACAAAAACACCTGCCAGAAGAGTTTTATTCTTACTTGATAATCAAAGCACAAATAGGCATGGGACAAAGCCATCATTTAAAGGGATAATTTTATGCAGCCGGCATGCTGCTGAGAATCTGAGGAACCATAGTCTAAATTTAGTTACTAATTAGAAAAACACTTTTCACAGGTGTCATTAATCACCCAACAATCTGAGAACTGTCTCTTTTAAAAAGGGAATGTTATACCCATATAGTAAAGCACCCACCACAGGATGTTACTTGTCCTCTCAATAGCTCCAGCAATGGGTCATTATACCTGTAACTTCCTTCTTGGTTTCCACTGGTAAAATTAACACTTAGCTACCTTAGGCTAATACCAGAATTTTGTCCTGGGTCAGAAATCCCACTGGAGAAACTGCAGGAATACATAATGAGCCAGCATTCTTCCATCACTTTCCAGAGTTTTATGAAATTCCTCTTTATCTTCTGTCTTTCAGGATCTTAGGACAGAATCAGATCTTGATTTCATATTTTTCTCAAATAATATGTGCTTCAGAAACTTCGTTTTTCATACATAAGAGCTAAAATGCAGAGGTATTCCCATGGTTTCAGGAGGCAGGTCCCTGAGAAGTCTTTTATAGCATAAGTAAAATAGCAAAGTTGACACCAAGAAATGATTGAATAAGTTGGAATAAAACTGCAGTATGGGGAACAGGATAAAAGTTACCAGTGGTGGGAGAATAGCTTTCTGTGTCACATAAAAAAAACGCTTGAATTTTCAAAGAAAAGAATGTCTCAAATATTTCAACTGAGAGAAAAAAACTGTTGTTAAATGTTACAGTGATGATTTATGTGATCTGTGGTTCAGTGGCCATAAGCACTCAATTTTTTTCCTTTGCACTGGGTCACAGTTCCCACAGTGTCTCATTTTGGAGAGGAAAATGGCCTCAGAAACTTGTGAAGGATTGTATGGCCACAGGTACGTTTCAGGAAACCTAAACTGTACCTGGATACCCTGGAAATGGAAAAGTATAAGGACATGGAGCATCTTTTCTGCAGCACCACTGAGGCACACTAGTTATACATACCCTCAAATACTGGGGTTTTGGCCAAATCTTCATTCCACGCTTTCATTCTCAGGCTCTTACTTTTCCAAAGAAAAATATATATAATGTGTGGGAAACCCTACCCTTTCAGGGAAAAAAAAAAAGATATCTTAATTTTGAGTTTTGACAGAATTTTTTCAGCTAGCCTTAGAAAACCTGAATAACACGCATCAACAAAATCCATGTCTTCTTCACCCCCACCCTCACTCCCCAGTTCTACCAATGTCCAGGTATATTGCTGCATATATTTTAGAAGGAACTTGCTGAAAGAAGGCTATGGTAAATACTAAACAAAGGCTTTAGGATCTGTCTTCAGGGTTATGGCAATGTGAAATACTCATAGATCAAGTCAATCATATTGCTTAATGATATGAAAAATGCAAGGATTTTATGATTATTGATTCTTAAAAATCACAGATACTTTGACTGGCATTGCTTTACTAAGACACTTTAAATGATTGAAACAGAAAGTTGCCTTAAGAAGGAGATTCATCCTACCTTCTCAGATATCTCTTCTGGATATCTGGGCCAAACACCCTGTTTTAAAAGCCATTCAGGGCCATTTCACTACGGATGGAATTGGGAGACAGTGAGGAAAACAGCTAGCATTTTTGCTCACTGTTTGTATAGGAAACACTTCTGGATTTCCTTCACTCAAAAATGTGTCAATGCTAATGTTTTTTCTCATAGAAAACGATGCACTTCTCCATTGTCTGATAATCACAGCTCTCTCCAGGGACACATTCTGTACAAATAATTGCTGAACACTTAATCAGCTATGTCTGTTCGTTCAGGTTTTCTTTCATGGGTATCCAACCTACATTTTTACCTCATCTATGTACACACTGTTATAATTTAAGTAAACACATTGACACGTACTTGCATTTTCTGCTTAAAAGATACCTATGAAAAGGGTTTTCTCTGGCTTAATTTTAGCAGTTTAAAGTTAAAATTAATCTGGTGCAAATCTTCCTAATCATTGTTCTGGGAATTCTTTAAGATGAGTTTACTGAAAGGATTTAATCTTTGAAACCTGAGGCATGTTGCTTTATCACGCTTGTTCATGCAGATCCAGCAGTATTGTTTCTGTTCTCTGGCTTAGATGAACATCTCAGCAAGTATCGAGTATTTGAGGCATAATTTCAGTATTAGAAAATTCACTTTGTTTCAGTATTTTCCTACACAGACAGTCACCTCAGTGAATATCCCATCTTCTAAAGCCTTTTACTAGTAAAAGCAAATCCAAACTCAATCAAAGAGAATTAGCCCTCTCCATCCTGTGAGGTGTCCATTCATCTCACTTGTAGCTTTCATTTTTTGAGATTTGTGGCTCAGTTACCCTAGGAGCCAAATTCATATATATGTTGTATACAAGAAACTCAGTAAGAAAACAGAAAATGGGTTGTCTGCTAATATAAACACAGCTGTGTATAGTAAGTGGCACATAGTTGTTTATATCCAAATTCAGGCTATCGTACAACAGACAAAATAAATAAAAACTTTAAATCAAAAGAAAATAAAACTGTCATTGGTTTTGCCATTTCCTTTTACCTAAAAGTACTTATGCAGATGCATATTTTGGGATCAGACAAGAAGATAAGAAGAAATAATTTGCCCATTTTTAGAGGAGTATCATTTAATGTTGTTTCAAGTCCTCATGTTACTTCAATAGCCATGGGAGGCACCGGAGAATTTCTGGGACTGTGTGTGATGCCATGAAAGACTAAGTGGTCATCTTCCACCCTATTTTTCTTTTCTTTTTTTTGTACATGGTCTGTGAGTGTATTAGATGATAATTTTGTACATTGTTTTTTTCTCAGAAATCTTTGCCAGCAGTTAATACTAGCTTTCTACGGCCAGAATGCTGGGAAAATGCAATGCAAATGCTTCCAGTCCCAAGAGAGAAAAGTGTTTCTTGTCATTCTTATTTATCAGAATGAGTACTTATTTATCAAAATGAGATAACAGCATTCGTTATACAGAACAAGACATTAACAACACTGTGTATATTTAAATAAAATCACCAGAGTACTGGAAGCAGTACAGCTTTGTTACTACTGGATTATGTCAGATTAAGTAGCTGTACTAGTTCAAAATTAGCTTGGATAGGTAATATCACTGTGGCATGCAGAACTAGCCTACAGCTTATGTCCTGTGTATGCGGACAACAGCCTAATGCTATCTGTTATGCTGCCAGGGAGAACAATTACCAAAAGAAGACCCCAAGCATGTTAGTACTTCTTGAGGAAGGCTGGTGAAAAATGTTTCTACATTTAATTTGCAAATTAAAAGAAAAAAAAAATCTTCTGCTTTTTCTGGATCTGCAGTTCTGACTTCCTTGGCAGCTCTGTGAGCCGCTTTGATACTGGGACTAGCAATAGCCTGGTGGAATCCAGGGTCTCCTTCTCAAATAGCTCTATTTAGTCTTCACATTGATCTCCAGAGTTAGTAATGTCTTCTTCCTGACAGAGCTACGGAGAAGTTTTGAGGATAGAGTCACACAGCAGTAAGAGCAGAAAAGGTGAAAGAAAAGCATATTTAATATAGGTTCACTAACTCAGGTTAACAAACTTTGTTTTAAATTATGAGTATTAAGCGATTTGTTAACTGTGTTTAGTAATGTTGTACAAAGCCTACTGGGGGGTTAAAAACTGTAACTGAGCTGCCCACCACTGATATGATTAAATGAAGCAGCTGAACCAACCTAACATCTCACTGCAAGCTAAAGGGATTGTCTTGTTCCCATTTTTCCCTTTCCCTTGCATCTCTCCCTATATATGTCCTTCCAGTTTTGCTGTATTTCCTTTCTGTTGATGAGGCTGTCACTGTCTTCTGACCCTGTACCAAGTCCTTTCAACTTGAAAATGGTTAGAAAACTGTGCTTGCTTTTGGGTTGGTGGTTTGGTTTTTTTTTCCCTTCAATTACTTTTTGACTAGATCGGTGAGCTGAAGATGCTCAGCATGCAGTCAGGGGAGCACTAGAGCCAATATTAGTAAGGGAGCAGGTTAAGCAGTCATGGTGAGAGCAAAAACGAAGAAAGGAGAGGAGAAATGAGAGAGCTGGTCTGCTCTTTTCACAGACAAGCAGCTGTCAGTGCAGTTCAGCTCAGCTGAGCTCAGCTGTATAGTCTAATCCTATTTCTTATTAACAGGGTTAATAAGCTACCTTATCAGTAGTACTATTTCCACCCAAATTGTTAACTTTTGGTTAGTTATTTAAGTGGAATGATTTTCATGTTCAAAAGCCTACTACTCATCAATCAGTTTAGTTCTCCTATCAGTATGCTGATGGTGAGACACAGCACCTTGGTCAGGCGTGCTGGGTGCTGCAATGTTTTATAAGAAAAATCATCACAAAAGAAATGTCAGGCCTTTCAGTTAGGATGTTACATCTGAAATCTTCCTCTGTTTCACACCCTATTTCATCTAAGAGGCATCTCTTTTGAAGCCATGTTAAAAAGCTAGGCTTGGTTTGAGATGGTACAGAAGGACTGGTCACTCTTGGGATCCTTTCAATGTAAAACTGAACAGCTGGGTGTCATAGACTGTAGAGGAACTGTAGAAGGACTGTAGAGGGATTGTAGAGGAATGAAGCTGGGTTAATTAACATTGATAATACACAGCTGTGGGCTGGCTTCAGGGGCGGTGGGTTGGCTGATGTGGATAAGGTGTAGCTGTGGCTGGTTCCTCCTAAGTAGTTAAATAGCTCTAAGGGATATAAAGGGAGAGATTTGGATGAAGAGAGATCTGGAAGAAGCAGAGGGAGGAGAGAGGGTGTTTCAAATGTAGGAGAGACAAGGAGAGGCCCCAGGAGAAGCAGAGAAGGAGGCTCAGATGAGGAGAGGCTGGCTGGAAGAGGAGCCTGGAAAAAGAAGAATCTTGGTGCAGCAGAGGCAAGAAGCAGGGTGGGCTGGCCTGAAGAGGATGAAGAAACAGCGCAGGCAGTAGATGAACTGTTGAAACCCTGTGGGGGATTGGTGGCTGTGCCAGGGTGAGGTGTGGGAATTACTTATTGAAGTTTAACCTGGTATGTGGTGGTAAAAGCCTTGTTGCAGCTGGCTAGTTTTGATAGTGCTGTGGCAACAGACTGCAGTGTAACACAGCAAAACTCTGCTGTAAAGGGAGATGGATCTGACAGTCTTAGCTGTAGGTGTACTCAGCCAAAAAGCTAGTGGTGGTAAAAGCTGAATTTCATAGGAAGGAAGTTAAACAGAGAACACTGAGCGACATACATCTGCTTCAGGAGGAATCCTTGTTCTACTGCAAGAGCAGAAAATAGATTGAACAATTAGACAGGGATGCACCTCTGTCTAAATTTAGTTTCAGAGATAATACAGGTGTGTCTTCTGCTGCTTGTATTCTCATGATTTCCCTGAAGCAGAATCAGTCTGGGTAGTGGTTAATATGTTATTCATGTCTTTATGTTCTCTATAAACTATTTAAGAGGTACTGAGCATGAATCTTTGTGCATAGTTTCTAAGGTTGTGGGCAAGTTACAACTGACTTTTTTTCTATGTTTAACCCTGTTCATTAAAGAAAGTAGAACAAGAGGAGAAACCTTTCCATTAAGTGATATACGTCTCTGCTTTCACCAAAGATTCAGTGAATACAGTCAGGGTACATGCTTATAGCGTCCTGTGGCCTGTAAGAGGGCAGGAAACACTGCTTTGCTTTTCAAGGAACAAAGATGTGCATCATCAGTTCAAATGCCGTCCTGACTGTAATGGGGAAAAAAGCTGGTAGCAGCAGGACAACATAAAAGGAAACTGCAAAAGGAGCACAGAAGGCTCAGAAGCCTGGAGACTCTAGAGTGGCAATTGTGGTGGTTGTATTAGAAAGGTTGAAGGTATGGAGGAGAAAAAAAAAACATTGAGCTTAATGCAGGCTATAGGGAAACGGAGAAGCAGATCAATAGTTGCAGTTGTCTTGATCTAGTGTTATCAACAGTCCTTCTACAAACAAGGCTTTGGACTAAATAACCTCCAGATGCCCCTTTTAACCAACATTTCTGAGAGTCTTTGAATTCTTAGTGTCAGGTGAGGACAAACTCCATTCTCGATTTTGCTGTATCGAAAAATAGTAATATATTGCATAAATTTTCAAAGACATCTCCTAATGGCCTTCATGTGGGGATCCTTCTCCTCACCCAGAAGGGCAGCTCACAGAGGAGCAGGTGAGATGTGCTACATGAAGATGGGTAGGAATGTGACATGGGCTGGGTGGGCTGAAGGGAACAGATTGTTGGTGGGCTTTATAATGGGATATGGAATTATTAATTTCTTGGAAAATGAGTAGAGAAATTTGGAAAATTTTATGAGGTTAGGACCATATGGTGCTCTGTGGGTGTGCCTGCCAGGTCAGTCCTAAAAGCAAAGATCATGTACTAATGCTGGTAAGTGTAAGCTGGCAATATGCTACATGATCTCAGAGAGGCTGAAGCCTAAACAGCTGGGGAAAGCTCAGCTCTAGACTTTACGCTTCACATCTTACCAGGTGAAGGATGGTGCACATCCATGAGGTCACTTGAAGATACTAGATGCCTCTTAGGCCAGAAGAGCATAGTCTTCCTGGGTTCCACAGTAACCATGACTTGGGTTTACTGTTCCTTTGCTGGCCCAAGACAGGATACATGGACCTCACTCAAGTCCTGTCGCATCTCCTGAGAGGCCTCTCTTGCAGCTGAGGAGCTATTCAGTAGAGCTCAGTGCCCTTCTCTGGGGTGCAGAGCTTTCACCTCCTGCTCCTGAAAGCAGCCAAGAAGTGTTCTGAGCCCTTTTTCTTGTTCTTAAAAGTAGGAAGAGTTTCCAGAAGTGAAAAAAATCTGGCAGAAAGGAATAAGCAAGAAATTAAGCCTGCCCAAGGCTGGTCTTGTGCATGCAGCTGCAAACAATTACAGTCACACCCATGTGCCATAACACACCTAATTGTGCCTTGTAGGCACAACCCACAGCAGCCACAAGATGCTTTCAGCCTCTGTTGCAAAAACCATCCCAATTACTGTCAAATCTACTAGACCTGCCACAACTGGCACTTGGTCTCCTTTCCCACATATTCCCTGATAACACGAATCAATCATGAATGTGTGATTTTGGTATTGCAGTGAAGAAGGCAAAGGTTAATGAATGGAAAAATGCAAATACTGTATCTTCTGTAGAAATCTGTATTTTCTGCAAGGGTTGTATATTGCCCCTCAGCCCACGATCTGGGGGCTATATGAAGACTAACAGCTGCAGTGACTGAACTGTGTACATGTGCCTATAATTCATTCTGATGAGCTACTCAGACCAGCCTCCCTTGCTGTATAAACTATTGAATATAAATAGACTTGATGGTTGAAGGCTTCATTTTTAGAACAGGGGGAGAATTTCCTAGCTCCCAGGTTTTATTTATCCTAATCGCAACCCAGTTCAATTTTGGAGCAAGAACTGGGGATATGCTATCTTCCCCAAACTCTATGTGACCTGCTTTCCATGCAAAGGGAACCGAGGTGCAAGGAGCAGCCTGACCCAAGGGTATGCCATGTTACAGTAGGTAGTCTCTGTGCAGCCTAAGTAGGTCATTTATTACAGACACTTAATTTAAGCATTATAACTTCTTTCCAAATTGACTGAAAGGGCCATCATAGTCTGACAACAAGCTCTCCAAGTTGCTCATTCCTCTCTTCACTGTCACTTTGAGAAGCCACTAAAATAAGCATTTAAAGATGGTGTCCTGATAATAGCCCCAGAGATATTCTGTGATGTCCCAAATGTAGGTCTCATCTCCCAAAGTCTCAAATGTAGGTCTCAGATATTTAGGGAGAAGGTTTTTTTGGATATTATTACTTAACTAGGTAGGAGCTAGAGTACTCCTTAGGAAATGGCAGACCTAGATTCAATTTTTTTTTCGAGCAGATTCAAACCTGCAACCTCTCTCCTACTACCAGTATGATTTATTTTACCAGGTTTCTACCTTAGCTTAGTGCCAGCACACCCTAAATAGCTCCTTGGGGATGAGTACCTGACCCAAGAAGTATTCAACAATCACTAAGGCAAGATAAGCGAGAAGGGATGCAAGGATGATTCTGTAGTTTGGGCGCTTGGCTGAAAAGGAGGGTCCTGGTTTCTGCTTTATGTTCTTACAGCTGTCCCTGGACTTTATTCTAGTAACTGTCTAATATAAAACAAATGTGCATATGTAAGCAAGGGCTTCTGGGGACCATATTATAGAAAACCGCAGAAGGAAGAGGCAAGATAATTTAAGTACCCTTAAAGCTCTGACTCATTGAATAGGTGAGATCAGACTAAAAATATGGGACATGCCCAAAGACCGTGTTGTGCTGGAAAACTGTACACATATCTACTGATCTCTTGAGAACAGATATTGTACAGTAAAGAAATTCTCTCACTAAGCTTGTATTCTTGGCTTATTGCTATGATGCCCTTCAGAAGAGCTAATAAAGAAATTCAAAATGTGAAGTGAAATTCTGATTGAAAGCACCAGGTTGCAGAGGCTTCGTAGTGTTGAGGCACCATACATGTGATGGTTGGGATAGGGAGAGTGAGGTATTCAGGAACTGGCCTTTGGCAATATTATTGGCATACCAGCCACAATGTATGGGATCTTCAATAGCACTGCTTCACCCAGATCTTGCCCAAGCAACAATTGCGTTCCCCCGCTACAGACTGCTTTCTGCATATAGGAGAAATGGGCCAACTTGAGACAACCACCACCAGCAGTGTTAGCTGTCAAGACAGCTGGTAGATGTGGTGATCACTCATACTCCTGTCTAGCAAACAGTGTGAGCTGGATTTGAAAACCAGATAACCCTCTCACCTCCATAGATGAGCCCCTCAGCAGAACTGGGAATGATGGCAAACCAGTGTGGGGAAGCACCGTGAATGCCGTATAGCATTTCAGTACTCGTGTGCCAGGCAGGAGGTACCTGTGCTGTGTTTTCACCCGAGTTTGAACAAGTTCTCTGGAATGCCAGGATTTGAAAGCAGCTTGCTGAAGTTCAAAAGGAAAAGCTGGAAGTAAAGGACCACAGAGGCATTAAATGATTAGCTTGTGTTGGCACTGCCAGCCATGGCAACAGATTGGATTTCCAATATTAATGCCAATGTTTAATGAGAATGCTGCAGACTTTAATCTGAAATAAATGGAGTTGATGTATTTGAATGAGATCAAGGGAGAATAAAAAGACTGGTTTTGACAACTCCCATTCTAGCCAGTGTTGGCACAAAATACTTCTCCATCCTGTTCAGAGTTCCAACTTTTAAAACAATCTATGCTGTAGCCATGGTGCATTCAATACATCACTGGTGACTGAAAATGTAGTCACTGGAGGTGATACACAACTCAACAGGCTGCAAAGGAGCTGTTCTATGATTTTAAAAAAGCCCACATATTCTGATTTAGTGTTCCCTTTATAAAAAAATGACTTCTTTTTTTCTCACACTGAAAAGTTATTTGGACTTACTGAGTTCTTTGGGGAAAATATTTCCATCTAAATCTGTCTACAGTCATCAGATGAATTCTGAATATACACAAGGGAAGATTTTGTTCTTGATCAACTTAAAATTTGACTGTGTTGACAGGAGGTTATGTCTGACTTCATCTACATCAGTACGTAACTTTGCTTCAAGTAGAGCTGCTCTGGATTAACACCAGTGTATGTCTGAAGAGAGTCTGATCTTGCTTTTCAGGCTTTTACAGGTAGTTGTTCTCAAATAATCTTTCTGCAGGCTACTCAAGTTTACTTCTTCCATGCTGAATGATCACTCGCTGCTACCCAAATCAACTCAACCCCTCCCAGGCAAGAAAGGTCAAAATTCTGTCCTCTTATTTGACTTCACCCATTGCCCAGAATTAAAGCTGAGATGTTTTCTTTATTTGTCAAGTTCTTCAGTCTCATACCTCAAGCTGAAGCACGAGTGCTTGTTTGAGGACCTCTCACATCATTGTTTTCCTCCAACTATTGAGTCAAAAAACCCATCTGACTCAGAGCTCCCCACCTACTGCTCAGAAGTGGAATAATATCTGGAATAAACTATATATGTAGTCGGAGATAAATAGGAAACCAAGTATTGCCATTGACGTATGAATAGATTTGCACTTACGAAATACAACCACAGAAGTTAGTGAAATGCCATCTCATTTAATATCTCCTTTCCAACAGGAAGGAGAAAAAGAATCTTAGATCTTTCCTGTTAAAGAAGAAGATATCTGGGTAAAGTAAACCTGTAAAGAATTGTAATTTTGAGATACTGCAGTAAAACATGTCAACACCTGTTCTTGTAGTTGGTTATGCACATACAGAATTAAAAAAAAAAAACCAAAGAATAAACAGTAGAAAAATGCCTAACCCAATATATTTGTCTTAATACAGGAGATTTTGCATCTCTGACTGGACAGAGTACCCCTTGCTTTTTTTCTGTCCCCACACAAGTTTTTCATTTTCTGTCAACCATGCTTAGCCTAGGTTTGGCCCAATTAGGATATAACTATGTCCTCATGGAAAGTAAACCATGGCTGTGCTCTTGCTACTTCACAAGGATGCCAGGTTAGATATCTTTCTGGATGATAGCTGGTAAATATCGAGTGTGAAATCATGTTTGTCTCCACATTGGTGCTTCGACCTGTCAAATCACCGTGATGCTGTTTAGGGATGGATCTGCTCCTGCCACAGCTGACAGTTCCTGGCACAGAGTATCCTGCTGCCTGCTCCTTCCTGACCTGTCTGTCGATCTGTCTCACATGGATCATGTGAGTGGACACAAGGAATCCTTGGTTTCACTGCTGTTTTTCTAGAGAGAAGAAGGAATTTCTCTAAATATTCCTTCTTAGCAGTTAGTTTTGATTACATGTGTTCTTACACCCTCTCCTCAGTATTTTTCAGACCCAGCATTTTAACCCTTTTGGTGCCAGCCAGCCCATATCCTTGCCAGCCTGTTGCAGGTGAGCTCCCTTGTGCTCAGGGGAGATTTTGGAGCGCTGGAGAACACAGCAGTGATTCTGTGGTGCACCCTGCTTCCACATACCATCAATTAACCAGCTTCACAGCCTGCATTCCCTGCTGCGGAGGTAAAAAGCAGACAAGCAAAACCTGTGGTCTGCTCTTGAGCCACTACGTTGCCTAACACACTGTGGTGATGTATATGTCTGGGATGCTCTGACTACCTCTGTACCAGGTCTCCTGCTGAGTATATGAGGGCTGCTAAATGCCATTAATAGGCCATCTCAAAATGCTTTCTCTAAACCTGTGGCCAGAGCTTACAAAGGATTCTCAGAAGCAAGTGCTGCCACCCCACAGCTCAGGGGCTGGAGGCTGCTTGGGGCACATTCCCTGCCTGAAAAGGAAGGCAGGAAGAAGGGGAGTCAGGCAAAGGGGTGTCCAGGGAAGCTGGATTTCTGCTCCTGCAGCCAGGAGCTGGGAGGGTGAGGTGGTGACCACCAGTCCATTGCGTCACCTGACAACAGTAGCCACCAGCCACAGCCCTTGACACTGACCCTGGAAGAGGAGCAGCAGCCAGTCTGCCTTTCCCATACTCTGCTAACACAAACCCAGCAGCAGTCGTGGGTGTTTTTCTTCCCCATAGAAGGCTGCTGCTCGGGGCAGCTACCTCCTTTGCTTGTTCACAGAAGAGCTCTGGCTTGGGTGATGAGACTAAATTGGACCATGTTTTACTGCTGGCATATTTTTGATGTACTGGAGACCTGTAAAAATTCCTGCCCAAAGCTAGATGAGTAAATTCTTGTGACAGATAAAAGAAAGGTTGGTCTTTCATGGCAGCTTTATATACAGTGCTGGAAGTCATTGGAGCTTCATGAAGTAATGAACCCCCTTGTAGAGTCGTTCCCCTGTACCAAAGCATGGCACAGTGCAGGAGAAAATGTAGCCTTATTTCATAATCTGCCTGTTGAAAAGTAGATGTTTGTGAAAGGAAATAGGTAAAAAATGGTTCTGTCACACTTCCAGCTGAAATGTTCTTGTTCTTTATGGACAAGCTCAAGCAATTCAGTTTCAAAGCACCACACCCCAATGCGTGCTATAAATCAGGTGAGCTCCCTCAAGACATTGAGCCTGTGAAAGGAACACCCCCTTGAATTGTGAGTTGCTGCTGCAGGGAGCGTGCACTGTACGACACTCCATTGTCACCGTGCACAAGCATCCAGGTCAAGTGTTTTGAGGAGAGGAGGCAATCATGTTGCCTATTTTTAAGCACCCAGTTTAGGAGCTTGAATTGAAGGGTTGCCCTCCCTCAACAGTCAAGGGAGAGGGAGAGGTTATTCCGGTCAGCAATCCAGAGTAGATGTCTAACTGAGGTGCTATAGATCATCCTCTGAAAGAGCTCCTTCTGCCCATTGCCTATAAGGAAAACTTAGAGTGATGTCTAAAACTGGTCAGAGGAGTCCTAATTCTATCTGCTTTTCTTCTTGATTATCCAGGGAGCTGTGTGCAGATTAATCCAATCTAGGCTGCTATGATAGGCCCCTGTGTTTGGTGCCTGTGGTTTGGTAGTATGTGTAACACCTCTTCTTCACCTGGATATCCCTACTTTGAGGACCTTTTTATATCCTATTGACTAGGTACAGTAACGAGGTGCCAGCCATAAAGAAAGCTTGAGGAAAGCTTGGCAGTGAAGGGGTTAAGTGGTCGCTTCTACACCTGTTATTCACATTACCCAAAATAGAGCTCTAGAAATTCTTCTAAGGTCACTCTTGGAAACTGTACAAAGCAAGAAGCTCTTTCTCCATTCCCCATCCCAAGTATTGTCACAAGCATGTATAGTTACCGGGCCCATTTGTAATATTCCTGTAATACTAAAGGATCCACACATTGCCATTCTGCTTACTCACAGCAATCCCTGTCTCAAGGAAAAGGCAGAATACTAACGCTTCATGCACATGATGAAAAGCTATAAACTGTTAATATGCTTACAAATGGGTGACATTCAATTCTGTAAATATTCTTATCTGTTGGTAACTGCAGTTTTTCTTCTGTGGTTCTTCAGTCTATATATGGGCACAAATAGAGATTGAACAAAGGGAGATGACCAGTGAATCAAATGATAAAACACAGAGAAGGTCAAAGCAGTAGCATTTATTGCCATCATCTCTCAGAGAATATATGAGGCATTAAAATACTGATACGGTACCATATTCTAGTCACAAAGATTGTAATGAGCACAAGTAATGGCGTCAAATGAATCTCATCTAATGACACTAGCAATAATGAGAACAAGAAAAGGTGCAAACACAACCTCCTTGAGTATGATCCTAAATAGGTGTTTTATAGTCCATCTCAGAAACTGGGGGCTGTGGCAACATATTCAGGAATGCATGACACAACCAAGTTGATTAGTCATATTGCACAACAGCTACTGTAGATGTTACTGCTAGATATCTGATGTATGACTATCCTAGGCTATGCCTTTTTTTTCCCCACCATGGTCATGAAATTTCTGCTGACAGATAGTTAAGGTTGCCATACATAATACAAGGGAAGCTAAGTGTAAATCTCAGCTGTGAATCCACAATGACTTCAGGAGAAGAGAGTAAACAATGCAGCTGACGGGACTCATATCTAGCAGCTCTTCTTTAATGATATCATAATTTCATGCAGTATATGGTTACAACTCAGAAACATGCTCAAGCCAGGGATCTCAACTGTCTACAGGCAACAAATCAAGGATGGGATAAATGCTTTTAATTTCACAGAATCAGAAGGACGCTGTGCAGAGTAATTCTATGCAGGACTGACTGGCAGGAGTCTGGTATTCTTCTTTGCAGGCTCCTTTCCCCAGAGCCTCTAGCAAATGTGACAGTGCTTAGTAAGGCAAAGGCTGGGCTGCAGATTTAATTGCCTGGCCCTGGCACAAGCAGCAATAATTGCAAAAGACTGTAAGAATGCATTAAAGATTCCATCTCCTCGGTAAAACTGAACTAAGTTGCGTTTTCATCATCAGCAATAATCAAAGTGTAGTTTATTTTTCTACAGAGCCTGCCCTGACTTGGTTGGGATGTTGTTTGCCTTTCTGAACAGATAACTGCTTGTGAAAATGACCTGAATACAACCCAGGGTTTGCAAATCTTAATTTGCTCCTCTTAAAAACCAGATCAAATTGTCACTTACAGACCTAGAGTATTCAGTTTTAATGGCAATGCACTAAAGTTTAGCCCCAGCTGGAAAGCTTTTAAATAGTCTCATTTGCTTTTTTGCCTGCCATGCTGGCACTAGGGACAGCTGCAGACAGAAGTTCTTGAGGGCCTTAGGCTCTTGGAGGCAGCATAAACCTGTGGCCGAGTTGGCAATTTCACCTACACCAGAATGGGCTGCTGCTGCGCTCGGAGGATGGATCAAAGCACTTGTGGCAAGAGCTGCTGCTGTGGGTGAGGGTCCTTCCTGCTCCCCACCTTGCCAGGGGCAGGAGAAGAGCAAGCCCAGATCTCCCCTTGCATTTGTGCTCATCCCTCATGCCACGGAGAGCAAGGATGTGGCGCCCAGGGAGTGTTACTGCCTCTGTAAGTGACTGCAAGGCAGCGCCAACTGGGTGAGCCTGTGGCGCTGCTGGAGGTGGTGGGGGCTGGCATACGGCTGCAATGGAAGGAGCCTAAAGCACTCTTCAGGTTGTCAGTCGCAGCTGAGGAAGCCTGTCGAAAGCTGCACGTGGTCACACCACCACTGAGTTACCAGCTCTCAGCAAAGAGCTGTGCCTGCCTGAAACTCTGGGGCCGAGTTTAGGCTGTGGCATGGATTAACACCTAAGCAGGTACAGCACGAGCCGTCTGGGCACCGAAGGAAACATACTGTGTGTTAATGCACATCTTTTCTCCCATCTCCTTCCTCCACAGAGTTTGTGTCTACACTGCATTTTGTGCCTGCTTGAGGTGCCTTGTGGCATTCCGGTTCCAGAGCAGTGCAGCTGCCACCATGTGGTGCCCCGTCTGGGGGAAGGTGCCCTCCTCAGGACTTCACACTGTGGCAGCGCTGCTGGGTTTTGCTGAGTAGCCATACAGTGTGATCTGCTTGGCCACCTTGTCGGCTAAACAGGAAATCCCCTGGCCAAACCTGCCCTGCCAGAATTTTCTTTTGTCTACAGGCTTTTCCTAACCCACCACTGCATGATCTTAAAACTATTTTTAAACGTAGTACTGAGATTTTCTGTGATATTTAGCATTACTATATCATGCTATAGATGTGCCTAATTTATATTTCCCTCTCCACCGAGGCATTTTCAGTATTATATTTTCTACTTAAAATCTGTTTGTTGTATACTATACGTTTCTCCAAGGTGAATCTCCATTTGTGTTTCTAGTCATTACTGGCTGCTTTGGGCAATAAAGTGAGCAGGCACATCTCATTTATTTCACATTCCTAGGTCAGTCACTTTTGTTCTCAGTTATGTCATGAAGACATCCTGCCACCTAGAAGCTCTTGAGTTATGACCCTAGCTTCAGTAGCGGCATCTACTCTAGCTTGACAAGTTACTTAATATCCTTGCCTTGTACATTTAAGAAATTTAAGACCGTGTGCCAAGAGAGATTCAACCACTGGGGACTGAACCTGTGACCTTGGGGGTTTAGTACACGAGTTCCTATTAATGAGAAACTCAAGCCAGTTTGTCACAAATGAGGCAAATTTGACCAAAGAAATACTAGAAGTAGGTGTGAATCAAGGGGAACAGTTGTCATCAAAGAAAATCCAGTCAGGAAACTTTTGGCTTATTGTTTATAAATCATTTTGAAAGTGCTATAAGTAATAGCAGCCATTAAAAGTCCATATTTAACTATACTTGTGGGGTCTGAGGTACCACACTACATTTTCTGACGTGGGAATGCTGGACTATCCCAGTACAATAGGCTGTCATTGATGATTTCAGGGCCACTAGTAAAAAGCTAGTACTGAAGGGCTGAATGTTACCTTCAGTGTTGATTCTCATTATGACAATCCATGGTGACAGTGGTGTCATTGCTATTCCTGCACCCTGGGAAGTGGCGAAATGCTGTCCGGTGAAGGAGCTGGGGCTGCCATAAACACCTCCTGCTGCCAGTCACTGCCAACTTACTATTTCCAAGATAGATATGATGTTGCAGATGGTGAAGTGAATGAGCCTTGTCCACAAACACAGCTGCAGGCACAGACAACTGTTTGCACGCTCCCTTTTGGCAAGAAAAGTGATCGCTGCCACTACAGCTTACCACCGTATTCAGCATGAGAAGTGGTTAACTTGCTTGTCCTGTGGATCTTCGTGCTGCCTCTGGCACAGCCAGATCCCTAGGAGACCTGTGACTGGAAGTACATAGAAGTGCAAAAAACTGCACTGTCCGTTAATATGGCTTGATTTTTGTATGATGCATGGCAGGACTGTTATCTCCATTTTAGTAGCGGGATAATGAGTCCTGACAAAATAAAACCCGAGTGCATTCACAGGACCTTTGTGCATGGCTGTACTTGTGCTTAGTTCCTAACTGTAGCCTGTTCTCATGTCACTGGGAGTTCAGTGCCTAAACCGCTGGTTCCCAAATGCCTCAGGCAATCTCAGCCTTCTTTTTCAGAGACCACCCACAAAGCCAGAGGGAGTTCATAAGTTTAAAACATTTTACCGTGTAATATCATTTCACGAATCTGTTGATAACCCCTCAGCAGGGATCACAGCTTGGGAACCTCTTGCCTAAACTTTACTGAGAATACGCACCATAGTGACATGCCAGTATGGGAAGAAGAGAGAAAAGAGGAGGCAGTGAAGCAGCGCTGAGCCTGCACCTCTGAAGTGCTGGTGATGGACGCACATATCCTTTGCTTACTTAACAACCACAGACTCACAGACAACAGTAAAACTGTACCCTTAAGTGGGCCTTCATTAAGTCTTTAGAGCAATTTTGATAGAGCTCTCTGTTATTCACTAAAGATTGATCTGTGTTAAAAAAAAATGCTAAAGCTATGTGGTTATTCAGGCAATACCAGGATACAGATAATAACAAGAATAATTGTGACCTTTCAAAGGTGAGGAATTGCCAAAGGTAAGGTAGGGAGTTTAATGGGCATAGCTGCAACGTAGCTAATATAATGGCATTCAATCATTAGGCATTAAAAGCCTTGCTCCCTTGGGTTGCTTTATACTACACTGCAGGTGTAAAGGGAGCAGAAAGCCATTGAATCACCTTTTCTTTGGAGAAGCAAATTCTCCAGATGCAGGAGATAGGGGTTGTCACAAGACAAGGCTTTATAACCTCATGATGCAAGGCTGAAGAAATTAGAAATGTGCCAGCTATGTCAGTGTAGTACAAGGCTCCCAGAGATCCTTCCAATTTATGACAACCCTGAAGATGCTCCAGTTTAGGCCAAGGTTTTTCTATAACTAGTCAGCCATCGAATTTGAAGGTTACAAGGCCATTGTAGTGCTTCCCCTTCTCTGCAAAAGGCACCCTATTTTTTTATGCTTTTAATTTGACTACAGCAGAAGGTTTTCACTCAGGTGTATTTTGCTTTGCCTAGCCCAGGGAGTGCAGATAGATTAAGGCTGGACAATATCTGATCCAAACTTCTGAGGCAATGAAAGCTGCATGTAAAATTTTAAGATTGCACACAACTCTGCCTTGTGCTTTCCTGTGGCTATATTACATACATTTATTGAAATTCAATTTGTAGTTAGGGAACAAGAGGATTTTTTTAAGGCGGTTTATTGCTGCAGGTAATAGAAAAGGCATAAATCTGCTAATGCTGAAGTTTCTGGCTGGTGATACTCTAAGCAGTCATTACTGGGGGTGTTTCACCAAACACGGGCAATCTCAAGCAAATGCCATAAAACTTTTTGTTTCACACAACTCTGAGTCATTGCTTTTTTAAAAAATTAAAAGTTAAATTCTTACATATGTATTATTTTTCCCTAATTTTGTCTTTCTCAAGTCTTGGGAAAGTCACAAGAACATGTGTTAGCACAGTTTAATATAAATGAAAGAGGCTGAGGAGATATTTTTGAGACCTTTACTCATGGTGGAAAGTTCCTCAGCAGATATTTTCCTGCAAATAGCCCAGAGCAGTAAGTAATAGAATTTCTCTTCTGTAAAAGAGCTGCCTCTGAATAGAGGATAACAGTGCGGTTGCTATATGCAGTTCTAGTTCTCTGCTGTTAGCAGACAATAAAGACAGTATTGCTTCCAAAGTAGCTAGCAGGGGTTGTTCTGTATCCATAGGGAGATAGCAGAAGTTCAGTCCTGGTAAATGGTGATGAGACCTCCCACTGTTCTTTCTCGGCGCACGAGATGATGGTCCCTGATGTTCACTTGGCGTGGCAGTGCCTGGTGGTGCAGGGGCACCACTGGTGTGAGGCTGCAGAAGGCCTTTCATGGCACTTGGGATGAGGAACACGTGTGGATTTCTATAAATGAGTGCAGCATGACCCCAGCCTCGAGGAGAAACAAAAAACAGTTTCATACTCAACAGGTGATACTTCACAGGTCAATACAAGGAAAATGGATACAAATGGAGTGTCTTGGTTTGTGAATGTTTGGATAAAAAGGGAAACTGAGTCTTTCTTCGTCCCAAAATGCAAAGTTATGTAGAGGATTTGGAGTAAAAGTTTCCCATCATCCAGTGATGGAGCCACTATGACAGACCAGCTGAGAGCTTGGCACAACCATGATGACAGACTTCAGAGCCCTTCTGTCCATGATAGCTGTGTTGCTAACATTAAGTGACAGGTATGCATGAACGGAGAAGCAGGAGGCTGTGGCTAATGGAGGGCAATCCTGAACTTGTGCCGCCTTAGAAGACTCACTCTTGTGCCTACAAGTTACTACATTCCCTGATACACTGAATGTTTTAGAAATGTACTCATTATGCAGTATGTCTGCTTAATCCATCCTCCTGACTTTCTCCAGCGTGTGATCGCTCCAGTGTTGACCTGTTTGCTGGCAAAGGCTCGTGTGCTATCTGGTGTGCTTCCACCACATTTGCATCAACTGAGAGCCTACCACCCAGCCAAACAGCCCCTGTCCTCACTAATCATGGAGAAGGTGAATTCTGGGGGAGGCACTGGAGCCCACAGCTTGTTTGTATCCAAGTTAAAGGAGAAAATGCTTGTGAAATACATGGTGAATCCCTCCAGCTGTGCTCCTCATGTTCTCACCATGGTCCCTCATCTTATTCCACTTCTCCATCTTCTCATGTTCTTTGTCCACTTGTTGCATCTTGTCCCTAGATAACTTGTCAGTTTTTTAAGATTAGGATAATCTTTCCTAAATATTGTAGTTACTTAGTGTGACAGAAGCTTGAAAACCTCTGGGCTCTCCTGTAATTAACATAATATATAATAATAACAAGATGTCATTGAAAAATGAGCCTGGTACTGTACGGAATAATTAAGAATAATGTTAGTTTTTAATAGGAACGCTTTTTTTTGCTCAATGATATATATATTTTGTCAGAAATAACAATTATCAGAGTGTTCAGATTTGCAGTTTTCCCCCTTCATTTATTTCACTGTTTCTTTTCTCCCTCGTTTCATTCTCTCTCTGTTAGATTTTTTCCTGATTTCTACTCTTACCTGTGAAAGGGGTAAAATTCAAATTCTAAGATAGATTTGGAGTTTAGATTTTATTAAAAAGAAGGAAAATACTGAAGTTACATTTCCCTAAACATTTATTTTAAGAAGAGTTTTCAACCAAAGAACTTTAAGTGAAATATTTACACCAGTTGTAACAAAATCTGTTAATATTTATGGTGAATAAATATATCTCATATTTTTCCCCGTGTCCTAGTCCCTCCCTAACCAGCTATCCATTCTTCCCCTCTCTCTTTTCCTATTTCCCTGCGTCTTATCTCTCTTGCTTTCACCTGTACATGCAAAAACACTCGCTGACACAAATATTTTGACTGGTGCTTTGTCTCTGTGCACAGCAGAGAGGCTAAAGCCGAGCCTGGATTTTATATGTCTCTGTGTTCTCCAAGCTCTTGTCCTGCCTTTGAAATGCTCACAGCTACACAAAGACCTATGGGAATATAAACATTCTTTTTCATTTCTTCGGTATCTCCTCCAATAACAACAAAAAAAATCTTTTCTCTTTCCCTGCTTTCCCAGCGGTAACAAAGAAGCCATTGTCTTCATCTCTAGCTTGGCAGGTTTCAGAGGGAAAGAAAGATGGGGAAAACCCCTACTTACAAAAATTGTAGTATAAATTATTTTTATTATTACAATTTGTTATACTGAGTCTGTACCTTCAGAGGCCCTCCTTAGAACTAGGGGCCCCTTTGTGCTCTGGGATGATACACAAAAGGACTCTGCTCCAAAGAGCTTCTTTCTTTCTTTTAAGGCATTTCTGGCACTGATTGGATACTGATGAAAAGCGCTGGCTTGGCAGCGATAGAGAGGAGAGTCTCCTGTTCATCTGCAGACAGTACAAGTTCCCCCTTCCCTCTGTCCCACTGGCCATCAGTTGGGGCTGTGAGAGCCTGTCACACATTTCCAGGTTGCTGGGTAAAGCCCAGCATGCAGGTTCAAAAGCCATCTGGCTGACGTGGAGATCATGGTGCACAGTTTTCTTCCCTTGGAGGAATTAAGCTCCCTCAAGCTCATACCCAGCCTGAACTCGAAGCAGACCTGGCGCTGTCAGTAACACAGAAAACAGGCTTGTGTTGACATGTAGGCACATCACTGCTCATATGCACAAAGTGTGTGTCCTCGACCCCACCAGTCTATGGACTTTTTTCTCATTGATTCACCCAAGACTTCACCTTCTTCATTGGTATCTCATGTGCTTTTCAAGGTATTTTTATTGGATTTAAAATGCTCTGAATCCTCTGCAGTTTGTGGGTTTAGTTAGTGTAACTCCAGAGAAGCCAATGCACCCAAGCCTGTTTACACTGATGGAGAATTTGCTGTTGATTTCCTTCCCAGGGGGATACAGCTTTGAACCTCAAGATGCCAGAAGCCACCTGCCTGTAGGTGCAGAGGACACAAGGGGAGGGAGACAGGAAAAGTCACTGAGGGATGGGAGAGGACATCTTCTCTATCACCTTTGGAAGTGTGGGGGCTTTGTAGGAAAGCTGAAGTTATTTCTTCATCTCGGGAGTTACGCTGGTAGCTCACTTAGTGAAGCTGGCTCTAACAGAGTGTGGGACGCAGGGCGACTGTAGCGCTGTCATGCAAAGGGAGCATACTTTAACCTGGTATCATGCCCTAAAACTAGGGCAGAATTTCCATCTACAAGAAACAAAGCTCTAGCAGAATTAAAACATGAAATGGTATGAGTCAATAGCCTTTATTACTCTTAATCTTTCAGTGCCCAAGATTTCTTTTGTTTGCATTCCTCTGCTTTGCGTATCCAAACTACTTAGCTTCTGGTTATACTAAGTGTTTTTTAAGTGGAAAATAGGAGCTCAAATCCAGCAGCCATTCATTAATTTCAAAGAAATGTAATGTGGTTTTTAGTATGTGCTGTATTTTTTATAACTGATGTACTTTTAGGAATTGAAAGTGTTAAATAAATTAAATGGTCCAGTGAATCTTTTCCAGCCCAATGTGTTTCTGGGAATTTGGACCTGGTCCATTGCATTTCTTTGAAGCTCTTACTGCTTTTTATATTTTGTTTTCTCTAATAGCTTAGTTAAGACAAAGCAGATTTCCTTCAGAGCCTCTAGTCAGCTCTGCATTTCACTTGGCTTCTATTTGATTTTTGGACTGTTTCTAATTGATTTCCATTAATAAGGTGCAAACGTAGGTTGTTGGTGGGTTTTTTTGGTTTGGGTTTTGGGGTTTTTTTTTCATGGTACGAAAAGAAACAAGTAATATGAAACATAAAGTTTATTTGGATTCTACCCAAACAGTTAACTCCTTTTAGTTTATCCCCAGTAGAGGTTCCTTTGGGGGTGCACCATCATTTTATCAGCAGTTTCTCTTCTGCCTCTGTATTTCTTCAATTAAAACTCTGGCTACATTGTAAACTTTGTTGCCTTTTCCTGTTAAAAGAGTATCACACTTTGATAGTACTCCAGGGTTATACTACAAATAGAAATTATGCTGCATTTTGCATTCTGAGCACATTTTCTTCTTCCTGCAAATCATACATGTATGTATTTAGTTATAACTTAGTCCACGCTAATTTCAAGCTATTTGCATAGCCACAGAATCTTAATTTTATTCTTGATACCATATAATCCTTTTTTCTTGACTGGCTAGAGGGTGGAAATTAGAAAACAGACATGATCAAAAATGTTTGTCAGCAGAACTCAATTACAGCAAGCGATGAAACATGGTGTTATAAAGAAATGATTGCAAACGTGGTGTCCTGTTGCTAACTATAGATGTTTAACTTGCTATGCACTTTCATGTTTTAAAGATTATCTTAGTAAATATTTCTGACCTGGCACATGGAGTTAGCACTTGCGACAGATAGATTTGCTCCAGTATTGTTCCTGCTTTTCTCAAGGCCCGCTAGGGTAGAATCAGGTTTATTTGGAGTGATGCATTTAGATAAAATCAATTTTCTTTTCCATGCATGAAATCCTGTCTCTGGCTCTGGTAGTATTAGGCTATGCCAGTCCTCCAGATTATTCCCATTTTAACCTCTGAATTATGTGAGACAGGCTTAGTGTACCAAGGAAAGAGGTATTTCCATCAACAAACAAAATGTTTTCCTACCTGAGTGTGGATATTTGAATGCGTTCTTACTGCAGTGGGGTTCCATACTCTTTTTTTTTTTTTTTTTTTAATCCGGTCCAGTTTCACCACAGTGGTTATGCAGGCAGCTGCCACACCAGAGCCGTGCCGCGTGTGGAGTGGCAGGAGTTCAGCAGGCAGAGCAGGCCAGCAGGTCTCTTGCTGCACCACTGCCCCATCACCAGAAAGCGAACGTGGCATTGACTGCAGACAGACAAATCCTGCCCCCACTGCACAGTACGGTGTCAATCCCCCAGTCTCAGAGCCCTCTTTTAGGAGCCCCAGGTCAGTGTCTGCTCCACGCAAACACCACCAACACCTTTTCTGACCCTTGAGAAGGGATTTATTGCTTGTCTGCCCTTGTGGAGGGAGATCATTTGGCAGCAGCACAGCACTATCAAAAGCTCCCTTGTGAGTGCCCTCTGTGCCTTTCCTTGGAACAGCAGGGAAACAGATCTGACCTGTGCTGGCACAGCGTGCCCAGCCTGGCTGCTGGCTCTTCACTGACCTACTTCATCAAGAACAGGCACTTGTATTCGTGAAGTAATTCTTTGCCAGCCTAACAGAAATGTTTGCTTACTAGTGCATGGTGGTTTTAAGCTGAGAAATAAATTGAGCACCAGGCATCAGCTTTCCTGGTTATGTCCTTGAGGACCACCCTGGCTGACACCAGACGTGCGCAGCAGTCACCTGCACTGCCGCTCACCTTTTGGTGGAAGACATCAGTAACTGTGCCAGCCATGGCAAGGCTGCAACATGCCTCCTCTCAACATGCGTTGGGACACAGCCTTTCCCTCTCCCCAGCATCACCTGCTGCTTGCCTCCTGACCATCAAAACCCTTCCTCTATGGCCTTTTGTTCCTTGCTAAAGTCCCTCATTTGGCAACTATTAAAACTGTGTGTCAGTGGGAGTTCTTCTCATCCTGATTTTAAAGCTGGACAGTGAGCTTCTCACGTCTTCTCTGGTTTATTTTCCAGAGTGGTTTCTTTTTTTCTTTTTTCTTTTTTTCTTTTTTTCTTTTTCCTTTTTTCTTTTTTTTTTTAAATGCTGCTGATAACTTTGTTTTTAGAATTTTTTTATAGCCTTTGTGATGTATCATTTCACTGCGACCTCACAGCAAGGCTGTGTGTGCTTTCCCCCAGTGTGAATAATTATTTTAATAGAAGCAAGAGAAAGAAAATGGGGGATTTGTGGATAGTGGTCTGCCTTGCTTGGCATAGGGAGTCATTTCATTGTGGGTCGTTAACATTCCTGTAGCATAACTCAGTAATAATGTGGAAAAAAAATCATGTGTCTGTGGGTTGTGTTAAATTAAACCACAAGCCACGTCCAAACCTCTGAGTCACCTATGCTACTTCTCAGTGCGGCAGAGTGCCAGGCGGGAAGCAGTGACCAAGCAAACAGTGCTCAAAACCATCTATTCCAGACCTTTCACTGGGTGCTCCTTGAAAAACTGTCCATAAGCAAATTTAGAAGGGTAGATTCAATGAGTGGGCTGAGAAAGGCACATATTCCCCCCCCCCCCCCCCCCCAACTAACACTTCTTGACCCTGTCTGCCTGCTTCATACAGCATGGCTAGGGAGCAATTTCTTAACACCTGTTGTACCTGCATCCAGCCCTGGCTTGTTACTGTCTATGCTAACAGAGTTATTTCCAGATACAAACTTCACCTCTGTCTTTTTCACCTCCTGGTTTGAAGGCTGCAATAATCCGTAGCTTCAGAATTGCTTTTGAACATCCCTACACCACCTACTATGACTGCCTGTGTTCAATGTTACTACTGTGGTAACTACAGTCAAGACTGAAGGATACTCATCTGCATGACACTCCTGACCTGCTGTGATGTGGAGGCACTTACAAAGGCCCAAGTTCAGCTCTGAGTTACTGATGCTTACACTGACAGAATATTCATAAAAACGTGTAGGTATGAAAACATCTGAATGTAGAAATGGCGTATGGATGAAGTAAATAATGAAATCAGTCTGGAAACTGATCTGGTCATTAGTACTTTGTTGTAAAATAATGCCAGAAAATCCATGCTCCAGGGTTGCCATCATTGATCTGCACAGCGCTACCTAAAAGAAACTGAATTCATATAGAATAAAAAAATGTGGCTTTGGAAAGGAAATGAAGATTTAATTTAAAAAAAAAAAAAAAACAACAAAAAAACCCCGAAAAAAACAAAAAACAAACAGCCACCAGATTTGACATGCAATCTTTTTAAGGAATTTATTACTGTCATTTCTGTTCCTGATCCACAAAGGGTCCATGTTGGATCTATGGCCAAACTACCGAGCTTTTCAACAGTTTGAACCCTAGCATCCACTTTTTGGCCATATGTCCTGTCATTGGCCAGGCTATTGGCCTCCATGCATGGTCTTACGGACAAAACCCATCCCACCGTTACTGCCATATGTAGCAGGTCTGATAATTTGCTGTTGTAAACAAACTTCTTCTTTCAATTCTTTTTAGCAGACAGTGGTGAGCACCTCATAAATCAGAGGGGAAAAGAAAAGAGATTTTTTTCATGCTGCAGTGCACTTGGAAGAGTTTACAAACTTCAGTGTTGCCGTTGCTAAAAGTTTGCAAAGGTTCAAAAAGCCGACTGAACAACTACATGGAAGAAGAATACAGTGGGATAAAAAACTGCTAAGTCACTGCTTTTGGTGACTGACACCAAAGAAAGTTTCACAACCACAGTCCTGTGCAGGTACACTGAAAAAGTGCATTGTTCTTCTAGTTTTTTCTGGGCCACTGCTGTCAGGAGGCCAGATGTTAGGTGAGGTGAACCCGTGGTCTGACAAGGACTGTTCTTACATTGCTGTGATGCATTCAGGGACCTCTGAAGTATCTGGGACAGCTCAGGGTTAGAAATAAAATTGGGAGAGAAGGATGGATGTAGGCAGCTTAATCTGTGATAGGAAGGAAACTCCAACAAGTTATCAGAAAGCCTGGCCCAAGAGCAGTTGCTAGACACCAAAGAGATACAGGTCCTATTTTCAGACCAGGTTTTATACAGTGGTGCTAAAGTCCAGAGAAGATCTAATTTTAGATCAGTGAAGGCAAGGCTGAATGCATAAATGTAAACATCTTCTCACCAATATTGTTATGCTTGGTATGAGATTTAGCTGCTATATCCATAACATACCTGTTAAATACCTAGAAATTATTAATCTGTAGTAACTAATGAGGAAAATAAGCTAATTAATTTCAGTATTTTCTTGTAAAAGGGAAGCTGTCTGGCACAATATGCCAGACAAAACATCCATACAGAATCATGTCAGTAACTTATGTGTTTAGTTCATTCACATTCTTAGCCATGAATAAAAGGGAGAAATTAAATGAGAATCTTTAATTGTCTGTATAATTCTTCTTAATGAGTACATTCTGGAGTACCATAACGATGGTGTAGGTTTATGAAACAGAGATCTATCTTCCCTTAATAAGAAAGAAGGAAATGATACCATAATACCAGTTAATTATTGGATACCCTTTCACTGTGAATTAAAGGTCTATGCAAACTCAAACTTGGAGAAGCAAAAAGACATAATACTTAAAAGTACATACATTATCAGAAAACTGAGAGGGTTAGGGGAAAAGGCCAGGAAGTGAAGGGAAAATAAATGGGGTGAAAAGTAACAGTGATAACTGTGGTAACAGTAGATCCATTAAAGAATGTATCATGCAAGAGTTATGAAGGAAACGGGACTGCTTGCTTGCTTAAAAATAAACATGCAGAAGTGTTCTGCTGGGTCAGAGCAGAGTGCTTAGGCCTGGCAGAGTTAAACCCATGGTCAAGTGGAGATGGGAGAACCCAAGTCGGTGAGACTCCTCAACTCTGTGTAAAAGTAGACATGAGTGTAAGTCTTCTTGGAAGCTGAAAGCTAAAATGTTGCAAGATCTGGATGATAGTTTTTACTCCAGTTTGTACAGTTGTAGGCAATTGCCTTGCCAGAGCTCCTCAGCTACTGCCTAACTTCAGGCATCCAGAGAGTTGCATTGACTTTAGGCTTAACTGTCAGCATCTTTGTATTCCTACCTATGCATATTTCCACAAAGTGGATGGCCACATATTTCCATGCTGTCTCAGCTGACAGAGATTTCTCCCCATGTATCTGCAAAATTTCACTTACTACCTCCTTCAGACTGTGCACTGCGGTGTCTCAGAGACCAGATGTGAAGGTGCTGAGGGCCATTGCTGACTGGATTTGTCTATAGGCTTCATTACTTATTGTCTCGTTTTACACTTGGATGCACGCTCTCCCAGAGAGGGCTGCTAAAGAACAATGTCCAGCGAGGACTGGAGCTTCCTGAGGCTCAAACGTAAGAAAAGCAATGGACTGGGTGACTTGTTAAGCTTGAGCCTGGGTGACTGTACAAAGCGAATCAGTAAAGAATCATAGCCAGCCTGTTTCTAGGCTTGTTTAAGATGATACTTTAAGCTTAAAAAAACCATCTAAGTGCTGTATTAAGAATAAATCAGGAGTGAGGAAGATAGCAGAGACATATGATTTCTTAGGGAAGGGAGGGAGAAAAGTTCCTTCTATCTTTGCTTTAGATACATCTTATCCTTGCATACTTCTCACAGACATATATCTTGGATATATACCCTGAGGCACTGCCTCAGTGGTCTGCCCACACCAGCTTTGACTCAGCTCATAACAGCAACACCAACAGATTAATAGTAAAGGGGTTTCAGTACAGCCATAACCCCCATGGGACCTTGGGCACCTCTGGGGGTGGCTCTTCTCCAGTAGGATCTGTGCTGCCCAGTTTACACAGCAGTGTCACCAGTGCTTACTGAATTACAGCCAAAAGTGACACATTCACCCCTGTGACACCATGGCTTGCCAGACCAGACCCAAATATCTTTCACTGAAACACCTTTCACAGGTGCTGGAAAGCAGTAAGAATTTTTCATCTAAAGAGGAGGAGAATGGAGCCAGGAAACTGGATTTCACAACTGGAAATTTTTTGCAAAAAATCTTTTCCCCCACACACCCCCTCCCTCCTGCTCCGGTGTTTCGAAGCAGACTGTAGGCAAATGTCATGGTATAACCCCAGCTCGCAACTAGGCATCACACAACCATTTAATCACTCCACCCCACCCCCACCCCGGCAGGATGGCCAGGGGAAAACTGGAAGGGTAAAAATGAGGAAACTGATGGGTTCAGATAAGAGCAGTTTAATAACTGAAATAAAAGAATGAGCCACAGACACTTCCAGATGTAACCTGCTTTGGTGTGGACTGACTCATGGCCGCAGATGATTTGGGGTGTCCTGCTCCCATGTGGACTCATCTCCAGGTCACAGTCTCTTCAACTCGAATTCACACTGGAGTTCCAGCCTGTCCAGCACCGCAGCACAGAAACAGCAGCGATGCCCTGGCCGTCTGCCAGCCCAGGCACATCACCACTGCTGTTATCAAAATGTTCCCAGGCACAGCACAGTAAGATGATAAGCAGTACAGCACTACAGCAAACAGAAAAAGCAAAAAGCAGCCACTAATGAGCACTAGGCTCTAATAAACAGTCAGGAAAGCAAGCCCCATGGCAAGTGCATGTTATTTAATACCTAAACAGCAATAACAGCTATAAATTCAATCTAGCACATTCCAATCAAATCTGTCATTATTTTGAACCCTTTGAGCCCCACATTGGGCACCAGAAAGGACTGTCGTGGTATAACCCCAGCTGGCAACTAAGCACCACACAGCCACTCGCTCGCTTCCCCCTCCAGGATGAGGGGAGAGAATCAGAAGGGTAAAAATGAGAAAAATCATGGGTTTAGATAAGAACAGTTTAATAATTGAAATAAAAGAATAATAATTGTAATAGATTGTAATGAAAAGGAAAATAACAAAAGAGAGAGAGAGAAATAAAACCCAAGACAGACAAATGATGCAAATGAAACACAATTGCTCACCTCCAACCAACTGGTGCCCAGCCAGTCCCTGAGCAGCGACCCCCAGCCAACTTTCCCCCTAGTTTATATACTCAGCATGATGCTATATGGTATGGAATATCCCTGTGGTCAGCTGGGGCCAGCTGTCCTGGCTGTGTCCCCTCCCAGCTTCTTGTGCCTCCCAGCCCACTTGCTGGTGGGGTGAGGTGAGAGGCAGAAAAGGCCTTGGTGCTGTGTGATCACTGCTCGGCAATAGCTAAAACATCCCTGAATTGTTAACACTGTGTCCAGCACGTATCCAAAACAGCCCATACGAGCTACTATGAAGAAAATTAACTCTACCCCAGCCAAAACCAGCACAGCAAAACTGTGGCTTCCCTCAAGTCAGTGGAAGCTATACCATGGTCTTGAGCAGGAGCAGAACATCCCACAATGTCTTTCCTTTTCTGCCAACATTTTGAACCAGAGTGGAGAGGTAATGTGAGGAAGTTAAAAGCAAAAAAAAGAAAGTGTTCAAGCCTTGTTTTTACAGCCTGGGAGAATTCACCACTCTTTGGCTACATGGCATTTTCTATGAATCCGGAATGCAATATTTCAGTGGGAACTACCTGAGAACAGACCATAGGTAAATAATCAAAAGGCAAGAGGGCATTATTTAGGAGTACACTGTTGTGACATTTCTGCTCCGATAATAGAAGAATAAGTGCAGCCTAACTCAAACTAAGAAATCTTTCAGGCATTCAACAAACACAGATACCACTGCACCCCCACAAGAGAAGAGTTAGGGCTGAGTGTGTGACCCATGCATAATACGTAGTCTCTTGTCTCCTGATTTTTGCCTCCTCATCATTCATTGCTGGTTTATTATTCTTTAGTGACAATGTGGGTGCCACAAGCAGGCTTGTGGGCCACAATGGCCACGCAGAGAGGTGTGTGTGTGTGGGGGGGTATTCTTGGGAAGGCCACCCTGAAGGTCAGTGTGCTGTGTAAAGGTTCCAGTGAAGCACTGTAATGACTCTAAAGCTCACAGCTGGTTTCAAGCTCTGGCATTGAGCCTGGCTGAAGAGAAAACTTCTACCTCAGTCTCTCCTTCCAAGCAGCACAGTGTCCTACTCTTACTTGAGGCTTTGCTTGTCAGGCTACCCTTGAACAGATCAAAGTTACTGCTCGCAGGTATAATTTGTATAATTCAGAAATCTGCATCATCATTAGTCAGATAAGTTTTGAGACACTACTTTGGGGAAAAAAAAAAGAAAAAAAAAAAGGTGTTTTCTTTATTGTTAAGCTGCTGGCTCAGAATTGCTTCCAGAAGGGCATGGTGTTCTTCTACTCGCTTTGCTGAAGCAGCAATATATTTTGTTGAGGTCTGAACTGACTCCCTGCAGCTTTTCACCATAACTGAATTAGAGCCAATAAAGAGCGTGCCCTCTTTTCTTTGCCTGCAAGTCAAATCCTAGTGTGGCTCAGTAGGACATCCAAGTAATCCCTGATTAAATTAGACTTCTTCAAGCAGAACGTTCAAGATGTAGCGAATGACACAAACCCACCCTCTGAACAGTCAAATACTACTTCCTAACAGTATCGTAGCCACTAAACAAAGGATTGCCATAGAGACTTGAGGGGCAAAAGGCACCATTATCAGTTCTCACTTACAAATGCTTCATCCACAGTAGTTACTAGGAGGAATGGCTATCTGGAGGCAAGTAATGCAATTTAATCAGCATATTGTGAATGCACCCTTAGGAGACTCCCTTTCTGACCAGCCTCCTTGTGCTCCCTGTACCACAGCAGCACCCAGCCTGCTTGCTGAAGCTTGCTCATGCTCAAAGAAAGGAGTTGCTAGTGTTTATCTTCCACATTCTTCCATTGCTCAATATCCAAATATTTCACAATGTAGATCCAGTTCCAAAAGTTCTTTTTGAGAGAGAGTTCTTGTTCCAAGCTGAGTTTCCTGTTGCAGCCTGAATCCCAGAGCGGGTCATGTGCAGCAGTTGGCTCATGACTCTCCGGAGATGCTGCACTGCTGACTTTATAAACAATATATTGTAGGAAATGGATGGATATGTTTCTTATTTGAATAAATTAAATCTGGCAAATGTAATTCACTCTGACAAGAATACCCGTGGCTCATGGTTTCCAGAGCATGCTGTGCAGCTCTCCCTGGAGGAATGCGGGGACAAATCTGTCTCTACACAAGCAAAACTCCCTTGCACGTCTGTTGGAGTAACGCCAAATGGAGACAAGCATTTGATCGTGGAGTCTGATTCCCCACAGACCAGAGCATGAACTCTGACCTGAATAATAGAAAGCAGCCTCTGCTTTCAGCAGCCGTGCTGCATGCAAGGAACCTCTGGTGTGGTAAAGATATAAAGCTTCGCTCCTGACAAGAGCTGCTGCCTGGCTTGTCTGGTATGTGAGAGGGAGGGGAGCACAGCCACGCTTGCAACGGTTCAGGGAAAGTTTGCATCCCAGCTCCTCATGTGAAGACTGAATTAATTCCTGCTGGGGACCCCCCGGCAGCATTAGGAGGCACGCAGGGAGCTTTCTTCAGGGTATGGGATGACACCTGTAAGTGCATTTTTGAACATGCCTTGTTGCATATGGGCCTCTGCTTGGTGTTGTGCTCAGATTAACAGGGACAGTCTCAAGGGCTCAGTGGGGTAAACCTTCTAGTTGGCCGAAGTGACAGGTAAATCACAGTTCACAGGGCTGTATTCAAAACCCGTTTTTGTGATGTGAGCACATGGGTCTATACAGACTGTCTCACACTGCTGTTTCTCCAGTACCTGCTGGTGGTGGTGGAAGTACTCAAGTGCACCATGAGCCATTTGAAAGCCACATTTTGGAAGAGCATGGTCACTCCTGGCTTTTGCAAGACTATTCTGTGTGCTTAAAGTGAAACAGAATGGAGATATTTTTTGCCATTACCTGGTCAAAAGAAAAATACATTGTCCTATAACAACAATAGGTGCCTATATCCTATAATAATAGGACCTGTTGTCCTATAATAATAACAATAGGGGCTGGTGCTCCAGTTCTGCTCCTGCCTGGGCTCCCCTCTGCTCACTCTGCTTTGTTTCCAGGAGATGCGCAGCTCAGTCCCTGTCTGTGTGCTTTATTGCCTGCAGGTCTGAATGTTTTCATGGCCTGTGATTGTTGGGAAATCTCTGTTGGCTGTGAACGGTCCCAGACACAAACCTCCCACATCTACAGACAATGAAAACATGGGTGGCACCAACAGCCTAATGTCAACGAAGCTGCCTCGCGGCAAGCCCAGAGATGCCTGTTCCTCTACCTGCTTATTTGATTTCATTTTAATTTCCTGGCTTTAGCTTCCTTCACCCTCAACATGTGAGTGCGCTACATTGTCTTAAAAGAGGTAGTTGACTCCTTATATAGTCAATGGGGAGATGTATGCTTCTTGCCAGCTTCTTTATTATGGCCTTTGGAGATTTTCAGCTGTGGAGGGAGGATGTGTTGTTTCCAAATTTAACATCAAAAATAATGGCTAGTATTAAAAAATGCTCATCGGAATCTTGGGCATCGGTGTGCTGGGGTTAATGCAGCCTGGATTTGCTGTGGAGCTTGGATGAATGTGTCAGTGCTGGAACTTCAGTGACCCCAGGGCAGTTTCTTCTGAAACAAATGGGTGTAAAGGAGGCCAAAAAGAAGGGTGACATCCTATAGCAACCTTGTGCCAACCAAAGACCCTCCTGCTGCCAACAGTATCAGTCCTGTCCCTCTCCCCTGACTTTGCCAGGACTGCTTGTACAATCATGGCTCTTCTGTGGCCACTGTGACCTTGTGATTAACTTTTAGAGGGATGCTGTGACTCGTAGCACCAGAGAGGGTGAGCACAAACCTGGAGACAGCAGCTGGGTAGAGGTGTGGGCCACCCCTTTTCATGGCAGACTGTTCCAAAAGCAGCTTAAATTTTCCATGGAATGGCACAGCAGTCTCAATAGCTTCTATGGCTTTCTTCTTGTTAATTTTCTGTTTTTGAATTGCTGATACATGGGGGGGGGGGTGTGGGGTGTGTATGTGTGTGTGTGTGTCTGCGTCTGTGTGTGTGTCTGTGTGTGTAGGAGGAGAGTTCTAGCTGTATGGTTTGTGCATGCACAAACACACACATACAGGCAGACAGCCCTGACTCTAATGATGCCTCAGGACACATCCATTCACCCCCGTGAGCCCAGCTTATCTCTTATTCACATTAACACAAATCCAAAGCAATTCCACTCATATGCTGTGACTTCAAATAAGCTGCAGAAAGTTGAACCGGGCAAAACCAGACCCAGCGGGTGTTTGTTTTTTGAAGATTGTCTGAAATAGAATAACTCTTTAATCTTTTAACAAGCCAGCTTATGGCCTTTGAGCACTGGAGCCTGTGCAAATGCACCACCTCCACTGGGAAATATGACTTGCAACAATTTTGCACTGTTTTCCAGTATAATTTGTTCAGGCATTGGATGATACAGACTTAGGGAATGAAGAAAAGAAAAGCAGAGTATCCCAGTTAGTACGACCTGTTGCCTTCTTAGTACAGGGAAAGCTGTTGCCTACAGACAGTGGTGGCTTGCAGCATGTTAGCATGACCTTTTGACTCACAGGCCTATGGAAAGCTTCTTCTGTCTTTCCCGGGAGGTGTCACTATGAAGTATCACTTTACTGCCATGCAGTTCACAGGACTACGACGTCTGGCTTATGGATGAAACTGGCTGCCAGGGAGCTGGCATGTAAGTTTTCTCCAGCTTGCTTTCTGATGCTTGAAGAACGAGGGTATGACTGAGAGACAAGGCCTAAATATTGATCTTGCATCCTGGCTTACACGGATTTGCAGTGCAGCTGGGTTTCTCAGATCCAAGAGCCTCTCTGTGCTAAAGAAGATCTCTGATTAAGAGAAAAGGAGAGGACTGCTCTGGGTCTGAGACAGCAGACAAAATGCCCACAAACGGTGGTGCAAGTGCAATCCCATAGTCCAGTTGCTTTACTGGAAACCTGGGCTCTCTTTCCTGTTCTTCCTACTAATCTGTTAGTGGGCTTCACCTCCCTGCTTCCCCATTGCCCTCATTTCTCTTGAAACCTGGAGTACTACAAGCTGTTTCTCGCCACATGCCAGTGAACAGCAATATAGGGCCATGACCGTGGTCAAGACACTAGCTAGCCCAAATGGTTGCTAGCAATAGTGCCTTTAAGCCTGCATCTGCCACGCTCATGAGAAGCATCACCCAGCAAAAGGCATCTTCCTCCAGGCAGATCTGAGTCTCCTTTCCAGTGCTGAACAAGGGACCTACTTTTCCGCACACCAAAGAACAAGGATTTGCCTCTCTGGTTCTTCTTTTGCTTCCTATAGGCCTACTGCATGAAAGTTCTGTTTTATTTGAATACACCATTGTTTATTTATAATTTTGTTCTAGATGTGTGACAGATTCAGCATGTGTCACCCAGCAGGGAAACAGTAGTAGGCTGGAGAGTTAACAAATACACTGCAGTGAAGCCAGATGGCCTGTTTTCATAAGGAGCCTCTGAAAGATGCTCTGTTGCATAGGGATTTTTTTTTTCTTTGGTTGGTGCCCAAGGTTCACAACACCGTTGTTACTGCGTATTAACTCACCTGCCAAAGCATCATGGGTCCGTGCTCCGCTCTGTATTGCATCTAACATCCCTTGTATTCAGAAAAAACATAGGTACTGATGCACTGAATCAGTCCATCATCCTCTGTCCAGAAGTGGAGTTAATAAATAATAAAGGGGCTTTTGAGCACCCTCTCAGTTTGAGTGTACCAGCGGTTCTGAGGTGAGGCTATCAGGGTGCTTCTGTCCACCACAAAGCCCATGGATGCCCACAGCCTGGCTGAGGGTCCCTTGCATAACCAGAAGTCAGTGATTACAGAGCACAGCCCTGGGTGTCCAGGGGGTCCTGCCTGATTCCCCCTGGGAGTGCCCACACCTGTAGAAAAATCCCCATGCATCAAGGGGACTCGACTCAATGCTTAGCTCCTGGGAAGCAACTGATTTGAAAGCAATCTCAGAACATGCACTAGTAAAGATGTTTGCTGGAAGTGTATGTAGCTGTGCTTACATTTTGCCCAAAGGATCATACCCCTGAAAACCCAGAATTTTTCCTTTTTTTTTTTTTTTTTTTTTTTTTCCCCAGGATAGCATTAAAGCATGTTTCATCTTCTTCCTTATTTTCTCATTTCTTCCTCTTTCCAGTTCCACAGAGATGCACGCAGTTTCCTTTGGAAGCGGTTAGTACCCATTTCAAGTCCTAGCCTTGACTTGAAAGAGATGGGGAAGAGTCTGTCTTTCAGAAATACTTTTCAGACTCATGAAAAATGGGGCAAGATCTGAGCTAATTAAGTGTTTGCAGCATCAGTACACTAGAAAGCTAGGTAATGAAAAAAGAGATGGGAAAACTGATTGTTATTATACATGATACAGCAGTATTTGTTATGATCAGCAAGGAAAATGTTGATGTTCTTGAACAGCAGTAATATTAGAGATTGTTTGATTTTCTCTGCATAGCATTGAATTGCCTGTCTGAATGCAAAGGGTTAAATAAAAGGAAGATGTAACTGGCTTTTTAAAGAACTAAACAGCTAAGGCCAAGTGATTTATTATATAGATAAGGCAAAATTAATTGCATAGGTTTCAGGAAGATTTTGTCATCTCATCTCTGCTTCAGGGGAGAAGCTAACCAGCCAGCCAGCCAGCCTAGAAGGTAATATTCCTCCCATGGCTGGACACAGCCAGCTAAAACCAAAATTACCTTGAAAAGGAAGAGTTTTGAGGTGGGTTGACAGAGGCTGTCAGAGGTAAATGTAGGAGAACCTGAAACACAGGACAGCAGGTGGTTGCAGGGATGGCTTCAGTGTGATGCAGAGATACCAGAGTTAACTGTAAAAGGCTTAGCGGACACTTAACACAGGCAGTCGAGAAATGGAAATAGCTGTCTCTATCAAAGATTACTGGTGTGGTGTCAGCTCAGGGCCTTGTAGGGCATCACACTCTGTGGCACACAGACACTACAGGCTCTGCGAGCCACTGCCACGTGTCAGAGGTGAGCTTGGAGAGGTCCAGAGCAGCACATGTGTAAGCAAAATCTGCTACTGATTTACACTTCACTTTAAACACTTTGAGGAAAAAATGAGTAATGTGCTGTTTTGAAGACGCAAGCTCTACATTTCCACAGACTGTCACAGGTCCTTGAAGGAAAATTCTTTGTAGGAAAGGACTGTGTAGATTAATGATTTCTTTATATATTTTTCTTTTATTTTTGGAGTTTGACAGCTAAAAAAACAAACAAAAATGTGTGTGTGTGTATGTATATATGCATAAAGAACGTGAGTCTGAATACTGGGCCAAATCCATTTCAAAAGATGTATTTGACAACATTTTTGCCTTCTAAAAATAAAAGGAAAGGACAAATTCAACAGGATTTTAACTCTTATGCACAAAACAAGTGAGAAGTTCACAGCGGCTGTCAATAGTGATTGAAAGGCCAGAACTGATCCTTACCACTGAAATCTAGTGATACAAATTGGCCTTAGTCCACACTGTTTAGGGTATAGCCCTTTCCATAGCAGATTTATCTTGGAGAGATGAATTATTTTAAAAATCCCAACAACCAAACAAACAAAAAGGAAAAGAGACTGTGACCCAACGCAGAAAGCCAAATGTTGAGAAACAGAAGTTCATGGCAGCAAAGCCTACTTAAACTCAGGCACAGAAAAGAATTGAGCTTGGATCTTCAAGCAAAGATCTTGAACATGGGACTATCAAAAACAGACCTGGAAATGGCTAAAAGAGGTCTTCTAAGTCTTCGAAAGTGTTGGGGTGGGTTTGGGGTTTTTTTGGTTGTTTTTCTTTTTCCTAATTCATTCTGGATTCCTTGGTGATTTCATCTCAGTTTAAGGAGATGAAACCAATGGCTTTGTTTCAGTGGTTATACTATTCACTCTGTTCCCTATTCTTTCCCACTACATATGGCCCAGCCTTTTTGCAAGGTTCAGAGCACTGGTGGCTTGCAGTTTTCCACTTTAAAATAAGGAACAGGGCTGTAGCCAAGATCTTGCTCCAGACAGAGGAGAATATGTGGTTGCGCTGTAAGAAATAGAAATCCTAAGGAAAAGTGCATGGGAGCAGCTGTTCCAGAAAACTATGTATCTAGTAACTGCAGGTACAGATCTGTTAATAGGGTTACAAAATCATCTGGATTGTAACCAATATCTGGTCCTTTCTTTCCCTGAGAGTGATATCATCCATAGGTACCTGTTTCATGGCAGTTTATCTAGCTATAATTTAAGTACTCTCTACTTCCACTAGCAATGTTCATTCGCAAGCTATTCCTGTTCCTCTGTCTTCTCTTTAGACTTAAAAATTGTTTCACACCCAGCAGCCTTTGCTTGGACGTCTTCTTTTCGTTCCCCCATCATTCCCAGTGTTTTCCCCTTGACAGTCTCTTTGGACCTCCAGCTTCAAGGTGTTGACACCCAACACTGGCACTGTACACCTTGCCAAGGATTGAAAGTGGAAGAAATCCTGGCAGTATCCTGGAACGTGTATTCCTGTTTCTCCATCCTTGTGTGGTATTTTCCTTCCTTCTGCATGATACTGTGGCTGTGTTCAAAGCCTTCTATAACCTTAAAGATAGCACCTATAGCACAACTTCAAACGAGCAAATGCTTAAGCATTGAAAGCTAAATGTTTAGGTGGGCTTTGAAACAGATGCTTCCCTTAAAGCGCAGCTGTTTATGGTTAATTTGATTCATGAAATTGTCAAAGTGTTTTGAAATGTCTTGAGACGTTTGCCAAAGTAGGGCCACATTTAGGTGGAAATAAAAGGAGATAGTCCCTAAGTTTTCAACAATCTCACCTCTGTTTCTGTCTGTGGCTGGAAGGCAGAGATGCAAGAAAAATGTGTATAAAGTGAGAGAAATAAACCGAAGCATTTGGGATTTTATCACAGGTATTGAGCTTGTGTACACATTCAAAGACTTAGAATTTCCCATAGTGTTAGAGCCAGATGATTAATTTCTAGTTTGTCTTAAAAATAGGCAGCTGCTAAAATATAATGAAAAAAATAAAACCTAAGATGATTATTTCTTTTATGTTCTTTATATTACATACATATGTGTACAAACACATATATACATGCACACATAGGTATTAATGGAAGGGACCTGGGCTATTCTGTATAGTGTGTTAGTACCTGATGTGCTGAAACTTTTTCCATCTTCACTGTAGGCTATCAGTCAAAAAGTAGGTGTGTAGCAGGTGGTATGAGTAGATCATAAGGGTATTGTAAGAACTGCTGTAGTGTTTCAGGATAGTGTTTCAGGCATGGAATAACCTTAATTCTAATGTATCGCATATGGGTTCCAAGCATAACTGAGTAGGTAGCTCTCAAAACCCACATTTCTAAGAATGAAGGATTTTCCTGGGAATTAGAAAATATGTATTATTCAGAATCTTGATCAGGATTGCAGTTACATGACTTCTAGGGTCATTCCACAACACCACAGTCATGAAATTATCAATGGAAAGATAGGAAGGCAGGGCTCTTTGGCAGTGAATATCTATTGATACCTACCCTTGAGGGGAAAAAAAAGTGTTTATGATCACATTTGTTCTGTATAACCGTACTATAGTGTTGCTCCTAGGAACACCAGGAACATGGGAGTAAAACAGCAGGAGACAGTCCTACCCTACTGTCTGGTTTCAGCTTGTTTCTCCTGTTTTTGTAAACAGCAGGGGCTCAAAAGTTTGACCCAACATCATGCAGCACACACAATAGAGTAACTTTCAATGATCACTGTATTGCACATCCAGCTGCCGCTGTCTGAGAGGCATGTAGAGAGCATTCAAAGGCTGAGACAGGATGCTGAAAGCACAGAGACGATCCCATACATACCACTGCTCCTGCAAGTGAATTGTGAAAGTCAAGAAGGCTTCCTTCCTTCTCATGCCTAATTATTCAAAGGAGAGGTTCTGCACAGCGTGTGGCTGTGTCTAGTACTACATTTGCAGTCCAAGTGAAGCCATACAAAGAAACAGAAGCATCACTGCTAAATTAAGAAATACTTTCATTATCTAAGTTGGCATGTATATATCTGTAGTAGGTGCTTAAACATAGCTTCAGCTGATACTAAAATGCACCTCAGAGAAAATATGCCTTTTGCTTTGTCTTGAAAATCTCTTGGGAAATGAAAGGTTCAGATAGGCAAGGACAACCCATCTCCCTAATATGATTAGAGTCACTGATTTCTCTGCTTCCAAAGGCAGCCTGATATCTGTAACCAAGCCTGGTTCCCCTCTTTTTACATGAGCTTATTAGGCTGTACTCTTTTTCTGACTTATTTCTTTTTTTTTTAAAGATTGATTTCTTAAAATAATTAGGAAAGAGGAAATTGGAGGAGAGTCAACTGCTTGCTACTTTTAGCTTGTATACTCATTCCTGAGTCAAGCCTAAAGGAAATGTCTAATTGCTACAGGACCTTACTAGTCTCTTGGTTGAGTTTCTTATGGCTGTGGACCATACAACTCCCCCTTACACCTCTGCAGGACACCAGGTATGTACATACTTTACCAACACATAGTCTTGATTATATGTGGGTCAAAGGAGGACAACAAATTGCTCGTCACTGATAGGCAGGACAATCACCAATGTGGCAATTTCCAGCCTGGAAATCCTTTAGTCTTGATATGCCTCTCGTTGCTTTATTACTTCCCCCTTACCTGCTGGGCCTGGAAAGTATATTGTATGTAGTAAAACTTGGATGCCAAGTCTAAATGGCATTTGATACAAAATGGATATTTTGTACTAGCATACAGCAGTTTGTCTAATTCCATTTACTCCCTGCAGGTAGTACAGAATCATCGTGTAGAACCAGCCTACATGCCAAACAGGACTCAGGATGGTACATGATGTCTGTGTATGATGTTACAGCAGACAGTGCAAGAAATCTTCATAGCAGGAGAATAATGGACCCAGACAGTTTGGTCTCAACCTTCTTTAGTTGGCTTGTGTACTTACACAGAGATGTCAACTAAAAGTAAAATCTGGAGGTGACCGTGTATCTCAATCTGAAGGTGATGGTGTCATTTAAAGAGGGAACTCAGTCATTAGGGAACAGCTTCCTGCTGTCTCATCTTTTTCCTGTTCTTATATTTAAGCCAATCTGTTTCCATCTACCATAAAATCCGGGCTAAGTATTATATCAAGCTAGTACATATCCTCTGTCTACTAGAATTTGGTGGCAATCCTTGTTTTCGTAAACTCAACATTCTATGAGAAATGTCTTTTTCGGATGATATTCTTGGTGTATAGTTTGAAATTGGACTAGGGAGAGGCAGAAATTTTTCAGTAAAAGAGTTCATCTTCAGAAACAGCCATTCATCTTTGATGTTCATTTCATTCTGTCCACTTGGAGCAGTTCCACTTTCTGTAAATAAAGAAGTAATATTTACTAGGTTAGAAAGCAGCTGTCTCTAGAAGCTGGATGTTGGGGTGCACATATGGGTTGAGGGAAATGTCCCTATGTCAGTGAATATTTAATTGCTTATGCAAAGTGAAATAAGTCCAAAACACATCAGGAGTCCCTCTGCAGGATGGGACAAAATCCAAAAGGAAAATACTAATGAGGTACGAAATCTGCTTTCTACATTCCTTGCAATACGGCTGTTCTTTAATGGCTTTTGAAGCTCACAGATGCTTATAATAATAACCATTTTCTGAACTTGGAACCTGAAAAGTTCTTATATTAGATGTAATGGTTGCTTTAGAAGTGGTGAGTTATGCATGTGCAAAAAGGATGTACTTCACAACACGTCTTCTATTTCTATCTCCTAACATTGTGAGCTGAGAGAGAAACATGACTGCTTCAAGAGTTTGAAATCCTGCAACTTGTTTCAGGCATCTCCAGTCTACCACAGCCTTCATATTTACTATCATCTCCATTTGAATCAATCGTTACATAGTACACTAAAGCCATCTTCTGTTCACCTTAGAAGTGTGAACTGCAACATGTAGTGTCAAGGGAACAACGTGCAATCTGAGATTGCAGGCCTGGAGCTCCTACCAGGAGCTTGCAAGACTTCACTGTCCAATGCTATCTTGAAAGCCGGAGGACAAAAGTTACTAGTGAATCTTTCTGCTTTGCAAAAATATGTGTTACCTTGATGGTACTCTGTGGTGGAGGTCTTAGTCTCGACAGAAAGTAATACGCTTCCCAAGAAAACTGCTCCTGCTCAGACTATCCCACTTACAAAAAGGCTTTCCACTCAAAATGACATGTTCAGGGGGTTTTATTTAACACTATGGCAGTCTGGAGTCATAATATCTCTGGCTGCCAGGTTCCGTTTAGGCACATGGTGTTACTACAAGATTTTTCAAACTGTTAGCCCTGTAATGCAACATGAAGGCTACTGTCAGGCTGGATTCCTTCCCACTTGTACCTAATTATCCACAGCACAGGCTCTACAGTGAAGTCTCCTGCATGGCTGAGAAACCAGTCCTGTCTTGTAGCAGAGTAAAGTCAATAGCTAAACTCTGGGCAACGTTTGTGTCTTCAGTTGTCACAACAAGTTTTCATCCATATAGTCTGGCAAATGGTACAGTGTCCTGGTTGCCGTATAACCACAAAATATATAAGACACAAAACAGACACAAAACATAAGATATAAAACACATAATGCTGGGTGCCTAGATAAGTGATTTTCTGTATTATCAAGGAGGATATGGGTTTCTCCAAAGTGCAATTCAGAAGAGACTGGTGTTCCACACCACCATCCAGAGAATCACAGGCTAACCTCCCAGGCCTCATAGTTAGGTACCTAAAGTTAGGCAGTGTGAAAATATTTTTCCCACTGGAAATTGGGCACTAACCTCTACAAGTAACTGAGGTTCTTCCATAACATACATAACAATTTATAAGCACTGCACAGGCAGACTTATGCTTGAAAAGTGTCTTTGAGTTAGGTCCAGCCAGCTGAAAATACCTTTTTCACTGCATCTCATGGAGAAAACACCCAGGTGAGTACACAGACCAGATGCACAACTTTTCCATGGCTTAACTGAAATGAGGTGAACCTCCCTAAAAGACAGCTCTGTTATGCAATTCAAATTAGGTTTTCTACATCACTGTGCTTAAACAAGCCTTACGCTCAACATTCAAGAACTGAGACAGGGCATGGGAGTTCATCTGTGTTATGAAGAATTGCTTGGCAATATCTCTGAGTATCACTAAATTCCTGATAAGTTGCCATACTTAGCCCAAGGACAAGAAACTGTACAGGCATTTGCATATCAATTTTCTACTGATGGCTTTGACAATAGGAGCTAGAGTTGGGCAGCTGCATGCAGCATACATTTTATAAAGCTTACAGGTGTGTTCAGTGATAAGAGGTTCTTCTGTAGAGACCCCAGCAAAAGCTTTGTCAGTGACTGAAATGACACTTTTATCTCATCATGAAAGATGCCCCTTCCAGTGGAAGTCTAGCTGGCGTGATGCTGTCATTTGAATTGGGTTTTTTTCCATGGAAATTAGAGGTAAGAATCTTGGTGATTTATGAAGTAGTCAGTCCCTTTTTCTTATTATTTGTAACATTAAAAGAAAATTAACTGCAGCAGAAAGATTTTATATCCATCTATAAACTTGGTTATCAGCATCCCAATATTATCCAATAAATAAATACAACGACTCCAAAGCTGGAATATTTAACATCATAGTGCCACAGTGGAGATGCTCTGGTTATGGTTGAGCAGAAACTTGCATCATAAAGCTATTTTCTATGATTATTTTGATGCTTGTAATTTTCTGAAGCAGAATTTTCCCAGGCTTTCTCTAAACTCGTGGGCACATTAGGCGTTAATTTGTTGAAAGTCTGTGACTTCTTTCTCAGTTGCTTAATACCAAGGAGAAGGACTAAGAAAACACCCCCTAACTGTAAAGTCATCCATTAGGGAATCGTTTTGTGGTTCTGATATATCGTATAAATTTGTTTTCACCTAGCTTTAATTAGGCATCTAGTTTAGATAGAGCTCATCATGTAGTTCTATCACTAGTAACTGATAGAAACTCATAAGAGGACAATTCTTTTCATCATGCTGACACCTTTTTTCCGTTCACTTTTGAAGTCTCAGTGTTGAGCTTAGATGAGCTGGCGACTTAATAGATAGTTTGCATTAAATGAGATTAATTCCACCCAGAATTTAAAGAATGGTTCTGGTTTTAATTTGTAGGGGAAGGATCCAAAACCTCTGTCTACACAGACTATTGAAGAGAAGGCAAACAGTGATATAGTCACAGTTTATATGGATTCTTATGGGATGTAACTTTTGATTGTGTTTGCTTCAGCCTGTCAGACAAGCATCTAATGGCTGCAGGGTGCAGCTGAGGTACAGTTTTTAATTGTGAGCAATTGAGGAATGGAATGACTTATCAAGGATGATGATCAGTTCTTTACTACTGGCATTTTAAATTTGGTTCTAATTGGGTTTTTTGTTTGTTTTGGGTTGGCTTTTTCTTTTTAACTGAAACATATTAACTTCAGGAAGCCCTTTGGTCTGTTTTTATACTCTTTTTTCTAGGTTATATTAACTCGCCATATCCCCCACTGTTGAATTAACAGTCAAGTTTATCTCATTCAGTTTTAGCAGTGTAAGGGTTGGGCAATCTATATTATCTATAGTCAATGGAAAGAAATAGGTACTTCCACATAGATATTTTTAATATAATTCTTGATATATACAACAACTGGTAATGCAGGTTACCGGGCTGATCTGCATGGGTATCTGCAGAAACAATAGTTCACATACATAAATTTTATAATAACAAGGACCCTAAGGAAAATGCAAAAGCTTATGGCCACAGAAAGTGCTGACAGTCATTCCCAGAGTGCCTTCATGTACTGGCAGACCAGCTGGACCCTTCCTCTGTGCTGCTTTGCAAGACCATGCTCCATTCATGTTATTACAAAATTCCACATACGATCAAAGAAACAAAACTTGCCTGTGATACTGCAAGGCAAGCCATGAGAAACTCAATCAAATCCTGTTAGTGCAATTCAGACAAAATTTCTGCTGAAATCTGGATGATAAATGGCTAAGGAAGGGCTATGTGCAAAAAGTAGTAGATTCTTCTGATACACAAATCATAATTTGGATTTTCTTATCGATGTTAATTCATATTCCTTGCAGTAAAGTCAACATCTGAAGCCTTTAGTCAGGTATAAAGACAGAAGTGATAAGAACTGTGCAAATCTTGTTTTCTTTTAAATGGGTTAAAGGTATCATTCACTTCCAGTTATTAAATGTACTTTGCCTGAGTAAAAATTAATATTGCAGGTTGTGGTGCTAACTATTGTATAATAGAAATGACGAGTAACAGTGTGCTTCGTTATTACACTTTTAAATTCAGTAACAAGAAAATTTACCAGCTGTGCTCTTCTGCTGTGGTCCTTACACTGTAATTAATCTATGCATTAGAGATCAGACCAGACCTCTTGCCCTTTAATTTTGAAATCTTGGAGTTCTGTTCAGGTAACTAATACCTCACTGGGCCAGCTACTGAAATTTCATCCATAGGCATACAGGAAGAAAAAAAATCCATCTTCGCAGCCTATCCAACAGCACAGGTCTGTGGGGCACAGATTTGACCTCTTTTACTCTTACAGTAGAGAGAATTATTCTTCTGAAAAAGATTAGGTGAATGTTATTGAGCTCTAGAGTTCATGCTTCAGCTAATGACTATTTTTCAGAAAGCCATCTGTGGGAAATTTCAAGACTTTTTCCGTTCCCTGTGTGAGTGTGCTGCCTTATGTATGAAACAACTGCAGCCCAACATAGCATATCAGCGGGGTTTCATGTTATATTCTTATCTGTTCTTACATGGTCAAAGTCCTACAGCCTTTGCTTCAGCAAAACTCCCAAAAATAGCTGTAAAAATTTTTTTAGGATAATGACAGTGAAGCTGGTGAGCTATGGCACTGCACAGCAGACACTGAACTAGAACTTGAACAAAAATCGGAATTCCTTTTCCACCAACCAGTTCTGACACTTTCTTCCCTTTTAAATCAGGTCAAAAAGTTGAAAGGGGAGAACAAGCTCTGAAAACAGATCTGAAAACTCTTTTTTTTTTTTTTTTAATACATAGAAATGAAAGGTTCTGCTATTCCCAAATTGAAAGGTTTTATTTAAACTTAAGGTGACATTGAAGTACAACTGCCCAAGGAGCCATGCCATACATTACAATTGCAATTGCAATGCCTGAGGTCCTCATTCTCCCTTTGAATGAGGTTACTTGGCGGATTATGAGAGCCCTATGTACTAAGATGAGACATAGAGCTCAGTCAAAAAGATTTACACTGTGTTTTAACTTCAAAAAGCTCACACCAAAACATTTCAGTGGATAACTGGTTTGTAGGTTTTTTTGGAGTATAATCAGTTTTGACTACATCATAGAATGGTTTGGGTTGGAAAGGATCTTAAAAATCACCTAGCTCCAGCCCCCCTGCCATGGGCAGGGACACCTTCCACCAGACCAGGTTGCTCAAAGCCCCATCCAGCCTGGCCCTGAGCACTGCCAGGGATGGGGCAGCCACAGCTTCTCTGGGAAACCCATGCCACCCTCACCACCCTCACAGTGAAGAATTCCTTCCTTCTATCTAATAAAAATCTACCCTTTTCAGTTTAAAACTGTTCCCCCTCGTCCTATCACTACCTGCCCTTGTAAAAATTCCCTCTCCAGCTTTCTTACAGACCCTTTTTAAGTACTGGGAGGTTGCTATAAGGTCTCCCTGGAGCTTTGTCTTCCCCAGGCTGAGCAACCCCACCTATCTTCATAGGAGAGGTGCTCCAGCCCTCTGATCATCTTTGTGGCCCTCCTCTGGACTCACTCCAACAGTAAGTCCTTTTAATGTCCTTCTAAGGTCCAGGTCTTTCTCATATTGGGGGCCCCAGAGCTGAACATGGTACTCCCGGTGGAGTCTCATGGCAGCACAGTAGAGGGGAAAAATCACCTCCCTCTAGCTGCTGGTCACACTTCTTTTGATGCGTCCCAGGATTCAGTTGTCTGTCTGGGCTGCAGGCACACATGTACAGGTCATGTTGAGCTTCTCGTCCACCAACATCTCCAAGCCTCTTTCCTCAGAGCTGGTCTCGATACATTCTCCACCCAGACTGTATTGGTGTTTGGGATTCCCGTGACCATGCAGGACCTTGCACTTGGCCTTGTTGGACTTCATGGACTTCATGCACTGGCCCACCTCTCAAGCCTGTCAGGGTCCCTCTGGATGGCATCCCTTCCCTCCAGGGTGTTGACTGCACCACACAGCTTGGTGTTGTGACCATACTTACTGAGCCTGCACTTGATCCCACTGTGCAAGTCACTGACAAAGGTGTTGAACAACACTGGTCACAACACTGACTGCTGAGGAAATCCACGCATCACTCATCTCTGCTTGGACAGCGAGCTGTTGACTTCAATTCTTTGAGTGTGACCATCCAGCCAATTCCTTATCCACCAAGTGTTCATTCTATCAAATCCATGTCTCTCCAATTTAGAGACAAGAATGTTGTGTGGGACAATGTCAAAAGTTTTGCACAAGTCCAAGTAGATGATGTCAGTTGCTCTTCCCCCATTTGTCAGTCCTGTAACCCCATCATAGAAGGCCACCAAATTTGTCTGGCATAATTTGCCCTTAGTGAAGCCATGTTGGCTGTCACCAATCACCTCCTTATTTTCTATATGCCTTAGCATAGTTTTGAGAGGATCTGCTCTATGATCTTACTGGGCACAGAGCTGAGATAGACTGGCCTGTAGTTCCCCAGGACTTCCTTTTTTCTCTTTTTACAAATGGGGGGTTACTTTTCCCCTTTTCTAGTCAGTGGGAACTTCACCAGACTGCCATGACTTCTTAAATATGATGGATAAATATGATGGATAGTGGCCTAGCCACTTCATCTGCCAGTTGCCTCAGAACCTGCAGATATATCTCATCAAGATCCATGGACTTGTGCACATTCAGGTTCCTTAGATGGTCTCAAACCATCAGTGGGTGGTTCTTCATTCTCCCAATCCCTGCCTTTGCCTTCTGTGGCTTGGGCAGTGTGGCTGGAGCACTTGTGGGTGAAGGTTGAGGTGAAAAAGTCACTGAGTACCTCAGCCTTCTCCATGTCCTGGGTAACCAGGTCTCCTGTTTCCTTCTGGAGAGGGGCCCACGTTTTTGCTAGTCTTCCTTTTATCACCGATGCACCTATAGAAGCTTTTCTGGTTGCCCTTGATGTCCCTGGCCAGATGTAATTCTATCAGATCTTTAGCTTTCCTAACCTGACCCCTGGCTGCTCGAACAGTTTCTTTGTATTCCTCCTAGGCTACCTGTCCTTGTTTCCACCCTCTGTAGGCTTCATTTTTGTGTTTGAGTCTATCCAGGAGCTCCTTGTTCATCCATGCAGGCCTCCTGATGCTTTTGCCTGACTGTCTCTTTGTTGGTATGCATCACTCCTGAGCTTGAGGGAGGTGATCCTTGAATATTAACCAGCTTTCTTGGGCCCCTGTTCCCTCCAGGGCTTCATCCCGTGGTACTCTTCCAAGTAGATCCCTGAAAAAGCCAAAGTCTGCTCTCCTGAAGTCAAGGGTAGTGATCTTGAGATCCGGTGTATTTAGGATGGTTTGGGTTTGGGTTTGGGTTTTTTTTTTTTCAGAAGGAAATTAGGAAAACAGAAGGGTGTAACAAGGAACGGCAGACTTCCTTAGGAAATTATTTTGCTGAAACAGCATTACCTCTAGAAAAATAATGTCAATGGAAAATTCACAATATTCAGAATGACATAGATTTTTTTTATGCTCGTTTTCCACAAAGAAATGAGATACTTATTCATTCCCAAGAGATCTGGAGGGATTTGTTGTTTGTTTTGTTTTTAAAGGAGGATGTATATTCAGTCCCATTGGAATTGAAAGAACGTCTCAGACCTGAATAACGACGCATTCCAAAAGATGTCAAGAGGAAAGCTTTTGCAGAGCCAGCCTCTTCAAGAGCTTGTTACAGCCAGTGCTTTCAACCATTAGCTTTAATAAGAGCTGAATTTATACACAAACATTTAGAAAGCAAATAAATAGATAAGCGGGGGGAGAAGAGAACTTCACAGCATTCGGTATAATACGAGCACAGCATTAGAGAAAACCATGCATCTGCTTTATAGTTGGTTTATATTCTTCTCTTGTGTGTGCATTTTATGCACATAAAAATTAACAACCTTTGACTATTCATTTGTATTTATAACATCTGCAGTACCAATGGGTGCAGTAATAGTGTCTCTGTCCCAGGCTTGCTAAGCATCCTAATTTGGAAAGAAAATGCCAGATAACTCCACAGGGGAATATTCACAACGTCAACATCTCTTGATTCCTAGACATCCTGATGTCACCAATGGAAATCTATAATGAAGGAAAGCCCACTGGCTGTGAAACAGGGTACAAATAGAAATGCCAATCTTTGCTTTTTCTGTTTGAGCCAATCAAGGTATAACTAATTGTAGCCTGAGATTGGAGTGGTCTTTCTGCTCTGGGGTAAAGAACATATTTCAACTATGCAAATGAAAAGAGTCATTGAAGAAGTTAAGCTCAGGGTATTCACGCTACGACTGCTCCCTCAATGGTCCTCATCAGAGCTGACTGGATTCTTCCAGAGACCTGTTGTTCATGAGTACCTGGACAGTATGGACTGTCTGCACCAGTATCTTCTCTGAGAACACCGGAGTTCACCACTGCCTTACAGAAAAAAACCACACCCACACAGCAAAAACCCAAGGCCTCCAGAGAATCACTGGTACAAATCCCTGAATTCAGCTAGTGGGACTATTATTGTGATATTTTTAAATGAGAGAAGAAAAAGATAATTTTCTCCTCTGCTATAAATTGCTGCAGTGAAAATGTTCCAGGTGGTGTGCAGCTGGTTCAGTTCAACTATTTCCATAGCTGTGAGGAAGTTGTTAGTTTTTTTGCTGATAAATTCAAGATTTCTTTTGAAATCTGTGGTGCTGTGGGGGAGCAGGGGAGTATCTCCAGAGGGAAAATGAAAAGTTTCTGATGAGCTGCATCCAGTAACGCAGTGAAACTGCATCTGCTTGGGATTGCCAGCATGTGCTTTTGATGTTAGCCCTTCCTCACCAAGAACAGGCAGAAGTGAGACAGTGGATTATGGTGGAAAGCTGTTCTCAGAGAAGTATTGGTGAGGAAAAGGCCATGTCACAAACTTCAGGTGAACACTGAGTCAGCTGAGCTGGGAAATTCTCTGCCCGGTCTGTGGGGAAAAGTCCCATATACCCCAAAAGTGCATTATACAAACCAGAACATTTGATAAGGTTGCCTGAGAGGGCTGTTGAGGCCAGCCGTGCCTGAGCCCTGCACCTGTACCCAGGCTGTCCGCAGAGCACAGAAGGTCTCAGAGCACTCCTGAGGAAAAGCCAGCCTGAAGGCAGACTTTCACAAACAACAAGGAAATAACCAAGGTGTTCATGTGATGGAGAAATATTAATTTGGGCAGAATTTCCTTCACTTTAGTCCTTGTCAGCCGTGAAAACCCTGCAGGCCTACTTAGCTCTTACAGAAGCCATCCTCCACAACATCAATGGCTCCTTTGCAGATTTTACATTAGAGAAATAAGAACCATATTTCAGCTTGATAATGCTTGCCAAGCAGGGGTTTCTGTTTGTTTATTTGTTTGTTTCAGCAAGATGAATAGCACTCAAAAAAAAAAAAAGTCATAAACTTCATATATTTATTTTGTTCGCGTTCATTGTGCTGTGGGGTGAGTTTACCCTGGCTAACACATGCTCACAGGAAATGAAATAAAAACTGGATGGAGAGGGATATCTCCAACATGAGCAAAGCAATAGAGATGGTTCTTAGCGATCAATACAGGTTGTGTGCAACAGTGGGAAGCAGGGCTCAGTGCTACTGTACTGCTTCTTTTCTTGGTCTGACTTACAGTTAGTAAGTTACAGGAAAAAAATACTAAAGGAAAAAAAGTAAAGGAAAGGCATTTCTTTCAGGAAGAATGGAAATGGCTTTTTCTGTAGAGGTCAAATCTCCCCTATTATTAAAAAGCAAAGAGCAATGGCTACCAAAGAGGCAGAGCCAACAGGTGATGTAAATTGCTAGTGGCTGAAGTCAGAGCTCACACATGTTTTCTGTGGCCGCAGTCACTAGAAGCTGCAGTCTCATCTCACCTGCCAAGTCTCTATTCCCCTCCCTGCAGTTCCTTGAACCAAATTAATATTTTTTTTTTCCTTTCCTTTTTGCCATGTTAATTTTAAGTTGGAGCAGGGCCACCCACCCGCCTTGGGCCCAGGCTCTGGAAGGGGTGGAGGAGCTGCGGGGCTGGGAATGAGCAGCGAGGGACTGGTGAGAGCAGAAGGCTGCTTTTTGGGCTGGACCCATCTACAAGGGATTGAAGCATTTGCCAAGCACAGCTTTGCTTCCAAATTCTTGTGGGCTTGGACTCTGACTCTTGATTAGCCTGTGTTCCCTTCAGACCTCTCTGGCAGTACAGGGCTCCTTTGCAGAGGCAGAAAGTTACAAAGGGCAGTTCATCCTGTGATGGAGACATAGAAATACATATTTTCCACCCACCCCACCCCCCCACTATTGGAGAATTCAGTTTTTCATTATAATAGTGTTTTCCAGGTAACATTAGTGCAGAGATTTGTGTGCACTGGAGCACTACTTTCTAGCTAGGCCTTAGAGAATACTAAATGTGTTACTTTGCAATAATCTTCAGGAAGCAAAGAACTGTTGCTAAGGTACTACTTCGTATTTTATGATGATCTTAGCAGGTAGCAAAATGTATAAATTGTAGCAAAAAGTATACATTGTATACATATACAATGTATATATTGTATCAAAATGTGTGCAATGTGCACAGTGTGTATACATTGTACCAAAAAATGTATACATTGTATCAAAATGTATACATTGTATACATATATGTCTACATTGTATCAAAATGTGTGCCATGTGCACAGTGTATACATTGCCTCAAAAATGAATACATTGTATACATTGTAGCAAACTGAATACATTGTATTGAAATGTGTGCCAGGTGCATGGTGTATACATTGTATCAAAAAATGAATACATTGTATGTGATGTAGCAAACTAAATACATTGTATACATACATACACAATGTCTACAATGTATCAAAATGTGTGCCAGGTGCACAATGCATACATTGTATCAATGTGTACATTGTATACATTGTATCAAAATGTATACATTGTATTCATCTATACAAGGAGAGCAATTATCAGGAAAAAATCTTCTCTGTGTTACAAAGTACATCTTTGGAGGGTGCTGTTTAAATAACCTGAGAGAAATTCCACGGTCATTTTTCTATTGAAGTAAATGAAACCAGGCTGTACCTGGCGTGATTTGTGTTGCAGAATTGTAGGAGTCCCCTTGAGAAAACCTTTCCCACTCTACAGAAGTATTACACACAATTACATGGCTAACTCTGCTTTTGCATTTACTGCATTTCTGAAACTGGCTGTTCTAGAACTGCAAAGTTACATTAACTAATGAGGAAGTTCAGTCACACGCATGCAGCTATTTCACTGTAATTTTCATCTGTTGCCTTCAAGAAGTTTTCTTAGATTGAAAGGTGCTGTACTCAGGTCACCAGTTCATCCAGACAGCCAGAGTCTGCTTTCAGCCTCAAATCTTTAATGACTGAGCTCTTTTTCCTGGCCCTTTGACATCGACTTTAGCTTCCTGACAACAAATTTGGAAAGACTAAAAGAAGTTACTCTCTTTCAGAGAAGAATCTGACTTTTTACAACCACCTGTCCTTTGCATGCTAAGCCAGGGGTTGGGGGCTGTAGTCAGCAAAGCATAAAAGTACCTGCAGGGCAATCCAGCACCACTAAAATGTGTTTCTTGATTTCAGGGTATTTTGGAAATTACTTGCCATTCATATACAACAGACTATGAAAACCTGATAGCTCTGTATCGCTCTTTCAGATCCCAATAGCCTGACTTCATTTGACTTAATGAATGCTCCAGTAGCCTGGTATGAATAGTAAAAGCAATGACCAAAAGTTCCTGAAGGCAGACTCTAGCCTGTAATTGAAAAGAATTCCTACTAAAAAAGCTTCAGAAATGCATTTTTTGAAAACAAGAACTTCTCCTAGGCTTTCTGATATATACATCCATGCTTTTGAAAATTCATGCTGTCAGATTTTCTCGCTCTGATGCAAAGTTGGTTAACTTTGCCAGAGTGGGGTTGGCAGCTCCAGCAATTTTCTCCATCCAGCAAAGCCAGGAAGTTTGAAAGCCAGGGAATTGTTTCTCCCTAAAGTACGTTTTTGACAATTCACATATGTAGTGTTCAAGACAAGGGCAGAAGCCTGCTGTGCATAGCTGAATATCAGAACTGGGCCTTCCGCTATCATCATGTCCTCGTAAACAGGTTTGGCTCAAGTTTTAGCACTGCTAAACTGGAGGGAAACAAACTCACTTTTTTTATGTCTTGAGAATCTGTACCTGACCCTGTGTCTGGACTGTACCACCCTAAGCTGTACAGTCTAATCTGTTTAGAGCATAAAGAAAAGACATAAAAACTAGAATTCCTTGATGGTAATTCTAATATGGCATATTCGTCTTCATTTGTCTGCAGGCAATAAGTCCAGTAAATGTCTTGAAAAGCAAGGTTTTACCAGTTCTACCACATGCTTCTTACATTTTTGATGACTGTACCATACACATGTGTCAGAAATAACCACAAGGCATGTGAGTACCTCAGGCAATACAAGTTCTCAAGTAGATCTAGAGTAGCTTTTGGAACAGAACCGTGCTTCTAGCTGTGTGCCAGATAGCAAAAATCAGTCTTCCCCTCTCCCAAACAAGGTTTTTAATTACACTGCACTGCAGTAGATTCAGCTGAAATCTTTGAGAAGACAGCTCTCATGCTTCAAATAACAGAGGATCAGCCCAGAGGCTGAAGCCTTATGGGAGCTGATGCCGTGTAGACTGCGATCCTGATTCCATGCAACTTGGAAGAAACTTCTGACATGATTTTTCAAAGCTCTCCTCTGTTCTGGCAGCATGTCAGAAAAGAGAGCTCATTAAATTGAGGGTGCAGTGCTATGCATGTTCTGCAGTGGGGGCTTACTGTAGAGTTAGTTTTTGGTATACAAAGAAAGATTTAAAATAGTCATTAAAAATGTATTGAATCTAATTCCTTTCAGTACTGAATTCCAGAGAAACCACATTTTTCTAGAGGAATGAAAAATAAAAACTCAGCCCAAACAAAAAACAAACCAAACAACAACACCCCACACCCCCACCTCCCCCAAAAAAACCACAACAAACAAATAAAAAAACAACAACAACAACAAAAAAAAAAATGAAAAAAACCCCAAAAACTAGGGGCTAGCATGACAGGGTGGGATGTGGCACAGATGGATATATCAGCTCTGAGGGCTGCTCTTGCACTTTCCAGCGCTCCAAGGCTCTCCTATGCCTTACCCACAGCAGACCCAGTAAACTAATCTTTCCTTAACATGGCCCTGGCTGTGTTTTCAGCCCCCACTGCCTGAGAAATGTACCTGCTTTGTCTGCTCTAATTATAATAATAATTTTGACCTAAATTCAAGTGTGGACACAAACTAGGTTCCAACTTCCTTTCCGTCTGCCTTCTAGGCCCCTCTTCACTTTGGTTCTCCTAGAGTTCTGGTAGTTTTTCTGCAGTATCTTTCCTGTTGTTGATTCAGCTTCAGCTTCATTTCTCTAGGACTTTCAGATCCTTCTGCAAGGACAGCTGCCTGATGTTCCTGTTCCACAATTTACCCTTTTTATTGCTTGAGTGTAGCTTGTCCTTATTGCAATCCATTCATTCTATTTATTTTATCTCTTTAAACCCATTTGTCAAGATTTTTTGAATGTTAATCTCTCCCAAAAATTTTGCAGCCCTTCTCAGCTCATCTACAAAATGTCACAGTCCTGTTTTATAGTCCATTATACAGGTCACCAGTGAAACCTTTGAGCAGATCCTGAGATGGTTCACTGCACAGCCCTGATCATCCTTCCTGGCAGCAAAGCAATAGAAATGCTGCCCACAGTTCATTGTACAGCTTGGCTCCCAACCTGTAGGAGGATCTCCTAAGCCATATTCATTAGCTTTTCTTTTAGGGTTGAGAACAGGGAGCTCTGATATCCCAGTTCTTTTTTTTTTTTTTTTTTTTTTTCTTTCCCCCCTGATCTTCTGGCCATGATAAAGCCTTTACCTATATCTGTCTCCCCCATTGTCAGAGAAATGTGGATGACGCTGTTTTCTCCTATGCCTCACAGTTGTGCTGCAGAGCTTCATCACCTGAATGTGAGATGCTCTGAAGAGAACTTTGGCAGTAAGTGCTCAAAATTGATATGGCTCCTAGCAGAGAGCATCCATCTACACAGAGGGAAAGAACATGATTCAACTTTCATCTCCTGTGAAAGCCAAACTATTTAATTTGGTTACTTCAGGGAATACCAGCAAGAAAACAAACAATAAAAAAATTCTTAAATCAAGGCAATATTCATCCTCTCTTTACCAGCCACAACTCAGTTCAATTGCTGAGTTTGCAGGAACTCTAAATGCTTTCTTTTGTCTCAAAACACTACTTCTTTATCAATTTTATCTCTCAGAATTTTAAGATACTCCCCCTTGGTGCACTTGCAAACACCTTGCACTGGACTTCCTTGGCCACCCTCTGCCTCTGATTTAGAGCATAATTTCATGAATGACAAGAGATGACCTCTCTCTAGCTTCCTGTGTGGGCTGTTCTCATCTGGCTTGTTCAGTGCAGTTCTGGTCTTTATTGCATAGTGCTTCATCTTTATAGCTGTTTTCAGACATTTATATCACGTTCCTCGTATTCTGGGTATTACTGGCAGAGGGTCCATTGTACAATGCATCAAACATAGACTGGGAAATTACTTTTGGCAATAATTCTGGATTTTTTTTTAATTTTTATTTTTTAAATTCAGCAATCAGGCTGCAGCGCACATGATTTGTACTTGTTGCTTTGCATGGGCTTGGGACTAAAAATGTAGAAAGATAACCATGCTTTTAATAACTGAAATCTGGAATTACTCCCCAGTACTCCAGCCTTAGATGGGTATGACTCAGAACAGGATTGGATGTGTCATATAAAGGTCTGTTACCCCCAAAAATATCTGCTCTATAGATTACAGTTTTCATACACATAAGGAAATGTTCTTTAAGTATAAGTTCTCACCCTCTTGTAAATCAAGAATAAAACCACTGAAATTATACCTGCTCCTTCAGCACAGCCATTACCTGCACAAAAGAACTTGCCATCCTGTTCCTTCCTGCTCCCTTTGCCCCACTGACAATGAAGAGGACATGTTCTACATAACATCGCTCTGAATACCCTGGGGCACTTCAGAACAGTTTCAGTACAGATTGGACACCTTCTTCTCAAACCCAGCTCTTCTCCTCTCCTCTCCTCTCCTCTCCTCTCCTCTCCTCTCCTCTCCTCTCCTCTCCTCTCCTCTCCTCTCCTCTCCTCTCCTCTCCTCTCCTCTCCTCTCCTCTCCTCTCCTCTCCTCTCCTCTCCTCTCCTCTCCTGCAGAAAACCTTAGGCTGTGAGGTTGGAATAGTAGATGATGTGGCTAAACATTCTGAATAAGGCACAGGTTGTCCCCTGCTTCCCTCCGATGTGAAGTCTACCACACAGTCTTACTAAGGCTTGCTTTAGGCTGAAATACCCTTGATGAAGCCACAGGGAGATGTCCTCATGTTAGTTTGCTCTGGAGTTAATCATCTTTGCTGCTGAAAATTCATGTTTTACTCCTAACTTGAATTTGATTTATATTAACAGCCTTACATTGGTTTTTAATATTGCTTTCTCTGACAGGTTAAGAAAAATATTAGTAACTTGAATATTTTCCTATCATATTAGACTGTAGATCACCTCTTCGTTTTGCATGCAATGAGCAAAGGGATGTACTTGCATCTTTCATTAGAAGGCATTTCTCTGTTCCTCAAAAGTTGTTGTCACTATTCCCTGTATTGTTTTCAAGTTCTCACAGCTTCTTTAACATATGAGCTACTTATATGGCTGTTTGTTTTTGAGAATCATTGTTCGCAACTCAAGCCATATTTCACATTCATTGTCATCACCACCATCCTCATTGTCGATTGAAGACAATATTAATTACTAAGGAGTAGGACATAAATTAAAGTAGTTTGGAGACTTCATGCATCTAGGCTTTATGTACTGCCCAGAAGCATTAGGAGGGACAAGGAGGTCCTTCCATAGGTCTCTGTCATATTCCTGTTCCAACAGGCCGGGCATATAGGAAGACATGAGCCACTGATGCGTTTCCCCCCTACTCTCTGCCCTTTCCCTATGAAGGAAAGAACTTTGGAACCCTGCCCCAGCTGGGAAGGAGATTAGCTGCTATGCCTAGATGGCAGAGAGTCACAAACCACCATCAGGAAAGACCAGTATCCACCTAGATCAGGAAATCACAGACAATAATGCCTGTTTCCCAGGTACTGCACTTTACAAAAGGTGGATTGTATCAGCACAGTTTGGCTTCATACATTATATCACAGAAAGTGAATAAAGGCAATGAATTTAAAATATTCTCCTAAGTGGTGTCTCAGGCTGCTCGCTATTTTTTCCCTGTCTTTCCCCTGCTCCTTCCATTACTTTACCTGCTCTAAATTCTGGTTGCAAAATCTCTGGGAGAGGTGTTTTTTATGTCTCTGTAGAGTCGCTGGCACAATAGATCTGTCTGATCTAAACAAGGCCTTTGAGTGATACTGCAAGGCTCATGAATAGTGATTATTGCTTCCAACCACTAGAGAACTCAGCAGTTTTTTTGGAGAAGTTGACCTACTTAAATTGTATATCCAGGTAGTGCTTGCAACATTTTATTAAATTGCTCTAACAGTCAGAGAGAGAGAAATGTTGAGGATACCCAACTACCCTGCACGTCAAGATGTGTACCAAGAAATGAGATCCTGCAATTACAGCACGGGTTTTGTACTGAGACACATTACTGAGAGCTTGAGACTATCCTTACAGGAGCTGAAGGATCAGATGTGAAGTATTAAGACTGGATCTTGTGCACAAGGCAGTGACTGGTTTGATGGATTAAAGTAGCTGGGAAATTAACTATTCAGAGCATGTCTAGCTGGTCAAACTATGTTAATGTGATCTAGATCTAACACAGACCCACATAGTTTGACAAGGATTTGCCTTCAGCTCAGTATTTCTCTGACCCCCTGTCATTCATTCCAAGGATTTCAGACTCTCAGTTCATCTTCCAGGCCCTGGAAGGAGCTTCTGAGATTTTTGGAAAAATTATACAGTGGTCCAGATCTAGAGTTTTAAAATGCTGATAGGCAGCAAATCTACTTACAGTCTCTCAATCTGCTTTTCTGTTGCTGAATTATATCAGAAGACATGGAAAAAAGGGATAATAGCAATCAATAAGAAGTGAGATGTTAAAGAACTCCCTTTTATGAATGAGTAAATTTTCAGAAAGGTAGAGGTAAAAAATAAGTAAGAAAAAGAATAGTCAAACGCTTGCTTTCCCTCAAAACATAGAATATAGATTAATCATTCTTGTGCATAAGTTATATAAATTCAATGAATAAAGAAAAGAGACAGATGTCATACTGAAAAATAAACCACTAGTATGCTTATCAAAACTGACAATACTCCTACAGAAAAATATTGTTGCCTTACTGCAACAGACATTAGACAACGTTCCATAAGCCAAAATAATTGTCTTGATATTTAATGTCAACAATTTACCACCTCCTATGGAGATGTCAGCAAATATATACCTAATGCAAAACATTTGACATATGAAAACAAAAAGCAAATTTAGGAAAAGAAGTATTTAGCCAGAAAAAATGTAATGGATAAAACACTCTGTTAAAAAAGAGCTGTTGTTGAACCAAATAGTTATATTTGCACTTACAGAATTAGACGCATGGGCTACATCTATGCTAGCAAATAAAATAGGGCAGGAGGACATGGTCATGGGGACAAAGGGGATGACGACCTTAGTATTCCTATCACTACAATCTCTTCCTCTCCCAAACCAGAAGGTCTCATTCACTCCACCTGCTGGGAACAACCCTTGGCTTGGCCTCCTGAGACGTGCCTCAACACTGTTTTGTGAAAGTATGGGTTGGTAGGGCCAAAGATGGGCAAGGGAGCGATGTCCATGTGCAGATGTTCCTGACCTGTTAAACTTAATATTGAAGGCATAAACAAGACCAGATCTGCCCACTGATGTTTGCATTGCTATCTAGTAAAAGCTGTGGGTGCAAAAGACCTACAAGAGTAAAAGTGAAGAGAAGGTCACGTGAGAGCTGTCTCACCAGTCTGCAGAGGTATAACACAGATGTCTACCTCTGTGCTGGTCCTTCAGTGTTCCCTTAGTTGTCAAAGAGGAACAGACATGCTGTGGCTAGGTGGTCAGATAAATAATGGTCTTGATGGCCCCATTTCTCTCTACAAATTATACAGGGACTCCCAACAGCTAGTTCATATATGTATGTGATAGGTAGGTGATATGACTCAGACCCCAAGAGGTCAAAAATTAAAAAATGAGAATGATAGCTTGTTTCCAAAATACAGAAAAATCACAATTATGGAAAATTTTCTCTTTAGAGCTTTAACCTGTAGTAAACATTATTCTGTATTTCACCAAAGCAAGAAACCACACACTATATTAAGCAAACTTGTTCTAAAATAACCTAGTGTTCCAAAGATATTGAGCCCTCTCCCTACCAAAAAGAGAACCACAGCAGGCCATGAATGGTTTGAAAGTAATCTTTTTACAAGGTAATATCCATTTCCTAAGTCATCAGGATAAAAAAAACAAGAGTATCTGCATGATAGATACGGAGCACGAGTTTATGTGGGTCATACTTCTGTCCAGGGAGCTTCTGCAGCTAGCTGTAAAGCAAGGTCAGGTCAGGGTCTGGCGGTAACTGGGGCTACTGGTAAAAAATACATGGTACTACATGCTCAGCTGCAGATCTGAGTACATGTTGCTAATAAAAAGGGTAAAAGCAGGCCTACAAGAAATCGGGCTAGATATCTGCAATAATGATTTTGATTCCCTCACTTCTTTAGTGTCCAATTTTTGATTTTACAGGAGTGGGAATTTAAAAGAGTTTTTGCTTATTGGCAAAAACCTGAGAGATGGAACATGGAAAAATCATTGCTTGTTTCTGAAAATCTTACTTCAAAGCTGTAAGTGAAATGCCTTTCTTGTGTATAACAGGACTCCTGTGTTTCCATAATGTGATAAAATGTCAGACTTATCTTTCTATTTACAATAATTTGGCTGTATTAAACATGTGATGATATGTCTGAGCATTTTTTGGTCTCTATTTCTTTACAGAAAAATGGAAAATCGTAATCAACAGCAGGAGATGGAAAATATTAATGTCAGCAAGAGTACAAGCTCAGCAGAAGGTGAATTTTCTACCTGCTATATATGCGGCTAACATATTAATCACAAGGCTAAGTAACCTTTGGCCAGGATCCAAGGATGGAAGATGCATTACTTTAGCCAATAGGAGACCGTCCACCTCCCCTGGCAGTGAATGCTACAAAAAGATGCTGAGGGTGGTTCTAAAAGTATTAAAGGCATAGATTTAACATACAAACATGACCATCTGTGGTGCATACCAAGTCTTAACAGTAAATATTATGGTTTACTTTCAAAAAGTGATTAAAGTCTTTAATTATGTGCAGGGCATCCTTACAAAACAAAAAATAACTGTTGGGAATACAGTGATCTATTTTGCACACAGACAATAAAAGATATGGAAAATTTCCAATAACACTATAGCTTTCAGTGGAGTTTGAATTTGCTTTGACTGCAAACAGTTTAAACACTGGGGCTAGAAGGTGGGGCTCTGCTCCTCTTTTAAAGAAATCAATCAGAATTAATGGAATTGTTCTGGATTTGACCCAGATTCTGTTAAAGCAGGGTCTGGTCCATGAAGTTCATTATGATCAGTTATACAACTTAAAATGAAGCTCCAGGAATATCTCTGCATTTTCTTCTATTTGATTATAAAATTATATGAGATTGAAAAAAGATACAGCTAAGTTTTCATTAGAGACTACAGATTTCAAGGGAAAGGCTGTTTATTTGTATGTTTTAGAGAATCCCATGTTCAACTTCAATCAATTTTAATTTAATTGTAATTGCTTTTTAGATTTCATTAAGCAACAAAGCAATATCAACAGTGGTTTAAAAGCTCTCCAGACTTATCCTTCTACTCAGGTCAATATCCAATTTCCTCCAGAGACAAGGACAGTGGGAGAAAGCCAAACCTGTGTCTCTGCAGCCCTAGAACTTCTCAGCATTTAGCTTCTGATTAAAGTCCCCTGGGTCCACTTTTAGGCCTTGTTTGAAGAAGCTGAAGGATGCAAAGCTACTTATTGCCAGTCAGTGACTTTCCTAAGCTCTTTCTGCTTCTGTGCAGTGAGAAGCTCAGGCAGGCTCTGGCTTCCTTATCAGCAGACTTTCTCCTGTTCAGAAAACCAGACTCTTAGAGGATACACTCTTGAATCGCTCAAGAGGGTGGAGGGAAGATGAGAAGACTTTCCTTCTCAGGTACAGACACTAGTCTCTCCTGTTCTGCTTATTTGTGATGACTGCCACCCAGACCTGGAGGAAGGGAGGGAAGGCGGGATCCTGCCGAGCCCTTGGCCTGTTGCTTCAGCTGAGGATAATTGTTATGCATACCCTGTTAACTGTGGCATCTATCCTAGGAACTGCCTACTGGAGCGTTACAGAAAATTTAGAGACAAACGTTTTAAATATATTGATCAGATTTGGCTCTAAAACTCTTTTGAAATGGATCTGGATGGCAATGTGATGTGAAACCATCTGGATTTTTCTCCTGTTTGGACATAGAGTAGGTGGATGCTTTGGCACTGACAAAATAAGAATGTTATTGGAGGAGTCTCTGTTGACACTTCCACAGTGAAGCTGATGCCAAATCTCATTGGGTGAAATCCTGGCCTTCTTGACATCAACAGGAACTTTGCCATCAACTTCAGGATGGCACACATTTTCCTTCTATCTTGAGTTAGCATAAGGTCAAGCCTCATATCTGGAATAATCTCAGAGGACAGAAGCAGTGAGGAATGGATCATGATACAGCTTTTTACATGATCTTCTGGCACAGAAGCACTATTCTCTAAAAACACATAAGTGTAAAACCTTTACTTGAAAAAAACTTACTGTATCATTTTTCTGCCAAACAGTTCATTGTGTGCACTACCTTGAAAACAATAGAAAATGGCCATAACTGGCTGAAATGTAAATATTTGCATTAAAGTTATTTAAAACATTGGGACTGGTTAGCCAACAAAACAAAAGCAGAAAGGAACAAAATGCCCTTGCTTGGTATGACTGCTGACAGAGTAGTCTCCAAAAAAGCTGAAACCAACAAATGCTACAGTGTGGTCTGCTCCTCCAGTTACATGTTCTATTTACTTTGGCTATAGTCACTTAGCACCAATGAACTTGTGACAGAGAAACAGTCATGACTAATGGATGCTATGGCAGGTGGTATACATTTGAACTTTCCAGACATCAGGCAATAATTGCTCACATAGAGCTGTGGAAAATAGGATTAAAAAAAAATCTGGAAGGTCCAAAGGTTTTATATTAGAAGAGAAACAACAAAAAACACCAAAAAATGAAGATTCATGTAGCTTTCATTCTGGTAATAAAGCTGCAGATGTGGACTCTGAATACATCAACAGCTAATTAGCTACATCACGGCAGTGCAAATCATGTGCTGCAAAGTAATGAATGAGAAATCTCTTGCTGTATCATGGGAGTTATTAAAAGTATATATAGCTTGAGAAAGGAATACGAGATTTGTGTTTCTTAGTGTCTTAGTGTCATTAAGAATGCACCATTAATGCAGGCACAAAAGCAAGGAAAAAAAGACTTTAAAATGTTTAGAGGAGCATATTCTTAGAACATCAAACCTTAGGCAGATTATTTAATTGAAATCTTTACATACCACACTTCATTTTACACAGCACTTTTCATCTTGGAGGATGCAAAGTGCTTTCCACATGAGAGTTGTAGCTTCAACACAAACCCAACAAAAATCCTTGAAAATGTACAGATCTAATCCCAATAAAGCCCACAAACAGAAGCATAAATTAGAGTGCGAGATCCAAAGTGGTGTTCAAAGGACTAACACCTTGTAATGGCAAAGAGTAAACATCAATAGGAGACAAAACAAGTGTAAGTAAAGCATGAAGCCCATGTCAAATCCATGAGTCTAGTGGCTAGAAAGGTGCAACTAATTAAAAATGGGAGATTGATGAGAATCTGGGTGGTTGTCTGCCTCAATTCTAACCAACAGAACAGTGAGCAGTTCCCTGTCTGTCCTCCCTGATAGCCATGATGAAGGAGATGACAGAAGAACTGGTGCTGGAAATAACTCAATATTTACATGCCTTACACCATCAGGTCCTGGTGATTCATCCCTTATTCCCTTCCACAGATGTCATGTATGGAGGAGCTGAGCTGCTGACTGTTTGTCACAAAAGGAGCAGCCACTTTTCCAGAGGACTGGAAAGTAGTAGACATTGCATACATTTTAAAACTGATTCTGGAAGTGATCCATGGAACTATGGTTAACATGTTTAGATGTGGGAAACTGGTCAAGCTGATCATGAAGCACAGAAGGCCATAAGCTTTGGACTTGGCCCACAATCCCTCAGTGGCATTGCAAAAGGCGGCAGCAGCAGATCATGGTTTGCAGCTCTTGTTGACCCCAAAATGGTGTCCCAGCACTGGATAAAAGAGGCATAATATAATGAATAACACAGTGCCAGAACTTATATTACTACTGCCTCATGAGGTAAGATGAGAGGGTCAAGGAAATTAATGGGTGAGAAATTCATGTGTGCTACTTTACACACCTTAGAAAAGACTGCCCAGTGAATTTGTTGAGGCCAGGGCTCCTGAGAGGATCCAGAGAGCAAGAACCAGCAAAGCAGTCCAAATCAACACCACTGCAGCATTTGTAAGGTGTGTTGAGTGTCATCCTTCAGGACTGAATCTGATGGCTGCTCCTGAGAGACAAATGTAAATGGGACTTATGGAGGCAGACAGTGCCCATTTGCCTGTTTCAAGGATTTAATGACATCTGCTGCAGGCATCAAATTGTTGCCATCTCAAAGCTAGGGCTGGGGACTGACCAGGGGAGGGCAATGGTCAGTGGATCTGACATGCTGCTTCTGTGTGCCATAAACACTCAGCACAGTCGTGGGATGCTATCTGGCAGCATCTGTACCACACATCACTAAGGTGATGGGGAGTTCAGGAAAAAATGGTGGGTCACCCATTTTCTTGAACAACTATGTGGCATGGTCTGAAAGATCCACAGGGAAGTAGAGTTCAGGATATCAAACCCAGTCAGATGGAGGGCTGCTACAATTTTAGCTGTGCTTTCAAGAAATCCAAGCACACAGAAAGCCAGTTCTAGGCTTATAAGTGAAACTGGCCAGAAATAAACCCAAGTCCAAGTGGCCTGGTATGCTTGTGTCCATGCAGGTACACATTCTTTGATTCACCTCTTATCACCATTTCAGTCCTCCCAGCGACAACATCCTTGTGCCCATGTCAGTCCCAAAATCATGCCTGGGCAAAGTCCGGGAGATTGCAGGCTTGCACAGACCAAAACCATGCCAAAGACCCTGCTTGGGCAACCACATGTCAGCACCTAGGGACATGGCCTGGGCTAGGTCTTTTCACATGTGTAGATGAGGGACTGTGGCCAGGTACAGGGTTAATCTGATAAAACCAGTCAATATTTTTTAGAAACACGCAACCCCAAGGGCCATAGATCAGGGATCATTTAAGCCTACAATAAGGGCATAAATTAGGATCAAGCCCTTGAAAAGCCTATTTGTCTTCACTTGCATCAAAGAAAATTAGTTAAGGAGTAAATATCTATTGCTCAGACACTTACTATTAAGTGCCATGAATCTTACTATGAAGCTTCTCAATCTGACTGTGTGAATCAAAAGCTTGTAAATTCCAGAATTCACTCTAATGCTGATCACTGTGCATTTCTTCCTCAGTTTACCTACCTGCAGCTATAGTTAGGAATGATTCCTCCCTTCTGTAGCATTGAACTGTGATAAAGATGAGTTAGAGCGTGTAGCTAATACAGTTATGCAGAGAAAAGGGATTATTAATCAAGTCCAGTACTTAAACAATGTCTCTCTACTGTGCTTTAACTATAGGAAAGCACATCAAGCAACAAAAAGTAGGAGAGCTGCAGACATGCAATCAGCAACTACCAGCACACATTTGCTCAACATGCCATGGCAACCACTTTATTGTGGCCATCTCTACCCTTAATATGTGCCCTTGTTTTAGAGGTTTACATTGTCACCAGTATTTGATCACCAAGCTTCAGGGTCTGGCCTCTAAATGAAGGCACCCACTCTTTTTAACCTGACCTCTCCCATCCAAGTACTTGTTGGCTCTTCCTAATGAACCCATCCATCTTTGCTTGGTGACAATTCAAACATGTCAGTTTTTTGAATGGGAGGAAAGATCTTTAAAACATTTAGGAGTGATTTCAAAGCACTAGGACGTCTTTGATGAGCTAATAGATACCCAGCTAATTTTACAAAAGAACCAGAGGAAAAGGAAATGTACATATGCAGTCAGTGATGTCTCCAATTTTTTATATTTTTTGAGTAAAAACGGTATTTTACATTCTTATTTTAGTTGGGGAAGTAGAAGAAGTGAATACATCTTGACAGAAAATTATGTAATATTTCTGTTTGGGAGGAGGTAGGAGATGGTCCCTGTGTGCCGTTTGCCACAAGTGGCCTGCAAGCATGAAAAACATGGTAACTGTTGGGAAGAGTGGCAGAGACATTGCATTTTTCAAGTCCTCTGAAAGGTCCAGTTGCTTGGATTTGGGAGGGTGTTCACTCGCGACTATTTGCAGAATGCTGCCACCTGCCCCGTGAGGATCTCAGAAAAGTCTCAGTCAGAAAACAGGAGAAGTGGGCCTGGTGTAAACTGAATAAAATTTTTGGAAAAGCTTCACTGGGGAAAGGCAGAAGAAAGACAGACAGCTGCTGTTTTAGAGTCAATACAGGAAGAACACTGCACATGAAATAATTTGTAAAAGTTTTTTAGCAGCACTGGCTAAAGAGGTTGGATAAACAAGATTCGGTGTTTTGTTTTGAGCATATCAGGCACAACTCTCCAGGGGATTCATCTTTTCCAGAAAAAGGGTAGCCCTCACTATAGTCACCACAGTACGGAGATGTACTTCCACAGGTTGCTTAGACTGCCAGTAAAACTTCTGTGCTGAAAATTTCCTCCCAAGAGACCTCTAATACACTGCGTTACTAAAAAGAGAGGTTTTCCTCTGCAGGATGATGTGTTAATGTACAGAACCTTCCATAAAATTAAAACACAAATCTAAGTACCTCTCTTCATATAAAAGCAATCTGATGGCTCAGAAAAGAAAATTATTTTTCTGTGTCTTAAAGTACTGTAGGACTCTGTAAACCTGACTCATACTTCTGAAGCCATAAAGAATAAAGACAATATTATAATAAATAATTTGCAGGCTAAAAATACTTTTCTATTATCAAGTACTTGCATAGAGGAGTAGCATTAATGGATATATCCTTTTATCAATTCATTATTATTATTGCTGTTGTTGTTTTTATTGCTGTTACTGCTGTATTGCAGTCTATTTTAAACCACAGTCAGGACTGAGGTTTCACTGTAATTTGTATAAGTGATCCATAAAATCTACATAATAGATTACTGTTTTTTACTACATAATAGGTGACTGCAATATGTCAGAGTTTGCATGAAGGGGGAGGCTTTTCACAGTGAATGTTTTCTCCAAGGATTGTGGAAGAGGTCCCAGGAATAAAGTGTGAGCAAGCCTCCTGCTCCCACGGCACAGCTCTGTGGCTGCAAAGGGGCCATGTGGGACAGCTTGTCAGGCAACACTTTCTTCCAAGGTTTTTCAGTCATTAAAAAGGTTGTGTTTATTGTACACTTGTACTAAGGTGGAAAAATAGAAATCTTTGTCTGTCTGAGCACACATCAAGATATGAGTGCCTGGGGTTTCAGCCAGAGCAGGGTCTTCCCAAGGACTTAACTCTGTTTTGTGCTGGCTGTGAAATCCCCTTTCATCAAGATATGTCTTCCAACACGAGCTGCTGCGACACTGTCATGGGAAGAGGTAAGAGGCTGAGCAGTGGCTGGGGGTGGGGGAGGACAGCCCTCCCACTGAGCCATGAAGTGCAGAAAGGGTCCCCTTGCCTTCTAAACTCCTTCTCAGAGAGGAGCCTAGGTGCGGCTAGATCCAATCCTAGTCTCAGACTGGGTCAACGGGTTTAAATCTAAAGGATTATATATATATATGAACAGCCACTCATCAGAGTTAACGTTTGCCTGTCAGAGTCCCGTTCAAGGACTTTCCCTGAAACAGTTTCGCCAAGTTGATAAAAATAGCTGAATTATTAACGTGACAGATATAACAAATTCAAAATCACCATTGATAAATACACTTACTGCAACAATCCAGCTCGAGTTCAGGGTTCAGTGCTTTAGTTAACGATACTTCCCTGGGTAACGTCCAACGTAGCTGGAGTCACAAGTCTTACCAAAGAATCATCCCTGCTTGGAGAGGAGAGAGGTTCAGGTCTGTCAACCCGTCCAGGGTTTGTGTTCCGTCCTCAAAACAGAGTACTCTAAATGCCAGTTTTATACTCATGGTGCGGTGGGACTAAGTCCGTTATTGTGGCCCTTAGAGGTCAGTGGGCCTGACGGTTCAGCACGGGGCAGGGGATTTGGTACCGATGTGCGGGGGTCTTTCTGGCTTTTGCTGAAGCCACACCGGGCTGTGCGGCCCCTGCCTCACCCCAGGAGTCACTGGGCTGGGTGGATTGCTAGACCTCATCCTTTATCTGTGTTGTGAGATCTCGGGTCAAACCCCCAGAGCCACCTGGAGTCAAATACTGCCAGCAGGGACCAGAGGCATTCATTACCACCACCACTGGTGGTTTGTTGTTAAGGAAATAAAGGACGGGATGGGGGGTAGCACACCCCCACAAGCAGCCCCCCGAGTCCTGCTGTCTCACTCTAGGCTGGCACCGACCGGCGTGTGCTGTGGCTCCTGTTTGAAGGTGGTGTGTGAGTTCATTTGGTGTTCATTAAAATGCATTGGAGGAGTGAAAAGGGAGGAATGAGCCTGTCCTTGCTGGTCCCAGTATGGGATCAAGACACAGCCTGGACATCTATGTGAAAGGGAAGAAGCTTCCAGACACTGCAGTGTAGGCATCTACTTCAGTGTTAATTATTCACCCAAAAGCATTACAATAGAGAACTTCTTCCTCAAATCCGTTTCTCTTTGTGAGAGTCAGACCAGAGAGCAAAGCAAAGCTAATCAGACCAAACCAAGCCAAGCCACGGCTCTTACCTTGCTGCCAGACCTTTGATGCCAGTGCACTGAGCATGTTGTGTTCTCTGGTGGGAGGCTACACAACAGTGAAATTCCTTTCGCTCAGGGGTAGGCCAGGGCCATGGCAGTGTTACAGCCCCTCAGTCTCCATGGCAAGCAAAACAAGGAGGGAAAGAAACAACTTGGTTCCAAACCATCATGGCTCTGATGCCAGTATTTCAGATGGGAACATATAGTATAGCCCATTTTATTTCGTGTATCGCTCAGCCTTAGGTCACATAAAAAGCCTTACATCTAGGTCATATAAAAACCCCAAATCCCTGTTAATCCTCATGAACACTTCTCTGAGACAGGTGAATAACATTTATATTCCTAGGTGGAAAAGCTATAGTATGGAAGTTAATCCCTAACCATGCAAACAGAGTGAGGAGAGATTAAAACTGCAGGGACTTTGCCAGCCTACCCATCTCTTTGAAGTCCGGAATCCCTGGGTTACCTACTGCCACAAATCTGAATATCTGCAGTGTTGGTTTAGCTCTTAAGGGTGGCAAATGAATCTCCACTTCCTGTATGATGAGAATCTGTGTCTGTTTTATCTCCAAGCTGGTACAGAGGTCTCAATGGCACTTTCTACAGTTACCTGCTTCACCCAGATTTCCCTCCATTCTGTGTGCATCAAAGGGCTGGCAGAAAAACCTGAGGCAAACTGAAAGGCCCTTGCTAACTTGCCAAGGCTGGAGAGCAGCCTGTCTTGGAGGTGAATCCCACCTGCAGCTGCAGAGCTGCGCACAAAGGCAGAATGTGCCCTGCCATGGCCACGCAGACCTGGTCTCACCTTAGTTTATGGCAGAGAGCATGCAGTCCATCCTCACCAAGCACAAACCCATGCGTGATCATCACAAAAGGAGCTGTTGCTGCTTTCTTGGAAGGAAACAAAAAAAAAAAAAAAAAAAGGAGAAATGACAAGAATTGTCCATAGGAGTTTTTTAACAACATGTTCCTCAAACAGCTTCAGAAAATTCATGTTGAAGCTGGGGACACAGACATGTTTCCCAACAAATACAGAGAAAATATTTAGACCACAGACCAGTGTCCAGCTGGTATATTGGAAATGTTTGACAGACATCACTGTCATGTTCTTCTTGTTTCATTGTGAAGCCTTGGCAATGCTATCCTTGTCTGAAATACTGCCTGTGTCCTAAAATACAAAACCCGAAGGAATGACAGTCCTTACTCTAGCCATTGTTAGAGCTTTTTTCAGTCCCTTGGACACTACCCCCAGAACAGACACCAAAAACTTTCTTTTTGCAGCTACAACGCCTGCTCTTTTCAAGTCCTCAGCTCACGTCTCTGTTTCCTTCTCCTCACCAGGCCTCTACCAGTATCTTCCATCACTCCTGGTTGCCCAGGCAGTTTCTGACAGTGAAGAAATACCGAGAGATCCAGTCTGACAATGAAACTCTGCTGACCTGGGAGCACTCACTTCAAACAGAGACACAGAAAATATTCAGGAAAATACCTGTGAATCCATTGCTGGCAGTCTGGGTCACATTACAGGCATAGCATTCACTCTTCACAAAGACGGTATGTTGGCTCTGATCCTTACTGGACCCAGAGGCAAAGAAGCACGATCAACAATGATGAAACAGAGTTAATTAAACATATCAGCTGAAGGTTGATCATAAAAACTTGTCTTCACTTGGAGACCAGTCACCAGGAGCCAGAACTCCATGGACCTGTCTCTTACCCTCCCTTTTTCTCCCATATAACATTCAGCAATAAAGTTTTGCTCTGTTTGAAACCTGGCTAGACCAGATGTGGGAAATAGTTGCCAGTGACACCTGAATTGCAGTGAATTCTGAGCAAAAACATGATCCAAGAAAAATCTGGCGGTGGATGGAGGGAAGGGCAAAGAATCCCAATCCTTGTACTTGCTGGCAGCTGAAAAGGCAGCAGACGTCTTCATAAAACAGCTTTCCCCCTCCTGGGTTGACACAGTGCTGTCGGATCCAAAGGGCACAAATGCCGGCTGCACTGGCTGACATGCTTCAGCAGGGAGAAATGTTGCAGCCTGCGTTAGGCAGCATGATTTGCTATCAGAGAATTTCATAGCCTTGGGGTGCAATTAGCAAACGCTCTGGCGCCCGCCGCATTCAATCTTGTTTAGGTACAGTCGATAGGCGGGTACCCCGTGAGAGGCAGAAGGGTGAGAGCATGTGGTGACCATCCTGCCCCACGCGGTGGGAGAGAAGATCAGCATTGGGATGTGGATGTAGTCCTGGGGCCATGGAGCAGGCAGGGGAAGTGGTGGGTCAGGTTTGGCCCAGGTGGCTGCCAAGCCTCACCATCTGCATGCAGTGCTGGGAGAGAGGGGCTGAACAATAAACACATGCAAAAAGGCCAGCCTGAAGGCAAAAGAGGAATGGGAGAGAAGAATGGGGGGCTGGCGACCTTCCAAGGGAAGGGGTTTTAATCTGGGGCTTTTGTTTTATTCAAAGGGCTTTGATCCTCTGGTGGGAAACAGATAAGGGGACTGCAAGGTTTCCCATGGGTGCTATGCATGTGGAGCAGGTTGTCAGCCCATCCGTCCCAGCTTTTGGACTTGGCAGCCTCCATCCCCACCAATGGAGTGCAGAGGCTTTGAAGCGAGAGCTGGTGCTGTGCTTGCCCTGCACTAGGATAATACTGGGTTGTAACCATGTGAGGCTTGTCAAAGTGTCTCTTGTTCTAAGCTGGTGGATACAGCTGATCCACTGCGGTCCTATCAGCTACCTTGGCCTTTTACAGGTCTAAGGAATCCCAGGAAGACATGAAGACAGTGCAGTTTACTATGCTGTAAAACTACAATAAGACTCGTCTTTCTTTACACCCTGTAAGGGGGTCTCAGGATAAAGCTAATTCCACTCTGTCCTGTGTTCAAGTTCCCAGTTCCACTGCACGCAATCCTCATTTAGGCTCATTTAAAAGCACTCAGCAAGTAACATATCAGAATATGTGCCAGATATTTTTTTAATCTGAGAGTCTGGAAAATGTATGCAAAATCAAAACGAAAAAATCAGGTAGTGCAGTTCGCTTGCTTATGAAACCTCAGTAGAATATTTTTCTCTGCAGTCTTCGCAGAGAAAAAACATAGGAACAGCTGATGATCTTTTTTTTAGACTTCCTTTACTGAAAAAATCCTGCACTGATGAGTGATGTTACTAAATATAAAAGCAGATCTCTACAGTGGCCACATTAACAGATTGCTAAGTATTATGAGGCAAAAGTGTCTGTGCAGAGCTGCAAAGAGCAGAAGATAATGAAAACTTTGGAAACCGATAGAGGTGACCAGCAGGACCATGAGTCAGTAGTCACAGTACACAGAGTCAGAGCCAGCACAATCTGGAGGAACAAAAACAAACACTGCAGTATTTTTGGAAGGGGAAGGCTGGCAAGCATAGCTTTACCTGGGCAAGATGAAATGCAGCAGATGGGAAGATCCTGAGGGGGAGAGAAACTCAAAGGTGGGAAATTAAGCCTCAAGTTCTTTGGCAGTCAACCAGGAAGTTGAGAAAACTCAATTGAAACTGTACAACAGCAGCAGCTTTTCCCCACACATGCACGCTCTGAAGTTGTGCCCCGAGCTGATGCAGCAGTGTGCAGGGATACAAGGGACCAGGCTCAATGGACCAGTAGCTGTGTGCTGCTCACAGAACTTGCTGGGGGCTGCGGCAGGCAGCCATCCCTCTCCTCCTTGTCACTGGAAAGCTGCTTTCTATAAGGAAGTCAGAGTATAAAAATGGAGAATCATGGAAAAGACTTTTGCTTTTTCCACAGCTTAAGACCATCCACCCAAGTTGCCAGCAGTTGGGCAGAATGATCCTTGCCCAGCTGCCTGGTTGCTTGCAGGGCAAAGCTGTTGGTTTAGAGGAGCCAGTTTTGTCTTAAGGTTTCTGGAAAGTTTAGAAGTGGGTGAATGGCTATTATTTCTACTGTTGACCATTATCTCAGCTGGCTTCATCAGTAAAGATAAGCTGAGATCTACCCTGAAAGCTGACCTCTGTTAAGAATGGGGAGAGGAGAGTTACAGAACGGGGGAGCCATAAGACTTTAGGGATGAGAAAACATAAGTAAACAAGGAAATTATCAGAGTTAGATTCCAAAAACAGGGATCTAGGAAGGGAAGATGAGCAGAACAGTGTCCATTGCACCCTGGTAGGCATCCAAAGCATCCAAGGAGACAATCAGCTTTGCCCAGCATGGCTTTGCCTAGAGAAATGGCAATGGTAGTGAAAGCAAAAGAGTCTCAAGGATGGAATCCCTGCTCCCCTGCATTCACTTTGCATCAGTTTCCTTCCCTTGCTGTGAGTTGAGGGCAAGGATCCCAGTCAAAATTACTGTGGAGAGCAAATCAAGCAGAGGGTAGAACAAACTGACTGAGGGAAGGAAAGCTATTAACATGCAAATCAGTGTAGATAAGTCAGGGGGCAAGGGGAATCTGAGTTCAGTTCATTTAACAGAGTGGAGATGTGAGGACCAGATCTGACAAGAATTTTAACAGAGAGATAATGCGTATGTGAGTGTAATGTGTGTTTGCTTCAAAATGGCAGGGGACAGTGAAAGAATATATATCCCTGTGGGCTGTAACATTTGCTAAAATGACTTTTTCCAACACCTTTGAGTGCCCACTCCTGCACACACATGCACTCTCCCAGTCCATCCAGCATCACAGTTCACAGCATCAGAAAATCGCCCAGATTTTTTAGGAGGAAGGTTTACTGTAAGTACTTCCAGTTAAGAGCACTTAAGATGCATTTATTTGCCAAGTAGTGTTGACTTCCTGATTTTTATGTGAAAGAGCTTTATTTCAAAGGCAAGCCATAAAAGTAGATTCCTCACTCTCTCTTCTCAGCAGCCCAAGCAATACAGCACTCCAAATCTGTCATAGACTGAGGTGAGGATATTTTTTCTGAAAACCTGTTGTTAAAATATTGGCAGCACAAGGCTGTTTTAACATCACTGATTCCAAACAAAAGGAGACACAGACATGAGAAGATTAAAAGACTAAAAACAGAAGCATATTTTGATTTCCTAGAGAATACAAGATATGCAAGAGTTGTGTTTGCAGAGGATTGGCAGGATGAGGATTTGCTGAACTGGGAGCAGCTGTCATAGCAACCACATCCAGGCAGAGAAATGGTGTCAAGACAGACATCACCTGGAAGGAAATCTTCAGAGGAACATTGTTATAGAAGGAAAACTATGGAAGCTGTTGATTAAGGCATCTTCAAAAACCTGGAGAATGTAGGTGAAGTCCCTACCAGAAGGCAGTGATGCTTCATGGCAAGGACAATGGTTTGAGACAAAGACCTAGCTCATAGGCCTGCTTTTGCCTTGGGCTTGCGCAAGCAGTCCTCAGCAAGACTACATAAATGTCTGCCTCATTTTCCCTGTCGCTCAGATGGGAAGAGCCATCAGTTACCTTTGCAAAGTCCATTGAGAACTGTCAATGTAAAAATGTTGTATATGCTGACATGAGCACCTGGAAAGATGCTCAAGCTTCATTAATGACTTCTGGTTTTCTAGAAGATGCATAAACAGACATATATTCAGCAGGCTCCTTTGCCTCCCTTGCGGGGTGGCTTTTGCATGGTCCCGTAGTGTGGTGATGCTAAGAGCTGCTCAGCAGTGCTTGTGAAGTAGGTTGCCTTGCTGCACGTCCTCTGTTCTCTGCTCAATGGCATAGGACATTTCTAGAGCCCTAGAAGATCTGCTTTCAGCATGAACTGCCTAGGCTAAGTGAGACAGGAGAGCCACGGGCTGGACAGAACTTCCCAGCACCCGTCTGTACCAAATCTACCAAAGTCCCTTGCCCTGGAAGGGAGCAGGAAACAAGCTGAGTCGCTCTGGTGACACATGCTGTAGTGAAGCTTTCCTCATGGCAAGAGAGGCTGGCGTTGTCCTTACCAGGTAGGGGACAGCACCCGCTGGGCATGCCTGGCTACCCTGGGTACAAAGCCACCCCTAAATCAGCCTGCCTTTCTAGCTCCAGCATGCAAGATCTCACATTTGTGCACACTGCCATGGCTGTTGTGGCGGTGTGTAGATCCTGATACCACTGTGAGTTGTAGCAGCCTGTGCTCACTTTCAGTTTGCATGCTCTGGTCTTCTCGCAATGCCAAACAAGAAATACGTATCTGAATGGTGCTTTGTCCAGGCTAGTTATCACTTCTCAGAGAGCACATGCCCAAGGCCGTGAGTCTCTGTTCAGATATTTCTCAGCATTGTTCATTTACTGCCTTTAATTTAGCATAGCTGAGTGTATAAGATATATCCTTATGAGAAATCTGGCTGCTTCCCTTTAAGTTCAGCCCTTTCATATTGAGAACAAAAATGTTGTCATTGTGCTGAACTGTAGGATGCTACGAATAAGTGGGTACTTTGTCACCAGCAGTAACACTGCGGAAGGCAGTCCAATTTTCTTCTTGCCTCCCTCAGGTTGCTCCTCCAATGCTAAAGCTCACCAGCGTGTGCCTTCATCATGTTCAGCTATTTTTAGATGCCCCTTCTCCACAGGCAGTTGATCCACAAATCAAATAAAGCTATGGACTCTCTCAGTGTTATGGAGATTTTTGGAGGTTTAGTGTTGAACTGAGATCAGATGACAGTTGAGAATTCCTTGACTTTTTCTCATTAGGCATGGCTCACAAGATGGAGCCCATGCTGTGCCTGTAATGCAAAGCCTCCTTAAGAAACCTCAAGTTCTGTCAGGTCCCAGGAAAGAAACATCCTCAGACCTAAGAAATAATGATGCAATGGGGCCCATCATCCTAAATCCAGCTCTCTCATTCTGTACAAAAATTGTAGATTTCTACTGGATTCTGGTTTTAATATTGGTAAAGTCAACAGTAACATGTTTAACATGTTTGTGGCAATTTTTTGTTTCCCTTGTACTATTTTTTGATACAGCAGTGTACTAAGAAGTGAAGAGATACAATGGAACATTGACAATGTGGGAAAGTCATTACAATATCCTTCAGCTACCTGAGATGACATATTTTTTCTACAAAACAAATTGCTTATCACAGACTCCATTACTCAGGAGACAGTAAATAGTTTCCACAATGCATGCCACTTAGGCATTAAAAGGATATTCAGGACATTTGTCAGCCTCACTTGATATTTTTGGGGAACTTTTTTAATGCAAGTAAGTCTAACTTTATGGAATATACTGAGCAACACATATGAGTTTCTTTTTCCTTTTTTAACCCATTAAGAAAACATAGGTGCCTGTAGATACTGCTGTGGATTCAGGCAATTGAATTAGTAAGGTTGGTGAGGGGTAAACAGGTGCAAAGCTAGAGGTAAGTAGACTGGAAAAAAATAGTGCTAATTTGGAAAGTGTTACCTCCTTACTTGAAGGATGACCTCTTTTTGCTGTATTGTGAAGATCAACTGGTACACAGGGCAGTTGGGGTGGCAATCAGGGTCCAAGTCTGTTGCCTTAGCGGCTTAGCTGCTGGCACTGTCAGAAATGCTGTCCGAGATGTGCAGAAAAGTTCTCAATCACCTCTTTTTATTTGCTTGTCTCATACGTGCCATGGTTCGATGGCCTACAGTCAGCAGGTGCCAGGTACTTGGCCTCTCTTCAAGCCCATGATGTAAAGGAGAAAAAGATCTGTATTTTACCACTGTTCCTGAGATCTCTCCCCATCCAGTGTCACAGCTGGCTAAAGCATCATCACAAGGTCAGCATGAGGGAGCAATATCTGTGCTAACTAAAACACTGGGCACCTTAAATCCACCTGCCCCAGAAGTGTGTTATGAATTGCTGTGTATCTTGAGCGATGCGTTTAAGGACTGTCAGCGCCTTCACTCTGCATTGCTATGAAAGGAAATAAATGTTCAGATTGACTGAAATGGCTCCAAGCAGCTCAGAACATTTTATAATTGTGTTGAGGCAGCTCTGAATGGTCCTGCTGTCTTAGCGGCAATGAAAAAGGAACAGCATGCTTTGCTGCTAAGTACATTTACTTCTTGACTGTTGAAATCATCTGTCTGAACGAGGCTTAGGCAGTAATGTTTCCTAATTATGAAGGCCAGTGAAGTACCCTGCACTGAGCGCTGCATTCATGGGGGTTTTACCGTGGCTGCCAAAGGAAACTGCATATGAACTAGACTGCTGAGTCTTTTGTGAAAAGCATTTGCCTATTTCAAAAATTCAGTCCTGAAATGTCCATGTATGGGGTAAGAGTATTTATACTAGTGAATACAGTGGCTCCCACCAGGAACATCAATGGCTTGCAGGAGTAGAATTAGGGGAGGAGGGAAGAAGGGAGAAGTGTGAGGCATAATACACATTTAATTAGACCTCTATCTTGCTAACATTGGAAAGCTGGAGACAAAACTAGCTCCATCGCTTGGATCAGAAGTTACTGAACAACTGAGCAGCAACCATCTTCTGGTTATGCAGTGTTGGGAATTTCAATACCAATTATCTTCATGAAAGTATATTATCAATATTACTTTAAAATGAATTTTCAGCTTATCTTATTTGCAGACCCCTAACATTTTTCAGCAGTTTCTATCTAGTCATCTTTTAGATCTCTCTGATGGTTTGGTAGTTGCAAGTTTAGTGTAGCTACACTGCGGCCCACAGGTCACACAAAATCAGCTCCTGAAAAGGTATGCTTCAGTGATCTGACACCATTAGCTAAAATCTCTTTCAGATTCCCCTTGAGAGACAGACTGGCCCAGAAAGCTTCCCTATAATTCACATTCCTTGATGACAGTATGTGGAGGTATAACAACCTATAGACTGAGGAGCTGCCAAACTGCTCACCAATAAATGGTGAAACCAGAGTCACTCTTCAGAGAGAGGTGAATACTACTTCTACACATTGACAACAAATGGAGATTGCTTAATATTTAATTGGAGATCTAAACATTTAATGCGCTTCCTCTTTGAAATGTCACTACACATTTGGTCATGGCTGGTACTGTTGCCCCCAGGACCAGGAAAAAAAAAGAAGTATTAATTATGACTACTCCTACATTAATGTTGTTGAATGATCTGCAAGAGAGTGGGATGTAACAACAACTTTGGAAATGAACACTTAATTTTCTGCAATGTACCTTGACATCTTCCAGTAATGGATTATGCTGAAACAACGTACTCTGATCAGTTAGTGAGAAACAGCTTGAAATCTTCCAGAAGTGACAGCAATACTCTGCAGCTGCAAGTTGTAGCAAAGGGCTGGATAGTGCAATTTGGAGAACAGTAGCAGATATCCCACTTACAACAGGACTTTGAGAAGAGGCAGGCTCTTGGGGTGGCTACAATGCACACAGACTTGCTGAAGTCAACATGCGGGAGCAGGGAGAGACAGTTTCTGTGAAAAGGAGTTCTAACTTTAGGCAGAGAGAGAGGTAGATATAGTAATGCACTCAGTCTTTTTACTCCCTGTGTGCACAATAATTAGATATTAATCCTAGAAATGTAGAAAACATACTGCGTTGACAGCTACTTCAAAACAACTATCTCACACTGCAATTCTTAATATGGCCACTAAGCTCCAGGCAAGAAGTATTTAATCATTTCAAATGTATTGTCCTAATTCTAGAATGTGTTTTAACTGACATTTACTCTATTTCCCTACCAAAAGATGCTACCATTCAGTAAAAGAAAGTCCTTTACTAACCTTTACTCTTGCTGTGAAGTGAAGTTACTTTAGGATAGGATGCAGGGGCCCTACTAATGGACTGGGAAATATTTGTCCTCAGTGCTGTACAAACAAAATTCTTACTGATACTTTCAGAGGTATAATATGGAGGGGATTAACCCAAATGCTTCATATGGAGAGTTCATAGACTCCTAAAATGGTTTGGGTTGGAAAGGATCTTAAAGATCACCTAGTTACAATCCCCCTGCCGTGGGCAGGGTCACCTACCACTAGACCAGGTTGCTCAAAGCCCCATCCAGAAATCCACAATTTCTCTGGGCAACCCATGCCAGTGCCTCACCACCCTCACAGTGAAGAATTTCTTCCTAATATATAATCTAGCAGAGGTAGCGGGCCACAGTGAGTTATAGGTGTGGAGCATCTACCACCACCCTGTAGTCAGGTCCTCAGTAAACCCCCTAGTATATGGCTATGTTTATACTTTCTGTTCTTTGTCGTTTCCATTTGGCAGCAGAAAGAGTCCCTTCAGACCCACCCAGTCTGGTAATATCAGCTAAGAACTGCAGCCTTACATCATATAACAGATTTTACTTTATATCCTTTGAAATGTTCATTATGTTAATTAATCCACTTTTCATTTTCTTCCTCTGGAACAGGCAAGATAAGGAGGCACAGCTGGCTTGCTTCATAAAAAAGGTGCTTTATTATCCAAATCCACCAGTTTGTTTGTCTGCAAAATCAATACAAAATTTTATTTTTTAAAAAGTTTGTGACCTTTGAAGGTGTAAGTCCTAAACAAATACTAACTGCCAATATTACATTCCACATAGATTTTGCATTTGTAGGATCTTGTTTTAGTAAATTCTCAGTTGACAAGGAACATTTATGTAAGTACAAAACCAATAAAGTTATAGGGATTTTTTTGTTTATAAAATGTGTGTGTATGCATGTGCGTGTATTTTTTCCAAAGGAAGAAAAGATGGACAGTTTACTAGAACATAATAGAAAGCCAGATACAGAATAGTTGCAGCATTTTGCCCATTGGATCTGTGCCTGAGTTAAGCCAGTGGACTATTTGCCATTGGCTCCTATAGCTTTTGGATCACGGTGATGGAGTTTGGTCCAAGTCCATTGAAATGACTGGAATCCTTAATAGAAAACAAAGTATTCACACAAACTGCTTTCTTTCCCTTTAGCAGCTACCAGCTTTCAATAGCCCAAGTTTCTGAAAAGCCATCACATCTGGCAGAGGTTTAGGGAACAAGACAAAATTATTGGGCTAAGGGGCAGAGGAATTTGTAGAAAACCACCCACTCAGTAGTCTTGTGTAGGAAGCTGCCATCCATTATTTGATGAAACACTCAGTCCTTTGGAGACAAGCTGGAGCAAAAGTGCTTTGCAGCGTGACTCTGCCTACAAAGTCCAGCAATCTTTGTTTATTAAGTGTGCTTAAATATTCATTCTGCTGGCTGGTGTGAAGAGTCAAAGTTACCTATAGCTCCTGGAGAATGAAAAGAAGATGAAGACTTCCATGTATGCAGAGCAGGGCTGCATGCAGTATTCAAAAGCACATGGAGCATCTTGGCCGCTGCTGTTGCCTTTGCTCTCCAGTCCTGGAGTTAAGGCATAGTGCAGGGGTCTCACACACCAAGGTTGCCACAGGAGCTGTATACAAGCATTTTCCTCTGTCCCAGGTGGGACTGCATCTGAGGGGGACAAGCAGGATGGCAGCACTCTTTGGTTTTAATGTGTTCTCTTGGGAACTCAGGCAGTGGCATCCATGTGTGTCCTATGAGAAAAGTGTCCAGTAAGTTACCTCAGTGGTTATGGACTCACTCCTTGGGCTGCTAAGTCTTGCCACAGACAGGACCTAACAGATCTATAATAAACAGAGATATCTATAAATGATCTAAAACAGATAAACTGCTTTATAAATACTGGTGTGATAATCATGGTTGAGACATGTTTGGAGATGATCATATTTCCAGTGATGCTCAGTATAGTCCACAGGGCCATCTGAGGAGATATTTGAGGGCCACAAGTTACCCATATGTGATGGAGGATGCTTAAAGCAGAGTAACATGTAGTTCATCTGCCTTTAGGCAGCCAGTAAAGCAGGCAGCAATGCACTGGGCCCAGGTGATGTAGGTAAGTATAATGAAGTTGTGCCATATGTTCCTTTCAGATTATCATTTTCCTTGTGATGGCTTAATTTAATACGCTCAGCATAACATGGACTATCCCTAACATACAGACATTCTTAGCAGATACTTCTAGAAGACTAAAAGGTCATAAAATTGTCCATGAAAGGAGTCAGAGTCTATCTTTACTCAGCTAAAATATCCATATACATTTCAATGAATGCTTTGTTTCTTGGTGAGGAACGTGAAAAAAGGCCACCCATTTATATTTAATCTAATAACCATCTCTCCTGCCACTAAGAGAATGGAACTTGATGCTACTTCAAAATTTTCCTCGTTTTCTTTGATCCATCATTATTTAAATAATAATAATAATTAAAACAGTTAATACTCGAAAGCATATATTTAAAATCCTGTCTGCTTAAGGAATTACACTAAATGTCACTTCTAAAAAAAGATGTATCTAATTTCACCATTGTCTCTCTGAAAGGTGAAGCATGTAGAGTAGAATTAATGCTTATGTTGATGTACAGATTATCTGTCTTGTCATTCAGTTTTTTTCATAGACTTATTTCAAACCTTAGAACGACAGATAAATTGCAGTTGCAACTGATTTCTGTATTTTCTATCAAGAAGAAGGAAACAAAGGGGTTAACCTCGGGAGCTATCTAACTCTCATTTGAAAACATTTTTGAAGTTTGTTTTCTTTTTTCATAGACATATATTTGTATTTTGGGGAGGGAGCAAAATCTACAGCATATAGTGAAAATCTGAGTCATTTGTTAATATGTAAGTCCTGAAAGTAATGGCTTTTTATTACAGAAAAAGTGTAAAGCCCTCCAGACAGGGTCTTCACATGCTTCATACTTATACAGAAAAGCTTCTCCCTGGCTTAATGCTTGAATGACAGAATTTGCATTTTCCGTCTCAGGAAATACTGTATTAGTGCTCAGGACAAGAGTCTTGGCACTGCATGCTATGCTGCACAGGCAAAGAAAGTCCCAAGATCTTTGGGATTTGGGTGGGAGAATTTCCTACTCAACATGTGTTCTCCTGAAGTCATTCCCAATGACCAAACTTAGGTAAATAAAGCATTGCATCAAATTCTGCCACCTCCACTTGCCTCACTCAAACTTACATGTGAAGTAAATTTACAACTTCCAGAGCTCGAGTTTTTCCTACCCTTCATATTTCTAGATCTGTTGATGACTGGCCATGCAAAGCTAAAGTTAAGCACACAAAGGCAACAGGATCCCAACACCTTATTTCCACTGGTAGCCCCATACGACGTCATTTCAATGACTGGGAGCAGTCAGCATGCATTTATCAAGAACAAACAGTGCCTGACCTACCCAGTGGCCTTCCATGGTGAAAGGACAGGATTTGTGATTGAGGGAAGAGCAGTGATTGTCATTTCCAGGGATTTTAGCAAGGCTTTTGACACAGGCTCCCAGAGATATTTTTTTTTGTGCTCGGGATGGGATGTTGTTGTCTGGATGGGTAGGCAATCAGATGAGTAAAAGCCTGGTTGGATCACAAGGATCAGAGGGTCATGGCTCCTGGTCAGACCCTACCTGGATGCCTGTAGTGAGTGGTGTATCACAGGTCTATCCTGGAACCTGTCCTGTTCAACAGCTTTATCAGTGACCTGGAAGAGCTGGAGGAGTGTGCTCTCATCAAGTCTGCAGTTGACACAAGTTGAGGGGACCAGTCAATATACTGAGGGGTAGGGCTGCCATTCAGAAGGACTGAGACAGGCTGGAGGAATGGGACAACAGGAACCGTATGAAGTACAAGGACAAATGCCAAGTCCTGCACCTGTGAAGGAAGAAACCCCTGCAGCAATGTAGGCCAGGGGCTGCCTAGCTGGGGAACAGCTCTGTGGAGTGGACCTGGGGACCTGAGGACTGGAGTGCTTGTCCTGTGCAGGGAGGCCAAGAGTCTGGGTTATTCAGTCTGGTGAAAAGATGGCTTGGGGAGGGGGAATGATAACCCAATAGCAGCCACCCAGTACCTATGGGGAGGCGACTGAAGGTGGAGATGAGCTGTTCTCAGTGCTTCTTAGTGGGAGGGTGAGCAACAGTGGTCATAAGTTGAAAGAAGAGATCAATTATAAGGAAAACTGGTTCCCCATGAGGACAGTCAGACAGTGGGACTGGCTGGCCAGAGACATTGTGTATCTCCACCTTTGGAGGTTTCCAAGAACAGAGGAGAAAAAAACCCTGAGCAACCTGTTGTGGCCTCATGACTGACACTGCCTTGGGCAGGAGGCTGAACTACAGTGCTCCAGAGGTCACTTCCCATGTGAATTATGCTGTGCTCCTAAGGTAACTTCTGACACAAAACAATTTATTTCTATACAGCTCCTGTATTACTTAGGAGTGACAGATGAAACTTGCTGCTCCCAGAGTATTGGTTGGAAGTGGACTGTGACCTCTGATATCTGTGTTGACAGTGAGCTCCAGAATGCAGGGCTGTCTGGAACTTAGGAAGTGTCTAATCACCCAACAAGTGAGATTTGGGAATATATTTCCCAATATAGTTGTTGGGGGGAAAATGCTTCAATAGTTTTAAAATACAGCTTGATAAATCTATGAACAGGATTATGGGATAAAGATTGCCAGCAATGGCAAGGACAGAATTCAGTGACACAGGAGCCTGTGCAAGCTTATGTCTTTTGTTTTGACAAAGGCAAGGCCAAGCTCCTCATCTTCAAGAATAAATAAATGGAAAATTAAACATGGTAAATATTGTAAATATTTCATTGACACTTCATACTCTGAAATTGAAAGCAATCTTTTGTCCAGTTCGAAGTTATTAGTTTGTAGCTGTGAAGCTTGATAACCATGATAATAAATGGTATTTATATTCTAGTGAAAAATGGATATCAGAACCAAAATGCACAAATATGGACAAACCTAATTAAGCTGTGATCAGTTTATTCATATCACAGCAGCTGAAGGCTATATGATAAACAGCTACAAAGCAGGTGCAGCATATATCATTGCCTTATTAAAATTGGCATTTTATTCAAGCCCAAATTAAAAAAAGGAGATTGTATAGAAAATCAGAGAAAGTCAGTCTATTGTATTGCATTGTAACAAAAACCTAATTTTCTTCATGAAGTAATTGCATAGTTCCAGATCACGATAAATCAAGCCTGAACCTGAGCAGAGGAAGATCTAAAAGAAGTCAAAATGTTCTCCGTGATGCATGGTCCAGAATATAAACAGCAGAGGGTCAAATTTAGAATAATAACACTTATATTTTTATAGCCAAGTCATCACTGAAACTTTATATAGCAAACCGCAGTTTCAGTGGAAGGAAAGGCATGCTTCTACAGTAGCACACTGTACAAAACCAGCATTTCTCTAGTGAGATACCTGCCAAAGGTCTTTCTGGAGCCAGGAGAACCACAGCCAAAGTTGTGTTTATATCTCCTTGGGTTTTAATAAAGCAACAATACACAACCCTAACAGGCATATCTGTACTTACTGTGAACAGTATGTATATGGAACACCACTGACCTCCCACAGCAGGTCTGGGTATGGTCCTGAGCACTCACGAGAAGGGACAAGCAGGAGGGAGGAGCTTCATGTCCTGCTGCTGCTGGTGCCACTGGGAGAGCATGCCGGGAGGCAAGCCCCCGCAGCATGGTTGGCGTGCTTCTCAGGCAGAAGCAGCAGTCACATGTGATAGGGCTTTTATGGGCTAATTTAGGAGCGGTAAGGTACAATTTTGTTTTCACTGTACAGCACCATAAAGCAAATAAATAGTGCTTAAGCTATAATGAAACTCGATAGAATTCAGTTCAGTAATATCAGGATTGATCACTCTAAGCTGACATTGCTATTTCCACCTACCTCCAAAAAGCTGCCCAGCATAATGTACAAAGCAACTGCATGATCTCAGAGTTGCAACAGCTGCAAGTGTTACTAACCAGCATGAACCGCAACTAGAACATAGACAGTAATGTAGAAATACACCACAGAAATATCATATTGGGAAAACAAGAGCAGAGAAACAAATTTTAAAGGGAGTAACATATGTTAAGGGCATGATTGAAAACCCCTTACAAGTTCCCATGATTTAAGTTCACATTGTTTTTCTTAAAGAAAATAAGATTGGTTTTGAGTTTTGTATGTACACTGCCAGTGTTTTGCACAGGGAATACTGCCTGGTAGGTATTTGGTCAGTGTCAATGATATTAAGAAAAGAAAGTAAGGGCTTGTTTCAGTTGCCTAAACAGGGATTTGCAGTACTGTGTGAAATGCTGATCCTGCAGCGGCCAGGGCAAAATGGGGAAGGTCTCACTGAAGTCCTGCAGGGACACCCGACTGCATCAGGTAAAAATGTGGGATATGCAAGAATGCCTCCAGTGGCAATAGATGTTTAGCCTCCAGCAATGTAACTGAACCCTAAATGTATGTATTTTACAGGGAAAGAGGATACAGCATGGTTATAAAAGTCATGATTATTTCTGAGGATTTTTCCAATGGGGATCTGGGAAGGAACTTTCTCATCTATTGACATGACCATGCATTGCAAGTATTGATTAAGGAAAAATTTATTTACAGAGATTTTTCAAATACAAACATAAAATAGCACATATTATATATATTTTTTTTACAAAAATGAATATTGAAATAATAAACATGGTACAGCACAATACGACATCAATGAGCTAAACATAACAGAAACAGAAATCTATGTCTGGAAGAAGTTTCCTGTTAGTTGTACATAACCAACAGAGCTCTACGGTACCGTGAGTGGAATTTCCAATGGACAGAAAAACGTCCATTTACTGCACTTCATAAAAGTACTATAGGGAAAGGCTACATATGCCATGTAATTATGTTGCATCTTCGTAATAATGCTGAAAACACAGAGGCTTAATAAAAGTTATATAGGGCTGAATAAGCAGTGGCTAAATGTCTGAGGAAGAAAAATGTGTAGAGAATATACAAAATACTGATAAAGTGGCTTATTGGTCCTTTTATTAAGTTTAATGTATAGATTAAAAAGTGTTGCAACACTGAATTTTAAACCACCAGAGAGAAGTAAAAAAAAAAACCAAAACCAAAAACCAAAGGGAAAAAAAAAAAAAGGAAAAGCAGAAAGAATCGCACCAAAAAAAGTTTCCTCTTTACTCATTTTGTGCCATGGTCAACATCTGTGCATGCGTGTGTGCTTTCGGGAGCGCCGCGCTGAGGGGCTGCCGCGCGCTGCCCCAGCCTCTGGGCACCGCCGGCCCCTCACCAACCTCTCCATTAACTGGCACACGCAGAATTTCACCATTTGCCAAAGAGTAGTTTTCCTTGCTTAAAGTTTTGTGGAGCAGGCTCAGGTGAGAAAACCTGTCCCTTTGGGTGGCTTTGCACTGCTGTTCACCTCCCTGCCCACCTTCGGTCCACCAGCCATCCCACCTCACGCCCACTCCAGAGAGAAAGCACTTAAAAATTTGTCGTTCATCGTCCTTATCCAGAAGACGTCGGGGAGCCCGTGGTGTGTGGCAGCGCCCGTGTCCCGGGCCCGGCTCAGTAGGGGTACTGCTTCTGCTTCTTGCCCGAGAAGCAGGCCAGCCAGGTGCACACCAGCATGGCGGCCGCCGCGCCCCCGCCTGTGCAGTAGTAGGCCCAGCCGATGTGGCAGGTCCCTGCAAGGGAAATAGAGCGACAAGGCACAGTGTTAGCTGGGGGAGGAAGCACTGCCACCATCCTTTCTGCCCATCCAGGAAAAAGCACCTTGCGAGGTTTCTGCCCACTTGCACATCCACCTCAGACAGGGAACACGGGGTGTAATTCAAGCAATTAGAAGAGCCAGGCTTTTAAATGGCTCCCCTCTAAAGTGCTGGATTGCAGCAGACAGCCCTCTGAGCTCATTTGCTTGGCCAGTTGCTGTTTTCCACGCAGAGGGGACGCCACGTGAGGGCCGAAGCTGAGGCTGCCAGCTCCCTGAGCACGCCAAGGTGGGACGGGCGTCCCTCAATCCACCTGGCCAGGGACTGCCTGCCGCACCGCTCCCCACAGCACCTACAGCTGGAAGAGGATTTTTTCCCACCCTCCTCTTTCTTCTCCTCCCCCAGGCAGCATTTGAGGATCTTTTGATTATTTTTGACTGACATTTTGAGAATTTGCAGGTAACTCACTCCCTACAGAAAGAGCGGAGTGGGTCCAGCTCCAAGTTCACAGGGACAGGGCTCAAAACCCAGCAAGCTTCTGGGCGACACTAACCCAGGATGTGACTGTGGGGAACCTGTTCACATTGCCCTTCTACAGGCATTGATCCTGACCATCCACAAAGCAGCATGGTGTCTGGGGACCTCTTGCCTGGGGGCTGCTGTGGGGATGGAGTCCAGAAATACAGAAATTTCCCTCTCCCCACCCAAGGTCACAGCTCATTGCTGAAAACTTCACTGATCTTTTGTCCAATGTGTTTAACAGTGCCACAATATGGACTTGAATACATTTAATGGCCTCAGTATCTTTATACAGCCAAACTCATCACTAGCAAATGGTGCTGGGGAATGCCATGGTGGACCATGAAGTGGTTGCTCCCCTTCCAGGCACCACTGTGCCTACGGTAGAGGAGGTCAGGAATACAGCAGCTGCAGCAAGGAGGAAGCCTCCTCACAGAGATCTCCAAAAGGAGATGGCTGCTGTTACTCCTCAGGATTGCAGCCTTTCTGAAGAGTAATTTTCACTTGGGCTGCATCATCTTGTTCATTTTGATCTTGAGTGCTTGGAGCTCATTACAATTGAGGTTCTCCCTGTGTTGCCATCTTGGGTGATACCACCCTGCTTTGAGCAGTGAGTGCTCTCGGTAAGGCACAAGCAGCAATACAACACTTCCTTCCCACTCTCTGGAAAAAGCAGGAGAAACCATTCTTCCCTCCAGAGAACAGAAGGTAAAGACAGAGCTGAAACAGGTGGCATGTCCATACTCTGTCCCAATGGCATCCTTGAAGGCCAGGCTTTGGGTTCAGGCAATTATCAACTCAGCTAATCCTGGTTTAAGCACAAGACACAAAAGATGTCTGTACATCTCAATGTGTCCAAAACATTAGCATGCCTCAAGGCAAACAGCACATGCATCAATTGTCCACAGGATATTGTGAGGCCAGCTTTGTGAGGAGACATTAGTGGGAGGCAACACTCCTGCTCCTGGCTACTCTGAAGATCACAGGCTGACACCACAGCAGGAAGCATAGTACTTTTTTCTTTTTTCCTTCATAACCCGCAAAATTTTTTATGTGACCAGAGAACTTGAGGAGCTGTTCCCTTGGCTTGAGCTCATTAGCTTCTCTCCTTAATGTGCTGGAGCAGAAAGAGAGATTCACTTGGTTTTGTAATTTGGTTATGCTCTGTAGATCAACACCATTCTTGGCTTCCTTACAGAAGACCACACAAAGAGTCTGACTTCCTAAAGAGAACACCATCAGAAACCATGGAGACCTGCCAAGTGCCTGGCAACATCATTGATGCCAATCCTTGCCCAATTGCACAGCAGTCCCTGCAGAGACCTGTCTCTGGACCTCCTATTGCTTTGTCTGCGTATACACACTACTTATAGTTTCTGCTGGGAATTTAAAAATCAGATTAAGCATTCACCAGATGTCTAAATCTATTGGATTGTTCTGGAAATGATCATATTTATACCAGGGTGGTGTGTGCTAAAGTATTTCTTATGATAAGATGGACTTCATCTGATAGGTCTTTTTAAATTGCTAAATATTCCTAAAACTACTAGACAATTGTAGTTGCAGCTTGAAAAAGTAAATCTTTCTCATTGTGATGCTTCCAGGTAGAGAAAATAAATGTCAAAATGTTACTTTAAAAAGAGTTTAAAGATTCACCTGGGAGCACTGCCCAAAGCTGTGACCTAAGTGGGATAGAATGAAGTAAATTTGAACTTTTGCATGGTGTGATTTCAAATTTTGTCCTTTGGCAGTGGGAGAGGGGAAGAGTATACGTGATGCATATTAAGAAGAAAGAACTATTAAATCAGTGTCAGAGATGTGCTCAACAGATACAACATCCATATTCAGTCTCGACTGAAGAGAATAACATTTATTTCTCCATGCCATGCTCCATTTACCCTAAGGACCACTGCCCTACTTAATGCTCTGAGGCATGGCAGGCTGCCTCTTCATCTAAAAAATGCAATGCAGTTCACAAGTGTGAGTTGGGTCAAGATGAACAAATGAAAGAAAGGGGGAGTGCAGAAGAACGGATGAAAGAGCTGGGAGCCTGACCTTAGAGCAATAATAACACAGCAATAAACCCGGCCATTATTTCCAGCCTGTGTCAGGAGCAATGGGAGGCCTCAGATAAAATAGCTTGATCTGTACTCAGATGATGCTGAGCAGAACAGCGTTTCAAGCTATTGTGCTGAAGAAGAGCCTGCAGTGGGGAAGGTGTCTGAGAGTATAGGACTTACCTATACTATCCATTATAAGCACAGGTAAGTCCTAGGTCCATATCTAAGTATAGCTATAAGAGCAGAGGTAATCCATCTCAAAGGTACCTTCTGCAATGGATGATTGCCTACACTGCATAGCCATGTGTCAAAATGAAACAATGCTACCCTATTTATAATCCTGTATTGCACAAGGAGAAAAAATGCTTTGGAGTTGAGGTTTCTGCTCTAGTGTTCTCATTTTACTACATCTATGACCTATTTTAATCCACTGCATCCTAAAGAAAGATTGTTGGCTGTCAATAATGAAGTAATGTAGTTCCAGTTTAAATTGTAAAATGACTTCTGCTTCACTTTAAAATTTTAAATTTTATTTATTTATTTTAAATGGAACAGGAAGCTTTACAAAAAGCAGGGTTGATGAATAATTAAATGTAACATCAAATGAAAAGAAATACACCTGTAGAAATGTTATGCCTTAGAGAAGATAGATTTTGCTTTCTAGCTTTAATTTTTTATATTATAACAATGGATACCATAGAAGGACCCTTCTTCATGTTGAAATGCTATTGCACTGACATCAGTGGGACTAGTCATATATTCAGAGGTAAGCAAATGGTTAAGAGCTTTGCAGAACTGGGGCTTAAATTCAACCATTGAGTGGAGCAGTTTGCCTTCATGGAGCCCATCATATTAAAGATTAGAAATGCTGCATTGCAGTTTCCCATTTTTTAACGTCAAAACTCTAAAAGAGCAAGACCACCTAATTAATTGATAGAATTTAAACAATTATTGAAACATCAATTTTCACACACACACACAGACACAAAAGCTGCTGTTTTCCTTAAGGATGCATAGGAATACATATATACAGGTAGAAATGTGCCAGTCCATTGAGGGTGTGGAGATGTGTGCAAGAACGTGTACATATTCTTGCTCATAAGATGGGCCGGATCTGGTTTCATGCCAAAGTAAATTCTCCAGCAGCTGACACTCTTCTAGCTGATAGATATGATATGTATCACAGCAGCTTCCTTTTCTATACAAAAGTGGTGTTGCTTTTAACAAATCAGTCTTTATCTGACAGGTCAGTATGGAGGGAGAAGCTGTGGGTTCAGCATTTTGTTGGTTCTGGATCCTTTTTTTTTTTTTTTTTTTTTTTTGTAAAGTAAAGTATAAATAATCGGCTTTCTTGGTTGCTCAGTGAAGCGAGACCATCCAAGTTGGCTCAGGTAAATTTGTAGCCAGCCATTAAGAACTCTGTTTTCACATTTGTTTTACTGGGATTGGCAGCAAGAGAGTGTCAGGATGAACACGGAAATCATAGAATAACAGACTTTGCAGCTATAGGGATGTACGGCCATTTTCCAATCAAATACAAGAAGGAAAGATGGAAATACTACACTCCTCTCTTTTGTAAAAGGAGTGAAAGAAATTGCGGTCGCCGAGGATGAAGGGCAAACACAAGTTGAGTGAGGAGACTATCAAAAGAAGATTCAGCAGAGGAAAGTTCCATAGAACATAAGACAATATTTGCTAAATTGAAAGAAATCAAAGAATGTGGAAAGGTAGTTCTGAAGTGATCGATGGGCTTATTAAAAAATAGTCCCATGCCTTTTCTTGATTTCTAATGTGATCTTCAAGGCCATGATATGTGTCCCCTAGGTTTCCCTCTCCTCTTCAATATAACAGGCAAATAAAGATTAAGACAAATTTGGGAGTGCGTGAAAACTGGCAACAGAAAATCTGTGAATATTTGATCTACTGTGGAGCTGTGCCAGAATCCAGTTGCCAAAACAGAATTTTACCAGGATCTCTACTCATGATGTCTTATAAATAATTATCACATATAGTTATCAAGGTCCTGGAAATAGCATATGATTTTCATCTAAAATAACCAATAATTGACACTTCTGAAAAAATTTCCAGAATATGGAAGTGTCTTGGATGCAAACCTGTTAATTGCCAGACTTAGTATCTTAAATATTTGTACCGTCTTTGCTGTTAATGTTAAGATTATCCTGGGCTTGCAGCCTGGAGTATTTGGAAAACTCTAACCATTTAACCTTAAACACAGTCTACATTCCAAGATGAAGGAAAAAAGGTTTCAGAACTAGCCGGGCTGAAGAATACAAATTACATACTTTCAAAAATAAAACCTACAGTTCTTACTTGAAAAAAGTTGTGCAGGAAGTCTAATTAGCAGCTTCATATGAGAGTCCAGTACTACAGAGAACGTGAATTCATGTAATCAATCAGGGTGTTGGCAAAGTAGAACAAAGTAAGGAGTGTGATGTTAAGGGATGTACAGGAATTTGGAGAAATGAAAGCCACAAATCAATGTAAAAGATAATAAACTAATTAATAAGAAGGCATAATCATTTTGAAACAAAGCCAAGATAAATGAAATAGCTGATGGGTTTTTGTTTGTTGACACAGTTACAATGAAAAACCGTCATGTGAAATCAGCTACAAAAGCAGGAAAGGAAGTTACAATTTGGAATGCATCCAGAAAGGATTAAAGTAGTTATGCGAAACAAAGAAGGAACACTATACAAGGTGTTCTTGCAGCCAAACAAAGAGCTTGATGTAAAATAATGCATTTAGTAAGCTGGTTTCTTTGCCTGTTGTGTGGATTTCTCTTTGTTAAAAACATATGATTTCTCGTGCATGCACAGATCAAGCTATTTTGGTTACTTATAATTGGTCAAAGAAATGGCATGGATTTTTGGTCTGTAATTCAATGCATAAAATCTCATAAAGTCCAGAAGTGTAAAAAACTGGAAAAAGAAGTGCCAGCTTGAATTTCTTCACTTCTGCTGTATGCAGACACTCACTCATATGACCAAATCTTCCTTTCTTTGGAGGATCACACAATTTTGTTTAATAAAACCTTGAATTTGCTGTAGGTGTGCATTTATCATGGAACAATGAAGGAGAAGAAACACCTTGGGTCAATTACAATGCTCAAATTCTCAAGTGCATATAGCTTATGTCCTGCTAATGAGGAGCAATCCCTGCCTCCTGGAAGAAGTCAGCAGAAAGCTCATCTATTGCGGGAAGTGAAAATAATTTCACCTCTCTTTGGACATTCACAGTACAGAGATTCACACTGGACTAGTCAACCAGACTCCCTCTGGAAAAAACAAGGAGAAAAAGTCACTTATAAAAGTGTGTTGCATTTCATCTTAAGGTAGACATCTAAAGTACAACAGGTGAACCCTGCTCTAGTAGCACCTATTTTTCTCCCTTTAGCTATGAAGGGATTCCAATCAACCAGTTTAGCAGCTTTTTTTTAAGTAAGAAAGAGCACCAGGTACTTGCCCCTAGGTGGTCTGAGTCCCTTTCTGGATGGTCCTGCTTACTTCTATTGACTGCAGAGGGTCCTTGTGTGACCACATTCTAACTTTGGCAACAAAGGTAAGTCCCTTATGTTAGAAAGAATATATGTAGACCTTGATATAGTCACCAAAGGCTTACAAATATTTAAGAATGGAAGTTATCCAGGTAGCACTAAAGAGGAAATGTTTCTTGATGAAACACTTCCTTTACTAGCACATAGGCTGACTCATTCATTTATTTAAGAACTCAGCAGCTGTCGCTCAGGTACACTTGTAAAGACTGTCTCAGCCCCAGTCAAAAAACCTGAACTGGTAGGATCTCTGAGCTGTTTGCAGAGGATCTGCGAACAAGAAAACTCGCTTTTTCAGATAGATTGCTCGTAGAAAAATACAGCTTTGGAGCCTTTGCCTTTAATAGGTTTCTAATAAATTGTCCTACCCTCTAAATCCTTTTCTTGATCGTTTTGGCACTGTATGTCAACACTCAGCCAGATGCTGAAATGATGCCACCTAAGGCAAATCAACTCGTTGACAAAGCTTTTTTTTTTATATTCACTGCTTTCTGTGGGGGTTTTATGTTGTTTTAGCAACTGCACTGTTTGCTTTTAAAGTGCTTTAAAGATTGTTTACTCTAATATTTCTACAGCAAAAGTAATTATCAGGTCAACACTTCTCTTTAAGATGTTTCAAGCCCTCTAAAAGTAGCAAGGGGGTGGCCTAATAATAATGATCTTTGGAAACAAATGTCCCTCAGAAGAGAAGCTTTTGAGAGCTTTTGAGGGCAATCCAGCTGCTTGTTTCATTCAGGATGGGAGCCAGTCTTTTAAGTTGATCTCCAGACAGCTACTTCAGCCTGGAGTGCCCTTTCACAGCAGTTCACAGATGGATGGACTGGCACAGTGGGCAAGCAAAGGTGCGTGTTTGGAGCCAACCACTTTGATGGCTGCTGCAGCTGAGCCCCCAGACCTAGGATGTCTCTCTTCATGACAGGTAGCGATAAAGTGTGATAGCCAGAGAACATGAAACAACTGGAGAGGACCTAGATCTTCCAGAAGAAATAGGGCAGGGGACTGTTCCCAGCCTCATAAGGATGGCATGAACTCAAACAAGCATAATGATGCATTTTGGGCAGGCTGCGGCAGCAGCTGCTGGGTGGGTAAGCAGGGCATGGTGTGCCAATGGCCACACCTGAACTGTGCGAGCCCTTGCTGCCAGACCTGTGATTTTCACTGCCTTTAGTAGCAAAGAAAAGCATGATGAAACTCAAAGATGGGGTCTGAAGGTAGTTCCACACAGCAAACACATAGCCATGTTTGTAGGATGCTTCTTAGCACAAGTGATCAACCAGCAGAATGAAAAAGAAGGTCCTAGGTAAGAAATGTATGACATAAAAAAGTAATTTCTTACAAAAAGGGGTAGGACATAAAAAATTCTGGAGCACTGATCATGTAGGCTGTGTCCTGACTGCCCAAACACACCACATTTCCTAAAGGAAGACAAACATTTATTCCAAGTATTTCAACTTAAAAATCAGAGTTTATCTTAAATTAGTGCCTTCATTCTTTCAGTTAATAAGGTAAGTACATAATACTATTTCATACATCTGGTGGTAGGGAAGTGTCAGCTGGAGGCCAGAAGAATTTTCCTAGGGTACCTACAACGGCATGAGCCATCTACATTTAGATAAATGAATCTTACTCTAGATATCCATTTTGCTGTTCAGGATCTTACGTATGGGTCTTGTACTGCTGTTTCACCAGTGCCCAGCTGAGGTTCAATTTTGTGAGTTAAACGGATCATGCCCTGTCTTTTCTGGGACCTTCTGTGGGATTTAGCTGCCTCTGCACCCAGCACAACAGAAATAAGCATTCAGCAACTGAGCAGTCTCCACATGCACATCTAGGGAAATCAACAGTCTAAAATGAAGATTTTAGACACTCAAGACCAATACTAATGTATTCATTATTATTATTATATTATACATGTATACACTCACATTTCCCTTTAAAAAAGGCATGTACGTTCAAAAGATTTCTTCACACAGTTTTTTCGCAGCATCTATCACAGAATCATAGAATGTGGAAGTTTTTGCAAATGTCTGGTGCAGTCTTTACTTTAATGCATGCTCTCACCTTAACACAAGGTCCCTCACTTTAATGAATTCCTGCTAAACCCCTCATTTTTCAGCTGTTATTCTTGTGTGGTACATTTAGAAATGAAAACAAAATGGTATTAGTGCCTCTAGCTCAGCAAAACTGAACGTGTGCTATATGATATGCTATAAAGATGCTTGCATTTGGGAAATTGCCTGCTTTTTGCAGACCATGGAATTGTGTAGATCTGACTCACTTTCACACGCTTCAGTCAGCTGCTCCGTACTGCTGTGCCATGTCAGTGCTGTACTGAATGGGCCCACAGGCAACTCCAGGGTGTAAATAATGCAGCATAACAATAGCAGCTTGTGCAGCGACAAGAGATTAAGATGACTTTGATCCATCCTCAGACATTTGGTGAAAGTGAAAGGCAGTCCCTTGGAGCACTGCCAGTTTATACTTCCAGTCTCAGGCATTAGCCTGTGGCCAGATTAGACTAAGAACTTTGACTCGGTCACTGAGCAAACAACTGTGCTGGTTTAAAACATAAACATCTCTTTTCTCTTGTTCCCATTTATTTATATTGCTCTATTTCTAGGAGTTACCACCCTAAAAACAGCAGCAAAAGATTGCTCCAGTTCATAGTCTGGTGTTTTGATGGGAACTCTGCTCAGTTTGTGATCTGAGATGGGATGCTGCAATATGGAGCAGGACCACCAAGACCTCCATACAGGTCTTTCTGGCGGCTAGGGAGCTGGGAAACACAAGGAGAGGAACGTGACAGGGACCTCTCATGGCCTTAGCATCCCAACAAGATTTGCCGCAGGTCATTTGTCAAAGCCCTAATCTAGCACTGTGCTTTTTTTCATGATGGCAAAACCAGATTGCTAGAGAAGAGCAGAGAGCAGGCACCTCTACAGGTACACTAGTCTCTGTCTATTTGTGGAAGTTACTTCCCATCCTCATTAGCAAAAGAGCTCAGCTATTGAATGTAACTTAATCAACAAATGGGGTTGTCTTTGGCAGGTTACCTTCAGTCAAACAATGACTTCTCTTTGTAGAGATGGAGTTATACAACCACTTTCATTTGATTACAAAAATAAGCCCAATTAAATATATAAATGTTTAAGTAAACCATTTGGACATTGTTCACTTATTAAAAACCAAATAACTACCCAATTTTCAAAAGAGCAGCAAACTGCTGGGCATTTCACAACGTTGGCTCAGTTTTTTTTGAAAAGAATACCCAAATCCACTTATAAATAAATGAAAGGCATGGTTATTTTTCCTGCAGCCTTTTTAAATATTGCTTTGGAATGTGCACAGAAATGTGTGTGTTTGGTGGGGGCGGATAGAGGAGGTCCCCTCTTCACAATATGGGCTATCTCAGCATTATTTGCAGTGCCTATTAGTCTAATGCCTTTTCAGAAAGCCTGAAGACATGGAGAAGTACTTCTTATCTAGCACACCCACTAAGGATTAGGGTTTTTTATGGGTTCTTAGCATTGCATCTTATTTATTCTATCTAGTTACAGAATCATAGAATCATCTGGGTTGGTAAAGACCTTTAAGATCAAGTCCAACCATAACCCAGGACTGCCAAATCCATCACTAAACCACGTCCCTAAGCACCGCACCTACACATTTTCTAAACACCTCCAGGGATGGTGATTTCACTACCTCCCTGGGCAGCTTGTTCCAATGCTTGACCACCCTTTCAGTGAAGACATTTTTCCTAACACCAAACCTAAACTTCCCCTGGCACAACTTGAGGCTGTTTCCTCTTCTGTTGCTTGTTATCTTGGAGAAGGGACCTACCCCCAGCTTGCTACAACCTCCTTTCAGACAGTTGTACGGAGCGGTAAGGTGCCCCCTTGAATGAGCATGTTATGGCAGGTGCGGGTTTGTCTTGTTTAGGTAAAACAAAAATTTTCATTTAATTGTTAAGTCTGGAATATTTCTGGTTAACATTACATTTCACAGTGCACAATTCAGCTGCTTCTCAAGAGAGTTCTTGCAGTCCCTCCTCTGTACCTGCCTCTTCTCGTCATCCTCCTGTAGTGTAAATATCCGCTCCTAGCTTATCTTTTTTACCTCCAACCTCAACCATTTTTTCCACCTCACCTTTTGAAAGTCCAGAACAAATCTCAGTGCTGAACCTCCACCTTTACTGGCTCTGTGGTCAAACCTTTTGTGCTTTGACACTCCTTTCCTAACCGCATGCATGTCCCCTGTTGCCCAAGCTGCGGCAGTTGCTCTGCCATCCTTGAAGAGGAGGCTGAATGCTGTCTGCTGATCAGCATCCCTTTGAACACTCTGTTCCTTGAGAGTAACCACGTGCTGAATTACGTTCTCAGTGTCATCCTTGCTAGTACCCACAGCAGGAGGAGGTGCAGGACCAGCACTCCCATCACCACCATTTCTCCCATCAGCAAACCAGTGCAGGGCTCAAGGCAGCTCAGCTTTTCTGGTGGCAGATTTTGAATGCAGCGAGTATATACGTGGCTGTGGAGACAACTAATTTCACAGACTCAGGAATGGAAGGCATATCGTTGTGGCTTAATCAAATTAAATATTCAAATGAAAGCAATAATTACTTAAATTTGTCTTGAGACTTAGTGAGATTAAGTCTTTGAAACATCATTTTTGGCCTGTAGGCTATAATGAGTAAGACAGTCTCTAATGATTCAGAAAAGACTAGAGGGTTTGGGTTATCACCAACCAAGAAGTATTTATGAAAGATGATGAGCAGCGTGGTTATTAAACGGCCCTTGGACCATACCTCTTCTTTACAGATGACTTCGCTAACACAGCATCAGTCAGGCACTGACATTAAGTAAAAAGACATCCTAGCCAAGCATTTAAATTCAGTGCTAAAGTATGTGGAAGAGAGATGTTCAGTGGCAGAGCTGCCTGGTGGAAACCACTACAGCAAATTTCAGCTCTCATAATTGGTTAATTAATGTGTTAACATACGATTGCAGCAGATTGGTGACAGCAGCAGTCCCGTCAAGTCTAGGCATGCATAACACATGCCCTGCATGCTCTGGGCCCAGAAAATACAGTAAGAGTACACACCTTCACAGCTAATGTAATATATCTCATGGTCCTTATGTGTACCTGGAAGGAAAGCTGTCAGCTGAAATTTTTCACGTGGGTTTCTTCACTGACTTTAGTGGCAGAGTGATTCAATGTATGCAAATATCTGATTCATGAGTCAATGCTGAGATGGTGAAGGTGGTTTTGGAGACTCTGCTCTCTGATTGTGGGCATGACTGCGTTTAAGGTCATAGGCTGTAACTGCCTAAGTGCTGTCTTCAAGGAGCTCAGACTGGCACACCACCTGCCTTTGTGTGATTTGCAGAGAAATGACCTGGAAAGGTAACACTTTTCTGCACTCTGGGAAGAGCAAAGACTGAAGCCTGGGAACAAGCAGGCTGTTGGGAGACACAAGCAGGAATCAGAGAGGCAGAGCTGCTCACATGCTTGGGGTGGAAGAGCCGGCATCAGCGTGAACCAGCGAGGGGCTAGCCAGCCTTTCAAACGGGGGTGCTGCTCGGTGGGCTGGCTAGGAACTGCGTCAGGCTTCTGCACAGGATTGACCATGGGCAGCAATGAACTCAACTGTTCCCTGCAACAGTAACTGCAGTGTTTTGCTGACTCTTTCTACTACACCCTTTGAGACACCTTCCCACAAGCCCAGGAATCTTAGTTCAGCGACATTTTTTTCTGCTAGTTAACTATTTCTGTTCTCATTGCTATCTCTCCTTTGTGCTCGTATCTGTCAATTTTTAGGTGAATAATAAAGTTGCAGGAACTATTTATACTTCACTGAAAAGAAAATTTAGTATCAGTAGCACAGAAGGACATTAGAGTTCAGAATAACAAGGTAAAGCTTCTAGAGCATGTTAAACATCCCTTGGGCAACACTGTTAATGTCTGCTGATAACATCAGTGGCAGTGGTAGAGATGGGTGCTGATACTGGTAATGAGAATTTCTGATCCCATGCCAGATCATATGCACTCCAAAACACCACAGGAATGGTGTAAGGGAGGGTGACCCAGAGCATCTCTCCCAAAGTAATATTTTTTTTACCTTTCAACCTCAATTCATTTGCATATCTTCACAAGACACATCTCTGAGATGGAAGCAAAACTCCTTACTCCTGAAGCCTGACAGAAATACCAGTGTAAAATTAAAAGGTAATGCAGTAGGTTTGTGTTTAACACTAGGAGACCATTTTTGTCCACTGTTCTTTGCACTGACCTTACTGCCAGGCTGCCACAAGCCCTGCACACACAGCTACGGAAAGAATTTCTAACACTCGCCATAATGTTTGGCTCACAGGGTCTGGAAATGGGGAACTGTGTGTGTCCATGTTTGGGAATGGCAGCAGCTTTCAAGTCTTCAGAAGGTCAGAGTGGTCAGTCTCTCCTGCTCCTTCAGGATGATTACAGATCCCCCTCTTCCCCAAGTGATACAGGATCAGAGAATGCTTACAGAGTAGGGTTTCAGCAGCTGCATCAATCCTTGTAGCTAACCAAGGACCTGCATGCACATTCAAATATCAGATCCTGATCACCCACATTGCTTAATCCTTAGGTTGCTGCTGGGCCCTTGTTTTCTAGAGCCCTCTCTAGAGGCGGCTCACCCCATAACGGGTGCGAGCCCAGCTGGGCCGTGTCCTTGGCTCAGTGCAGTTACCAACAGTAGGACCAGTGGCTTGTCTGGCAGAAGGCTGACACAGGGAGCAAGTGTTATTTATCAGCTTCCCAGGGATGCAAGTAACCAAACCCGTACTCTTTAGACTTGGATTAGAAGGCCATAAACATGCCAGACTTCAAAGACCGCTAATTCCACTGACTGTGAATTACCCTGACCTGTGCTGTGACATGACAGTAGACTCAGCCTACCCTGTCAATTGTCCAGGAGTGTTAGCTCCCGTATTGCAAGGCTACTACATCTGATGTCTTAAATATATACGTACATACATGCCTTCATTTTCTTTTATAATGTTCTTCTTGAAAATATTTCCAACAAATCTATCTGAAATCCCCTGCCTTAGCACCATACCAGAACAATGCAATTTGAATACCCTACCACGCTGGGTTTCTTCTCTATGCCTGTGCTCTTGTCTTTGTTTGCTTTTGTGGACAACACATACAAGAGTCTAATGTGGCTGAGATACTCTGATGATGACTCACCCAATTCAAACTGGTTGGAAAGGTTACCACAGGTTTGTCTGACTTCTTCACTGTCCCAGCCAAGAGGATAGAGGGCACAACCAGAGCCGATCAACAGACCTATGGAGAGAAAAGAAAACTGAGGTTTCTACAAGCAATTGCCATTAGCTTAAACACAGGATGCCACCAAGGAATCAAAGTGTCAAATTGTTGTTTGGGAATCTCCAAGGAAAAAAAAAATTCTCCTAAAAACAGTAGAAAATCTTTCGGACTTCTACTCCTGCATTCTGCTACACTGTTTTACAGCTGATCTGTGGGCTGCAGGCAGCCTTGGTGGTTCAGCACCAGAAGCCATCCTCAGCCTCTGAAGCTTCTGTGTGAGAGCTTTTACACTCCCCTTCTACTCTGCAGAACCTGTACATGTACTACTCGGAAAACTCAACGTAGGGTTAAATAGAAGCTCTGCTAGTCACAACATTTACAAGCTGATTGCTTCTGATTAATTAAAAGAACAATCAATCAGGGTCTGTCAAGGTTCTAGCAGGAAAATTAAGCTGACAGTTGTGCTAATCCGTTGTAATTTTCCTTTGTTTTTCACCCTTTCAAAAGCCAGGGAAGCATGGTTTCATGTCACCTGATCAATTCACACCACAGGTACACACTCCACAAATTTTTCTCAAATTATTTCAGCTAAAACAACTGAGTTCTTGAGCCATTTACCTATTATCATGCTTGGCTTAACGTTCACAACATGCTTTGCTTTCTCCAGCCCTCATGCTGCCCTGAACAGATGTGTTTTGGCTAAGCCTTTTCCTTCACAAGATCTTGCTGGGACTCACCCAATGGGCTATGATTATTTTGCAGAAGTGGCATTTTTTATCATATTGCATTCTCAGCTGTCACTGCAGCAGCTGCCAAAAATTGGGTGTAGCTGGCAAAGCTTCTTACACAGACAGCCTAGCAAGAACATTTCAATGTATGGTACAGCATTTAAATGTTACCTCCTTTGTGTCAGATCTTATTTGTAAGATTGGAAATAAATCACTAGGTAGATAATAGGCTGGGTATGCCTGGCACTTTGCAGACTGTAAAGGCAAGCAAGTGCCCAAAAAGTTTGCAGTGTGGGTTTGTAGTTGTCCCTTTTAGCTGTTAGGTAGAGCACAGGACTGAGACAAGGTCTGAAGCCTTATAACTTTCACTGGCTGACTTTGGACAAGTCCCTTGGCCTCACACCATCTTGCTTTTCTTATCTTGACAGTGAGAATAAGGACAATGTGCTCCCTGCAAAGCAATTCTGCTGGCATACTCCTAGTGCAGAAAAGCCCTGGGTGTGGTGTCAGAGGCACGGTGGACACCACACCAGTCTACCAGGAGTCCCTGAGAGTGATTCTGGCTTAGGGCTTGGAGCTAGCTATGGATTTCTGCTGTCTCCATCCTCAAGATGTCTAAGGTTCTCATATTTTTTATGGTCCTGTAAGATACAGAAATCACTTCAAAATGTTCTTGCCTCCTCAAAGACATGCTTGAACAAGGCACTGAAGTCCAGAAGTGGTATCTCATCCTTCGCTCTTAGCATCTTAGCTGTTAGCAGTGCAGCTCAGAAACTCTTTTGCTGCTTCCCCAAGCACACCTTCCCCTGTTTAGGGTCAGTATTAGCTCCTTAGACCTTCCTCCACAAAGTTCAAATTTGGTTTTGCTGCTCAAGTTTAGTTCTTCCTTTCCTTGTTGAGCAGTCATTGCCTGCTCCTCTCTCCATATCTATACTGGAAAAGAAATCCCTGAGGCAGCCCCCTCTCAGATGGTGGTTCACCCAACAGCTGTAAAGGGAGAAAAGCAATTAAGGATACATGAATGCTAGGTATTTTCAGAACTTTTCCTGACCTGAATATGGTTGCTTCTAATGTCCTTGCTAATAGCTTTCACAGTATCATCTGATTTTTTTCCCCCAGGGCCTCAGAGCCTACAGCAGCTGATAGAAACCATGTAAATGAGAGTTGCTTCAAATTAAATTCTCAGAAAGGATGTTCCTCAGACAAGAGAACTTCGGCCAAAACTCGGTCTACAGCTTAAGACTGAAAAAACCCGACGGATTCTCACTAAGGATTGTTAAAGCAAGAAGGGTATTTTGCTACAATGCATACAGCTGATGTGCTAAGAATAGGCAGGACCCAACGGGGCAAGGAGGAACATCACCACTGATAATGAGAATGGCTGAGGAAGGGAGGAAGAGCACCTAGATGCCAGAGATAGTTGCACAGACTGGTGGACCATGGCAGCCCTCGCCAGCCTTGCTGTGGTTCTGACCCCTTCCCACACTGCCCATGATGCCGGCGACGTGCCTAGTGCCAGCCCAGGCAGACCACAGCTCAGAAGCTGCTCTGGCCAAAAGTGAACTACCCTGGCTCTGCTGGTTTCAATAAACACGTGTCCTTGAACAGACTCTCTGGGAGACCTCCCAAATACCCAGAGGGCTCTGTTGCAAGGAGCACAGAGATGTATGCAGGGGGTAAGAGGGAAGGCAGGCTTGCAGCTGCCTGCATTGGACCAGATGAAACAGCAGCTAGACCTTCTTCACAAATAGGTCCTGGGAAAGCCTCCTGCCCAATTCTTCCAGGAGAACACAACAGCAGCACTGCAGGCAAGTGAAAGGACTATTAGCATAACAATGCTGCCCCTCCAAACCCAGAAAAAGCTCTTAGCACTTGCCAATTACTCTCCTCAGGTGGCAAGAGTGTCTAGCGCCCATGGCATTCACAGAGGACTCTCTGTTCAGCCCTGTTTAGGTTTTGTTGCAGTAACAGGTTGTTGTTCGGGGTTTTTCCCACGAATATTGCTCACAGCACTTTCCACTGCCACCCTCCAAACACAGCTCATCCTATTCCAAAGTGTACCTGTTTGCTCTTTCTGCCTCTGATGCTACACTGCATAGAGTGACTGCAAGCCTTGGCAATTTATTCCCTTCCCTAGCCAGACCTCTACACCCCCACATCACACCCTCTTTCCTACTTCCGTACGTCCATCTCTGTAAGTACAAAGCTCAGTTTCAGTGAAAAATATTCTGGGTTCAATCAAAAATTCATTAGCAATGCGATATACTGTCATGTTAAATTGCTCTAAAGGAGCAGATGCCTCACTCGTATGTGGGTACTTGCCCTTAAAGCCAGTCCACATTGTCTAATGACCAGATCTCAGCATCCACCGCTGGGCCCCACCATTAGCTGTGCCCCTAGAAATAAATAAATCAAATAAGGGAAAATTAGTGTGCTATGACAGAACCTCCCTGCACCAGCAACAGCTGGCTCTCCATTTGGGTATGGGCTTTAGCAGTGCTGAGTTTCATTTGTGGCGTACCAGCCATCAAGCACTGCAGCTTCTTTTCTGCTCGCACCCCGCACTGGCTGTTATGATGAGATAAATGGGAAACCGCCACCTAACACCAGTGCTGCCGCATGGCCCCGGCACATGAGCAGCAGCATGTTTATGTGTGAAGGACAAGGTATAAAGCCATCAGCAAACTCACAAGCTTCATTTAGCAAACATAAAACCTGCCAGAGACCAAAGGTGCTGCCAGGAGCACATTACTGTCTGGCGAAAAGGCCTATGCCTATAAATACCAATTTTGTCACAGGTACCAACTGGCCAAAAGCCTTTAAGCTGTTGTTTTGACATCTCCTTTGATATCACTGGTTTTCAGCTGGTTTTGATTCACCTTCAAATGTTTCCCTGTAGTGGTGCGTATGCAACAGTTGTGAATGCAGGTCTATTGACAACACAGTTGTGTTCCCCAGTACTTCTTGCAAACAAGGTGCAGGCCAAACTCAGGGATCTACCTTCAGTGTAAGACTTCCACAAAGACTTAGAGCCTGCTAGTCAGTAAGACAAAATTTCACAAGTTTTGCTTTATGTCCTGAGGTATATATCTATGTGTGAGTGTGTGTGTGCAATGTCCTATTGCTTTCAGAGGATTCTGCATGACTTCAGCAGGGCCGATACTGGCTTGGTCTACATGGGCAGTGAAGCTGGAAACTGGCATTTCAGCTCCCTTATTTTATGCACTAAAAGTGTGGAGTGTCTCAAAGCCCATGGTGTTAACAGGACTTGGATAAATGTCCCTCAGCCCCTTCCTTCCTTTCTAATCAAACCACCACTGTTTGTAAGCAACTAAATGTGTAGATCAGACCTCACAAAAGCAAAAAGACTGCATACTATTACTGGTAATAATTCATACATGCACACAGCCAGTTTGTTTAATCACAGAGAATGTAGATCCTGCTGACCAGCTGCAACCTCCATTTAAAGATCTATGTTAAATACAAGGGCTGCAAACCCCACAGAAATCCTTAAGCTAATTTTGCAGCTTCAGTAGACAGCAGTTACTGGTTTAGCTCAAGTCACATCCTGGTCTGCCCTACAGTTACTGTATTTAGACAGCTATGCTACCCAGGACACCACACCCATCTTTACAGCTGCTTTAAATGCTTAGGATGCCTATAACATTTCTTCAGAAAGTAGAAAAAAACCTAACCACCAACAACCCACAGTGCTGCAATTACCATTCTGTCATCTTCCATTATCCACTAAAGTCGTTAAGAGAAATAGAAAGGGGAAGGAAATGTGCAGGTCTGTAAACAGCACCTTCACAAAAGGGGCTGCAGCTTCGAGGTGCGGGTGAGCCAGACAGTGGGATGGGGCTAGCCACCGGTGGAGGTGCTGGTGGCACTTGGCTGCTGTTTTAGATGACATGCCATGCACCCATGGAGGTGCTGGCAGTGGAGGTGTCAGAGACCAGCTCTTCTGGAGCAGTTCTGCATTCAGGAGTGAAACAGGGTCCTTGCCTTGATCCATGAAACATTGCTATTGCAGGTGCTGTGGCTGGCTCAATGTGCTACTGAGGCATGTGGGAGAGAGCCACAGGGCTGATTTAATGCAGCCAGCTTCAGCAGTGCAAAGCTGGAATTACGTGCCTAGCTTCAATATTTAACAGGGTCTTATTTAGCCCATAGGCTCTTTGTGTAGTCCTTGCAGAGAGATGAATACCTTCAAAAAGTGAGTTAAAACACCGATATGTGCTAAGTGAGGAGCTGTCCAGACCTACAGGTTGCAAAACTACAAACCAGGGGGTCAGAGGGTGGACGCCTTAACAGTAAACTACCTAGAGTGATCCTTGTCCATCCCAGACTGCCTTCCCTGTTACTTTTGCTGTGGGTATAATGTGGAGTCATATTTTAGTACCACTTAGCACCTGAAGGATGATCTTGTCTGTCTGGAGTGGAACTTGCGATTGAAAATAATTGCATGTAACAGGTTCTGCATACGGTGGATGTGGCAGGGAAGGAGCAGTAATTACATTAGTGGCTTGGCACAGATATAGGTTTCATCTTTGAAGTGATAAAGAAATGATTTGTGGCATGCAGTGATCAGCTTACTCCAAGAGGTAAAATATTAACCACTATTAATATCTCCAAGAATAGCTCAGATGCAGGCAGGTCTCAAACAATAAATACAGAAGGATTAATAAACCAAGAGGCATTAACCAGATTTTGCCGTGGGCAAAAAGACTGCACTCAGAGAGACCAAGACCTATCAGCAAAAGTCAACGCACAAAAAAGGAAGCTGCTGTGGCTTCAATGGGATCCTCTACCCAAAGATCTGACATGCCTTAAATAACCCATGTAGACATCACACCATACATTCCTTGTTTGTAACTGTCCTGACAGTTTATAGCTAGCAAGTCCTGTTTTACAGACTCAGCTCTTCCTCTCACTTGTTGAGGTCACAGCATGCCACTGATTACTATATGGATCTTTCTTGTTTTGTCATCAGCCCATTTGACCATTCCATCCTCAAAAGCCTGTTAAATAAAGCCAAACTTTCACCAGTGTCCTTCCTTCTCTCTTGCACAGGGTAAACCTAAGCACATGGTTCAGGTAAATCTGATGGAGAAAAGCACCAGTCTGATCAATGAAGAGAGGTAGTGATGGCAGTAAATAAGGCACTTAGCTTTGGATTCAGTCTCAGAGTCTTGCTGCTGGAAAATGCATTTTCAAGTGGGAGCTAAACTCCTGGTGTCTTTCCTTGATTACAGGCTTATTAAGAGGTTTCTACATGGGCACTGGAAATTGTATTCCTTTTTTCCATATCCTCAGCTCCAGTCACAGCTATGCCCTATAGATGCAGTGAAAGGGACTGCCCGGGCACCATAAAGGGCCTCCTTAGCCAGCAGGTAGCGGGGGTCTGCACTGCTGTAGCAGAGGGGCCTGGGAAGCCTTTCCAGGAGCCCAGTGTCATTGCAAAAACCCAATCTCTATTTCCACCTAGAAAGATAAAAGGAATGGGTCAGGCCTGATGTACGTACTGCAGAGAGAAAATAAATCCAGAACCAAAAGCTGCCTTTTTTACAGTCACTTTTTAGTGAGAAAGGTCTTCTTCAAATTATCTCCCTCCCTTCTTTCCCCTCATCTTCTACTTTTTCCCCTTTCGTTTTCAGACCTCACTAAAAAGAAACCTTGCCTTTTTTTTTTTTTTTTTTTTTGCTAGGCATTTCTAATGAATACTGCTCATCTGACAGATATTCAGGCCATCTGGAGAAGCTGACAGACAATAATTTGGAAGTCATCCCTTTCAAGACCATTTTAATGACGATTTTTCCTTTCACGTTTTTTCTCTATTAGCCTGTCTGAATCTTCAAGGATGATAGAAAGTTTTCACTTTCCCATCTGTCACTTGAAGGTACAGTAATCTCTACAAGCAAAACAAAACTGATTTTTAGATGCAGCATGGATTTTGACTCTCCAGTTCCTGTGACTTAAAACACTCGCATTGCTGTAATGGTTTTAAAGCATTTACCTGCTATAAAAGTGAGCCTGTGAAAGTAAAAGTGAGCTGGCACATGAAGTTGTCTGCTGCTTTCAGATGTACCTTAGCCATCAGACAATGGGGTCAAAGAAGAATTGGTTAAAAACCATGATGTGAAATGCTTCATCAGACACAGCTTCTGAAGCCCCTGGTCAAGAAGCTCTCCAGAAGCTGCAATCAAGTAGCAATGGCAGAGTGACAGAAGTGGGACAGAGCAGGTTCAGACAAACCCCAGAGCCTGGGCAAAACCAGGCTTAAGCGTGAGACCAAATTGTGGGCAACAGTTCTCTCTTGTAGTCACTGAGCATGAGGCATTTGACTGTTACTTACTGAACCTGAACTGAAAGTGCATAGTTTGAGAGAGGGTACCATTGCCTACAATGAATGAATGCAGTAAGGGACTCCCTTGTCCCAGTGTCCAAGCAGAGGTCCCCAGGGACACACAGGTAGAAATTACACTTACGCTGTGCCAAATTTCCTCCCACTCCTCCTCACAAGGGTCACAGCATGGGAGACAGCAAGTCAGTTCAGAGCTTCACTCAAGGTCAGGGTGTTTCTGCCACAGATTTTGCTGTAGCGGGACATTAGAGGGACTCTAGGCACAAAGCAAAATGAAACATAACAACAACAAACAGAGAGAAGAAAAGGCTACAACCTTCAGCTTTGCAGATCCTGCCTCCGATAACACCGTTTCATCTTGAGCAGGATAGAAATAGTACTCACAGGTTCTCAGCCAAAGGCAAAACCCCACCACCCTTTCCCTTCTGGTTCTGATCTCCAGGTTTTAATTTAATGCATTTGGCTTTGCTTAGCTCCCTTCCTTCTGACTGTCAAGCCCCACCCCTCGAATGAGACTTTTTCTGTTATTTCGGGTTGCTCCACACCATGAGCACTCACTCCCTGGCAGCTGCTGGCTCTGAACCTCAGCAAACAGCCACAGTCAAGAGCTGCCACCTGCCTGCTGCCGCTTCCCAGAGCTCTCGGAAAGCAGGGCCAGAGGCAAAGGAAGCCTAAAAAAGGCACGATGAACGCCTGCCAACATCCAGCACAGCAAAGTGCTGTGTTATGGGAGAGTCACAGCCCTCGTTTTCTCCCTGACTGTGGGCATGGGGCAGTGGAGGGTGCAGATAGGACTTTTCTGACAGATGAAGCATCACTTCACTTTGATTTTCATTTGATCAAAGGTGGTGTGCTCATTACTACAGACATGCTCCACGCTCAGAGGGGGAAATCTCCCCACCCAGAGATGCTACATTGCTACCCAAAAGCTAATGGCTTTGTCTGCTCTATTTGGCCCCGGGCGTTTTTAAAGCGATGCTGAAGGCTTCATAAAATGGAGCTGGGGGCTGGGAGAAACCCCAAAGAAACAGTGAAGTAAGAAGAGTGGAAAAATTAAACACAGAGCTGCTACTAAATGGTAGTGAATTAACAAGAGCTATTTGGTAAAAGGACAAGTGACAGGGCTGTGGCAGCTGCTGCCATGGAAAGGAAAGATCCAGCACCAATTTCAAAGCCCTGCAGAATAGGTGCTGGTGCAGGGGGTTCCAGAATGCTGCAGCTCCCAACAGTTCTAACCCCCCAAAAAATCAGCCCTGGAAGTACTTCTACTAACTAGATTTTATAAAGCAGCAGTAAATAGGCTCCACTCTGCACAGGTTGGTACTAGATACTAAGAAATCCAAAAGTTTAATCCTAATTTACGTTTGTAGTGGTAGAGTGTGTAGCTGCATATTTAATTGAAAACTCCATTATTACCATTTTTATACATCACCATTCACATGCAGGGAGCTTTAGAGAGATCCAAGGAAACAGGTACCTGCCTGTGCAATTTTTATCTTATTGGTTATGGTTAATTGAGGCTAAGGCTGGTCACAGAGTCAAGGTGGAAGGTACCTGCAGGACATACCAATTGATTAAAGACTGAATATTCACTGAAGCAGAGACTCCGGGCTGATTCCCTTACCACCAGATCACACAGTCCCTCTTACATTTTCATTCTCTCAGCCAATGATACACGTATTTGGTACCAAGTAGAACATCCTTCAGACAGAAGCTCCACAGTTCCCATAGGATGAGAGATCAAGGTTCAAATCAGGAAAAAAAAAAAGGGGGTGGGTGTGGGGGGATAGACAGCTTTCACCACAGCTATTTCTCCCAACCATGAGTGTTGGGTGCAGATGATTCAATATGAGAGATTCCAGCATCACGAGGTTTTCTCCTTTGGGCTTCCTGCAATATGTACTGGTGATGTGCCCCTGGATGAGGTAAGTGGCGGAGGATCAAGGCTGTGAATCCTCCAGTATTTAGACAGAAGGCACAACACTAAGTAGTCTGGATAAGCCCAACTTGCTTGCTTTTGTTTGTCTAAGGGGATACTTGGGAGGCACAAAAGTAATTATTGTAGATGTGATTCAGCGTTGGTCCTGCTTTAAGCAGAAGGTTGAACTATATGACCTCTTGACACCCCTTCCAACATGAAACACTCTAGGAATCTGTTTTTCCATCGTTCAGGCACCTCAGCTTAAGGCAGCTGGGGCTCAAGTCATGTGTGTGTACATAGGACTACTTGCATTTCAGCCATGTAGCCCGCCTGGAGACCAGCTCCTGCTCCAGAACAGCATGGGTCTTCCTTTCTAGGTGCCTCGGATGGCACAGAGCATATGAAAATTATGGAGACACCTCTGCAGTGGCAAATGAATTGAGATCCTCGTCAATCATTGGAGTCAAGAAGGTATTTTTCTCATCCTAAAGAATACACAAACATTGGTCTATGACTGGGACACATCTCAGTTCACCTAACTTGTAAGACAGCAAAGACATTTGTGTGGGACTGACAGACATGACATAGGGCCAAACAGGGAAAGCCAGATGCTCCTGGATCAGCAGCTGGAGGTGGGATAGCCAAGGGCATCTCGAATGGCACTAGACACTTGTAGGTCAATGACTGAATTGTGCTCCACTGTCAGTACCGGCTTAGAGTGGGATTTAGCCACCCAAATATTAGTCATATTAGGCATATTAGTCACCTTCTGTCAGTTTAAGTGCTGTTCAGTACCTTGCTTGGCCTCCATCTCCCTCTGCAGAGCAGTGCAAGATTCCTCTAAGCCCCCTGTCACACCTACCAGCCCACGCAGAGGTCTTGCAGACCCCAGAGTATCTCTTACAGTGCAAAGCTTCTAGATTTAGCCTAACGAATTTCACCCTAGATATCTCTTGATCTTAATAGGAACTTAGAAACCTAGCTCAAGGGAAAATACCTGTATTGTAAACACCTTTAAAAAAGTGTATGAACCCATAATTGAATCCGACCCAAAGTTAACAACACTTTATTTTATCCTTTATTTTCTATACTTCTGCCCTCATTCTGTCCTTAAGATGCAAATGTCTCGATTCCTGTCATGAATTTTGCCTTCCTTTATGGAAATAACCTCAATGTTAGGGAAGCAGAGAAGATTAAAGGAAAAATTGTCTTGCTTCTGAGTTCTGAGTGTAAACCTGTATGTTCCGCCTTGAAAGGAAGTTATTTCTATGGAAACACGTTGCTGCTTCAGAATGGTCTTGGTCTGCCTCAATTGCTGCCACAGAGCCAGACCACTCAGGTCCAGCTCTGGTGAGTCTCTGTGTCATTCCTATCAGTGTGTCACACAACGAAATGATTGACACCACTTGTTCTGAAAAGGATGTGATATGGTCCAGTTAAAGGCAGAGTGAATCTGCAGAGTGGAACTGAAATGCTTGAAGAACTCCAGAAAACACCCTGGAGTTTGACTGTCAGCTCATTTTTGTTTGGCAAGCCATGATCACTGCTTGTATGTTATAAGCTTTATAGGGGGAAAAAAACCAAAACCTACCAACAACCTGAGTGTTACCACATGCCATCAGACTTCTTTATGTGACAACCCATCTGTGTGCTCACCCCATCGTTTTGTGGCTCAGAATCAAACGCTTGACAGTTCAAAGAGTCTAGAGCAGCATATGGCATATGACATAGTGTATTTAAATAGAAATCACTCTATTAGAAACACAAGGGTGCCTACTGTAATTAATAAGAGGTAGTTTAATAACTAGCTTCCCAAAATACGTAATACTCCATGTAGTCATAGTAGATAAGGCATACTCCTTTGCATTAATATGCATTTCAATAGCAACTGGAGACCGGACTACACTAGCCAGAGCCTTTGTAGAAGCCGCATGCTTGAAGGATTTCCCATTATGTGAACTGATCTCATGAAGGACCGTGAGGAGGGAATGAAGGAAATATACCCTGTGTCGGTGAAGATGCCTAAGCAGAAAAATGGGTAAATGGTCAGGCACTGCCAGATCTTTTCAGTACCAACTGGGCAGACTAAGGTCATTATAAGCATTAAGGAAAAGTGTGCAGACACCCAACTCCTGAGCACGACTCCACTGATTTTGCCTTTAGGGTGTCCCAGCCTTTGCAAACATTCATACACAGATTAAACACCAAAGAATTGCTTTTCCATGTCTATTGGTTCCCTGATCTGTGAAAAAGAATAGTTTGTAGATGCTGGATAAAGCAACAAATATGTCCAACCAATTCCTTCACCTTGGTAGCATATCCCCAAAGTAACAAGGGGAAGCGGAACTGATGCAAAGCATACATCCACTGGGGCAATACTGCATACCATGCTTTTGCCCTTTTTTTTTTTTTTTTTTTTTTTTTTTTTTTAATGTTTAGCTTATTTCAGTTGAGCTGTCCAAGGATTAATGGAAAACCAACCACTGCACATCTCAGTAAACTACAGCCATACTCAAGACTTCAAAGTAGCATTTTCAGCACACGGTCTGCAGACCCTCTGGCAAAACAGGGAGCACACTGAAGCGAGTTCATACATGCTGTTAGGCAATCCATACCTGGAAAAAAGATTGAACAGGTCCACATTTCTACTGAAGAGTTTGTAAGACCCCTCAAAGCAAATGAGTTTGGAGACCACTTTTCTAGATAGGAAATATAGTAAGATAAACTGCTACAATGCTGTAAAAGACAGTGACAGACAGTAAACACAGCTGAGAATTACTTTCCCCTTTATATTATCTTCACTGGTGCCTCACAGGTTTAACCCTTCCTCTTGCTCTGCAGAAATGCACACACCAGCTTAGCTGATACACAGGCCTGCAGCCATCAAACAAATTTCTCCCCGTACAGTGTAGGGTGCTCAGATGGATAAGTCATAGACAGCAAAGTGTTGTGAAATACATGGAAACTGGTGAGGGAGAGGTCAGTTTAATTTATTGTTTGCTGCTGTAGCTGCAGCACTTTTTAGCAGCTTTTAAAATACCCTTTGCATCCACAAGGCTTCTTGCAGAGCATACAGCTAAGCACATGAATCAATCTATGTATGAACAAGGGTATACACAGTGCAGTTTTCCTTTGTGCTGAACTGCGGTGCAAAATCAAAAGAAATGAAGTCAAATCCAAGCAATAATGGACTCCATGTGAAATCAATTGTGCATACAGCTTCCTCAATTAAACTAAAACCAAATATTGCCCCATTCCCAGCTACTTTGTTTTCAATAAGAGAGATTATAAGGTTCAGCACAGCTCCAGTGAGAACTTCATGAGATTCAAAATACTGTTTCCATACTGTCAGACTGTGTTTTATTTTACATGATGTTTACATGCTCTAAAGTTTGCTTCATGTAAGATACCCAAAATAAGGATATTTTTAATATTTTAAAAACAAATGAAAAATATGGAATTTTCTGTGCTTTCTATCCGAAGGCATTCAAACTCAATAACTGATCCAATATGCAGAAGAAAAAAACACTATCAAGTCAATTTCCCTCAAATAGGTCCCATTTTTCAGGTTGCCACAAAATGTGTTAAATCATAATTTTGGATAGGAGCTGCAGTTTGATACAAATATATTGCACATCTGCAGCTCAGAAAAAATTGGCACTGCTGCTTTATCCTCTCCAGAGAGAATCCATATGGACAACCTTACCAACATCTCAAACGCGCTTCTCTTTCTGGTAACAAAGATCAGAGCGTGAGAGAGAACTGAGTAGAAGGGTATGCTTCTCCCACAATGAACTCATGAGTCCACCTTTAAACTCATTTTGAAATCCTCTTCTCATCACCCACCTATCCCAAGGCAATAGAGTAATGCCTCAGCACTGTCCAGCTCTTTATGTTGAGAGTCTTTTGCTTCCCATCTTCCTCTTGTATCATTTAGTAAATTCTTTTATGCAGACAGCATACTTAAAACAAGAAAATCTTAGAAACTTGGGTTGGAAAGAACATCAAGAAGTCACCTAATCCATCCTTCAGCTGTGCATCCTTCATCCTTCATCCTTAAAGTCAGGATGAACTCTCTTGGAACTTGCACATTCCAAAAGAAATATTTGTTTACTCTGTTCTTAAAAAGCCTCTTACAATGGAGATCCCAGCACCTTCTAAGACAGTCTATTCATGTGGCTCTGTGTCTGCAAGAGAAGCTTTTCATGTTGTTTAACCTACATCTTCCTTGTGGTAATTCAAGTTCAATCCTTAAACCATGGACTTTGCTAAGCCCCTACCAGGGCTCTGAGAGAGAAGTTTATTTTCTTCTCCCTTTGCAGCACCCTCCTCCCCAGCAGATTAAGCAGTCAGTCCCAATTTATCCAGTTTTTCCTGCTAAAACTGGCCATTCCATACGGCCTTCTCTACCCAGAGGATTTCCCTTCAAACCTCAAAAAGCAATGCCAGAATACTATCAGTGCCTCTGAATAAAGAATCAAACTTGTTGCTTTCAACCGAGGAAAACCAAAAGGAGACTTAAATCAAGACCTTGAAGGTGTGGCAATGCTAACAAAAAAAAAAAAAAAAAAAAAAAAAAAGAAGTTAAAATGAATTGTATGATTCTTGGAGCTCATTGCTGTTCTCTCCTCCAAAAAACTTTTCAGAAGTGATGCTTTATGAGCAGCAGAAGACTCTTCAAGTACATCTTTGCTATAAAGACTGTCCTTGATAAAAGCGTATCAGCGCCTTTGATGCCACCCCCAGCACTTAATACTTCTGCTCCAGTTTACAAGCTCATTGCCTTGATGGATTAATACTCAGTGACTAGATCAGGGGTCCTCAAACTACGGCCCGCGGGCTGGATACGGCCCCCCAGGGTCCTCAGTCCGGCCCCCGGTAATTACAGACCCCCCTGCCCCCCCCCCCCCCCCCCCCCCCCCCGCCGGGGGTTGGGGGGGGAAACCAAGCAGCCGCAGATGACTGCCTGCCACTGCATCCGCGCGCCGGCCCCCTGGTTAAAAAGTGTGAAGACCCCTGGAATGCATTCTCATTCAGACCTAGGAGTAGTAAGAGCTTAGGTGCAATAGTAGCATGGGCTGGGTCTCCTACAAGGACTGCGAGAGGATGTAAGAAAAAAATGGAAATAAACAGGGGTAAATGAACAAGCCATGAGATGAATGTTAGATGGCTGCAGAAACAACTAACAACGGCATTTACACAATTTATAAACTCTTCAGAGAGGAAAAGTCCCTTACTTTCAGCTAACTAACCATACACTAACCATAATTTGCATTCTTCACTAAGAACCAGCTGACTCCTGTGACGCATCCAGCTCCTCAGTGGTCACTTTTCCCACAGATGCTTGCTTGAACCCCCTCAACTTACACTTCAGATATGAAATGAGTGACCTGTGTTTGTTGTGATGCAAATAAAACCACCTGCAAGTGTTCCTGGGCCAAAGCTGTTTGACGGTGTTACGCGTTCAGCGAACAGCTGAAGGCTGGAGCTGGGGTGAGGTCCCTGGTGTGCCAGCTGGCTCCAGCTACTTACAGAGGCCGCAGTCCCTCCGCTGCTCTTTGTTGGCTCCCCATTTCTACAGTTTTCACACAACTCTGTTCATACAAAATGCTGTTTTACTGATATATTCCAAAACACGAGGTCACTTTATGGCTTGGACAGGGGCTGGTGGGACTATGGCACAGTAAGGGCTATGGGATAGATTTCTAGACTTGCAAAAGTGCTACATTTAACATAGAAAAGCACATGCGACCTTGCAGGCCCAGTCTTGTAACCTTACCCATTCAAGTAGATCTAATGGGGGACAACTGGCCTGTGAGAAATCAATCAGTTTTGCCACTGACTTCAACGAAGCCAGCGCTTTAGCCACAGTCTTTAGCTCGGTATTTTCTACAGGTAATTTCCACTGCTGGAAATTGTTCAAAACCAAGTATACTGTACCATGAAAGAAACTCTGTCCTTCCTTAGCTTTCTATTTAAAACTAGAATAATACCCAGTAACTACTTTAAAGGAAGGGATATTCCCTCCCTCCTGGATCTGACAAGACTTTTCCTTGTCTGACCTACGTACTCCAGGGGCACCTCCACTGCAGCGCAAATCACACCCAGAAACCTCAGAAGAGCCCTATAACTAAGTCAGAAACCTGGAGATGCTTTGCGTCCTGGCTTTTCTGAAATGTAAATGTTCATTTTAAAATTATACTATCACAGCTCCAGGACCAGCTGTTCATCCTTTTTTCCTTTGTAATTTACTGCCACTGAATCCTTGTTCTGAATTATCAGAACAATAATTAGATTCGGGAAAGGGTGGGGGCAGGCATTCATATCCCCCTGAGAAGAAGAGATAAAAGCCTCATTTCTGAAAGCTGATGTGCCAATGGTGGATAGTGGGGAATTGGGATTCTTTCTTAACTGCATGGGAGAGTTCAGTAAAGTTTATTAATAAAACAATTTAGATAAACTCCATTTATGCATTATTTGTACAAGTATCTTGGCAACTGCTTATTTAGCATCTTGAACATATCAGGAATTTTAAGCAGGAGGACTGAAATCTTGCCTCAAACTGTAAAAGCTTTGACAGAAGTGGGTCTGGGAAGTAATGAGGGTTTTTTCTTTTTTTGCTTGTCCTTATTTTTCTTCCTCCAACTAAAAACAATTTTCTAATATCCTTGCCATAACTACTATAATGAAGCATAATTTATTTGATCCTTACACAGCCCCCTTAGGATTACTTCTTGCAGATAGCCAATTATAAACTCTTACATACTTTATAGCCCTCATTATGTGTGACAGAGGCACACTAATAAATAATGCAAAACCCCTTTTATACCCAGTCTACCTTGTGAGAATACAGGGGTCTGGTATGGAGGGGGAAAGCACATTGGAATGCATTCTTATTTCCAAATGGACTGAAAAACTTTCTAGCTTCAGCGTGCTTCCTCGGGACACTTCCTTTTTTCCCCAGACTGGACTCCCATGGCTTGATTCATTACTAGATAAAAATCAAGTTCAAATAGAAGTGGACCATGACACACAAACTGTCACCACCCTGTCACTTCCTCATGACATCCTGTCAGCGGCAGACAAGAAAGGAGGTCTGGAAGCAGAACGGCCAGGTTGAATACAAATGAATTGATATTCAGTTGTAGGCTTTTCACGGTAATGAAGCAGAAAGGGCCAAGGCCCAAAGAGCACATTTCACCCTGCCCGTCCTGCCTTCCTGGTGCAACTTGCAGACACAGTTTCTGCTAAGGTCAAGGCTCTGGAGGAAAGCAAAGCAGCTCTGACTGTCCCTCAGCTGGTAGGATTCAAAGAGCAGAGCGAGCAACTCAGGAAAGACATGGGGTTGAATATACACATATAAGGTCCTGGTGGTCTGCTTTATTTTTGTCTTTAATTGACATGCTGCTGCTTTTTGAAGCAAAAAACCTGCAAGTATCACGACAGAGGAATGTTACCAAGATCACTACAGAGACCTGGGGAGTCATGAAGGCTGCAGCCGACTCCTGTCTCCACCAGGAAAATCTGTGCAACCATGAAGTTACTTATACTGTCCCTTGAAGCCTTCTTTTCCCCACATGAAGAAGGGGGGATAATAGTTCCAAAAAGCACAGCCATTTCTTGCCTCTGTGTGGTGCTTGGAGACCTTGAGGGCAGAAGGTAAGAGGGGGGAAGGTGTTCACACAAGGTTTGAACTATTGCAACCTGGAACAAAAGTAAAACAAACTGGGTGAATCGTGCAGTTTTATCAGCAGACTTAAGCCGGACTCATTCAGCTCTTTTCTCCTAGCCTTTATTTAAACAGGGAAGGGAAACAATTTAAAAAATCCAACCAACAAGCAAATAAACAAGCCCAACTCTTCCAAGGGCAGAGCCCACCACAGCCCTTGCTCCAGGAGGAGCTGGCACAGCTACTTACACAGCCTGTGATATGATCTGCAGAAGCCTGAATGTACAACTCTTGGCACCAAAACTAAGCATTATTCACTAAAAGACACATCTCTCCAACTCGTTCCTAGTTGGCTACAGCTAATTACACAGTCTGAGATTCTAGCAGGCCTCCGGGTCTACAGCATCTTCCAATATCCCCATGTGGCTTAACACAGATATGGAACAACTGCATAGAAGAAGGTAGAAGAAAGAGTGTCTGTATAACACAAATACCTTAGATATGGTTAAGTCAAAGTCCTGCCACTGAGTCCTGCTAGATTATGCAATTAAATCATCATCCCTTCATAGCTGGCTGAGGGGTTGGCAATGAATAAAAGGAACAGAGACATTGGCCTTTGTGTGCAGCTACAAAGAAATTATCTGCCATTTTAGCTACAGGGTTTGACTAATGTACACTGAAGCACTCACGTTCAATTAGCCATTTAACCCAGCAGATCAAGCTGTGATCTGAAGAGGCTGAGATACAGGTAAGTGTTCCTCTTGCAGAAGCCATGGGGACTAGCCAGAGGATACAATAAACAGGTATAACCCAGCAGGCTGAACAGTCCTACATTTCCAGGAATGAACAAAATCCATAGTGTCTTTTCCATTTTGTACATTACTCCACTTACGATAATCTCAGCAGCTACCCATCTCAATTGGGAACAACGTGTCCCTGCGAAACAATGCAGAAGTGTCAGTCAAAGATATGATATTCTACCTCATGGTTTATGAATACATCTTTTATTTGCTTTTAAATAAGTGAAATAAGCGTAAATTAAATGAGATGGTTTGGGCAGTTTGCAGGAAGCAACAACAACAAAACTTGGTAGTGTAAACATCTGATATTTTTGTTAAAATGCCCCTGTAAATCAGTTTTTACATAAAAACTAATCACGACAAGATTTTGGTGGCTACAGTATGGGAAATCTGCCCCTGGAAACCACGATATCAGTAACTTCAATAAGGTCAGCAACAGGAAGCAGAATAAGGCTATCTTCTCGTCTGGCTGTCACCAAGTGGTGGTTTGAACAGCTTCCTTTTCCCTGCCTGCACCCTTCTACTCAAGCTCTCCCACCATCACTTCTTCCTCAACTGCCCCAGCAGGATATTGCCACAAGCATTCATGTGGCTTCCTGGGAACTGATACAGTAGAAATTAAGTATTTTTTTCTTCCTGAGGACAAGGGGCAACACAGAGTCATGAATGAGAGGTTGGCAAGTGATAGTTACACCAGCTTAAGCTATAAAAAAAAAGAAATAAAAAAATTGTGGCACTGTACCCTGCAGCAAATCACTGTGTTCCAGGTCTTTGAGTCTAACAGATCGAGCAGAGCTGCACAAATTGGAGATGGAAAAGGACAATTTGCATCTAGCCCCCCTCCATGAGGGGCATTTCACTCCCTGAGGTAGTCTGTTGTGCTTTGCTCCCTGAAGCACATTGCTTTAAACTGTACTGAACACTATGGTGTGTCCAGTCCAATTTCAAAGGTCTCCAAGCAACATAGGTTTAGGGCTTTCCTGGGGCAGCTGTTCCACAGCCAAATGGATCGCTCTGGTCTGACTTCAGGGAAGCAGTTAAATGGAGGCTTATATCTGTGTCTCACCAGGAAAAAACATCTGTACTTAAGAGCTCTCCTAGAACAAAATTTTGCATATACATACACGAAGACATCACCTTCCAATGCCACATGACAGTCTTCCACCCCATCACATTAACCTTTCATTCCATTGAGGTGACAAAGTCTCAGCTTGCCTCCATGCAAACACCAACACCAACTGTGAGGACTAGCAGCACCAAACACCACCGATGGCATCCCCAGGCACGGCAGCCTCCTCTGGAGCACAACTTGTCACTGCCTTTGGGAAACGTTCTGTGCCACTTGCCATGGCCACGTAGAGAGCTGAGCAATGGGACCTCTCTTTCCCTCGGATTGACTTCCAGGTGCTCCAGCTCACCACAGGCAGCGTGTGATCAGCTGCACTAGCAGGCAAAGGCGGCAATACGAAGGGCATCCCACAGGACCGATCCCCCTCAAGGCAGCCTGCTCTTAGGCTGGTTAATGGGCCACAAAATACATCACAGCTGAGCAGACCTAATGCTGTGCCATCTCTGAAAGGGGCAGTCAGATGCTCTACACATTCCCAACTACGTCTTCTTACCCCCCCCTTGCCCCTTCCCTTGTGCAATTTCAGGCTGATGTGAGCCAGTTCATGGAGCTACACTGCCAAAAAAAATATTTTTTTATAGGGTTATTATTCTGCTGGCGTTAATTCTCTGAAATGCATACTGATGCGTAACATAAGTGCCATGCCAAGGGCAGAGGGCCACCTCCTCCCAAGGAGCCAGTAAATCATCTTGGGCAATTTATCACGCTGTAGTCCAGGTCAGTTTGCTTTGAGCTCTCCATGCAACAACCCAAACAGGTCAGGAGTGTAGTCTAGATACATCAAGGGAACAAGGGGCATCCAAACAGTGGTCTGGCACCTGACCAAGTCCCAGAGAGGTGGGCACAGTTGAGGGGACCTGCAGTGCTGCCCATGGCTGAGAACAGGTGTGGAGCACTGCAGTAAGTGGGGCTGAGGAAAAAGCCTTGGAGACAGCTGCACAGAAATGAGACAAAGAGGGAACTCAGCACTGCAAATGTGACATTGAGGGATATTCAGAGACATAGGAAATAGGAGCAGGATGAAAACTGAAAGCTGAAGGAGCACAAACTTTCAAGGAGATGGGAATAGCTTCTATATTAAAGGCAGTTAAAAGGCCAAGAAGGAAAAGATTGCGATAGGAGCCATAAACTTAGATTACTTGCATCAATAAGGGAGAATAAACTGTTGTGTAATACGAAGGGGCCCTGCAGTCAAAAGGCAATTGGTGTTGGAAAGAGGTTTCTTAAGAGATAATCCCTTCTCAGTTCCCTGATATACAGCCTTGCTACTGTACTTCTCGCATTCGTTCGTTACAATGATCTGCCTAAATACCTAATAAGCATCGTTCCGTCTGTCATTGGAAAAGGAGTTCATGACTGCAATAAAAAGCTTGGATGCAATTCAGCAATCCAAAATGCCACAGCTCTAATTTATTCATTCATTTAGTTTTCAGTGGTGCAATGACACTGGCCACAACAGTATTACATGAGGCTGGTTTAAGTATCCCAGAGAGCTCAGGGAGCGGAAAATTCAATTCCCATTGCCATGGTGAGCGATGTATACCACTGAAGAAAGCTTAGCTCCCGGGGTGAGAAGGGTGGTCTCCCTGCAATATTCCTTTTGAGCACAGGCACTGTACTCACAAAGAGTATTATCAAAACTCCGAACTCATTACACCATCCGGGGGTGAAGATCCCTCCACACCTCATCTGGGTGGAAGCTCCTCCCAGCAAGTGGCAGTACTGAAAATATGCTGCTGGCAATCATCAAGCAGATTTACTGTATCACGCATTTAAAAAGTCCTCTGCAAAGCTGTGAAAGCGCAACATTTTCTAATTCCTTATGAGTTGTCACAAGACAAGCCTTCTGAGGACTCCCTGTCACTACCGGGCCACTCACCTGCCACTAATTCAGCTGGTTTGGGATATTTCCCAAAGGAAGAATGGTGCAGGAACATAAACAACTTACTTTATTGACTCTTCACAACATAAAAAGGAGTTGGGTGGACAGTTTGTGACATAAAGCCCCTGCGGTGGGTATAGCTCCTCTCTCCTCTGTGCAACAATGGTAAAAGGTGTTTTTCACACCCACCTTCCAGTGCTCGCCATGACGTGGTGCCTCAAAGCAGGGGTGCATGGAGCACCACACAACGCCGGTACTCACTGCATGCGCAGAGCCTGTGGTGCGATGAATTATGAGGCACCTGCCTTGCACCCAGCTTTATATAGCTCGACAGGCCTATGACCACAAGTCAAGACCATGTTATTCATGTAATTGTAAAAATAACAGAGGCTTGCAAATGTTTACATGTTCAGTTATATATATGAGCCTTCCCCAGTGAGTACCTCTGTCTCTTTTTGCTTTTCTCTGTCAGTCAAAATGCCTCTTGAATGCAGAAGGTGAATGCTTCAAATGAATGATGAAGATGAATGTCAGTAAAATTCTCTCCTGCCAGCAGGGTCCATGAAAAGTGAGGACAGAGAAATTTGGATTTGTGTTCTCTTCTGAAGGGTTCTCTGAGCTGGAATTGCCTTGGTTTGCAGCTTGCCATTTTTAAGAAGTGGTTTTGCTTTGATGAATACTACGCAATGATTTTTTTTTTCCTCCAGCATTTGAAATCAGGGACAACCCTTGGTCTGTTATCACTACCTAAAGCAGATCCCCCAGCCAGACCTCTTTCCTCAGACAGATTTTACAGGCAGAGCCATAATACTGATGCTTTTTGATGCGAGTGGAAAGAGAGAAAGGTGGCATGATATTTTTCTAAAATACCAGTTTGACTCAGAAGGTAGAAGTGAGCTGCCTGCAGGAACAATCTGCCTCATACCAACAGGAGAGACAACGAGAAAAGATCAAGGTAAGTCAAAGTGGTTTGCATTTGTGGCAGGTGAAGTGTGGCTGAAGGTGGCCATGGGGCTGCAGCAGCTCAGTTGATATGGGGCAGCTAAAGCCCTATGTATTTAATGGTCAATGTGATTCTTGCGTTTCATGGGTACTTCCAGCGAGTCCATTCTGCAGCCTCTAGGGTCACTACAAAGGGGCTGACTACATGCAGATACTGTGGAAGACAAGAGCAATTTCTATGTACCCCTTGTACCTACTCAGTTTTCACTCATCCTCCCCAGCTATTAAAGGGGAGATGGGAAACTGGATGATCTATATAACATCATTTTTCAGATGAAATTTCAGTCCTTGCATGGGGTGGAGGGGTGTTATCGGGCACTGGTGGCTGCTGCTCATGCAATGTTTGAGACATCTGCTTAGCAGAGAGTCATGAAAAACTCCCATTTTGCCCGCAGTAGAAGTAAAAGAAAAACATCACAAGTTTTCTTGCCTTAAGCTGTCATTTTTATTTTAATAAGACTAGTTTTTCCTGATTTTCAGTGAAAGAAGATCTTAGCTGACACATTTCAAGTTAGCCAATGCAACTGATTTAATACAGATGGAAGAAGCTATAGATGAAGAGTAGAAAAAATAAGACATTAATATACAGTAAATCCTATTTCAGCTCCTAGGAAGAATATTGCTTTTTCCAGGGAGGAAATGAAATGCTTATGTCTGAAAAAAAAAATATCCAAAGACTTTATTTGTGGGTCTCCTTCCTCACCTCACCAGTGAAAAAAGAGTTAAAGCTGCTGCTTGGCATCAACTTTATAGTCAAGGAGATTATCATGATCCTCTTATGGATGTGGAGCACAGCAGCACCTTTCGTAAAAGGCAGCAGTCTGCAGGCAGTGCCAGGGATGGGACAGGCTTGGTGGGCAGCCCTGCTCTCTGCCTTGTAAAACTGTGGGTAACCGTTTGGCAGACAGAGCTCATTTAGGTCAAATCACTGCATCAAAGCCAGGCAAGAAAAAACAGTGCAGATGACAGGCAATAGTCGTGTGACCAATTTTAGGGGACGCTGCAGTGTATGCGGGGGTTGGGTTAGATTTTTGCCTAAACTCTTGAGAGAAATTATTTATTGGCGTTATTTTGCCAAATATTTTAATGCAATATTTATTACTGCATTAAACAATAAGCCTAAGTTCTTTTTAATGGAAGACGTTTGCTTGGTCTCAGGCAGAACACCCAAAACAGCCAGGTCCCGCTTGTCCTCCCCAAGAAGTTCATTAGTGAATTAATTGCTCCCGACAGCTCACTCTCTCTTTCTTCCCTGCCCTCCCCCTTTCCCATCTTGGACTTCCAGCAGGGAACTGAGCCTTTGTTATCACTCAGGCCATTGATGACGCCCCTCCAGCAGCCTCATGTGCCCCCATGGACCACGCTCCAGTCCAGCAGTGGATGAAAACAGCCCCCCTCCAACCCACCAGCAGGATCAGGACCCAGCGCTGGCCTGTGTTTGTGTCTGGATATGTTTCAGGGCTCTTCAGCACAGAAACAGGCTGGGCATTTGCAGCCATTGAGATGGCATCATCAAAGGATGTAAAGAATTGCTAGGAGGAAGAATGGGTTTAATGGATGTTCCTTCATTTATAGTCTTTCTCTCCATTGCATGCAGCCCAGTCTAGGTGATAACACTGGCAACAAAAATGTGGTCAGTAGAAGCAGCCTGGATAACACTGAAGCATCTCCTTAATGGAGTTTATTTTTTCCCTCTGATCTTCCTAAGGACATTAAAAAATTGCATTGGATGCTAATTTCTCTTTCTAGATGTGAAAAATGCTGTGAGGGGTACCTGCTATGCAACCCAATTACACTGCTAATGCATCTGTGAAGTGTAATTTATAGGCACATTTTCAGATACAAGTCAGAAGGATCAAAATATAGTTTTTTAAAGCTGTAAGGGGAACATACTGTGGGGCCAGTTTTTATGCTGTGGTAGCTTCAAGGGTTCGGGAGCAATGAGCTGGACTAGAAGGATGGCAAAGCTTTTTTCAAATTTCAATGTACTTTGGATCACGCTTGCATTAAGAAAGAGATCACAATGGTTCTCATCAATGGTTGTGGAAACCAGATGCCACTGTTTGGTTATTGAGGTTTTATTTCCAGGAAGTGTGTAAATCCTCTATTTTATCAATGCATCTCCTTTTTATAATATGAGTGACAGATGGAGTAAGTGGAGATTGCATAATAAAATGAGCAGAAGATTGAATTTGTTCGCACACTGATGATTATCTCGTGCTTTGAATAACAGACATCTGCATGCCTCTCATTAAAGCAGAAGCCTTTGAGCTACCATGTCACAGCTGTGAGTTTTCCTAAGTTTTCCAAATAAAACAACTGGTTTCACCACCAAAACCTCAGTGTTGTGGTATCTCAATAAAACTAAAGAGCCTTGACTTTTCAGGACTCACTGGCTCCTTTGCATTAACATCAAAGTTCCATAAAGGCAAAACCCACTGTGGGATTTATAGTATGTAAACAGTCAGATTAATCCAGAGCTCAGTGAGAGATTAACACAGAAGAGCAGAAAGGTGCAAAGCAGTTTAATTAGATCATTATATTCCACAATGACCAGCACAGGGATTATGAAGTTTCAGCTTTATTACAGTCTTGGACTATGCTTATTTTGGTAGAGAGCTGATATTCCCATGTAATATCAAGTTCACTGAGTAATAATAATAACTATTATTACATGGCCCAGATCCAGTTTGATCACCTTATGCAGGGAAGCACCCGTGTTTTATACTTCCAGCACTCAAAAGCACTGAGTAAAAATAATATAGCTAAAGTAAAAGCTAGTGTTTTGAGACAGTAGAGAGAGAGAAACACACCTGAACATCACAAGAGCCATCGAGTCCTAAATCAGATCTGCTTACGCTGGATCTGGGCTTAAGTTATCATTATCTATGAAGTCCAGCTGGGGCTGTGAGCAGTGGCTGATAGGCAATGAGCTTAATCTTACTTTCTCCATCTCTTGAGGGCTGTAGGCAGTTGGGGCTGGTCAGTCTGTCAGGCTAGCCTGCAAGCTAGGTGGGCGTCCTGGGCAATTTTGAGAAGCAAGCTGTTTGTCAGAATAGCCTTAACCAAATGTATCAGAAGTCAAAAAAAACCAGATGTAGTTTGAGAATGGGTGATGTGGTCAAAAGCCAAAAGGATGGCAGAAATAGGAATGCTTGTAAACTGGGAAATGTGACTTTTGTGAGCTGAATAGCAATAAGATGTGAGATAACTGGCATGTGCTACAAGGACATGGAGTGATGGACAGGAGAGTTCCTATGGGAACTTGCAGTGGATACATAGGAACAAGGGATGAACACCAAGTGTCTATTCAGAAGATTAATGAAGAGTCAAGAAAGCAAAAGGCAAATATGGCTTTCTTTCACAGAGGAATAAATAAAATGCACTTGTCCCATGGGAGTATTCACAGGCTTAATTATACTGCCTAATAAACCCCACGTCAGGATGCAGGGGCACTGCATGGTGGGTACCTGCACTGCCCACCACTCTGAAGCTTTAAACCTTTCCACCTGGGTCATGTTGCTTCCCCTGAGCACCAACTCTGCAGTCCTGAGGGGAACCATCTACACAGAAGGCTGACCAACTTCTTACGAACCCGTTGGTTCAGTACTTTTAACTGATCATAGAGAACCTTTATGCCTAACTGACTGCTCCTTAACTCCATCAAAATGGAGCAAAATATTTCTAATGCATGTAAAATTCAGGCCCTGAGCTTCTTCAAAGACCCCAACAGCTTAGTTGCTATGAATCACCCTGTTATGAATCACTATGAAATTTGTAAGGCTGCTTTTTGTTTATCTAAGAACAATCAAAACCTTCATCACAGGATTCTCTTTGTGCAAGATCAGTTGGTGTATTGATCAGTTGCATATTGTGATAGGAAAACCATTTCTGAGAACGCTTTTTTCTTGTACTAGAGTATTAATTGCATTTGTACAATACAGAAACGCATCGTTTTCTACATGGTTTTGTTTCCAGCCCCATTATCAGGCAGAAAAATTACTTGTCATTCACAAATGTCAGTTCTGAAAAATAATTCTAAGGCACAATAAATCATACAACAAAAATGCTCTAAGAAAGCACCTTACTGCTTCATTCATGCCCTGGAGCTTGCTGATCATTACATATAAAACACATGCTTATTCTAATAAAGCGCATTAAGATTTTATGGCACAGTGTCTTGGAATCACTCAGAAACAACCCAGAAATGTCATTAGTAAGTGACTGTACAATATGAAATATAGCTCTTGCCCAGTATATTATTTCATACTCTGAAAAATTTGATCTACTCAAATCATAATTATTTTTGTTTGCATCTGAACATTAGCCCTGCTCCATCTGTGGGTGAGGACTAACCTGGCTCCAAGTTCATTCCCCTTGGAGAGCAGAGCGCAAGCTAGCACGTTAGGAAAACAAAGAGCCAGTCTCTGTTTTGTGTTAAGCTGAAAACATCTGGTAAAATAGTTCTTGTTATATTTGGTGCACCCTGAACAACTGCTTCGAGATAGCAGGGCAAGCACCAGTATTTCAGAGGAAAAAGGGTAATAACGTGTTATTTTCTCACTTGGCAAAGAAGATGCTAAATAAATCATGCGAATTATTCAGTGCTGAGGGACACATTTTATTTTCTATTTCTGCTCTCTGCTCAGTTTGACATGACTTTAGTACATGCAGAGGTGAGAAAAAAAAGGCCTCTCTTAAACTCTGAAGTACGGCTTCCTGGGTATTGATTATAATCTGTTTTTTCTAAGTGAATGGGCAGAATCTGGGGCAGCTGGAGCGACTGCGAGGAACGACAACACAAGGTTAGATCAACACCCCCATCATTCTGAAGCTTCCTCGACAGCTGGGCAGGTCTTCCCCATTTTCGTTCTCTTCCTTCCTGCATCTTTCTGAATGGTGTGCTGAGATGAACACTTGGGTTGGCAAATGTCTCTGCATCCTTATGTCCAGAAGTCCCAGCAAGGAGGATGCTCACCAGTGCTACACATACGTGCAGCCAAATCCCGCTGAAGAGACTGCGTGCAGTGTGAGCAGCCTTCCCCTGGATATTTATGACTCCCTGCTCGGAGCTCAGGTCTGACAAAAGTTATGATACCTGGAAGTACTCTATCAGAACAGCAATAAACATTCACTAATGCAACAGAGTGCCCAACTTTCACGAAGCCTTTCTTCACAGGCACTTTAAACAGTGGATTACAGTCCCCTTGATGTAGCATAAATCCTGGGTGGCACGCTGGATGCCATGAATCAAATGAAACACTCCAAGGGTGCCACCAGACAGCAGCTGGCTCCTGAAGGCAAGGAGAGAGGAGCGCAGGAGGAACACACCTTCCCTGCCTCGCTGTGCTTATTCAGCAGGAGAGCTAAGAGGCCATTGAGCTAATCAGCATCGTAAAAACATGATTTCCGTGTCTTTAATATGTGACAGTAATCGTTGCTACTTTGCCCTGCTAATTTGTCTTAGCTGTCTTCTTCAGTCTTCCACACTGTGAGAGATGTTACATCAGTGCTCAGCATCTCAGGTAAATCAAACTTGCCAGGCACCTGCCTTTTGTCCTGGGACACCTGTCCATCACCAGTCAAACAAACCCAGTGGCTCCATTCACATCTGGCTGCAGATCCATACTTTGACCACTGGATTGCAAGGACCTTCCAGCTTTCCCCTCCCCTGTGTATGACTTTTGCTGTGTCCTGACTCTATGCTGGGATGAGGACAGGTATGAGCATCCCCTGGCTTAACGCAGGGGCACAAGCTGGGAGGGTTAGCTGTGGGACCAGAACCCTACAGTGCCTTGGAAACACTGGGGGTCTGCTCACCAGAGGGGCTAATCCCAAAGAACTGGGGGGCACTGGGAGAGAAAGGGGAGATTTTTATCCTTTCACCGGCCTTTATAATTTTCTAAAATTTTCCCAAACACGTTCATAAATGCATACAAGCTTGCCTTTGGGGAAGGGGAAGGACTCAGTCCCCTTCTCAAAGGTAAGAATTTAGACTTATATGCAGTATGCACTTTGAAATGGATGGTTTTTTGAATGACAAAGTTAGATCAGATGTAAACTTGGACCAAGGATTGTAGCTTCAGCTGAGAAACACATGCTTTTCAGATGTTCTCACTACACCTGATTTGACTAGCTGGACACTGCTTCTCTGGCAATGATTGCAAAGCCAAGTTTTGTAATAGACGAATGGGAATAACTCTGTATTACACAAATACAAATCAACCAAGTTTAAACAGATGTAATCAATAGATCAAGTATAAACAGATGTAATAATTATAATAGATTGCATTTTGAGGAAGACTGCTTCTCTTTGTAAGACATCGGTTACAGTATCAGACAGATTAGTATTTCTTCCTTGAAATCTAATTGACAACAAATTAAATAATGGCTCAAAATAAAGCTAAATGTTACAGAATTATAGAATCATAGAATGGTTTGGGTTGGAAGGGACCTAAAGGTCATCTAGTTCAACCCCTCCTGCAATGAACATCTTCAACTAGATCAGGTTGCTTAGAACCCCGTCCAACCTGACTTTGCACTGACATTGGATGTTTTCAGGCACAGGGCATCTATAGCTTCTCTGAGCAACCTGTTCCAGTGTCTCACCATTGTCATCAAAGAATTTCTTCCCTATATCTAGTCTGAATCTGCCCTCTTTTAGATTAAAACCATTACCCCTTGTCCTATCACTACAGGCCCTACCAAAAAGTCTGTTCCCATCTTTCTTATAAAACCCCTTTAAGTATTGAAAGGCTGCAATAAAGTCTCCCCAGAGCCTTCTCTTCTCCAGGCTGAACAACCACAAATCTCTCAGCTTTTCCCCACAGAAGAGGTGTTCCATCCCTCTGATCATTTTTGTGGCCCTCCTCCAGACTTGTTCCAACAGGTCCATGTCTTCCCTGTACTGAGGACTCCAGAGCTGAACACAGTACTGCAGGTGGGGTCTCACTTCAACCTGATGGCCACACTCTGATGCAGCCCAGGGCATAGTTGGCTTTCTGGGCTGCAAGTGTACATTGCTGGTTTGTGTTCAGATTTTCATCCAGCAGTACTCCCAAGTCCCTCTCAGCAGGGCTGCTCTCAATCCCTTCTTCTCGCAGCCTGTACTGATACTGGGGGTTGCCCCAACCCATGTGCAGGACCTTGCACTTGGCCTTGTTGGACCTCATGAAGTTCACATGGGCCCATGACTTGAGCTTGTCTAGAACCCTCTGGATGGCACCCTTTCCCTCTGCAAACTTGCTGAGGGTGCCTTCAATCCCACTGTCTATGTCACTGAGGAAGATATTAAACAGTACTGGTCCCAGTACAGACCCCTGAGGGACACTACTTGTCACCAGTCTCCAACTGGACACTGAGCCGTTTACCCTCTGGAGGCAACCATCCAACAATTTCTCATGTACTGAACAGTCCACCCATCAAATCCTATCTCCCCAATTTGGAGAGACGGATATTGTGGGGGACTGTGTCTGAGGCCTTACCAAAGTCCAGACAGATGACATCCATAGCTCTTCCCTTGATCGCTGATGTAGTCACTTCATCATAGATGGTCACTAGATTGGTCAGGTAGGACTTGCCCTTGGTGAAGCCACACTGACTGTCTTGAATCACCTCCTGGTCCTCCACGTGCCTTAATACAGCTATGAGGAGGATCTGTTCCATGAGCTTCCCAGGTACAGGGGTGAGGCTGACAGGTCGGCAGTTCCCAGGGTCCTCCCTTCTACCCTTTTTACAAATGGGTGCAGCATTTCCCTTTTTCCACTCATTGGGGACTTCACCTGACTGCCATGACTTTTCACATATCATGCACAGTAGCTTGGCAACTGCATCAGCCAATTCCCTCAGGACTCTGGGATGCATCTTGTCAGGTCCCACAGACTTATGTATGTTCAGGTTCTTCAGGTGATCACAAACCTCATCTTCTCTACAGTGAGAGGGACTTTGCTCCTCTGGTCCCCTAGGCCCGACCTCCAGTCCATCCACTTGAGAGGTGTGGGAAGAGAGGTTGCCAGTGAAGACTGAGGCAAAAAAGTTCTTGAGTACCTCAGCCGCCTTCTCATCTGTTGTTACCAGTTTGCCAGTTGTGTCCATCAGCAGGGTACACTTACTTTGACCTTCCTTTTCTGCCTGACATACCTGTAGAAGCCATTATTACTATTATTCTTTGCATCCCTTGTCAAGTTCAGTTCCAGCTGTGCCTTGGCTTTCCCAACCCCATCCCTACACAACTGGGCAGCATCTCCATACTCTTCCCAGGTACCTCTCTGCTTCCTCTGCCTGTGCATTTCCTGCTCACATTGTTTCCCTGTAAATGATGAGCTTGAAAATTTGAGACAACGGAAGAGCCATATACCATATACTTCTGGTGTGAAACCAGAAAACTTGTTTAGTTAATGTGGATATTTGTAATGCATTGTTTTGTATTTCAGAGGTATCTAGCCTTCCCTCTACATGATGTTACAAAGTCATATAAAAACCCAAGTGTATTATAAACTAAAAAAAAAAAAGAAAGATTCTAAAGAAAAATGTAAACGGATGAAATTATTCAAAGACTCGGAAGGAAATAAGTAATCTAAACAGCTGTAGTATCACAAATGCAAAAAATAATTTCAGACATAAGAGAAACATGGTCCACAGTGATAGCTATATAGCTGTGTAGGTAGGAGGATACAGAGGTATGGAATTCATATAATTTCCTTTCCACTTGGAAAGATGCAGTCAACTTCTGTCATATTTCTTTCTTTAGAATAATGGAAGTGAAAATCCAAAAAACATGTCTCTAAGGAAAAGTAGTACTTAAGTATTATCATCTTAGGTGAAAAGTAAATAAGGAAAAGGTGGAAAGAAGTGATGGGAAAGGACAGAAAAGATGCTAGAAGAGCAAACTACGTTTAGTTCAACAATATCAGAAGATTCATATTGCTCTGGAAATAAGAAATCTGTCATCCATTTCTTCTGTGGTGATGGTACTCTTGTTGCCACAATAACCTTGGAGCAACCAAGATGTGAAACTAAGTTGTAGGTGGTAGAATAAAATAGACTGAATGAAATGGTTTTATATTGGAATCTATCATTTGTCAAAGAATAAACTTCCCCCCCCCCCCTTCATTTAAAAACGTTTCTTAAACTGAAGATGGAACCACTGCCCTAAAATGAGGGTGAAAGGACTTCCTCTGCAAGGTCATGCCCCATGGTAAATTTGTAGGATGTATGAACTCCTGCATTTCATAACAAAAGTTTAAATTTTCCTTTCCAGGGATAAGTGTCCCATCAGTCTGATTAGGGACTCTTACCAGACTGATTCCTCTCTTTTCAGCATGGTTTGATCTTTCTGATCTACAGTGTAAAACTCTCATACCACCACCCAATGCTCACAACTCAGCCACCTTTCATATAACCCATGGTCTTTTTGTTTTTGCAAAATCTTGAAAAATCCTTATCATTCAAAGTATGAGAATTATTTTGAATTCTCAGAAATGAAAATGAGAAAACCACGTTGCAAAATAGGAAGCTTTTTTCCTTAAACGCTTCCGCACAGCAACACATAAGACTAAGTCCCGAGACTAAAGTCAATTTAAACATCTTTTACATTTTTTATCAGACATTTCTTTCTGGGCTTTTTAAAGAAGATGTTGCTTAATGTGCCTAGTTTTTCCTTCCAAGCTGACACAGGGGCTAATGTGCTAAAAGTCTGTGGATTCCTCACTATTAGGTAGAAAAGGCTCATTTTTCTCTTTATTGAATTAGCTACATAAAAGACAGAAGATCTTTTACACTTAACAATCTATAGTGAAATGCAGTGATATAGTTGCAGTTTTATAGAGCATCCTTCACTAAATGAAATCCTAACAAATGAAAGTTCAACACTTAGAAATACTCATCTGCTCAAACTGTCATGTAAAATCTTTTGCCTTTAACTTCTGTTATATCAAAGTTTCCACTTATATCTAGAGCTACAAAGTCAGATTGATTGCCAGTGTTGGAAATGGACAAGTCCTTTTTAAAAGCTTTTCCTTTAAAATCATTTTATGCAGTCTTCAAAGCAATAACATCAGATATTGACAGCCCCAGAGGCTTTATTTTAAGGACCACATAGAAAAAAGGAAATACTTTAATATTAAAAAGACTTTTATATAACCCCCCTAGTCAGAGAGTCGGGGGAGAATCTCTACTAAACCTTTTCAGAGTATGTGAGCCAGCTTTTGCTACAGATCTTGGAGTGTCTCAGGCTGGGTATCAAATTGTATTAGCTACCCTTCCATTGCTCTATCCACGAGAAGAGAAGCTGAAGGTGTTACTACTGATGGCATATGGACTGTGACAGCATCAGTATAGGACGGTGTATCTTGGAAAGTGCAGCAGTCAATATGCAAAATACAAATTGATTACATTTCTTTGCAGCTTTAATAGCTGTTGCCTGCCAGACTGAAGCTGTTCAGACTTGGTTACACATTCCTGATAGCGCTTGGATGATGTAGTAGGACTTACTTTCAATATACATTACCTATCTTCTGTCAAATCTTTCTTAACCTGTCTGTGAAGCTATTCACACAGCTTCACTTCCAGTAGCCACAAGCCTTTGTGAGGAAGTACACTACCTTGTTGCAGGCTAAATTCCAACAAGAAATATTTCTCCATGACAAAACATTTATGTAGTACCCAATGCAATGTCAACAACTGAGAACAATGAAAGTTTCCCAGAATGCTCCCTAGACCTCTCACACATCTGATGACTCACTGTTGGGTAAGGCTTTCTTTTTTGTTTGTTTGTTTGTTTGTGTATTGCAAATGTTCAAGGCCCTCAGACCCTGAATCTGAAGTAAGCTTTAACTCAGCCACAGTGGGACCTGTAATGTGTTGGGAGTTGCTTCGACATTCAAATATTTTCAGGGAAAAGCTAGTGAACTAGTAAGAATCAAAGCAAAAAGTAATTTCCATCATTATGATTGGCCTGAAAAAATTAAAAGGAAGGTTAAGGTGGTTTCCCAACCAAATTCTACCAATCCTTAGTTTTTAGTACATACACGTTTCTAAGATACCCTCAGCAAGCTTTCTGGCTGATGCCAATAGATGTTATTATGTACAAGCAAGAACGCAGTATGAGATATAAGGATATTGCCCTTAACACTTTTTCCTCCAAAAGCCGAAGTAGAGTTCATCATGTTGTTAAGAAAACAACTGTCAGAAGTAGTGGATTTCAACTCATGCTCACTGATCTCAGTCTGTGTCCTTACCTGACACAGATATCCATCTGCTGTAACATGCAGAGACCCCTTCAGAATCCACATTGAGGTGCCCCCTCACATGCTGAGCAATTACATGGAAACTAGCTCACTGCTGGTTTGTAGCCCCCTAATCTCATACTAGGTATCTCAAAGACACAGCAATTGAAAAAGTCATCACGGGTCCACTTTACTGCAATGCTCCAGTACTTCCATCCTGCAGTTCCTGACTGAAGCCACCCATGCACAGATTTATTTCTCCTGTCCTTATTTATTGTTGCTTCACCTTGCCTGAAAAATGGCCACTTCCCTTCTTTGAAAGGTGCCTAGTGTCTTCTAATAAAATCTAATGGAAGTTCTTATCAACTGCTGTAATATATTTGGCATCTCTACAAAGCAGCACACCTTGCTGGACCACAAGAGGAAACTACAAACCTATAAATCTCCCTGTCTTCTTGCCACTCTGCTCTCCAAGAATGCATCTCAGAGGGGCAGCAAAGGCAAGAAGCTTGCCAAGGGCTGGACCAGTGTTGGGAGGTAGGGCAAGGAACAGGGAAAACCCACTGTGTGACCTCAGGGGACTTCTTGTCAGAGCTGTCATACAAGCAACCCCCAATTTCAAGAGCACACTCGAGAGACAAATGTGAATGCTTAGTTATGTTCCTTAAGCAAGCCACGTGCTACACGTTTGCTTTGAATTGGAAGAGAAAAATAGGCTACTAGCCATCTGACACTTTCCAACCGATACAGCAATCCATCACCTGGATCTTTCCTTGATTCTTTCTATTTTAATTCTGCTGCAAAATCTGAAAGAAAAGTTCCAGTGTATTTCTGACAATCCAGCTGCATCAAAAAGGCACCCAGTTCTATCACCTGACCATCAGGCACTTCAAAACTAAGCTTCTTTCTATTTTCTTCTCCTTTCCAAGGTTTTATTTGTGCCACAGAATGACAGAAAACACCTCCAAATCAGACACGGCAAATAAATTTGGTGAAATGCTCAGATAAAAGTTCTCTAGCAGGTTCACAGGTTACTGCTGAAGGAAGAAAGAAAGCACCTCCTCTCCTCCAGTGATTAACAGATGTATAGTGCATGTGCTGGGAGCAGATGTCACAAAAATGGCAGGAGCTGTGGCCAGGGTGAGTAAAATGCTTTGTCGTGGATGTTCCCAAAAAAGAGGGAAAATACGGTTCACAGTTACCTCACAGGCAACTTGCAGACTGTCCCAGCCTCTTAAACTTTGTTCCAGATGCAAACGGTACTCTAAACAATCATACTCAAAAAAGAAGGACTTGAAATATAATAAGCTTCTATGAACATCCTTAAACTTAGGATCAACATTTATGATACTTGAAATACAACAGATGGATCCAGATAATTAGCATAGTATCTGCATATACGTGTAGATAAAAGAATACTCTTAATGAGCAAGTGGGGAGCCTATATTTTCCTAATACTCTGAATACTCTTTAGGCCACAGCTCTATCTTTGCACCAAATATAAAATTTCTACTGGCATCACAAGGAGCAGCGCAGGTGGAGGATGCCTTAATACCTTAAAAATGAAGGAGGCTTTTAGACGTCCTTCCTCCCCACCCCCACAATTTCTATAAATCAAAATGTGAAAGGAAGAGCAAGAACAACTTTAGGAAAGAGCTAACCTTACTTCAAACACTGTTAGACTGTCTAGACTTAACTTTTTAAAATCTCCACTAATTACATGGAGCCTGGCAGAGCTCCTGCTATGAACCTGACATACTCTGGCTTCTATCTATTGTAGCCAGTAGTTTTCAGAAAAGACAAAGCATTTTTGCTTGTATGTCATGATGGATACTTCAGGTACAAGAAATACCAATGACAAGATCCTCTTCTTTCAGAGATCAAAATTAAACTTATCAAAAAAAGGAAGAGAAGTCAAGAGATTATATGGGCTTATAAAAAATGTATAAAGGAGAACTTATCCTTGATTTTTGAGCATTCAACCTTTTGCGTTTCAAACCAAGCAGAGTTTGGGCTCCAATATTACCAGCATTTGTATTCTGACTAAAATGAGTGTATAGTTCATTGACTTTCATTTACCCTGCCTTGAACTATTCAAGCAACTGAATGAAAATTCATACATCAATAAACAACAATCCAGTGGAGAGGTAAGGAAATAGTTATAAAGTTGTCTAACTCTTATTCAGGTAGGAAGAATACCCACCTGAAATGATGTTTTAGGTCACTGTTGCTGAACTACCTCCCCATGAGCGCTGTGAAACAAGTAAGTGAGGAGACATGGGAGGAGACAAGAGCTGTGGACTGGTGAGCAACTTCATGGGTGAAAGATGTGAAGGAAACACTCCCAGTAGCTGGGAAAAGATTTGGGAAGAAACAAGTGGAACCAATTAAGAAATGAGACCTATCACTCTTGTAAATCCTTTTAAGTGTTGGGGTTTTTTCTGTATTGGCCCTTTATACAGCAAAAAACCACTCTGAACACTTTTCATATTTTAACTTGGAAAACTGACCAGTCTTTTTAATTGAAGTTTTAGAAAAAAATAATTTATACCTGCAATGGTGAATTTTATAATTTCTGACAAACTTCAGAAAGAAAGTCAGATGTAAAGTTCAGATTTGAATAATGCAAGTACTGAGCAGCAGGGGCAAGCAGTTACAGACATAATGTGTCGAAGACGAATAAAGTCAGAAAGATGTGTCTGCAACTTCAGCACAGCAATTCTTCTGCCATTTCTTTAATTTGAAGAAAATTAAAGTAGGCACTGTATGCCAGCAAGATGAACTGCAACAGATCTATGGCTAGAACCTATAAAAAATTTTTTTCCCTTCTTACTTTCTTGTTCTTTCTCTCTTTCTCTTTCTTCCTCTCTTTTCTTCCTCTCTTTCTCTTTCTCTTTCTCTTTCTTTCTCTTTCTCTTTGTTTTTCTCTCTCCCTTTTTCTTTTTCTTCCTTTCTCTCTTTCTTCCTTTATTCCTTCCTTTCTCTCTTTCTTTCTTGCTCTTTCTTTTTTCTCTTTCTTTTTATTTCTTTCTTTTCTTTCTTTCTTCCTTCCTTTTCTTTCTTTTCGTTCCTCTCTCCCCCGCTTATTGTCTTTCTTTTTCTCCTGCCTCCCTCCCTCCTCCTCTCCTGTTCTCTGTCTCTCTCTGTCTCTCCCCCCCGTTTTTCTCAAAAATCCCTTCTGCTAAGGAGCAACTGAACAAAAGAAACTACCATGCCAGAACTATATCAATAACAAGTTTGATAGTTTTTGTTATTGATTCAGCAGAATTTGAATCTATTAAAAATCTGTGAGTTTCAGTGCATTCAAATTTTATAGGATTAAAAACTCTGAAAACCCTGTAAGAGCCTGAATGACCAAAATGGGGTGACTGGTGCAGAGAGGGGGTCTGTGTGGAGTGCTTTGCCCGGACAGGAGCTCTGCACCGTGCTGCACAACTCGGCACCCCCAGCATCTCACAGCACACAACAATATTTATGCTATTGCCTTTCTCTTCATAGTGTTGCGCCCAAGAAATAGCACCTGAAGTAATACTTTGCAGAGTCTGAGTGCCTTTCTTATCAGGGTCATAATGAACCAGCACCTCCCAGCACAACACAAGTGCCTATGTCTATGCCACTGAACCAAGGCCGTTCCCCCAGGCCTACTGCCTTTAAAAAGTGGGTTTGAATGAAGTTATAGTGGGCCAGTACCAAAGAGTGGAAAGGACAAAACTATTCAGTGTTCTTCTACACACATGGATGCTGTTAATGGTACAAACCCTATTTCAAAGTGACTTGCAGCTAGTGAAAAGATCACATTTGCCATTTCACCCTCTGCTCTAAATTCCTATGAGCTTTTTTTATCTTTTCACAAACAAGAGAAAAAAAAATGTGATGAAAACCAATGTAAAGAAAATAAAGAGAAAATGTCCCTTTTCAGAAAAAATAGCAGAGATCAAGCTGCTGCAAAAAAACATCTGCTGCTGGGTTTCATGTTGATATTTCTTCCCACGGGAAAAGTTAAAACTCTTTCTGCCAGGGCTCGGTGAGACACAAATAACTGTTAGAGGAAAGCAGAGTTCACTGTGTTATTTCATTTGGCAGTCAGAGTGGTGTTACCCTCCCCAGTGACAGTGAGACACCTGGACGGAGGTTTGCAGCAGCAGAACAACCTGAGCTGAGCCAGGCTGCAGCTGCATGAGTGTGTTCTTAGGGTTCCGGAGGGGGGGATTTGGTGGTAATTCCTCAGGATTGGGTTACAGCCTCTGCAGCTTCACTCACCTCTGGGGATCTCGGATCAATAAACATCCATGGCATAAGCGGAGGGCTGACCCTCCTGGCTGATTTCACTGGCAGGCTTGCCAGGGGAGGTAAATAAACATTACAAACCCTTGTAAGGTGGCTTATTCTGCTGGCGGATATTCAAGTAGGACTCCAGAGCAGACACCTTAAGCCCATGGCACAAGTTGCTGTCCCACAGCTGCCTTGGGTGCTCTAAGCCTTGAGACCTCATTTTTGACCCCAGATATCCCCATTCTCTTGAGCACGGACAGGATATAACACAGAAGGCAGAATAACATCTTGTGGAATTCCCAGCTGATGGCTGCCTGCTTGAACTAGGTCTCCCTGTGACTCTGCACAGCTTGAGGCTTCCCAGTCTACTGCCATGCAAAAGTGAGCTGATTATTTGGGGGCAGTTTCAGCAGAGTCCAGTCCCAGCAATGCCAAATGCCACTGAGGATATTCGGATCCTCACGAGGGACACTGACACCTTCAGACATTGTCAATTTCATTAAAGAAGTGACATAATTAACCAGGCTCAAAATCACCTATACTTAAAGTTCTTCTAGACCTTCCCTTCGCTTCGCTGACAACTCTCTGCCCTCATAGTGACTAAATGACACTACAGCAGTCACACAAAATCTCCATCATTCATGAAAAATCTAACGGAAAAAAGTTTGCCATTAAAACAGGAAAGATATTAGAATCACCTGCTATTTCATCTACAACACAGATGAACTGCATTTATGAAGGAGCTCTCAAATGAGACACAGTACGGAGTTTCCATTCTTCATTCAATTTTCCAGCTGGTCCAAGTCAAGTTCAAAAGGCACATATGACTTGTCAAAAGGGATCAGACATGAAGGCAATCAGTAATCCAGGCAAGGCTGAGAACCAGCTCCTGGAGAATCAGAGTATTTTACTCAGTAACGCAGAACTGGCTAGTGAAATATTGATGTGAGATTCATGAAAAAGAGGAGTTGCTACATGAAATACTCATAATAAAGATTTTCCAGGCTATAAAGAGTATTGTCCAGAATATTTAGCATGTATAAACCCCCAAAAGACAGAGATGCTGACAATGATATTGTAACGAGTACAGATTTTTAGCGTTCCCTTGCTGACTGATGTATTTTCCTTTCAGCATTCAGTTTCAACACAGGCTGGAGAGTCATTAAATGTCAGAAGAGATCCTGTTTTGGAAATGAAGATGTCTGTGTGGGCGTAAGATTAAATGTTCCCCCATCTTTCACATGACTCAATGTCTGAAAGACCCAAATGCAATATTTTAGTTGAAATGCTGCTTAATCCAAGCCTAGCCATAACTTTAACCATTCATAAAGACCTGCAAAAGGGCAAAGTATGCTGTCATTATACTGAATTAGAAGATTTTACATCCCTTCTGCTCAGTGCTTGGTTCTCTTGGCTGTGTTGTCAAGATTAAGCAAAACAGCACAGACAGTAGGATTCTATAATATCCTTGACATGGCTGCTACAACCTCCAGTTATTATTGGAAAGCTATTTGTCTGAAGCTACAATCTGTTTAGCAAATGACAAAACCATGAAGTTGGGAGAGAGGAGAGCAGGAGGGAGTTTTCAACAGAGAGCATGAATTGTGGTTAGGGGGTGCAACTTGTATATTCAAAATTTGAAGTACTCTGTGGGATTAAATGTGGGCACCGGTCCACAAGACTTTGCATCCAGTTTTAGCGTGACTTGTATCAGAGCAAAAACTGCAACAGCCACATGATATAAAGTACTGAACAGGTAAAAATTCACTACAGCTATTCAAACTTGATAAAAATTTAGAAAGCATTACTTTTTCCTTGATGACTTTGTCTTAAAGGACCTAAAGCACTCTAATTCCAGGCTGGACCACATGTCATCTGTCACCCAACAGCCAGAACAAAATTCAGTATGCACCTTGGCACGTTCAATAGGAATATGCCGTGGCATAGTGCCTGTCCTGGATCCCCCTGGAACAGCCAGGTGATTTTGCAGTGCAAAGATCCAGAATTAATGAACATGGAACGATGGCCTGATTTCTGTCCAGATAACTAATAGGGGACAAGCAGAGCTGTTTCTGCAGAGCACATCGGGAAACGCATGCTGCAGGAGGCATCACTAGCAAAATGAGGAGGGCTTAATGCACTTCAGCTGAATCTATCCCTGGCATTAAGTGCTCAGCCTCTGAAATTCAGCCTTCTGTAAGAAGATCCCCACCAGCATAATCACTGGTTACTTTTGAAATTATTTGCCATGGGTTATGCCCTCTGGATTTCAGAAAAAAAACCACCTGTGACTGTGATTTGTGGTGAGCTTCCTTCACCAAAACCATTGCAGGCCACGAAGATTAAAACAGCATGCCTTGGAAACTCATCCGCTCACACTCAAGGTATTTGATGGATAGAGTGTATACTTGTGACGACAGCATGGTACTGAGTCACATCCACCAAAGCTTCAGCAGCTACTAATACTTGGAGCAGTGGACAAGGGACTACAGAGGTGGGGTGAGACTTTCCCCAGGCTGGAGGAAAGCCATGAAGATGGCATCCCAAACCCCTGACGTTCACAGCTCTACATGAACCGCTGCAGGGATTTGAGGCAATGTTGTTGTCCCAAAGAGAGACCCAGGGAGCTGCCACCACCAGCCTGTAGACTCACAGACTGTCCTGGTGGGTGCAGGCACTTGGCAGCTCTGGGGCTGAGCTGCACTCCTCTTTCCATGCTGGAGATGTGGACTTGTGCTTCAGACCTTCCTCGGGGCTGAACTCAGCCTGCTGTGGGAAGGCGGCGGAGAGAAGGCGCTCAGTCCCACAGACTGTGAAGCTCAGAAGTCATCAGGCAGATGCATTATGGAAACAATTACAATGTCCTTTCTCCAGGGAACAAGGCTCTCAGATATTTTATTACCTTTCTTCTAGCAAACCCCATGGTATTTTATTTTCTGTTACACAGTGTACACATTATCTGCATGAATCATTAGTGCTAAACAACGTTACAAAATGAGAAAGTAGATGACAGTGTTGTTTAACAGCATTAAGCTATAAAATGAAGCCTGCTTGTCAAGTGAGTAAAACATCAGAGCTGAAACTGAAACAGTTCAGCAATGAAAACGCAGAGAGAAACAATTATTGACTAGTCCCCTATATTATTTCTAGGAGGGTTATGTCATAATTAGCTCCTGAATGGAAAACAAAACCAGCATTGGCTTGTAAAAAAAAAAAAGGCAGATAAAGCCAAAAATATGGTGGGGGTTTTTTTTTTTTTTTGGTATTTATCAATGAAACAAAAATCCCGACCGGATTAATTTCTGTGTCAGCACTTTAATCAACAGCAAAGGCCATTAAAAGCTCATTTTTGTCACATGCGCACCAAGGCAGTGCCAATAGCTCATCAGTTCATGCATCCACCCAGGGCATCTCAGCAGCAGATTTCGTTCCCTCCTGGCCTCCCCTGTCTCACGTCAGGGTCAGCCCAGCCGAGTCCCTGGGCTTGGACTTGCCCCACTTTGCACGGAAGAAATAACTGTTCAGTGAGACAAAGACTGAAAGAGCCAGAAGTCTGCTTTGGAAAGGGAACTCCTATTTTTCCAGCCTAGTGCAATGACTATTTAAGTACTTTATACTTTAAAAAAACAGCTTGCATGAGTAGGACTGAAACCAGCCCCCCGAGGAGCAGTTTAACTCCCCCAGGGGACAGGGGCTTGCACCCCCTCCGGCAGTGAGGGCAGCACCCAGCTAGAGCTCTCAGGTCCCTTCCAAGACCTCCTGCTCCTTACCATCCCCCTTGGTGACCCTCATCCTGAAAACATCTTCAGCAATCGCAGGGCAAGCTCCCAAATACTTTCAGGATGACTACAAGCCATGATTTTCAACACAGCAACTACTCGGCGAAGGGGACAGGGTAGGAGGAACGCTGCTGGGTGGAGAGGCTTGCACAGACCAGAGCGAGTGCTGTACAAGCCTGGTTTTGTCGTCGTCTGGTTCACTGGCCGCTGGGCTTTCATTAATCACAGGAAACACCGTCCTCGGCTAATTTGGAAAAGTCAATCTGTTACGAGCTTTCACTTGCTAGAAACGCTCCTGGGTGAAGAGACCAGCATGGCTACAGTGAGTTTTAAAAACAGGCTTTTAGCAGTAACCTGTGTCGTCAGGTGTCAGGCAGCAGAGGAGTCCCCTGCTAATGAAGTTTACAAGTAAATACTCTCCCCGCACTGCCCTCACTGTAATATCTATCTATCTATATCACCATTATTGTTTTTCTGACAATTTCTGTAGCCATCCAAAAAGAGAATTTAAAAGTCCTGCTGTTCCTCTGAGAGCCCTTTGAAGCCTGTTAAATCTTACTCAGCTATGTATACCTTGGAGAAAATAAACTGCTATGTCATGATTAATCACCTCAGATCCAGACATACTTGTGAGGTGGAGATGCACGGAGAATGACTTGAGAATGTCGGAGGCTATTAGAGCAAATTGAAAATGAAAAATGAAAGCCCCTGTGCACTAACTAGAAGTGGGAGGAAGAAATAACTAAAAACTAGGATTAAGAAAAAAACAGAACCACAACCCAAACAGAACCTCTTCCTACTACTTGCAAAATGATGTCAGTGGACATCCCATTGCTCTTAGGGAGAGGGTGAAAATGAAAACACATGACAGCGATTAGTCACATGGAGGAAGACACTTGGATATTACAGTGATGAACACTGTGTTGGAAAAGGAAGGGAAGGGAAGATGGTCTGTACGGGAAAGCCAAGCTTCTATGCAAGAAAGGAAAGGAGAAAATAATATGACAAAATTCTAGTACATAAAATGAAGAGGGAATAATAGCTATAAAGATTAGATTCCTCTCCTTTAAAAAAGAAATAATCTTCGTTTAATTGTGCCTTGCTTTTAAATATCCTGGGTCCAAACCACTATCATCCTAATTAACTTTGAAATTGCATTTTCCAAGCAAAAAAACACTGTTATAACAGCTGCTTCTGGGAAATTTATGTGCCTGGAATGGTGTAAACCTGCTATGCAGTTCCAGTGGCAGTGATCTAGCAGGAAAGCCACTGTGGAGGGAGACCAGATGGTAAGACAGAAATAGGAAGTTTCTGCAGGTTTCTGTTTGGTTGTGGTTTGGTTGGTTTTGGTTTTGGTTTTTTTTGTTTGTTTTTTTTTTAATAAAGAACAACTAGGAGGAAAGCAGAGAAAGCTAGGAAAAGGCAAAGTGTGGAGCAAAAAAAGAAAAGCAAATGAGAGCAAAGACTGGTAGAGAATGATAGGGTATGCAACTTGAAATCAACATAAGACAACCGCTCCTGATCTGCACACAATTAAAACATTCCCTACAGATAACATGGACATCAAAGACATGCTCTGCTTTTTGCAGTTTACATGGGCTTGTTAACACAGGCTTCCTCATTCAATGACTTTCTCTGTTTGATTCTTCAGATGACATCCTATGACATTAGTATCAGTTATCTGAAATGAGAAAACACTGAATCCTACTTTTTACTTCTAAGGTTCCTCTCACTCTGCTTTCCTTGCTAGGCAGTTTTTGCACACAAGTTTTACTTTACTCCCGCAAGGACTGCTGCTGCCAAGTGATTTAAAGGGTTTCCTATATGTCCAAGACCTGACTGTATCACCCCACACACACTAGCAGTGCTGTGGTGTTTCCCCAGAAGAAGATGCAGTCCGTGTCAGACCAAAAAGCCAAGAAGGAGTTCAAAAATCCAATGCAAACCTCCTCTGGGGTGCCACAGCCTTATCTTCTCCAATCTTGCTGGTTTATCTCTTCTTTAGGAACAGATTGCCACAGCCTCTTGTTTTTATAGTGACTTTTACGACAGCGTCCAGCAGCCCCGAGGAATCCCGACTCCAACCCAAGCCATGCTGCCACTGCTCCCAGCACAGATCACAGCAGCGCGGATCACTGGTGGCCGCTGACCACGCGGTGTCTGGCACAGCACCAGCACCATTTGTCTTGTTTTGTTAACTTCACAAAGGGCCTGGGTGCCTCTCAGCACAGTCACATCAGAAAATAAGATCAAATTAAAAGGCTCAGGAATGGTGCCAAAGTGATATTTGAACTATTCTGAATACCTGCAATCAGCTTAAATATTGTAACAGAGCAAGCTGCATCCTAATCTCCATCCCCTCTCCCACTTCATTTATTTTACATTAAGCAATAAATTCCTTAAGTTACTACTGAAATCCTTTCTCTGAGTACCACAGCTAATTAATCCCTCTGCAAATGGGTAGTGTTGCTCCAGAGGAACTGCAAATATGGTGCTTGTCAGTTCATTTGATAGTGCTCGATACATGTGGCAAAGCCTCAACTTCATGATCAAAGTCGCATCAACACTTATCCAAATTAAAGACCTCTTAGAGCTACAGGGGAAATATGTCCAAGGCTATAAGCAAGCATATGAAAATTACTCTGATTTTATTGATTGTCTGAGCCGGCACTCAGTCCCACGTCTTGCACAGATACGCTGCCATTGCACATCACAAAGATGTGCCTTCTTTGGTTTCACCTTCCCCTCAACAACAGCCTTCTTGGCAGTAAACAGAGGATGTAAAACCTAAATTCTATCACACAGTGAATGTACATCAGGAAAAAGGCACTGTCCCCACTGGCCAACATGTCACAACTTTCAAGAAGTCCCAGGAACAACAGCATTTTGAGGCCAAGAATTATTAAATGATTAAAACTCAACCAGACACAGTGTGCAGCAGCAGCAGCCTCTGTGGAAAATTCACGAAGGTTATCCTTTGAAAATGCTAATCAAAAGAAAAATGATTCGCTTTGGTACCAGCCACTCTTTAAAATAACAAAGACTGTGCTCATTTGGATTGCAAGACTATTTGTGTAAAGACAGGAAGAACATCGGTTTAGCATAATGATGAGGTCATGTTGTCAGAAGCCAGCCCAGGCGAAAACGTACCCAGGGGCCACCAGTTTAAGGCAACAGAAAGAATCACCCTGCTGGACTGCAGGGATTATTTTTTTTACTCTGCAAACAGCACGCTTCACTCTGCATTAGTGAAAAAACAAGGTACAGAGTGCTTTTTCAGCATTCAACAGCATATGGGCTTTGGCATTGCCAAATGTCCATGTTCTTCTCTAAAGCCCAATGAATAACAGGTATTGATAGGCATTACAAGAAGCACATGTGCATTGTTTCAACCAAATGCTGGTTTTGAGATCTAGGACTATAGCTGAGAACACATCCCAAAACAGAGAAGATGCTATCTTTGTTTTCTAGTAGTTCATCAAGAAATCCCCAGCTTTCTCCACGCCTGTCATTCTTAAAGCTGCTACCAATGACTGGAAAAGAAAGAACACCCTACTCAGAGACCAGAGCTTGACCAGTATTTGGAAATTACTTTTAATACAGAGCTGCTGTAGAGAGCATGTATTGGTAATTTCTTAGGACGCGCACAGGCACAAGACAGCTAAAGCCTGAGTTCACGGGCTGTCCAAGGAGACAAAGGACATTTAAGTGCAAAACTATTAAAGTACGTTACTGTACAAAGAAGTATTGCTGGGTGACTGCGCTCATCAGAAATGCATCTCTGCAGAGATGAAAAAGCATCAACTCAAGCTGTGGGCTGCCCGCGGAGGCTGTGGGATCTCCATTCTTGGAGGTATTCAAAACTCAGCTGGACAAAGACTGAAGAACCTGTGGGATCTGCTTTGGGTAGAGCCTTGGGCTAGAGACCTCCAGAGGCCCCTTACCGTCCATGCGAGCCTGTGACTCTTAAGCCAGCTTGGAGCACAGGCAGAACTGGCTGTGGGCACCTGTACTTGTGCAGATATATCTGTTTAACAGAGGAAAAGATATAGACAAGAAGATGCCATTTCAAACAGGAAAACACTCACCGCTTAACTTAGTTCTGAGTCCACATGAGCAAGGTAGGTATTAGCTGCACTTCACAATGCAGGGAACTGAGCCACGGAGGGCCGGACTAATGTACCCAAACCCACACAGCAAATCAATGCAGAGTCCTGGGTCTCAGGGCATTTCAGTTGCTGACCTTGCCCTTAATCCTTTATTCCATGCTGTATCTCAGAAGAATCAGGGATTATCAGAATATGCCAGTTAAACAGAAAACGGTTCATATTTTGACCTCATTCAAAAGAGCTCTTTGAAGTGATTAATTTGTTTGTGCATTGTAACTTCATTTACACACAGTTCAGAGGTGGAGCATTGTCCTTTTTTATGGAAGCAATTAGAGCCTGTGCTTTTTTCTAGTTAAGTGACCCCCGCCTCCTCCTAAGGGCTTGGAAACCAGAATTAAGATGATTCTAGGGGGAAAAAAAATCTGCAATAGTAATTCATACTAGTTGGCCCCCGATGAGGTACTGAATTCAGATGATGAAGTGAATTCCTCTATCAAAGGGTCTTATTCAACTGAGGTGTGGGAATACCCTCCTGCGATAAAAGCACATATTAGTCAAGAAATAGCTTTCAAGGATGGCTGCTGCCAACCAGCATAAATCAAGGACTGCAATTGATTAACTAATTTAAACACTAAAGACAGCTTTGGTTGCTATGGCAATAAAAGAAAGGTCAAAACCCTGATGACCTTGGAGGCTCATGATTCTCTGGAGATTTCAGAAACTAAAGTCTGGAAATGTATTAAAAGATATAATGCTAGCCAGCTTGCCTTGTAATGGCTTGGCTGTTTTGTCAGCTGGAAGACAGACTTCGCAGCATGTTTCACACTAGTCTCCAGTGTGCAGCTAGCTCTGACTATCCGATACCTTTTCAGCATCAAAAATCAGCTGGGACATCTGAAAGCCTCAAACATTTCCTTTGAGCTCCATTGTTGGCCTGTTACTCTCAAATATCAGTTCCCTTTCTCATTGAGCACTTTATTAGCAAGTTCTTATGGCTAAGTTAGCTTCCTGGGTAGCCGCTCCTAAATTCATTGTACTTTTCATCCTTCATACTCCTTAGAGATTTGATTCAGCCTTTTGATGCATAAAAAACGACTTTAGAAAGTGGCAGAAAAGCAGCGCCTGAAGGTCCCAGGAGAAACCAACACAGCCCACAGAGCTCAGTGGAGCCCCATCGATTTGCAGTACCTGAGGATGTGGCTGGTGATACTTATGAAATATCTGGTCATATGTTCAACCCAACTGCTGTTTGATCTTCACTGTCTTCAGCAGAACTTCATTACCTGCTTTTACCCACCCGACCCTGAGAGCAGCAGGGAATTTCAAAACTCTGCTTGTAACAGGCCCAGATTCAACTGTCGCATTTTATTAACGGGCATCTGTGAGAGGCAAACAAAAACAAGATGACTGTGCCACCACAACAGCCTTACTGTGTAAAGCATTTGCCAAATATGCCTCAAATTTCAATAATGACATAGGCCAGCCTATTAGCCTTTTGCGGAAAACATGCTCTTCATTTCAAGACATACAAAATAGTCATATGTCTTGTGTTTGAGTACAAACACTGATTTCCTTTGTAATGTGGTAGGCAGTTTTTCTAAAACCAGGACTACTTCTGTGCAGAAGGGATTCACTGCTTCAAAATAAATGCTGTTTTCAAGCGAAAAGCCTCAGAACATCAAGATTATCTGTTATTCCCCATTGCATTTGTAAAGATTCAGATTACATTCTAATCTTACTTTCTAGAAAATATCTAAGCAACCTTTCCTCAGCTTTTAATTAAGATGTTTATCTATAATTGGCATTACATTAGTATTGCACTGTACGTTAACCAGGGTAGCATCCACACTTGTTCTGTTTAAACCCACAGCCACCAAAATTACAATTGCAGCCACAAGCTAGCAAAAACCCTGAAATACATGCAATCTTGAGCACTTCATTTGTCTTTAGATTAGCTGCTTAAGTTTATTTGTCTGTTTACTGGGTTTAAAATATTTAAAATCTGATCAATAAATTGGAGTTGTGTGCTTCTGACACATCAGGGGATTTTACAGACTTCATGAAGAGCACAGAACAAATCATTTTTCCCTGGGCATCACAGCGGAAAGCAGGACGACAAGGCATCAGTCAGCTTATTAGCTTAAGGAAGGCCATAAGATTCATGGCCTGAGGACAATGCTCAAAGTTTTATGTTACAATGACACTCCAGACAGTGCCTGATTCACCTTCAGCATGGCAGGCATAGGGCACGAGAGCATCAGTTCAGTTACAGCGGTCCCTTACTCTGTTGAAAGGAAAGCATCCAGTTGGCTGGCTTTACTTTTTCCTAACAAAAGACCAGTCTGGGTCAGCTCCATAGGACATCAGGCTCATTTGAATATTAAATATTTTAATTGCCACATATCTCTATCCTCTCTTTTTTCTGCCCTGAAACCATGAAAGCTTTTGTGACAGCTGCATGCTGCTTATTTATGTGAGAACAGATTATGGCCCACTTGGGAATGTCAGTCTTGATGCACAGAGCTCCCTCTGCATTGCTCCAGCAAGAGCAGAGGGACTCATCCTTTCCCTATAAAACTAGAGGGTACTGGGAAGGGGTTCAGCTGTAAACCTTACAGCTATCAACATATCAACAGCTTGTGACCTTACTGCGTAGTACTCATATGCTATAAACCTCCACCTTCATCCACAGGAGAGCTGCTGTTACTGAAGGCATGAAGTTTTCTCTGATATCCACCTCTTCTCCCTCCTGGAGAAGAGGGTTTGAGCAGGAACAGTAGACACTGACCCTGGTCCATCTCTGCACAGCACATCCACCCAAACCCAGCCTCACTTCGCTGCTGAGCTGTGGCCATAACCAGACTTTTCACCATGAAAGCTGAAATTTTCACAAGGAGAAGTGCCAGACGGAAAACTCCCAGGGAGCTGGGTCCCTAAATTTCCTATCCTCTTCCAAGGTCTGAGCCCCAGTTCCTTCCCCCCGTAACACTTCACAAATTCCAGCTAAAAAAAAATCCAAACACCCAACAACCACAAAGTAGTCACTGAGTCTTTTTTACAACGGTTTGAAATCTTGGCTTTTGCTTCTCATTGAAAGGAAGACCAAGCAGAGACAGGGGAATCGGTTTCAGGCGGGGGGAGCCACTGCTTTCCCCATGTGCGTGCCCCCACAAGTGCCCGGTGGTGCCTGTCCCACCTGGGGCTGTCTCGAATGCCTTTGGCCCTTCTAGCTGAAGTCTTCCTCAGGCTGCAGCACCGGGTCATGGTGCACTATCTCATTCTCATGAGTGACTGTATCTGCAATGGGGGGACAATTCAGTGATAGAAAACATACACAAGGCAGCAGTGACCTGTGTCTCCCTAGCATTCTCTCTCCCCTGCTTTTCCCCTCTATCCAATTTCATACTCTTACCTTTACTCTCCTTCCCTCCTAGAAGCAGGTGATGTTCCCACCGCCACATGCTACCATCCCATCATGGAAATAATTACCCCTCCTCTCTTCCCACCCACTCCCAGCTACGTGGCACTTGCCCAAGGTTTACAATGGAGGAATGTTAATAGGAAAACCCGACTGAACCAGGCAGACATTTAGCAAATTTTCTGCTCTGTACTGCTAGCAGGGCTGAATGTGGAGCCGCTGTAGTGTGGGCTCTTGGCTGGGGCTCATCAGTCACTGGGCAGCCTAAACGCAGCATCTTCTACCTCCTTGCCCAGGCACACCGTGGCAGGGAGCAATCGCTGCTGCCCAGCCGCTGCTTGCAGGTGCACTTGGGGGGGGACGCACATGGGGTCCCGGGCACCTGGGACTCTTCTACCAGCCCGCTATTGTGCACTCTGCATCTTGCAGCTGTGAAAGTACTAGAATAAGTTTAAATGTGTGGGTTTACAAAGTAAAGGGTCAGTTTTAAAATATATTTTTGTCACTATAACTGTTAACCTGCTAAACTCTGAGTTTCATAGAGAGCCTTTGGTTTTCATATAATTCGTTTTACTTTATTTCAGACTCCAGAGGCCTTCCCTCAACCAAAGTTTGCACCCAGTTCAATGAACGGATCACTGGAGGACTGAAGCCCACCTGCAAACCCAGCTGGCCCAGTATCTCTTCTGTGGTGGCCTCACTAAGGATGGGCATTCAAAGCCACCACATCTGGGTGGGTCTATAAGAAATGGAGAAAAAAATCCAGCCCACATCTCACGTACCTTTCTCTGACTCATCCCTATGAAGCTGGGATGGGATGAGAGCCATCCCGCTGTCACCCTACCCCTCTCCTATAGCGTCTCAGTGGTGTCCCTGCCTATGGCAGAAGGTCTGGAACTAGATGATCTTTAAGATCCCTTCCAACCCAAACCGTTCTGTGATTCAAAGCTTGGGCCGAACAAGATGCTTTACATAGAGACCAAGAGGGAACCCTGGAGAACAGCCGTGAGTCACTTCTTACAGTGAACTGGGAGACAAGAAAAATGTGATAATGGGGGAGGATGAGGCCAGGTTGTACCTTTGGCCTGGGCACCAACTTTAAGGGAGTAACGGGTTTTTTTCTAAACATTTTATTTTTTGCAGCTTTCTTCATCTCTGATGTTTTTGGGTTTTTATGGAATTTGTATGGAATAGTTAAAAATACTGTTTATTACCATGGACCACCTGATCACTTTTATTTGGCAAACACTGCCTTCTCAAGAAGTCAAGTGTTTGAAAGAGCCTCTGGTTTGATGAAGGAAATACCAGTGCCACAAACATGCTTTTGTCTAGCGCATTGCCTCAGTCCCACTAGCAAAACTGGCTCATGCACATTATCCTGCACTCCGTAGTTCCTTGACATGATTCAGTAACCCTAAGCAAGGGCAACATGTTATAATCCATTACTAGCCCTTTTCTCATCACTGCCAAATTGTTATAATTTATCACTCACCCCAGGCAGTCCAAGTTTATTCTGTTTGATATGCAGACTGACATTCACAGTCCTGGGATGTTTGATGGTTTTTGCCTGAGTTTCCCATTTTCAGCATATGTTTGGGCTATATATTCAGCTGACAAATACAGTAATAATATTAAGATACAACTCATCTTCTGCAGTTTGGGCACAGGCCAGTTTATACAGCAGAATCTGATGTGCCTAAGCCTTGATTGATGCTCACCATATAAATTCCCCTAGTAATTAACCTGGACTAATAACTCCCAACCATGCTTAGGAGACCACCCTCTTGCCCTCCCCAGCTACAGACTCATCATTTAAAGTCAAATGCCTTACTGGCTGTTCCTGGCAGGCTGGGCAGGAATGAAAGTATAAACACTTCTGAGAGTGAGAGAGAAGATGCTGAGGAAAGAAATCACACATCACTGGGTTCCCAGTTGCTATTTTATTTTTGGAAGGGCGCTTTGTCTTGTTCATTTTGCTGATGTGAATTAGGCAAGTGGATGTGGGATGCAGAGGGTGAGCTGATGATGATGGGGATGGAGTGACAGAGACAAAGCAATTCTGGAAATCTCTGGACCGATGTTCAATTTGCCTCCAGCAGTCTAGCAGGCTTGATTCTCCGTTCTACTAGGAATTTCATCCTGCTCTGACAAACTAAAGTGAGCTTAGCTCACCAGCAACACACTGAATTTTCATATACAGCAAAATCCAGGAAGAAAGAAAAATCCCAAAGGTATTTAAAACCAGGAGAAATGACCCTCCTGCTGCCTACACAGGACTCCCCTCCCTTTCTCCATCTCTCCCTTTTGCTGTGCCTCCTCAAGGAGCAGACACAAGGAGCAGACAGAATAAAGGCTGTCACGCTTGTGGTCCTCAGGATAAGGAGAGTATCAAGGGCATAATTGGAGTGTGCTGCTCTCCTGTTACTTGTTTCCCAAAGCCTGTAGAAAGATAAGCATAAATTACAGCAGCTCTGAAGTAGCTATCTTCATATCAGGAGCTGGCAGGCCTTGCAATACACCCTGGAAAACACTGGACCCAAGAATTCCCCACGGTAGCTTATGCTATCTTTACCTTTCCATGTCTTTTCCTAGCACAGAAACAGACAATTAAGCCCAGCGCACTTAGCTCATCAGTGCACGGCTGTGTTTTGTGATTGGGAGGAAAAAAAGAATAAAGAAAAATCATGCTTTAAAAAGCACTCAAAATATACTTTAAAAGAGTAAGGACAGGATTTTGCTCCTTTCTGCACATCAGTCTCCCAGGCTGTAGCAACAGTAGCGTGTACACATATGGTTAAACTAGCAAGCAGCAACGTGCATGTGGAAGAACAAGAAAATCTTTCAAAAAGTTTCAAGATGACCCTCCTATAGATGTTCTTTGAAACAGATGCAGAGGGACAGAAACTCTTCCTGAACTTGAAGACCACAATTATGGATTTAGTGGGTCAGATCAAAGATCTTTCTAGTTCCCTATCTGGCCATCTGAGGAAGAACAGAGCAAGCATGTGCAGACAAAGACACTTCCCCAGATCATTCCTTCAGGCTTGCAGACTCTGCAGCTCAAGGAAATTCCCAGCCAGAGGCAATGTCCTTATACTCAACAGCCCTTGGGGAACTTTTCTGCCATGAATTACTCTTATAAAAGAGGCAGTTCAGCATTTTCAGCAATTACTATGGACGTTGCTCACTACCTGTGTGAAGAGACACCTCCTTTTGTTTTTTTCTCACTCGCTGCCTGCTAATACACTTTGATGGTCTTTAGTTTTTAATAATGAATAGGGGAGTCTGCTATTCACTTTTCCTTATAACTCACTATTTTCTAAGTCTTTCATATAACATTTCCAGTAATTTCTTTTCCTGGCTGAATAGCCTTACCAACTTAGCTTTTACGTAGAAGGCATTCTGTACCTTTTAGCGAAAGTTACAATTTTTATTAAACTCTATATTTTCCCCTCCTTCTATTACACCTTTATAGGGAGGGCAGGAAGGGAAAGACAGCCAGTATTAAATACAATATCCACAACCTGTGGAAACCACAGTGCAAGTGAAGGTCTGGTACACCCTGGAGTCTTTCTCCTAGACAAAATCTGGACAGGCCCACCCCAGTTCCTGCATCATAACCATGCTCCCAGGACCTCAACAGTCAATGGTTCTTAATGAAAAAGAATATACCCAGCTCTTGAAGAGGTTTAATCCATCTCCCTCTTGGCTCCAAAAACTTTCTGGTACCCTTTCCCCACAAACCTTTGGATCTTCCACTGGTTGCGGTCTCCTCAGCAAAGCTCTGAATGGACCCCCAGGAAGCCTTGAAGCCTTAATACTTCTCTAGACTCCATGTCACAGTTCAGTACCTGCTGGGTTACCTCTGGGGTGCAGTCGAGCTGTCCCTTCTCCAGCCACCAACCGCCCAGCCCATGTCCTCTCCATACGTGTCTACCACCAGGTACATTTGCACCGCTTAAGGGGTGAGCAGCACGGAACAGAAAGAAGGAGCCGTGTCTTTTGATTTCGAGGTCTATTTATCCGTGAGCATGAAAAGGAAGCCAGAGCTCCTCATAAACATAGATTAAAAGTGAAAAGGGAAGATCACCCCCAAAGAGTGATTCTTGTCTCTCTGCACCAGAACAGTAACACTGCAGCTGTCACGAGCACATCGCTTCTCATAAATGTCACCTGGGGAAGCTGCTGGAGCGTGCCCACCGCAGAAGCAGCCCAGACCGTCTGAGCAGAGGAGACAAACATACCTGGCACTGCCGTGTCTATGAGCTGATCCACAGGACCTGTCCCCTCTCATTTTGCAAACACTTAAAAAATAATTATATTGTATTATACCAATATTGAATTTCAGGATGTTTCATAACCAAGCAATAACACGATAGCTTCCATAAAATCTTTCTTGTCTCTGCCTGAAAAATCTACTCAGCTACAAAGAGATTCTCATTGCTGCCCACACATTCCCCCTCTTGCCTTCGTTCCACACAGGTGGAATCACTGAGGCAATCTTCCTTACGAATGTGTGAATGTCTGCAGAAGCTGTTCCACAGCATTATGGAGAATCAGGGATTAATGAAAACAGAAAGTACAATAAAACAGTATAGACATATGAAAAGGGAATATTGATTATGCAGCTGAGGTTAAAATATTTTAAACCTATGTTCTTTCCATGCTTGGGATTGCTCATCACCTAATCCTGAAGAAAGCTTTTTCTGAATATCTTAGTTCAACTTTCTTTTTGCTGTTTGCAATCAGTTTACGCTTGTGTTTGCCTTAGTGCTGGCATTCAACAACAGGGATAAAAGCCAGTCAGAGAATTATTAGTTATCGCTGTGGCTACATAAAGAGATTTGGAGGCCTTGGGTTGGGTTTGTTAGGGTTTTTACATTTAATTGTGTTCACCTTGAGAAGGAGAGTTACACAACCGCACCGCTTCCGTGCAGATGGGTTTTCTTACTTGTGAGCAGGAACTAGCGCTTTTGGGGGCTGCATTTGCATAAAGCCTAATTAATGAAAGCAAAATCATTTGATCAGAAAACTGACACTCTAATGAAAGCAAATCCGGGTGTTGTAAGTGATGTGGATTTTACCTTGATAAATCACACACCTCCTTTCTCATTGATTTAGCACTGTAATAAAAGACAATGGGCTGCTTTTTTTTTTTTTTTTTTCTTCTCCCCATGGGTTGTAATGATTTACAACTGCTTTTTTATTTCCTTTCACACAGTGCCCTGGAGCTGCCTCCAACCTTTTCCCCATAAGCACTAAGAATTCAGATCCTTTGTTCCTGGGGAATAAATGTAACATTCATCGTCCAGTGGTGCGCTAACTTGCAGGAGGCCATTCGGACACGAGGCAGCCACTGCCTTCCCTCCTCCCTTTGAAGGCAGGTTTCCTTGCTTGTGTCACCGGCAGTTTGTACTGTCCTCGATGAGACTGGGAATAAAATTACCTGTGCCTCAAAAAGACTGCTCTCTCCTCTTCCACAGAGAAACCAGGAAAGCTGGGAAGTGCCCTGGGAGCACTAATAAGTTGCTGCCCTGTTATCAATTAATTTGCAGGAGCAGGGAACCCATAGTGGATGGGCACAGGCACCTAGAATCTGGAAGCCCTCTTCTCTGCAGCAGCTGAGGGAAAGGCAGCATGGTCTCCAGGGGCATCTTTGGGGATGTGAGCCTAAAAATGACCTCCTGCTGCCGTGGATTCGCAGTGGCATGGCTGGTAAGGGAACACGGACCATACCCACCAATGTCTTTGGAGCCTGAATTCTGGAGGAGTTCCAGCTGAAAGTCAGGTGGCAAGTTCCAACCCAAACACCTAAAGACAATAGTGAAGCTCTTCTAACTCCTTTTTGCGTGAATCTGCCCATGCCTCACTTTTAAGAAGTCTCCATGGAATCTCTTTAGGCCCTAAACAAAGCAAAGCCTCCATCAAGGCATCTTACCAGACAGGGCAGTCCTTCATCCCATCTCTCCAACCTGTCATTGAAGTCAACAAACCTACCACCATTAGAAGCAAAAGTGTTAATAACATCATGCATTTAAATCCATATTTGACACCCAAATGAAGAGACTCAACTTTGCAGTAGGGGCAAGAATCAGAGGAGGTTAAGCAGATTCCACAGCTCTAAATCCCAAATGGATTTGATGTGGGGTTTGAGGCACTGCCAAATTTTGGATAAAAGGTGCCTGAGTCCCCACAACCCCTGCAGATGAAATATTCTCACTGGAAAATAAAATAGATCCAATGGAAAAGAGCAAAGATAGCATGTGTCTACTTACACAGTGAAAAGACCTTGCCCCTCGCTATATTTAAAGCCTGATACACCATTTCAGTAGTAAATAATAACTGTAAAATCTCAAAAGCATACTGCTCAAGATAGGAAAACCCTACACTTCTACAGGAGGGAAAACCATATTCAGCTCCCAAATGACTGAATATGGAATTGTTCCGTAACATTGAATTTGCATGTGGAAAACAACTTAATCTCCTGAACAAAAGACAAGGCTACGGGAAAGCAACTCATCCCTGTGCTGTTACTAATGATAAATGTGTGTGCTTTCAGCCTTGGCAACACAATGCACTCTTCCCCAGATGAGTAATATGTTCAAACAACCAGCCTCGGAGACAGGAAATGGGACGATTTATTTCATCTTTATTTAATGGTCAGCGAACACCACATTTTAATTAAAGCAGGTCCCATCTTCCATGGCATGCCCAAGGATTTTAATCATACGGGCCTTCCATGGATACACTGTAAAGCAAGAGGGAAATTTCTGAGAAAGTTCATTACTAAAAACAACCTTTTACAAAAGAATTAAAATGTATGTGCATGGGCTGAGACTACAGCTTGGACCACACGCTCTTGCAAGGGAGTAAGAAGCTCCCCCACTCCTTATTTACCTCCTGTGGCTTATGTAGGCGCAGAATAAAAGATATCCCCTCTCTTTATGGGGCTGGTAGACAGCCAAGAATGGGAACAGATGAAGCCTTCAAGCTTACTGGTCAGTAACATAAGATGCTTTACTGCAAGTTCAGGGCAGTAGCAAATTGCTTCCCATGCACACAAGTAGAACACTTGCTCTTTCTGGGGGATGCTGCTGGAAGGCATGGGCACATGCTCACACCACCACAGATTACGTCCATACCAAGGTTAGCAAAGAGAAGAGAGCTGCAAGGTCATGAATCCTCCTCAGCACTGTCTTTTGGAGTCTATGTCCCCCTTGCAAGTTGTTCCTTTATTTCATTGCATGGCCACTAAAAAAGTAAAGTCATTCAAGGATAATTTAAGCTATTTCCCCTTTTTTTCCAGGCACTAGAACGAAAAATAGGAGTGGACTATCAGTCACCCTTCTGCTCCCCATCACTCACTAGAAGACAGATGGAATGAGACCTCCTGTGCACTGCTCCAGACTTGGTGAGAAAAGCTGGGAGAGGAGCTCCGTCTGTGTGGTCTTTGCATGTATACACCGACAAGAGATCTTCACCCACTTTGTTCACTGAAGTCAGCTGTAGCTGTCTGAAGCTGAAGGTGCAAAGCAATTCAGGTGCCCAAACACACACATCCAGTACTCTCAGACATCTTTCCAGAGTCAAGATAGCTGCACAGGCCTGGCAGCTGTGACACAGGACTTACCCTCCCTCGTGTCAGCCAGGTGCCAAGAACACCCTAAAGCACACGATGGGTAGGCACCCATGTTTTGGCACCTGAATGGCTTTCTTTAAGTTAGTGGCTTGGCTTGCGTGTATGGTCAACAGATAGAGAAAGGCACTTCTGAAATGTGATTCATCCCAGGCAGTGAGATACGTATCTTAAACATCAGTTCACAGCTTTGACACTGGCAGCACACAACATTCCCATCTCCCCTCTTTTCTCCACAGACTTCATTGCTCCTCACAGATGTTGTCCCAGCTTTCTGAGAGGATATTCTGTGAATCAGATGACAGAACTAGCCCAGCTGAAAAACAACGGATGGGAAAAATAGAAACATAAAGGTTGTTCTGTATGGTTGTTTCCCCCTGCCCTCAGATTAGGTTAATGCATTTCAATGTATAGCCACATGAAAAGCAATATTGACCCATCAAAAGGGGAAACATGGGAGCAGGAATGAGGAGCCAGAGCAGGAACTGATTTAAAGCAGCGCTGCTGCCAAGAGAAATATTCAAGGAACCACAGCTTTAGGGTAGATGTTTGACCTCCAGGGAGCTGAAGTCGCCTGAGACAAAACTTGTCCCTCTTGCCCAGGGTCCCTTGTTCATCAGGACACTTTGGCCCATACAACCATTGCTTTGCCACTCACAGTGAGTGCTTTCCTCTTAAAGAAAAGGACAAGTACAAAGCACAGCTTTTCCCGTGGCAGCCATGGGAGCTGAGGCTTTCCAAGCCATTTGGATGGTTGTTGTGGACAGGTGCGTTTCTAGTGTCATTTGTCATCTGAGGACTGAACTGTAGCACTTGGATTATGTTGCTATTTACCAATGAAAACAGGAGCTTCTCCTCAGTGATTCCTCAGAAATCCCAATTCCTTCAGCTCCAAAGAGGCTGATGCAGTCTGACCATGTCAGCTTGGAGTCTACCTACTTTGCTTCCTAGCAGCCTGCAATTCTCTTCCCACTCCATAAGAAGTCACTGAAAATGTGCATAAGCAGGGTGTCCGGGATCTAATGTTTTATCATAAATTAACAAAATTACATCAGTAGGTACTGACAGGCTTGGAACATTTTTAAGAACACTTCATTAGTCTTTGATAAAATGCAAATTATTTTGTTAACCTGCTGTACCACAGTCCACAGTGCTTATGGGTTGTTTTCCTACACAGGCTAATGATGGGAGAAGAAAATTAGATTTCTCACACTACCATTTCTCATAGAAAGTTTACACATTGCAAAACTATAGGCACAATATTACCATCACCGGAACAGATGAAACCTTGATTCCATTTATATAAACAGGAGCACTGGCAGTAACTTCAGCAGAAAAAAAGGTGATAGGAAAAATCCACTAAACTACTCTTTTCTACAGAATTTGCTGATTCATCATTTTTAAATGGTTCATATAGGCAAAGCTTCAGAAAGGTCCAAGGAACTCTGCACGGGAGTCTGCAACTGGGGTTTTTTTTGGTCACCGACTCCTCTGCCATGGGAACAGTCATGTGATAAGGACCCTCTGGGCTTCCAGCAGCAATAGTAAAAATACACGGAGAGTAGTTAAACATATTCTTTTGTTAGTTATGAGTGGCTGAAGGCAGAACGCCTTGCCTGAAAAGATCCAGGTTTTGAGAAAGCACAAAAGACTGGTATTAAAAAAAACCACAACAGTTACTTGATTATTATTATTTTTTTCCAATGGAAACCAGATATTTTCTGAGGTTGGTTGGTTTTTATACTGCTATGTATTAAGACAAACTACAACCCTTCCAGAGCTGGTGCAAAACAACTGGTTCTTCAAAATCCCACAGAAACTAAAAAGCTACCTTGAGTATATCTCCTCTGATTTCCTATTTATTGCAGGTTTTCAGTTTTACTCAGATACCAATGCAGCATAACAACAGACTGTCTGCAGGAAATAGATACAGTGATATTTACAGCAGAAAAGAACACAGTAGAAAAGTTCAAATCTCCTTTAAAGAGCAAATACAGGATGTTAGCACTGGTCCATGTCCAATTACAGAGAAAGTGGACCTCATCACAGTAATGATCATTTTCATTTCATTCTTTTACACAACACTCAACAGAAAAAAACATTGTGTTTGATATCACAAACACACTTCTCAGTCCAGCGGAGTAGATGACTACATTTCTGATGTCTCCAACTCCCCGAGCCAGTCAGATATAATCTGGAAGCTATGTAGTCCTATTAGTCAGGCACAGCGTTGGACTAATTATGTACAGAGACATGACAGTTTCGCAGTTTCCAAGTACAGATGGAGAATCTTCAGTTGGCTCAAGGCTGTGCCTGCTGACCCTTCTGCACATTGGTAAGATACGTAGAAAAAGTGGAAAGTGTTGCAACATATGTATATGATAGCAGAGAGGAATATGAGTTTGAATGGCTCCACATTGTACATAATCTTAACAGCAAGTATCTCACCTGGCAAGGGGTCTGCATTTTTTAGTGAAATGCTCATGGGAACAACATACTGGACCTATTTTCCAGGAGTCTGAAGAACAGGCCAGCAGTTTTATATTTGTCTTGATGCTTTTAAACCAGTAAAGCCTCCTCCTTCCTGTTCTTCCTCCAGCCACACAGTGATTTTCTCATTTCCTGAAAGCCAGCTGAATTCAAGTTTTTATTAAGTTTACTGGGTTGCAGCAGTCTGATTTCTACAGAAGAGACTGACTTTTCCCACACACGCAGAAAGGCTGACTACACACACATGTGTGCTATGGTGGGTACACACTAAGAGAGGACTCATCTTACCTCCACGTGGATGCCCTCATCTGACCTGCTCACTTAGTCTTCCTTTTAGTCAGCTGAGAGAGAAGTTTCTGCACCAAAGCAAGACAAGTGAAATTGGCCAAATGAATCACAGCCCACAAGTGCCCGCTTCTTCCCCTTGAGTATAAAGGCTGTCTAGACAGCTATTTCAGACACAATCACTATTCTGTGAGCGTTCGAAGCTGGGATCATAAGTCTCAACCCTAATATTTTAGCCCTATATTGTTGTAACTTACTTACACTTTTTCTAGAGACATTGGTTATCAGTTTGACTCCACCTCATAGATATATGACACATTCCACCTCTGGTATTAGATATACTGAGCGTAAGAAAGGAAATTTGTGCGTGGGTTTATGTCATTAGACAGCAACACATGGGTCAAATTCTAATACGTCTCTGGTTTGTCAGGAATGCGAGAGAAATTGTGGTTGATGTCTCTACAGATAGAGAAGGGAAGGGTACCTCTTCTTGAATTCCTCCTTTACTGTGACTCATCACATTTGCAGCCTCTCTAAGGAGGTTCAGCTTTTTGGAAATATCCTGCAGATCAGCAAGTCATAAAGGTGGTGTGGAGAAGTTAGGCTCCAGGCCCTGTTCTCTCCCAGACAGTGATGTAGGGATACAGTTCATCCCTAAAGACCTAACGAAAGGCAGGTTATGTGGAAGGTAGGTTAGCTACCTTCTGGCCTTCCTCATTCAAGAAGTATGTAAAACATCTGGGCATCTGAGGATACAGAGGAATTTATGGTTTTTTTGGTGCCACCTGGAAATGGTGCCATTCATGCAAATTAGAAGGAGCTTTCAAAGCAATCCTTTCAAAGTTGTCAAAGCTTGGAAACTCTTCCTTTTGAAATAACTTTTGAAACAATCTTTAGAAAGTGCCATCCAGACTTTAATTTCTGAATCACATGGTATGTCTGTTTGCAACAGCATCTACTACAGTGCTTTCTTAAGTGCTATCAATAAATAATGGATGACTCACCCAATGCCTTAATTCTTTTTAAATAAGTGAAGAGGCTCTGAGCATACCAAATTACCACATCATTTAAGATGTCCTAATGGAGTCCCCACTTAAATCAGTTAGAGACAGGAAATCAGGGAAGTTCAGTGATCAGCTGAGGTTTGCAAGCATAACATTAACATCAAAAAAACGGGCCCAGGAGTGAAATGATTTAACCATACTATGAAAGGCTTTCCCTGAGCCCTCTGAGGCTATACCAGCCAACCCTTCACAAGTGCTGCATTCTGGGCCTCAAGCAGCACGGAGAGGTAGCAGCTTACAGTAATGCTCACCTTGCCAAACTTTGGACATCTGAAAGTTAGCCATTTAGTCTGAACTACTCATCAAGTCTCCCCCTACAATCAGTAAAGTGAAATAGGTGCCTGGAGTGAACAAAATTGCTCCAAGCTATATAAAGGTTCCTCAGCAAGATGCTGACTGCAGCAGCAAAAATGTTTTATAAAATTTCCATTCTCTACCACCTTCAGTCAAGGTTTCACACTCTCATGGTTCAGTTTAGCAGTTCTTAGTTGTGCCATTACAGCTGTTTATGGGACCAGGCTTTCAAGCCTACCACTGAGCTGACACGCATAAAAAGAGGCTTTGTGGGGGACAGTCCCTAATCACGGAATCACAGTATTATCGGGACTGGAAGAGGCCTCTTCAGATCATTTAGATCAAACTCTCTGCTCAGTCAGGGTCAGCTTGACCAAGTTGCCCAGGACCGTGTCCCATCAGATTTTGAATATCTGGACACCATCTTGGGCAACCTGCTTTAAAGCATGACATAACCTTACCTCTTGCCCAGTGACTCTGTAGTGTCTGCTATCATGAGTCGTTTTGCATCCATGGAAATATGCACTAGTACCAAGTGGTCTGGCCCACCCTCCTCCACACCTTCTTCCCTCACCACCACTGCTATCATTCTGGTAGGTGCAACAGCAGTCAAAGACACAAGCAGCTAAAAAAAAAATCATTGTGCTTGGTAGTCCCCATTTTCTGTTCAATTATTTCTCTGACAAGTTCATCATGCAAGTAGAGGAGCATCGTGCTGACACAGAGAGAGGATGGAAACACATGGCTGTGCATGTAAGGGAGGACCAGACCATCCTGTCAGAGAGAAGAAGGGAAAATGATCCAGACCTTCACCTTTTAGTGTTAATAAGCCATTAAATCAGCTCAGCTGCCTGTCCTGGACTTCCATAAGTCTCTTGTGACGTTAAAAATAAGCTAAATCTATTCAGTTCTCCTCTTCTAGCATGGTTCCAGCAACAGCTGTACCAGCGCATCCAAAGGGAGGGAAACTGGATATTTAGGAGTGGAAGCTACTTAAGCCAGATTTGCCATTGAAGTTGGCATCTCAGCAAATGAAACCTTTAAACACACCTTTTTTTTATGAAATTAATTACCCTTTGGAGGTACTTCTTGCCCTCTTCAGTGACTAAAGACATAGCGCAGATAACTAACTTCGATTAGACAGCTGGCGTGCAGACAGATGAGGGCAGCTGAGATGAATCCTCCCTCTGTAGCTGTACCTTGCTGGTAAGAAAGCTTGGCCTTCAAATACTACTGCATTTCACACATTTCACATGGAGAGCTGAAACATCCTATCCCTTAGTAACCACCAAAGGCCAATTTTAAACTTGCAAAAGCTTACCACCAAATTTAAATTTGCAAAAGCTTTTGACCAGGCCCCTCACTCCAGACTGTTATGAAAATGAGTAGTCATGGGTTGGGAGGTAACATTTTGTCATGCATCGGAAAGTGGCTAAAAGAACCTGAGATCAAAGATTGTCACCTTGCTTTTACTGTGGCAAAAGATTAACAGCAGGATGCCCACAAATTCCACACTAGAGCTTTTGGTTATTGAATTTAGTAGTGACACAAAGGCAAGAGCAATCGTTAGCACTGACAAAATTATTTATGCTTAACATTTCAGCAGCAACCAAGGTATGGGAAGGAAAAGCACAAGGCATTTTTTATCACATGTATGTTCCCAACTGACACAGTTTTGAAAGTGATCTTCCCATTAGCACCAATATGGAGCATCCAGAACTGTTTTCAGATGCACTGGCCATTACTGGTGAGAGAATATCGGATTAAATTCACGCACAGCATCAGAACAGAAAACTGTTTGCTCTTGCGTAAGTTGAAGTGAGCCACTAAACAAAGACATAAGACTGGCATGGGGAAGATACCACGAAACACCCCACAGGCTCTCATTCTAGTATTTATTATTTCATGGAGTATTGTTAAATTAAGCAACATTGTGAAGTCTCCTGTGAAAGCCAGACTGCTTTGCCTTCTGCTGGTTTGCCATCTAATCTAGATGGTTGTCATCCAAGTCTTCCACTACAGCTAGCATCTTCTTTCCTTTTAGTGTCATAAGGTTTATCTGCTCTGGGGGAAATAATTAAGTGTGGCATGTGGTGGTGTCCACAGGCTAGTCTCTAAAGCTCATAGTATACCTGGGACCCCAGGAATGCAATTTTTCGAGATGAAATAGCCTATCACAAGGAAAAATTCACATGCAGTTCCTGAAGCTTCAGAACCATCACAATCTAGCAATGGCCGGTCTATTGCTGAAAAAATGGCAAAGTAATAATATAGAGAATGTTTTCCCCCCTTAATGTGCTTGGCACCCCTAAAGCATTCCTTTCAGAGGCAAAGACAAAAGCTGCAGAGTTGCCTATAGGTTATAATTAATCCCACATCATACTGAACCACAGGTGTAACAAAGTTGTCCCAGAACCCAGAACACAAAATTGCCAGGCTTTTTAAAATACAGTCTGCAGGTGGCTATATGAAACCTTTGCACTAAAATGATAGGGCTTTGCCATCTGAAATGCATAAGCCTATACAAAATCTAACTACCTGCTGTAAATTGAAGCACTATAAAAATAAAATCGAACAATTACCTTTTGTGGGCAGTGTAGATTGAGCTATATATCAGCTTTAACATGACTCCAAAGCAGAAAAAGCCCCAACAAATGCAGCTGAAAAGACTCCAGTCAATGCCGTATTTAAACTTTGGGCTGGGGGTCCAGATGGGGTTCAGGAGACAGAATTATCAGAGGGATCATGGCAGTGGCAGGAGTCAGGGAAAGCCATTGTGCCACCACATCTGTTCAAAAGCTTGAAATGACTGGAGGAGTTCAAAATGAAAAAAACCACACACACACACCCTCAAAAAAACCCCAAGAAAAAAACACACACACATACACACACACACACACACAAAAACCACCAGAGAAGGCACAAATGATGATGAGACCCAATTTTGCTGCCAGATACATGCACAAGACTCCTACAGATTTCAGTGTTCTGGGTGAAGGGAAATGCAAGCGTTCATGCTTACAATACCTCTTCTTCCTTGCACTCCTTCCTTTGATATCTTTCCTTAAGCAAAACTAGAACTGCACAAAATCATCCTTCCCTGGAACAATGGCAGGACTTTACACCTAGTTCTCTATTGCTAGCGAGCTCTCCACTAATTCAGAAGGTGCCTCAGTTTGTTCTTTATCTTGGTTTGTAAACTATACTGATAATCCTGCTTAGGCAGGGACAGTTGCGGTAGGGAGTGGTGGAGTTTAGGGGGACAGCGTTTCTGCCTTTGAGCTCTGGGAGATTCTCTGTGGGATCTCACCTGGCTGAGTAAGAGTATTTTGTCCCTGCAGGGGCACATATCTTCCAAGGCAATGGTATTAGGTGCAATCTTGTCCAGTCTTGCAACAGAGAGAGATGTTTAGGGCACATCTAACAGACAGGAAGGCATACCCCTGAGCTCCACTACTTGTGTTATGAGCTGAGCAGGCTACTATCTGCTCTGATCTGGAAGACCTTACAGCCACGTTACTGAAGTAACGTGCTTCAGCTCTATCTTCTTGCAGGCCTTTGAGTTAATGTGCTGCATGAAAGAAGGCATGTTAAACTCAAACACAACCTGGCACTAGAGCAGCTCTACAGATCCTGAAGCCATGCTGCTATTCTGCATCTGGCCAAACCAGAGTGAAGGCACGAGACCTCGCCTCAGCCTGCTCTCACTGAAAATGTTCTTCCTATCCACTGAAATCCAATGAGACAATTAACCCAAGGAAGGCTTACTTGTAGGAGTAAAGCTTGGCAGAAACAGGCCTTGTGAAGATGAGACGGCAGCATCTCTATCGCATGCTGGTGTGGAATAATTCCCACCTTGGCCCTGACAGTCTACCTCCAGCTGGGAAAGCCCCTGATCCCCGAGGTACTTTGTCTAAGAGAACCACCACAAAATAAACAAAAGCTACCACCCATAGTCAGCTGCAGGCAACTTCAGCTTCTGCCCACATATTTCCATGCCAAAGCATGCAATAGACTCTATTGTTATATCTCTTGGCCAAAGACAATCAAAGAGGGGGAAAATAAAATCAGTGTGTGCATGTTATCACTTATCATCACATACACCCCTCACAGCATCTAAAATTCCTGTCCCTCCTTAGGCTTTTGGCTGTTCAGGATTGGGCTGATCTGGAAACGTGTTTTCCCATCCTCAAAAAATCCTGGGATTTCAAAAATACTTCCTGTTCTCCTTTAGAATTATCTCAGTATTGTTTCCTGAAAAATCATGAAATGCCAACACCAAACCCCTAAACACTCTTTCCCTAGAGTAGTGCCATAGTTGCTGGAACTGGGACAAGTAGGCAGCAGACTGGTCAGTTAGAGCTTCTGTCTTGGTTAGAAGGTTGCAACTGATGTCCTAAAATCAACTGCTTCAGACCAGAGACCTGAGGCAGAGCTTCTCACATCTGATTCTGACAAAATGGTTGTGTGTTTCCTCAGAAAGCCCCCAGCCACTTCTGCTTGCTATGCCTCTCATGTCATGATGGAGGCAGGCAAATGAATTTACATCTGGTTTATGAACAAATCAGCCAAGATGCAAGATTCAAGGTTTAACTTCTCTACTGTCATCTTGGAAGACAATGATAAGGAGTCTTCTCAGCTAGAAAGATGTTAAACATGACTTTATGACCCTTTTAGAGACAATTGCTGATGGTGAGCATTGTATGACAGTGACCTCCAGCTGACCTGCCATCAAGCACAGTTTGACTAGGTCTCCACAACTGCAGAAGCTCTGTTGAAGGCCATTTTAGCGAGCCCAGATCTGGGATTTGTCTTCTAACATGGCCAATGCAAACTGTGCTATCCTTGAAGGGCTTCACCCTGAGTCTGGGGTTAGACAACCTAAAACAATGTCGTTTAAGCCAATGGGCAGCTCCTCTCCTCCACCTCCAGTGACTTGTATCTGCCACACGAAGAGCAAATACAGGGAATCCAACGACCTGTATTTTTTTCCCTCCTCCCTTGTTCTTTCAGACAGACCAGCTCCCTGTCTCAGTTCGCTATGCAGCTTCACGAACACCAGCACCAGTACCAAGAGCTGTGGATGGGGACTGCTCGGTGCCAGTGAAGAAGACTTAAGTGAAACAGTTTGAGCTGAAGAGCATTTAGTGCAAGAAGGGGAGGTTGAAGCCTGATTGATAGGAGAAACTTTCTACGGCCTGTATTTTGAACTGTTTTTGAGGCATTTAGAGATACAGAACTGGCTGTTTCTGAGTAGCAAGGTAGACTCTACAATACAGAAGACTCTGGCATTGTGTTTGGCTTTGGGAGTTAGCTTGGAGATTTTTGTTAGTACAATCCCCCAAAAGCCACTAAATCTAGTAAATGGTGGTAGAGTCTATGACCCGCCCCTCCAAAAATGGGGCACTTAATAAAGGTTGTCTGAGGTGCTATCTTGCTTGTTATGGGTTTAGGTAGCAATTCAGAGACCTATAATAAATACATTCCAGTGATTGCACCCTATCACAGTTTCCTTTGAAGATACTTTTACAAGAATTAGTAGGTTTCAATATTATCACAACTATTTAAGATTGCGTTTAAATGCCTCAAGGTCAGGTCTGAACTTTTTCTCCCATGTAGGAATGTAAGACCTCAATCACACCCCAGTGAGAGAATGCACTTTTTTCCCCCTACTTAAAAAATCCATAATGCCATTAAAAATGAATACGTTGTTGTTAAATAAATGTATGAAGCTCAGATTAAAAGTGTTTGTATTTCCTCCCCTCTGTCAATTATTAATATTGCCCATAATAGAAAGATTAATACCTACACAGTGGGGGATAAACATCCAGAAAACAATACAAGCTTTCTCTTTGGAAAGAGAATTATTTGCTCAGGTTTCACACCCAACAGGAAGCAATTCTGAAGCAAGGAGCTTGCTTTTGCATCAGTCAGCACCCGACTGAGCAGAACGAGTTGCTGCTCAAAGTCTGGTCACAGACAACTGGCAAGGGCACAGCCCATCAGTGGATAAAACCCATGTGTTTGCATCCACAGAGTCAATATGGGAGGAGAAATGTATTTCTGAGGACAAGAACTGAAGTCAGAAGCTAAGCAATTAACATTGCTTTCATGCCCCTCTGTAATTAATGCAGATCAAAGAAGACCTGAAACCATCGATTTCACCAGAAACAGGAGACAGCAAAGTAAGCACCAGTGCTAGCAGCTCCGCAGCAGGAACAAAAAGCAGCTATTACAGACACAGGCACAGGGCTGTAGCACTAACACAAAGCACGCAGAAAAAAACCTTTGACACGAAAGAACAGAATTTTAACACTCTGAGGTCTGTCAGCATATGGACAGTATATTAGAAAAGCTGTTGTTGTACAAACAAAGCTAGCAAGTAGGGTTTATGCTGATACAACTTGTATTTGTTATTCAAGGATGTGATGAGGGAGAAAACAATATGAGATGCTCATTCTATGGGCAAAGACATTAAATACAAAACAGATATAGTCACAGAGAGGAGGAGGGAGAAAAGGAAAATGTGCCATAGTGGTTTTGATTGCATGTTTACAAGCTGATTTTCTTTATTTGCATGCCTCAGCTGCATTGGTAGCAGTATTTTGTTTCTGCAAAGAGTGTTACACTTAAATTGAGAAGTGATGAGTTTCGTGCTTGGCACCACCAGGTGAATGTTTTTTAAAGCTCCATTTGTTTGCCCATAAGAAACAAACAAATACAGGATGCTTTGGAATTAAGAAACATAAAACTCAGAAATTACCTGGAAAACAAGGCAGAAGACACTGTGCACAATACAACTAATAAGTGAGAAAGACTAACTCAAAATTGTGAAAGCAACATGCAACGGCCATACTTCCTTGATGATGAGAACAAGAAGAAGCAAATACTTGTCCACTGAATTACTCGATTTCCACAATTGTGGTTGTTTGAAAAGCGGTGCCTGTGTGAGCTACACTCACAGGTGATGTTAAGGGTAGTAAAAGTGCCACAACTACAAATCAGCAAATCAGTATACTATGTGTGAAGCACAGCACAGGAGGGAATTATAGAGCAGGAAAAATTCACAGCAGGAGATAAAGGACAATAAAACAGAAACTGCTTTTGCCTATATCTTATGTTCTTCTGTTGATACCATTTCCTGGTGTCACTTTATCTTTCTGTCCTTTTTTGATCTGCAAGGTGAAATCTTCATCTGCTCCATGATATTTTTCCACCAACCACAGAATCATAAAACATCAGGTTAGAAGGGATCAAAGGCATATTCTGTGGCAAGATTAAATTTATTTTATAATTTATGCTAATTCCAGAAACTTTGGATTGGCCAGTAACTTCTGGCCTGAACTTTGATTCCAACCTTTTACATATTGCAGGTCCAGTATACGCTTTTTTGTTTAAATAAAAATAAATGTAATGGATATCAGTCCTTACTGGGATCATTCCACTTCAAGGTTCGTTATTAGCGTCAACTATTATGGAGCTGCATTAACTGCTGCACACTTCATGTTGGACCAAGCAGTAGGCTTTCTTGGATTGTACTGTTTCCTGAAGATCAGCCCGTTGGCTGCACAGCAGGAGACTACTAATTGGGGCTATACTCAGTAACTAATATGTTGTTTGGCACATCTATGGACTTCCATGTAGAATAAATAAACATGATAGCAGTAAATGATAAATCAGTCAGATTAATCTTGTGCTTTCCTTGAGCACCTTGCCACAGATAATACAAATACGATGAAATAAAAAGATGTTCAAAGGCTTTAAAATAATTTTCATTTATTGGGCTTTACAAAGGGCCATGATCTTTTACAAACTGAACCTTTTATATTTAGTCAACAATAATGGTTTCCTTTTGATCAGTTTGCCTACAAATGAACTCAGAGCCACTGATTGGCTTTAGCGGTAAAGCTCCTGAAACTTCTATTGAATGCCACGAGTGAATGTTTGCATGTATCTGATCAAAATTCACCATGAAATATTTCTGATAAATGTTTATTAAAAGCTGGAGCGTGGTAAATTGCTAAATGTGCTAGCTTAAAGCAGTTTAAGCAGAATATGGCTTCTTGTCACAGTGATATATTCGAGCAGCTATTCCAAATGAAGAGACCTGTACAATCAGAGAGCTTCAGAATCAGCGAACAACAGTTGTGTCACATCACCTCTGTGCTCCTCTCTGCTGTCTGGGCTAAAGACAAATGCACAGCATCCAGTGTGCGCCTGCCTGTGCCAATGGCTGGCACTTTAACTATCAAGGGCTCAGCCACTATTTTTCCCATTAAACTACATTTCTCTTTTACTCCGAACAATGCCACCTACTTTTATGAAAAGTTTGAAAGAGGCTTCGTCAGATAAAGGATAGTGAAAGTGCAGCTGGTTCATTCTTGTCTCCTGAGAAGGCTAGCAAAAGAGGCAATTTTAAGGCTGCTGTAAAGAGTCAATTTAACCTGGCTTAAATCCAGACTTCTCAGAAGAGGTCTTCTGGCACTCCCCCGGCTCTGCATTCCAACTGTGTCAAAGTTCTAGCTCTAGTGTTCATATAGCTGCATGGTGGGGGCTCACCTCATCAAGTCAGATAATATTCTTCTTTTTTAATTCTTTTTTTTTCTGGCCAAGTTAGCTTCCAGCTGCATCACTTACCTAGTATGTATAGCAATGCAAGTCTATGGAAGCTTATGCTGCTCAAGGGACATGGCAAGAATGAGCCACCTGAGGCAGAGGAGAATGTTGGCCCACCACTCTCGGAGGCAGCACTGTCATCTCTAGCGTGACAGAATCTGTATAACCAAAGCTTAATGTTCAAAAGGCAAAATCCCATAATGAATGTAGCATTCTCAGTGATGTACTTTCCCAATTTAAGGAGGCAATCAGCTATTTCGAAAGAAAATATCTACCTTTTAGGTAAGGTTCTATATGATATGATCATATGTGGTAAGAGAAGACTAAACTCAGACCCAGGAGTTTCATTTCAGATTAATGACCTTATTATTACCTATTAATAATATAACATTACTGACTTCAGGACTGGTGTTCAATTCTAGTAATGACTGTACCACCTCCTGAAGACCAAATATAAATGCAACTCACTAAACAAAAGAGGGGTACAGACTGAGCTGAAGTTCTGGGCCACTGTTTGTCCCCACTGCTGAAGTTAATGCACCTCCCAGCTCTATTTTACCCAGCCCCAACTGGCTTTCTCCAAAATAAACCTACTCTAGAAGTTCTACATATCACAGATGCAACCACTCAACACCACTTAGCCTGGGGCCCGCAGATTTAGCAGACAGAGCCAGAAAATAACTGTCTGAAGAAACAACGGTCGGGGGTCCCCGTTAGCCAAAAGTGGAGCCAATGGGTGCATGGAGCCTCTCTGACATCCTGGGAGCCCTATGGGGCTATGGGGTACCACAAAGTGTGGGGTTTGGACCAAAACTGGAAACTAGGAACTCAAAGCAGGTCAGGAAACAAATAGCCTATAAATCTTTGAGGATCAACAGGCTTGTCCACAAGGAAGATTTAAAGGAGAAAGGAATTAAGAAGTATGAGAGAGAACAGAAGGGGTGAAAGTGTCAAGAAGCAAAAACTGAAGAGGCAGGAAGAAAGGGTGCAAGATACAGGAATGAGAAAAAAAAAAGGCTAAGGAAAAATAAAAAAAGAAGGATTTGGGCCAAAAATGTTTGTCAAGAACTCTAAGGAGAAGCAAGACTTGACAGTAGTTTGTAAGAGCTTAATGCAGCGATGTGACAGGGTGGATCTGAGAGCAGCAATAAGATCCTGAAGAGGGTGAGCATCTGTCAGAGTCAGTCTCTGTCCAATTTCACGCTCCAGAGAGAGTGGGGAAGCTCAGGCCACCTCATTTTCCACCCAACCAAGTCAGGCTGACACCCTGTGGCATGAAACTTTCCATGTTGTAGGCATATATTCCTTGAGCTTGTCACCCCATAATGAACAAGGACCACAGCTAGTCATCTGCTTATTCAAGGGAGTGCTGGGATCCTGACAGCCTGTTAAGCAAGCAGCAAAGCTAGGGAGGAGTGGAAAAGGTGTGGAAAGAAATGTGAGAGATCTCACAGATAATGTGGAGCGGAGGCAGCAATGTAATTATAACCCTAGTTTTATTTTCACTTGACGGCACAAAAAAGGAAGGTGAGGAGAAGCTTTTAAATGAAACATGACATTCCCTTATTAGAGTCTGATTTAAACTTCAGCAGTCTTGCTGCTTTGTATACGTTCCAGTGCTCCCACACCATGGTAGCCAAACAGTAGAGGTTTAATAAAATAAAATAAATTTAAATGGTAATTTCCTGAACAATGAGAGCTTGTTTTCTGAGCAAACAGCCCTTTTGGTGTTGATATCAAAGATGACAGAGCTAGCCATGTTGTAAATATGAGGAGGAGAGATATGGTCTCATTTATAGACTTAAAAGTCCTGTTACGCGTCTTTGTTTCCTGAGCAAACAAATCTTTTGTGGGGACTGCGTGGAAACATCTCATTATCCAGTTATGTGTGGGTTGCCTTCATTGGAAATGAATGCATTGCTGCCTGTTTGTCAAAAGCATCATTGTCCAGCATAGTACACTGTGGCCCCACCAAGGCACTGGTATCCATCACTGCAGTCTGATCTAAGCAGCTTCCACTCATGTCAAAGTGACGCACAGTCAGCAGTCCTTGCCACTTCTTGGGGTGACCTTAGGTGGAAAATCTGTGGCATCTCTGGCCTGTGAACCTGGGAGTCATAGGGTTTGTTTGGGTCCAGAGACAGCAGTAAATAATCCCTTTCAGTCATTCACAGTAATCTCTCTTATGCACCATGAAGGACAGACATCCCAAGCAGAGCATTTATATTAAATAGGACATATGGCAGGTGGTCTTAAATTTTGGGAAAAAACTAGAAAATAACTGAACAACCCTCAGAAACATTATTAATAACGCTTTCAGAGGAGGAAGTGTGGGTTTCTCTATTTCATCGGCCTGCCACTGCAGCAATGGATTGCCATAATAGGATTCAAAGCTCCTCCCGAGATTGTATCTGCCCTCAAGGGTAAATAAAGTCAGAGCTGGAACTTTCTGACACAGCTTTGTCACTGGCTTATTAATATTGGCAGGAACCAACTGGAGAATGGGCGACACCAGCAGCATAGCAATTTTAAGGAAACACTTCCTACAATGAAAGTAGCAGCAAGAGCAGCCAACAATTGCACAAATGCTGTTGGGAGGCTTTTCCTCACTTACTATTCTATGGAGCCCACTTTTCTTGATAATGCACAGTGGGAGGCTGCTTTGTTGTTGCTGAGTTCAATGGAAAATGCACAGTTGCCATATAATTTGATATTATATGCATTTAGGGTCTGATCCAAAGCCAACTCACATCAATGGCACAACTGCTACTATAACTAGTAAGGACTGTGGTTTGGGCTCTCCCGGAGAGGTGTTCCCAAGCATAAAGCCTTACAGAAGATTATCAACTAATTAACAACAGCACTGGAGGGACGCTGTTTGGAAGGCAACATTAAAATTACTCACTTTAAAAACTGAGGTTCGGTTCAGGTTTGCAAGTCGGTCTCTACCTAAGAGTGCTATAAGCATGCTTTAATCCTTATAATCCCTTCCAGCTCACACACATTTCTAAGGATGCTATTCTGGTCTCTCCTCAGGGAGATTTTTGGGCCATCTCCCAAAATTGCAATGTAGTAAGTGCACTGCTTTGAAAAAACTCACCGAGGTCATGAGTTTATGCTTAGGTATTTTTAAAAGCTGTGTTATTCAGTGCTGCAGTAAAAAAAGCCTGATGGTTGCCAAACTGAGAACATAGCTCAAGGTTTATAAGGGTTACCTGGGGTGTGGATTAAAGAACAAGCTATTATAGGTCCCAAGCCACCTCTCCCGCTGCAGCTGGCTCTGCATATGCTCTTCTCTCCATGGTGATGCCTTGAGGTGCATCAAAGTATCTTGGTCCTCAGGGAACAAAACAAGGTACCATCAGATACAGAAGCAAACATAGGTTTGCCAGTCTGGGACTGGGAGCAGCTTTTCTTTCTGGCTGACTAGCCAGGGAGATGAGAAAGCAGGATGATACTGTTGTAGAAGTGACTCTGCCAGTGCCCCCGGTCCCTACTCAGAAAAGCTTGATCTTTCAAAGCTATCAGCCCTTTCAGATAAGCAGTTCTCTTCACAACTGCATGACAAAATGTATGCTCTGAGAGGCAAAAGTTAATTCATCCCCGCACCATCTAAAAGCTCATCAAAGCTGTTTCACTAGTAGGTCCCCTTCACTTCTTAGTTAAGGAAGAAGCAAGTCCCTTCATCCAGTGGGGTTAGATCACAACGTCTTCCACCAGCCATCAACTTGGAATAAACAAGCCCTTTTCAGAGCAAATGCTTTGAAAATCAGGAAGGTAAGGAATTCAGTACTCTGAGATATGGCAGCTTTTGTACTACCACCCTAATAAGAAAATGATTTAGTAGAGAGACACAGTTGCATCCTTTGAATTCCGATACACTCTTCAGGCAACTCAGGTCATGCAGAAGGCCAGCTTGAAGCCTAAATGCAATAAAGACCTTGAATGGTTCTTACCTGATGTCCGTCTGGGTCTTGGCCATGTGTCTGGAATCAAATGCTAGGTGTGTGTATGTGGGACTGTGAGGATATACACATTTTGTGCTGGTCTGAATGCTGAAATGCTTCCAGTGAGGAACCCTTTCTGAATGCCTAAATATCAACATGTAGCACAGTTGCCTTTGAAAGAAACCAAAGATCGCCCAGAAGATTTCTTTACTAAAGCAGACATCATCAGTGCATAACGGGGTCATGAAAAGGGTTTCATTTTGTGGCCTTTGTCACAAAACCCTCTGTGCGAAGTTCATAAAGGGGTTGTGCAAGAAGATTGAACCAGTCATGTAGCACTGGTCTTCCTTGAAAAGTGCAACTCAGGCTCCATCAAGCTTCTCCACAAGCTCCAGCATCTCATTCTAGCACTGTACCTGCAAGATTTGGAGGCCACAAAGACAGAGGCCTTTCCCAGAAAACTTTGCAGGGAAGTTTGCAAATATACTAATGGCAGAGCTGCAGAGGCACAAGATCTGTTGCAACCTCTCCTGCAGATTCAGATGCCCAGCAGCGCTTCAAGCTGCATCCTCCTGAACTGCTGCACCCTTTTTTGAAAAGACCAGGAGGTTTCTGCTTCCCCAGAGGCACAGAGGAAGGAGCTATATGCTCTGCACTGAACGATCTAATGTATTTTGGGGACAAAGCAGCTATTAATCACTTTCATTGATAAATAGTAGCTTTATTAATAGAAAAACTGCCAGCAGTGCCAATTATTCATACACATAAGTATGCATATTCTATACAAAGAATGAAAACCAGACTTCCACCTTCTATCAGAACTGTAATTGGTAGAGTAACTTCTGAACTGTGGGCTTCGGTTTTAATAGTTTTAAAATATTGTGTTATATCACTCTCAGTCCCTAATTTATCTTTGCCAGGCAGGAAGGCAGGCTCTGAATGCTGTGATTAACAAGGCTGCTGATTATCTGTATATTAACATCAGATCTGTGATAGCTTCCCAGTGCCACGGTGCGTACAGAAGTGGAGTAAAAAAATTAGCTAATCATAGGTTATTAAGGTCAAATTCAATAATAGATGGATTGCATATCTGATGGCAAGAGCAAGCTCTTTCCCCACATCGGCCGTGCACATAAATTGCAGCAGTTGGTGTGATTCAGCAGTTTAAACCTTTTTGTTACTACGCTCCAGGGCTCTGCCCCAGGCTCCTTCACTACCTGGCAGGGTCAGTGGGTTGGAGGGGGTGGCAGGGATGCATCTGGGTCCTGGCAAGCAGCTGTCCTGCCCCGGCAAGGCCTCTGCACTCTGGGTCCTTTCCCCTCCTGTGCCATGCTGAGGAACCAATACTGCCAATGAATGCTACAGGGATGTTAATAGGTTCCGTTGGTGCCAGCATCATCACACCAGGCAGCTGCTTGTGGTATCGGAGGGCTGGATTTAATGATCCAGGTCCCTTTTTGCCCTTGTATAAAAGATGACTGGCATTTAGGTACAGAAGACACTCAAGAGCAAAGCCATCTTCTCCACGAGCACTGAATGATGTCACTGACTGAGAAGCCCATCTTGCCTGGTTAAACCCTTGATTCCAAAATACATTCACAAATTTAAGAAGTTTCACAATGCAGAGGTTCCTGAGGAACTAATTAAAAGCTCTTCTTTGTTCACCATACATATTTTTCCATTAAAGTCACACCAAGTTTTCCCTGTGTTAACTTAAATGCCCCAAAAGCCCAAAATCTGTGGAGGCTTAATTACAGTTTCATGCTGCCAATTCCCTTTGGTGCACTTTCTTGTAAGTCGCACTTAACATATGTTATCAGCAAACTTAAGGCCCTGCAGCAACAACAACAACAACAACAACAACAACAACAAGGATCCTGAACAGCTATTCCACATATCTAGGAGCCTCCAGGAAAGGAACACAAAACATTTCCAGCCAGCTTTCATACCATCCAAATGATGTAATTTATTTACAAGCCGCCCTGCATTCCTTTGCTCCTGCCGCAGATACCAGGCAGCATCAGCCCACGAGCAACATGCTTCATGCAAGGACTCCACCTCACCAGCACGAAGTTACGCATCCCTCGGTTATACATCTGCCATGTTATGAGCCACGTGACTTGTAAATGTTTCTCACCTTTGGATAAAACAATGCACAAAGCTACAGCATGTTGAGACAGAGTTTTCCTACAGGCAACTCTGCCTCCTCAGCACAGACAGGGCAGCTCAGGTGCTCTTTCATAGACTGAAGCATCCGTAATACCCCTACACCCATTGGTACCAGAGATCTCATACAAGCTGACACATCAGGTTCCTGTGTGTTTTCAGCAAAGTCACCTGACCTTCTTAAAACTTAGTAAACCAAGTCACAAAATGGTCTGAAAGAAGGTCCTTAACAAAAAATAGACATGATTTCCAAATTAACCCAAACAGGCATTCCTACATAACTTAGTATTTCCACAGAAGACACAGAATAACATAGCTGTGTGGAAAAACATCTAGACTAAACAGAGGACACCTTTTTGAGCTGTCAGCTCCTTTAGAAGAGACCTGAAAGATCAGTTTGGTGCTAGACCACCCTTCTTCATTTTTGTTATCAAGTTGAAGAGGAGAAAAAACGTGGTGGTTACACAGAAAATCAATTGAAAAGTACCTTTGTAGCAGCTGGAGGTGGATACTGACCAGCTGGAGCACTAGTCTTATCCCATATGACCACACTGAGAGCCTAACAACTTTTTTTGACTAATGTTAACAAGAATACCTGTCTTAAGCTTTATACAGCACCCATCATGGGGCTATCAAAGCAGTATAGCTCAAGGGAAGTGAGTAATTCTGAAGTCTCAACGTGCAGTAAGAAGGAAGTTTCCTTCCTAGAAAGTTAATTTCAGAAATCCTACAGTGAGGTTAACGGGATTAGTTTTCCAGTTGCCACTGACTTTGCAAGAATAATACCACATGAAGACTGGAGGGAGAGAAGGAGGGGGGAAAGAGAACTGTGACTCTTCAAAATGCTGGTTAATTGCACAAAATCTGCCACTGCTTAAGATCTGACTTGCTGACAGGGAGAAAAATATATCAAAGCACAAGAGGAAATACATCAAAATATCAAAATTCAGCTGAATAAATCTCAAGGGATGACAGAGGATCCATCGCTTAGAACTCATACAGAAGGATTTCTCATCCTGCTTGCATTAAGCAGTCTTGTCTTTTTTTTTTTGTCTTTTTTTTTTTTTTTTTTGGCACAGTTGAGTCCTATTCCAACAAAGTGTGAACAGGTATTTTCAAGCATTTTCAGAAATTATTCTGTAGAGATCAGGAGCTGGGACTTGAAGATAACATTCGGTGCAGGTAAAATATCCATGAAAATAAGGTTAGGGAGTTGCACATCCAGGGGGGATGGGAGATGTCTGATTGCCTATCCTTGAAGATGCACTACATTATCCATGGTAAATACTACTCTGAAGGCAGATAAACCTCAACGGTACAGAAGCAGCTGCTTTGAAAATGTGAATGTGTCATGTTGTTTCATTTTCTGATGTGAGGGCTGATCCCCTCACTTGAATCCCTCGCCCTAGGCTAAGGTGAGGCACCAGTCTCATGGAAACTTCCTTCAAAGACCAAGGGAAAGACAGGGTGCACAGTTTTCCCTAGGGAACTGCCTTTGTGGAACACTAGCTAGGAGATTTCCATAGGCCCAAGTGACACTTCCAATAGCCTGGATCAGCTCAATTTCTCCATGCACATTTACAGTTCAACCTACTCATTAGCAATCAGCAGAAATCAATACTCTACACTGGCAACTGACATCCTCTATCTAAAGGACAAACTGTCATTGCCATGGAGGCTCAGTGGCATCTGAGGTGACAGCACCAAAGAAGCCGAAGGCATAAAGAAAAACTTCATTTACAACTGCTGCCAAAAAGCTTCTTCTTAAATAAAAGCAGGGGAGTGCTGGGCTTGGGCTTGCTGCAAAAGGGCATTTTTTATCTGCCTCCCACCCCACCTACACCAAACCCAGGTAAAAATTTGCGTGAAAGCCATCTTGCCCTCAGGAGGAAGCAATACGGAAAAAGCCAGCAAAGAAGAGTAATTTCTGGCCCAGTGGTTTATCAGAGGGGCTGGTTTACACCTCAACAGCCTCACTTGGTTCCTGGGGTGCAGCAAACCCTGTGTCCCTTAGAGCCTCCCTATCTGTACATCACTCTGGGGGCTTCTGCATATTTTCTATCTATGCGGTCTTCCTTCTCCTTCTAAATCTCTCTGCTGGAGAACACCTGGGGAGGATAGTTTGTCACTGTCACCTTAGGCTTCCAGTAATGACAGTCCAGGCAACAAGTCAGAGACGTGGCAGAGCATTCAGATATACACTCAAAGACCCAGAGTGAGACACCCGGTGCAATTAATAAAAAATGATGGAACAAGCATAGGCCATTTGGTTCATCAAAGTTCACTTAGCTTTTCTATTTAACGCTCTATTTCCTCCAAGAAGTCAGCTTATGATTTACTGAATAACACCAGTGTTTCTACCTCAACGGCTTTAGCTCTGAAACCCAACTGAAAATATGTTTTACTCTGTTTGCACATGTGTAGATACCTAGTTTTGTGGTGAGGACACCCAGTACGCACGACCTCTCCTTCCATTCTCTACCTATCCCTGTCCTAGTTGGGGGCTGTCACCAATATAGGTAATACAGATTCTTACACCACCCTTGCCACCCTCTGGCCCCACACTACATCCCACCCCAGAAATCCTTTGGCACTGGACTAAAGGAGAGGAATGCACAGGTGCGTTCCCTGCTCAGCCTCCTCATTACTGCTGAAACTTGGCATGCAGTGTCCCACCCACTTGGAAGAAGTGTCCTGAGGTTACTCCTGAACTTAAATGCCATGATCTGGAAATAAGAAGAAAAAAAAGTTTTCACAATTTTCCATCTAAAATTAATTTCCCCAGTTCCCTATTCCTACTTTCCTCTGTCAAATCACAAAAAGCTTCTTGACTTGCAACTGCCCATTCATATTAGGTTGTGCATACAGCATCCCCACGCCTCCCACAATATTCCAGGGAAATCCGCCTGCTTAAGATCTGCCCTGTTTCCTCCTGGTCCACTGCAGCAGCCAACAGCTTTTAACAAGGAGTTCTTTGTTTGATCAAGCACTATGATGGGTATTACCTGAACTTTAAAAACGGATGTTTTAAAATTCCCCATGGGCTTTGTAACAGGGTTTCTCCCAAGGCCTCTCAGCGTTCTTCCCCCTTGCCCTAACGGACACAAGCTTCTGCAGCTGTCCCCAGAAGAAGGACTAAATTCAGTTTTCCTCACACCTTCAGAAGACTGGCTGCAACAGCTGAAAATGAGGAAATCCAAGGAAATCAGAGCAGGTGTCACATCCCGCTTCTCTGCTCCCTGACCATAGCCCATAAGATGAGAACAATGCTCCCACACTGAAGAGCCTGCTGCTGTGCTCAAGTATCTTAGCAGTTTCTCAGGTTTTCATTTATTTCCTGGAAACAGATTTCTCAAATGTTCAGTCCTTCTAGTAAATCAGGCAACTGCTATTTCAAAGGCATTCTTTGTGAGCTGTTCTCATTAGCTTCATTTATTTCATGTTTTTTACCTTCCATTTTCTTTATATTTTCACATTAAATTCCATTTGCTGTGCAGTGACCCAGTTTCGCAGTACATCTGACAACCCTTTGATTTTTTTTCTTTTCTGCCTGCTCTGCACTTACAGGTAAGAGCAAATGTAAGAAGTCTGCAGCTGCTTTCTTTGTGTGGGTCATTTAGACAGATTAGAAACACTGAAGGAAGCACTAACTCTTCTTCTGGCTTCAATCAATACTTCCACCGAGTTTGACCCAAGTCCTCTCTATTTTTAAGCAGCCCTTTGGAATGTGATACAGCTAGTGCCTGATCCCTTCAGGTTGAATAGCAATGTGGCAAGTGGCACTTCAGTGCGTTGCTGCAGAACCCAAACAGCATATCATGCCAAGTCCCGTCATTACCCAGCCTTCTACTTTACGTATGTGTATATGTGCTTGTTACGACAGAGGCACTAGAAGGAAGAATAAAGCTAACAAACAGAAGGGAGAGGACGTGTCAACTTAACTGTGCCTTCCCTGACTGCAACAATTGAACAGCTTCCAGCAAAAATATTTAGTTACATTCATTGTGTGCAGGCTGCAGTGCCTTACCGTCTCCACACATTTGGTAAAATCACCCCAGTAAGTGGATGCCTCTGCATATTTATTCATTTCAGCTGAAATGTTCAGGAGTCTCAAGCATTATTGATGACCCTGCAAAAAAGCCACCTCCTCCGTTTCCTTTCCACTGCCTGGGGAAAGGTAGGAGCCTTGGAGGCAGCAGCGGTAGCATATGACCCAGTGATCCCCCTCGAACCACCCCCATAGCAGGGAACGACCAGAGGCTCAGCCATCTTAGGGCAAAGCTGCAGCTAGTCCAAGGTGGTTGACACTGGAAACAGATGGAGACACACGCAGGTGCCTTGACTTCGGTGGACCTCGTAACCTCCCCAGTCTGCTTCGTTTGATACGTGAGACCCAGCTTGGAGGTCTCTGCACTTGCCCACCACATGGCTGCGGTTTTGTCACCCCCTGGGGCTGCCCCAGCCAGATGGCTGTCCACCACGGATGCCACGTTGCCAGCCTAAGCCCTCTCCGTGTTCAGCTCTGCATGCTGCATGTCTACATAGCATGAGCGCAGATGACCCAGGAGACCAGTTGCGTTGGGTGTCCCTCCTCTTCCTCCCCCTTGCTTTCCCTGGGAGCAAAGCCATGTTCTTAGGAGTGCTTTGCATTCTCCCCCACCTCCATATGCTTCCAAAACCTCCCACAAGCCGTCCTTCTCTTCAGGTCTCTTTTGATCCACCGTGTGTCTGGAGCATCTCCTCCTGTGCTTTGCAGATCAGCATTCCCCCAGATGGGGATTCTACACCCAGGATAACCACACACCGCAGCAAAGGACAGCTCTGCCTTTCTGAGCATTTCCTCCAGGGCTTTCATTCCACTGCTTTCAAGATCTCTCATCTCCTAAAAACCCTGGGGTTTTTTTTGCTCATAGCTCTATACTCTCACCACTTTTAATGTAAGCGTGAGTCAAATTCTGTTCTCTGTCACTCCCATCTCTAGATCCAGAGCCACAGAAGAGATCAACAAAGTTACACTGGATTTACACTGGGATAACAAAAGCAAAAAATTGGCCCTTTGTCTTTACATTTTAACTTCTTCGCATCCTATTTTTTATTTGTGGCAGTGTTATTGTTAGATTTACTTTGATGTGCCTGTTTGAAAATCATTAATCTACAGCATGCTCTAGGAAAGCTCTTTATATTTGTTCTCTACTTGGAATATAAAATTACTTTGCTTTACAAAGTATAATATTCTAAATTTATTACATTACTGTTATCTGAGGAATCTCCAGCTATTCATGCATATTCCCCCTTTGTTTCAGGCCCTTCAAAGTTAGTACAGCTAATTCTACATTTTCTTCTCTTGGCATCAGTTGCACGCTATACTAAATGCTGTTAAATTACAGCTACTCACTGCTTTTCCTGGAAACTTGCTGGTTGGCAATGTAAGATTAAATCTGGATATTATATGCAAGATTTTTTTAACAGCTTAGGTTTAAGATGCAGATACTATATGAACCTTCAGTGTGACGGTGTCCTTAAAAGCATTAAAAAAATTACATTAAGCTAAATGATGTCACTTCTAATCAGAAATTTTATCCCTTCCTTTCTTGATTAGTGCAGCCTGTGCAGATTTACTAAATAACTCTGCTAGCCCCAACGTCTTCACCTCATGGCATCTTGAGTCAGCGTTTCTGGCAGCAAGCGCAACTGTCAAGTGAAATTCATAACATAAATTAGCATTCAGCACTGGGACTGAGGAGGTCATTAGCAAAGGTTTCCAAATGACCTGTGGTAATCGCACCTCCTGACCAGGTCTGCTTTAGGAAAAATCTTACTTATTCCTGGAGGGAAGCAGGAAGAGCTTCCTGGTGTTCAGCTGGACGGCTGGACAGGAGCAATGGCACAGCCATGCTGCACTGAGCAGGGTGGTGTTCACACCAGCATGTCCTGCTGGGGGCTACACGTGCATCTCTCCATGCCCGGTGGTCCCTGCAACAGCAAACCAGGCAGTCCTGGAGGCAGCGAGCTGCTCTTGATGGAGGGCACCTCTCACCCCTGCAGCCTTCAGAGGAGCAGGGCTGATGCATCTCACCCAGGGAGCTGTGGCCTCCAGGCATACTTACCCTGTCACTAGGTGCCCGGAGAAACAGGTGCTAGGTAAGATCAGACCCGGTGTGGCAGAGCAAGCAAGAGAGAAGCTAAATGGGATTTCTCCCAGGACAGACTAAGGCAGGTCAGGGCTCCCTGTGCCACATCTGCGTCCCACCAAGCTGCTGACTGTGGTGGTCAGCGGTGGTGTCAGGTGCTGGGGGAGTTTCTCCCGTGGTGATCTAAAAAAAAAAATATTCTCTGTCCTGGCAGTAGTTTCTCTGTGGTGCCTCCACTGAAGAGCCAGCCTAGGAGCCATGAGTCCCCAAAGGCAGCGGCAGCAGCGGTGGCAAGGAGGGATGGGCTTGCCAGCTTGTGCACCCCACTGCTGCCGTGAGCACGGGAGCTCCTCTCGCCAGGGTGGGGATAAATGCAGATGTAATTTCAGAGGCTTCACCCATGGCTCTCGTTTGAAGCCCATGCCAGCCGCGGGGGTGGAAGCCGTGCAGGAGACAAGCAGTAATTAAGGCTGGATTTTGGAGCACAGGGATTCCTCCTCCTCTTCCTCTCACCCTCCCCTCCAGCCTAAGCCCTGGGACCATGTTCAGAGATAAAAGGGCAGCAGGTTCTCTTCCCTGAGTTTATTAAACAAAGCAGAAACGTGGTAGGACAAGACTGGTGGCATTGACGAGCTGCCAGGTCGCACAGGCTGGCTTCAGGACTCCTGCACGTGCTGTCCATCTGTGCTCCGTGAGGAGGACCACATTTCTCACAGGTGTGTGCCATGGACCCAGAGCCTCTCTCCCACCCAAGAGACATCAGAAGTACTTGGCACACAAGGGCAGGCAAGAGGCTGCATACCATCTCGCATTACCTGCCCCTCTACAGTCAGGACGTGGGACCCAAAAGGTTTTCAGAGACCTAATTAATTTAATGAATTGTATGCAACAACGCAAAATGCGTCTGTGCCTTCATATGACTACGATAATTTCAGGCAGATGGCAAGATAGGAATTAGCACTTCTTGTAGCACCCAGCCAGGACAGATGCAATACATAATGAGGGTCAGGCAGCAATGCACAGTGTAATTCCCTTTGCTCTTCCAGCAAACACAGAAATGCTAAGTCACTGTGTCACTACAGATTTTGTTGCTGGAAACATGATGAGTGTCAATTGTCAAGGTAAATTAGTAATGCTGCATAAGCAGAACCTGGAGGTAGAAAGGGAGCTGTGAAAGAGGCAGCTTCAGCAGCACAACACTTCTTAAAGCAATTTCTCTAAACGCTTTCTTCTCCTGTATATGTACTGCTGTTTGTGAGGGGTCCACAAAGTCACTAACTCCCTCCAAAACAGTTGTTTGTTTTGAATTACTGATAGGAAATATATTAATTTAATTAAAAATTGTTATGATAGCAGTGATTCATGAAGCATCCGACTACAGAAGAATAATGCACCTACCTGGCTACCTGTCTCATTGGTCCATTTCCTTGTGAATTACAGTGAATCATGAAATGGTAAAATACCACAGCAAAGCAATGGAAAGTCACTCTGTACTTACCTGTCCAAGAATTATATTCTGGAAGAAAAAAAGTTAGGCATAATTTGTCAGCAGGTATAAAAACAGATCTTGAGGCATTACCTGAACTTGGGAAAATGTTTAATTGGCTGCCTGGAGCTCTCCAGTTTTTTCATTTTTCTAAATGAATTGTAGTATATTCATTATACAATAGGCGGCTACAAGTATGTAAGTGTTTCTGTGCATTCATTCAGTGCTTCATTCACAAACTGAAAAACAAAGCCGACCAGGTGTAATGAAGAAACCCTGTTTAGGTGGTTGAGTTTTTCCTTTGTTCTGCTTTTTCACTGGCAGCATTTGAAACCCAAATTTGCATCAGTGAAAATCTTCCTCAGGAAAGCTAACTCACACTTTGGGGTTCTGCTGCCATGCCAAATAATTCAAGCTGCTTAAATGGATTTGCAAGGTGGATGCTCAAATGCAGATTAAAATGTGAATTCACTTCCCAGAAAATCATCTAATTTATAAACGAGGAAACTTCAGACCTTGAGGTAGCCAAAGCGACTTGGCTTTTAAAGGAGATTACTTACAAAAGACTCTGGCTACCAATCTGCCGGAGACTGGCTGCACGACTCTTAAAACCCCAGAACAAAAGATCAAAGACTGCCTCAGTCAAGCAAAATATTCCACTGCTGGGTAAATAACTTCTGCTCTGCAAATAGCGTTTTCCCAAATGCCATATCATGATTCAGATCTTCCAACAGGTGCAAACACAGGCTGGGAAAGTGGGAGAAAACACGTCCCGTGACCGTACCTACTTGTGAGAATGAATTGGTAACCTGAGTGCACTCAGCACCTTTGAAAACAGGGATACAGGGGCCATAACACTGGTGAGAGTACAGGCATAACCCTAGCGCAAGGCGGTGCTAGTTAATGGCAGCACTTCTAAGGCAGGAGCCTTCAAGATGGAGCTTTCAGCTGTCCAGCCACCATCTAGCCCCAAAGGGGCAGCTCAGCAGACCTGTCCCCCAACCATGCCCCTAAAAAACTCCATGTTCTCACTGAGTCCCACACTGCTACATACAAGGTCATCTTCTCAGATGGAGGGGACAGGCAAGGAGGGGCAAGGCAAGCAAATGCTTACCCAAGAGACCTCTCCAGTGGGCCTGGCTGCTGGCGGGGACAACCTTGCCCTCTGAGAGGAGAAACAAGGACCCAAAGGTCTCACTATCTGCAAAGGCTGTCACAAAGGTTTTTTACTTTCCTGCATCACCCCACGAGCATACAGACCTCAGGAGCCAGATTCCCACCACGCTGTCTGCACTGTGGTCAATTTTTGCTGTGTAAAAGGAGTGCCAGGATGGCTTAAAATGTGAGTGAGGTTGTAAGTATCCCAGCAAGGCGTGAGGGAGACTACAACATCTGACCACTCATCTGCTTCCATCTCTATCAAGTGCCAGCTATAATTATGAGGACAGGTAATAAATAGACAGGAGTAATAAGAGAGGAAGGCAAATATCTTGAAACCTGAACATGAAACCACAGCAGCTTCATCCTTAAGAGGCCCAGGTGGTCCAGTAAAAGAAAGCCACATCCAAGAGGCTCTGAATCTGACTCTTGTGACACATGCCATCAGCTTAGCATGAAGCAGCAGTGCTTGATATGGAAAATAATCATTTTCCTAGCAATCGCCACGAAATCACAGTGGAAGAGAACTGAAGAATTTCAACGGAAGACCATTAACTGGAGAACTAAATCATAAACCCTGCAGTGTTGACACAGTCTTCTTGCAACCCCTGAAAAGCATATTTTGCATTCCAGGTCACTCAAGGCATGTCCTGGGTAGTGGCTAAGAGCACTCAGCATGCCATTAGAAGCCTGACTTTGAAACAGCAAGCTCGGATACTCACTGGAGAACTAACACGTCTCCAGAAGAACGAGCGCAATGGAGCCTTTCTGCACTGCCCTGCTTTTTGCCTCCTGTCCACTAGTGCTCACAGCAGTGGTGGAGGAAAAAAAAAAAAGAGGACAAAGAAATTAGTGAAATAAATGGCAGTCAGCCCTGTATCATTGAAACACTATATAATCCTCACATCTAACCACAAAACTATGAAATGTGGCTCAGAGAAAAGCCATTTGGCCCACTGCACCTACTGGGTTTTTTCTTGGTCTCTACCTTTAAAGAGAAAAGAGAGCAAGAATATTTCAAAGCAGCATGGCTTATAGTTCAGCGTACGAGAATGGGTTAAATCATAGTGTATAATAGTGCAGTGGTTGCACATTTTATAATGATTTTTCATGTTTTTCTACTGTCATTGCAATACCTTCCCTAGGGAAATAATTTCATCACCTCTGTGATGGTGGGATGAATGACCCCTACCTAGGAAGCCATATTTATTCATGTTAGGTGACCGCATCCATAAAATGAAAGTCATCTTTTGCCAGGATTCTTGCATGTAACGCTTTTATTCCATCTTATTACTTATATAATTTTCTCTGTCACTATTTTTGTAAATTAATTTGTATTTCACCTTTAATTTTATTGGAGGTTTTTGTATAAATCTGTCTAATTTTCAGGCTGCATCTTCTATATCTCTGTGGATACCAAATTTTTACCTTTATGGTAAATAACCTTAGGCCGTTATAGGCCAAAATTTTTTTTTTCAGTTACTCCTATACAAATCCAAAATAATCCACCAATAAGCACAATGTAGCCTCTAGACTGGGCATGTCTGAAAATGCTTTGGTGTGGAATGGTTTTCTTAGATGCAGTGTAGAAGTAACTACCTTGCCCAGAAGGTTAAATTCATTTCTCGTACACCTAGCCAGCAAAACGTTTTGCCTAAAAAGAACTTTGTAGACTCCCCTATGTTGGGAGGAAAGTGTGTAGCATCACAGGGCAATTATCTCCTCTCTCCTATCATGGAGAATCCCATTTCTTCTCGTTGGCTGTCAAGGGAGTCTATACCAGTCACCTTAAGCAAGATACGTACTTTTATATGTGCAATACATCGCACCAGTAAAGAGACCCTGTGGAGAGTTTAGTACAGAGTAGTGAGAGCACTGTAAATTTGTGCCTGAGCCTTATCTCACCTGGGCAGACAAAAGCTTTTATTATAACCGCTGTTCCACCAGTAAGTCTTGCCTATAAGTATTAGTCACACAGGACAGAAGAATCAATTTTTATGATGATGACAAACTAAAGCACAAAATTGAGCATTTATGTGCAGGTTGCCCTTGGGCCATTTGATAATTCACAAATTAGTCCTGACCCTCCTGGATCTAGCTTTAAATATTTCACTTCAAATGTTTCTACTCTTTAAAGTACCCTTTAACATAGCTGGAATTTGATCTGCCTTCCACTAGAAAATTATTTAACGTAGCCTCTGAGTACAGAAAAATAGATATTTTCAAGAACAATTTCTTTTAGTTCCTGTGTTCAGGGGAGAAAGATTGGTCTTACTTAGTTTCATGTTGTAGGACCAGGTTTCTTCACTTCTATTCAGACTGAGTAGTCTTTTATTTTCCAAGTAGTTTCATTAAAAACAAAGATTGTTTGTCTTTACTCTGGTTTAAACAGAAGCACACCGAATAATCTGGATTATTTCGTTTTCACATACAGCTGTTCCTTCTAACAGCATAATCTCGTTCTTCCCATTGTACTAAACCACTTAGGCCCGTTTATGTTATACTGACATTCAAGATCTATCATCTTAAGTGTTATGCTCTTTGCTAGAAACAAGATCTGCCACCCTGACTTAGTTTTAGGATGTTCTGAGTAGATCATGGGCAGGTAGCAGCTCCTCACAGTTTCACAATTTCACAAGAAATAGACATATATAGGACATTTGTCTTTATTTTAGTGGGATGTGATCTCACTTCTTTCCCTTTCCTCCACAAAGTTGGGCAGGTGCAAAGATATTTTTAATGCATCTTTGGGAAGAAAAGATTATCAAGGATTATTTTGTTTGAATTTTTCATTAAAACCTTTGTTTTCAAGGCTACAGGCATTTAGGATACGCCTGAAAGCTTCTTCTTGTTTGTTCTGGTTAGGTATGATAATTTTGAACCTTTGGTTCATGAGTTCATCCCCTAATCAGGGCTACAGCACATGTCAATCTGTTCACTTTGAATGAAAAGCTTTTCCAGACTGAAAACTCAATTTACACCTGCTAGTAACATTAAGATAAGCAGTCCCTCAAGGAGTCCCAGTCTTTATCTGATACACTGTTCTTTGCAGGCTCTGGCAGAAATTAAATGGAGTTTCATGTACACACATTTGGGACATGTGTACCCTATTGAACAGGACCTTTCATTTGCACATCAGATTAAGCTTTCCAGCAGCTCAGTTGAGCCCCTTTGCTGGATACCATCCCTTTTACAAGAGTCTATGATAATGGCTTGCCTATGTATCGTAAAGACAAAATATTACGGCACCAAAGGAGGTGGCTATCAATCCATTGCCTATCACCCTGTGTAATTAGTTCCCTATAACAAAATGACACTTTTTATATCTTTTTTGACAAATGATTTATCCCCTAGGAAAGCTTCATTACATGTCCTTCATAGGCCCCATCATAATGCTGAGATCAATTACTTATGTTAGTAGCACCTAGGAATTTGAGATAGGGTGCCGTGCAAAGCAAGAACATGCATGCTTGCACAATATGCACATGCTGCTGTAATAATTTACTGGTGTATGCCTCCTACTATTTTCTTTCTCTCCAGCTTTTTAACCTGATCCAGTCCTTCTTCTGCCTTCATGCTACAAAGATGCATGTTGGTAACTCTGAACAAGGCTTTGTGCAGACTTTTTCTGGAATCAAATGTAGGCAAGTCCATATGCAAGCAAGATTCCTAGTTCTAGGAAATAATTAAGAACATTAAAACAAGTATCTGAAACTAATCATTGACACTGAAGTCATTAAACCAAATTAAACATGTAGGCAGGAGCTGCCCTTTAGACTGGAAATGGCCACCTTTCCACATAAAGTATAACTAGCTGTGAAGGCTAGGCTATCTACCACCAACACACCAAGGGAACCAAGAGTCCAGAGAACTTTACATTTAGAAAGGTTTTAAAGGACTAAATAGGCGGTTTCCACTCAGAACCCCCCCCCCCCCCGCCCCGTGGGAAGCTGGACTAATGAAACCTTTGCAGTGTTGTTGCAGCTCACCTCCTAAACATATTACCAGAAACATCCAGAAACTGTAATACAAAACATCAGTATTTTCCTGGGGATTTCTGAATAATCTCCCTGCACTGAACTGAGACTGATGTCGCTCATAGCATGGTGCAAAATGGTTCAAATTATCTTTAAAAAGGGTATTTCCATTCCCTAAAATAGCCTTCCAGTTTTAGAATAATTTTTGTAGAACCCTATTAGACAGCCTAGGAGAGCGTTAACTTCATCCCTATGGAAAATCACATACATCTCCATAAGGAGGCAAAGTCAAATGCTGTGTGGAAACTGAGCTTGGCTCTACATTACTATAGTGAGTATTCCTGACAGTGTGTGGGGGTCAATGTCCTTTTTGATAGAGGAACTGATTGCTCTAGGACTGGATAATTTGCATTCACTTGGCCATGGGAAATCTTAGGCTCGCTCTCTAGGTGATTTGTCATCTGGAGCTCAGGATGTGCACTGTAGATCATGACAGCTATTGGTGGAAGAATTTCTGAGTAATAGAAGGAACACAACAGGTTTCCTTGGTAATCAGGAAAAGACAGAAGTAGTAAAGGATTGAACCACAGCAGAAGCAACAACGAAAATTAAATTCTTATTCAAAATGGGCAAGGACTTCACTAGATCATTGTCAGTTTATTATATATGCTAGATCAAGCTTTATGACAACTGCAGTGGGGATCGGTAACAATCATACCTCAGAGAATTTCAATGTTTCTCTTCTGGTTTTACTTAGATGCTGTGGTTCATTTCTAAAAACAACAGAATAGTATTTTCTTGCTAGAAGAGAAGATTGTGCATCCACAACACCATCCTGAAGCTGGTAAAGTACATACAGGATCTATGAAATATCCCAGTACAGTTAACACGCTGCCTCTTCAGGGTATGGGACATGACAAGTACTCCCCAAAATCAAATGATCACACAGTCTTCCATGACCTGTCAAAGCTCCTGAGAAGCGATGCCATTGTCATGACACCCAGCTAAGGAAAAGGAAGCTGAGGCATAGAGCTGTGAAAAATTTGATCGGGAACATCCAGGAGATGATTAGAAAAGCAAGAAATCTTGATTTCCAGGCAATCCTTTCTCCAACTCTTAGGTTTGTATCCCAAGCACCTGACCATAGAGGACAGGGAAAAGGAAGGCAAGGCAAGGCAAGGCGAGGAAGCCTACAGCAGTTTTTTGAAGATCTCACTTGAGCCTGTTTTTCTCCTGCTGAGCTCATATCTAATTCAGTGAGAGCATCCAAAACATGCCCAAAGTGTTAATATTAACTAAATGGGTTAGCCTATGCTGACAGAAATTAGTTGCTCTTCCTCTGTGCAAGAACTAAAGGTTATATTCAGACTGCCTGTAACAAACTTCAGATTTCCCTCCTTTCAGCTTACCCATCCAAAATCTGGGACTGCACTTAATCACAGCTTCAGTCAGATGCCTAAACACAAGCACCTGGTGCCATCTGAGATACCTTAGGGTATCTCAGATGTCTGCACAGGCCTGGCATGTATGACATAAGATCTATGGGAAACCCTTGCAATTCTGGGGTGGTAGCTGGAGGCCAGTTAAGATCCCTTTGGGCATGTCAAATTATGCTAAACACCTGTGTTAAGGCAAATGAGTGGAGCTTTTTAGGCTGGAGCTAGAAAGAATTACCTGTAGATACTGGTTCAGTACATTTTAGATGAGAATTTCCCATTGCAGGTGGCCTGTTTCTCATCACTGACTGAAAAGGACACCTATGGCAACCACATGCAAAAGTTCAGCCTTATAGATACCTAAATCTGGAAGGGATGAGCCTGGACCATAGCCCCCAGTACTCTGTTGCTTGATCCCTTCTGCACTTCTCAGCTCCCCTGCCAATTGCATGGAAAATCCTGCCATCGGGATTTGGAAGAACCTTATATCCACTCTGCAGAAGTATAAATAATTATGCAAGGCAGGGGGGAAATCAGGCCTGTTTTCTCCCCGCCTCAGAGAGACAATAGAAAGACACTGTGAAGAGTAAAATAGTTGAGTCAGATTAAATTTACCATGTCTGCAAAATTTTCTATTAAAAGGTTACCTTTGATATAATGCTTCAGCCTGCAGACTTTTGCTTCCCAGTCATTAAATTCTGTTGTAATAAACTTTTGCAATATGCATCATTATAGGAAACTTAAATAGGCTTAGCTCTTGAGTGGGACTCACAGAGAGCGTTGAATAGAGAGAAGAAATGCAAGGTGTCTGGCTTCTTGAATATTTAAGAAAAGGTTCTTCTTTATTAAATAATGCATATAAGGAGAGGGATTTGGAATTCTAAATTTTCAAGGTCAGGGTGGAAGGAGGTCTGTCTGGAGAGCCACAAAGTCCTGATCTCAGCTCCTGCCTCTGTCTCTGCTTTTGCCATGTGGCCTTGTGCAAATCAGAGGACTACCCAGCCACTGAGCCCTTTAGTTCCAGCTGTGATTGAGCCCCTGGGGCAAATGGGTTGTTAATACTCACCCCTCTCAAAGAAGAGTCACAGTAATTGCTCTTTTTATTCTTTACAGTATTGTTCTCATATCTGTGAGGAAAGGCTTAGAAAATATAAATGGCTTAGCTTTATAGCAAAACGGTTGCTGGTAGTTTAAAAGTAAAGTTCAGGGTCACTTTTCTGCTTATAATGAGCATTGCCATGCAGAATGGGCAGCTGCAGAGAGCCCAACTGGGAGACAGGGAGGATCAGTCTCTTTGTTATTACAATGGTTTATGGAGACATTTAGCCACAGGTATATTCTCCCTCCTATTCTGCTGGTAATTCATTTGTTTAAAGTGTAATATAATTGTCCACAGAGATCCTGCTACACTCCTTTCTAAAGCTCTAAGCATGTTGGTTATCTAACAGACCTTCAGTCACACATGGATGAAATGAAAATTCTTTTCCTACAGAAGAGTTACAGTACATTTGTTTATGAAGAAGGAGGGATTTATATCCTATTTTGTTCTTTGTGTACTCTTGGAACATCAGCTATCAGCCTTAGGATGGCCAGGGAGCATACATCAGCTAATGTTGCATTTCATGGCCTGGTATAAACACAGAAAGATAGCTGTTCCTCACCATGTATTATGTGGAGTTAGACAGGGGTTGAAATTTGTCCATGCTCTTAAAATAACAGATTCTTCATCCTGTCTATACAAGCAATGGAGCAGAGGCACTGCACCACCTCCAAAGTCTTCTGAGAGGCAGAAGGAGAATAGAAAAAAACCCCTGATACACTCCATTTCCAATTATTATTCTGCTTCCTCCCCACTAGCCTACAGAGGGTTGCCTTAAAAAGCAATGCCTTGCACTCATCAAGCATTAGATTCCTCAGGATTTTCTCTGTTCCTGTTGCTCAACAGGAGATTTCAGCTGTTCATGGGTCTGTGGGTTCACATCTGGCTTAGCTGTTTGGGCCCCTCTGCACCTCTGGGAGACCTGATTCCTTTCCTTCATTAAATGAGCACAGAATGATCCCTGGAGTGGGGAGAGGCAAACAAAACAGGCCGAAACATTGGCTAGTGATTTGCATTGCAGTGTCATTTGCAATCAACAAGAGACTCCAGTGCCCTCCATTTAAGACACTGGCTTTCTTCCCACTAGACTCAATAATACACTTAATTCTTACAACATCCTGACACTTCATTTTATTTCTGGCAGTGCTTATTCTAAAGGTCAAAGGCCTCTCTGGCATTCTCAAGTGGCAATACTATTTTATTTGATTATTTTTAACTGCAGAAGGCACACCTCTCATCTGTCCTGAGGTGTTTTTCCAGACTCAAAAGAACTACAGTCCACAGGGCACCCTCTGTTAATGAGTGCCAACAGGGATTCCCCAAACTAGTCCTTCAGAAAAAGCACTAGTAAACGAACAGACCTGCTGGTTGAGAAACTCAGGCTCTGACTCAGGCACAGGAGTGACTAGCAGAGCAAAGGGTCCCACAAGTTCCCATCCAGGAGGCAAAAATATATAATTTTTTAGTGTGAGTGATATTTATTTGGTTTGGCCCTGATTAAGGGAAACAAAACCAAGAACAAATGTCCATTAAGGACTGCACTCTGGCTTTGCAACTTCAATATAAATTCAAAACACTGCCTGTCAACAGACGGGGAAGGAGACTCATTGAAAGGTGGCATATGCTCTGTCCTTAGATGCACGTGAAGTGCTGCCACTGAAGTCAACAGAGGCCGGAACCCGGCCTCATAAATCTTGGCAGGTCCTAAAGTGACATATAATTTAATGTGAAAGGAAGACCCCATTTTCCCTTTAGCTTTAGAAAAGGAATAAGGGCTGGTGACCATTGCAGGTCCTCTTGCCCAGAATGGTAAGATCCAGAAGATTTTGTTCCATGCTTATCATTGCCTATACTTATTGCAGACCTCAATTTTGATGTCTTCTGACACTGACTCACCTGAGAAGGGTAATAACCATTCAAAGAGTATGTACATTGTAAGAAGAAAAGATAGGCCAGTGAAAACCCCATTTTACTCGGATAGGCAAATATAAAAGCTTTGGCTTAGTATGATGTGCCATTTCTTGCAGCAGTCCCGCCACTGCAGCTAGCAGAACATTACCAAGAAGAATTCTCTAAAAACTTAGGCTGGAGATTAAACACCCTCAATGCAATGTAAAATACAGGGGCCCCTATACGGGCAGGTAAGGATCTCCCTAAGTCATTTTATGCCTCCATGTCCTCATTGTTTAGCAGCTTTTCCCAGAACGTTTGCTTCAGAATGGAGTATGTTGGATATTTATCCATTTGGAGGTGCTGTCCCAGGCAAAGGAAAGCAGAAGCACTTTTTTTAAACACATGGGGGAAAACAGTTTGTCCGTTTGTCCTCCTCAGCCACGTTTGCAAACTCGTTCAGTGTTTACTTTTGGCAAGGGAGGAAGGGAAGACTGTTTGCAAGCCTCTGTTGTAGCGCATTTGCCTTCCTTGCTGTTGGGAGGTGCAGACTTTGTTCTGACTGTGGGCTGGGCAGCACGGTGCAGGTTTGAAGAATGCCTTTCTTCTTGGCCGAATTCATTGTTTGGAAGCTGGCGGCTGCTGCTGCTGCTGTTATAATTGCTGAGTTTATTGCTGCCCGAAGCAAATGAATGAGTAGGAGGAAAAGTAGGAGGAACAGAAAGTGCCATTAATCTACTCTTTGCTGAGTTTGTGGGAAAAAAAAGACAAGTGTAATTCCTGTAGGCACTCAATATGGTGATGAGCGCAGCAAAAGCAGTTGGATATTACATACTAGCATGTTAGTAGGATGAAGAAGGCAAAGGAGGTCTCATTCTTAACAGCCCAGGAAGCCTCTCACCAGGCTGTTCTGTACTGAGGGTCTCACTCAGGGTTGCACTGACTCCACGTCACCTTGCAGATACTGTGGCAGCACCCAGGCCCACACTTACTCCATCATCAAGTCAGGATGTGGCCCTGCCTCCCTCCAAAGTTAGAGCTCCATTCTGCAAAGCACAGAGGCTCAGGTCTAAAATATGTATATTAAATAAAAGCAGAAGTATGTAGGTATTGCCTTATCTGTAATCGTCTTTGCTCCTAGACACATTTGCTCAGGAAGTATGAGGTACCTTATGAACTCAAATTATTTTGTTAGAAATGACTATCAGTATTCTGTACAAGAAGGAAAATGCAAAATGTAGAAATCTATCTTTTACTGTATAGGCCACTGAAAATTATATTTCAAATGAAGCAAAATTCATAAAAATAGGAACTCATTTTAAGATCAAAATAGTTTATGGATGTGTTTTTTAATAAGCCACTGATAGCCTTCCTGCTGCACCGGCCATTTCTCAACATAGTTCTGCTATAGTAGAGAACATTGAAGGATACCCGAAAAGCAACGTATGCAAGAGAAAACAAGATTTTTTATTAAACTAACTGATATAGGTGGGGATACAGGCAGGCTTTTGAGTATCCCAGCTTTTCTTCAAGTCATTCCCAGAGAGAAGCAAAGTGGTTAGCCCAGTAGTGGAAACACCACATGATAAAAAGTTGATTCATTTGAGAGTGAAAATCTGCACTGATTAATGTGGAAGGAAGCCCACAAGTCCACTGTAAAGTCACCCAGGGACGGGAATGACAAAAGACAAGGCGGGGGAGCAGGGGTCACGCCAGGGGTAATATTTTTGCTTCAAGGGAAGCAAATGATAGGTAGAACTCCCTATTCCAGCAGGTTTCAGAGTCCTATCTCTGTGTAACTTGTAATTACATGATTTATTAAGGAGTTTTTCCTTGTTTAAATTGACAGAAGGAGATAAGCCAGGTCATTGAAACTCCACAGCCACTTCATGCTCCAGGAGCATATCAGGAGTTGTGGCACAGGAGTCCAGGCAGAGAGGAAGGAGAGCTGTTTGTTTATGTTGTTGCTGATCAAATCTGCTGCTGGGATCACCATTTAAAATTTCAAGTGTATTTAAAGTGGAATTGACTCAACCAAAACATCCAGCAAATCCCCAGAGATACAGATGCAGAACAACAGTGGCAAACTTCCAGCCTGCCATAGCAAGCGTTCCAAATCCTCTGGAAATAAATGACTTCAAGGCTTTAAAAGGATAAGAAAGGACAGCCAAGCCAGACAGATCTCAGAGCCTATTTCTGAGGGCCCCAGACATGCATAACTTCAGCTGATTTCCAATCATGCCATCTTTCCAGGACAGGCATTAAGAGGCTGCTGCCTTTGTGCAGGGAATGAAAACGATTGCTGCCTTCTACCCCAGCACTGTTGTTTATGTAAGGATGTATGAGTGGACGTTTTGGGTCAAACAAAGGATCTACCTACCCCGGTTCCAGTCTCCAGCAGTGGCCATAAGCCCACATCCAGTGAAAAATAAGAAACGGGTGAACATTTATAATATTTCCCCTGCATACTATCTCAGCCTCTGACTATTTGCAGCTGAGCAGATTTCCTAAGCCTCATGTGCTTCACCTGTTTAATTGTCCTCTGTAAATCTCTCTTCCAAGAACTTGCCCAGTCTCTCCCTGAACTTTTGCATTCATAACATCCTTTAGCAGGGAGTCCCACAGGTTCATTGCCTGTTACACAGAGAACCGCTTTCTTCTGTTACTTTTGAACCTGTCTCCCAAGAGCTCCATCTGATGGACGTTCATCCTTGCTCAGAATGAAACAGAGAATGTTTACCCCTTATCCACCCTTTTCATATCCCAGATTTTGTAGTTCTTTAGCACAGCCCACCTATGTTAACTCCTCCAGGCTGAAAAGTCCTAATCTAACAGCTTCTCTCCTATTCCTTGGCCCCAAGTCAGGCAAAGCCAATTATTTTTTTCCCCTGGCATCTGCCAGACAGGTACAGATGCTACAGGTGAGCTTAAAGATGGAAAGAGGACTCAACATTGGGCTACTGCAAGGGAGAGGTGATCAAACGCAGCCCCATGCTCAGAGAAGCCCTGCTAGATGACACCCACACCAGCCACAACCCAGCTCTTGGTGATCCCCAGTCACAAAACACACGTCTCCTGCCTCGCGGTGGAGGCAAAGGCTGTATGGCTGCAGTATGGCCCAGTGAGGTGCTTCTCCATGTGGCTGAAAATCTTTCAGCAACTGGGCACAAGGCAGAAGTAACCTCTAGGGGAGCTGGGAGTGCTCTGGGATGCTGTTGAGATGCCAAATGGTGGGATGAGCTCTTGTCCCAAGGACTGCACAGTCTGAAGTGACAAACATGATGGGTTGTAGCTTACAACTGAGTGAATGATGTTGGCTATGTTTCACCTATATCACATACACATGATGTATATGAGATAATTGTATGACATGAGTCATATAGATATATATATCAAATATTTCACAGCTACATTTTGCATTCCAGATCTATTCTAAATACCTCTGCCTTAGCATAATAATCTGTGTTTGTCTCATCCTATGTTTTCTTTTCATAATTCCCAAGAAAATTAAACAGAAAAGTCTTCTCATTGAACAAATCAACTGTTCACATTTAAAAAGAAGGCAAGCATCTTCTATAATACAAGTTGCCAGAATCATTCTGTCTGTCATTTGTGAAATGACTGCACTTTCATTAGACAAGACAAATTATCTGGAGCCCCAGGAAAAATTAATTTCATGGGGATGCAAAAGATTGAAGACCTATTGGTAGAGTACAATATATGCTTGGCAGATGTCCCCTGCCTAAGGCATGAAATGGCCTGACTATCATCTCGTCTATGGTTCAAAAGTAATTGTACACAGTGCACACGGAGCAACACACACTCATGGAGCCAACACCTAGTGATGATGGATATCACTACCGATACAACTCACTTCTAAAAACTTCAAGGGCCAGAAAAAGTATTGTAAATTTTAAAAGGTACTATGAATTCATTAACTGCAAAGAACACACACAGTTGCATTCAAGGAGTGGAGCTGTGACAGTAATTGCTGAATTGAGTATTTTTAAAAAGCCCTTTTGTTCTTATTGGCATCAAAGCTATTGTTGAAATGTGCTGTACTGTCAGCAACGTGAATATTAGGGGTTTAGATCCATGCATGCGAAAGATCAAAAGCAGTGATGAAGGATTCTGTAATTATTAGTAATTGCTTCCCAAGTGACCACTTTTTTATAAAGATTCTTTATAACAAAGTGTTCACTAAAGACTATGGGTTGAACTCGGATTTTCATAGCAAGAACATGAGCCTGTGGAAATTATTTCACACATTATCATCATAGCTGGAAACTACCACTAATAAGAAATACAAATGCTATATAAAATCTGGATATCATTACTATGATTATTACTTGTAATTTTAATGTAGATTGTAATGTTACTTTTTCAATTAGAAGAATTTAAAGACTCAACACAAAAAAAGAAGCCAGTTAAACTAGTTTCATGTTGAACAGTCTTTATTTCTCTAATTCTGTGTTCAGAATTGCTTCATTCAAGTCAAATATAAATGGTGCATCAGCTGTGAACAACCCTTGACTTGTAAAAGGTACTTCCTAGGCTTAAGTCTCCATCCACTTAAAAGAATGTAAATCCTTACACAGACATGTAACTACAAGCACAGATACCAAGAAAATTACAACAAAGCCAAAAAAGGGTGTAAAAGCCAAGTTATACCCTCTTCTCACACACCAGCACCCATCTCATTGCCAAATGAGATCAAATGTGTATCTTTAGAGCCTTACTTCATATTCAATCCTAAGTTTTGCCTTGGAGGTGCTCTTGCTTATTCCAGGACTAAATATGTCCTGAAAAATGAAAACCATGGCACCGTTAAAAATAACTTATATGTGACAATAATAGTCCATAATGTCTCATTGGAAAACATTCAAAATATTTATGAAATTGTGGTGTTCTGCTGCCCAGATGTAGCATGGCGTGGCTTTCTCCTATCCTTTGCTGAGGATGGAGATCACCTGCAAGTACATGACCTATGCAGCCGAATCTCAGTCAAGGCAAGCACCAGGAGGGAAGAAGCTCCACCATGAGCTTCTAACTCCTGTGTATCTCCTAGCTGGCCTTTTTGGAGTGCACAACTGCAGCTGTACGGCTCCAGGACTTCTTCCTTCCTATGCATCAAAGCCCAAATGCAAAGGGACAACAGACCCTAGACTATGCAAGACACTGACATGGGAAAAAAAGAAGTTTGGGCTTGCGGGGGAGATGCCACAGCTTTGCAGGAGTGGTCCCTACTTCTCCTCTAGATCTTATTCTAGAAAAAAACATGTACTTAATTTTAAGTGCCTGAAATGTCCTGTTAAAATCACTGCTAGGATTAATTACACTCTTATGCTCCTCAGGGAAAAAACCTACAGTGTCTGTCTGCAAAGTGCCTGTTTGGATGCTGTACAAATTAATAAAGTATAATAACAGTGGTGCCTGCATGAAAAGCCAGTCCTTACGAATTGATCTCGTTCTACTGAAACCAATAGGACAACTTTGAGCCTTCCATTATGTGCAAAAAGCAATATTCAGTATGTGGTTTGTTTATGACCTCTGAAGAAAAACACACAGAGAACCCCTTCAAGATATCCCTTAATGTGGCCCATTCTTATTTCAGTTAAGCAGATTTGTTCAATATGCTAAAACACCCTACCAAAGTCATCACGTGGCACTGCTATTTCTTATATTAAAATCTGTTATCCCTTATAATATAGCCTCCTTTACCATGCCAAATGGCTTAATTCCCTTGCAGTTTCCTTTCTGTCACGGTTCAGTCTCCCATCTCACTCATAAGACACATTGATACCATAATATCTATATCTGCTCCAGGATAAATACTAATTTATCACACAGGGAAAGTCTGAGTTCTGCCCTGACATACACAATGCTGTAACAGGAGACTTTAAACAGTCAGTCCAATAGCTTCATTACTCTCCAACAACTCCCTCAATATCATCTCTCAAAATAAAGCCAATTTTTCTTCACTTTCATCAGCGTGAATGAGGAGTAACACCACTGAACTTGATGCTTCCTTTCCAGTAAGGAAGAGTCAGGGCTGCTGTCTCCTATTCATGAGGTAAGTGGGGAAACAAATCATGTCACTTTTTTATTTATGTTTCATCTAATTATTCAAGGCACAGATCGCATTCATCCTCCTTAATGATTGCATGTATTCTGCACCTCCTCATCGCAGCTTACCCATTCTTCAGTATGGATTTTGATACCTGCTTAATGTACCGTGACCTGTGCCACATTTTTCCTTGCAAGATGCATATTCTGTGCCAGGGGGTGAGGAAAGGGGGAAACCCCAAAGAAGAAGCACCGAGAAAGCCCACCGGGATGACATCTTAGAGGATGAGACACACAGAGGCCCATTCTCCTTTCAATGCAGGGGAGATTTACACACACATTTCCCATTACAATTAAGGGTAGTTAGGCGTATAATTTGTCCCATACACTGAGAGGAAAATAAACTTGAGAGAGGAGAAATAGAGGGTATTCAAGAGGAAAATATTTAATATGTAAAGCTTGTGGCTGCCAGTTGGTATTGAATGTGGCAGGCATAATAATGGTAACAATAGGAAAAGACACCCACATATCTGAGTTGGGGTTATTGTAATATGGCATGTGTACAGAGAACAAAATCATCAAGGAAACCACTAAATAACATTTTGAGGAGACAGCAAAAAAGTACTCAAAACTAAAGAGAAAATAAAAAGGAGATCAAAAGCAGGATTTGGAACAAGCGAGCAAAGACAGCAAAGAAATCAGGCATGTTTTCACCTAAGGAAACAGCAGCTATCCGTGAGAGGACTGGGGAGGGGGCAGAAACAGAAGGGATGCCAGCAGCATGAGGCAGAAGGCACAAAGGTACTTCCATCCATCAGAAAACAAAAGCACACACATTCAGAAGAGACTGAAATAAATTAGTTTATGGGATGATAAGTGACTCAGACTGTTCGATACAGGAGTGTTTAGGTAATGAGATTATGGACCAGACATAATCACAGAGGCTCAAGCTTACAAATCAGCATCAAAGGGGGACTCTCAAGTGGTGGATCCTAGTGATTCAGATACTCTGCTGGCTCAGACAGTATGAAACATAGCCAGAGGTGCTGGGATAGCACTGATACTGCAAACAGACAGACATCATACGTGAAATCATATGTCATGGCGTAGCACCTTCCACTTCTTCCTGGTGCCAAACTCACTGGGCATTTACTGCTCATTGTTCTTTTATATACCAACAGCAATAGAGATAAGCAATACAGATATAGCAATACAGGTAATACGCAACTGCAGCTGTGGTAGGAGTTAGCCCAACAGAAGTATCATTGACTTAACTTACACAAATAATGCATTTTAAAATGGTTCTAAGACTTGAGAAGTAACTGTCAGTGGGGAATCACCTACCACAAGTGGGGCGTCTTTCAGGCAAGTCCCTGACATTCATGCAGGAGCACCAAATAGGAGCACCAAATACTGGAGCACAGACAAATTACAAGCCTCTGCCATCTAGGACAACTATTTTAGGGTATAATTAACAACTCTAATTGATGAGCTGCTCTTTCCTTTGACTGTAGAGAGAGATAGGAGGTGAGCAGTTTAAGGCAGCTATCCTGCCTGCAGGTGGAAAAATCCCACCCGGAGAGACTTGGCCAGGATCACAAAGGAAATCTCTGGTCTGAGCCATGGTGTCAGGCATCTCCACAGCTGCCTTGTTCTGCCTCTGAACTGTTACAAGCCTCTTTCACATGAATGGGGTTACATGAATTTTAAGCAGGAACATCACCCATTGTATGCAAAACAGACAGAACATACATCAGGAATAATTATTCTAGCACAAAATGGACACCCCATTTAAAATACTGATAAATCTTGGTTCTATAGAAGAAACATTACTGAGTCTAAAGCCCCTAACTGAGGAAAAGCAAAGTAAATCCAGGGTTTGGGAAGTATAAATTATGAGGAAACACTGATCAGATGTTGCTTCTATAAATAATAATAGCTCATTAATTCTCACTTTGCTAATCCACACATTTAAAGAACTCACCAGCCCCTTTACCCCCAAGGGGACTCATCCCACTTCTCAGCACAGCTTTAATTTATGTTAGTAGCAAGATCTCACATTTCTAGGAATTCATTACTTTTAATTCATTACTTTTAAAAAACCTATTACAGTATGTTTATTGGCAGACTAGAAGATATTATCATAAATAATTGAAACTCAACCACAGTTGTTCAAGGCACTAACAAACTACTTTGGCAAGGCATCACACTTGAGTCTTTTTTTCAAGCACATCCTTTCCATTCATGGCACAATTTCATGCCTATGGAGTGAGTCCCACAAAAGGTCTACTTAACCCAGAATATGAAGCTTACATGCTGCACAGTGCCCTGAGTGGTCTACTGTGCAGACACAAGTTTCACATTTAATTGCCAAGCTTAATAAGTAAACAAAGGATGCTGTCGATATCCACGCAAGAAAATGCAGTCTCCCATCACTGAAACATACAGACGTGGGGTCATCCAGAAAAGATCTTGAAACCAAAGTAAGAAAATTAGTAATGCGAGCCTTGATGTTATGTAAGGCACAACCTGTAGTGTCAACATTAGCATTCATCAGGCAGAGCACTCTTATGCAGGGATGATCTGAAGTGTGAAATGCAGCCAGATAATCAATCAGGGAAACAGGCCTTCCACACGGGACGGCAGGCAACTACTTTCTTCCAGAGTTGTCCTATGGGAGGTACTCAGTGCAGTGGAGCATAACAGATGATAAAGGATTACACTGTGGTGTCATTGAACTGATTCTAAAAAAGATTGTGAGGTTTTCATGCCCTACAAAGCCAGCTTGAAGGAAGAGAACCACGTGAATATGTGGAACGGGCATACTCATAGATCATCCCCTAGTCTTACAAGAGACTGACTGCTACTACATCAGGTTGTTCAGAGGGGGCAGGATTAATCTCACCAAACTTTAGCCACCTAATAGTGAAGCATTTTACATGAGGTAATTGTGCTGGCTCTCTCCACACCAGCCAGAGAGAAGCACCTCCAGCAGACTATGAATTTTCTCTTAATATAGGTGGGACCTAACACAGGTGGGATCAGGCTCCTACTGGAGGTACCTGTCTCCCTTCACTGGATATACAGAACCTCGGCAGCTAGCTGAAACCGCACACCTGAAGAACTGAGGGCTGCCAAAATTAAAAACAGGAGCAACAGACCTGTGCAAGTTTATGACAAGGACTAACAAGGTGAGACAGATGACTGCAAACTCAGTCTTATAAAAGGAAGGAAAACAACTCAAGATTTCTTAAAAACAAGTGCAGTGAAAGTTAAGTCTGATTTCAGATTGCTGCCTGTATAAATACATGAGAGCAACTTAGAGCAGAGAAGGAAAACAGCTATTTAAGCTAAGGGTAAACACTGGCCCAAGGGCAAGTAAGTACTAACAATACACAAATTCATCCTGGAGATGAGAAGTCTTCTAACCATCAAAGGACTGAGGGTCCAGAACAGCCTTTCAGAGTAGTGAGATCTCCTGTTTTAGAATGTCACTGCTTGCAGAGAAGCTGCTCTGCTGTGTTTATGGCACACTTTAGGATGTTACCAGGAAGCATTTAAAGCTGCTTGTGTAACCATTGTCGAAGTACAGGATACATAAATATCAGATAACTATTCTGAACCAAGAAGTGACACACTCCAATGTGAGAGACCGTGCACGTGTCAAAAACAACTCCACATTTAATTCTAAGTGTTAGGATAATTTAGCATGGAGGTTTAAAACTGGCCTTTTTTTGTTTGGCTGCCAAGTTTCAACCCCAGCTTCCCTGCATGTCAGGATCCAACTCTGCATTGTTATCACTGTCACCGAGATCATGAGTTTCCCCTCGTGCCCCACTGGTTCCATAGAAAAAGCAAGTGATCGTGGGCATCGGTTTCACAATGGGCAGCCATGCGGTAGAAGCTAACTTCAGCAGCCCATTGCAAATTAGAGAGGGGAGGAGAAGGCTAAAATAGAGCACGCTGAACTCCGGCTATAATTTTGGTATTGTGGGTTTGATATTTATGTTCTTCTGAAAATTACATAGTGACCTGGCACTGTCAGACATCAGACTGGACTTTAAAGAAGCAAATATACAGCAGACAAAAGGGAGAGATATGCAGAGAAATAACATTGCAACATGCTTTAATGGAGAGATTTGAAATCCATTGGGTCTCTGGCAAGGGGTCTGATGTTTGCACACACTCGGAGAGCAGTGGTCCTAACTGGTGGTGCTTAGTAACATACACTGCGTGGGTCCAGTTCACTCTGGGATACCAATGCAATTCTTTGTAGTGTGGTAAGATTTCTGGAGCCTCTGACACCTTCAGCTCCATTATTTGGAAACCAAAAACTTCTAGAGGATCAAAGTCCCTGGGAACACAGACACCTCTGCCATTCTCCCTTTTGTAAATAAAACATATTCAATACTGCAATCCTCAGTAAACTTGTTCTTTGTGGGTTTTACAGCCACAAAGAGAGATAGTTGCATTTGGAGGACCATGTCTGAAGTTTAAAATGCAACATAATGAATGCAAGGTAGATTAAGTAGAGAAGCTACTAACATGACATGATGGATTGGTTTTGGTGTAGTATGTAAGGAGGATGCTAACAGCATCATAAAGCAACCAACCATAATAACAAAAACACTTCAGCTGACACGGCTCTGAAAAACGCCTTTTTTATGAGTGTACACTTTGCAGAGAAAAAGCCTCAAATTTTCACAACCTGGTTGCAGGCATTAAGTAACAATCAGCTCTCAGAGAACAGTGCTGTGATGTATTATGGCATTAGGTCTTGCTGAGGAAGACAGACTGTACCACGATTACATGCAAAATTAAACCTGAAAAACTGCATTAGAAATATCTGTGATTTTGAATTTCAGATCTATTTTCTTCCCTCCAGAAGTACTGTTTAAATGTTAGATTCAGGAATCCCACTGACAAGCACTCCTGAGTACAAGCTTCATACCATCCTGGAAAGAAACAATAAAATTGCTTCACTTGTGCTCATTAAATATACAGTACATAAACTCTGGCTTTGGAAATCTCATCAGCAGGAGGCTTCTTTCTTTCTTTCTTCTTTTTTTTCCCCACCCCTTGAGGATTACCAAAATCTCTGCATTATCCACTGAATAATGACAATGTTCTGCAGCCTTGAGCTGTGACTAAGGATTTGGTCAAGATGCTACCAAGTAGGTAATCTAGAGACTGCCATTGCAAAAATGCATTATAATAAAAGTTATTTTATTACTGAATACTGAACAATTAAGTACCTAACCTTGTTTATTACATGTACTTCTCACTTGCAGTGTGTACTCAGAGAAGTGTGGCTGCGAGAGACAACCTGCTGGTTTTTGTAATGGTACTGGTATGCTCATAAAAAAAGAAAGCCCTCACAGGTCCAGCAAGGCTCTGTTAAAATGTCTTGCTCTATAATTCCAGTCTGCTTCTCAGACTGTTCTAGCTGCCTCACATGAAAATGTTCACTTTCCACATTGATCATCACCTGCACTTGTATCTACTGTTACTCTTAAATATTAGTCCTTTTAGGACTCCACCGATATTCCCATTAAGTTCAGTGGCAGGGTCAGGCCTTAAGGCTGCAAGTGCATGAACCCTTTTTTGGTGATGTATACAGCTCCTGGCTTCCTCCTCCCCGTATCTGCGACTGCTCATTCCCACTCCCACAGCATCCTTTCAATTGTGCCAGCACAAACATTTGTGTAGCCATGCTGGGAATCAGACAGGGGAATTGATCCAGCTAAAAATAACTCTTCCTGCCCACCCATCCCCAAGTTAATTTTCAGGCAGAGCAGCTCCTGATGTGGCAGGGTGGTGGAGAGCTGGTGGGCAGCAGCATCACAAGGTGGGGATGGAAGAGTGGGACACCTTCCTGGCACCCCAGCATCTGGTTACCCAGCTGGCTTAAGTTGATTGCAACGGAAGGTATGAGTTTCCAAGACTGCCACTTTGTGAGAATACTAACATGGTTCTCAAGCCTGATCTCCAGGGGTTCTTTTGTGCCCCGCTCCAGGGCAAACACAGGTATGAACCACACTCACAGAACACAGACAAACATCACAACTGGCAAAAGTCCTCAGGCATCTCAAATGCATTCACAGGACAAAGCTACATACAGCACCAAGTCTCAAGTCTTATCAAGGGAGCAGTGGGGCTCAGCAGAAAGTTACCATGTGACATGAGACCTTCCTGTAGACTTCCTGGACTGTGGACCTTGCTATGTAGTACAATGCCCCATCATGATGCGGTGACACCTATGGTTTCTCTCCCTTGACAGGAACACAGGCATCCTCATGCAGCCACTCCTTGCTAGACTGAATTCTTACGCTTGCTATTTATTGCACTGGTCGTTCAAGCAATAAATGGCTTGAATGAAAAAACCAGAACATGAGGAGAACTACTAGAAGCCCATAATCATTTTCTGAAGCATTACAACATATACTAGGAAACAAAGGCATGGCCTGAGGTGCTTGAGTCTTGAAGAAGACAGAACATAATGAAGCATATACTACAATCTAGAGCACACAGGTACAAAAAAGCAGGTGACTGCTGTTCAGCGCAAGGAAAGGGATAGAAATTATGTCAAAGAGAAGCTGCCTTTAACCACGCTGGGAAAGACTGAGGAGAAACAGCAGAAGTAGTGCAGCCAGTGGATGCAGGACAGAGGAAGCAGAACAAATGTGGAAAACGAGCAAGGCAACAGTGACCAGCATTGTAAGTATCGGAAAAATGTTCCAGCGATGGTGGGAGGTGAAGGTTTGTTGAGCAGATGTGTTGCCAACACTTCCAGACTAAATGTCTCCCACGAGATTGGTGGAACAGAGTTCAAGTACCAAATGGTCTCTCATCCTGTCCTATGATCCCGAGAGCTAATAGAGCAGAAATAGAAACCTGAAGAGACAGTTGAGGAAATACCTCAGAATCAGTCTCGGGCAGTAAAGAAAAAACTGAGCTCCTCAGATAAGTCTGCAGCATGCCAGGGATACTACAGGCACTTTGGTAACAGAGCACACTTTCTCCATTACAATTCTTGGGGCTCATTCTTACTGTCAATTGCCAAAAAAGATGGCCAAAAAAGTTGTTCAAAGATGGCCAAAAATCTATTAACATGTTCTGAATCTTTTGTCTGTAGGAGGAGGATGTTACAGTGCTGTGAGGTGGTCCACTGGCTCAAGAAGAGGAGAGGTAGGTGTCTGGGTAAAAAAAGTTGTCTGCAGTGTAGAAGTGTGAAACAAACTTGATAGCAGGAGGAGCAAGACAAAAAACCTCAGCATAAGTGCTTCAACGGGATAGGGATCATTCACAGAACAATGCTTTGCCTCACACAGAAAAGAGTATCAAAATGTCATTTCAGGAACCCTTTCACTACTTGTACACTTCCTCGGTTTCATCTAATTGTTCAGACTACTCCTCCTGGAATTATTACTCCTCATGACCAAAATTAAGCTTTTCACTCAGGGAGATGGGTAATTAAGCCCCTGAGCAAGTCTGGAATATAAAATTACCCTGAGTGAAAACAAGTTCTTTTCTCTCAAAACATGGACTGAAGCGATCAGCATCGGACATTTGCTTGTCTCTTCCCTGCAGACCCAAAGAGCTGGCTGGACAACACGGCCACTGCAATCGCTCATCAGCATATCCAGGGTTCATTTACTTTTCAACGGTTCCCTTCATCTCCCTTCCTCTTAGCTTGCTTCTCTGAAGACACGAGAAGCACAAAGCCGTGTTTCTGCATGCATTCCTCATAGCCATGGATTTGTCATTTCAGGATATTTTAGCAAGGCTGGAAAACGGCTTGTGTTGCAGCCTGACCAGTCCACCCTGCACCTGTGGGAGGATCACAAGGGGACAGTGCTGATGGGTTGGCTGTCAGGAGCTCAAATCCCATGTCCTACAGGTGGGTCTTTCACTTACTTATGACCCTGTTGCACTCAACCACTGTGCCAGCCTTGGCCACACCACAGCACCCATCCACAGTTCCTAACCCAATGGTCTCCTCATCCCGACTCCTCAGTCAAACAAGTGGATTTCTCAGTAAACTTTTAGCAACAGGATAAACGCAAGAGTCATAGAGGAGCCAGGTGAAGCCATGTGAGCCCAGGAAGATGTAAGAGCCAGCACAGAGCCCCCTCAAAAGCAACCCACAAGAGCAGCAAAAAACCTGCCAACCTGCAAAATAACTGCCAGAGGAGTGCACCCATTCACCAAGCAGCTTGCACAAGGTCCTTGGGCAGTGGGCAGTGGGTATGGTGCCTGCAAACCTGGGCTGAAATACTGTTATTACCAGGATAAGTGAGGCAACACCGGTTTGTCAATAAAAGCACCAGAAGAACATGACCAAGAAGAAAGGAGTTTTAAGATTCAAAAAAATATTATGATTTCTTATAAATTATAAAAAACCCCAAGTTTTGAATGCAACTTTTGCTGTCTTTCCCTGTAGGATCTGCCTTTTTTATTTCCCAGTGGGTAACTGAGTGGTATGATGAGGATTAAGGCACAGCAGATTCAAGTCATATTAGAAACCACTGAGAAATAAGGCTGGTTCATCACTGTTTTAAGCTAAGTTCAAGGAGGTTTCCCAATGTTTTGATCAAAATGAACAGATTCTAGCCTACTATTAAATTAATGAAAGTGTTTTCTCCTGTAAATGACAAACTACACACACTTCTGGAAATGGTTAGTGGCTCAAAGTCATAACACTGATTTAAAGTACACTGCTCACAGAAAAAAGGTGTAGTAATAAAAAGAAAAGGAAAGGCGAACTGTTACTTTTGTGGACAAACAGTACTGATATTTTTAGTGATAAAACTGTCAATAAACTCTTAATTTAGTATTTTGCTTCCACTGAGCTTAGAAACTCTGTAGATCCAAGTCATGTCCATGAAGAGTTAGGATACACACAAGTCTCAGGAAAAAAAAACCCACACGGGTCAAAATCCTTTCATTATAAAGGGAATTGGGGTTGTGCCTGTGCATCCCAGAAAGCAGGCAGGTGCATATCTGGATTTCAGTAACATGAGGAGTGAACCTGGAGAAATCCCACAGGAGTCAATGGCTTTGTCCCAGCAGTAAACGTGTATAAGAGTATAATTTTAGCTGACAGGCATACACAGACTCCACTCACTCCACCACTGTTTACGGCATCAAAAAAGGATGCATTAAATACAGTTGCATGATATGAAATACCTTTATTCTGTAAAGAACCCTGCCTTAGAGAGGAAGTTGAAAGCACTCTTGAATTTTAAGCAGCAATAACTTCAGTAGGAGGTTCTCTCTGGCAACAGTTGAAAAGGCTGAAGAAGACATTCACACAAAAATGCATCAAATCCCAGAAACTTGACAAGACTGGGTTATGAAGCTGAACAGGATTGTTTAAAGCAGCTGGCAACTCTATAATTTATTTCACCTGCCCTTTTCATACTGCCAGAGAGAGCCTGCCACGCATGTGAGAACCAAACCACATCACTGGATGCCTGATAGCACACCAATCCCCATGAATAGCAACAAAAAAAGCCTATTCCATTTAATTGCCAGGTGTCAAGCAAACTCATTACAGTGCATGGAAGGCACTCTGTGCAACCGATCAACCTGAAGAGACTTATCTTTGTGGCTGCTGTCGCTACAGTCATAATTAAATAAAAGCAGATGGAGGAGGCACTGAATAATTATGATTGCAAGATAAATAAAATGCTAGGTAAGTAATTTCAGAAGTATAATTTAAGCATCTTACATAAATAAAAAGTATCAGCATCTCCTGTGATACGTTTTCACACTGAGATAGTTCAGAAAATTAAAATAATCAAGAAAACAATACAGTGAAGTATTAAACTAAAAATACCAAATATACGTGACGCACATAATAGGCAACAGGTACAAAGCCATTCTGACTCACTCTTCCCACATGCAAATGCAAATTCTCCCTGTGTCCTCTGTTAACTGCATGTGCCAATTAATCTTGCATTCACATTATCACAAAACTCTGTGTTTGGCTCTTTTTCTTATTTCACAGCACATAAAGGAGCTGCCCCAGCTCTTCACAGGCACAGCTCCAGAGAGACACCATCACTGGGACATGCCAGAGGGTCACTTTAGCTGTACTAGATCTTGGCTCAGCTGTACAGGCTTTCCTGCAAGTTTTGCAGTGAGGCTTATCAACGTCTTGGTTCTTCTTCAGGTATCAGACATAGACCCCAAGTCATCATGCCACACAGTACATTGAGGTCCCGCTCCTACAAAAGGTAAAATTTCCATCGACACCCAAGCACTGCTGTTCCCCACCAGGTACCCCAGGTGCAGACACCAAGCCACAGCAATCAATTGTGCCACCATGCCTCACACAAGAAGTTCTTGGGTGGTACAGGGGCTGTCAGCCTGGCTGTGGGCACCTGCGCTTTTCTGCTGCCCCCCAAAATGCTGTGAGGAAGAAAGTTTGTTTCTCTTTGCACTGGCAGGGAGACATGGTGGCGTATTTCAATGAGATTGTTCACCCTTGGCTGAGGTACCTAGCTGAGCATCCCTTCTGAAATCAGAAAATAGGAGAGAAAGAAAAACTCTGATTCCTGCAGCTTGAAGGTTAAAATGCAGGAAAATGGGGGGGATCTTTTGTGCAATGCTTTGTACCTATGTTCCCCTAACACAGGTATATCTCAGGAGCAGGTAGGAACATGTAGGGTCTGAAGTAGGTACAGTGCCACCCCAAAAAGCATGTTCACTCGTCTTAAATGTTTTCTTCCTTGTGAATATGTTGTTGTCTAGCCTACTGCAAAGTACTGTTTGTTCAGTGTCGTGTAATCTGCAGAGCTATTAATTGCTTGTGTGAAAGATCCAGTTAGAAAGTGCGGCAAAACACTCTAATAAGTCTTTCGAAAGAATAATAATCCACATTTCATTAATCTTCTAAATACACATTTGCGCAACAGATTAAAAGTGCAGAAATTATGTATTTTACGTATACAAAAGATGACCACATAATGGCTTCATAAGATCTTTGATCTAAAATCCCCTTTCTGATCTGCATGGCAGAGCTATTCCTTGTTTGTTTGTTTGTTTGTTTGCTTTTCTGGCCAGAAACATACAGGATTATTGCTCTTTGTACACAGAGACAACAAAATGTCCGTACCAAAACTAAACACAACAAAGCAGCTCTAACCTAAAAATCTATGAATGGAAAATTTTACTATTTTTACAATGGTCTTTCAGTGAGTTTCCGCCTGTTACCCAAGACCATACAAGGTGTCATGAACCTTTGTGAGGGGTTCACCAAAGGCAACTAAACACAGCAAGCTTAACCATGCCTTTCAGCAGTCTAGGGAGTCAACCAGTCAGGAAAGGCTGAAAAACACTCATCTAAACAAGCATATATAATCTTTGTACATAAAAGAAGCTATGACCTCTTTTGAACCATGGGATACCACTTATTATTACAAGAAGAGCTTCACAAAGAAAAGAAAATTAGCTGTGCCAGTTAGGACACACCGCCTGCACAACTAGACTGAAAAAAGCCATTTAATTATGGCAGCAAGAAGCTCAACAGGGTAAATTGCCTTGAGAAAAAGTGTGTGTTAGCTTGCGACCAACACTGTTTGCACAGCCACCACCAGCTCAGACTGCACACAATATAAATTTCTGCCTGCCTCAAAAATGCCAGGCAGATAATCCTGTAGTCGTAACTTTGCGTAAGGAAGAGGCACACTACCATACCCATATATTTTAGTAGTGTTTCTGTATGACAGATGGTTCAGTGGCTGCTCATGAACCTAAGACTTACAAGGCCTCTACTCAAAGCTTTTTTAAATGTAAGTTTTATATATATGCAACCTTCAATAAGTTTCTAGCCTCCTATCTGTAAAACGGACATAATATTCCTTGCATGCGTGCTAAGAGACACTTTGAAGACAGAGATTTTATGGAAAGGTACTTCTATAACTTAGGATATTGAATTCTGTCAATCAACTTTGCCACATCAAATTGTGTAACCAAATAGTGAAGGGGGTTGGGGTGGGGATTATGCTGTTTTAAGCTCCCTCAAATTTTCCTTTTTTGTGCTCCTGTTTTGCCCTCATTATCTATTTCAAAGACTGATTAGCTTTGTTAAAAGACGCACCTGCCTTCTCGGTTTTACTTATGCGTATTTGGAGACAGGCTGAAATGAAAAATCTGATTTTAACTTGTGAATTCACATTTAAACCTGTTGAGACCGTAGGCATGTGCTGACATTTGCTTTCCATTCTCATTTATGTACTGTTCAAAACACTGAAAACCATGTTACCTCTCCCTTTGGTTTACAGAAGTCCCACTCTATTTTCAAAATAAAGTTGTATTCTCTATAAGAAAGAAAGAAAGAAAAGAAAGAAAGAAAGAAAAGAAAGAAAGAAAGAAAGAAAGAAAGAAAGAAAGAAAGAAAGAAAGAAAGAAAGAAAGAAAGAAAGAAAGAAAGAAAGAAAGAAAGAAAGAAAGAAAGAAAGAAAGAAAGAAAGAAAGAAAGAAAGAAAGAAAGAAAGAAAGAAAGAAAGAAAGAAAGAAAGAAAGAAAGAAAGAAAGAAAGGATGAATAAATAAATAAAATTTTATATATAATTTTAAAATTCATATAATTATATATAATTTATATTTAATATTATGTATTAATTTGAAACATCATATAAATAAAATAATAATTATAATAAAGCAGCACCTCCCACCATCTCTTTGCAAGACAGAAGATTCTCCATTGTCCTTGTATCTTTAGAGTTTAAGAAAAATCTCCAATATTTTAAAGAGAATCTGAGTAGTCTGGATTAAAATGGGAGCAACCACTACCATGGTGACTAAGGAATGCTTGCTGGACATGGCATGAAGTACTTCAAAGAGCATCCTGGGAGGAAAAGAGAAAAATGTGAAAAGGAATCAAAGAGCTTTCATGAGAGAGACACGAATGGTTTCCAGATGTAAGATCAAATCCAGGTGACTGTGTCAATGGATCGGTACGTAGGCCACCATGTACCAAATTCAGAGGTAAAAGGAAGTAGTGGGGGCTGTTATACTCTTGCAAAAGTCTAAATTAAGACAACTTTCACAACAAGTAAGCTGGAAAATATAAAAAGTTAGGGGAAAGAATCTAATACAGTCCAACCCCTCTTTCAACCCAAATTCTTCCCCTGCTATGTCTTCTCTAGCTGCCTTGGCTTCAGAGTTTGGAGTGGCAGTGGATTCTCTGATTTATTTACTTTTGCCCTATTCACTGCATGGTTTCTTCCAGGCTGAAAATAATGTAAAAGATTTGCAGTTTCAAAACTGATTCAACAACTAGTTTATGCTCCCTTTCCGCCTAATAACGCTGGCCAGCTCCAGCACACCCGGCAGGGGTACACGGCCCTTCTGTTGGGAAACAGAGACCCACAGGCACACAGTCCATCTTCTCTTTCTACAGATACTAGGTGTTACTAAAACAAAACTACTGCTTACCCCTCATTCAGGGTTTTATTTTACAGAACAAATAAAAAGCATGATGTCTTAAAAGGCATAGTATTTGATCTGATGCTTCTCAAACTGGATCCTAACAGCTTTCATTGAGGCTGAATTAACAGTCTTTTGAAATGTGTAAAGACTCTCATTGACCTATTTAAAACAAAGATAAACAGAAAAACCCAAAAAACCTCTCGATGACAAATTCATTCTGCTTTCTTATTTTTACTACAAAGACAGACAGCCATACAGCCTAAAATCCAACCAAGTATAAATTTTGACTATTATCATGAGGGCCATTGAAATGAAACATTTGCTTGCTGAGCTTCATTGACTGAAAAACATCTTGGCTGGGTACATTTAAAAATGCTGCTTATCTGAACTGTTTCAAGAGATTAGTTTGCATATTTAATATGTTAATGTTTCACAAGTAAGAAGATTTGCAAGTGACTTATTACAGGACATAAAACTCAGCAGAGCCCTGAGTCATTTAAGCTGGTACCTTAGTCAGTAAATGCCAGCTACACCATTGCACACCACCTCGGAGACCATCCATGGCAGTAAACCAGTTCTGCAGATCTTCTTCCAAAATCCAGGTTAGATTCTGTCTTGCAGCAGGCTATTTCTCAGTGGTTTATATTTTCACTGACACTAGCATGTCAGTAAAACCACATATCTTTTGAGCTCTGATTAATTTTGCCTTGACACTACTGAAATGCCAAGTATAAACTTTAACTCAGGTTCAGAAATGTTAATCAGTTGTGAAATATCCATAGATTGCACATATATCAGGGCCCATAAATACTCAGAGACGCCTGTCAGGATCCACATGGCATTATCAGTCTTGTTTCTTTCTAGCTGAAGGCCCACCAAGTCTGGTATTCATCAGTATTGATAATGAAATATATCATCTTGGGGAAAAAAAGGCCGTAGTCTTGTATTACTGTCTTCTAAGATACAAAATATGAAAATATACCTCTTCTAGGGTTTACATTTACATGGATTCTCAAATAATCTTTTGATCATTTACTCTTTCAGATCTGCCACTGGCCACATTGGTAAAATGTTTCTGTAAATATTGATGTCTAAAATAACCCTGTCTATCAGATATCTGCATAATTAGATCACAATCACAATATGATTTTTCAGTTTAAACCTTTACCATTACACTAGGTATAAAATGTATAGGAATCTCCAGACTTCAGGTTATAAACTAAACATTATGTGAAAGAGGAAGAAACTTTCCCCAGAGCCATTTTATCGCTGAACAGTATGCTACTTTAGGTCTCCTACTTAAAATGGAGCATTTGGTGCTGCAAATACCGAGTGAAGATCCTGAACTCCATGCCTTCATACTACGACAAAGAATATTCTGTATTCTTATGTTCAGCTTAGTAGGAAAAAAAAGCTCACAGAAACTAACAGAAACTATTAGTTATGCCTTCATCCATAAACCAATGTACTCAGCCAACCTGGAAAAAACAAGCAAGATTTCAGTCTGTAGCCAGAGGTCCGTGCACTGAAACTGTGCTCTGGAAAGATGTTTTCTATCCCCAGAAGAAAGGGTGAGGCCACCTTTTCCAGCCAGATCCAAGCTAAGGCTGATTTCAGCAGCACCGTGCCAATTTGCACGGGCTGCGTACCTGGCTCGCTGTCTGGAAGTGGCACCTGGAGCACCAGCCCTCACAGCAGCCACTGCCCTCCCGAGACACGAGGGATGTTTGGGACACTGCTAGCAGACAGTCTGGCTTCCTTGGCACAGCTAAGCCTCCTCCTTCCCAGTAAACGCAAGCCAGTGCCCGACATGTAAACTGCAGTCAGCCTACCCACCAAAAAGATGTTGGTATGTGTATGCATAGGGCTGACCAGCCCCATCCCAGCAAACATTCCCACAGGAAGCCTTCAAGAAAGAGGGGCTTCTTGAGGAAAATCCTCAGCAGGTCTTCTCCCAGCAGGAGATACAGAGCACAAAGGTCCCTCCTGTCAAGGAGGTAGGGAGCTGCCCATAACCCCCAGCTTTCCTGAGGTGTTTAGAGGAAAACCTGAGGTGTTTTAGGAAGTGCAGACTCTTGTTAATTTTGAAACATTTTGTCTACAAAGGAACTATGGAGACCTTAGGGCAAAGGAAAGCAAGATGCTCCATTAGTTAAAATTAAAGGACTTCAACTAATACCTTCTAAAGGGAACAAGGAAAAGTTTCATCAATCAGAAATCTCATTCTGAAAATGATTTATGGTCCCCCAAGCTTGGCTGCCCTTGGCTTGCAGTGAGGCCCAGGTCTGACACTCTCTTACCTCTGAACACAGAGCTCACTTTTAAGAACTCTTAAGCTTCACTCTGAATTAATTTTTAATTAGGTACTTTTAAAAATTTTACTGAGGAACCGTAACACATTATTATTGGATGTTCAGTTTGGCAGACTGAAAAAGGGCCAGCACTTCAGAAGGGCTGCCACTCTGCAAATAAAGACCTTTTAGAGTGCACCTCAAAACCACTTACACTTACACCAAACTACTTATACTTCTATAAATCTGCCCAGCATCTGCCTTAGACACAGACTTGAGAAAATGCTGCTCAGCACTGGGGAGGGGGGTAGCAGTGATGTCAACAAGAGATGCCAGGTCCATGCTGGGGTGCTCACGTTCCCTCACCCCACCCACCTATCAGGCGCTGAGTATCTGATACTAAAAAGAAAACAACCATATTCCTGCACTCATATACACACATTTTCCTAACAAACCAGCTTCTTCATCTGTTTTTGAAAAGAAAACTCACACAGACTTGCTAAGCAGCCCATGTTGCAGAAGGCTTGTCTCACAAACGCAAATTGTCAATCCAGCAGCAGTCCACTAGCTCTGCATTTAAAATAAAGCTGTGGTTAGCCTGAAGGAAATAAAATTTGCCTCTTACAGCAAGCACTTTAACTGCATTTTTGACAGTCGTCAGTGATAACTCCAGAGAAGGAAGGGAAGCAGCTCCTTTTTCTTATCATATGTGAAAAACTTGCAAGCTGACCTGGCTTCACATATATTAGTTTTCTACACAGATTTGCAACAGTGTCTGAATTGTCTTCCCCAAACTACTCTGCCAAATTATTATGGTACAAGCACTTCTCAAAAAAAGCACAATTGCTTGAAATTACACTAGAGTCAAATGTTGATAAAAAGGTGTCACAGAGGGAATGAAAACTAACTGCTGTGAAATTTAATGAAACCCACTGTGTGCCAAGGGCACAGGCAGCCAAATTGAATTTAAAAAGGTGCCAAGCAGGGAAGCTTGTAATCAGACTAGCCACTATGTTAGATGAGATAAGCAGAATGACTTTTCTCTATCATGAGATAAAAACAGACTGCAATTCTTATGCATGAGATGAAAAGTTACAGTATTTATCCTCCCAGCTTCCTGTGTTCTTAGCACCGGATCTCCGGCTTAGTGGCCTGAAATGGAATTTGCCATCTCCAGTGTAAGGCTTGTCCCAGCCCTCTCAGGTCACCAAGCTCTTTCCTGACACAGTTTTTACTGCAAATTGTTATGGAAAAGAGGAACAAACTAAACAGAGTTGTGAATAGCTCAGCATAAACAGTCTTCAGCCATGGTGTTCCCTTCCACAGCCTGGGGAATGAGCTGGAGTCAATGAAGAATAGGAAATAGAAGATAACACTAACGCAGGAAAAGGACTCTGTTTAACAGATAGCTCAGTGCTCACAAGGGGAACGGTTTCCAAAGCATCACTCCGCTGCAGCCTGTTAAGAAACCATTCTACTCCTTAATTATTATAATAGGATTATTTTGAAACAGTGTTAAGAAAAGCCTGATCTCACAAACAGAACTGTGCTTGCATTCATTTATGGGAGTAATCCCTCAAACTCCAGTTGAGGGCAAGGGACAAAAAAGCTGTGCAGCCTATCTCTGTCAGAAACAGCTTCAACTACATTCATTAGTTCAGTGGCTTGGGGAGTTACAAGTAGTTTGGGGGACAGATGAGAAGGGCACACCAGTATTTGGCTTGGCCCCAGGCCACACAGAGAGGCTCCGGATCTGCACCTTTGCCTCACTGATGGGTTTCATCATCACACGCTGCTCAAACCAGCAGCCTGGCCAGATTCTGCTCTCACTGGACTGCCAGTAACCCTGGAACACTTTCCAGAGAGCAAGCTTCTAGTTGGAGAGATTTCCACTACTGAACAAAGCCCTCCAAAGCCAGCCATTGGGTTTCTTACAAAATGAGTTCTCGTAAAAATGCCCTGTCTTTTATAACAACCTCTTGCAGGTTCTTGGCAGAATATGCCTGTAATGGTTTGGGGGTTTGTCTTGGCTGTAAAGAGCTTTACCCCACTATTTAGTGCAGTTTGTCATGTTTTTACTGCTGTGCTGGTAAAAGGACTTGAAAACTAACAGAATTCCTTCAAATCTAAAACATGCTACGGAAGAGAAGTCTTAAGTTTTCTATTTTCCTGCATGTAACTCACAGAACACCTGAAAGACCCTCTGCAAGTCAGCAGCACCAGAGGCACAGCAAATGGAGCTTTACAAGGGGGTGAAGCTCCTCTCCCCTGGCAGCCACCCCCGTCTCCCTCGGCCTGCTCCCCCCCCCCCCCCCCCCCCCCATCACAGCACCCTGCCCTCCTTGGCCGGCTTTGCCTGCTGTAACCCTGGTCTCTGACTGCTCCCACCTCTGCTCATACCTTTCTGAGGATCCAGTTGAAGTAAAAGAGCTTTTAGAGGGATGCAGGTTCTCTGAAAAGGGAACTCTGCCCATAAAAGTAATACATTTGTTATCTGTTACTAAGCCTCTACATTTAGAGGTCTCCTCTTACTCCTCTACAAAGTGCACAAGAAATTAGTCAAGTTCAGCTCTTATCATATTAAAAATGCAGTAAACTCCCTCAGTTTCCTGGTCTGACTTGGTTTCAGCTAGAACTTCTTCCGAGTAGCAGCTGGCGCTGTTTCTTCCCCCAGCACGATGGATTTCTAGAATTTCCTACATCACAACCACTGTAACAGAAGTAACACAGTACTGCTGAGGATGTTTGTACAAATTTACCAGGCAGATGTCCTAATCTCCAAACAGCATTTAAAGCTTGTACCCATGCAGCAGCACCTGGGCTGGGTCACAGCAAAGTTTGACACTAAGTACAAAGAAGCTTCCTTTCACACAGACACTCACAAAGGTCCATCAACTTCACACTACCCCGGTTTCTATAGATTCCCAAAGCTAAGCACTTTTTAGTATGTCCTGGCAACCCTTCCCAGTAACTGGCATTCAGCTGTATTGTATTTGACTTGAACTGCTTGTGATGCTCTGAATATCAAATTCATTCTCATTTAAAAAAAAAAAAAATATTAAAAAAGTATTCAGAAATAGGTTTTCAGCTAGTTGCAGATTCAGTCAAAAGCCTGAACTTGTGAGGAAGTCAGGCAGCGCACTCATCGCAGCTGTAAGGCTATTTCTTACACTCCACTATGTTAGCAGGTTTCATATCCTTTCAAGGGTGCTTGCTGTATTTCAGAAGCAGCTTTTGTTATTCCAGATCGATCATTCATGGCTTTATCTCAAATCCTTTCTCCTCAATGCAAGGGGGAAACTCCATATCCCTTCACATTTATTAGAAAACCATTCTTCTCAAATCAACAATACCACTTTATATTATAAAGGTATCTTTATCGGGAGACAATGCAAAACAACTGAACTGTCAGATTGCAAAGGAAAGGGTCCAATCTTTACATTACTACAGAAATGATACAGCGTTTATCAGAACTCTTCATTTTCTGCTTCATTCTCTCTGGACCCTTTTGGATCATGCTACAAGATAAAAATAATCATAATTTCAAATAGGTCATTTTTTATGCTTTCTTTCATTAACGTTTTCTTTACATTCCTACAAACTACTGCCAAGCTTAAAAGTCTGTTAGCCCAGTAAAGAATTGTACCTGCAAATCAATTCAAAATGGTCAGTCCTCATGAAAGACTGGGGTTTATCAGGCTTATGCAGGAAAACATGGACTCAGCTTACGGTACAGCAACCCTCCCAACAAAGAGTTTTGTTCTAAGGCGCTAGTCCTGCTGCAATTAATATTCCATACTTGGGGAATTAGGTAGGAACTGGCATCCCGTGAAGGACTCTGCACTGCTACACAGCGGCAATGTCCTCCAAATCCCACTAGCTGCAATGAGTAACAACGGCACTGAGCTCCAGACCCTGCCCTCCCCCGGGTCCCACAGAAGAATATTGCTGTTGATTTCAGCAGGTCAGGCTCTAAGGAAAAGCCAGTCCGGGGGGATGAAAAGTCTCTGTTCTCAGGTGTACCTGTGACATCAGGGAACTGGCAGTGGAACAAACAATGCAAATGAGATCTAATCAAGTCAAGTGAATCAGCCTTACCACCAGCACTGTCAGGGTGCATTGACCCAACACAGCTACTAGAAGGGATCTGTCAAACGCAGTATTGCCCCTCTGACCTGTGATGTCTTGTGGTGGCAGAGTAAACCTAAGACCAAGGAGAGGATGTCCTCCTTGGTCCTTTGTGACTTACGGCCATCTCCACCATCCCCACATGACCTGAACGTCACTTAGGACCTTGCACTCGGGCAATGTAAAACGCTTAACATCGCTGAAGTCAACAAAGGTATTCCATGGAGCCAAAGGAAATCCTTGAGCAGGGAGCCAGCCAACATGATGTCTACCGCAAGGCATGCAGCTGCGGGTGGGGTTTTGGTTGCACAAATACATCCCGTGTTTCTTAATTACACAGTGCTCCTTCCTAACTGCTCACTGCATGGAAACAAAACTGGTTGCCCTCAAGTTCTACACCTGACTTCACTGAAATTATGATAGAGGTTGAAAACTGACTTACTTTTTCAGTTTATACTAAACTAAACTAAACTTTTAACTTTATAAAGCCATAGTCAAAGAGCTTAGAAGGTAAAACCGTGTATTGGAGAAGTAAAAGGATGTAAGCAAGGAAAGGAAAATGCAGATTGAATACAGTGAAAAAAATCCAAGTGGAATGCCTAGTAAGCTGAGTTTCCTGAGAGAAATGAGAGGAAAAAAACCGTATTACACAGACATATAACACCAGACTGGACAAAATCCTGGAAAATACACCATTGGGAACAATCCTGTACTGTCTGTAGGACATATGACCTCATCCACACTGGAAAATACTGAAACATTTTGATGCCTAAATGAAGGCAATATTCAAATATCTCATGGAGCTCAGGAAGCAACACAAGCCATATCTTTCAATGCAGAAGCAAAATTGATAATCCTAACCCAGATTCTGTTCTAATCAACACAAATGCAAAGGATCTGAGGTGAAGCAACTCTGAATTTACTTTGACTCTACACCAGCAAAATAGATTATTTGCTCCCCTGCCTCATGTTTTCAGAAGTTTCATTAGGTTATGCAAGCAAAGCTTTTTGAAATCAAAAGCATCACGGAGGAGCTGAGCATCATTGTTCCTTTCTAATAAAAGAGGGGGGAAAAAAGCAAAAGTCTGAACTTCATTCTACAGATAAATAAAAGGGCACTCCGGGACTTCTTCAGATCAAAAATTCTGTTCTTAATGCAAAATTCTGCTTAAACCCAACACAGCTGCAGCAGTATTCAAAACATCACTTTTGTATTCAACATCAATAGGAAAACAAAGAGAAGAGATTCTTCCCAATATTTTAGCAGCATCTTTTATTTTTTCTAATACATCAGTGTTTCCATTTCAAATGTGCTTCCAAAGCACCTAAAATCTAACTTGCAGAATTTGCTCCAGGCTGAAACTCTTCATGCTCTCTGGGTTTTTTTCCTGTGTTTAGCCAGAATTTATATTAGAAGTAAATATAATTAAAAAAAAAAAAACAAAAACCCAAATATGAATGTGTGTTTCGAAGCACAATTCAGTATAAACAAGCTAACTCACTGGGGTAACTCTTCAAGAAGAAACTTAGCCTTGGAACCACACCCATTTTAGCCTAATGTCACAATCAAATAATCTTACCTCTAGGATAGAAATACTGATGTCATTTGTACCAAGTGTCACTAACTTCAAAGGACACACAAAAATTTGGAGCCCATACGGGCCCTGATGCTTTTTTAGTAAGATTTTGGAATCTTACTAAACCTAAAGAGCCAAGCTATCTGAAGAGGTTGGGAACACAAAGTAAAAAACAGAGACAACCAAGTATGACAACTACTCTCCACATCTTTTGTCTTCTTCAAGTTGCATCTCCACTGTTCCAACAGCATTACAACACCCTGCTTGCTCTGTACTGCTCACAGCCTTGCTGGCAGGGATGGCCTACTCATGCATTTCATGATCAGTAATATTTATTACTGATTCTTCCTTGCTAACTTGCTTCGTTAAAATGGTTGGCATTAGCTTAAACAGCAAATCTTTGCTAACTCAGGTCTCCTTCAGCGGGACTCCTTAGGGAACAATCACACAAGAAACTGTGCTGTTCGGTCTGTGAGGGCAGCAGCCTTTAGCAAGACTACAGTGGGAACTTCTGTGAGCAAGGTGAAGGCAACCACGGGCAACAGGATTGTCTCTTAAGAATATACAGAATCTAAGTCTGCACCTTTTCTTTACCTATTTCAGGTAAGTACCTGCTAACTTCGATTCCCCTCCAGTCACACTCAGCAGACCATGCACAAAGGAAAGATTCAAGCAATACAGGCTACTTCTGATTAAGACTTGGAATTTATGTCATTTATACGCTGAGAGCAACAGAGGACATATATCAGTTCAGCTTCACTCCTGAATTTGTCTTATATTTTAACGCCTGTCTGAATACAGCACAGAGAGAGAGAGAGAGAGGGCTAATCTTCAATAAAACATATGCTACAAAATCCATTAAGATAGCATCACTGTCTAAGTTCCCTTGTTCTGAACATCTTCCCAAACAATAACTCTGCCTTACTCCTCTGGACTCCAAACCTAAATCAAATAATTTGACTCTGTGCTGTACCACAGTATGTGAAGGTACCTTGTGGTGCTGGGAAACAGATACTGACAACAGGCACTAGCAGCCACAGGTTGCAGTTTAGAAAGTCAAAGTCAAGCCAAAAAGCGATGAAGATGCAAAACTATACTCTGCACTTAATCTTTTGATGAATGCCTATAGAAAACAGGAGATGTAACTGGTGTGAAATATAGCAGCTATGAAGCAGCTTCTATACAGGTTGTTCTGGTAAAGAAAATACAACATAGCACATCTGAAATGGATTAAAAGCAATCTAACGGTTGGATCTTAAAAAAGTTCCTCAAGAAAACGCAATTTTTCAATGATATATTCTTGGTGCTACATTTTTAATATTTGCATTAATGATCTGGAAGAATAGTCAGGGTAATTCACCACTGAAACAACTTATGAAGATTCTGCTTTTCTCAAAGTTAATTAAATTCAGACTAGAAGTTTTTTTTCTCAGAGATATACTCTTTTTCACCCCAAAATTATACGAAGGCTATCCTACATCCCATGCCACAGCAGCCCTCAGACTAAATAGGCGAAGTGTTTTCTGCTGACCTTATTACTGCTGAATCTACGAGCCTATGCCATGACATGCAACCACTCACTAGCAACATTTAACAGTGCTGTCTTCCTCGTTTGCTCTTCTGTGCATCCTGGTGAGGCATCTGTTCCTTTCACATGCCCCTCTTGCAGTGTCTTTACACTGGATTACTACCCAGCCTGCAGCTTGTCTTTGCCTGGGATGAGGATTGCCCTGTCACATGTCTACATGAGCACAGCAAAGTCACTGAAGCTTTGCATCTGACAAGAGGAAACAGAGAGGAAGATGTGGCAAAACAGCCCTGAGCAGCTAACTTGCAGGTGAAGAAGAGGGCTTGGTGTTGGACAGAAGCAGATGCCCTTCCCTAGCCTCTCCCAAAAAGTTAGCCTTTTGAGAAGTATTTTTAGGCTAAAGAGGATGAAAGAACTAAAAGGCCATTTTCGCATGGTTTTATACCTGGGCTTTTTGCAGGTACAAATTTCAGGAAGAGGCAGGAAGAATATGTACAGATGGGGGAAATGGATGAGATAGGTTTGGGAGAAGTGCAAAAGAGTCTGGGGTGGCCATTTCCTTCCAGGAAGTCTCTCGACCATCTCAGATCTTCCCTGTCCCAGCAATGCTCTTCTCAGTTATGTTTTCTCCCTACAGGCAGAAAATGATCCTGACCTTAAGTCTTCCAGGCAGAAAGCAGAGAGTCTTACTTCAGCTGTCAGACAAAATAATGGTTACTGGTCACTGCCTGCGGTTCTTTTCCTCCAGCTCCACACAAACCTTCCCCAGGAGTTTCTAGTCCCTGTAGTCAACTGAAACTACCCTCACCAAAGCCCCTAATGACTTTTTCTTAGCAAGTCTCAGAACTGAGACTGCCTTCGTTCTCCTTGACCCCCAGGTTGTCTTTGACTGTCAGCCACATTTTCTGAAACATGTCTTCAGTGACTCTATATACATTTTAGACCTTGATCATCTCACCTGCAAAGTCAGATCGAGCCATTAATATATTAACAACTTGCAGATCTCCTTTGGATCTGTCTCTTTAAAATCTCCAGCCCAAAGTATCAAAGGCTTTCTCTAAGATTTCAACACAGACAACACAGAGCCATCAACCCATACTCAGTGCTCTCCTGATCTTGATGGAGTAATCCTTATTATTCTGCCTGCACCCAGCAAACACTTGCCCTGAGCACCCTATGGGTGATGGAAACTATTATGGCCACTATTGGCATAGGACACTTGGAGAAGGATTCTCCAGCAATTTCATGTTGTGCTGAGACCCTTTTCCAGAATGCCACTTTTTTTTTTTTTTTTTGAGACAAAATCAGAAGTTGTTAGGTTCTGTGTCCCCTTTTTCCTGAATAACCAAATGCTCCTTTCATCACCCCCTACTTCAAGAGGTCCCTAGACTTCCTAACCAGCAATTCAAGGACCATAGTTTCAGGAATTTCAGCACTTCTGTGAGACACAAGAGAAGTAAGATAGAGCAATGAGGAGAGGAAGAGAAGGCGCTGCTGAAAACTTTTCTTATTTACTGAAGGGAGTAGCAAATCTTCTGCTTTACTTGAGTACAATCAATGAGCAACCAGTACTTAAGATGATAGTACAGACCACATGGCTTGTACTATCATCTTAAGTACAGATTGCTCATTTCTAACATGCCACAGTGTCAGGTTCAGAAAAGTGTCTAAGTCAGTAGGTTGTTTTCATGCTTTGTTCCCTTGGACTCATACCCCTCTGAGCTTGGCTTAGCTGTTCTTTACAACCAAAGGGAGTTCTGAGCTAGTGCAGATTTCATCTGTAATTCCTGCGTGCTGACCATTCATAGGAAAAGCTTCACCTTGCCAGCATAACGCTCTTTAAATTGCACCCTTGCAATACTCATGTCTTTTGATCCACTGCCTCTCATAAAACTAGCTAACCTTTAAGTTCATTATGTTCCTAAAATTATTGCTATGTTCTTAAAATCATTGCTCTGCATTCAGAGAGTAAAACTATCCACCAGATTAGTATTTCATATCTCAGCTACCTACCTGCAAATTTCTAGGCTCCCCATTTAAGTGGAATTGACTTGCTACCGCACAGTGAAAAGAAGATCAATAATTACAGATTCCAATTTTCCATAGATTTGTTAAACTTCGCTTCCTGCTATCATACCCTCAATAGTTATGGTCAAAGATACATCCTTGCAATCTGTTCTAGCTACATTATATAAGCCTCAGTCTTCCAAACATTCAAAGGAAACCAGCTGGAAACACTGCACTTACTGTTATCAGTAAAGACTGTATCCATCTACATAACTGTGCCCTCAAGAGGTTACAGACAGCATAACTTTCACCTCAGTTGTCAGTTCTTCAAAGCAATCCAACAGAAATGACTGTGAAGCATGTTCTGAAACACCAGAACAGCAGTCTGCCGGTCATGGACTGCAGACTGCTGACAACCACTGCAGAAAGTGCTGGCCTTGGAGCATTGGCTACTTCTTGTCACCCACCACCAAAATGGCTTTGAAAAATCTAAAAATAGCATTGTTTTTCACATAAGCAATTACTGTAACGGCTACAGAGCTGCCATGTGATCATGCATGGGAAAGGAAGCAGTTCCCATAATCACAAACGGGAAGAAAAGTCTATGATGCAATCTTCCTACTAAGAACAGAAACTCGGCATGTATCATCCCAGCATCATCTTAAGATACATGTATGCTCTGTAGCCAGGATCATCCAAAATAGTAAACACAGCCTGAGTACATAAGATCAACCAATATCTAAAGAGCCCTTCTGACTCTGCATGGATCTGCAGTTTCTTGCAGGTTCTGCCATTCAAATTTTATGAGAAGAGCAGATTTATGGTATAAGCACTTATGAATAATTCACTCCCATTAGTTGCCACATACAACTTGGGGAAATCCCAGCTGTAAAACCTTGGCACCGTTTAGCTAGTGCAAGCTGCACGACTTTTATATACAGGTGTTATTCCACTGACCTACTTGGAGTTAGTTACTCCTCCTTTGCACTGCTAGAAAAGGATCAGGCTGCTTACCACCTCTGGTAAGCAAACCTCTCTGCCACCTCTTCACAGCAGTAAAAATGCTTATAATGTTGGAGTAAGTTAGTTTTAGCAACCTTAGTGCTTTGGCTCACCACAGCTTCAAGGGCTTGTACATCTCACCCACCCTTGGGCCTCCCGTAATATTCTGTTGTCAATTGGCTTAGCTCCTCATCAAGTCTGTGTTTTTAAGTCATGTTGAAAAAATTGCTTGGACTCTAAGTTAATGGAACACCACTAAAGCCATAAACTAGCTATACAGAGTACGTCTTTAAGCTGGTTTCTAAGTTCAAGAGAAATAATTCCAACACTCATCCTCCACCACCGGAGCAGGAACCACAACAGGGCATCAGTGCAGGCAACTCAGATGAAAAGAAACAGAAAGTGAAACCACCTAGCCATCTCCTTGCCCTAACACTGAGGATGAATTAATAGCATCACTCAGTGGGCTCCTTATTTCCTCAGGCTTTTTCTTCACATAAAGATAGGAGGGTGGTTTTTTTTCCCAATCAAAAAAAGAAATATTTGTGAGGGTTTCATTTGGTTAGATCTCCAAGTGGAGGCCAATTAAAATGACAATCACTGTACTGCCACTGAGCCGTATTCAAAGCACACATTGCGGTATATAACTAAACCTGCCACTGTAGTACAGGGAACAAAGAGCTGACATTGCCGGTTAGCAAAGAAGGCGAACAGCTCGTGGCTATCTTGACATAAAACAACCTAATAATTATAGTGCCTAAGTTAGACATTTGAATAAATGTAGTCATGTCATTTAAACAATGAAGCTGTACTGATTTATTGCAGCTAAGGATCTGATTAAGGATGTAAGGATCCGATCTTTACCCTAATATGACCCTTCAGCTCATCCCAATTATTGGCTTTCACAACCTGGCCTCTCCCTCATGTCTCCAATGTTGGGTTTTAAGCAGGTTAAGAAATGACGGGTTCTCATTTCCTTCATTTCTTACACACTTCCAGCAGTGCTGAGTGAAATGAGAGACAACCATAAAAGCCACTAGAGGGGAAAATTAGACATGCTGTGTAACTAATTTCTGAACTGTAAGCAAAGTTGTTGGCAGTTCTCGTTACATATCACCAGTTCACCTTTCTTTGAATTGTCATCTACCAAGGACAAGCACTACCTGCTCACACCCTTCCAGGTGGGGTGGGGTGCTGCCTGGTCAGCTGGGACAAGCTCCAGAGGTAGCCATGGTATGGTCTGGAGAGAACTCTCCCCTCCTTGCAGAGGAGCCATCATCCTACTTCCGAGAAGGGTACACACCTTCAGCCCACTCCAGTCATGGGGGAGCGGGGCTCCAGTCGCCCACCCACTACTGGAGAGGCTGTATTTGCTGGAGCGGCTGTAAGCAGACACAGGCACAGCCGGCCCCGCTCCGTGGGCAGGCAGGGGAGCACGGCTGCAAGAAAGGGGCCAAACACAAATTGAAACCAGATGAGCCAAGCCAGCAGTTGGAAAGAGGGGGGTGGTTAAAGCACAAGCCCGTGATGACTCTAAGTGAAAATAGCCAGACCAAGCCAGCTCGCAGAGTGTCACCAAACCGAAAATCCCCTCCACCGCCTGGCTGCCCAGCCGGCATTGTACTATGGAGCAGGCTTCAAGAAGCAGCAGCTCCCAGCAGTTAACTCTCCAGCAGCTGCTGCACTTTCAAATTGTCAGCCAGATTAAACACAGGAATGCCTGTGCATTGCAAAGCTGAGGGAAGGGTGAAGTGACAGGGTCAGCTTGCTCTGAAGTACAGAAACTACTCAAAGAGTTGGAGGTAGGGCGCCCTGTGGCCAAGGGGGAGCTACGCTGGCATCACCATCGTGGAAGCTTGCCACAGGGCCCTTTCCTTCTTCCCTTGGCCGTCTACCCTGCACTGGACAGTAGTGGGGTTTTTGTCTTGTGCTTCCTTAGGGCTGCAGACTCGGCATGTAGCTGGACTGCCCTTGCGGGACAGGTTTCTGTTCGGAGGGGAGAAAGGCAGGAGTCCCGCTGCTGCCTGCTACTCTGGGGCATGAGCTGGGGTGCCTGGCTGGGACCAGATGCTGCAGGGCACCTGAAACACCGGTGCCTGTGCTGCCCCAGCACCCAAAGCTCGGGAAAACACATCCCCTTGTGAGAGTGAGTGCATGAGGGTGGGGGAGAGCTTGTACCAGGCAAAAGCGAGTGCCACTGAGCCACATGTCACTGATGACAAGAGAGTGATGACTTACTGGGAAAACTGCCCTATAAAAAACACACTTGAGGATCCTGTTTATTGTCTCATACCCTTAAAATACTCCACAATTACAAATACTCCATACAATTACCAGCTAAAAAAAGAATGGAGGTAATTCTCCCACACACTGTCTAGCCCATGAACTCAACAAACATGCGGCAGCATCAGCAGGTAGCATGGGGTCAGACAGCCCAGTGGGGCCTCCTGGCAGATGCTGGGCTACCTCCACCAGGAACAAACAATCCCCACTTCAAACCTGGGCCACAGACTTTTTACCAGATCCACGCAGCCACAGAGAGCAGAGGTGGAGGGAGCTCTGCCAGTGATGGGGGTAGGAAGGAGAAAGAAGAGAGTGTTATGTGTTGTTCCCACATAACAGCCTCTCCTCTGCAAAATCATGATGCTCCACGAGGCTCTGCAGCCTCCATGCTTCTCCAGGTACCTCCATCCCAGCGATCTCTGCTGGAAACTACAGCACCACAAACTGCTGCAAAGATGCTGGACCACAGAAGTCAACTTGCCACACAACTCTCAAAAGTTGCACAATGACCAGACAGGTACTTAAGCACCAGAGAGCGACCACAGGCAGCTGTAGCTCTGGGCCATGTTCAGCCATTCAGACAACCAGTTCAACCATCAAGGGACCCCAGTGTGTCTCCCTCACTAGCAGGAAGTTTGATTCACCCCCTCCTCATCCCAAAGCACCAGAAGAATCTCCACACATGTAAACCATTAGCCTGGACACCCCCATCCCCTCCCCGCATAAGCACTTACCCCCCAGGAACTGGATGCCTCCTGCCACCCTTCCCACGGTCCTGGAGATGAGCTCAGACACGCAGCAGCCCATGAGTGCCGTCAGGGCCACCAAGAGAAGCAGCCCACAGCCAAGGCCCGTCACCACCGTGCAGATCCTCCACTCGGCGCTCGGGATGGCCTGGAAGGAGGCATAGCGGCCACACTGCTCCACCATCACAGTCGTCTGGCGGCTCTCGTCCCGCACCGGGTAGGAACACCTCCGGAAAGTGCCGAAGGAAACCGACTTCTCCAGCTGAGACCCCAAGAGCCAGTAGGGCATGAAGAAGCCCACGCAGGAGGTGGCAGCGCAGAGGAAGGAGAGGAAGGCCCAGACGATGCCGGCACAGGTGAGGCTGGATGCCATTTTTGTATCTGCTCCAAGGCCCCTCGCGATGGAGAGACAGAAAAGCAGCTGTGTGTTTCAGAGGTTTATGTATAATTCAGAGTCTCTCAGCCTTGACAAATCCCTGCGCTGGGAGAAGCTTGGATCCTAACAGCCGGGTGGATGTTTCCTCCCATCATGAAGTCAAAGGTCCTTAATTAAATAGCAATACACAAAAAAAAAGGGAGAAAAATACAAGTTCAGTAATACCGACACTAGAAAAAAATGTTTGTCTGCCAGAGTGTTTTCCCTTCCTACAGGACTTTTCATTAAGACATCTAACTTTTCTGTTCCATCCTTGCAAGCAGCCACTAGAATCGCTGTCAGCGATACCAGCTGCCGGGGGCGGTGGTGGGAGGCAGCCCAGCCGGCACAGCCAGGAATGCTCTGCAGCCACCTTCAGGGGCTCCCCATGTACTTGCCTACTCACTTTTCTGTACCGTACATCTTAATCTTTCCCGTACCGACAGAGAAAAAAAGGTGAGGTCTCATTTACCCTTAGCTAGTCAGGCCGTCCTCCTGCAATGCCTGGGGAAGGTACTTCACATTATACATGGCCCCACAGCTTCAGCGCAAAACCACCTGCAGTGCCAAAGCCTATTCAAGATCAGACCCTTGTGGCAGAAGTAAACCTCATTAACACCCCCGAGAGAAGTATTATGAGCTGACATTTTTTCCAGCACTCCTTTAAGTTGTTGGCATCCCTGTGCAAAAGGAGCCTTTTATCACCTGATGTCCAAAAGTACCAGGAGCCCCAAATCCAGATGGGCACCTGCTAGGTGAAGGTATTGCCACATCTTTTGGATTCACTCCCACACAATCTCAAGCAGCATATGATTAAAACACGGGGGTGTCTCATAATATTCCTGCTTGCACTCAGCCCAGTTCCTTGTCTTCTTTGCCTCTTTCCAGCTCAAACCCAGGAGGCTTAATCACACTGCATCCTTCTCCGACAGCTCCCAGCCTCTAAGCTCACAACCAGTGTGACCAAGTGCATTTGACTGTCATAGAAACCTACAAGCTGCTTCCCTGAGACTGGGGGTGTATTTCTGGTTAAATCCTGGCTGGATCACTACTCCAACTGCCTTTGTAAATTTATGATCATTTCTCACAGTTGCTGCCAAACTAATTCCGATAGCTATTTACAGCTTTTTTTTTTTTCTAAACGTGATCAGATGCCAATCAGTGAATTCAATTCACGTACAAGCAATAAAATTAATACTCCTTCAGCACAAGGAGGGAATGCAGAGAAAGAGCCTGTAAGTGAAATTAAGCATGTGCACCACAAGAAAGTTTTGTTTACTTTTAAAATGCTAAGAAAACTCTTCTATAATGTTAAAAAAAGGCCTATGCTGCTACTCAAGAAGTATACACCTATCTACTTGTAGCCTAGCTGCACAAATAAATGCCTTTCAACCTGCAAAACACCAAACCCCTGGGAATAAAAACTTGGCAGATGGGCACAGGGTGCCTCCGTCCCTCCAGAGGCACCTTCTGGAGAAGAATCTGCCCTTGTCTTGGCGTGGCACCAACTGTCTAAGGCAAAGTGGGTCACTTGGGGAAGACCTTTCCCTGAATCGGGGGAGGAGGTACGGCTGGAAATAGGGGACAACATGGAAGCTTCCAGGGGCAGGACCCTGCAAACCCGCCGGCTCCAGCGGGGCAGCTGCTTTGCCTCCCCGGGGGCTGCCAGCCCACAGCCGGGGCTTCTCTCCGAGGAGGCGGACTCGCCCCTCCGGCCTCGAAACCCCGCTCCCCCCCCTCCGGGGGTAGGAGGGGGCGGCGGAGAGATCCGGCTTCCCCCGAGGGAAGGCGGCGGCCGGGAAGCAAAACTCGCCGGGGTGATGCGAGGGGAAGGTGCGGGGCGCCGCGCCCGCGGGGCCGGGGGGTGGGGGGGGGCCGGGACCGGGAGGGGCGGGCTGGGATGCAGGGGCTCCGGGAGGGCCAGGCTGGGAGGGGAGGGGGTCCTGGAGGGGCAGGCTGGGAGGGGAGGGGGTCCTGGAGAGAAAAGGGTGTGCGGCCGGGGAAGGGCTGGAAAGGCAGAGATGCAGGGAGGGCAGGGGACCCGGGGGCAGGGAGGACGGAGAGCAGGGAAAACAGTGGGGGGCGGAAAGGGAGAGCGGTCCAAGGTGGCAGGGAGATCCGGGAAGGACGGGGGCCCGGGAGGGGTAGGATGCGGGAAGGCAAAGGTATGGGAGGGCTGGGGATCAGGCAGGGGAAGGGAGCCTGGAGGGTCCGGTGGAACGGGCGAGGGATGCGGCCGGGCAGGGTGTCGGACCGGGAATGGGGATCCGAGAGGGGAAAGGGGTCGGTGGGTGCAGTGGATGTGGCCGTGCAGGGTGGGTAGGGGTCGGGCAGGGGAAGGACGCTCTGAGGGCTCGGGGATACGGAGTCGTGCAGGGGATGCAGCGTACCGGGATCGCGGCAGGGCAGGGGTCCGGGAGAGGAAGGGGGCGCCGGAGGTCCGGCAGGGCAGGGGATGCAGCAGCCCAGGGAGTGCGGGAGGGCGGGGGCCCGGGAAGAGGCGGGAGGACAGGGGGTCCGGGGGTGCCGGGATGGGGCCGGTCAAGGTGCCGGGGAGGCGAAGGGCTACTTACTGACAGGCCGGGCGCGGGGGCTGCCCGCCGCGGCTGCCGGGAGCACATGGGCGCTGAGCCGGGGCGCGGGGCTGGCGGGTGGCGGCCGCCCCAAGCGACTCTCCCCGCGGTCCCGGCGCGGAGGCGACGCGAGCGCTCCGAGGCGGGCGGGACCGGGACCGGGACCCTCCCCAGCCCGGCCCGTCCTTCCCTCCCTTCCTCCGCACGTTCCTCTCTCCCCCTGTTTGATTACTCGGGAGGCAGCGCACTCCGCCGCCTCTCCTCCCCCTTCCCCCGCCGCCGCCTCCCCGGGCGGGACCCGCCGCGGACGGCGCAGTTGCGGGGCCGCGGACGGGGCCAGGGGCAAGGGGCCGGGCGGCGGCGGCGCCGGTGGGGGGGAGCGGGGGGGGGGGGGGGGGGGGGGGGCGCGGCGGTGCCTCCCCGAGCCCTCCTGGGGGAGGGGGGGTGGGATGTCCCGCTCCCAGAGCCCTCCTGGAGCTGGGGCGGTGGGTGCTGGCTCCCCGAGCCCGACGGCGGCTGGGGCGGTGGGTCTCGGTTCCCGGGGGCCAGAGCGGTGGGGCCGGAGCGGTGGGGCCGGGGGCGGCGGGGAGCGCTGCGGTGCCGCCGGGCTCCGCTCTGCCCGCCGCGGCTGCCGCCGGGGAGCGAGGGGCGGTGGAGCCGGGGACGGAGGGGAGGAAAGGAGGAAAAAGCTGGCGGGGAAGGCGCGTTAGAAGGGAAGGGAGAAGGCCGGAACCCTTACATGGGGAAAATATGGGCTACCTCCCGATGGTGTGCGAGAGATAGGAGTGTGTGTGTATGTGTGCGTGTGTGTGTGTGTGCCTGCATGCGAGCTGCTGATCCAGCATTTTGATCGCAACAGTTCGGGAGCTGGTCTACAGCGAGAGCAAATGTGACCAGAGTACCAAGCAGCTCATCCCTCCTGGGTTAGGTCAAGCGGAGAGGCGTGAGCTCCGGTCCTTTCCCAGGGTGTCTTCAGTGGGAAAGTTCTGGGGAGGGGTTGCTTTCTGGGGCTGAGGAGGGATGGTGCACACAGAGCCTCTGGGAGAAAGACAGATTTCCTATTCTGCTTTTTCCTCTCTGCCCTACAGCTTGAATAAATTCCTTCAGACAGGAGACAATTTTATGCCAGGTTTAAATTATGTCAGCACCAGACATGCAAAACCTCTTTGGTAATGTTTCTTTTACAGTCCTGGAACATGACATGAGATTTAAGTACTGATCATTAATATTATTAATGCTAAATGGAAGTGAGGTTTATTGCACTCAGTCTGTGTTTACACCATTTAATAGTAACAACAGTCATGTTCAGAATTAAATTACAAAGCCACTTTATTGGTGGGGGTTTTTTTTTAAATAAGCCTTTTCATGTTTTCCCCATAATGCCAAGTCTTAAAATCGGAACAGTGCCGAAAATGTGTATTTTCTCAAGGGATAAAAAAATGGATTGGAAAGTATCTAGCAAGATCGAGTTTTCCATCCTAACATTTCAAGTGTATTCTTTGAGGAAAAGTGCTTCAAATCAAAGTAGGTTAAATACAGGCTGGGTGCTAAAATGTATGCAATAATGTGCTTCACAAGGAAGACACACCCCCCAACACATGCGTGCCCCCCGACTACCTCTAGGCTACAACCACCTAGTATGCATCTATATTAGCAAGTAATGTGGATCGATCTGATCCAACCAGTTGGTGCTGAGGACCTGAATGATGGTCACGCTTTCCCATGTTTTTTTTTTTTCAAATGCAATCCAGCCTGGGTCTATGGACTGAGGGCCCCGTCAGCACTCAGGACACGTCAGATGCACTCCTGGCGCCTGTCTTCTGCTTTGGTGCCATCTGCATCTACTTTGTGCAGTCCCCACTGCTGGGTAAACCAGAATGTGGTAAATGAGGATGATCTGGAGATTCACTCCAAAAGCATGCCCCTGATCCACACCAAAACATGGATGTGGATGTGCCCATGGGGTGGCTGACAGAAGGGGAGCTGAGCTGCTGTGACTTTCCCAAGGCTGAGAGCTGGAGCCTGCTCTGCAGCATACCATTCTCGCACCCTCCCCTCAAATCAGCCTCCTGCCTGGTGCCAAGCCTCCACTCTGGAGAGTGCACCAGCTCTGAGGTCTCCACTTCTGCAAGGAGCTATGCACTTCTTGATGAGTGTAGGCTCTTCATTTACTGTTCTCATGCCTTTACTTGGCTCAGTCAGGTGTTTTACCTCCTGCTGTTCATTTTATCAATACCTGAAATGACAGGGATACTAAGCTAACTACTAACTAACCACTAAGCTAACGTTGTGATGTTTGAACTGCACTCTTGGTGTAAAAACAAGAACTGAGTACTGTTACTAAATCTGCAATTGTTTAAAGACCCAGTCTGACTTTCTTTCCTTAGCCAAGGGCCTCAGTTGTAATGAAACTGTGATAAATGTGTCTAAATTAGGCAAGCGGTGGGATTAGGCATGGGTAGAAATTGCTTGGCAATAAAATGACTGTGGAAAAACTTCTGTTTCACACATGTAAACAGTTTCTCAGTTAAAACTGGCTTTGTAAACCTAGGGAGAAGCAAGCAAGTATGGATTTTTTCATGCAATTTATCTCTTCTATGGTATATGCCAAGGTCCCCAAGTCAGTGTTTGCTTTGCTAATGGTATCTCTACAGCAGTTCATTTACTTCCCTTATATGGCCTTTACATTCACTCCCTGAGCTGCTGCCATTCTGCATTCCCTCAAGGAAACTGTATGCTGAATTCTGCATCTCTCCTGAAGCATCTTATCTTGCCAACTGTCTCTGAATGCCCCCACAGGCTGGCTGCATGACTTAGTCACTTGTAGGGAAATAAGCTTTATTTCACAGTCCATTTTCTGAGAGAAAAGGAGTTTTGTTTTGCTTAGAAAAAAATTAAACACATTGTATGTCTAAGTAAACATCCAAATTCTTACTCCATTTTTTTCCTAATGTTTATAGCTCGGCATGCTTCAACTGTATCAACTTTTGCTGCCCCTCTCAGGGAACAGCGTGCGTACAAGTATTTTTACTGGGAAAGTTAGCCTAAATATTTCAAGTCACATCTAACCTGTCTGAAAGAAAAAAGGAGTTATTACTTGGTGCTTCAGGATCTGCAGTCTCTCTTGTAACCACAAAAGCAGAGAGACCTCCACAGAGAAGAGCCATAACAAAAGTCCTGGTCTCCAGGGTCTTGTCTATACTGAAATAGCAGCTGGTTTTAAAATTGGTTCTGGTGTTTTGAAATTTAAGAGAATCCACTTTTGAGAAGGCTTCAGAGACAGGTGAGGGAACCTGAGCCACAAATTCCACACTGTTGGAACCACTGGAAATCAGACTGGATCAAACACCCATGAATACTCTGTCAGAAAACCACCCTAGCAGGGAGACAGGAAAATATACCTATAGATTTTACCATTTCTTTTCTTTCCGATCCATTGACTAAGCTGCTGTTACAGCTGGGGCCCTACAGACTCGGTGGAGCTAATCAGCACAGCAGAATAAAGAGAGAAAACACTGTCACTGTACCTAAATCAATCCCGACCCGACTAATATACACATCATAGGCTTGGTCACAGACTTTCATTACAGCATATCCTGTAAGACAATCCACTGTCATATAAAATGCCATAGGGGAATACATATGTTCCCAAACCCCGAGGAAAATGAAGCAGCTACTGAACCTCCATCTCATTCTTCAGCCTTTGACAAGAAAAAGAAACAAGTATTTTTATCTTGCAGGCCACCATCTGGTTTTCTCTTGTGTGGTCCACAGGAGAGTGATCACACTGACATGGTTCCGAGCATCTTACAAAACTGGATCTTCAGGTCATGTCTGTACTCGATTTTAAATGAAAAAGGTGTTGGCACAACAATAGACTTGAGGCTACATACAGGGAGCAACAGAAAGTCAACCCAATTATTCAAATACAGTCACTGAAAACCAAACAGACAAGTACTGTTAAGGAAATCATCCGATAATTAATATATTTGCCTGAAATGATGTCAAATCTGCAGCAGCTGGAAAAAAACAACCAACTAAACAGGCAGAAAAAGAGAAGCCCGAGTCTAACACCTGCAAATTTCTCAGAGGAAGGTAAGAAAACAAATTCAAGTAAGAAAAAAATTCAAGTCACTAGATCCTAATACATCCGTAAGGTGTCTCTTCCAAGTCAAACACATTGCATGTTTTCTACTGTGGGTAGCTACTTAGCTCTAAACAAAAGACCCTCTCTCCACTTCCATTCCAATACTATATTAAGTACTTCTTTTTATGGTGGTTCCTTTGGTGGTAAACTTTATAAATCCCATTACTGATATTTCATAAACAGAGCATTTTCTGAAGGATAGTTGTCTTACTGGACGTAATACTGTCGCTACTAACGACAGTCTTCTAATCTCCAAATGTACATATAAATAACATGTCAATGTAAAACAAAAAAAGGAACCATCATTTACTATTTGCCATAAACATTCCTTGTGTTGTTTCATCTTTATGAAGTTACTACTCATCATCTATTGTATAAAAGCCACCAGGTGCTCTGCCTTTTGCAAGACTAAAATAGTAGCTACAGCAAATCAAGCTACTGATTATCTCTTTTGTGTCCTGTTGCTGACAAGCCTGGTGGCTGTGGGAGAGGCCGGGGAGGCTTATTCTGCACCAGCCCCACATCTGAAGGGAAGAATGCCTGTTCTGCCCTCGCAAACACTGCCAAGGTGACAGAGCTCTGGGATGACAGGTCCCAGACCCGTCCTCCTTCAACAGGGAATTGGCTTAACCCTGCATGAACCCTAGAAAAAAACATGTAGATGATTCCAATCCTAAATTTCCACTGTTCCCAAGTGAACTTGGAAAAATCAGGGATGTCTGGATGATGAATGAGCAATTTCCCAGGAAGGAATGCTCATCTACTGGTAGCTTATTTGCTGTGCCTATAGACCCAAAAAAATAATTTAATCATGGCATCTTATTTACCAGGGGATATCTGTTTGTCTTCCCTAGACACAGTTGAAGAAAGATGCTGGGAACATATAAAGAGCAGGTCTTGCCATGGTGTTTTAGAATCATAGACTCATTTAGTTTGGAAAAGACCTTTAAGATCATCAAGTCCAACCATTAACCCAAGACTGCCAAGTCTATCACTAAACTACATCCCTAAGCACCACATCTACACATTTTATAAACACCTCTGGGGATGGCGATTCCACCACCTACCTGGGCAGCCTGTTCCAACACTTAACCACCCTCTCAGTGAAGACATTTTTCCTAATGTCCAATCTAAACCTCCCTGGCACAACTTGAGGATGTTTCCTCGCACCCTGTCGCTTGTTATCTGGGAGAAAAGACCGACCCCCACCTGCCTACACCCTCCTTTCAGGCAGCTGTATAGAGCAGTAAGGTCTCCCCCCTGAGCTTCCTTTTCTCCAGACTGAACAGCCCCAGTTCCCTCAGCCGCTCCTCACCAGACTTGTGCTCCAGACCCTTCACCAGCTCCGTTGCCCGTCTCTGGACACGCTCCAGCACCTCAGTGTCTTTGTTGTGGTGAGGTGCACAAACCTGGCACGGTATTCGAGTTAAGGCCTCAATAACTTCCCTAACCCTGCTGGCCACACTATTCTTGATACAAGCCAGGATGCCATTGGCCACCTGGGCACACTGCTGGCTTATGTCCAGCGGCTGTCGACCAGCACCCCCAGGCCCTTTTCCACCAGGCAGCTTCCAGCCGCTCTGCCTCAGGCCTGTAGCATCGCCTGAGGTTGCTGTGACCCCAGCGCAGCAGCTCGCACTCTGTGGCGTGCCTGCTGAGAGAAATGAGATCGTTTAACAGCACATGCAGCAGTGCGAAGGTTTTTATTTTTAATTTAAAGCCTCAATTAGGGATCGCGTTTCAGCTGCGAGTCACAATCTGAAAGCAGGGCCAGAAGCGCGCTGGTCCGCGGGCGAGCAGCGCGGCGGCGGCGGGAGCGGAGCGCTGCGCTGCTCCACAGTGACACTCGCTGGGCGGCCGGGCCGGGGAGCGGCACGGGGCAGCGGCGGGAAGCGGGGTCAGAGCGGGAAGGGAGCCGGGGCAGCGGCGGGAAGCGGGGTCAGAGCGGGAAGGGAGCCGGGGCAGCGGCGGGAAGCGGGGTCAGAGCGGGAAGGGAGCCGGGGCAGCGGCGGGAAGCGGGGTCAGAGCGGGAAGGGGGCCGGGCCGGGCCAGGCCGCCAGCGCGGGCGGCTCCGCGCCGCTCGGGCCCCGTGGCAATGGCGCGGGGTTTGCCCCTGCCCATCCCCCACCCCCCCGCGTTTGATGCGGGCTGCAGGCGGGGCAGGGCGTGTGTGTGTGAAAAGTGGGGGCAGAGCGCAGGGCTTGTTCCAGCTCTCCGCAAACGGAGAGGTTCGTACCGCCCTGGGGCCGCTGCCTTGAGGTCCCAGAGGTGCCTTTGCAGAACGTGCGACGGTGACTTGTGTGGCACCGTTTGTGTCAGCTGTGTGCGCCTGCGAAGGGGGTGCGAGCAGCGGCGCGTTCCTCCCCCTACCCAGCCTTCTGCCGCGCAGCTGGAGCTGAGCTGCCTCCCCCCCTGAGCCCCGGCAATCGTTTGCATCTAGGTCACCGTATCAGACGTATTCCCAAGGGTGAGGCTAATGATTTCGGGTTTTTTTAGAAAGGAAAGCTGAACATCCTTTTGTTGGGGACAAACGCAAATTAATTTGCAACTCGAAGCTCGCTTCCTCACCATCACACCCCGAGGTTTGTACAGATCTCAGGTGCTCCGTGAAGACAGAACCTCTGAAATCTCACACGGATTCATTCATGGAAAAATTGTAAAGCCACCTGTTGTCAGCTGAAACCCAAACAGTACCCACTTTCTGGTATATCAGCGCCTGAAACATGTTCTCAGTGAGGGAAGAGCCTAGCTAATTTTTTTCAAACTCTCTAAAAGGCTTGTTAATAGGAAATCCAGTACATAGATAGCATTCATATACCTACATAGGCATGTGTTTATGTATTCTACATATATACCTATACCTCCACGTATTAAAAATACTGCACAGGGAGTACCTGAGACCCAGACTGGACCATAGACCCCAGACTACCTGCCCTGCACTGTGCATGGGGAGCAATAGGCACCTATTGAATCATGTCCTGGACGCGTCTTGTGCTCACAGGGAAGCTGCAGCAGGCTGAAGAGAGATGCATCTTGGCCTGTGCGTCTCTGTTAATCTTTTGCTTCGGCCCGTGTTATCCTTCCAAATTACAAGTTGTTCTTCCGATGTCATTCAAAGGCATCGTTTCCTGTTTCCACCCAAAGCTGCCTGCTCTGGGAAGAGCTCTCAACTGCATGCGAGAGGGTTCTCTCTATATTATGTTTGGCAAAATAACCTAGTCATAGATTGTGCTTCTGCAATGTAACTACATATTTCAATATTCCTTTTCCCGATTAAAAAGCTAATTAGCAAGGTCGTTACAGTTGCCACTTATAAGGGGGAAGATAGTAATTCCATTAATGTGCTCACAGGAACTTCATTTATATTACCTCTTAACCTTTACAAGGATATGATCATTTCAATAATTAATTGCTTTTTGCCATTTAATTTGCAGTTTACCATTTTCAAGGGAAATTACCCATTAAACCAAGGCTTTTTTTTTTTTTTTTTTAAATCGTTCACTCAAATAAGCTCTCCTTAGAGAAGCTAGATATTTGCTAAGCCACTTTCACATTTGAGAAGAGAGGACTCTGTCAGCGCTGCATATTAAAGAATGGCCCATCGCTCAGGCCTTTAACCATCTGGAGGAAAATGAGGCTGAATGGGGCTGAGGCAGTGATGAGGAGGGAATCAATTCTTATTCTCTTCCTCCACATTCAGAGAGGCAGTGTGTCCTTACTCTGTGATTGACATGGTGTGAGTTGTCTTTCCTCGTTCTTCACAACTATCTCGTTTCTTCAGCTGAAGTTAATTTATGCTGCAATACTCATCCATGAGTGCTTCTGTTAACTTCAGTGACTGAAAAAAGAAAGGAACTTTGGCTCAACCTTTTAAAACATAGAAACTCTATCCATGAATCACCAAGCACTTAAGCACATCTTCAAGTCAGCGCCTGACACTTTGGAGAACAGAGCTGAACACACTTATTCCTGCTCACACCTAAGCCTCTCATAAAACAACTATTCATTTCAATGAATCAGACACAAGCTAGCATCCCTGTGGTAGTGTGCTGGCATAATATCTCTGCTACTGATAATAGAAATTGTGTCCAAATCCCATCATGCTAAAAGAAAATTGGATTAATACTGGTATCTGAGAAGGTGAGTAATGCATCCCAAGTAGGCATATCTCTGATAGAGTGAAACACACACCTCTGAGAGATGGATTTGCATGGGAAGATGGAGAGGAGGTGACAAAATAAGTAGAGAAAGGAGAAGAGGAAACAGAAGAAGCAGGTATGAACTAGACTGGACCATTGATTTATGGATGAAAATCTAAAAGTTTTTCTGATTCAGGTGCAAAAATTAAACTAGCCCTTGGGCAGTTCTACCTTTGCAACTGGTAAGCCCATGATATGTCACCCAAAATGATATATGACTGGATGATATGTCACATGCCTACAGGCACCAAGTGGATCATTTTACTGTGAAAATAAGACATTTTATTTATTTAATTGTAAAATCAAGCATCCTGTGTTTTTTACATCCTTCCTCATGAGTATAAGGAGAGTCTGGGGTTACACCAGGATTCAAATGCAGTATTTTATTTCCACAGCACTGAAGCTGGGGCGTACTCTATTATTTTCAGAGAAGTCAAAAGCCACAGTCAGACCAATAGCGTTAAAAAAAATAAGTATATAGTCATATCCACACTTAATATTCAGAGCTCCCTATATCAGCAGTGGATCAGCAATCACACCACTGGTGAAGCAGCAAAATAATCTGCTTTTTGACCAGTGAAAAGAAAGCTTAGCTCTATGCCAGCATGAGCATTTCTTGCCATAAGCCTTCCACAGTGAGGCACAAACATTGCTTGAAGACAATCTGCTGATTTCTGCTGGTTAGCAGTGCAACCTGCAATCAGGTTAAGGCACCTGATGCTTCTCTTTAAAAGTTTTATTGTGCCTATATTATTAGGACTCTAAACTTTATCACATAAAAGGCTATGTATGGGATAGAAGTAGACAGAAGCCACTAATCATCAAAATTAAAGTTAAAATATCCTTTCAAAACCTCCAGACTGGCAGTTCACTCAACAAGACATTCGCTTTTTGTAAGGCAGGTGCTCTGCATGCACAACAATGTTTAAGGTGTCATTGTTCAAGGGAAGTTGGCAGTGAGGGGTGGTGTATACACAGGCTGATGATATTCTGAAGAGAGCTCTACCTGCATGGACAAGAAAGTCCTTGCTAGTTTGCATGCAAAAGGAAGCTTGGGGCCTATTCTGGGGAACTTGATAGTCTCTTGTAATTAATACTGTAATTGGAGGTTGCTGGAAATGCTCCTTGAGCTCCTGCCAGGGAATGTAAGTGTTTCACAAAGCTGTTGATGCTGTGCTGTACACCAGCTGAGCCAACCTAGTCGGCTGTAGTAGATGCCAACACAGAACCCCTGCACTGGCAAAACTCTCATCTGGGCAGCAAAATGCACAACACCTTTTCCTTTCAATGTCATCACAGAGCGATATCAGTACTATCCAGCCATCTGACAGCTGCATCACCCAGGGTGGCAAGGCTGAGCTGTCCTCCCTCTGCATTTAAAAGCAGACAGTCCATCACTGTGCTCCCACCTGCAGTCTTGCAGCCACCCAGTGGACCTGGGACAGGCTAGGTCACTAACAGCCTGCTGTACTTGGCAGAGCTGCCCAGACTCATTCCAGCCTCACTATTTCAGATTGCAAATGGATAAATATGTACCAGAGATACCAAAGTTTCCTTTTAGTTTCCTGGTTCTTGCTTCCTATGACCCTTGCCTTCCCTTGGGGACGTAATTATTGGCTTCCAGTGCATCAGTCACAGGGATGCCAGTCCTGTAATAATGCCATAAAGGCAGAAATGACCACCAGAAAGGGACGGCAGGTAATTTTAGTGAGAAACTGTAGGCTTTAACGTATTTCATCTGGAGGTGAGCGGGTCTTTGCAGAAAAATTGTTTGCAACTCATCTGCAGTGACTGCGACCAGTGTCAGCCATTAAGTAATAAGTTATTTTTATCCACTGCAGCTCTCCAGCATCTCCGAGGGTGATGGCATCTTGCCAAGGCTTTTGAAGGGCTGCATGAGCTGACACACAACGATGAATAGTTGAGGCAAGCCCGGAGGACAATTTTGAGTCAACTTTACAGAGGGAATCAAACCCAAGTATACCAGGTACCTCCACACTGGAGCTGCTGAGAAGTTGTTTTGCTTCCCTCCTGACAGATGTCAGAGAATGTGACTTCTGGAATTTTGGAAACTTTTACTTTTCCTGATGTAGCAATAAAGTTCCATTAAATTCACCCAAACCGAACTGTTATGAGCACTAGGGAAGCCTGTTTATGACACTCATACCTGTAACATTAGGTTTATGTTGTAATGCTGCTATGAACATCGCCATGATTGGCAATATTTTTGTGTTACTTGCACTAGCAGTATCCCTAAGGTGCAGTTTCACAAGACGATGGCTTTTGTGGTGAAACTGCCCCCTTTTGCCCCCATGCCACACCACTGCTTGTCCCCTCAAGAGTTCCTTGTGCCCTCATGGTTCCAGATTCACTTTTACCTGACAAAATTGTTAGCCGCCATTTAAAAGGGAAGTCCTGTCCCCCAAGTCTCCCTGGCCATATGCTCTTGTCCCTCCTGTGCCAATACAAATATTTGTGCAGGATTTGCTGGGTTAGCAAGGTGAGAAATTTATCTTCTACATTATGCAGCTACATCCCAAGGAACAGATACCAGATCCTGTATAGCAGTTACTAACGTGAAAGACTGTACCCTGGATAGTGACTATGGTAAAGAAATTGGCTGGAGCTGAGAGGAGCCAGTCATAGTACCCTGCCTGTGTGGCAGAAGTGTGTGTGTGGGTAGCTGCAAAAAGGGCAAGAGGGCAAAAGTTAAACAACAGGAGTTTAAAAGGAGCTTTGGAAAAGACAAATAGGCTTCAAAACAGAGACCAGCCAGTCAATGCAATAGAGAAAATGAAATGGAAAATGCTGCAAAAATGCATTTCATTATACCTTTTATTTCTATGACTATATTTATGCAACTCTTGTCCTGCCAAGTAGATTAATACTATCTTGGAATCTTGTATGAACCCTGAATGGCAGCAATATGTGCTACATTTATCACATGTCTTCAGCAACTTGAACTGTAAACACAACGTGGCCATAGTGGCTGGATTCTGGGAATAGCAAGAATTGCCTAAGCTTTGCAGGCATTTCAGTGAAGAATAGTTGTGTTTCATCACCAGCTGTGGGGCCTTATGGCAGTGGTCTGGATTTCCATTAAGCGGTCACAATGAATAGCCTGTTCACAGGAAACTCGCTGTAAAAGTCAAGGGAAGAAAAAACTAATAAGAGATTTGACTGAGATCCATAAGACAGAGACATTTGACTCACAGGTCTGGATTAAAATACAGCAGTTGGAGAAGCTGTTGAAAAAGGCAACCCTGTAAAGTTTGCAGAAGTTGTAGTCTTTGTTAAAACTCATGATGCTGATGTACTTAGTCAAAAGGCATTTTTCCTGATGCCATCATTCCAATGATTTATTAGACCTAGCTTTGGCTTCTCATAATCCATGTCATCATCTTCTCATGATCCCATAGATAGCCTTGTGTTGATCAGTTGATGTGAAGGCACTGCCTAGTAATTTAGGTATCATTCTCTAGATTTTCTTTGCTAGAGACTGATCTCAGCTGAGATCAGGACACAGTGAAGGGTACTGTTTCTTTGCCTGATGGTGAATAGTTGTAATTTTTGTTCATTTTTTGGGGTTACTTTTACTTCATCTGTAAAACAGAACACATTCCAGAGACTTTGACAGCAGGACATAGGTAGTCATTGCTGGAAGAGAAAAGAATAGCAAGTCTGGCATACACTGTTAGCATTATATCATGTGTTGCTCATGTCCTGCACATATTTTTGGCAAAAATATTTTTCTTCCTTGGTATATTGTTATTATAATGATAAGGATAATCTATATTACAGATCTCATTGGCATAATAATGAGCATATGCAAAGAAAGATAAGCTTTATACCTCAGCCAGAGACATAGTGTCACTAAGGTGATGCAGTTAGTCAGCCACAAGAAAATATTAGTTCTCCTGGTTCCACCATCTAATCCATTTGTTTCTTTTTTTCTGGGTGAAATTTGGGCCCTCACTGAAGTGAGTGACAGTGCCATGATCAATGCTATTGACCTTGTCGAGGATGTGGCCACGTAGTTGAGATGAACTCTTCCTTTGAGAAGTCTCACATTTTGTAGAGTCCTAGAGCCAAATATATTTAGACCAAACCATATTGGTTTTGCTGATACAATACTTCCCTTGAAAACAATGGTTGGGGTTTTTTTAGCAGGGGCTGAACAGGAAGATTTCATGGGTTTGGTAAGCATTAAACTGCACACTGTACTGCTAGCGTTATCTTTTCGGTGAGTTATAACAAACAGAAGTTTTACAGCTCCTCAACCAGGTGGGTGATTCAGCATCACATATATTATAGCCACTACTGCTGACTGGGAGGCAGGACAATAAATCCTCAAGTGAGATAGCATGAGCTAACTGAAAACTTCAGAACTATACATTCTTCTGGACCTTCAAGGGACACAGACAGATTTCACTACATGACTACAGGTTGCTGTCAGGGTGACCTTTGGCCAAATCACTCACATTCATACCTCAATTTGCAGAATGAGATCAACACTGTCTGAGCTTTTGAAAAATTGTTAGCTGAAGGAATGGGCTGATTTGGTCTGGTGAAAATTATCTACAATATTAACCTCTTGGAAAATAAAGCATAAAAAAATCCAGCTCTAATTGACTTAAAGACAGAACATTTTCCGTGCTTCTGCCTATCAGCTGGATTTTCTAGGCCAACTACAGTACAAAATTACATCAAAATGCTGGAGAAAACTGATGAATTTGATGGCAGAGAACTAGTGAAGAATGTAAGGCAGTGATGGGTTTCTTTTAGGGTATGTTGTGTGCAGTAAAGAGTCTGGCAGAGCCGAGTTCCTCATCTTCTATAGTGGCTGCAGCATAAAGGGCTGTACCTTCACAGGGGTGGCATAACTGAGCAGCAAGTCACTGCAGCCAGCTTCCTGCACATGCTCTTCATCACTGCATTTGAAAGCATCAGGGCCTGTAAACTGTATGTAATAGTAGCATTGTGAATTTATTTTTATCTATTACACTGTAAGAAAATAAAACTAATTATGGGCATTTTTTATATGACCTTCTACCGCCCTGACTTCATAATCCGCCCTGTTCCTATGTTCTCTGTGTATCATACTGAGGCAAGCTCTGCACTAGTCTATCCTTCCTTCCTTCCTTCCTTCCTTCCTTCTTTCCTCTTCCTCCCTCAACCTTTTCTATTATTCTTTTAATGTACTTTGCATTTTCTTCTTTCTTTATCATAAAACTCCTTTCTCACCCACATTTGCCTATGAGAACACCCACAGCAAGGGCTATTCCTCTTTCTCTGTATTTAAGAAAATATTTCCTTTATGCCCTGCTCTGTCACTCCTCTTTTGCTACAGGGTATGGAAATAGCAGCTCCAGTTACATCTTTGACCCCAGTCAACTTATTAATTCACTGGAGTTTTATTCTTACTTAGCCTTTTGAGGAGCAGATTCGGGTGACTACCATGAACCTTTTTGTCTTTGCTTTTACAAAGTACATGTACCTTCAAGGATTTGAAAGTACAATGGCGTTATTAGCTCAGGCTACACAGACAGCGGGTGGCATTCCACAGACCACACTCCTTGTTCTTCAGGCTACACTGTGGTCCTGTCTGTAGTGCACCAAATTAGTGTTTTGTGAACACTTTCACCAGCTGCATTGTGATAACTATTGTTTTGCTGTCTAGTCCTGGGGAAAACAAAAACAAAACCCAACATAATAGGGAATCGAGATAAGAAAGTCAACAGAAAACACCACATACCAGACATCTTTTGCTGACACCTGTAGTTTTGCTGTTGTATCTAGCTTTGGTAAGGGAACTTATGCTTGAGTAAATTACACACACTACACAAACTGTCTTCTATTGATCACAGAAACTGATATCTGAAATCAAAGCCCCTTCTGGCAGTTACAGATCACAAACTCCCAACTGTTTTATCCCACATTGTACATCCAGTTGACTTAATAGGGCAATGTTTGCTGGTGGACAAACTGGTAAGAATGTCATGTCAAACCCACTTTCGTGACACATGCAAGCCACAGCACATCAAGTGAGTTTTGGATGGTGACCTCATTGCACTATCACATTTGCATTTTTGTTGAAAATAAATCTGTTCTGAGGGAAAATCTAGCCTGCCAATGTTATCCATATCGGAAAAAGAGAGGATTTTTGGGTTTTTTGGTAGCTGCATCTAATATTCCTACAAGAAGAAAAAAAGACAAGCCCTGGTGTCCTCATTCAAATACTCCTTTCAGTTGTGGGAGGTTAAAAAGTACTCCCTCAATTATTCCCTCTCATTTTCGTGGGAGAACAGATGCACAGATAAACACATGCTGTTTCAAAACCCTATCAGTCCCTGCCAGCCCAATGTGTTATGTTAGCTAGAAGCATTCTGGCTCGTGAAACACAATCTTGAAAAAATGAGGACACCCATCAAGGAGCATCTGAAAGCAGAACTGGATGCTTCAAAAGAAAACACATGTACCAACTGACAGAGGGAAATCTTTGTGGCTCCTCGTGTGTTTGTGGTATAACTGGCTGGATCAGGCTTGGCAACCGGCTTGGCTCATCTGGCGCTTGTGGCTCAGACATTCACGTCTTTCTGACTTCACAGTGTGCCTTTACTCTCAGCTCACCCAGGAAGTTAACAGCATCTGAAATGTTGTTCAAACTGCTAACGACATCCAATTTACAGTTGGGAGGGGATCTTTCTAATAGTAGGGTTTTCTTAACATGCTTCAATACTAATTGCTCACACCTGTGATGTCTCTTCTGGCATGGAGAAGGGAGGGCCTGCCTCTGGGGAGCTTAGTCAGAAGTGAAGGACATAGAGGGGGAGGTAACATCAGTGCAATAGGGTGGAGGAACAGAAACGACGAAGGGAAACAAGGTGGCTGAAAATACTTGAAAACCTGCTTTCTGACTAGCCAAGAGTAGAAACAAGGCGCTGGCTACACAGGCTGTTCAGAAAGGCTGGCCTCATATGTAGGGGATCCCTGTGAGGAAGCAAACAAAAGACAAAAAGGAAGTAGAAAACTATCCATTCACTGTCCCCATCATGTTAAGATTTCAGGAGGGGGGCTGTGATCACGTATTTTTTTTTCCTTGAGATAAATGACTCAAATTAAAAGAAAAAAACCCAAGCAAATGTGAACAGTGCGCAGCAGGCGGGCGGCTGCTGGCTGCTCCCCTCAGGCAGGACCCACAGGGCCACTGGGGCCCGGAAGGCAGCCCAGTGCTCCCTCCAGTCTTTGCTTTTTGATCCACACACCATCAGACCAACGGAAACAGGCTGTAAATTGCCTGTGCAATGCTTATTTTGACACGCTTTTACTGTGGATGCTATTAGCTTATACAGCAAAGAGTCCACTTATTTTTCCATGTTGTTACAGCTCAGAACTAAACCGTTTATTTCATGAGATGAATACAGCCATCCGACCTCAGGAAGTGAGTCCTCTTTCTTCTCATCACCCCCAAATCTTTTATTTATTCCCCTGAATCAGTGACCAAACGTCCCGCTCTCTCAACCAGCTGCCGCGGGCCCGCGGGCCGGGCCGGAACCAAAGCCTCGGGAGTGCGTTTCCGCCGGAGCCGGTCCGCCGCCGCGGCCATTGGTGAAGGCGGCCGGGGAGGGCCGCAGCTATGGCTGACACCGCCGCGCCGCCGCCCGCTGTCCCCGCTCCGGGGCTCCCGGCTGCCCCCGGCAGCAACCCGCTGTCCCGCAAGCTCAACAAGATCCTGGAGACTCGCCTGGACAACGATAAGGTGGGGAGGGCGGCGGCTGAGGGGCCGAGGCGAGGCCCGGGGCCTGCCCGGTGGGGGGCACGCTGCGGGGGACCGGCCGGATGAGCTGTCAGGGGTTGCCAGCCCCGATAGGCTCCGGGATTGGGAAGCGAGCCCTGTCATACCCTCAGTTCCGCTGCGGAGTCGCAGGCTGACGTTTGCAGCCTTAATTAAAAATAAAATTCGGTTTTGCTTCGCTTGAGACATGCCACGCTCCTGTTCGATCCCTTCAAGTCGCCGGGAGGTTTGTATTGCTTAGCTTGAGGGCACCCAGCTTTTTCTGATTTCAGTGTTTTCTAGCAGTGGATAGCTCCTGTTTTAACCGAATGTAAGCTGATTGATTAAAGCTATTCTAAAATAGTAGACGAAGTTGTGTGTTATATGAGAAAAAGAAAGACTCAGCAAGTATTTTGGTTATTTATCAACTCATCTGGACTGTATTTGGGTAGTTTTTCTTCTGAAACCATGTAGTCATGTTGGGGTTTTGGTGGATTGGGTTTTTTTGTTTGTTTGTTTGTTTTTAATAAGACCATGAGCTTGGGATGGTTACATGCTGTGTAACTTGCTTCTTAGTAACTTTATGGGAAGTTAAAGTGTTTTTCATTTTCTAGGAAATGCTGGAAGCACTGAAGGCTCTGTCAACCTTTTTTGTCGAAAATAGTTTGCGCACCCGAAGAAACTTGCGTGGAGACATTGAACGACGAAGCTTAGCCATAAATGAAGAATTTGTCCACATATTCAAGCAAGTTAAAGAGGTAGCACTTTTACAGTGTGACTAGCAATCTTGCAAGTGTACTGCTATGTAATTTAAAGTTTAAAAAAAGAAAAAAGGATTAAGAGTGTTTTTGACTTTCCAGGACAAATATACTTTTACAGTAATGGTTTTGTTTGTTTCTTTTGGTGCAAATTCTGCACAGAGAGAGTTGATGTTTCAAACAGATAAAAATGCCAAGTGAATGTTGATCTGTAGAGGTGCATTCAGGTCATTGGTTAACAAGGAACCAAGAGCAACTATGTGCTTTGCAACTTGGGCATGTCATTTTGGTGGGATGAATCTGGGCCTAGGCATGGCATTTCTGATTTAAAACACAGTTACTGTTATTTGAACTTACTTAGGAGCTTGAGAGTATAAACGAAGATGTGCAAGCGATGAGCAGCTGCTGTGAAGATATGTCTAGTCGTTTGAAGGTAATGAATAAACAGATGTGCTTTGTATGTGTTTCTTTTTGAGGTGCGACTGCTTTCTTGTAGAAGGATAAATAATTTTTTTGGAGGATTAACTGCAGTATTGAGATGTTTCCATAGTATGCATATGATGTTACTTTGGGATATTGATTTATTTCTCCCTACTTATTTAGAAAATGTACTGAGAGAGTAATTTTAATGTCTTCCAAATTGCAATTTATAATGCAGCAATATGCATATTTTGAGAATAGCACTGTGATATCCATTTATATGTGAGTGGAGAGAAAATACTTTATTAGGTTGGATGTGTGTGAGATTAAAGGGTTAATTACGTTTCTGTATTTCTGTTCAAAATTTGTGTGTCTTTCCCATTGAATAGATCTGTTATGTGTTCATGTAAATACCTCAAGTATAGTCATAAAGTATTTTGTAATCCAAAGAGGCAGACAAATCCAGTGTGCCATCTTCTTTCGGCAGGTTTTGTTTCATGACATTGTCTCAGAATACTGGTATGCAACAAAACCAATTTTGAATCTGCAATATTTTACAGGGGAAAAAAAAGTTGTGTTTTATAGTGCGTTACTAAGTCTGGTTTGGTTTTAATGTACAAGTTCAATATTCAACACAGTGATGAGTTTTTAAAAGATTTATGGATTCTGACGTGTAGACGTTTTGCCAAAACAAATCTGTTCTGAATACAACACATAAGGTACATTGTGCGAATCCTTCACTAAAAGATCTTGTGCAAACAGTTGCTTTTCCCACTCCTAATGTGTGTGTGGGGACATTAGATGTCCTACTTGGATGAATAGGTTTTGTTGTCATTATATGTAATCCCCATAAGAATGCTTGTAGTTTGATAAACTTGTTCCAAGCGGTGTGAGTACAGTGTAGCCCACTGTGGTGCTTAAATTTCAATTTTGGAAGGGAATGCGTAATGCACCTTGCACGTCTCGGATCTCTTTGAATGCTGTTGATGTGGATGAATTCCCTAGTGCAGTTCAGGAACTGTTTGATTAAACTCTTAGATGTGTAAATGAGTCAAGTGTCCATGCAGATTTTTGCTCTTTTTTTTTTTTTGTCATTAGATCATAAAGTGTAGCTATCATCTGTGATCCCCCTGCCAGAGTAGAGCCACCCTGCAGTGATTTCTTTTTCTGTTAAAAGTCAGTAGGCAGTTTTGTTCTGGGCCCTACAGGAGGTTTCCTCTAGAGCCCTGTGGAACTCATAACTTGTTTCAATTTAATCTATGTTTTCTTTGTCTGTATGTAAGTTATTAAGCCCATGAACTAGCACTTAGTTGTCAAATACTCTGATATTTTATGTGCAATATCTGAAGACTTGCAAGCATCTGCTTAAACTTACCTGTTAAAAAGACTTGCAAGCATGTGCTCAAGCTGAATAAGAAGACCCATAAAGATTCTTGCCTTTTTTGTTTTGTAAGTATGTAATACCATCCAATCCAAGTAGCCAGATACTGTCAGATCTGATTTCAGGACAGTGACTTCATAAATGCAAGGACTGAAAGGGAAAGAAGGAGGCAAGTGCTGGAATGGAATAATGCAGGGTTGAAGGATAATTAAAGTTTTAATTGGTATACTGAGGTGGGGAGGAAGAGAGAAATATTTCTATTCGACATCTGCAAGAAACATCAAATATCAACTCTCATTTTTCTGGCATGTTTAATTTTTTTCTGCCAGTTACTTTGTTTTGGTTAGATGTAAGCTCTTACATTACGTACATACAATAATTACAGTAACTGGCATGTATTTTAATGCATATCAATGAAAACTATCTTCCTGGTGTATCTAGCTGTATCCAGAAAAAGTGCTTTTCCTTCCTTTCTGCTGTCCTGCTATTAAAATTCTTCTTGGCAATTCTTCTGTCTAAAAAGTAATAGAAAAGATGCAAATTTCTTCTTCTGTGGGTTTTTTTGTTTGTTTATGAAAATCTGCAACTGTGAATGGTGGAGGAAAAAAGTCTGGAATTAGTAGATTTTGATCCTGTTCAAGTCTAGTCTTTCGTTGTAATAGTCTTTTGGGTTTTTTTTATTAGGCTGAAGCACTGAAAATCAGTATCATTAAAAAAAAGGTTAAAATATAAATACATGTTAAAAAACCTAAATATTATTTATATAAGATATAAAAAGCTTAAAGATATCTTAATTTATTTTGGAACTAGTAAATGCTCAGTAAATTCTGATGAGTTTTTATTAAATTTGTGTGCTAATCCATAATGATTTCCTTTAGAAAATTCAGCAACTGGCACCTCAGTGGTGCTCGCTGTCTGTATTCATAGAATCATAGAATGATTTGGGTTGGAAGGGACCCGAAAGATCAACTAGTTCTAAGCCCCCTGCCATGGAACAGTCATATATTAATGGAACAGCTCAGGCTCCCTCTGATGACTGAAGTTGTACTTGAGTGATTGCAGTCCTACTTTCACCTTTCAAAGCATTCCTGTCCCTTGACTGCTTTTCCATTGTAACTAGTGTAGTGTGGCAGATGAAAAGGCTGAAATGGATCGGTGTACGTATGTAATTGCGTTAGACCTCAGGTTTCAAGACTGGCATCTTCATTTTGGCAAATGCTGTAATTTAGACCTATTACAGTCTTGAAATCATTCATGCAGATTATCTTTATAGCTGTTTCTACCTCTTTACTTTCAGTGTTATGCCATACTGAATGCATTTTGATTTCAGGGTTTTGTTCTCGTTAAATCTTACTTTTCTGCCTAAATGGTCACTGGTGGTATCCAGTGGGAAACCAACAATTCCGGATGTCTTTTATCTTCTTGCTGAGTGATAAGTGTCAGATCTCCTTTAATTTCAGTCACAGCAATCCCTTTAGTCATGCACCTGCTGTCAGTACCAGAATGGTTTCTGCATGGATTCCCTTGCATTGTCATCACTGAACATTCAGGGCTGTGATTAACTTTGTGAGTGCATTGCTTTTAGCATCACGGAATCATTTAGGTTGGAAAAGACCTTTAGGATCATATAGTCCAACTGTAAACCCAGGACTGCCAAGTCCACCACTAAACCATGTCCCTAAGCACTTCATCTACACGTCTTGTAAATATCTCCAGGGATGAGCCACTTGCCTGCACAGACTGTCCCAGTGCTTGATTACCCTTTTAGTGAAGACATTTTTCATAATTTTTTTGATACTTACAGCCCTGTAAGCTTCTCTGTAGAGCTAAACTTGCATAGACCAGCAGAGTTATATTCATGTTGTCTAAAATGTCTGGATGGACACTGGTACTGGACAGTTCAGTCTGAAGGAACTTGTTTCCTTTTTCATTTTCATCAACAGCAAACAAGGTACAGTCAATGGACAAACAAAATAATCAGAACTATTTTGCATATTTATAATAATGTTATGGCATTAAATATAAATTAAAAATCAACAGTGTGTGAATGTAAATGTGTATAAAGATGAAAATATATATGGATGAGCATATTTATCGTGCCTGAAAATGGAGTTAATGAATACTTATTTCGAGAAGTCCTTTTGTTTCAAAGAGTACACTCTTTGAACTGCTTATAGTCAGAAAGCTTCAAAAGTATTATTTTAAAGATTGTGTAATACATTTGATGTATTTGTGTTTTTCACATGCTTAATGATTCTAATTGTGTTTTAGGCAGCAAAGGAACAAACCCAGGACTTGATAGTAAAAACCACAAAACTCCAGGCAGAAAAGTAGGTATACCACTGTTTATTTCTTGAAGACATGACAGTACTGGTGGAATTTTCTTCTAGGTCTGATTCTGCCACTCTTATTTTTGAATAATGACTTTGGGGTTTTTTGTATTTGTACTTTGTTTTTAACACTATCTTTATTTGTAGCTCAGTTGGAATAAAAATACTGAACTCATAGTTTTATTACTAGAGGATGCAGAAAGATAAAAACATGTGTTAGTGCTTGTTGCAATAAAAAATGTCCCTTTAGGGAAGAGAATCAGTTACAGTGTTAGAGTGTGCTGAATATGGATGTGCTTTACCTAATGTCAGTTGATAGTGTAAGTTGTTTTGGTTTGTAACAGACACTGGCTTACTCAGTGTCTCATCAGTTTCGCAGGCCTCTTGTTGTTAATGCTTCATATCCAGTGGAAGTCACTCCGTTGTTCCGGGACTGTATGTAGTAACAAAGTTGGATTATAACCTACTCTGCCATATTTAAAGCTAGCTGCGAAATACATAAGTACTTGTTTAATGAGCCTGACACAGACCACTTTTTCCCTTGGTTCTCCAGCCTCTGGTGGAAGAAAAGATTTGTATTTTGCTGTTTTCAGTATTTTTATTCATGGGAAGAGGATAACAGCCTACGACAGATTCAAGTAATCTTTATTATTTTTATGGCTGGGGTATCTGGTTTTACAGCTTTAGACTTTGTCAGTGTAGAAGAATGAATCTCCTTGCTTTATGATCTTTCTTCTGAAAATTATATGCAGTTCACTTGGAGATTAGAAATAATTATTTCCAGTGATAAGTTTCTAGTAGAAATTATGGCTTGTATATCTCTGGGTGTGCTTTCAAATTTAGTAGGTTCATGTTGTAGACTTCAGTAGGAAGTGGATTATGTCCTGTGAGAGTCTGAATGTGAAGTTAAGAGTGTAATCTGTACATATATTAAATGCTGAGTGTGGAATAACTGCATAAACTACAACGCTGGTTGATAAAAAATGAAGGGTTTGGTGAAGTTACAGTTTTAAGTAAGTGAGCTGAACCCAAGTCTTAGAAATTTTTTTCTTTTAAATATGAGTATGTGAGGTAGTAGGACAGAGAAGTGGTCATATATTTTTGTAGTCTCAAGAAAAGTAAAGCTGCTGTGATTCGTAGTTTTGAAGCAGAATGGAACATGCTAAGACCAGTCCCAAGTGTTGTATGTCTAATTGGCCTTAAATTCCGTTAAAAGAGATTATGCACACTGTACATTAATACTTCTACAATATAGTCCTTACTGACACAATAGTTTACTTAGAAGACTTTCTGCTAATTCCTTTGAGAGACAGAACATCCCCCTTGTATGAGGAGGAAGAAAGGTTTAAGAAGTAGCCTATCCTTTTAAGGTCTGCGTGACTTCAGAAGCACGTACATAGGAAAAAGTTTTCTTTTGAAAGGTTTTTTTTTAAGTATGCCATGAAGTAACCGCTAGCAGAAGCCAAATAATACTTGTGATTTTACAATAAGGTTATGGAAGACTTGTAGTGTCATTTATTAACAAAGTTAACTTTTTTTCTGGCTAAACTTACAAAAAAAATTAAGCAAAAGCAGCAATGGGAAGGCTGTTCCATTCACTGGGGAAATTTTAGTCACCTTTTCTTTTAACTCATTAAATGACTGTTCTGATTCATCGCTTTGGTTTTCATTGGACACATGGAAGAGGCATTTGCTACCTAATGTTAGGGGTTTTTTGAAAAGCTGAAATCTTGCCTGCAGTCAGACAAAATAAAGGTCTTAAATTGCTGATTCCGTCAACTTAAGTAGCATTTCTTAGCCAACAAAGGAGTAAATGGTGAAACTGGGAGGGCATGGCTTCTCTGTCTTCTGAGGGTTGTCTTAAAATGAATGCTGTCTGATCAAAATGCAGAGATGAAAGCTGGACCAATTCAAAAAGGTTATAATTCAAACAATGACTTTAAAGCAAGAACATTCAGTCTAGAGCAAGACAGTAATTGCTGAGCATAATCAATTTTGTAGCGTTCTTCCTATAAAAAATGTCCCTTTTCTTATTATGAAACACAGAAGTTGTCTTCAGATTTCATCGGTCCTAAGTTTTATTTCTGCTCTCTGCTGTCCTCCCAGCTGTTTATTTAATGATAGGCTTTTCCCAAGAAAACATGTTGGGTAGAAGCTACTTGAAGTTTAGGATAATGGGAATTTGTATTCGAATAGCACCAGTATAGTAGAGTGTTCTGTGTAATTTTTTAATTTAACATAAAAATATTTTTAAAAAAACAAATTGTTCTATGTACCAGAGTGTGTGTGAGTTAAGTTCTTAAATCAGTGCTGAGTAATGTATGTTTTTGAACATTACCCTGAAAAATAAGATTAGTTATGTTCTTCCTTTTCACATTAGTCATGTTCTTTTTCACAGTGATAGTTATTGAACATTTGGAAATAGCACAGATAATACATTCGGTCATTTTGCTGAACTAATTGTTTATACTGTCCTTGAAGAAAGGTATTTTGACTCTGCCTTTCTCATTAAGTACTACATTAAGTGCTCGTCTACTTTCACTTTTTTTTAGCCTTTTTAAAAAACAATTTCAGAAATCATTCTGATTTGTAGTAAATGGTTTGCTGTGATAGCTATTGGTCAAAAAAAAAGTCTTCTATTGTGATTAGTGTTTAACTGACTTTCTTCAACTGACCATGTTTTTGTATGAGGAAAATGTTATGATTTTGATTCAGTGTTCTAAAACTGAAGAGAGACAGTAAACTTTCAGGTGTATTTCATCCATTTATGGTATTTAGACTTTAAATTAGGTATTTAGACTTTAAAAAATATTTAATTTCTGTATTTGAAAATTTAGGGTAAATGGGCTGCTGTCTTCACTCAGTATGATGAAGATGGGAAGCTACTTAGGCGAATAATTGGATTTATATTTCACAGCTTTTTATTTACTTCCCTTCATGTTCTCAGAATATATGTTAGTTCTGACTTTGGTCGAAGATGTGCTTTTTTATAATAGTCTTAAGGCCATTTTCAGTAAATGACAGGTGTAACCTTTGGCTTGGGTAAACCTTCTTCATGCCTGGTCAGTTCTCATGGAAAGTAAATTTTGTCAAAATGTGTTATAATTAGTATGAAGTTTAAAGCAAACTGCAATTAAAAGAACAGAATGTTCACTCCAGAAGCAGAGAAAGAAAAGTCAATAGCCAAAGTCTTTTTGATTGGAATTGTAACTTTATTCCACTAGCTATACAAAGCAAATAAAGGAAAGATTGAAATAGTAAGTGAACTGTTTTCTTAGATTGCAAAGGTAAATATCTCTTCAGAAATTTTCCTCTATGTGGCATTTGAACCTGTGTAGTGGCTTTTGGTTTTCTTTCTGTCTTTCTTTCTTCTTTTTTTATAAATCAAAACCTGCATGATAGCAGTGAAGAATGGTTTCCTGAAGATGCAGAGTGGTCATGGGAACTTGAGTTTGAGGATGAATGTTTTAAGTAAGGGTGCTTGTTCATGCTTTCATCCTTGAATGTATTCTTTCTCTTCTGCAGTACTTGCAAAGGAATGGCTGTCTTAGTAGTTCTGTATAGGTACTAGGTTTCTTATACTAAGTAGTTTTTGCACTCTATTATCACCCATGTAATTAGATGTAGTTCACGACTGTTTTTAATTTCCAAAGCTTCTTACCGGAACTCTTTGTTGGTCATCCTAGTTTCTCAGTTTCGTGGTTTGAAGGTGTAGTTGTCCACCTGCAGGTAATCCTGATGAGCTATTTGGGACTTCCTGTGTTGGTAGAATGTGCGATTTAAGATTTTTAGTTAAATAGTTGGAGTAGGAAATAAGACGTTTGTCTCGGATTTAATTTAAAACTTCCGCATTCTTGAGTTGTTGCTTTGCAGCATTGTTTTTCTTGTAACTTAGTTTTTGAACTTAAGACCTGATTTGGCATAAATGCTAAATAGAGTATGTTACTTAGATAACAAATTAAAAAAATAATCTTCCATTAATACAATTGCATTTTTATGTTTGTGATCATGTCAGAGTTGGTGCATTTCTTGGGTCAATTAAGTTGCTTGTTTGGCATTTACTTTTTCTGTAAAGACTAGTTAAAATTTCTGTACATTAGAAGCAGAACAGTTTTCCTTCATATTGTTTAAATTATGGAGTCTGCTTAATGTAGAAACTAGGTGTTTTTTTTCCTTTTCTCTCTTTAAAATTGAGACTTATCACAACTTAGTAAAGCCATATAGTGTGAAATAATGTAGTCCAAGCCATTCAAGCTATCTTGTCATAAGGTTAATTTATTGCTGTTCAGCAATACAGAGTCTTGAATAGAATACTTGTTTTAATGTATTTCACAGCAAACATTGGTAATAAAGAAAAATTGAGGTAGTTAATTTACTGAAGTGGATTTTTAACAATTCACAGAAATTGTGTGTGTTCACTAGATTTCTATACGTTTACTTGAGTATGCTAATATTGCTTTCAGGTTGCGTTAGGCTTTTTATGTATAGTCATGAGTTTGTTTTCAAATAACATGTGCATTTTAAAAGATGTGGGTTTGTTTATTGCCATTGCTAATAGGCTGGCAGAAAAAGGATCTTGCTCCTTGAAGTGAGATTTTAATAAAAGCTTCTGTGGTTGTCAGTTCTCTTGTGGCTGAGTTTAGTTCTTTTTTTCCTTTGAGTGAAGCTAAAAACCCACTTGCAACACTAAGCTGCTTCACTTTGCATTGGGAACAAGTGTTCTGGAGTTCAGTAGTTGCCGAACCAGAGAAATAACAGTTCAGTTCCAAAATACTGTATGCAGAATGCCAGAAGCCTGGCTTCATAGTAGTTTTACCAGCCAATTCATGGTAAGGTATTGTGCAAGACTGTATTTGAGGTTAGCCACAAACGACAGTCGTGGATCTTAACGGTTGAAGAAAGAGAGCACTACGTTCAGCTCTGGGCCCCCCATCATTAGAAGGACATGGACCTTAGAAGGACATTAGGAGGGCTTACTGTTGCAGTGAGTGCAGAGGAGGGCCATGAAGATGATCAGAGGCCTGGAGCACCTCTCCTTTGAAGAAAGGCTGAGAGAGCTGGGGTTGTTCAGCCTGCAGAAGAGAAGGCTCCAGGAAGACCTCGTTGCTGCCTTCCAGTAACTAAAGGGGGCCTAAAAGAAAGCTGGAGAGGTTTTTTTTACAAGGGCATGTAGTGGCAGGACATAGGGAAATGGATTTAAACTGAAAAGGGTAGATTTAAATTAGATATTAGGAAGAATTTCTTCACTGTGAAGGTGGTGAGGCACTGGCACAGGTTGCCCAGAGCAGCTGTGGATGCCCCATCCCTGGCGGTGCTCAAGGCCAGGCTGGATGGGGCTTTGAGGAGCCTTATATAGCGGAAGGTGTCCCTGCCCATGGCAGGGGGGGTGGAACTAATGGTCTTTAAGGTCCCAAACCATTCTATGATCAATTCTCACAAAATTCAAGTGATTCTGTAAGTGTAGGTATATGATCAGGGAGATTACAGAAAGTAAGTTTGCAGAAATAGAAGATTGGTGAGAGTCAGAATTAGTTTTTTGGAAGCAAAGACGACCATACTCTAAAAACTGTATAAAAGAAGGAGAGTGGAAGTGGCTTGGATGGATATTTTTTGAGTCAGGCTCAAGTTTCAGAGCTCTCATTGAGATTATGTTCTCGAACACCTTTACACGTTATCTTGTTTCATAAGCTTCTATTGTGTTCTTAAGCAGAGCAACATGTATGTTTTGATGTCAAGAGTCCTGATTAGTTATGTTGATTCTGGAAAAAAAGTTTCTGTATCACTAAGATTGTTTAACTTCTTAAAAATGCAATTAAATGTGATTCCCAAACATATCTTGGAATGCAGCAGTGTGTATATTAATTTAATTGAATTACATTCAGACTTGCTTTTTATTTAAATTCAACAGGTTTTTGGAGTTACTGTCACCTCTGTGCTCAATACAAGGTCAAAAGTCTTAGGAAAAGTGTTTCTTAGTGAACATCTGCTTCAGTAGTGCTGCACTACAGATCTCTCATGCTTGTCTCTTGGTGATGCTTTTTTTCCTTTTTTTAAAATAAATATCTTGCCATAATTAGTATGGAAATGATGCAGGAAGTTCAGCAGTATTTGTAGCAGGTTAGAGAGGTTTGCTTTCATCAGCCTACACTGAGAAAAGTGGTGATCTGGTGGTTTGCACTGATGAGATGTATTTCGTGTCTTGACCTTTTGAAACTTGTAATTACATTTATTCCTTTGAATATGCTTCGTGAGAAAAAGGAGAGGTTGCCTAAACTGAATTATAATTCAGTGTGGGGGAGGGTGAAGGCTTGAAATTCTGAGGCTGATTTTCCTTCCTGATTTGTGCCAATAAAAGCAAAAAGTATAGCTAACAGGGTGTAACACAGGAATCAAAACAGCTAGAGTAGATCTGAAGAAAAAAAAAAAATCTAATTTGTCACATTCTAACCATGACCAGCAGAGACAGCGCAAAGGCTTATATCCTGCCAACTTTTATACCTGGCTACCATGTACTCTGTTGAGGCATGAAGTACTCTTGGTCAATATGAAATGAAGCATGGTCTTTCAGGTTGAGAAGCATTCATCAGAAATGCAGAATCAGTTACATGATACCATTCCTGACTGACATTTGTCTAATCTGCTCTTAGAAGAAAAGCCCAGGAACAGAGAGCCCATGGTCTTCTGTGAAAATTTGTTACGGTTCTTTATTGTTTTCCCACTATCTGATTTAGTTCTCCTTTTGCTATTGCTTAAGCTGATTTGTTCTGATCTTATTCCAGGTGGATGTAGAGAACAGTATGTTACTGTCATGCCTTTGGCAATGTTTTTGAATTTGATGGCAAAGTCAAAGCTAGAGTAAGCAGGCCCCTTTCAAATATGTTTATATCCGATTGTATGAAAGGTATGCTGAAAATATTAGTCTGTTTGGTTTGACACTATGAACTAGCTCACTTCCACAAGAGGGAAAAGAATCTATAAACTGGAAATACGCTCCTTTTTAATTATACTCTCTTCACAAGTTAGATACTGTAGCTTGACCATTAACACGGATTTACCGAGGAGGTATATATATCACATGATTATTGTGAAGTTTTGCATGTGAAAATTGCTTATCCAGGCTGTTCTGTAGATAGATACCAATGAAGTTTATAGGAAGCCTGATCAGTATGTAAGTAGAACATTACTGAATTCTATTAATTTATTTACAGCATATAAGCTTTTTTATTCTTGTGTTTAGTAATCAGTTTAACAAGATTTGAATAATTTCCTTGCAGTTAGTGTCCTCTGTTGCTTGACTTTTGATTTAGCTTTTTTGATTTTTACTTATTTATTTTTAGAGCAGAATGTTTTATATGGCTTATAGAATGTATTATAGGGCTGCAGCATTGCAGGCTAGCTGTCTTTAGACAGGGATTACAGATGGGAGAAACCTTCTGAGTTCAATTTGACTGTCCTGCTGCTATCATTTGCCTGATGACTTTCATAAACTTATCAACTGTTCAAAAAACAACTAGTGAACTATTTTTGCAATTTGTATGTGTTTCTGTTCTTGGAACACTTACTTCAAAAGCTTGTTCTTTCCGGTAAAAGCCTTTCCCTAATTTCCAACCTAATTCTTGGATATAAATTGGCTGTTTTTCTCATCTGTCCTTTATCTTAAGAGCTTCCTTCATCTCCTCTCATAAATTAGATTCTCCATTCCCAATGATCATCCTGCTAGCTCTGGTCTAATGGGAGTCCATTGTTCTTGAACACAGATGATCAGGATTGTGATCTGTTTTACAGATAAGGTCTCACTAAAGCCTTCTGTAATATTACTACTATTTTTCCTGTGTCCTAGGAACGCTAGACAATTTACAATGATTTTCTGTGTTTTCCTATTTTTTAATTAAGGAGAAAATTGCCTAATTATATTCTAAGATGGAACTGGTCACTGAATACCTTCTCACAGTATTTCAGTTCTCCTTTAATGAAACGATGTGTTTGACAGGCAAAATGTAGAATAATAACATTTGTTCTCAGCATTTACAAATGCATTTTCGCACCTGGTACTTATTCCTAAGAATGGTTTCCTAACACTTACTTGTGTGTGGATGTTCTTGTTATATAGTCTTATATATTTGCCTTCCACAAAAACCATCACAGAAAAGTAGTTTTTCCAGCTGTGACTGAAAAGCATTTATACATGTCTGTTAAAGATGGTTGTTATTCCTTTATGAATTAGAAATACTCCATCTTTCTCAGGGTTTAAAAACGTGTTGACTACTCAGTACCACAAATTGAAAGTAATTTCAGAACGTGCTGCTATGACTTGTCCTAGTTAAAGGAAGCTAGCAGATTTTTATGCTGTATTAGGTGGCAAGATAAAATTAAACTTTGGAAAAGCCTGTTTATCCTCCACCTCATTTTTTGAGCTGTCTAGGTGATAATCCTAGCAAACAGTATGCATTTGTATTTGGTTCAAGGCAAAAGTGCATGAAGTGCATAGTTTTCCCAGCCTTTTGAGTTCTCTTGCAAAAGAATTCTGTCTCCCTGGTAACGACTAAAACTGGGGAAATTGCTCTTTGTTGGAGTCCCATTTCCCCGCCCTTGCTCCGAAGTCTACCAGCCCTTGGCACTTCCCCCTTTGCATCAGCGCAGTGTTCCCATGATCTGTTAGTTTTTTTCCTTTATGCAAGGATAACTCAGTAGAAGAAAAAAAAACCCAGCACTTTGGGATAACAGCACGGTGTGGCCTTTCCTCTGCCGTACAGCATTTTCTTAGAACACAATTTAGATATCACTATGTTTATAGAAAGGTGAATGGGTCTTGAAATGTCCAAGGGTCTGCACAGATACTGACTGCTGTGGGTTATCTGTTAGATGGCCTTACTCTAGCTGTTGTTGTTACCTGCATCGTAGTTTGCATAGCACTTATCGCAATGAAATAACTATAGAAAAATTAAGTGATATTTTAATCTATTTCCTTGCTTTAAGAAGATTGATTAAATTCTGGTTAAATATCTGTTAGCTTATGTCTGAGGAAATACATACATATATATATATTTTAAATTAAATACCTATGCGAATGTATTGGTCTCATCAATACTGTATACTGCCAGGTAGAAGTCAAGGGTATGTAGCGCTTACATGTTTTGTTCCTGATCCATCATCCAGGATATAGGATCTCTTTCTGATGCAGATTGATAACCAAGGCAACTTTCATAGCCAGCATGAACAGAGGTGGTTAACGTGGGTTTTGAAACAGAGTAGCTTGTTGAAATCCCACGTCCTTTGTAAAGGGCCCAAAAGATGTAGCTTTATCAAAATTCAGATGCATGCTTTTAGGTTTAGGATAGATGTTTTTCACCAGTTCTGTCTGAATCATTGCTTTGAGAAAGATAGATGAAACATGGCTGCCACCTTGAGGTTGTTATCTTGGTTTACATTGTGAAACTTTTAACTTGCCAGCATGCTAGAGTTTAATATATTGAGACTGTTTTTATAAAAAGTTAATTATTTGGGAGTGTGCAGAGTGGGTCAGTGGGCAGTTATGGCAGGTGTCAGCCAAAGACACAGCCAGGGATGGAAATGGCTTTAAAGCACGATATTTGATTGAACCCCGTTTGTAGCAGCAAAAAGGAACGGAGGGAGGACTGTGCACAGTGAGGACTTGCAGGTGGAGAGAGACAAACTAGTGAGATCTTCTGCCATTCTTTGTTTTTATAACTCCAGGAATGAAGGGGGCACAGAATGCTGTTTGTACAGTTCCTGGCTCTGGTCTTTGTTCTTTGGGAGTCTACAACCCTAACTCCAACAAATCTACAAAGCAAACTGAAGAAAACTGTTACTCCGATTATACTGCGCTTCTTAAGATCAGACTTCCCCCTGCCCCAGTATACATTCAAAAAAACCTGAGGAACAGGAGATAATAAATGGAAATCTTCTGTAAGAGTACTTAAAAGTTGATCCATTCAGGAGATACACAGGTTCAAAGAACAGAAAAAATTCTCAACATCCCATCTGCTCCTGTGTTTGTGGGAGTTCTTGTTTCAGTTGAAACCAAAGTCTTGGTTTTGCTTTCTCTAGCCTCTTTCCTACATTCCTTCTCTTCCCTAAAGGTACGGATAATCCATTGTAAGTATTTTCAGCTTGGTGGTTTTATATTAAATTGAGATTCCCATCACAAGAGAAGAGACTCAGAGAAACTATTAAATTAATTCACTAAATTACATTGTCTGTTGTTTCAAGCAAATCCAGTGATGGTGATGTTGCTGCATTAGACTTCTTCTGTACGATGGTGTGAAACAGGAATGTCCTGTTGAAAGCACCATCATTAAGTGAAATTTTAAGTGTCCTTACCTGGTTTTGGTTTGAGTAGCTATGTCATATGCCCCTAGGTTTTTGCAGGGGGTTGAGAGGGGAGGGTCCTGATTTTTTTTATTGTTACTGTTACTTCTTGTAACTGACTATTGAAACGACCCCTTTTTATACCCAGAAGAGTTCTGAAGTGTAGTTTTCATGAGCGGTTTCATAGCAGCAGTGAGCTAACTAGTCATTGCCCCCTTGCCACTGGCAGCTCACAGTGCTGGCACACCGCTTAGTAGTACAGGGGATCTGCCTATACAGAACGTAGTACCTCACAGTCCCTTAGTGCAAGCCTGTAGTAAACTGAATTAGAGAATACATATAACCTCCGCCCCCCCCCCCCCCCCCCCCCCCAAATAAATAAAGTAAAAGCTGCTGGGTTTTCCCTGCCAGATTTGTTCCCTGATCTAATTCATTACATGACACTATATAAACAACAGTTCTGGTACAGCGGAAGGGGCAGCACAGGGCAGGGGTGGCTGAGGCAACCTAAGCAGCATGGTTCAGGCATTGTTGCAATGATGGAACATAGTGCTGCAGAGCAGAGCTGATCCATCTGTCATCTGTGTTGTGAGAATGACACAGTTATCATCAAAAAATCTCTCACAAGCCTAGTATTTAATTAAAAATACTCTTTTGTTAGTGTCCTCCTGTCTTGTTAATTCTTGTATGTTTTGTAGGCAGCTTCTCTTGGTATTTTGTCCTCCATCTCCAGCTGAAGTTACACCATGGCTTCCTCTCTTCAGATTTTATCACCTAATCATCCTGCTGAAAATGTACTGAATGTGTTCGAAATGGTATTCTTCTATTCTCCTTCCACTGTGTCGAGGGTTACGACACTTTCTGTGTCAGAAAAGCATTATCAGTGGAAAACAGTGCCAGGTCTGTTTAGGTTTGAAGATGGTCTTGCATGGCCTCGCCCCAATATGAAAGATCTAAAGTTATTAAAAAAGAAGATGGAGCAACTTCAGTCCCTTCAGAGCCATCACCTCACACGTCTCCCCTTTCTGCCCTCAGAGCCTTTTGGTACTTTCCATTCTCTCCTACCTCTTTCTCCCCATGACCCATTCCTTCTTCTAGAAGACTGACTCTACCTCCTTGCCAAACCATTGTGACACTTGTCAATCTCTTTCCTCTCTTCCAAATGCCTTTCTTTTCTTCCTGTACCTGCATTTTCTTGTTTCCAAGCTGTGTATGCACTCTTGAGCCCCCTCTTTTTAGACTTCTTCCCTATTCTTCCTCACTTACAGTGAACTACTACCAGATTGCTTGGAAAGTACTGTAATTTTTCTTGGATGCATCTGCTATCATTGCCTGTTTAGTTGGCTGAAATCATCCTCCGTCATTCTTGTTCCTTCTCTGAGAAACATTCAGCTTCATGGAGACCCTGAATTTGTAATTGTAGAATTTACTTATAGAAAATTAAACAGATTGATTTTAAGCATGGCAAAACTGTCGATGTAAAGGCAAAATAGCCATATCTGCATGGGACCTTGGGGAAACCTGACTTATAAATTAAGGATGTGATATTAAAGCATATGAGTTTTGGTTTTCCTTTTTCTTTAGGTGTTTTCTGTGTAATGTAAAGTACTGGGTTGCTTTCCTGTTTGATTTGCATAAATTTTACTCTTAAAACACTGTTGGATTTTATGTTTCCCTCCTTCTCACTGCACAGTGTCCTAGAGCACTGACAATTGCAAAACATTTAATCTTATCCCTAAAAGAATTTGTGGAACTGCAGAATGGGAAAGTTGTACGTTTCTACAGAAGGGAAGCCAGTTTTCTTCAGCAGAGTGAAGTCCAGACAATACTTGGATAGTAGAGAAGGGGTAAATTAAATGAAAGCTTTTCAAGCTTTGATCTTGCAAGAAAATGTAATTATTGCAGTCAGTATTAGAAGTGTACTTGTCTGTCTTGCCACTCTATAATAATAGTGTATTTACCTTGCAATAATTAAATTGGAAGCTGAAACGGTTGTAAAGTAATTGAGCCTTATTCTTCTACAAATAACTAATTAGGTCTTCTCAGTATCCTGAAAAAGTAGTCTTTATTTCCTGGAATGCTGTGTGCTCGAACCACAGTTTCAGCAATTTTTCTGTTGCTACAGGAATTCCAGTCCCTTCCTGTGGAATACAACTATGTTAATTTGGGTCCTGTGGTTGTAAGGTGTGTGACAAAATGTGTGCGAAAAGATGCTGCCCACAAGATGGCGTTTGCACCTTACGTCCCCGCTGCGTTTGTTTCAGGGAGGGCAATCAACAAGAGAGTGAGCCCTTACATTTCGATTGCTTGTGAGACTAGTAAGTTTGTATCCCAACTATATTGTTAAAAAGAAAACCTGTTCTGCAGAAAAGTAGATTAGTAAGAAAAATGGTCATTTTCGTATTTTGGGTGCTACAGCTCTTTGTGTCTCTTGGAAAACGTGAACTGAAACCCCGTCCTTTCCTTGGTGAATTTGAAAGAAATAACTGCAAGCACTGCAACTGTACAAGCACAAAGTATCTGGATTAGATAACTTGTGATGCAAACACTAAAGGAATATATTTTTTAAAGAACCTACTAGTTTTCAAATTACTAACTTACCTTTGTATTATCTTTACTCATTAATCTGTGTAAGCTTAATGGAAAATGGTATGTGAGGATGCAACTCAAGTGTTTGATGGCAAGAATGTACTACTGGAATTTAATAACACCAATTTCTAATGCTGATTATATTTCCAAAAGTATGAATATGTAAAATAAGTCTGAAATAAGTATAAAAAGGTAATGTCCTCTTCACTCTGTTTTATTACAGTCAGAGACTAGAAATGAAAGCACAAGTTGCAGATGCGTTCATAGCAAAATTCCAACTGACACCAGATGAAATAAACCTGCTCCGAGGCACGAAAGATGAGCCAATTACTGAGGTAGCTCAATGAACATTAAAAGCTTTGCCCTGAACCAAAATGTAGAAGCGTCCTAGCTGAATTGTACACGAGATCTTATTATCAGTTTGTAATTTAATTTCTTATGGAGGAATGTACCTTTTAACATCATGGTGAATTTCTGATGTGTTTGAAATGTGTTATGAAAGATTTAAGTAACAAGAAAGAAAATCAACATTAAATTCTAGTTTGTGTAATGAGTGTTAAGGGCAAATGAGCTATCGTGTGGTTCTACACTTCAGAAAGCCTTTATGAAGTCTGAGTATTCAGTGAAGACGTTTTAAAATGTAATCACACTCAAACAAAGCAAATGAGGGATTTTCAGTGCTTCACTAATACGTAGTACTACCCATGTGCATGTGCATTTTGCATATGTGTGCATACAGGTATTCAGTGACTTGATCTAAGCTGAGTCTTTCCCTCATTATTTGGTTGACGAAGATATTGGGTGCTGATTCGCTTTTAGGCACCTTCCAAAACTAGTTTTTGAGTATGTTTATGGCTTGAATAAGAAGGCACATTGTTCTGCAGTTAAAGCAAACTGAGTAATGAGAGAATTGTGTATACTTAATAGATTTTTTTATTGTTGTAGTTGCATAGAATCTTCACCTAAATGTAGACTACCTGAGGCATACTATCTCGTTTCCACAGGCATCCAGTTTGCAGTTAAAGCATTATAAAAGATGTGGAACAGAGAACCATAAACAGTGCTAATGAGAGCATAAATGGAATGTGTTAAACGATTGTGCACTTGAGTAATTGCTGTATGCTTTTGTACTGACTATTACCATGAAAGAACATTCAGGTTTCAAAAACGCACATGTTGCAGGGACTGTGCCATTTGTTCAGTGCTTGGTTTGCAGCCGAATGAGGATTAGTCCTTTTGATACTTTGATCTGTATAAAAAATGTGCAGAAGTAACTGAGATATAATCTTAGCTGGGCTACTGAAATGGCAGATTTCAGTAAAATCACATGTATGCTTTTCTCCTATGATAGAATCAACCGGCATGCTTAAAACATTTTTAGTCTTCTAAATTAGGCTTCTGTTTTGGCAATTTTTTAATGTTCTGTTGTGGTTTTTTTTCCGTGAAGGAAGAGTGATTTGGGTTTTTATAAACATGATCTTCAACACAGTTGATGCCAGGCAGTAGGACAGTGTCCTGCTTCGCTTAGAAAATGTATATTTTTTGTGACTTGAGCCAGAACGAAATTCTACTTTCCCGAGGCACACTGTTCCAGTCACAAAAGACAGAACAAACAGTTATATCTGAATTAGCTAGTCTCCTCCACGATATTTTAAAAATGAGAGATGTGTTTGAAATTGTTAGTGGATTTCCATTTGCTCTCTGAAAGAGTGACAAAATAACCTTTTTGGCCATAAGTCCAGGCCTTCTAGGTTTTTTTATTTTTTTCACTGCTGCCGCTGAGTTATTCAGTGGGGAAAGATTGTCCTGGAAAACCTTGGTCTAGTCTCTTGCAAATGTTTGATTTTTCTTAGAAATTGTTACCCCCTTATATGAAAACAGAAACTATCAACTTGTAGTCATTGTACTTTATAACGTTTCACTTTGCTCTTTACTTGCCAATGTCAATGGGTAGAAATGGGTAGAAGATGATGGAATGCATAGTAATAATGTCAAAATCTCCCCAAAGTGTTAACTAATAAATGTAAACCACATATATGCTACATAAAAAACAGGTTAAGAGCACGTTTGCTGCTATTAATTAATTTTTTTTTTAATGGGAGAAAGTGGTTGTGATGCAATGGGAAAGAAAAAAATCCTAAGACTCTTACAGTGGAACGAAAGGTGAGAAGTAGCAGAGGGGCCTTGTGTTTTAAAAGCGGCACATGGAACACAGACCTGCGAGGAACATAAATATGGAATTGAGATAGGGAGTACAGAGTGCTAAGAGATTTGAATGAGAAGCAACTGTTTCTAAAAAGTGCTTTTTTTCTCTTTCTTTTTTTTTTTTTCTTTTTTAAATATACTCTAGGCTTTTTTCAAAGCTTTGGGAAGAGTAAAGCAAATTCACGATGATGTCAAGATTCTACTCCGGACAAATCAGCAAAGGGCAGGGTGAGTGCTACTTAAATGAGTGCAGGATAACCGTTTCCTAGTTAAAAGCAGAAGTTACAGCAAGGTGTCATTCTTTACTTCATATCACTACCCAGAGTATTTAACAAAGAACCCAAAGAATAGTAATAAATTTTTAAATTTTCATCATTTTAATAATTATGTGTTTGATTTGTACATGCCTTTGCTAGTACTACCTAAAGTAGTATTTGCAAATAAAATCTTTTTGTCTTATAGCTTGGAAATTATGGAACAGATGGCTTTACTGCAAGAGACATCTTATGAACGACTTTACAGATGGACTCAAAGTAGGACTAAGAATGTTTTTATGTTTATGAGTATTATTATGATGATTCCTTTAATTTCTTGATGTGAATTGAACTCAGCAAAAACCTTTTCCAAGATCTGTTAACAGAGCTTTGAGTTTCCTTCTTAGTGAAGGCTTTGTTGTGAACCAAATATTTAATTGGAGATTCTCACTTTTTTTTGGGTCAATCTCATCTCTGTAAAAGTGTATTATTTATTTGTATCTTTGGATGGTTTTCTACAGAGAACTACTACCAATTGGTAGTCTAAGCAAATTAAGTGTATTGCATTTCATATTCTTGCAGGTTACAGGGAAGTTGTTTTTGACAATTTGGTAGTAAGATCTAGCTGGAGGAGTGGCTTGTTACCTTTCAAAATTAAAAATACCCACTTTATTTTATCAGGTTGCTCTTTTGCATTACGCGATTACTTGCATTGGCAATTACTTTTTTGCTTGTGTACTCTGGATCCAAGCATCAGTGTTTGATGTAACATATTGATAGTGTAAAACATAATTTTTTTTATGACTTCTCTCTTTTCGTAAGTCATTGACAGGAGGATTTGTGAAAAGAGGCTGGTGCAATGCAATATTATATTAGTTAGCTGTTATTCTGTGCATGCTGAAAGCTCAAATTATGGTTATGGTTTCACCCTAATGAAAAATCATAATTTTTATGCGGATGTTTGATTTAGTTTATGTGATTTTCCACAGTCTTGCATGGAATATACAAGATTATATAGTTAATGTGATTAAAGTAAAAAAAAACCCAAAACCAAACACCTACACACCAAAAAAACAAAACAAACCCACAGCTTGCTTAAATACTTGCTCTCTTTTTTCTTAATAATTTACCTGCAATGCAGTAAACAGTTATAAAGGAGCCTGACAGAATTCTGATGGTTGAATGGTTTAACATTTGTACATGGGTGCAAACAGATACTAAGCTTCCTTTAATTTTTATTATTGTTGAGTTTTGTGATGGACATCCCTTTTACAGTGAAGTACTGCTTATGGGGGAGTTCAATTTCATTAACACAATCTAGGTCAGGTAGCATATTCTGAAGGCTTCAGTTCAAAAACCTTTGAGTTATAAAAAGCTTGTTATAAAAGGTATTACACTGTAAAGAATGCACTTTTATCTGTGTTGGTATTTTATAGATGAATGCAGGACTTTGACACAAGAGTCATGTGACATTTCTCCAGTTCTTGCTCAAGCCATGGAAGCCTTACAAGATAGACCTGTCCTGTATAAGTAAGTAATCTTCACGATTATTGCTAACAGAAATAAGTATTTCCAGCCTATAAAATTTAAATATGGGCATAAATTACAGTGCTAGGGATGGTGGAAATTTATTTCTGTGTAAGATATTTAAAAAATAAAAAATCCTATTTCAACTTCTTTAAATTTCAGAAGTCTTTTTGACATAATTATGGTACAGTAAATGTCATTGGACTTTTTACAACTTAGTGGTTTTTAATTAAAGTAAAATGTCAGATTGTTCTTATTTTAATCTATATGAATTGTCAATTGCTGCTGCTCTCATTGTAAGGTGTTTCTGAAGAACAAAATGCTGTCCAAAGTATGTGATTGTCTAAAATTCCCAAAGTGAAAAATTGATAAAGGCTAATTAGGTCTTATTGAAGTGCTTTTGGTAGTAAGAATGTCTTCCATTATGAGTTATACAGTAATCTATTAAAAACAGTCTGCTAAATGTGGGCCATTAAAGCGTAGGGGTATTTACATATTAAAAATATACTACTGTTCGGTTCTTGTTCAGAATTTGCTGAAGCAACTTCTTAATGTAAACGGAGTGGTACTTAGTAGAGACAACTTAACCACGAGGTGGCACTGTAAGAACTGGTTTTATTGGGGTGACCATACATGAAGAGGTATTTATTATGCTGCTTTGCTTTTTAAGTTTTTTTTTAAAAATGCATTCATCACACTTTACAACTATTGCAAATTACTTTTAGCCACAGGCACCCAAGACAGCAGAGTACTAGGCGGTCTTCAAAAGGCTAGCCTTACCTTTAAGGGTGTCAAATGTGTGAAGCTGTAAATCTCCGTGGAGCTCTTCACAGGGAAAATGCATAGTGCAAGTGGACAAAAATTCTGTCAGTATGAGAGAAGAGTGCGCATCTCAACATGCTCAGTGAGTTCTGCTAGTCAATGTGAGGGAGAGGTGGTGTCGCTTGACCACTCCAGCTATGGCATGTAGTGTGTTGCAGTACGTTGGGCCACAGCTGGGGATTGCAGAATCCTTTCTTGCATCCTCTCCTCCAGGCCTTCTTTGACAGCTGCAAAGGATCAGTAACAATTATGTTCACAACATTTTATAGGATTCTTTATAGATACAGTTTATATTTTCTGTAATAAATATTTTGTTAAAGTATGTTACTTTCAAACTTCATGAAGCCATTGTTTTGCTTTCTTAATATTTATGGGATGGACACACACACACACACACAGAGACTTCCCCCCCCCCCCCTCCCCCCATCTTTTGTATATCCACAGCTGGCCAGTTTAAAATGGATTTGCAAAAGAGGCTTTATCTTATTTCTGACACCTCTCTCACAGTCAGCAGAACTAGCATTACCAAAGGGAGAACTTTATAGGTAGAACTTTCCTTCTGCCAAAAAGGCAAAGTAACCGTTGCTGTAGAAGATGCAGCTGTATGTCTCTCATCATAGATTATCGTGATTAACTACTTGCTACAACAGTATTGTCAAAATTGCAGTACTGATGCTTTCCACCTTAGATCTTAAGATGTAGTTTAGTCCCTTCCAAAAATTTTTGTATACCTTTAGTATGTAACAAACTGCTGAGTTTAAAATGTAAAAAACATGTCAGAGGAGAATGTTGGGTTTATGCATATAAGCACTGCTGTATGAACGAAACACTTTTCCTCTGAATCACTGCCCTTGCATCTGATAAAAATTATGATTTGGTTGGGTGAAAGCGAGTAAGATGGAGAAGGGCAGTTTAGAAACAAAGCTACACATTCTTGTTTTCTTACATTGACTTAAGTCTTGTGAACTTAAAAGTGGCAGAAAGATTACACTGTGGATGGACTTTTGGGAACTGCAGTCAGTAGGGATCTGAAATAAACATTTCAGTTTGGTTTTCACTTCCTGGTTCTAACAGAAGAATTGAAAACTGTTGCGTAGAAAATACATGGAGTCATAGCTCAGAGCAGTCTTCCTCTTCCATCATCACTCAGAGCTTTTTCTCCACCTCCTTCCTGTCCCCCCAGTGATCATTACTTTGTTGTGTTTTTAAAAAATTGAACCTGGCTTGAAAAGAATCCAACTATTGGTTTGTTCCCTTAACATGAATAATATGTAAGAACAGTAGTAAACACTGTGTTTCTAGTGTAAATAATAGTTATTACTAAATTTTTTTAGGTGCAGGATTTTATAATAGTTATACCCTGTTCTACTGAGAGCAAAAGGAAAATTAGTAGTTTTATTTTTCTTTTAAAAAAGAAAATCATCATTATTAAATGCTGTTTTCAAAACTAGTAAGATCACAAGGTCTGTTTTACTGCTGCATTTTAAATGTTCTATTATATAGCTGTTAACTGGAGGGGAAGAAAAAAAGCTTAGCTGGTTTCTACAAACACTTGGAGATTTTTCACTGCAGTACTGCTACTCCTGGCCTGTGGGTAGTCAGCAGATCACAGATCTCTTCCACTTTTAATTGCATAATTTTTTTGTAAATAGTAATTTATTAAAGACTGTTTTTCATTAGACTTTTTAGTATAGCAGATAATTATTGTCTGAGTTAACAAATACAGTGTATGAAGAAAAACATTTAAACAGAAACTTTCGGGCTCTTCAGCGTGGTTTTTTGCCCTCTCTCAAATAGTAATGTAGATTGAAAAGAGCAAAACTGAACGTTCCCATGGACTTCTTATAGCATTATAGAAATCTAATTGAACTTAACATGGAACATACTTGAAACAGTTTGGTTTGTGTTTTTTTTTTCTTCACACCTGTTAATCATGAATGCAGTACTCATTTTACTTCAGTCAGTGAGTAATGTGTTTTATTATTAATATTTTTATATCTGTTCAGCTGCTTGGTGTCATTGGTAAGTGACACCATTCTTACTCTTTGGCATTTCTTCAGTTGTATTAGAAAAATAAACTGTCACTTATTTTCTTTTTCTCCTTCGTAATTTATGTGTTTTGTTCAAAATGTTAAATTCATTTTTTCAAAAAACAGAGGTGTTGCATGGCTTGCAAAAATCCTGTTTTTAAGCAGATGTAGCAGGGATGTTAGCAGTGTTCATTTCCCATCTTTCACCTGCTATCGTGCTTTAGCCCCAGCAGGAAGGTAAACTGCTTCAAAAGTGAGCCACGAGTGTTCTTGGTACCTCCTTTACTACCGGCAAGCCATTTGAGATTATGCACTCTGGGCTGTAATTGTCCATCCATTAAATATCTAAGACTCATTTGATTAAAACCACTGAACAACTACCAGATGAAAATAACTCTTTGCTACTAATAATGTGGTAACCTAGAAGGAGGAGAAAGCCTTGTGTTGCAGTGCAGTAAGTTGCTGCTTCTGTCAGTCGGCTTGACCACATGTGAACAGGAGTCCTAAACCTGTCTATACAGGCTTATATATACAAAAATAGAAAAGCTGCTTTTTCATTTACTTACTTGTGTGGGGTAAGAAAAATGGAATGGGAGGACCAAGGAAAAGCTATCTTTAGTATCTGTTTAGAGGAGTCAAGAAAATCAGATGGTTTTGAATGCTTCATAGTAGAAGTATTGACACAAGATTTCTAGAGCTATAAAAATGGTTGTGTTAACTGAGCTAAAAGTTGAGCTAATAAGCTGCGATGAGGTGAACTGTTTGTTTTACCCATTTTCATGTTTCATTAACAGGTACACGCTGGATGAGTTTGGAACAGCTAGGAGGAGCGCTGTAGTCCGTGGCTTTATAGATGCTCTTACTCGAGGAGGTCTGGGAGGTACTCCCCGCCCTATTGAAATGCACTCCCATGATCCTCTGAGGTACAGTACAAGCAAGAATGTATATCAAGTAATCCTTTTTTTGCCTGTTGGCACTTTAAATGCCTGACACCATAAACCAGTGATTTACAGAAAAATTTCTGTCTTTATTTAGGTATGTAGGAGACATGCTGGCCTGGTTGCATCAAGCTACAGCTTCTGAAAAAGAACACTTAGAAGCTATGTTAAAGCTTGTAACTGTTCAAGGTACTACTAGATTTTAAAATACAAATTGGAAAATGATAGGAACTAAGTCTGTGATAAGTCAGAAAGTGTGATTTATTTCTTAGGCTGGGCTTCAGTTATGAGAGTCTGAGCTTAGATTTTCCTAGAAATAAGTTCAGAATACCTGGTGGTTACATTTTGCCAAAAGAAAGCCCTTAACAAAGAAGAGTATTTCAACATGCACTCTTTTCATTTTACTGTGCTTATAATAGATTTACACAGAAATTACAAAGGGACATATTTAGACTGTGGTTGACAGTTCAAAAATTATCTGTAATGTATATGAATACATACCTTTCTGAAAACATTATCATAGGGTTGCTTATTGATATTTTGAGGATTCCTGTTATGCCTTGCTTGCTTGTTTAGTAATTTTTAAAAACATAATTCCTCCTTTCTATAATTCTCTTCCTTCTATGGTACAAGTAAAATGGAATTTTCTTTGGTCATGTATCATAAGTTTATGGAGGTCAAAGTAGGCCACTCATAGACGTGTGAAGCTTTTTAATATCAAAGCTGTCCTTCATTAACAGGACTACAAATGCTCAAGCTTATTCTTCAGCCCCTTTTCTCCGTTTTAAGTACCTTTATCCTGTAGAAGCTGTAGTATGATTGACCTCCATAGCTTCAGCCAAAGACTTGTTTAATAAATTAAGCATGTCTACTGAGTTATAACAAACTTGAACTTACATTGGATCTTCATCTGGTGAGCTCTTCAGACTGTATGTCCTGAGTCCTGTGCTGGGATTTAAAGTGAATATGCATTCTCATTTTCCTTACTGCTGGAAGTATTAATTGACTTTCCTAATAGTTTATGAGCAAGGAGGCTGTTTAGGAGCTGTTGTAAATCAAACTGAAGGAATGCTGGTTTGTAACTACAGTTAAAGCACACGATAGAAGTAAATTTAGTATTATTTACTGACAGTATCTCAGGGAGGCAGGAAAGCAGGCCTCATGATGGTTTTATGGTATAGAAGAAGGAATGGCAGTTCTTTGTAGATGACTGATGGTTCTGCTGTAACTGGAGAGTTCTTCAGGAAAAGCTGGTCTCATGGAGGACGTTACTATAACGACTGGGCTACTGCTGCTGTCCAGACTTGTATTTGGCTCTGAAATTCTCCCACTTCTTCATGCAGTGCTTTATTTAACTATTAAATCCCTTGGCCTTCTGACAGGATGTCCGGCTGATGTACTATGACCACATAATTAAATATATTTAGAGCATTTCAGCTATAGATCAGAGTAAAATACTTGAGAATATGGAAATTATAAATGTTTTGGGGAAATTAAAGAAAAAATCCCCAGGCCAAAACTTTTTTCCCAAGAGACAAGTATCAACAAGAGATGGAATATTTCTGTCTGAAGCAAATCGTGTGTTTTGTTAAGCTCTCCAGGAGTAGGTTTGTCATCACAGTTTGCAAGAAATGTAAAGAGGGATTCATAGCTTCGTATTGGGAACAACAGTACCTGGGAGGTGCATCTTTGGGAAAATTTTTTGATGATAAGGGTGGTTATATGCCAAGGTCAATAAGACAAAACAGTACTTAATGGGATACCACCAGTTTAACAAGAACCGTTTATGGGAAGTTGAACCTTATGAAGTACCTTGGGATTATAGGCTTTATATAAATACAGATCCTGAGTTGGTAGTGGCTAATCAGTGAGAACAGTGTCTGTGGTACTGGGAGATTCAAGTTAAATTCCCTGTGCTATCATACACACTTCAGGTGCCTGATTGTGCTGGCTACAGCGGAGATTGAGTTAATTTCACTTAGCAATTTAGAGTTGTCATCTTGTTTATTTGACAGATATTTGCATCTCCAGAGGGCAGATCTTCCCAACAGAAGTTAGGTCTAATGTAGGCATTTCTGCAGACTTTCATCACAGCTGTTTGGATTTTTTTCCTGTTCCCTATAGAGGGAGCGCAAGCAACTACTACAGATAAAGACCACCTAAGTGAGGGTCTAAAGTTAGGTCAGTCAAGTGGTTTAACTTTAATTTCAACTTGAGTAGCTTTCTGCAGAGGGAACTGGTTTTGTTATAATTGAGGTGTCTCTGTTCTGAGTTCAGATTTCTGTTTAAATTCTCCTATAAGCTCAGTGTAATTTCAGGATTCTGGAGAACATGGTAAATCACAGCTACACAAAAAAGTCCCATCTCTTCTTAAAAAAAAGAACCCACAAAAAACCGCACAGGTATAGCTATAGGTGATGTAGAGGTGAATTTGGTCTCAGTAGAAGAAAAATCACGTGAATGCTAAGTTTTTGGAGAAATGTTCCTATCCCGGTTTTTACTTTAAAGAGAACAAACTATGTAGTCCATAATTAAGTATGTAAGAATAGCTTTTAGAACATTTTAAAATTTTAAGATTGTAAATCTTAACTGTTTAAAATTAACCTGACCAAAAATGTTATTAAAATTTTAAGCACCAAACACATTCAGAAAAGTTTAACTGTTTTGCATTGTGCTGGGCAAGCATTAAGCATCTGGTTCTCCTCTTTGGAGCGTAGGTATTCTGCTAACAGGAGCCTTCCAGTCTTACAGAGGGCTTCCACTTGAAAGAAAGAATTGCAGGCATTCTTTTTAAGAGATGCAGTAGAAACCTATTTTTCATGGAGTTACAGGAACCCAGCTGGAAAGCAGAAGCCAAATGAACTCCAGGAAGGATCTCTCCCTTAGAGAAGGGTACACAGAGAAAAATGATATGTGGTGTAGCAGGCAGCCAGAAGTACATTTTCAATAATAAACTGTTCTTTAAAAGTGATGCTGGGTCTCTGAGGTTTATTCCACATTTTTTTTATGTCAGTGTGACATACTAATACTTGCAACTGTTATATAAGCCATTGTGCTGGAACATTTCTTTTTCATGTTTGCTGAATCTAAAATATTCTAATTGGACATGAAAATATATTTGAAGGCACAAGCATGTGATATATCAAGATTGTAATTCCATGTCCTTTGATATTTGAACTTGTATATTTTTTCAGCTAAACTTTCATACCCAGCAACTTGTTAAATCAGTCTGATCTAGATACACTATTGCAAATATGTGCTAGGTGCTTGTTATATTGATGAACAGTAAAAGTGTGACTGTTCCTCCTAAAAAATCTCTAAGTTGTTAGGGTGTATCTGGGAGCTAGCTTTTACATAACAGACGATGATACATCTTGTGGTTTGTAATCTTGCTTTCTTCCTTGATATCAATACTCAAACATAAAAAGATGGTTTTATTACCTTACCGATTTAGTATGCTGAAATTCTTACAGCCACCACACTGAATTCAGTTGTTTCTGCTTATGTGCCTTTTCACGTATCTTGGTGTAAAGAGACATTGACACAGATCTCTGATCTTTTGTAATTTTTACTCTCAGAGGTAATCTATTTTAGTCTGAAATAAGATCTGCAAAATATAGCTTCAGGTCACCTGATTTCTATCACATGTCACAGTCAGTTTGTTTACTGTTCATTGCATGGGTCCCATCTGAAGATGAACTCCTGTTGACAAGTTTTAAATTAGAATTAAAGTATTGCTTTCTCCATAAATCTATTCTGAGTTGTTACTGAAGTGAGAGCTTGAAGATCTGTTGCTTTCAGTTTGATTGATTTATGACAGTACTGGTTGCCATGCAACAATTCATTTGTGTTCCATGGTAAGATAGGGCAATATTCTCTTTTGTATATAATTCTGTAAAAGATGAGTTTCAATTGCTGCTGGGGCGGAAGCATTTGGTAATGCTGCAGCGCTCAGCAGCGTGGAGGTACTTACATGATTTAATTCGTAACAATGCCATGAACACATCGGTACCAAACACTGACAGACCCATGTATTTATGGTTCAGTCCTTTTGAAATGGTACGTACTGTTGCTCCTTGAGCATCTCACTGGCCTCCCCCCCCCCCCCCCCCCCATTTAACTTCATGAAGTGCTAATATTGAGCCTTACTGTGACAGCTTCTTGCTAGATCATTTATTCTTCCCATTGCTCCTTCTTCCTCAAATCCCCAGGCACTATGCTGCACTAGGAGCAATTGCATAGCATAAGGTAATGACTCTCCCGGACTCCTGTTTTGTCATGCAGCTATTTTTTAATGGCTAGATTTGAAGTTCAGTGGAGGTGTAAACTAGTCTTGTGGAGAAAAGAACACGCAGTTCATAATGCTTTTTATGGAGGAGTAGCTTCTACATTTGTTTGTTTTATAGTCTTGAAGAAAAGAGAATTACATTTGCATAATCTTAGCATGTGTTTGCATTAACTGTAGGTGTGGAAGAAAATATTCAAGAAGTAGTTGGGCACATCACAGAAGGTGTCTGCAGGCCTCTGAAGGTGAAGTATTTTGTTTTCCTTAGCATTCTAAGTGTAAAAATTGTTCTGTCATGTCCCCATCTCTACAATGTATTTTCATTGCCCTTGGTTAAGAGTTAGATTCATTCAACTATGAGCTGTCATAAACCCCTTCAAAATTAAGGATTCCATAGTTCACAGATACCTGGCTTAAATAGTCATACAGTGAGAGATACTAGGATACTAAATCTGTATCTTCATTTTGGTTTACTTTTCCTACGTTCAGGAGCGCTTATGTACAAAAATTGAGCTGTGGGATAAGTATAAAGGTATGGCAGTGGTGGGTCAAATGAAAAATCAATTAAATTTACTGCCCTGTTTTTCATATTGACCATTAACATATGCTTAGGCAACAGTACAGGTTATGCAGTTGTGCCATGTTACTTCTGTAGAAGTTTCCTTGCCTGTTTATGGGCATACTGAGGACTTACTGAGCCATAGCTACTGTCTTTGTATTTAATAGACTTCAGTAGATTTTTCTTGCCTGAATACGTCAAGTTGTTATAAAAGGTTGATGTTCACAACATATCCTGCGGGAGGGAAGGGCACAGTTTAACTGTATGCTGTGTAAAAAGCCAACTCCTTTTGTTTTTCTTTTGTTAAATAACTCCAGCTCTTGTATAGAAAGAGACTGTGGAAAATAGTTGCCTACTTACCATGTTTAAGCTACCCTGCTTTGCTCTATTTCTGTTGCATCCCTCCATGGTTGTCCTTTTTCAAGCTACAGCCTTAGTCAGTTTAGGGACCCGTTTGATAGAAGTCATTAATAATGATACATCAAGTGGTTGGCTGTGTTTATTTATTGGATGTGCTTCACTTAAGCACAAAATAAAATAATCAAGGTGATGAAGCTGATACCAATAATTGCCTGACCATGCAGTGTATAAATCAGTGTTTGTAAAGTTAAATCTACTGTACTAGATATTATTATAATAAATTTCTCTTAGGATGCTGTAACTATAACAACTGTGTCCAGTTACCAAATGTTTAGTCTCCAATGTTAACAGGTAGATTTTGAATACTACATGTAAGTTCCTGGTAAGAGAGGGAGAAGGTCTGAAGAGAGGTAAAAATCAAGAAAGTGTCATTTAGAATATCACAGAAAGGTTGAGATTGGCAGTGACCTCTGGAGGTCATCTTGTCCAAACTCCCTGCTCACGCCAGGCCACCTAGAGCTTCTTGCCCAGGACAATGTCCAGATGGCTTTTTGAGTATCTCCAAGGATGGAGACTCCACAGCCTCTCTGGGAAACCTGTGCCAGTGCTCGGTCACCCTCACAGTAAAAGTGTTTTCCTGATGGTCAGTCAGAACTTCCTGTGTTTCAGTTTGTACCTGTTGCCATATAATTATGATCATCCTTCATAGTCTTTGGTTTTTTTGACTTGTTGAAAAACACCTGTCTTATTAGACAATTATCATAGCTGTTTTTGTTTGTTTTTTTTAAGATATTTTCCAAGCTTTCTGTGTTCTTGCATGCTTTAATTCTGTTAATACTGAATACTGATGTTTGGGTTCAGTATTTCTCTGCATTCCAGCAAAGTAATTTGGGATAGAATCAAACCTTTGTGTTAATCAGTGTTTTGGTCTTGATTTGAGTACTTGTACAGTTTGGTACAGAATACCTTCCATTTTGATTGCCAGACTCTTTACACTTGTGTGCTTCTGCTATCTGTAGATACAGCTCCAGAAGTATTGTCGGTAGTTAGTTACTGTGCTAATAAAAATGAAAAAACCTAAAAGAACAATAAAAGACTTTCCATTGTATTCTGTATTTTAACAGAATGCAACTTACGGTAATTCACTGCCAGACTAGACTTCCCAATGTAAAATATGCAGTATTTTGTTTGTTTGTTTATTGTTTTCCCTGGGGAAATCTTCCATAGCAAAAAAAAATAGGCAGAAACCCCCCCCCCCAAAACCCCCAAGCAGAAAAGCTTTCATACAGTGCAGTTAGATAATTGCAAGCCATCGTGTTGAGAGGAACAACAAAAGCAGACTCCGTTTGGAGGACTATTTTTTTCTACAACATATTGTTCTTTCTGATGATCACCCACAATAAGAAAAATAACTGCATTAATTTTGGGGAAGACACTCTTTGTTGTAGTTTGTGGCACTACAGTATACTGCTTTTGTAGTGGATTTCTGGTGATGTTTGAAAACCTGTCACTTGGAGTTAAGTTGATCCTGAAGTTTGAAATAGCCTTGATAAAAGCCTAATCACAGAATTTCCACGAGCACTTTTACATACTTACAGAATCATGTAGAATTTTCTTACTGGTTTATGCTGTTCTACGTGAATGAACAATATGATAACAGTTTCCTTACCTCTGAGGAAGGATTATGCTTACATGCAGTATAAATCGTCTACATTTCTTACTGATAGTTGGTTTGAGTTTTAGGCATCCAAGTGAAACTTGAGTACTCACTGCGGTAGATCTCACCACAGGCCTCTCATTTCAGGTGGAAGTAGGAGGACCCTAAAAAATATTTAGATTAAGGTCCTTATCTTTTCTATAGTACTTAAGATGAGGTCAAAATTAACCGTATGTTTTTGATGCCTTACATAGACGACAGGACATGTAGGATTAAGAAATGGTGTGAGCTGTAAGTCCAGGACTTCCCTGAGCAGGTTAGATTGAGTTACTTGCAAATTTTGCTTCTCCTGTACAGTGAAGACTTCAGTATGGGAAGCAGCAATGCTTCTTTTCCTGCTTTGTGTTTTTAATTTTAATTGTTGTTTCCTAACCCTGGCATCTTTTGGTCTTTTTTTATTTCTCTCTACTTCTGCCTATTCTGTCTTTCACAGTTTTTTTTCTTCAGTCATTGCTATTTTATTATTTTTTTTAGCAATATTTTGGTCTTTTTATTTTTCCCCAGCCTGCCATATTCTGTTTTGCTGTACACCTAGACTATACTCTGTATCCATGACTAAATGATCTTTTATTTAATATTGGAGACAGGTAATTATATAAAGCTTTGTATATACGTATGCATTGTAGAGCAGAGTTCACCTGAATGTTGAAATTAACCTTGCACATTGAACATTGTGAATAAGAGTCAAAAGTTATTCTTGGTTTTTGGGCTCTGACTTAGATGCAAAGGCAGAGAGGATTGAGGAAGCGTAATCTTGGTAAATTCTCCCTGCAGCTGGCTCTGACAAGAGGACACTGCTGCACATCATGTTCCATTGAACAGCAGACAAATAACTTGGGAGAGCGACTGTTGCTCTGTGTGTAGCCCTTTCATGCGCAGGCATGTGGGAGAACAGTGCAGTGATAAGCACTGTCAGTCACTGCTTCATAAGTGCCCAAAGATTGACCCTGGGGCAGCGTTTTATGAATGGATTGAGACTGTGTTCACCATGGAGACAAGACATCAACTGTCCAACTATAAAGACAAGCCAGCACTGTTCTGGCCTGTGTAGCCATATCTCCTGGTTGAGATAAACAGTCAACGTAACTGATCATTAGTCAGAAATATATCTAATTAAATATGAGTAGGAGGTATATAATCTCTTCTTGAAGTGAAGAAGAAGTTAATCCAGGTAAGACTTTGTCTTTTAGGTAAAATATCTAATACTTTGGATGTTCTGAATTGCTGCATGATGCTAATGATCAACTGTTGAGGCATAGGGATTTTGCAGCTTTGCAGCTGTTCTTGCTATTCAGTGCTGAGGAGAATTCCAGTATGTACTGGTATTAATCCATGAAATGATCTCATCATTTTGAAATTTTCACTAACCAATTGCAACAAAAATCTATATGGAAACATGATTTTTATAATTTTTAAATTATTTTTTTTTTAGCTAGAATACATATACCCGCTTGTTTTCTACCCAGAGGCTTGGCAACCAAGAAGCTCTGGTTCTAGCAGAATGTTGTAGTTAACTGGACATTCTCTTTTTACATTTATTTCTGGTTAAATTTATTTTTCCAAAATCAGATATTTATTGCATATAAAATCATAGAAGTTGGCTTTTAAAATGTATGACCTGAAGGATGCTTGTATTTCTTTATTCTGCAGGTTAGAATTGAGCAGGTGATTGTTGCTGAGCCAGGAGCAGTTTTGCTGTACAAGATTTCTAATCTTCTCAAGTTCTACCACCATACAATCAGGTATGCAAAATTACGAAGTATATTAAATATGTCTTTTTTAAATTGTATATATAAAGATTAATACAGTAAAAAGAGTATTTTTGTGGCTTGGTTTTGGTTCTGTAGTACGAAATCATGGAGGAATGTGCATGACGCCAAGTAGATGACATTTATGTGTTGTCATTCCTCAATTCATATCAAATCTGCTTTGGAATATAGCATCAGTTTGCCACAGGAACTTTCTTTGTTGTTCTGTGTAGATAATAGTATACAAAAAAATGTACACAAAACATTCAAGATGACAGTCAAGTCCCCTTTGAGAAAAAGTTAGAATTAATTACCTCTAGAACTTCAGTTTTTCTTTTCTTCCTTAAATAACTGTGTTTTAATACTATTTTTTCTAAATATGCACTCACATTTTTCTACTGGGAGAATGCATTTCTTGTTCCATATCTAGCTGTTGAGGGTGCACCGATTATCTTCCCATCTTCCAGATGCCACCAGGAACATAGAAACTGGAGAAAAACCAGAACTGCTTGATTTTATACTTTGTGCCATTTGCAGTAGTTCATTTTGGTTAGAAACAGCCCTGGGCTGAACTGCTGCAAATTTGAATCACTGATACTATTCCTTGAGCATCTTTTCTGTCTGAAAAGACATGTAGATGTTGGGCAGACTGGAATAAGTGGTTCTTGGGCACCTCCCACTATATTTGAAATCCTCAGTTGTGATGGCACTACAGATCAACAGTAAAACACATATAAGACTTATTCCAAAGTTTATTGTAAAAAACCCGCACAGCCTGAAAGATTTTTTGCCACCCTTTTTATGTCTCCAAAGTTAGTGTTCCTCAGTGGTTATATAACTTGGTGTAATTGAAAATGTGATGTTAAAATGGAAGGTCTTTGGCAGTCTTATGTTTTGCTTTCTGTCTTGTTTATGATACATTGTTTAATGACCACTGAAGTAACTTCTGCTAGCTGAATAATTTCCCCTGTAAGGGAAGTGAAACTTTGACTAATGAAGAGAAAGTGCAGTCTGAGAAATGATCTATTAAATGCAACAAGATTTAATCTGAAAATCAGGCTACAAGTTTGAATTAGTCTTATTATGATGCAGGGAATTTTCACTGCCATTTTTGGGGCTTAAAAGCACTTTTAGTTTAGACAGAAGGTGTAACTGTGAGAAGAACATTGTCGTGTAGCATCATTTAAGGCTTACGCTGTGTTCATGCTAAGTGTAATAGCTTGACACTTGAAATGGCAAGGCATGAATTCTTACATTTTTGGAGATGTCTAACTTCGCAATGAAGAAAGAAGAGAGATGATGCTATCCCTAAAGGACAGTATGATGGAATAGTTAGCAACCCTTTTTGTTTATGTAATCTGTTTTCTGTAACAAGTAGGTTTACAGAATAACAAACAAAAATCCAATAAATTTTAGAATTATACTAAAAAGTTTGTGTAAAGCTTTAGATAAGCCTGTACTTAATAGCTGCTAATGCTTGTTCTCACTGTCACTTATGAGTGAATCTCTTAGCCAATATGGAGAACTGTTCCATGCAATTATTTGTTGTAAATTTTCAACTTTGAAAATAATTGTATTTGAAATAGTCTAAAGTATCTGACCCTGTCATGCCCTGCCTCCCCTTCAGATTATTTCATTAATCTTAATTTTGATTTCAGTGGTATTGTGGGAAACAGTGCAGCCACACTGTTGACAACAATTGAAGAAATGCATTTGTTGAGCAAGAAGATATTCTTTAATAGCCTGAGTCTTCATGCAAGTAAACTAATGGATAAGGTTTGTTTCAAAATCAGCTTTCATGTTTCCAAACACACTTTCATTTCCCTTTTGTTGAGTAAGATTATATGATGAATAACTGTTTTATATGTCAGGTTTTCCTAAAAATTAAGTTTTCTAGTTGCTATATTTTTGATACGGAACCACTTAAAAACTTCCTGTTTAGATTTTAATGCTTTTAATAGTTTTATTTTTCTGGAAATATGGCTAAAATACTGTTCCTAGCAGTATTTGTTTACAGGGCAGTTCACACATATTTAAAATCTATGAGAAGCAACAAAATTAGGAAATTTCCCTAAGTGCAATTGAGCAAAGTCAGCTTATTGAACTAGATAATTTCTGTTAATGCATCATGAGATCAACAGGTAATTACTCATGTGCAAAATTCCTTTCTTGGAAATTATGAAATATATTCCAAGATGGTAACCTAAGCAAAAACAAAACTTGGGCTTTTCTGTCTTTTATAAAAATATTTTTTATACTATTGTATTTTTATACTATATATAAAAAATACTATATACTATTTTTTATACTATTTATACTATATGCCACATGAAGATTGCTGCTGTTAAAAGCAGTACATACATTTGTTATACCAAACAACTGTACCTAACACAGTATCAGTTTTCCTCTCCTGCTGATTGCTTTGAATTGTGTTTCAATGAACTTCCCATTGTTCAGTAGCAAGTACATTCTGATTTCTCCATGCTTTATTTGTATCATGTTGCTTTTGGTAGATCTGCCCTTTAAATATCACCTTCCTAAAATCCAAGTCAAAGAAAATCATTAGGCTACACATCCCTACACATCTGATCTTCATCCAGCATCCTTGTCTGAGATTTGCTGAGTTGACTAGACCCTAAAGCCGAGAAGAGATGCCTTTCTTTATTCCCAGTTACTGCACAACCCCAGAGTTCAACAAAGCTCTCACATTACTGGTTTTTTTTCAGTTAAAAAAAAAAGTTTGAAAGTGGAAAACAAGCAATGAGGTTTTGTAAATATATTTTAAATTATTTATAGTTAACCTACAAGAAAAATAATTTAAAAAAATACATAGATTTACCGATACTTTCTTGTGCAAAGACTTTGCTGACCATTCGGTGGGATTTTCTGAGTTTGGTTGGTGTTGCTCTGTGGTCTCAAAGTAGTTTTCTTATTTTGCACGGCTTGCATCTGGTCCCAATTTCCTGTATTTCTGCAAGGGCTGAGGAATGACTTTCTCAAAGGAGCAGTTTTTCTCCTCTTCTTCCCTTCTGTATATCCCAGTGACTCCTTTCAGTGACTTCATTCATTCATTCATTCATCAGGTTACTCCTTAGTTGCTACCAACCACAGTCCATACTGCCAAGTCCACTTAGTACATTGTTGTCGTGGAGTTTGTCTACTTGAATGTGGTGTCATTGGAATAGTAGTTCCTCTGCTACTAATGCTTCTTCAAGGATCAGTTACAGCTTGAGTTCATGAAATGGTACAATGGACAAAGACAATATGAATTTAGCAAAAAATAAAATAAAAAAATAAAGCTTATCTCTTGCTATGGGCATACGTTAGCTGTATATGAATTCCTCAGAACATTTTGTTTCGTAATACATAAGCTAGAATAAAATGTCTGTGTACCTCTTCCTTTTATGAAGAGAAATTGGTGATGGACCTTAGTGAAGGTATGTGACTGCACTTTACTTACAAAGTATATGCAAACAGAGTAGTGCTTAAAGAAAGAGGTTTTCTTGGCTTGAAACTGTAAGCCAGCTCTTCATTAATTTCTGTTGTATTTAGCTCTTCATATTTATCGTGCTGGGTCTTACATCTGTACTCAAGCAGGATCCAGCACAAGTTTTCTACTCGTGTAACTCAAAAATTTTGTAGTTTTGTTTGGGGTGATACTCTGATTTTCTGTTTGGAGATGCACAACACTTAGAAGGAGAAGGAGCAGTGACAAAGGAATTACAATCTCCCAGTTCATGGTGTGTGTTCTTCATATTGTCACTCTGGGAAGGTTGTGTAATCCTCATTGCCCTCTTAGTTCCCTTTCCCTCAGCCCCCAGCCTGGATGTAACTGGCTGTAGATGCTGCCATTGTTTTATGAAGGAGTCAAATTTGATTTTACTGACGTTAAACAAAGGTGGTGATTGCAGTGCCACCTTCAGTGGTGGTTTATTACAAATAATGAACGGCATACCAAGCCTACCATTTAATGCAAAAAGAGTGTAATATTGCTCTTTCTCATAAACATACTTTATAAATTAGATCTGAAGTACTGACAATTTTACATTGTGTATGTGCCCTATGAAGATCTTTCCTCAGGATATAATTGAGGTCAAAAGCTTAAAGAGACTCAGAAGAGGATTAGATACACGAGTAACAAAGGCCTCCATAATTATTTATTAATCTCTGTGCTTCAGGAGTCAACAACATGCAGTTGAGAAAGAGTCTTACTGTACTGAGTGTAGTTCTTGTAACTGAGAGTTTTGGACAGTCCTTTGAAGCACCTTATATTATTACCCTTTATGAGTGGACTACTGAATTGATAGAATGCTATCTTACCTCCTCATGACTGAAATTAGTTTTACTTCACAAAAAATAGAAAATTAATAGGCTGAATTACGTTTGGAGAAACATTACTTTCCATGATATAAAGACCCTATTTTAGCATAAATTTAATTATCTTCTTACCTAGTTTACTGTGTGTTAATATACAGATAACCAGCTTTTATGCCTTTTCATATGTCTTCGTTATTTTAGTACTGAATGTCACAATGCTTTTACATTTTGAGGATTCTCAAGTTTGTTCTTTGCCATAATTTCTATTAACATATGTTCAGACCAAAATTGTGTGTATGTATTAACAAGATTCTCTTCACATCCCAACCTTTTTACCAGCTTTTTGCTGTGTATGGCTGCAACTGCTTCCAGATTTTTTTTTAATTTCCAGAGAAGATTAAAGCACTGGAAAGCAGACCCTTTGTGCTTACATATGCGATTGCAGCTTCATTGCTGCTCCTGTATGTGCAGAGAGAATACTCACATGTAAAATTAGTAAATTACTTTTCACTTGGACAGTCTGGAAATCATGGTTCCTTATCTCCACTTATATTTTGCATTTTAAGGCATTGATAAACCTGTTTCAAAGAATATCAGCTGCCCATTACTTTGATTAAAGTGTGATTCTTAAGGCAATTTAAGTAACTTTGGAAATAGATTAAAATACAAATAAGGTGTTCTTAAATAAAAAATACTTATCTTTCTGTAAGCTTAAGTGCCTCTCTTGTGTAGAACACTGGAAAGTAGTAAATATCGCCTGTGTGAGTTACACTGAGATACACTCAGTATCATCAGTTGTTGCTGATAATACAAAAATCGTAAGCAAGAAGTTCTGAATGGAAATCAGTTTGACAATTTTTATTTAATTTAAAGAGAATGTAAATGCTTTCTTAACTGCTGTCTGTAGCTACAAAATTCCAGAAGATTGTGAATTTGTAACTTTACATGGGTTTCTTTAGCCCTGTGCAAATTTTCTTGTGCTGTAGTGTGGGGACTACTGCCTAGAAACAGTGGTGTGTTACTGTGTCTTGCTGTGGTATGTTTTCTTAATATCTGCAGTCTTACCTAGTAGTTGGTAGACCAGAATTGTGTTTAAGCAAGCCTTTTCTCTTAATTATAGCTAGTTGAGAACTTTTTTTTAGACAAAGCAAGTTTTGTTAAATATGCTAACTCCTCGAGATCCTTTCCTTTGGATGTAGACAATTGGCAGGATGGTAATTTGACTCTGATGTCCTCATCACCACTGACAATTTAATTCCCTAGGTTATTGATTATGCAGAATTGAGCATTGCCTTCACACTGCCTGGGATTTAATTTCTGAAGCACAGTGGGAAACTGAGACTTCAGGCTGTTCTTTCTAGGACAAGAAAATAGCTTCCCCATCACATCAGTTTTTGAGAAGAGTCCCGTATTACATAAGGAGTGTCACAAGCACAGAGCTGTATGGAAGCTTAAAGGTAGTCTTAGATCAGGATTCTTCCTCTTGGTTGTCAAACCATCAGTGTAAATGGTACAGGGAAATCCCTAGTTATTTCACAGTACTTACTGGTTTGCTCAGAAGCACTTCCCTGTGAACGTTTTTTTCATTACATCAAAATCTCAAGCATCCTGGTCGTAATCTGAAAAGAAGGCAGTCAGCTCTTCAGTCTTCTTTATGGTGTTCTCGTTCAGACTTCTTAGGTAGCTCTTTATGATCTGAAATCAATGTAACAGAAATACTCTGCACACTGCCTGAATGTAAGGCCGTTGGTATCAAAGGAAGGCAGTGCACAAGGAAGTCTCTTTGGCTCCATGCTCCTTGAAACCTGTTGTGAAGCTTGGTAACAGAATCATTGCAAAGGCATTTTGTTTCCAGGATTTAAAGTGCTATTCACAGCTTTGAGATTCTCAGGTCATTCTAGAGCTCGATGCTAACATTATGTAGAAACTGTGCATCACCACCCTTCTGTGTCACTGAAGGTTCAGTGCCACTATCTCTCCTTTGTGCTGTTTGCTCTTACCCTTCAGAGGCAGTTGGGCAGTCTTGCTAGTGCTTTCTAGCACTGGTAGCAATTGGTTGGTTCGGTTCTTCTTTGTTCGGCCGGAACATTTTCTGGCTAGTGTTAGTGTCCCTGTGCTGGAAAAGTGTGTTTGTACTTGTTTCTTTTTAGCTTTCTTGAACCCAGCCATGGGTGTACCAGCTATGTGAATAGAGCAGATTAGAATTGTAAATTCAATCCTTACATATCCTTTCATATGTTTCCTTTGACCCTGCAATAATAAATCAAATGTTTAGGCGTTTGGGATTCTGCTTGTGTTATTCACTGTCTGGATCTAATTTAGAACATCCTGGTACAGATTACCGTTTTACAGATGATGATAAATCCAGGAGAAAATGCTAAATGAAAATAATTATCAGAACAACAGAAACTGTTCCAGTGAAACTGGAAGCAAAGTTCAAAGTGCCTAATGCACTGGAGTGGAATGGACTGCTCTTTCAGCTCTGAATTTCTCTGAAGGAGAATTGTCATTTAAAATCGTGAGTCCACTGGTGAGACATTTTAACAAGCCTGTTAGACTAACCTATGCCAGCATGTTTTATTGGTCCAGCTAATACATTAGGAGACTTGGAATTTTCAAGCACATTTGTCCTTACTTGTACATTTGTCCATTTGGCCTCAGTAGTAATCCATAACAATTATTTAAGGAAAGAATAATTGCAAACATTTAATTAAATGGAATGAGAGTTATAATAAGAGTAGTAAAGAGAGATTATGCCAAACTAACATGTCATCTGCTGTCTGAGCTGTTAAAAGACTATTAGTAGTGTACCCCAAATCAAGTTTTGGGATTGTTATTCCTTAATGCTGTTCTTTTTAGAGTAGATGTATGGAAATTAAATGCTGTGATTGCATTATCTGTGAAGTTTGCTAGTGGGAGAGGTATTGAAACATTCCATGCAAATAACTGTGAAATTTTCTTTCATAATTTGATCCCTGTCAGAGTGAAACCCATTAGATTTTTGGGAAGCCAAATAAGGGGCAGATTAAATGAGTCTGGCTGGTAGTTGTGATCCGAGTGCTGTTGTGGTTTTCAGTGGATCCACGTGAACAAAGCAAAGCTAGCAAGAATTTTTCTGTTGTCTTTTCTGCCTAGACCAACTTGATAGCTGAGAAGCATGCTATTAGGCCTTCTACTTTGGTGATCTCTGTAGGATCCTAGTAGGGCTCAGAAAAGCTTAGGACAGCTGCTCTGAAGCTTCTCTGGTAGACGTGCACTCAAGTTTCTTAGGCTGCTGCTGCTTAACTGTAGTGAATATTGTTTCAGCTTGTAGATTGAACTTCTTTAGTTGATGCAAATCTGTTGTAACTGACAGGATGAAACATCTGGTTAACTTTGTACAAGGTTCCACATCTGTAGTGCTTTGTCTCTACCCTCTGCTGCCAGTGAGGTTTTTAAAAGACTGTATGAAAAGCTGATTAGGCCCATAAAAAAGCCGCCGACCTTTTGTTTGTTACTCTAAGCAGTGCTTTCTCTGAGGAGTTCTGTGTTTTAAATTGCCATCTTTTTTTATTTAATACTAGTATCACAGCATTGCAGAATGGATGAGTTCAGCAGGAACCTCTAGAGATCATCTAGTCCAACCATCTTGCGCAAAGAGTGCCAGCTAGAGCAGGTTGCCCAGGACTGGTTCGAGTTGAGTGTTTACTGTGTCTAAGGATGGAGGCTCCACAACCTCACTGTGCAGCTGTCTCCAGTGTCTGACCAACCTCACAGTTAAAAACTCTTTTCCTGTCTCTCAGTCTTTGCCTATTGCTTTATCACTGGACACCACTGAGAAGAGCATCACCCACTTCTTTATCCCTCCCATAAGCTATTTATACACATTGATAACATCCTTCCAAGCCTTCTTTTCTGCAGGCTGAACACAGCCTTTCCCTCTGTAGGAGATACTCCAGTCCTTTAATGAACTTTGTGGCCCTTTGCTTGACTCGCTTTAGTATGCCCATGTCTTTCTGTACTGTTAACTTTCTGATGTTCAAGTAGGAAAGTATATAAATAGTTTTGATTGCTTGCCTGTACAGTATTTTCAGTATTTGCTCGTGCATGTGTGAACTTCTAACAAAGCTGCTCTCCTTAATATCTGCTCCAGTCGTTAATAGAATTAACTGTATTTTATAGGAACAAGAATTGCACTTTTTTTTCCCATTTAACCTTCTTTGTAAGTGGGAAAGGGAAACAATTAATATATATGCTCTCTTTTCTTGGTTAGTGATACTGCCTTTTCTTTTTCGTATATTTTCCTTTGCTGTTTGAAATCTCTTGAGCTACTTGCTCTTATAGACAGAGAAGCCTGCTCTGTATTGTATATTTGGAGGAAGGTGACTGGCTTAGTTAACTGTTCCCCGCTGATGGATATGCAGAACTTCAAATGAAGATACAACCTTTTATACTAAACCTTATGTACAGCTCCTAGTATGCATTGTAATTTTAGGAGAATTTGTTTCAGTTTTGTATATCGGATTTTAAAAATTGGGAATTTCTCCTTGTTTTCTTTGAAAGTCTGAACAGCTGGTTGGCCTTATTTCTGCATGACTGAACTGCTGGTTATAACTGATTAGACACTCAATACTGTGTTATAGTATGTTTTAATGCTATTGAACTATGTTGCAGAACTTGTCTGATAATTTTTTAGTTAGCTGCTGTCTGGCTTGCAACTAAAGCATGTACTTCAAAAGTAGAATTCAGCATGCATTTCAAATCTATTTTCTGGAAATAGGATCAATTATAATAATCTCTTGGTGCATGTAAAACAATTCAGGTCTATTTTTTTTTTTTTTTTAAGAACAGCAATTTAGCTTTCACAAATTGAAGTTGGTAACGTTCCTCTATGATATGTCTGTTTTAAACTTTTCCTTTTCAATTCTGAAAAAAACCCAATCTATCTTTGTGTGTGAAAAATGAGAATTTTCAAAATTAATGTAGCGCTGCTTTAATTTTCCTTCCACCTGATAATTCTGCCTGTGTTGCAGTAGTCAGGAATTAAACTAACCTCAATAGAATCTAATGATCTAAACCTTTTTTCCTTGTTCCTTGCTCCCATCTAGAAGACAGTTGACTTTAAAAGAACAGATTAAATGAAAGACGAAGCTAATTTAGAAGCTTGTGAGCATCAGCTACTTCAGGAAACAAAAATTCTGTGCAAAGAAGCCTGAAATTAGTGCCATGATCTATGTGTGTGTTGGAAGTGAAAACTCCATCAAACTCTAGTCTCAAATTAATGCCAAAATACCCCTGAACATGGTCCAGTTCAGGTCTGGGAACAGTGTGTTCAGGGCACAATCAATACCCCCAATAATAACAGGAAGAAACAAGAAGAAAGTCACTCAGTGCTGTAAATTGCAGTAAACTTTACTGCTAATCAGCACTGAATAAGTGCTTCGTTTTGAATTACTGTTACTTCATTGCTAGAATATTTTTTTTATGCTTTCAAGACTGCATATGTTGAACAACAAGTGTTCTCTGAACCTATTAGATTTAGTTTTTCATTAGTTCCTTGAATTTAGTGTACTGTCTCTTTGAAAGTGAGAATAGAGGAACACTGAATTCAGAAGGATGAAAAAAAGTTTCTATTTGATCTGTCTTGGTAGCAGTGTGGGGACATGTACCGTACCTCAAATGTTTTAAAACACACAAAGAGTGAAAGCTAGGCCTGGCTTTAAAAGAGAGAGTTGTTTCTTCTTTCTGTGGTGGTGTGTTCCTTAGGTACAGATTATTTCCAGAAGGCTCTGCAGCAGTCCATTCTGAAAATGCCTCTTATGTTCTCCTACTTGGTTTCTTTGGCCATCAGCCTCTGCCCCTTTGATATTTTTTTTATTTCCTTCCTTGAAGCTCACACATCCACGTTATTATGGTAGTAATCAGTACTTTTCATTTGGGAAGCAGTGAAACATGTTACCTCAAGTTATGGCAGCAGAGGTTTACATTGGATATTAGGAAAAATTTCTTCACTGAGAGGGTGGTCAAGCATTGGAACAGGCTGCCCAGGGAGGTGGTGGAATAACCATCCCTGGAGGCGTTTAAAAAAACGCACATAGATGTGGTGCTTAGGGACATGGTTTAGTGACGGACTTGGCAGTGCTGGGTTAGTGGTTGGACTCTGATCTTAAACGTCTTTTCCAACCTAAACAATTCTGTGATTCTAAGTTGCCTGTGCATTGTGGGTCCATCCAAAGCTGCCTTCTTTCCTTGTTGAACTGGAGTCTTAAAGAGCGTTGCAGAAGTGCATGCTGCCTTGCTCTGCTGTGCCCAGACACTCCGAGTGAGACACACAGGCCAGTCCTGGCAGTTCTCCCTCCATCCTTCTGGAAGGAGACTGTGTCTGGAAGCGTTAGCTTATTCTGTTACTGGGGTTCTCCTTACTCCTACATGATCCAGCCAGGTCTGTGTTTGCCCTTAGATAGACCAGAGACAGGAAGGTGGGAAGAGGATTGTTGGCAGAAGGAAACGAGGTCAGCAGCCTGGGTTGTAGTAAGGGTCTGGAGGCAGTAGGAAACTCGTTTGAGGCACCACTGAACACAAGAAGATGCAACTACATTTGAAATGGAGTCTGAGGAACATGGTTTAGGAAGAAGAGGTGTGCTAGGTTTTATATTATATAAACATTTTATGAAGCACTTAATGAGTATTTGCCTGTTACAAAGAAGGGCTAAAGTATGTGAGCCTGTGTGAAAAATAGCATAGAATTTCCATCCATTTCAGGTGCTCCAACTTTTCGTAATTTGACTCAGTGTGTTTTTTCCTCATGATTTAAAAAATTTTCTTCTTTCTGTGTTTCAAACATCTGCGACTACTACTTCTGATCTTTGAGGTAGGGCTGTATTGCGTTTCTTTCGGTATCGTGGCAATTCATGTAGGTGTGCTTGAGTAGGCTTGCGCACTGTTCACTTGTGTAGTGGTAACTTAAGGTACAAACTTGCTAGTGATTAAGACAGCTCTCATACTCAGCATGATAGGGGCTGTGCAGCCTTTCAGTAGCTGCTGCAGTATGGCCCTAATATCCCTACTATCCCAGAGCTCTGCCTGCTCTAGATTCTGGAGTGTTCATAGGAGGTCTTGCTCAAAGCAAACACTGGTGTCAACAATGTGGCTATTCTTTGGCACCAAATCTACCAAATGTTGGGGTTTGGTTTTGTTTTGGTTGTGGGGTTTTTTTTACTACCAAAAATGGTAGTGTTTGGGTTTCTCTAGATCATAAAATAGGCTTAGTCTGAATGAAAGGAGAAACTCAGTTTTGCTTGTTTGTCACTGAGTGGGATGGTTATGCTGAAATTTGCAGGCAATGACTGTCTGAAACATGCTAGATTTGTCCAGTGTCAAACTAAAGTTCTACTCTGCATGGTTACAAGTAATTTTATTACTAGCTGGTTGCATTTGTGGTAACAGATTGGATGGTGTTTGCTGTAAACGAAATTAAAAAAAACCCACGCAAACAGATGATTTTGTTCTTCAGGTTGAACTCCCACCTCCTGATCTTGGCCCAAGCTCTGCACTAAATCAGACACTGAACTTGCTACGGGAGGTTCTGGCATCTCACGACTCGTCTGTTGTTCCACTGGATGCCCGTCAAGCTGACTTTGTGCAGGTATGAGAATGTTTGACAGCTCTGAAGAGGAGCAGGGGAAAAAAAATTCTGTGTAAATTAGTCTTGGTACACAAAAGATGGATGAAACATTAATCTTTTTGTCTGGTCCCATTTTGGAGCTTTCTACCAAACCCAAGTTTGTAATGTGAATAAGAGGGTGACTAACAAAGTGGATAATTACAGTGCAGTATGGACTGCTACTCTTAACGCAGTGTCTAAATTCTGTTATCCAATTACTACTCCATTAAGTAAATACACCCTCAAGATTGCACAATTACCAATTATCTAATCTGGGTTACTCTTCCTTCTGCTAGGTTGGAATCTGTTCTCAGGTTTTTATACTTTTCCCATCACTATGGTAGCTGATCACCTGCTGACAAATGCAGTAGGAAACTGCTTTCACAGCTGGAAACTCTCAGTTCTCTTTATTCTGCTTTGGGGAATAAAGTACATGATAAGAGAAACAATGAGCTTAGATGCCTTGTGTGACATGATTTCCTCCCTCCCCTCCCTCTTTTCTGTGTATTTGCTATTTTAGGTTCTGTCTTGTGTGCTAGACCCATTGTTACAGATGTGTACTATGTCTGCCAGTAATTTGGGCACAGCTGATATGGCAACCTTCATGGTAAATTCACTTTATATGATGAGGACTACTTTGGCTCTCTTTGAATTCACTGACAAACGTCTAGAAATGTTACAGTTTCAGGTAAGCTTTCACAGCCCCAAAAGAAAACAAACTTATTACTGATTTTTCCAGACTGTAAGTTGTGATGTGAACATATTTATCTTGGATAATGTTGGCTTTGGGTCAATTCTAAACCAGGGAAAGGGGCTAAGAGGGCTTCTTATCAGAGACCATAAGCAAATAGCAGGTATCAGAGCTTATTGTACCCAGCATCTTTCATTTTAAACAAGCAAAAAAATGATTAGAAGATTTGGTTTGGTTTGGTTTAGCTGCAGACAAACCCATATCAGTAAACATTTTCATTATCCTAATAATTCTAATATTTATCTGCAAATTGTTTTGAGAAGAAGCAAATAAGCTGACAGCTCAGTCAAATAGCTGTCTGTGGTCTATCCTATAGTTAACACTAGATAATTATCTAGTTAACACTAGAATATGATACAGCTGAAGTTACTAGTTCCGTCCTTCTTTCTGCCTTTCTGTTATCATTTGATTGGTTTTACCTTATGTGCCAGGATAGCCATTCATATGTGGTACCAGTTTGAAACGGAAATGCAAGTTTATAAACTATTGACTTGGGAAGACCTAGGCACTGCCCATTTATAGTTTTGCTACATAAACATCTCTGCAATGTATCTCGGGAGAGCTTTTGGAGCTGGGGGGCTTGGAAAAAAGTCACAACTTCTTATTTGAAGGCATCAGTAAAGATTGGCTGTGAGCCATTTTTTTTTGTTTTCTGCTCCTAATTAGAATTTCTAGCACCTTTTAGCTCTGAAACAAACAAAGAGACAACCCCACCAAACTGTCTGGGGCATTTCTAATTTCCGTTATCAGTTTCTTTTTCACAGTAAATGTGAAATTGATTTATTCTTCAAATAAGCAGTAGAGCTGAAGGTTACGGGTTTAACGCTATTTATTTTCTTCAGACGTTTTACCAAATACAAGAACAGACTGGAAAAAAAATATGAATCTGTAATATTATACATAAGTAGATTATTTAAGTGGAGTTAGAATGGCATATTTACTAAGAGAAACATTTTTTCATAGAAAAAAAGAACTCTCTAAGACAGTTAATATTTCCAAATTGAAATCTTAAGATTTCCCTCATTTAAAAAGAAAAGTGTGTTATTCTAAACAATTTTGGGAAGTAAAAAGGTGGACTCTTAGAAGATACGGAAATCTTACATTTTACTAGAGTTTGATATTTTAAAAAGTTTTACTTTTCTTTAGGATTGGAAGAAAAATAAATGAAATGTGGGGTAGTTACCTGTAAAAATGAAGTAATAATGCATATACCCAAATATCTTTCGAAGACTGCTCAAACTAAAAAATGATTGCTGCTGCTATGACTTGATTTATTGATTAGGTTGCCCTGCAAAGTGAAGATTATACTAAGAATAAAAAATATGTTTATGACTTTCTTTATATGAAGATAATTAAAGTAAAATTGATAGCTGTAATGTCATTGTCTATTGTTCTTTCAATTAACTTTATTTTCCTTGTGAAAGACTGTCTCTCTCTTTATTGTAAAGCTGCTGTACTATTGCAATATTTTCAATAAGAATTGGATGATTTTTATCACATAATTTCAAAGAACTATAGTAAAATAAAATAAAACAGCAATTTTTAAGGTTAGAGCTTTGGTATTTTTGATTTTTGGTGCTGTTGGATCTACAAATACATAAAAAATAGATTCTGTTAGTCAGACATGAAAGAATTATCTATATTCTTGTTATTGGCTCCTTGTAATATGGAAGATGTAAATGGATAAAATAATTATGCTGTATGTATTTGCGTTTTTTCTTTGTTGATCGCTGTCCTTCTTATTTGTATTTTTCCTTCATATTTGTGTTTCTAGACCTTTTAACCCCAGAGTTTGTTCTATTTAATGTTCTCACGCACATTTTATAAATACCTTATCCTTAAAATTTCAGATTGAAGCTCATTTAGACACGCTGATAAATGAACAAGCTTCCTATGTGTTAACAAGAGCTGGTTTAAGTTACATATATAACTCCGTGCAGCAACACAAACCAGAACAGGTAAGCCTATATAATGTACATGTTTAGGAGGTAGTGCATACTTGCCAACCAGAAGAATTTTGACACTAATGTTTTTGCAAATTAAGCTGCCTCTGAAAGCGAACTCTCAGTAATATCTGTTGATTTTTCACGTGGGACCACAACTGTTAGGCAAAGGCACCTGGCAACTACACATTTCCCCTACACTGTATGTTCAGCAAGCCTAGCAGGTTTAGTGTGCAACGATCTTTCTGTGCTGCTTATCTGTGTACCATCAACAGGCTCTGTACACCACAGACATCCTGTATACTCTCAGAATAACTGTGTAGGTAGCTTAATATGCCTTAGAAAGTGTCAGAGTCAAGCTGGCTTTAAAACACAAGTACTGAGAAAACACTTCATGACACCTAGAATGTATTGGAGCCATTGTGCGTGTAGAGTTTGGATTTCTTCCGTTACATGCTATAGCACCGCACATGGTGTAGAGAGATGCCCCGCATGCGTAAGATAATTACTGCTTTTCTCTTCTGTGAAAAATTGGCTGATTAGTTGTAATTTGAAATAATTTCTTCTTTTATCCATATTCATTGCTTTAGCTATTCTAGCACCAACCAGTGAGATTCTAAAAGTAAAAACTTGAGATTTCTTAGTGAGATGAAAACTGGAACTCAGAGCTCGTGCTCTTCCTTTCTTGTGAACCACAGCTGTTACGTGATAGGTGTTAGTACAGCCCTTCTTCCCTTCAGCTGTGCCTGTGTCCTTTTGTGATCTTGAAAAAGAACAGTGTTTTCTGGAGAAAGCAGAACTCTGTTGGAGAGCTTTATGTTGTTTCTTCAGCCAATAATTTTGCATAAAGTGCCCAAACTCAACAGATTTTTATGTATAAATATGAATAAATAAATGTATAAATATTCTGATTAATAACTGAACTTGGGTTTCCTATTCATGAGCCTATCTCCTGTTCTGAAACCAATTTCAAATCGACCAGAGCAGATTATTAATGTAATGTAGCAATTTTCATTTTAATCTGTCCAGCTGCCTGGCTGCAGAGGTGACATTGTCACAGGATTTGCTAGGGTGTTAGGCAGCATGTAATGCCATACCAGCACAGAAGATTCAGCGGGAAGCAGTCTTGAATTCTGCACCATCCCAGGACAGATTAACGGAGGGAAGTTGTTCTCTGTATTTCTGGAACACTAAGGGGATGTGGCCAGTCTGCAGTTCAGTTTTTATCCTGGTCCTTGTGGAAGGCATTTGCGGGGGCTGTGATTATTTAATGGTGAAGAAGAAAGAAAAGGACTTGAAAGGACGTTAGGAGCTCAGTATTCTGAGTTTAATTTAAGAGAGCGGAAGAATACAAATGAGCTATTACAGCATTTCAATATTGATATGGTTATTCAGTTTCCAAATGTTTAAGATCCTGTAGCAGGACCGAATAACAATTTAGTACTGAACTGACAGTAAAATCTATTATTTCATATCTTTCTCCATATGCTAGTTTGACCTTTCCTCCTCTTCTTCCCCCCCTCCCCCTGCCCCCGGCTACTGATTCTTAGGGTCCTCTTTCAAATTTGCCAAGTATGGATTCCGTGGCCCTGAAGGTTGCAATGGTAAGCATTTTACTATTTCATATGATGGTGGTGATGCTGTGACATGGGAAAGAATACTATTAATTATGTGACGTATTAGATACTCACCTAAGCAGTCATACTCTTTAAGAACAGCTAAATTACATGTCTGGGAGTACTTTCTTCATTTGTAGTAATTTGACCACTTGAAGTAATAAATGCATAAATTATTTATGAACAGGTAGTAATAGAATATTAGTTTCCAGCCTTGAGAAACAGAAATTTACTTACAAGAATGCTGTCCCATGAGTCATCTTAAATTGCTAAAAGCAAATACTTAGCTCTAATTAGTTTTAATCACCAGAGTTTCTTTTTTGCCTGTATGCTTTGAAATATAGGTTCTGCTATCATTTATAATTTCAGTCCTAAGGCTTTGATTTTATGCAAATAGTTCAGCTAAACTCAGAAGTTAGGCGCTGGGCATATGCCACAGTTATATTTTTTTTTCTAAAGTTGAAAGCTACGATATATTTTAAAACAAATTATCAGCTGATATTTTTGCTTAGAATGTGTGAAGGCTATTTTGCATAGAGATGGCAATATCACAGTTCAGTAGGCAATAATGTATGATCTGTCACTTTTCTTGCTTAGCCAAGTTTAACTTTATTCTGAAGGTTTTAATTGTAAATAAGGCCAACTCATCCAGCAGTACATATATACTTCTGTGACAAAAAGGTGGTTTAAAAAATTGTATGTGGAATCCATGATAATTGTGTCAATGTAGCCTGTTTTCCTCTGTTCAAGTTTTAAACCAGTGATTCCCAGGCTGGTTGGATGAGCAGTGTCCTGTCACAAAGCACTCTGTAGTTTACTTAGATCAGTATGCATTCTTATCAGTATTTATAAATTTTGCATTTAAAATATCTTCTATTTCTCATGGTCTTGTAGACCAATGAGGAATTTAAAGATTGCAGCTTGGGGACCATCTCTTTAAACTATGTATATATGTAACTGTTATCTATAGTGGTACATAATAATTTTATTTGAATAGTTAGAGAGGAACCAGCGGGTTTATTTTATTCATTACTTTGTTTAATGTCTGCTTGTGTCAACACACTTTAACCAGAATGGGACTCAGTATGCTGAAATCAAACCCACATAGAGCCCATCTATCAGCCCAGTCTGTTGGCTTCCTAAGTTTTAAACCATGTGGACGGAGTTCTTGCAGGCAGATTCATGCCTCCCAACTTAACATGAAAGTTTTCCAGGTCCCAGCCTTTCAAGTTGTTCATGTGTGCTTGCAAACGCTCTTCGAGTGAAGTCCATCCCTCTCCCTGAGCTAAAGCTCTCTTGCTTTCCAAAAGAGAGCAGGTAACGTCAGAAAGTTAATTTGAGAGAATTGTAACTTGGTCATTTGTGTCCACTTTTTGCATGTTTAAATGATAGATGGAAGTGGATTTTAGGGTTTACCAGCTTGAGAAGATTCATCCAGTGTTCAGGGAGGTTGCCATCGTTAGATAAAGTTGCTTAGGGCCTTGCCTGAGTAATTCCAAGGATGGAGATACAGCTTTTCTGTGTAACCTGTTTAGTGTTTGATGACACTCCTGTTGAGAATTTTTCCTGTTACTACCTAATCAGAATGTTCCTTAGTTTAATACGCATCCAGTATTCGTCATGTGTTCACCTGTGAGAAGACCTGGCTCCATCTTCTCTATAGCCACCCATTTGATCATAGAATTCATAGAATGGTTTGGGTTGGAAGGGACCTTTATAAATAATCTAGTCTGATCCCCCCCTACCAAGGGCAGGGACACCTTCTGCTAGACCAAAGCCGCATCCAGCCTGGCCTTGAAGACTTCCAGGGATGGGGCATCCACAGCTTCTTTGAGAACAGCCGAAGACAGCAGTAACGTTCTTTTGTAGTGTTTTCCTCTCCAAACTACTAGAATCAAAGCACCACATTTTTTCCCCGCTCTATTGGGGAGAAGAAGTGGGCTTAGAAGCAGTTTGAGGAGCCGGAACTAGGTCCCTTGGTCTTGTTTTTGCCAACATTAAGTGCTCATTAGGTCATTAACCAGTGACTTCCTGCCAAAGAGTAAAACTAAATATGTAAAAAGGAACATGCAACATGGCTAACTTGGACAGGCTAGATATCTGTCTGGAGGCTGTCGTATTCCCTCTGCACGGAGTAGGCTGGGTCTGATCTTCAGTGGCACATGCATACCTCCACCAGCTGCATAGGAAACTTAGACGGATAATTAGGGAAGCTGGATTCTCACTCTTTGACCCTCCGCCCATACTCCTCAGGTCAGAAGCTTAAAATTTTGGTGACAGAGGTGCTGAAGTTAGATGTTTGTTTTGGATTAAGTTCTACCTTAAACATTTGGCGATTATGTTAGGCTCTATTTTAAATATATATTAAAAAGTTATAAAATAAGAAGTTTCCATTTTAATGTAATCAATTTTCAGAGATCTGTGCGTTTACCTGTTTTCATATAACAGCAAGTTCTTAGCATGTTGATCTCATACTCTCTCCCCCACTCCCTTTCACCCCCAGGCTCAGTTTGATCGCTATTTGTCTGCTCCAGATAGTCTCCTAATGTCTCAGCTGAATTTCCTTCTGAGTGCCACTGTGAAGTAAGTACCTTAACTTTGAATTTCTATTATGCCTGCATAATGATCAGAAAGATGAATTTGATTAGGTTTTAGTGGATCATGATGAGAATTCAAGTTATCAGCTGTGATCGTATCTGCATTGCCCTTCAGGTCACAATTCAGTTTTGTTCTCACTCTCTTTAACAAGCAGTGAGGAATTTGTAATTCTGTAACTTTCTGAAGTGGTTGCTCTTGATTTATCGGACACCATCAAAATCAATTACATTCACCTATTTTGAACATGTTTCGCTATGTCGGCAGTATATTGTCAACTTAGTTGTAAATTGTTTTAGAGCGATTTTGTAAGCATTCGAAAGACAGATGAAATATGTTATTCTCCACTCAGGATTTCTTTTATCCCCACTGTTCTGTCAGGTCTAGAATTTTCAACTTAGTTGTCTTCTGCTGTAGAGTATTGGCATACTGTCTCATAGAATAGTGTGCTGAGATCACTTGACTTTTCACCTAATAGGCTTTTTTTTTTTAGTAATTTCTTCTTTGAAATATGGAAGAAGAACTTTTGTTATTTTTCTGTTCTCTTGTTTTCTGAATATAACTGAACCCTAAGGCTAAGGAAAGTGCCACGAATATCTTCCTAATTAAACGTGCACCATATGAAGGTATTTTGTAGTACTTAAACTCAGTGTTATTCATATCTATCTATCTATCTATCTATCTATCTATAAACTCAAAATTATATGCTGGGCCAATCAAAAATTTTTCTTGACATTATTTTTCCCAGGTTACAGAATATACCAGATATTGAGACTAGCACATGACATTTTTTTGTAATGCAACAATATTTGGAGTCTCGTTATTCCAACAGGTACTCGTTACTAGTACTTGTCCTTAGCAGGATAGTATTACGGTATCTTGCAATTAAAAAATTACATATGTCAAGGGAGAAATATATATTGTTGGGTATTTGTTAGAGCAGAATAGAGTAGTTCAGTTGGAAGGGACCTACAACAATCAGCTGTTTCAACTGCCAGGTTTTCCTGCTGTATTGCTCAGGATCTTCTCATCCAGAGACTTCCAGTTTCATGCCGTATACCTGGTGCGTGGCTTGTCATGGAGGATGTTGGCGCTTTTCAGCAGTTCGTTGGGTGTCTCTGCTGGGGTTACTGTTCCCACCACAGCTCAGCAGAGCTGACCTTGTGTGAAAGCTGTTCTGCTCCAGTACAGATCAAACAGGGTAGTTTGAACAGTAATGTCAGTAAAGCATGGCAACTTCTGCTTCTAGGTGTCAAGCTATTAAACTTGTATTTTAGCACTTGGAATTTTTTGTAGTGTGGGTCTATTTAAAAATCATAATAACAATACATGTATTTTGAAAGCCTCATTTTTCACTGCTAACACAGAAGCAATTTTTCAGAGGTAGACTTTATGCTACCATAAAGACTCAGACACAGTGAAATGACTCTGGCTCGATCATTTCTTCTGTCAGATGAACCAGGATAAACTGGTCATGTATGCACTGTTAGCCTTATCCCACTGATAAGCTTTTAAAGCCTCTATTAGCACAGTTTAAGCCAAATTCATGTTATCTTGCAACACCGGCCAGCTGAGAGGTGAGAGTGCCTGTGTGAGGATAATAGCTGTAGGTGCTACAGCTCAGCGAACGTACAGGAGTTTATTAACCTGGTATAACTCAATGCTATAGGTAAGGTTCTACTCAGAAGTTAAAACTAAATAAATAATCTGTTAGCCCATTAACCTTCAAACGTGTAGCTGTAAATAGAAGCAATCCTCTTGAAGATACCCATTTACAGACATTCGATAGTCAATATTTTCTGTAGTAAATACACCTTCAAAATTCAAAAGTTTCTCAAAATTGAAGCAAAAGATTTAACCAGTACTATAATTTTAATCTCTAGCTATAGTAGTTGAAATTTTTAAGTTAGTTTTGCAGGCATTTGATGTCAGTTTTGAAGACGTCTTCCTTGAAATCACAAAATTGTCACCCACTGCACCAGTGGTGGATCCAAGAGTTCTTTGGTTCTCAAAATCAGACCATGTGCTTTTGATAAGGGGCCAGCATACTATATACTCAATGGCAATATAATGTAAGCTTTACAACCATGAAGAACTTTCCTTACAGCATTAGCCAGCGTGTGCTCTTGTCTTTCAAATTCCTTGCTCATTTAAAAAGTTTGAAGCTATTTATTTGTGTGGTTGTTGGTCTTGAGAAGCTCTTCTCATTTGTGTGCTTGAATTATTATTTTTAGAAAGTGCTGCCATTTGTGTTGGTGATAAAGTGTATCATGTTGTTATGGCAACTGAAATCCTAATGTACTAATTAATGACACTGACGTTATTTGATGGAGACTCATTTGATGCTGTTCAGTACTCTGGAATATTTTAACGAACTTTTTCTTTTAATTTAACATGATTTAGTGCAATACAGTTTTATATGAATTCTGTGTGCAATATGTTCTTAAAAGATTCTCATGTTGCAGTAGCTTAGTGATCCAAGACTGTGATCAGAGACAGTTGTTTTACCTGAACAGCTTGAATATATTTCCCTTCTAATAGTGTTTCTATATTTGCTGTTAAAAGGCCGGTCTTTTTTTCGGGTATTCTAATAACCTGGTGATATTGACAGTTCATCCCATATATTGAAAAAAATGATACTGTGCATCAGAATAAAATAAAGATTTATCTCTTAATCTTCTTTCTTACAGCTTCTGTTTCTTAATTTTTCCTGAAAAGATGAAGTTTTATGCACTTAGTCTTTGAGATTTCTTTAACTTTTCAGTTCCCAGTGGTTGGTGAATTTAGCTCTGATTTTAGTGGATGCAGTTCGGGTGTCTTTGTTCCTTTGCTGTGTATTACAACAGAGCTGAATGTGGATTCATGGTTACCTTGGTTTCCTCAGCTTCTTCTGGTGTTCCACTTGCATGGGTTTGGCTGTAAAATAGTTGTAACTACTGTTTCTGATAGATAAAAATGCCTCCACAACTGTAAACGCATCACCATGGTGATTAAACCGATTCAATGGGCAACATAAAGTAAAAATACTAATTTGTCTTAAAAAATATTAAACTTTCCAGTTAAATTTAGCATCCAGTCTCTGTGCACTGTTACTCATTTAGATCCAGAAAAGTAACAGGACATGGACTTCATAGCATGGTTGGTAAAAAGCTGTAGGAAGTTTAAAATCTCTGACCACTTTCACTTTCAACTCTTTCTTTTTGACTGATTATGGAATCAGGTGCTGTCAGAATAAAGCAAATACAGTATATTTGCTTGTAGATTAAAAAAAAAAAAAGTATTTTTACCAAGGACAGTGAGAAGCTGCAGGAGGTAGAAAGTAGATCACTAAGATTATCAGTCTTTTAAAAGATGCAGGGGAATGCAATCTAATGTATGCAAATTAAATCCTTCTACTAATTTATTCATACTTGCAGAAATAAAGAAGCTAAATTCTTGGTTTTCAAAATCATATATGTGAGTTTATCTACATACAATACAAAGAGATAGAAAAGCCTTCTTTTGATTTGAAACTTTAAGCTGTTTTCACAATTTAAATAAAAGGGCTTTTTAATGTAACTTACACTGATTTTTAATGTGTATTTTTAGCATGTATCTTTAATTCCTTGCATGTAGTACAATTATGTTCCCTACAATTTACAGATTGTGGTTTTGTTTTGTTTTTTAGAGAGCAGATAATAAAACAGTCAACAGAACTGGTCTGCAGAGCTTACAGTGAGTTGTATGCAGCTGTGATGGATCCTTCAAATGAATATAAGGATCCAGAAACCATATTACACAGATCTCCTCATCAAGTTCAGGCACTCCTTTCTTAGTCTTGCTTCCCCAAGATTTACCAGGATCTGTAATTCTGTATTTGTTATTTGCATCAAGTTACTTTTCTGTTTTGAATTTTAATGTCTAACTGTATAGTTAAAATATGTAGGCGTGTTGTTTTCTTAATCTGCTTGGCAGAAGTCTAGTCTTTCCTGTGTCTTTCAATATCTTCTATAGGCCAGAAAATAGAATATAGATTAAAAATTATTTTAATGCATTTCACTAATGGAAATGGACCTTGAACAATGTGCAGTCTCTTTGAAAAAGGAGAAAGAAGCTTTTTTCCTTGCTGTACATAATCCTTTCAACTAGAGGTTGAATCAGTGTCTCTTTAAGACCCCACCAATATTTTTATTTGCTTTTCCCTGTTCTTTCACCCTTTTTTTTCAGCCTATCATCAGTAAATGCTGGCAACTGTAATTTTACTGCAACTGGTACACTTAGAAGGTCTCAAGTGTATCACTTTTACAGTTCATAAATCATTTCAGAATGTTTGATGCTGTTTTTCAAATCCTGTTGATTAAATCTTTGAGGCAAAAGTTGTGTGCTTTTTTGGAATCCATTATCATTGTTGCTAGTTCTGGTATTTTCTGTAAGAAAAAGAAATATTTGAACTACATGCATGTACATAACCCAAAACTTAATGCTTTATGTTATTTGTGTAATGTGTTTTATTGGAAGGATTTCGGTTTAGTGCAATCATTCTGTAAAAATCCTTGTATCAGTTGAAACTTGCTGATCTCTTAAGGCTGGGACCAATAACAATGTAGGTTAGGAAAATGGTTTGCACAGCGGTATGGCCATTCCTCCATCACATGTACATGTTTTTTGTTTTGCTTAAGTGCAGGAAAAGTCCATCTGCTCTAGTACAAGCATTTATTCAGTTAATAATCCACAAAGAGATGTTCGTAGTTTACGTGTCTGCAGTGGTGCTTCTAAGAATTACAGTTAAGTTCACCTGTGGCAGCCACAGGTTGTCCTGGGAATTCTGTGGGAGAGCCAGGGTGTGTAGTTGTTGTAGGCTGATGTGTAGAAAGCCATGAGTGAAGGTTTAATTTCTTCTTCAGTGCAAAGCTGAAGCTGGTCTGTGTAGAAACACTAATTATATAGAGAGTTTAGGGGACCTTTGCTTCCAGTAAAAGAAGAAAATAGGTAAGTAGGACACTTGTTTTCTGTTGTGCCTTATGATAATTTTCTGCAAATTCCTTAAGCATGCTCTTTATTTTAAGAAAGCCTTTGTTAAAGAGAAACCTTCAGGAAAAAAAAAGTTAGTAAAAGCAGTTTGGGGCGTTTGGGGGTTAGGTTTTTTGTTTGTTTGTTTTTAAATGATAATTTAAGCTAACTGCTTCTTTGGAAGCATTTCACCTTCCCCCCACCTCCCCACCCCGTTTTGTTGCTGTATGGGTGGCACAGAGTTATTAGAGTTGCCTGAGCTTACACTCATATTGGATGTGGTTTATTTATATACATAAAGGGGGAGATGAGCAATCATTCATGTTGAATAACTTTACATATTTTTATCAGTAATAATATTTTCCATATAAAATACGTACTTGGTGGCAGCCAAGTCTGCAGTTCAGTGTATACTTGCAAGAGAGCAAGAAACAAGAGAAGAGCAGCAGCAATACGTTTTAGTCTCTCAGAAAACTCATTGCACAAGATACATCCAGTGCACTCAGAAAGCAGCTTCCTTGGTAATAACGCAATAAAGCAATAGCTCCTTTTCCAATGGGCATAATTTGTTGGTGTAATAGAAAAAGATTTGAAAGTGTCCCTGGAGTTTTTGGATCAGGCATAAATTGTTCTGTAAATGTGAATGTTAGATGTGTTCTGTTTAAAAACTCCCGACCTGTAAGACAAAAAATTCTAGAAGCTTTGAAAAGCACTAATGAAAAATCATGCTCTTCTACTAGATGAGGCACTTTAAGGTACTCAGATTTTGGATCACTATAGTATACATTCAGAAGGCTGTTCATTGTTGTTTAATAATGCTAATATTGCTTAATATGCCTATAATTATTATCTAATATATGAAAATTACATCAGTTGTGTAAGGAGTATAAATTAGCTCGTTATTAGACTAACATACTCATAAGAGTAAACTTTTTCCTGAAATTACAGTCAACCTCAGTCTCCAATAATTAGTCAGTAGTTTGCATGAGGATTAGTAAGAAGTTGCTTCCCATCTTTGAGTCCATGTGTAGAGACTTACTCATGATTTTATCTTCTCTTAATAAAAATGCAGAAGCTATAAAAGTTGTAACTTACAAAAAATAAAGTCAGTCACTAATTTTGTCTGTGCAATTAAAGCAAATGACAAAGGGTCACAAATGAGAAAGATCGTCAATAAAAAGCATTCGATTTACTGACTTCTGACTTCCATGTTGTTATTTCCTCTTGCTTGCCTTCCTGAGAGGAGGAAGGGAAAGGTGATATAGATTTTGACCTGCCTTTTCTAGCCTGGCATTTCTGTCTCTCTTATTTTACAAATTCCCAGGATTTCCAAACCAGGAGCCCTGAAGCTGCAGTCCTCTAATTGCTTATGGATGACCCGTAAGCGTTGCATCGTTGTAAGTGGAATCGTTCTGGGTGTCAATACTAGCTCCATATTCAGAGCAGTTCCTGCAGCTCTGACTTGCACCACAGTGCTTGCGGAGATGCTCACCTGGCTGGGCCGAGTTAGTCAGCACTTCTGCTGTTGGTCCTTCACCTCTTTCTGTGGAGGGGCATGCCTTCAAAGAGTGAGTCTGTCACTCTGCTGGGCAGCAGTATGCTTGGGGAAACTGAGTAGAGAGAGGTGTTTGAATACTGCCTATAGCAGGCAGTGGCCTTGGCATTTGACGTTCTGGCAACCCAGCTGCGAGAACAGATGTGTAAAAGGCCTCTTTGTGCATCATTTCTGATGCAAAGAGCACTTTTGTGGGAAGTGGAGAGCTGCGTTCTGGGCCGAAGGAGTCTGGAATCAACGTCTTCCCCCTTGCTGAGAGCAGCCAAACCCTGGGCTGTTGTGTCATTTGGGATGGGGTAGTTCAGTTTCTTCTCTTGTGCATTTAGTGAGGGGCTCTCCTGAGGACTCCAAGGTCTAGTCATCCTCCACTTGTCACGCAGGGACCTTATCTTTGACCTCCAATCAGGAGTCCCTAAAACAGAATCAGGATCCCAGGACTTTATCACCCACAGAATATCCAGCAAACAGCAAGATACAGAGTTGACTTTGGGCTGGAGCCAAGATGGTTCATCTGCGCTGGTGGCAATGCCTCTGTGTTCAATCCTATGTGTACAGTTTTCTCCTTCTCTCTTTATAAATATGCAAACCACTATGGAAATAAAATATAAACATTGTTTTAATTACAGCAAGTACGCAGCAGCCCAGCCACAGTGATTTTTTTGTTTTCTATTACAGGAAAAGCGATGCTTAAGGAGTTTTGGAAAAGTGATAATACATTTGTTTTGGAGCTCATCAGAGTGCTCCTCCCTATTCTCTGAGATTTATGACTCTAGCCCTGCATTTTGTCGGTTAATAGGCTCAGCTGTAATTATTTTTATTAAAGTTTCTGAAATATGTGTTGCAGGAAAATACTTTCAGAACCACTAAACTTCACCACTCACTTAAAAAGCTATCTGTTCTTTCATCTCTTTGCTTGCCTTGCTGAGTCACTTTGCAAGCAACCCAGGAGGCGGGAAGCATATAAGATTTTAAAAATTAAACACAGGGGTCAGACATATTTCTATGAGTAAAACACACCTTGCAAAGCATCACAGACATGGGTGTGGGTTTGTTTGAAATTGGCTGCCACCTACTGCTGAGGGAAAATGCAGAAAAAGATGATCTGCTTATGATGAGGGCACCCATCCCGAGCAGCCATACTGAGGTTAGATGCCATAAATGGTTATATTTGAACAGTTTGGAGAATTTTCAAAATGCAGATCAGAAGAAACTGGCGGTGGAAGTAACAGGCATGTCATATAACTGAACCTCACATACTGGGTTTACTTGTTAACGGTTTCTAGAACCTCTACATCTTTTCCCCACCGCTCTTAAGCACTTTGCAAACTAAACTTCAAGACAATCCTGCCACTGCTACACCAATTCTAACACTTGGGCAAGTTGGAGAAAAACTAGATGCTTTGAGTCACCCAGTAACCTCACTACATTATTGAACTTCACATGAACTAGGGCATTCGTTCTCCGCCCAGCTCTCCAGCCTGTCCAGGTCTCGCTGAATGGCAGCGCAGCCTTCTGGTGCATCAGCCACTCCTCCCAGGTTTGTATTATCAGTAAAACTTGCTGAGGGGACACTCTGTCCCTTCACCCAGGGCATTGATGGGTAAGTTGAACAGGCCTGGACCCAGCACTGACCCCTGGGGAGCACCGCTGGCTACAGGCCTCCTGCTGGACTCTGCGCCTCTGATCACAGCCCCCGGAGCTCTGCATTCAGCCAGCCCTCAGCCCACCTTGCTGTCCGCTCACCTAACCCACACTGCCTGAGCTTACCTACAAGGATATGTGAGACAGTGTCAAAATCCTTGCTGAGGTCATGGTGGGCAACATCTGCTCCTCTACCCAGCCATTCTGTTGTTGAAGGCTGCCAGGTTGGTCAGGCATCATTTCCCCGTGGTGAAATGCTCTAAAGGTGGGTGAACCTGTTGTCACTCAAAGTTCTTCTTCCAATACCCCAGCTATCTACATCCTTGAATAAAGAGCAATTTTATGTAGAACTTGTGTAGGGCTGAAGTAAAGCCAAGGCACTGCTTCTGTCTTGGTGTTTGACCAAGTATCCATCCCCTCAAAGGTGATGTGGGTAAATCTTCAGCAATCTGCACAATCCTCTGGTGCAAAGCTGTGGAAAGGTAAAGTGCAAAGGAGTACTTTACACCTGAAAATGTACACTTATGTACATTAATGCACATACCTTATGTGCATTAGGGCTTAAATGAGGGTACGACTCCCTTACGCTACAGTTGTCACACAGGCTTCGCATACGGTGGGAAGATGAACCACAAAGGCTTCTCTTTTAACAAAAAAAAAAAAAAAGTTGTTGTTTTGACTACCTGGCTTTAGCAGTAAGGAAACCTTGATCGAGCAAGATGTGGCTGAAAGGTGTTTGATAGATTACTGCAGAGCAGCTGACAAAAAAAGAGAAAGACTGTTGCATGTTTCATACTCAGACAATGAAGCTTTCATTTGCTGCCGAGTTCACAGATTGTCAAATTGCAGGAAAATGCCTGGCAGACTGTATCATTGACTATATTTAGGGAGAAAAAAAATTCAGAACACACTATTTATAGAAGCCACACAAATAAGCACAGAGTTCTTATCAGCCAAAGATAACACTAGTCGTGATCTATCAAAGTAATCTTTATCTTATGGAAAATGGGTAATAGGGTGTAATTTAATCCTTTGTGAATGTAATGTATATTTCAAAGGGTTCTTCTTTTGTCAATAAAACCATTTGTTGTACTTGTTAAACTAATTATAGTCTTGTTGCTGTTGCTTAGGACAGGAGAAAAGATGCCTGTTAATGAAAAAGGGGAGGAGAAGATGGGTTTGAAAGTTTTTGAAATATTTTGTACTCCTTGCAAGCCAGTTTTTCTGACCAAATCAGGTTTCACCTCTTTTGCTGCATGCTTGCGTTAACCAGGTTTGTGCAGATGATACACGTTCCTTTTTCAATTCCAAAATGGATTACCCCAAAAATTCATCTCATCTCGGGGTATTTCACCTGCTACAGGCACTGGGGGCTCCTCTGACTTCCCTGGGTACCAATGCTGGCAGTAGCCGTGCCTGCTGGCCCCACAGCTGATTACCACCAGGGAGAGTGACAGGGAGGGTGACATTCCTGGATGCTTCTCCCTGCTCTTTGCATTTTTTCCACCATGTGCAAATACATTCCAGGAGTCACAGAGAAAGTGAAAAGGGAAGAAAACAGAGCTGCCTGGGTGCGTCCTGCAGCAGCCCCTGGCCGGCCAGGCGCCCTTGGCTGGGCCAGGGAAGGTTGTGCAAGGCAGAGCATGGGGCTGGAGGCTGCCCCGGTGGCAGCACCAGGCTGCAGAGGCAGGACATGAGCTCATTTTCTGGATCTGCAGTTGACTTTGGAAGATCCGAGTCAGAAGTGCTTAAGAGTCAGAAGAGGACACAGATTTTATTATCTTTTTGTGCGTGTGTGTGTGTGTTTTCAGTGTCCTTGTTTGTAGCCTAGCAGCCTTGTGAATTTTTAATAGGAATTTATGAATGATTTTCAAATGACTCTTAAAAGGCTCTTTAAGGTCCTTCTCCCTTAGAAATGGCTCAGAAAATGCCTCTCAGAAGGACCAAGTTACAGGGAAATCCTCAAAGGAATGCCTTGTCCCTATTGTCTGTATCAATTCTGCGTGGCTATCCCAGTTCCTTGGTTCTCCTTGTACCCTCCATTGTAGAAACTGTTCAAATACAGCATCTCTGATGCTGAATTACTGTGTCCAGCAGTTTCACAGGTCCTCAGATCTCCTGGCCACAGAGGCGAGAAGGCGGCTTTGTCATGCTTTCAGTCCTGTGGCACCACTGGAGCGATCATGGAACAGATCTGCTCTCTCCAGCCCTTCCACACCTTCCTCCAAGGACACCTGCCTCCTTCAGGAGGAAAGACTTGTCCCTGTTCACAAAGGACAGTGCTTCTGCTGCCTCGGTTACCACTGCCCTGGGTGCAGCTCGCAGCTTGGGGCAGGGCTGCCTGGCTCCTGCTTAGCTGAGAAGAAAGAGCCGGTGAATGACCAGACAAGCTACTTGGTTTGTGCAGGTGAAACACAGCCTTCACTTCAGCGAAGGCTAAGTCAGAGATCTGAACGGCATTCTGTCAGGTGGCCCTACTGCCCCAATACCTCAGTACTATGGGGACAACAGATACGTATCCCAGTGAGGATCCATCCCCACCGGCAGCTCAGAGAGAAAAACTCGTGGCTGGGGTCTGGTGCTCCAGTCCACAAGAGCAGCACGGAGTGCTTGTCTTCTACAGCACCCTGCCAGTGCTGGGAGGAGGAGCCGGTGTGCCCCAGGGACCTCCAGGACAGCGACCCGAGCACATGCCAGGAGAAGGTCAGCTTGCTGGCACTTTGACTTGAAAAGGGCTCTGAATCTGAGGATTTGTAGCAATGTTGTCCTCTCTTCAGTTTTAGTAATAATTTATACTTGAACATATTATTGCACTGTTTGGTTTGTTTATAAAATACAGCAATTCCTTCAGATCCCCTTCCCCAGGCCCTCTTGGCAGCACACAGGAATATCACAGCAGTGACAAAAATGTGTCAGCTTTCTGCTTAAATGGGATCAGTTTAGAGAGCCCTTTGGTTTTTATTTTTTATATCCAGACTGATGAAAGGACTGAACATTTCCAACTGTATTTATCCTGGGCTCCATCAAAAGAAGCATGACCAGGAGGTCGAGGGAGGTGATGCTGTCCCTCTACTGCGCTCTTGTGAGACCCCACCTGCAGCACTGTGTTCAGCTCTGGAGCCCCCAGCGTAAGAAGGACTTACTGTTGGAGTGAGTGCAGAGAAGGGCCACAAAGATGATCAGAGAGATGGAACAGTACTCCTGTGAAGGCAGGCTGAGAGTCGGGGTTGTTCATCCTGCAAAAGAGAAGGCTCTGGGGAGACCTTATAGCAGCCTTCCAGTGCCTAAAGGGGGCCTACAGGAAAGCTGGAGAGGGGCTTTTTACAAGGGCATCCAGGGAAGGGACAAGGGGGGATGGATTTAAACTGAAAAGGATAGATTTAGATTAGATATAAGGAAGAAATTCTTCACTGTGAGGGCGGTGAGGCACTGGCACAAGCTGCCCAGAGAAGCTGTGGCTGCCCCATCCCTGGCAGTGTTCGAGGTCAGGCTGGATGGGGCTTTGAGCAACCTGGTGTGGTGCAAGGTGTCCCTGCCCATGGCAAGGGGGGTGGAAATAGACGATCTTTAAGGTCCCTTCCAACCCAAACCATTCTATGATTCTGTGATTCTGAGAACTGTTTCACAAAGAGTGTAAGAATTAGACTGCTGCATGAGGAGTACTACCAGTTAGTCCTTGTTCTTCTAATGAGATGAGATGGCAAGCTGTTTTCTGAACACCTGCTTTAGTTATGCAGCCCAAGTATGGTAACGCCTGAACATAAAGCTGAGGCTCAACATCACGCAGAGCACTTACAGAGTGGATCCTGGCGTCTTACTAAGTCAACAGAGAGAGTTGGGTGGCTCCTGGAGGCCTCTAAAGGGTGACATTGTGGTTCCTTGAAATGGCAAATCTGCTTTTCAGGTGCCAATGTCATCAGAGCCACTGTGGCTGCACAATGAGAAATACCTTGTACCACCTCCTGCTGCCATTCCAAATTTTGTTCAGGACAAATCAGAGGGGTTATTTTGCCACAGCAGAATTTGGAGTGGATCAGGTTGTTCTCACACCTCCAGAGGTTTTCAGCCATGTATTATATGTGTTTTCCTCACCTAGATGCAACACTCCTTGGAAAAGGACCTGTGCTGTGCATTTTCCACATCTTTCTAAGGCAGGGGTCCTCACACTTTTTAACCAGGGGGCCGGCGCGCGGATGCAGTGGCAGGCAGTCATCTGCGGCTGCTTGGTTTCCCCCCCCCAACCCCCAGCGGTGGGGGCTGGGGGGTCTGTAAATACCGGGGGCCGGACTGGGGACCCTGGGGGGCCGTATCCAGCCCACGGGCCGCAGTTTGAGGACCCCTGATATAAGGCATTGTATTCCCAGGGTTTTCTGGTGTAGCCTAGAAAGTCCTAGTGAGTACTGAACTGAGACCACAGAGACAAAGCCAAGCTGTCTGGAGGTGAGATCACGGTGAGTACAACGAGAGCAGCGGCTGCGCCAGGCACGGGGTGGTCGCCGCCTGAATCCCCCACTGCTGCTGTGTGGTCCGGGAGGTCAAGGTGACTGCAGCAACATACAGGCCTGGAATGCAGGCTCGCTGCTGCCATGGCATGTTGCCTTTTCCTCTGATTCCCCTTTTCCTTACAAAGATCACATGCTGCTGAAGCAAGTGGCCATAGACAAGTTGGCGGTCATCACTTCCCGCCTGGGGAAGCACAGAGAGGGAGGCCATCTCCGCACGTGCAAGTGCCAAATCTGCTCCAGTGGAGTGGAGGAGAGCAGCAAACTTACTTTTTAACTTTCATTCTTATCTGAACACTGAATAATGTGGCTTTTAGTCCAGGGAATTTATATGGACTGAGAAAACTGCGGCAAGGTGAGATGCAGTAGTTTTTGCCAGTATTTTTTCTGTCCTGCAGAACCCACGTTGTCTTTCGTAAACAGGTGAGGAGGTGTCTGCGGTTGCGAACATGGTCTTCCTTTTTCTTCTTGGAAATCCATTCTCAATTAGTCCGGAACATTGGATAAACTGGTGCTAATGAAATAAAAGGGTTTATTAGGTTACACAATGGTATGCAGTAGCTTAGGGGACAAAATCAAATATTTACTGAGGCTAACTTTAGGAGAGAAAACAGCCAGGGAGATCACAAGTGAAACAGCTGAAAATCAAAATCTCATCTATCAGGCAGATTTATAAGTTAAATAGGGGGATAAATAACATGAGAGTGATATGTGCAGAATACAAGGGTGTTATGTGGAGAGCAACTCATTTTTTGCTTGACTTCCCATTGCAGATTTTTGCAGTTATAACTTTCCCTCCAACCACCCGCCACGTGGCTGAACTCTGACATCGACTCTGCAAAGTTCTTCAGCGTATGATTAAGACCGAGTGACTTCATGAGAATGTTAACTTTAAGTCCAACAAGTGCCTGAGACCCAAAGACAGCTCTTGAGGGCGTAGCTCCTGCTGATGTCAGTGGCACAGGACTGGGTGTCCCGAGTGATGTTTTTCTGATCAGGTAGAGAAAACTGCTTCAGAAGAGACGAACTGTGCTGTAAGAGTGCTTCTCTCTCCCCCTAGACAACACAGTGGGGACCACTTTGGAGACAGCCATCTGCATCGGCCCTGTCGGAGTCCCAGGTCCTGCTTTGTTCTCCCAGTTAAGTAAGGAAAAAGCAGAATCAGAGAAAAGCAAATTGAGCAAGCTTGGCTCCACGTGGAGCCACCTGAAAACTGAGTTTGCTTGGGTTGGCATAGATTTAAGTAACTAAAGATCCCAGCATGGCCTGAAATGCCCTTAAATGCCACAGCTGAAACAGAAACAAAATAATTAAATGGGCACTTAACCAGCCAGATATATGCAGATATATGCCTGCATTTTCCTGGACAGAAAGCATAGGCTGTGACCTCTCCAAGATCTTTTTGAGCACCATCTTTCCTGGCACGTCCAGGATGTCATGGGACCTGAACTCTGCAAGTCCCAGCCGTGAAGCCCCACTTGGAGCAGCCTGCTGCTCAGCACTCCTCCTTCAACACGTGCCCCATAAGAAGCTCCGGTGCTTACGCTGACTGCAGCTGTAGCAACATGAGCACGTACAGCAAAAACTAAGGCTGGGACCCTCTAATTACTGCTGTCACCTCCATCTGAAAAGCTTGACAGCTAGTGCAAATCCTGAAGTCCTGAGTAGAGATTGCTAAACATGGATTTAGTAGGTACCATTTCTCCCATTCCCTGAAGTTGTGTGTTCTCACCGTGTGAGTACATGTTGCTGGGAAATCAGAATGGACCAGCACCAGCATTTCTGAGATTGATTGTACTGATTTTCTGGATGCAGAAATGCAGTGGGTTTGAAATGTGGCGTTTGTGTCCCAAGAAGCAGGTTTTTAACTTCCTAAGTATACTTACTCTGGATACATTTTCTGGAGTCACAATGATGTTCTTGGTCTAGAAACGTTGCTAAAAGTGTTTCCTAAGTGGAAACTAGAGTCAGCTCAGAGCTCTGTTACCGGTGACTCTGACTTGGGTGGTGTGGCAGAGGGAGAAGGGTGGCAGTGCCTGCTTTTTTTAATGTTTTATTACTCCAATAAGTTCCCGATGCGGTAGAAACTTCTGCATGCATTTCAGCGTGTAAGCCTATTGCATGTATGTATTTCAAATTAAGCAGGGGATTTCAAATGAAGGGGGGCATCTGCATACATATGATACATACATCTGATACATATACATCTCATGAACTCCACTACACAGTGTGTAAGGCTGCAGTTCACTTGAAGTTCTGTCTCTCAGCAGAGGTGCAGTTTTGGAATAACCTCTAAGAGTGTCCTGTCACATCTGAGTTATTTCTGGCTGCAACTGAAGATGGAAAAATAACATTCTTCTGGTCAAGGACTGAATCTAACACATGTACTTAGAAGAAAACTCCCAATCCAGCTCTCTCTATGGAGAAGACCACTAACAAATGGAGTTTTTAACAAACTAATAGGAAAAAAAAATAATTCTTTCTGCATTGAAGTGTGTTAAAAATATGAGCAAAATTTTAGACATGTATATTAGCCAGTATTTACCCTTCTAAAGAATCTCTCATTAACCTCAGTTAACACTAATCTATTCATTGCATTATTTTTTTCCCCCTCCTGAACGGAGAGAGAAAAATTTCATAATAAAGTGTATTAACTTGGGTATTGATGCTGATCAATTTTAAACAAATGAGCACAGAGCATGGAAATCCTCACTTATGGTTCTTTTCCATATATCTACTTTCCAAAACATACTTTGTAATGGTCCACCTTATTTAAAGCATAATATTCACTAAATGTCCTGATTTCTTCTAACAAAATGGAAATACATAGAATGCTATGAATTTGTCCATATTTTTTATATGATCCATATTTTTATATGATGCTAATTCTTTATAGTTTCAAGATATAATATATAGAACACTTGCAGCTTTAGACTCTCCTATATACACTCTGTTATATAGTAGTCAAGCTGTTAAATAAGTTGCCTGTAACTGATTCCTTATGAAAATTCTTAACTGCAGCCATGATTAAAAACAAAAACAGGTTTTGGTCCAGAAACATGAAGGCGAAAAAAAGCAGGAGAAACCAACGTGTGCAATGCATACATGGGTGTATCAGAGCAAGAGTTAGCTTAAATACTTTAATCAGAAGGTCAAAAGCAAATTGGTTTGGCAGTTTACATTATATTGCCTGGAGATCCTGGCTCCTGACAACAGGAAACCCTAAAATCATGAGTCTGTGAAGAAGAGATTCAGTAGGGTCAGAGGAAACGTGAGGCACAGGAGCAAAGAAAGATATGTGGTCTGCAGAAAGATGTGACGTGGCAAATGCTCACCAGAGGCAAGAGATGACTTGAGGCAGAAGTTAAGATACAAGTGGCACAGCAAATATTACAGGAAGCTGCTCCGGACCCTTATGGCAGAGTGAAAGGACAGAGGAAGGGCTGGGAAGCACAGATAAAAGAGGCAGTTGCAGCCCGGGCGATGGGGACGGGGATGTGCTGAGGCTGCCAGGACGCGGGGTGGCAGGGAAGGGTGTTTCTGCAGATAGTGGGAGACTGTTGCTTCCATGATCTGGGGGGGCAGCGGCAAGATCAGAGGCTGCTCACTCAGAAATGAAGCAGAGAGGAGAAATTAACAGGGAGCTAGTGATCATTCCTGAGCGAAGGATCATGTCGTGCATTAAAAATAAACCCTGGCATGCAAGAATAAAGGCTTTTCAGGTTTCAGGTAATGACATTTCAGACAGGCCCATCTCTATCAGGAGTCAGAAACATCAATACAATGTATTACAGGAGTTTACATGCCAGGCACAAACAAACAAAAAACCCCCTTCATTTAGAAAACAGTGGGGTCACGTTCACCTTTGCATAAGCCTCAGAGCCATGCAGCTTGCATGATCCTCAGCCCTGCTGCAATGCAATGGGTTGTATGATGCAGGTGACAGGGAGAGATGGGGTCTGTACCTGTCCCCTGCCCCTCTGCAGAAGGAGGAGAGCCTCAGGGGATGCTTGGGAGAGGCATTAGGGCTGCACGGTGCCAGAGGGACCCTTTCTGCTTTAGGCACCAGCACCTGAAGTTAGTGAGTTCTGTGGGAAGAGAAAGGGAGGTGAGAGAAGCAAATAGACTAAATGCCATGCCTGAGCCCCAGCATCCCCAATGCCGTTGTTTGCTAATGATGTGGAGCAGTTTGCTTGGAGCAGGGGGATAAGCAAAGGAGAGGTTTGCAGACCCTGTGGTGGAGAGGTTTGTGGTTAAAGCCCAAAAATGGCAAAGCAGGAAACCTGGGGTTCTTTCCTGGCTGTCACCACTAGTGGGGAAGTCACTTAATCTCTGTGCTTCAGTTCCCCCGATCTGGGTGTCATGAATAGCTTGACCGGAGTCAAGAACAGCCACCCGCCTGGTGGGGTGACAGGAGGCTGAACACATGCGTGTGTGGGGACAGGGCCTCTTCACGGTGTTTTCCCATCCGAAACGATGGCACTGAATAAGCAGATATTATACCATCCTGGTGTTGCCGGTCTAATCTGAATCTTTCCGCTCTGTTTGCACCCTTATCTGGCCGCAGCCTGCAGAAGGACAGCAGGGAGGAGGCTCTGCTCAGCCCTCCTCGTGCATCCCCTAGCATCCGCTTGCAGCAGCAGATTAAATCTGCTTATCTGTCCTTCTTACTCTGCCTCTCCAGCACTGCTGTAGATGGATGTGACATCACCGCCCTCATCTGAAATGCCACTTAGCAAAGACAGTGATGTAGGAAGGCTGTAAGGATAGTTGTATACTTAAATTCCAGGTCAGGTCCTAAAGCCAGCGAAAACGACCAAGCATCGAATTGTACAGAAGATAGTTCAGGTCTAAAACCTGAGTTTGTGCCTTTTGTAGGTGACAGCTCCAGTGGTAAAAATACATGTAGGGGTAGAGCTTTGGCCCTACCTAAACAGCTACCTGAAGCAATTGCAGCTTTAAGGCTTTGCTTATTTTTTTGCTGATGTTTGTGTTTATTGAAAGGGATTATTTCTTCTTTTTTCACCTAGCTAGATGAAAGCTTTCACTGAGAGCTGTGCCTAATGTTTAAAGAATTGTTTCTTGTACGTTAGAAGAAGAGTTGTCTTTCTGCAGCCCCACGTACTGCAGGTCCACCCTACAAAGACATTGTTAAGCTGGCAGTGGTGAGTACATAAGGGGCATATTACACAGATATTTACCCTCACCTTTGTTGTCCTCATAAAACCTTAAGATCTTTTATCTAAGGACTGAAGATTTGTTCTACATTAAAATACTCTTTTCCTCTTTTCTTATCTTTTTCTGGCCTTATTTTTGCTATATCAGAATTACCTGACTTTATCTTGTCAGTTTGGCTCCCTTCACTGCTGATGCAGTCTCCCTCTCAAACCTCACTTCCCTTGTCAAGCTCCCTTGCCTTTGTGCTCTTTTCCAGGGCACTCATCTTCTATCACAAACTGGTGATCATATCTTTTAGCCTTTTCCCGTAGTGGTTGATTTTAATCCTTAGTCCTAGTCACTTGTAACTCATTAGATAGCTTTCATAAAATCACAGACATTTGCACTGGGGTTTTACTCTGTGCTAATCTGAATTCAAGCAGCTCCGCTGTTTGTTGTTACTACTTTCAACCAGTTACTTTTCACTGTGAAAAGTCAGATTCAGGGTGGATTTTCCTCTGAGTTCTTTACTTTGCAGACCATTAAGCTGTATTCTCTATAGAAGGGGATTTATTTTTTTTAACTGTATCCTTCGGGTTGGTTTTTTTTTTTTTGTTATAACAGCCATGAACCCTAGGACAGAAGGTTTTGAATTATTTTCCTTCTCTTCCTGCACCCAGCAGTTGCTCAGGCCCTTTCTCCTGTTTTCCATCTCCTGGGTCCTTGCCCATAGGAGTTGCCTGTGATTTCTTTACCGCACCACACCGAGTACTACAGTTTTTCCTTCTCTAAGGCCTCAATATCAGATCTCTAATTACACAAAGCATCATGTTCTTCCTGTGCTGACTAGCTTCTAATTTCATTTTTCAGTGTCTCTCCTATTTCTTGTTTACCATTGGTTTTACCTATAGATATTTTAGAATATTGATGATCTCCTCAGCCTACCTGTACTGGTTGCATTCTCCATCTTTTTGGTGCTTTTGTTGTTGTTGTTGTTGTTTTGCTTTCTTTGTTTTGTTTAATATATATACTACATGTCATACTGGTGGAAATAGCCATGCTGTAAAACCTTGATGCACCACACATCTTGAGTATTGTGTGCAGCTCTGGTCTCTGCATCTGAAGAAGGCTATAGTAGAATTTAAAAAAGTTATAGAGAATGGCAATTAAAATGATGATGAGAATGGAGCAAACTCCTTATGAAGAGAGACTGAAAAGGGTGGATTTCTTCAATTTGAAGAAGAGGAGGCTGAGGATGGATATGACAGAGGTTTACAAAGCATGAATGCAACAGTAAGGGGAATGCAAAGCTATTCTTCACCTGATCCCTCAATAGCAGAAGTCTGGGCACCCTATGAAATATGAATGAATTTATAACAGATACTAGCAAGAAAAAATTTACATGGTAAATAGAGAACTTTGGGAACTTGTCGCCACCAGAGGTTGTGGAGACAGGCAGTACCATCAGGTGTGAAAGGTCTGGAGAAAAACCTCATGACCAACAAGTCTGTAAACAGATACTAGAGAAAAGAAGCCAGAACGTACCCTCTAACATCACTGATCTTACAACTGCTGTGTGGGGCACTATGAGGACAATGGACCTTGGGTGGCACCACGGTTTGTGTGCTCCGCTCAGAGAGCCAGGACAGATTGACACTGATCTTGCCCAGGGAGGAATTCCCCATGCTCTCCTGTCTTATTGCTAGTGATCATTAAACACCAGGACTCACACTGTTCAGAGAGAAGAAAGGAGAGAAGGAGTATGACCCTTTGGGGTGGATGAGTGCTCAGAGGACAGCAGTGTTAATGGGAGTCAGCAAAATTTTGAAGGGCTCAGGTGAGACTGTGGCACTGGGATGCTCAGCTGCAGAAGGCAAAGGGAAGATGTGATGGTCAGAGAGTGGAATCTCACTGCAGCAGCTGCTGAGAGCAGAACGACTCCTTCCACACCAAGCTGTCTTGTTAGATAGAATTTTCAAAAGAGGAACAACTGATGTATCATTTTTTCTGGTTAGAACTTACTGTGGGTTGCCATGATAATGGAAATTATCCAGAAAGGAAAGAGATACGGTATTCCTAAAAACTGTTAACAAATAGAGTTGCTGTGTTAAAGGAAAAATTTGTTGTACAAGGAAAGGATAATTTGTGACTGACACCAGTTCCTGGTTTACCCAGCCTTCCTGTATGGTCTGAGGATGGCTGCTCACCTCTTTTGATCTCTGCCCATTGAGTGCCGACAATACAAAACTGGGGAGGGCGACTGATACACCAGGGGGCTGTGCTGTTGTCCGGAGGACTGGAGAAATCGCTTGGCAGGAACCTCATCAAGTTAAAAAAAGAGATGCAAAGTCCTACTCCAGTATGAGCCTGGGGCTGACCATCTAGAAAGCAGCTTGGCAGAAAAGGTCCTGGGAGTCCTGGTGCACAAACAACGGCACCAAGTTGAACATGAGCCAGCAAGTGCCCTTGCTGCAAAGGCGGCGAGTGGTACCCGGGCCTGCATTGGGAAGAGTTTTGCTAGCAGTACAAGGGGAGTGATCCTTCTTTCTGCTCAGCACTGGTGAGGTCACACCTGGAGTGCTGGGTCCAGGTGCGGGCTCTCCAGTACCAGAGAGACATTGACAGGCTGGAGTGAGCCCAGAGAAGGGCCACGGAGATAAGGAAGGGAGCAGCTGACGTGCATGGGAAGGATGAATCTGTGATTCTGTTAAATACTATGTTTCCCCTGGTCTTTAGCCTTGTCTGCTCAAACTGTGAGCAGCTGCAGCCAGAGACCATCTCTTTGCATCTAGTACCTAAGAAACATGATCTTAATTGAGCATATAATACTATTTTAAAAGCACTTACTCCTTTGAATGGATGTGCTGTAGTGTAAGAGAATGGGAATCAAGTAAATACATCCAATGACATTAGAAGGTAGGGAAACCATAACTGTTCCCTATTGACCCAGTTCAGCAGGCAGCTGCGTTTGGTCCTGACAAGTGAAAATAGCAGCAAAATGTTCCTGTTTATATTGGTGCTTCTTTAACCATAAAGTTCACATTGTGTGTAATTAAGCTGTGGAAATCAGAAACACAGAGATGGCCTGACCCAGTATCTCAGCAAGCTTTAAAGCACCATTGGGCATGTATGAAGTGAACAGGAGTATCAGAAGCTCATCGTGGTCAATACATGTTGTGCAAGACTTGTTATGCTTTGGGTTTAGGCAATCTCCATCCCATAATGGGGCTAGGGAACATGTGTGAAGGTGGACTCCGTACCATTCCCCATCGTGAAATCTTGACACCTTCTGCTTGGCCCTTCTCCAGACCACTGTGAGCAGGAAAGGAGCCGTCTCAGCTTTAGGTCTGGTTCAGGAGGCTGGATTTGCGATTTCTGCTTATTCGTAACACAGAGAACATTAAAACATGCAAGAATATAACTGGTAGCCAAAGAACAGTCTCTTTAAAAACAAAGATTTTTTTGTGAAAACCTCTTTCTATTATCAGCATTTCTGCATGATTCATGTTTACCTTTTGCTAGGGAATGATTTTACAATCAGTTTCAGCTAGTTCATTTTCCAGAAACCCAAACTGAAACTCAAAAATAAAATTAACTTCTAAAAAAACCTCCAAAATTTGCACAAAGTAGGAAAAAAAGGAGGGAAAGGTTTGCCTTGAACCCTGATAAAGAGGTGAAGTGTAATACTGCCCTGCTCCCTATTTACCCAGTTCAACAGGCAGCTGCGTTTGGTCCTGCCAAGTAAAAATAGCAGCAAAATGTTCCTGTTTATATTGGTGCTTATTTAAATCTGTTTTGGCGGCTGTTTGCTTAGCTCTAATTTATCAAGAAGGAGACACTGGGAAAGAGTGGTTCCAGCTGAAATCCTTGAGGCAGGGATCTTTGCTGGCACCAGCGGTGCCAAACAAAGTTGTCGAAACAAGCGGGCAAGGCTCAGCCAGGACGGAGCATTGCTGAACACCGCACGCTGAACTGGGAAGGAATGGGGAGGTTAAAGTCTGGACACAAACCAGAAGCTGTAAAAACAGGACACTTGACTCCTGCTTTACTGCAGACGCTTGTGTTAGCATCTTTCTTTCCTACAGAAACCTCCTATTTGCCTGTGTTACTGAAAACCCACCCAGAGCCAGACTGGTCCCAGCAACTAGTCCCTTCGCCACTTGCCCCCTCTGTAGCTCTTCTATGCTCTAAAGCTGCTGGTGTCTTTTTAAATGCAGTTCCAGCCCTCATGCAGGCAGGAAAATAAAACTCCAACAAACAAACAAAACCCAGCTCAAATCCTTGTTGCTTACTACTTGAGCTGCCAGAACATCTCAGTACTGGAGAAACTGGATACCTTTCACTTCAGCAATGGGTTGGGGGGGGGGGGGGGGGGGGAGGGCGGGACTTTTATCACCTCCTCACATCATGACTGAGGCTGAAAAAAAGAAAAGGAGTAGAAATGCTTCAAGTTGGATGAATCCTCTGGAGGTGCTGCAATTTGTCAATTAGATCAAGGTTTTCTGAAACTTTTGAAGTATCTTCAGATTAAAGGCTTGGAAACTGATGTCGCTCTCTGCTGCTGGTCCACACAGGACTGTAAAATATAGCCTGAAATTAATTGTGGTTGAAAACAGAGAAAGAAATGTCTACCCCAGGATGTCATTGCCCTTTAACCTGCAGTTTATAGGAGCCAGGACTGCATATATTTGTTGTGGTAAAGTGGCCAGCTAACCTTTGCACTTTCAGCCAGCCTGTTTTGTTTCTGGGCTGTTGATTCTTGCTTGGCACAGTCAGTTATAGTTGTGCATAGTACTGTGATTGCTACCTGCATAACCTCTGTGATTTCAGATTATCTGAAGAACACCATGCTATTGAGATACTGCTCAAAAATGCAAATATGCCTTGTGGGAATGCCCAGAAAAGACAGTTTCCCATCTGACTTTTATTTTTGCAAAGGAAGATAAACATTAAACAGTGGAAAGAACAGAAACATGGTGGGGGTTGTGAGCAGGAGGCAACAGGAGAAGATAGAAAAGTTCTCCAGATGAAGGTTTTTGCAAAACAGCAAATATGCTTGCCTTGAAAGTCACCGACGTTGTTTTCACATGAAGATAGCTTTCACACAGGGTCCTCGGGCTTAATGTAATCTTACAAGGTATTTTTAGAGCAAGGTGGCTATTGCTGCTATCAGTGTCTATCCTCAATTATCCATTACTGTGCCAATTGCTTAACTTTTCAATCTCTTGCTCTGGCCTACAGTCACAGTGAGGATTTCTGAGCCTGTGTGCATGAGCAGGAGACTTCCCCTGACAAAAGCAGCGGAGGAACAGTGCAGCCTGTAGAGGAAAAGAAAGTCTGTGAGTTCAAAGAAAGGTTTAGGCAACACTAATACATACAAACCCAGAGATGAAAGACAACATTTGAAGGCCCTTTAGAAGGTATAACTATGAAAAGGTGAACAGTTCCCTTCTTCTCTGCTCTTTTTGTATGATTCAGACAATGTGAACTTTCGCAAGGAGATATTTTAGCTATATTTCATGTACTTAAGTCCGTTACCATCTCCAGATGGTTGACAGCTGTGGGCGTGAAGGGCTGTGGTACTTCACCTAAAAGCTACTCTGCAGAGCCCTTCGGTGCACCGTTAGGCTATGGAAAATAAAAAGATCTCAGACCTGAGAGAACTCTGCAACTCTGAGTGTGACAATTCTGCACTTGGAAATAATTTCCAGACAAAGCAATTATGTTCATTTACTAGGGTCCAGAAGAGATCTGGTAGGCATAACAATGTTGTTGGTGGAGCTAAGCCCTTACTGAAAGTGAAGAGAGGGGAGGAGGCAGCGTGGAACGTGAACCCAAAGCAGGCCCTTGGAAAGCCAGGCTGAAGAGCAGTCTTGAACATAACTCCTGAAGGCATTGCAGCTGTAAAAGATGTCACCAAACTCACAGAAAATTGATAGCTGAAAATACCTTATCCCTTACACTGCATGAGTCATCCTAGTTACAACCAGTACCTCAGGAGCAGTGTGTAGATTCGGGGTGTAATTGCCCTAAGATGTACCCTATAGTCAAGGAAGTTCTCTTCCTTGAAGAAACTCCAAAATCCATCCCAATCTCCTTCTGGAGGTGTGTCTGGCTTTCCTGGACTGTGCACCTACAGTTGTGAATCAGCTACCTCATTAAGTAGGACAAATTGGCTTGGAGGCTGTTCTGCAAGAGGGCAGAAGACAGCAGTGATGGAGCAGGAGATACAGCTCCACAGAGGGATAAGTCAAAGCAAGAAAGGATACTAAGACAGGGAAATGAGGAGATGTGTCTGCAGCAAGGGCATGCCTTCTGCTGATACCATGTTTCTCAGCAGATCTCTCCAGTATTCTTTCCAAGATTTATATAGTCCTCCCCAGCAATGTATCCAAGTGTCTTCCAGAGGACGCTGGTGACAGGAATGCCATCTGCCACAACAGGCTTGGTGGGTTTCATCCATAAACCCAAAGAGAGTTCATTTCAGCTGCCCAGCATATACACTACAATAATGTACAAGCTGGTGCCTCGCCTCCTTGGTGGGTAGGGAGCTGGTGTCTAGGTCTAGCGTTATGCACCAGAGAGAGCCTTCAGAGAGCAATCCAGTTTTGCCAGACATTGTACAGGGTGCTGGGAACATCTAGCTGATGGAAACGTGGGGTTTGCATGAGTCCTGCCATGGAGTGCGCTTTCTTTCCTTTTTGTTCACCTCCTGATGTCAGGAATATTGATGCATTTTCTGCATGACAGCCCAGCTCTTTCAGACTAGAAAAGATGACTGATCTTCCCTCTGAGGCTCTGGAGAACTGCTGCCAAGAAAAAGTAGAGGAGAGATGTGTCTGGTGTGATCCTTGAAGACAAGGATAGCTTACCTTTACTTGCCAAGGAAATTGGGGCATCACATTCCCTCTTTAATCTCAGAGCTTTGTGATATCCTTCTTGACTCCTGTAATATTTTAAAATGGTTGAGGGGTGTTGGGGATAGCTTAAAATGGATACGTTTTTATACTCTTCCCTAAGCATCACTACATCAGAAACAGAGTCTCTGGGCTGCGTAGACCTGTCAATTCTTGTCTTCTTAACATGCTTGTATTTATTTCTATGCCAATATTTTCCACTAGATGAAAGAGCTTTTTGGTATTTTTCTCTAACATATTCACAGGCAACAAACATATCTCCTGTTTTTGACTTGCAAGACTAAGGAAGCTGACAGCTTTCCCTGTCCACTCATCGAAGAGGTCTCCTTTCCTTTGAGCCCCACACTGTGAGAACTCCACTTGGAGAAGCAGAGGGATTCCCATGAGTACACTGATGTGCATAGACAACTACCAGGCATGAAACATTTCTGAAAAGCCGTGTGTTTTAAGGCATCCTATAATCAGCATTTTTTATTCTTCCTTCTTAATGTATTGAGGTTACCTAATAAAATGGATAGCTGCTCTAATAATACTATTCCCAATTTTAAAATGAAATTTTAAGAAATAGGGATTCTATAAAATATTTTAAACATTTTTAAAATCTAAACATTTTCAGTAAAAGCATTTCTATAAAATATACAACCTTATGTTACAAGTCAAAACAACACTGGAAGTTTTGAGGATGCTTTAAATTAAGCTGATTTAAACATGTGTTGTTTAATATCTCTCAGCAATATTTACCTCACTTCATACAGATTTCAGGTTGCTTTTGGTAGTTTATATATAGTAGCTGACTCCTTAACACATCTGCGAATCTGATTAATTTACTTCTAGTTGTTTATGGCAAGTTAATACGTTTCTATAACTAGCAATGACGGTAAACCTCTCTCAAAGCATGCCAGTTACAGATGCAAGCATTATAAAGACTAAATAGTGTGTATCATCATATAAATTTGTCCTTTGAGATAATGTAAAATGAGGCACAGTCAGTTAAAGATATTAATCGTGTATGTTTAAAGTCCCTGACAATGAAACTATTTTATGAAATAGCTTTTAAGGCAGTTATAAGAGTGATTCTGTCTCCATTAACACCCACACACACGTTTCATAAGCCTCCATTACACTTTGATAATTTTAGAACTGGGTAGCTTTGTTATGAAGCCGAGAAAGCAACAAACTCTGTGTTCCTCCCATGCTGCCTGCAAAATGGGGGAGATGATCTCTAAAAGCCGGTGTCCCTTAAACAAGGGAGCCATGGACAGCAGAGCTTGCGTCTGGGTGATGTCTCTGTGTCACTTGAGGGGCTGTCATAATTTTGCAAGGGGCAATCACCGCTGGGACCCCGTGTGCCCATTTTGCAAACACTTAACGGCACCCAAGCAATCTGCTGATGACAGAGATGCAACTGGCTGCAAAACTGCATGTCAGAAGCTGCATCATGTCAGGTGTATCTATGTACATACATATAGCTATATGCATGCATAGTCACATCTGCTTTAGGCATAGAGCTTTGTCGACACTGAGAACCAAAGTGATGATCTGAGGCTGTGGGGAAAGGCAGAGTTCCTTTAGAGGGCATGCTGCAGCTACAGTAGACACTGCAAGTGCTTTCCCTCCTTTCTCAGCGTTGCTTACTCTTGCAAGGCTGCTCTGCTGCCACCACTGCTCCCCCCTGTTTATGGCTCTGGAGCCGGGCTGCTGTAGGTACCACGTAGGTGATTGCCCACCTCACAGTGGAGCTCAAGCAGAAGCTGTATCTTCAGACTGCTCTCCATTCCTCTTTCTCTCCCTCCCTCTCCCCCGTCTCTCCTTTCCCCCTTCTCCTTCGCTCTTACAGCTCATTAGCTCAGCCAGCATGCTGTATTTTAATACACTGATTTCAAGCTCAGTCTCAGCAGGTTCTCATAGGGGCTGATGAGCAGTTGCTGATCTGCACAGACACATTTTTCTGTTATTATCTTTAAGGGATTACTGCTGGTTGATTGACAGGAGGGTAAACTAAGAGCCAACAAATCCTCCCTTACCTTCTCTTTTCCCCCCACCCACCCACTTTTGGGCAGTAAGAGGGAGATAGCTGCTGCCACTCAACAAGGATAAGGCACCAGTATGGGTAATGAGAACGTGTACAGTTATACAAGACAAGAAGCTTAGCCAAACCAGCACTCAGGCTTCAGGGGGAAGCCTAGCTTGTAGCTCATGGGCATTCAGAAGAAACATCCTCAGTGGGCTGCAGAGTTGTCTGCTCTGTGGTTTCATTCACTTGTAGCTGAAGCAAGTGCCATTGCAGCAGGCAGCAAGCTGGTGGTGCCACTGGAGCAGCACAGCTGTGAGGAAGTGACCCATGGGTGTCTGTGCCCCGCAGGCTCTGTCAGACCGCCAGGTACCCCTCTGCTCCCTTCCTGGCCGTCGTGAGAAGGGTCATCCTGAGAAACTATCATGCATGTTTTTTGTTGCAGCACTCTCCAAACCAGCCAGCTGCAACAAGGCCTTTTTACCATCTCATACCAACATACTCTTCATGCCAGTCCCTCTGCTGCCTTCTCCTAGTCTTTCCTCTTCCAGGGCATGTGTTCTCTCTTTTCTCTCTCTTCTCTCTGCTTCTTCCTTCTCTCTCTTCCTTGGCTGCTCCCTCTTCATTGGGTGCCCAACCACTTAACAGAACCAGCCACAGCTGCACCTCATCTACATCGGCCAAAACACTGCCCCTGTATATTATCAATGCTAATTAACCTAGCTTCATTCTACAGTTTTTCATTTTGACAAAATTATTTCTTCTCGATGCCTGCATCCATCTCAGGGTTGCCAGTGGGAAAAGCGAGCAGGATAACCTCTCCAGAGTAATGCCACCCAGCTGTGCCAGAGCTGCTGGGCAAACAGAACCTTTGGGGTTTTTTCAGTTCATGATTCAGGTGCTTCTGAAGCCCTGTGCTGACCCCAGATTGATATTTGTCTCCACAGCAGGATGAGATCCCAGTGCCATGAGACGCTCCAGCATAACCACAGCACTGAGGAGCAGTCATGTCTCTAGGGCACCAGCTGGCAGAAAGCCCATCCCCAGTCAGAGCAAAAGTGTTACTGGGTGCTGCTCTTTCTGATGGTTTTTGTGCTGGTGTCAGCCAAATCTGTTGAGGTAGGGATCAGGTGTGGAAACTTGGCAGAGCAAATAAATTAACGTCCTGTCCCTGTTGTGGAAAGCCTCCCCGTGCTGCTTTCACAGCCTGTGGACAAAATGGGTATTTCTGGGTCCCCACCGGGCTAGGGGAGGAGCAGAGGGTGGCCACCTCTGAAGGAAACACAGCAGTGCCAGCGGCTGCCTTTGAGCAGAGGAAGCCTGTGTCATGGTGGCTCGTGCTCTTCCCTCTTGTACATAATTATTTAGATTATTCATTTCCTAATGTTTGCTTTAGAGTAACAGATAGTTGCACCACATGATATTTACTTGCATTTTGCCTTGGTGCCAAGTTCTATTATCATGTATTCTCTGTGTTGAAATGTAGTAGGGGACACCACCTGCTTGCTAAAGCTTTCTCTCTCGGTGCACAAGACAGATAAAAGACAGATTGTTTTCTGCAGTTCTACACACGGGAGGATGAGCACGATGTAAGGTTGCACTTCAGCAACTCTTCAGTACATCTGCTTCACAGCAGCACGTGCTGGAAGTGATTTGCTAAATCAGGACCTTCAGATGGGGCCAAAGCCCTTCAGGAAAAAGGCCCCTGTGCCAAATATTAGATGGGGGCTGGCTGAGTTCAAACTTTGTCTTAATTATAGTAAGATATTTTATTTATTAATGCATTCTTTCAAGTCACATATATATAACTCTTCTACAAGTAATCTGTATCAAGAAAATATTTTTCAAAGCTCCCAAGATGCAAGGGGACAATAAGAGGAAACAATTTTTTTTTTTCCATTTAATGGCAAAACCAAAAAGGACAGGGACACCACTTCTCTGGAAAGTCACGTTGGCTCTGCTGCTTCTCTGAGGCTCTTCTAGGAAATAGGATTGGGCTCCTTTGGTTCCCTTTGAAGAGGACAATGTCACTGAATTTCAAGCCATTCATTTGCAGAGACCAAAGACAAATATTTTCCTGAACTTTGACTACCTGAATCAGGAAAAAAAAATGTTTATAAACAGACATTGATGTTATTGATGACATACTTGGCTGAAATCACAAAGGCTTATCAGTATTCAGGGGCTTCTGAAGTAGGGTTTGTAAATGTCTACTATGTGTGTAAGTGAGCAATTTCCTGTAAATCAATGTACCTTACTTTAGACTTCAGCTTAATAGCAAACCTACCCTCCAAAACAAATGACACAATCATTGCTTTATCTCTACATGAACACTGCCCCATACCATTTTGATATTTTCTCTTTTTTTTGTGTTTGCAGAAAATTTGTACTCATCATAAGCTTCAATTATGGTAAATTAATGCTATAAACCTGGAATACCTGAATGTATAATCAGCAAACAAAGGCTGATTTCTTGGATGTTTTTATTAAGAGGATGTACCTTAATAAATAGATAGCAACCAATGCTAGAGATGGAAACAGCATGGTAAAGTGGGGACTTGCTTTTTATGGTCTTAAAAGTGCCTATTCTGATCATTTAAGAGACCAGAAAAGTCAAATGGAGCAAACACACTGATTCAGAAAACAAGCAAAGAAAATAGCCCCATTCCTTCTGAGCCTTCAGACCACAGAAGGAAGATGGGTAGAGTTTCTGCATTCCATATTTCTGGTACGATCAATATTTTCATGGCTGGTGCCCCCCCCAGCTGATGTAAACAGACAGTATCCTGAAGTTACCGGAGCCCCGTCAATTTATGGGACTGCAGGGTACCCTTGCCTGTTTTTCAGAGCAGCCATTTGGAAAGTACGCCATTCAGCCAAGCAGCAGAAGTGAAGTAACAGATTGAAGTAGCTCTCACACCACTGATAAGTCTGGTCCAAAGCTCTGTCTTGCACTTTATTTCTAAGCCAGTACCAGGGTCTAACAGACACAACTTGTTCTACAGAACTTCTGGAGTAGACCTTCCACGTTTGTCATTTCCTAGCCACAAAGCTGGCAAAAGGCAGTCTGTCTGTCTCTTGCCCGGCTCAGAGGGTGCCCAACTGAATTGCCATAAAGTGGGAGCCTCCAAAGCCGTGGCTCAGCATGAGCTTTCCCTTTCATACAGAACCTGAAGAAAGCAAACAGCCTGGCCTGGCTCCCCCGTGGGCATCAGTGTGCCACAGCATCCCTGGGGAGGCTGACCCTTGGGCCCTGCTCGCTGTCACGTGCGCCAGGTGACATAGGTAAATATGTGATGCTGTGCTCTTTGGACGGATGCTGTTTGCGAACCTTTGGAAGAGATCGAGGCTCTTGTTTCACAACTGAAGGGGTGGAAAACTAAGGCATTTGGGAGTCAGCCCTGCCTGAGTACACACATTTCTATTGCTAAATGGGACATCCAAATTGCTAAGTCTCCATGTATCCATTTCCATCAGTAGTATAAGGTTACACAGAAATAAAAGAAAAAACCCCCACCAACCAACAAACTGGGCTTAAGGTTTCTTTGAGACCTATGAGTTTTGAATTACCTCCTCAAATTCCGAAGGGTTGCCCAGAGAGAGGGAGGAAATAGGACCATCTCGTGCCTCTAAGGCACTAACCAGGGACAGTAAAAACTAAACCAGACCTCCCTGAGCAGTGATGTGTATGAAACCTATTTGCCTGCACCACTTACCTGTGTGGATTCTCTGATGTCCAGATGATAATGCGTTTATCAGCCATTGCCTCCCTTCATGACAATTCTCACTCAAAAGTGAAGAATTAAACCACTGGGTTCGCACATTATGGAGACAGGATAGGCACACACGTGCCCGCAAACTTCCTGAGATTATGTATTAACCTTAAGAAACGAGGCTAATTTATTTCCTAGAGCAGGACGTGGTACAGCAGCTATTCCTAGCTCTGCAAATGTATAAAATTAGAAGTGCTTACTGAAAAACCTAGTAGCATGTATGCCATTAGCTGGGAGGAATCCCTGTTATGCATCTTCGCACATGCAAAAGACAAAGGATTTGCCTGCTCATGTGTCCGATGACACAGAGCACAGTTACCCACCTCATGATGTCATTGAGATCAAAGGCAAAATCCCCCTGCTCTTCAGGAATCGCATTGCCCTGCCATGCTGGTGCTGCACTGGGAGAGCTGGGCACACACCACCATGCTTCAGATTTTGGTCTCCATCAAATATCTCTTTTTGTGCCATTAACCCAACCCAATGAAAAGTTGTTTCAGTGAAAACCAGGGGACTTTCACCAGCAGCTGTGGCTGGGATGAGGAGTTCACTGTGCTATAAGGTGCCCATAGTCTGTGAAAGATGCTTCCACCATCATTGATCAGCAACTTTGGCCATGATTTTGCACGGGTCTACTGAACTTTGCCATCTGCAGGAGATGGCTGCAGTGTGCTGTTCAGGCACAGGGATGCAGGTAGACCTAAACATCCCAGGGCACTGCTCCTCCTGCCTGCACACTGCCAGCTGGGCACCACTGGTTGAGCAGTCTTGGGGCCTGGAAAAGTCTAATGTCCTGGCAGCAAAGCGTGCTCGAAGCTCAGAAGGCTGCTCATGGCCTGCAGCTCTCCTTTGTGAAGGCCCAGTGAGCGGCTGAGGTTGGGCATGAGGTGTGTTGAAAGACTTAGGAATTCATTCCCTCACTGCAAGCTTGGTGAGGAGGATTTTCTCTGTAATATCTGAACCCTGCTTTATAATAAGAAACTAATTACCTTAGATGAAATCTCAGTGCAACTAGTGAACTAGACGCAACGTATAATCATCCCTCATATCGACAGGATAGCAAGTAATTGGCTACTTCCCTGCAATCTTCACCTCAGCTCACCTTGGTACACAATCAGTTCACTGCTCTGCCTCAAACTTCCCTTCTGCACCAAGTAAATAAGGGCGCAGTCTTTTCATTAATTTTTAAGAGGTTTTGGAGCAAGCCCTGCACACAATGGAATTATGGCTGCAGTGTGCTGGTGCTGCTTGCCATCTCCTCTGAAGCTCTCATTCACAGACCTCATCACACACCAGTCCATATGCCAGGAGCCAGAAATGCACTTATTAGCTCCTTGTAAATATACCTGTGGTGTCATTAGAGCAGGGCAACAGATTGCTGTGGACCGGTATTCACTGAAAAAGCCAATGCTCTTCTCAGATGAAGGCCACTGCGCCTGACCCTGTAAAGCAACCTAAGGTCATGTCAAACAATTTAACTCAATCACTTCTTAGGAGTGTTTCAGCAACGCTGCTTGGGACCGTTTGGTGAAGCCGAGCAATTACTGCATTTCTGATAGTTACAAGAAGGTGGTGTTCCCTTTTCTGCTCATACTCCAGGGTGCTTTGGGGTTTTCCTGGTTTGCTACCTCTGTCTGCCTGGAAAATTTAAACCTGCCTTAGCTGTTTCCTTGAGCAGTGTGCCAGTCATCAACTGGGGACTACTTTCCATGGCTGATCCTGGCATCTGTTCCTGGAGTAATTTACGCCATATATAATATTTCAGTAATCACTGAAGCAGAACCTCGTCCCCAGCCACCAGTTTACTGTTCCTATAGCTTTTCTGTCCTCTTCTCTTAGTTAATACTTTAATATTGAATAATTACTCTTTATTGAGAAATATTTAAGGAGTAGAGGCATGCTTCTGAGGGTTTTTGCAAGAGACATGACTGAGGTGAATTTAAAAGAGAGAAGAACTTGATTTGAATCCAGACATAAATCAGACTGAGGATTTGACCTGCATCTCATCTCTCAGATGAACAGCCCAGCCACAGGTTTATAGAATTGAAGAACAACATTATTGCACTATAGGCAGCCAACCCCTTGGAGGGTATTTCTTAATTTCTTAGGTTACAACATCTGTGGGATCTGGCAAAGGTAGTGTTGAGACTACTCTCAGATCCCAAGCCCTAGAAGAGCAGAGACCCTCTCTGTAAATGAGAGCATCCTGTCATGCCTTACTACAGCTGCCATGGACATTAGGGACATAGAGATGTTCCCTGACAACACTGGTGGTTTTTCTGTACTCTTCCTAGGTGTAAAATTAAGAGGAACTCCTTTTCCTCTTTTTTTCCAGCTGATTGTGGAGCTTTCTCGATCTCTCCTTGCCACTGTTAGTCTCCGCATTAACTTTTCCACCATCTAGGAAAGATGACTGGCACACTGCTCAAGGAAACAAATCCATGCTAGGATTTGTGCTTACTTGGGTCTCTCATTCAAGACACAGTAGTAAGTCAAGCATCTTACTGCATCTTCACTTGTAAACATGCTGAAAGGTGCATGGGATCACATCTCTGGAATCAGCTGAGGATCTCGTGGCCCTGTGCGACACAAAAAGAATAGGAAAAAGCAACACCTCTCATATCTGGGTTAGTAATTCACATGGGAGGAGCACAAAGAGAGTTTCTCACGACAATAGCTGGTCTGCAGGTAGGTTGTATCCCTGAGGGACATTTGTGTAGTACTTGAGCACGCATGGAAATGAGGACTGAAAACCAGGTGCACTCTTCCCTTGAGGTGTGCCTCGGCCATGTGCTTGGAGCCACCCTCACCTGTTCTCTGACCCCCTAAGTGTCAGGAAAGTGGGACAGCTTTAACTGAGAAGAGCACATCACTGAGCAAAAGGTAGTCAAGGTGATTGGAGTACTGCAGGAGGAGATACGCTTTCAGCTCGTGTCAGACAGGGAATAGAAAAAATCTGCCCATCCTTTGATCTGTGAGGAGATCAGTCTGAGGTTACTTGTCAGCTCCTCACTACCAAGATGGGGAGGAGAGGAGCTTGTAGATCCCAGCTTGGTTTTGTTTGACTCGTTGCTTAACACTGTCAAAATATGGCCAGTCCAGAGCTACCCAGAGCCAGAGAGCCTGCTCTCTCTGTGAAGTGGGATTTTGCATTTTAACTTTGTTCACGGGAATGGATTAACTGGTCTTTTTTTTTTTTTTAAGTGCTGTTCCATAGTATCTCTGTGTCCCAACTGTAAAAAATAAGATAGTTCCCAGCTTTTGGGACTGTTTGGAAAAGAATGACATTTCTTGTGAGGAGGTTGGAGTCAGCACTACAAAGTGTGCATTAGTGTACATACACGTGTCTCGGTGAGTGCCTGGGATACAGATGTTAATAGATGCCATGGATACAATAAAGCAGAAGAGTTGTTCCCTGGTGCAGTGATATTTCTTTCTGTTTATTCATATTACACCTATTATAACACTATCAGCATGAAGAGGGTTATAATAATGAGGGCAGCAGAGATAAGATCATGTGCCTGCGCAGGCTGCTGGTACCTCGCACACAGCTTGATCGTATTCAAAGACTTAGATGTACTTAAAGCCTGTCCCGATACTTTATCGCTTTAAGCCTGTTATGACTTTAATGCTTCAAAAACACACCCTGGACCAATCAGCCTGACAAACTAGAAAGAGAGGAATGGCTGAGACACTTGATGGCACTTGGGGCTTATGCCTTACACACTCTTCTGAGGGGACACAGGGTCCTCAAAAAATGCCCAGCAGCCAGGCAGGGTCCCCCCAGGCCCAGAGGGCAGGAGGGGGCTTCCTGATTGCATCTCTTTGGAGCAGGATGGTGCTGGAGGGCGTGAGTGCAGGAACATATCCCTTGCTAGGAGAGATGGGATGGAGGTGGGTTCATGGTGCCGTAAGCAAAAGCCTCTGCTTGGCAGTGTGCTGTTTGAGAGAAGGGGTTCACCCCTGGTGCTGGCACCCTCTATCTTGGAACAGGCACAGTGCCAGCGATCCACATCACCAACCAGCATTTTAGGGTAGAAATTTGGGGATAGGTATTATTTTCTAGTATGTGTGCTCAAACTGCTTGGCATGATGGAGACCCTGCTCTGGCTGGAGCCTGTAGCTTCAACTAGAATATGAAAAAAACCCAATGACAGCAACAAAGTCACTCTTTGGCAATGGGGTTTGTTCTGCAGGGAGGTCTTTTTTGCCTCTGAAGTTTGAGCATTGTGGGTTGAGGGAAAGGCATTATTATCTACCATAGTTCCTTTTCCTGAGACAAAATAAAACTTTAGTATGCTTGGCATTAGAAGATGCTTTTAAAGTGTTCTTTTGCACTATATTTTGTTGCATATATTCACCAAGTGTGGGAATAAAATGTCATACTTACGGGTTTACTCATCATGTGGCTTCTCTTATTTCAATGAACATAATTGATCCCAGGCATGTACATGCAATAGTGCTTTGCAAGAAGCCACATACTGTACCAAATGCTGCATACTGTACTCAGACTAGAACTTTGTGTCAACCCATGTGAATTATTTGCAAGGCAAAATATAGAGGAATTCTCTCCAGGGTAACAGTAAGGTTACAGCAGTTCGTTTAGTAAAGGTGAATCGGCTTCTGGGTTGGAAAAAAGTGTGACGTGATCTGCTTGTGGGGTGGTTCTGGTTTAAATACAAGTGTTCCAGGAGCAAATACTAAAAGGAAGAGTAAAACACGTATTACAGAAGATCAGCAGCAATGATCATATTCCAGTGCATGCTGCAGATAGCCCAGCAGGGATGAGCTCCTGGCACAGCTGTGAGGGGATGCAACACACAGTAACGTTGGACTTCAACTGTGCTGCAGTGATGGTGGTGCAGGCTGGGCTCCCTCCCTTCTCTTTCCCTAACCTTCCCACCCCAGCCTGCTTGCAAATGTGGCTCAGTGTACTCAAGGGTGGCAGAGCTGCTGGGATGACAGAGATGGCACCCACGCACCCTCCCAACAGTTGATGATAGACATAGACACATGAGGAGGGAGCATGTTTTTGGGTTAGACACTATCTCCCCAACCCTGCCCACTCCTGTGACAGCACAGCCTCTTCAACCTTTAAGTTCAGATGGCCTGATTCACCACCAAACTTGTATCATCCTGCAAAACCCTCATATGTTGTCAAGTCAGACCTCACTGAAATTGATCTCTGTGGGCTAATGCTCGTAGCTGCCACACACATCAGTGAGAGTATGCATGCGTCAGCCCAAACTATGCACCCGCCAGATGTATCTGGACTCAAACGGCTATCAGCTACTTTGATTTTTATTTTTTTTTAACACGAAGATCCCTCTGGCCACATGTCAACCCTGTACAGCAGAGCATGGCCTGGGAAACTTCTCCAATGCATTGAAATGCTGGCTTGGTACAGCTCAGATCCCAAAAGCTATATGGGGTGTATGTGGGGAACCTTGCAGCCCTGCCCTATAGCCTTGTACCATACTCCTCCTCATAGTAAAGATGCAGTGCTACCAACATTAAGTCTTACTCCCACTCTGCTCTCCATCCTGTTGGGAATTTTTCTGTCCTCAGGGAAGCCCATGGACTCATCCAACTCCCTGATCCCCCATGCTTGATGGGAGGGCAGAAAATGTGAGAGGAGCTGCAGAACTATCCAGGCCCAGAGAGTGCCTCTGGACCTGTCAAGGGTCAGAATTACCAGGGATACAACAGCAACAAACCATGGGAGCTATAGGGTGCTCAGCACTGTGCAACAAGCAGGCTTGGTGTGTTTCAGCAATGGCTACACCCAATAATTAGTAGCAAATCTGGGGACATCTAGATTTCCCTGCATTGTTTAACAGTTACATAGTCTTTCTGATAACATGACAACTCCAGATTGGCATTAAATAGAAAAGGGTTTTGTTCATTTGCTTAAGATTTATTTATTTATTTATTTATTTATTTATCTATCTATCTATCTATCTATTTATTTATTTATTTATTCATTCATTCATTCATTTATTTATTCATTTATTTATTTATTTATTTATTTATTCATTTATTTATTTATTTATTTATTTATTATTTGGTTACCTTCATGTCCTTACTTTGTCTTCATTTCTGTCCCTGCTTTCTCAGCCACCATTCCAGCGCTGGGACACAGCCCACTTTTCCAATACTCAATGTGACTCAAGCCAGAAGGATTTGGCTTTACATGATGGAGACCTCCAGCCTTCACTGGTGTTTCAGAACATGAACTACAGTTTTCACATTACCTTCCCTTGCCAAGCAACTGCCCAAGAAATCCCAGCATTTGAAGACGAACATTTTCTACACAGGCTGTCCTAAAGAAAGGGAGAATTCCAGGTTGGGGTACGGAGTAGCACTGTGCATGAAGTCTGCTGAGGAGATCAGCACCATAGAGCCAGAAATGATCCTGCCATTCTAGCTGGTCCATCCCAATGAGAACTGTATGCATTTGCTATTTATTTGTAGCTATTTTTGCTTCTTTTATCTGAGTAACTGTAAGGATGCCTCCCTCCAAAATAGCTCCATACAGCAGGACGGTGTGTGTGAGGGTGTTTCTTATTAGATACTTAGATTCCTACTGAGTGAGGAAAAGTGATGACCTAGAAGAATTGATATGATCCTCTATCACCTTCATCAAGTGTGTTAACACCTAATAATCTAATCCTTTTGTACTCTGTGATAGTTTGGGAAATCTGCCTGTGTCCATCTTTTGAGCTCAGTTCTGGGGACCAAGTCTGTGTGTGTGTGTCTCTTCGTAAGACTTTAAAACTGGTGCTTATTTTGCCTCCGTATGTGTGTGTCCTTTCTCTTTCTTTTTTTTCTTTTTTTCTTTTCTTTTTTTCTCTTTGACATTATGTATGAACTCCTGCAGCCAGAGGAAATTCATGGAAAACTCTTGCATCAGGTATAGAGGTGAAAATTACCTTCATGAATGTCATTGTTTTAAACAGGCAAGCAAACAAACAAACAGGCAAAATGATAACATTCTATGACAAACCAGATTTTCCCATCTGAGCCAAGTGCTGAGGGAGGGTCTGGGCAGGAGGGGTGGATTTGTCACTCCCCATCTCTGGCTTAAACCCCTGCTGCGAAGTGGGAAAGAAATTGGGGAAGGGAAAAACATCCAGATGTTTTGTTATGTTTAGACCTCCTGTGTCTTTCTCAGGCTGGCTAAAGCATCTGCACAGCAGACCCACCACTGCTTGAGCAATCTGGGGCTGGGACAGTCCTGGGGGCATCTGTGCCCTGTGCGTGCTGAGGCTGCACAGGGTTTGCACAACCCGGGCCAGACAGTTTCCCCTGGTGCAGAGCAGAGCAAAGCAGATGTTGTGAGAGTCGGCTGGACGGCAGTCAGCTGAAGATAAGCAAGACCCTCATTTCCCATCCTCTGCTGTCCCCAGATACAACCTGACTCCCAGCCTGGCACTGCAGCTCCTCTGGTAGTGCGGTTCACCCCTAGAGAGGAACTGCTGCACCAGACTGGGGATGCAACGGAACGAGCGTGGCCAAACCAGAGCCCCTCAGCCTGCAGCCCCTTCTCCATCTCTCCCTCTGCCCAGCAAGTGCCTGGCTGGCTTTTTTGCAAACATCTGTTTTCTAAAAATTACTTGACAATTCATTCTTTCCATTTCTAGACATCACTCTGAAATGGAGGGCTGGGAGGGATGCCGCGGCCACTCAGTGCTACTGCCAGCAGCTGCGGTAAGCTGCTTGGACCTGAAGCAAGCACAGGGACATCTGCTCCAGCTTTCTCATACCAGAGGCCATTAAAGTCCCTACAAGGTGCTAAAACAAGTTTGAAGACTTCAGTAACAAAGACTCAGATGCTTAGACTTTGCTTGTTCCACAGCCAGAAAGTGGGAGGCGTCATCTACATCTTGGGCCCTTACAGTGCAAGTAGATCATGGCCAAAATTGCTGAGAAATAAAAACAATGCTTTCCACACTCCAACAGCCAAAGACAATATTATGGCAATAGAGATGTATCTCAAAGATTTAGAAATGAGGATTTTCTCCTAAATTGTACTGGCAATTTTCCTGCAAGAAGTAAACTTGACTTATCCTGCACATTGGCAGCCACAGCTTAGAGAGCTTCCCTCTTGCCTTGGTTTCCAGTAGCTACTCAGCACACTTCCAGGCCTTGGTAGAAAGGTATATTTTAAAGTGAGATTAAGAAAGGCAACACACCTGACATCAGGAAGATTAGCAGTGAAATTTTGTTTAGCTAGACAGATCATTAACTACACTGTACTGCAAGATTTCCAGTTTAGCTGGCCTGGCCCAGCTGTCAAGGTAACAGGGCAGTTTTGCACCTTTCAGCAATGCTGTGGGTTTATTTCCCAGCAGAAATACTTGAACTCTGGTCAAGTGAGTGATTGAATACTGCCTCCTTGCTTTGCCCCCTCAGCACAGGAGGACGAGCAAGCCTGCTTTGGAAGAGAGCTTGCATTTCTTCCCGCCCTGCTCTCTGAAGGCATGTCAGCTCAGCTGTGTCTTATCAGTCCGATCTCTGTGGGTCTGAGGCTCTGGTGTTAAGAGAGTTCAGGACCACACAGAATCAGATGTTACATTAAATGGATAACACGAGACAAGAACCAAAGCAGAGGCTAACCCTGGGCAGTGGGAAAGCAGATACTGCATTAGCCCAGTGTTCGGGCTGATGCTTTCAGTACATACTTCTTCAGTACCATGGTGCTGGTTTTTGTATTTTAGGAAAACAATCTGAAAACTTTAGTGAGATATTTTGCAAAATTCTGCTAATCAGTTTCAGCATCACTGCATGTCTCTTCTTTTTTTTTTATCAGAATGTTACCCTGTCACTTATTTCACCATAACAGTCCTTTAAAAAGGGCTAAAAAGGTTAAATCCACTACTCCAGTGTCAAGAGCTAGGCTATGAAAACATGATTTTACAATCTGCTGCCAGACAGTGAGTTATGAACGATTCACCATGGCCAGTGAGGAGACCGGATATGGCCTTCTTTAAAAGTCTTTGGAATATAAATGTTTTGTATCAGCTGTGTAAAATACCAATGCAATGAGCATGTGTATGAATGCCGACCAGGCTGCAGCACGTCTGACTGACCGCAAAGGCAGCCTGGGGCTGAGAAGGCTGTCGTGGATGTGGGCTGGGAGTCTTCTGCCTTCTGCCTGTCAGGGACAGGCCGCGACAAAGGTTTTCTAGGGTTATTCTAAAAAATAGCATCACCAACTCCTGAATGCAGAAGGATTCTCAAAGTACTCATCCACCCTAAAGCCTGAATTCAAAACTGGTGTTGTTCTGTTTACTTAAGCACCTTCCCAGTCCTAAATAAGTACCAGCAGATGCCAGCCAACAGTAAGGCTAAAAAATGGAGTACTAGCAGCTCAGAGAGATTCTCCCAGTGCTGGTAACCACTACTGTGTGTCCAGTACTGCTCCAGCTGTCACCAGGGAAAAGCTGCATCTGCTGCATTTTTATTTTATACCACACATACACACCACCACCACCACTGCCACCCACGCCCATGTACGTTATGGAAAAAATATTAATAGGTAATACCCTACATTCACTGAAACCCAGGAGTGAAGTAGCCTTAATTAGGGAGGTTTTCTAAAATTTCAAGGTCTAGTTTAGCATCTTATTTTGGCACTTGCTTGCTTTGATTTATCGAACAAGTTTGCTGTGCAACATCATGCTATTTTATGGCTTAGCAATGTCAGAATCAGATCCTGCTTGTGAATTCCAAGAGTTTCGAGGATTATGTTTTCAAATATTGCTATTTCAGAGAAAAACTATTTCCATCAAACATATATCTATGCATTTTGTAGTTGAGTGGCAGCTCTCTAAAGAAGGGATAGGACAAACACTGCATGACTTGATGACTGGTCACACTTCATTAAGAGTAACTATTGTATATCTAAAATGTCCAGGGCAGGAGTAGCCTACAGGAAAACACATTCCTGTAATCCTTAAAAATAATCAACCAATTCCCAGAAATTAGGGAATGATTGGAAGGTTATACTGACTGAACAATTTAGCCAGAACAGACGACTCGGTGACTCTAATCAGCAAAAAAATGTGGAGAGAATCTTGAAAACCACTTAGCTGCTGTATTGCTTAGCCCAGCGGTAGTTGTCGCTTGTTTTTAATGGCTATTAATTAACTGATAGATTTTAAAAGGCTAAATAAGAATAAGGCCCCTTACAGCAGCAAACCGAGTGCTTTGTTTCACCATGACAGCTGGAGTAAGGGTCTCTGAGTAGTTACCACTGCCACTCTAACTCACTCGCCTGGAGCCTTCGCTGTGGTTTTACCTCTGCCTACTCAGGGCACAAGTGGTCTTTCTCTCAGGGCTGTGCATCCTGCTGAGCCACGGCGAGTGCTGGGAGCAGCACAAGCCTGCAGCTGGGATATAACCTACCTGTACGCTGCGTGTGGCTTCTCCCAGCACCAGCCGTAGAAATAACTTAATTTGGCCATGGAGCTTTGGTCACACTTGTCTGCACTCCTGAGCGCCGGCAGCTCCTGCCACCCGGCACCCCAGCAGACCCAGTGGCAGATGGGTGGTCAGGGAGAGCTGCAGGCATTTCTATATCTATTTATAACTCACAGTGCTCTGAAGCTGAGGCAGCTGACAGCAGCAGCCAGCAGGACCCTCGTGCTTGCTCTCCTACCAGCCACTGTCAATCAGGACGCTGAGGTTTAAAATTCATGATTTAATCCGGTTCCGCAGTGAAATGTCTCTCAGCTAGAAAATGCTGGTTCCATGAAGGTAACATTTTTTGCAGAAAATTTTGTTTTCTTTGATGGAAGTTGTTTTCTAAAAGCTGGTCAAAAGCCACCAGTCAAAAGCGTTCCTCTTCAACCTCTTTGAGACAAAATTTGATTTTTCATTTCAAAGCAGATTTTCTGTTTTCTATTAAGAACTTTTCAGATGTTCTAATTGCCAGAAAAACACAGCATTTTCATTTTTGTCCCCCAAAAGTTTTGTGACCAGAAGCACTATTTTTTTTACCAATTCTGTCTCCTAAGCAATTTGTTCTTATTTTAATCTTTTTTTTCCCCACCCCTAAAAGTAAAATTTTGTGAATCACCAATTTGCCTTTTAAATGCAAAAAACTGATTCCCACAGAACCCTTTTTAATAGCAGGAATGTGTTTCAGCAAATGTCCCTACCATAAGGAGCTTCTAGACAAAACTGATTTAAAAGTTGTTTAATTTTGCCTTTCTTTTCTGCACAAGCTTCTGCTAGTGCCCACTGTTGTCTCTAGATCTCTGTTCTTCATTCACAGCAGGCTCATACTGACCTGAAACCTGACTTCCTACTAAGCCTGGGAACAGACATTCGTAACTCCACTGTATATTGAATACCATGGATTTGGTGGAGATCCTGATTTTACAACCTTTCATAGTTGTCCTCTCCCCACTAAAGCCTCCCTGTCCCATAGGCTATAAATGAGGAGACACATGGCCTCTCTTTCCCTACTGAATTTATGTCTAGTACACAGGCCCCAACAACCTCCTCTCCAATACTCTGATAAATATCTGATTACACTCAGGACACTTGTTCACAATCCATATTTAGCTTTGAAATTTGCTGCTTCTATTTCAACCCTGAAAAACTGCTTGTCTACCTGGAAGCTTGTCTACCTTTTCAAACTACACTTGTTTGTCCAGTAAGAGATAGTATCTCTACCTACAGACTTTGCCCTGCCTTTTATTACAGCTTTATTTTACAACAAATATTACTCACAGGGAAAGACACGGTGAAGAAGAGCATGAGATGGCAGAAGAGCAAAACACCATCGTTATGCCCGTAGCCCCTCTCTTGTAGGCACGAGGATAAGATTTTGCAGACCAAATACAGACATCTCTGTTGTTTACATCCACTGTCTGCTGGGATGGTCCTGCTCTTGCTGTTGGGATAAGTCCAGGCTACTTCACACAAAGCCTCGCCCTTCCGTAGGATGCCACTAGAAACTGGGAGAACTGCCCCCCGTGCCTTACCCAGCTCAAAGTAATAGGGCAAGAGGACTTGGAGAAACCAGCGCAAGAGCAGAAAGCCCTTCTTTGAATATCCAGCAAAGAACAAAGCCAAAACTCAGTGTTCTTTCCAACATTTTAACAAACAATCCTGTTTCCAATTCTTCATCAGATAAGAATGTTTTGTGCACATTGGGCCAATTTTTTCTGGAGCGGGAAAGTCTGTACCGTGCACAGCCCACCCCACTGTTTCCTGTGGGAGTCACTGAAAAATCTGTCCTTCCATTCCCCTGAAAAAAGTATTTCTAAACATTCTGGGAGGATCTTGCAGGGCACCATGTGACCACATTTAGGAAGCAAACAGCCAGCTCCAGGCAGTCACCAGGGGATGCACATTCATTCCTTGTGTATCTTGCTGAGTTTTTTATGAAAGAAAGCTTAACCTTTCTTTGGCTTCAAAGCCCTAACCAATTAATTGCTATTTGTACAAGCTAATTCTTGATAATTATTATAGGAAAAAAATCCCCCCATCCAAATCCTTAGAGGGCATGAGGAATGTAAGAACAAAAAAGACCATCTAGCCCTGAATATTTGACCTCTTCTACTAAATTTTAGAATCAGAGTGGAGTAATTCTTCCAGGAGAGAACGTGTACCTAGGGAACTATCATGAAATTGTGCAATCTGTTGGTCATTTACCCCATGGAGATAAGACCTAAATCTTATTTTCCTACAGTTCCTCAACTACCATCTTGCTTCAGGAACAGTTTAGAGAAATGTGAATTCATCCCATGTGCATGAACTCTTCAGCCAGATTAAATGCAATAGGGTATTCTGTTTGTAAATCTTAAAAACTATTAAGTGGAGCAGATGATTCAGCACATCTTGGAGATAATGAATTAGCTTGAGAGCTATACAGAAAAGCATCATCCAAATGAGATAAATTACCAAGCAAAAAAAAAAAAAAAAAGAAAAAAAATTTTAAAAAAAGATACCAAGCTGAAATTAAGCCTGTGGGGAAACCTTCTTTAACGGTTTGAAGTTTTCTCCTCTTTCTAAGCTGGTTTCATCATTATAATGTGATTAACAGTAATGGCTCAAGTAAAGGACTTAGGGTCCATGAGCTTCGTTTTGGTCTGTACCAAGAAAGGAACTGGTTCCCAGGACAACAATGTCTGGACTGCCTCCAGCTCTGCAACATGCTCCTGAGGGCAGAGGGTGCTACTGCCTCTGGACTACATGTCTATCCTTCACAGATATTTCAGAAGTGCTAACTTCTGAATAGCTGTCTGCAAACCTTGGAGCAAGTCTGGGGAAGTGTCTGAGGAAAGTTGCAACAATAGGAGTAAGTCACACTGACTTCAGCTTTGCATGAAGAGGTGGAGGTCTAGGGGGCAACCCTTGCTATTCTGTTCCATAGCATGGTTCCTCACACCAGTAACTCCTGGTGGGCCCTGCAAGGGAGGTTTCTCCAAGGCCCAGATTGTTCTGAGATACAGGGTTATGGTTGCTGTAAGGTTTGCATTATCTGAACTAAAATTTCTGTGCGAAGGTGATGAAGCACTGCAAGACAAGTGCTGTAAATCAAAACATGGACATCAGTCTGGATCGAGTGCCTTGCCAAGCCCAAGAGAGGGCTGCAGTGAAGGGCATGCCCAGACTGGCACAGGTCCCAGGAAACAACATTTCTGCAGCGTTTACAGGAGGGAGGATCTGTCCTCTTTGCACACAAAGATTTAACCTTGCATGTTTGGGTTCAGTTGTGGATGACAGCCTAGGAATGGAAGCACACAGACAGACTTCATCAAGAGCTTTGGAGGAACAGCAGCTCCCTAAGACCCAGGCGCTGAGTAATGATTGAGCCAGGCAGGGGCAGGTGAGTCTCCCCCTTTTGCTGGCTGAGATGTAGAAGGCTTTCCAAATCTCATGGCTACAAAAGCCATGAAAGCTGCAGCGTTCCTCTCCCGTGGCAAGGGCAGAGTCAGCATCCTCTTCCCTTCACACTGCAAGCAGTTACAGGAGCACTAACAGAAAATGCTGTTGGCCCAGAGCTGCCCTCCACTTTGTCAGAGCCTTTCCCAGCTCCTCCCTCACTCAGGTACCTGCCACATTTCAGAAAGACCAGTCACCTCCTCTGCCTATTTTTACTATATAAGATCCATGAACTAAAGATACTCCACATCTCTAGTGTGGTTTCATCTCTAATTCATCAAGCAGGAATTTCCCTTCTCTTTGTGCATTGTACTTTCCTGGACAAGGACACTTAACAGACATTGGAAAACAACTTCACTTTTTCTTTTTTTTTTTCTTTTTTTGAAGAGGATTTTCATGCTTTCGCTACTTCTAACCTACAGGATTCCTCTTTCTGTCGCTTATACAGACTGTTTTGTTACTAAATACAAAACATGACACATACAGCTAGAATAGCCACCAAGCTGGTTTTACACAAGGAAACCTGTTTCAGCCTGAAGGACCTGGTTTGGGCCCTTTCCATCTATACCATGCAGGGTTGCGATTCAGGCTGAGACAGCCAAATGACCCTGTGCTGCAGTTGTGTCCTTGGCCAGAAGGGACAAATCAGTGTATTTTTTGGCCCGGTACAAAGAGCGTGGAGGCCTGCTGCAAGTCCAAAGGCAACAGTTCTCCCCTGGATACTTCTGGGGCTCACGTAGGAGTTCACAGTACCTCTGGAACCAGAAATGGAGGCTTGCCTGCGCATCTATCGAGTCTCAGCCTGTTGCAAGAGCCTCTCTAGCCAATGTTAGAGGAGACATAGTACAAGCGTGCTGCCACCTCCCCCTGCTTTGGCATCCCTGCCTTTCCCCTGGGCTACAAACCGCCTGGAGCTGCAGAAGCAACATGTTTTCAGCACTGCACCATCTCTCCTGCTTTGCGCATCGAGAAAGAGATTGGACCTGAACACCTCCCGCCCCGTTGCTTCTCACTCCCCTCCTTCGTTCACTATCTCCGGAGATGAACACTTCCGCCACCCCCGGCCATCTGCTTTCTCTTTGATTTGCACTGAGGTAAAGAGCTTTGCCGTGCCATGGGAGTATGCTGGCTGGGAGCGAGAGCCGTGCGATAGCATGCTTCGTGAAGTCTTTGAACTTGCACTGACTGTGGTTGATGTCATGAGGGTAAGCACAGTTCCTAGGTGCCTGACACGCGGGTGAGTAGAGGCATGAGATCTGCCCTCACACAGAGAGCTGGCACATGTTCTTGGCCTCACAGAGACTTCAGGGAAAGGAAACAACTGCTCTGCTCACAGTCAAAGCTTTAGGCAAATTTGTCTGAGTATCTATGTTCAAGCCAGCACATCATTAACAAACAGCTTTACATTTTACATGGAGATGGGGACAGAGGGGAAATCTTCCTTAGCCTATCAGTCCTGATGCAGTGGAGCCTCCTGGATGGCACAAGTGTGAAGCACCCAACCCTAGGAGATAAAGGGAGAATGCTTACTTGGCATTATATTCACTCCAAATGTTAAGGGGCATCTAGTAAGGCTGAAGACAATTACATACATTAGGATGAGCCCCCAAGAATTAATGCTTCCTCTCTTTTTTGTCTCTATACTATATTTTACCCATAACTGGTTATTTCTTTATTATTGCCAGAGCAGCAAACACTAAACAGTTTCCAGCACTGAAACTGTATCACCCTTCCTCTGAAATAATAGCTAGGTCCATCCCTTCGTGCCTGACAAGTAGTATCCACACAGGCAATATAAAAACCCATCAGGTTAGGATTAAATTTCTCTCCCTGTGACCTTTCTGTTAGCAGCATTTAGTTCATTACAGTTGGGAAGAAAAGTTAGCCTGAGATCCAGACCGCCTTTCAAGAAAACCCACCGTTCATAGATGGAGCTATCTCCTGGTAGGAAGAGTCCTCTAGATCACAAGGCCACCATGCATAGCAGGTTGAAGCATCAGAGGTAGTCCCCAGAAAATGGATGCACCCAAGATCTGGTATTATGTCCCTCTAGCTTCTGTGGAACAGGCAGACACCCAGGGTGGCAGACTAGATCATTCTCTAGCTCAGCACAAGGGCAGAGCCAATCTCCATTGCAAATCTCCAGAGGTACCTGCTTCTCTCCACCGATTCTTCAGGTGGTCATAATAGATAAGTGCATTGGCCCCTTTCCACGCCAGTGACAAAATTTGGTACCCTTGGCAGGTAGACTAAATTCCCCCTTGGATTTTTCCATAGGAAGCTCTCATCCAACCCTAATGGATTATCTTTTTGTCTTTAGCATCTACCTTTCTTTGTTGGGAACGTTCATCTTATTTGCCTCAGGAGGGCTTGTGCAGCACTCTCAGTTACCCTGGTCAGCCTCAACCTTCCCTATACGCTCACCACAGCTGTTGTCTGCTCTGGTTGGGCCCATTCTCTACCTTCCCACCCATTACCTTTTCTGCCTCTAAAGCAATGTGTCTGCAGCCAGACCAAGAAAGCTGCTATGGCAATTTAGTACTGTGGCAGTGACAGTTTTGAGCGCTGCATAAGTTGAGCAAACTTACAGAAAAGTTACAGCAAGCTTGGAGCCAAGTTGTAGGAACTGGTATATGGTTAAATGATGTGCTGTAAATTCTAGGTAGGACAATCAGGAGACCAGTTTCTCGATGTTCTGAACTGCAGTCAAATAAATTCTTCAGAACTGCAGAGTATAAAAAATACCAGTCATCATCCTAGTTTCACATTATTTCATTGTTATTATCATAACAACTCCAACCTCAGACAGGCACTACTTTTTTTTTTCTTTTTTTTTTTTTTTTTTTCTGAAGCTTAATGCACAGAATCAGGTGTAAGACTGGATATTTAACAAAATAATTCATATTTCAAAGAAGTACAATGTAGTACAAACACCCAGGGTACCCCAGAGTATCCTAAAAAAGTGGAAAGAGGTCTTCTTGGAAAGTCAGAGTTTTGCTGTTGGCTTCAAAGAGATCAACCTGTAACCTTAAAAGGTGCAACATGTTCAAGAAGAGAATCAGAGGTCACCAAGTTTTTGTCACACTTTTAAGGTGCTTCTGCTATAAAATAAAAACCTCTTTGCTGCCATTAAAACACCATCCAAAACATGATAGCCTTGATATTGTTGAGTCTGCAACAGAATATAAACACACTCTATTGGCAATGTTGCATGAAATAACCGCCTTCAAGTGACCTTCAGAGTGGTAACACAACAGATCATATTCTTAGTTATTATTATTTCTGGTCTGTTCAGCATAATATCTCAAGTATGAGCCAGACAAGCAAAATCGCATCCTACTGAGCTGGTTTTTAATGTCTTGATTTGTCGAGTAATAGGGTGGCTGTTGGCATACATGATTCTCATTCACATACATTGGTGCTAATTGCAGGAGAGTATCCTGAGCAGCTATTTTTCAAGCACTTAATATTCACGATTATTGTGAAGAATTTCCCAGCCTGTCCTGACTATAATTAACAACTTGCATGAAACATTGCTATTGCTAAGCTCTTCTGAAATCAGTTTCAGGGTGGTGAGTTGACCAGTGCATGTAATCTTTACACGATCAGGTTGATAGTGCGTGCAAAGAAGACAAAACCCTTTCCTTGACAAATAACAAGAAGTCTAGTTTGCAGACTTCAGTGAAGCGGTACTTCAGGTATTAAGAAGAACAAATGCCACAGTGTGGTGGGCTGTGTTTTAACTCTGTGTGTGGACTTGATCAGCAGCACTGGAAAATCTTTTAAACAGTAATTAACACAGGGAGGGAAAAAAAGCTTCTGTTCATTGTTTGCACATTAGAGTAAATAACATTTGATGACAGGAAAAGGAACATTTGGCTGTCTCCACCCCAGGACTCTGAATTTGTCTTTTAAATTACTCACTTATGGTTATGCAGTGGATTCTTTAATGCCTTTTTTGTAGCATCCTGTTTTTGGAGGCTGCTGTATTTTCTTTTAATTAGCGCATCTCTGGCCCGCCTCGGGATGCTCAGCAGGGAACGGCAAAGGTACAGTGGCTGAATTGATGCCTGCCTCTGCCCCACTGGAGCTGTCGGCTTTTAAAATAACCATGCTTGATTACAGGATGGCTGTGGAGTTATTGACTGCAAGGGCCCAGCTCGTTAAAAATGGACTTGAATATTATAGCTTGACCCACTTACACAACCCAAACGATCACTCACTATTTTTACAGAGAAAACTAGGAGACTTCACCCCCCTGAGTGAGGTCTCCAACCACAAGAGGGTCATTCTCCTCACAAGTTTCTCCTCTGCCTTTCACTGATGTTATTTCACTGGAAGTGTCAGGTTTAATGTACTTGTATTTTCTGATGAAAAAAACAAAACATTTTGTCTCTCCAAACCCTGGCCAGTTCTCACCCATGGGTCTCCTCAGCAGATAATACTGCTTTCTGGGGACTTGTGCTGGGGTCACGGATGGGTAGTGCCACCTGCACAGCAGTCTCACGGCAGTAAGACTGCACTCAAAGCTTACACTTAAATTTCACTGTAAAAGCTCCCCCTCCCTTCTCCCTCATTTCTCCCAGAGGGTGAGATGGCTGCCAGCCAAGCTGGTTTGTTAAGCCTTATTTTTTAGACAGGTGCCTATAGACTTTTTTTGGGGGGGTGGGATGGCCAGATGAAGCCATAACTGCTGAACCTGTGCTGGGTCACGTAGACTTTGCAGTGGTCTGTGTCCCAGGAGAAGCTCAGTTCCGTGGCTGGAGAACCTCTGCACCAACACAGAGCTGCAGTGTGACTCATGGTCATCCCACCAGGAGTGTTTGCGTTCTTGTTTTCTTTAACCATTTTCGTTAAAGTTAAAAAAAAACAACAGGCATAAATCTTTCTATTGGTTTTGGTGTCCTTTTTTTTTTTTTTTTTCCAAATCCCAAATATAGATCTCAATCAAACCTGACAGTGTTTTCTTTATGTTCATCATAATTTTGCTACAAATTCACCACATGCTATGCTGGAAATCTGCCTGACAAGTGTTTTTAATTTGAAGGGAAAATACCAGAAGAAGTTATATCACTTGCAAATTGATGAATGCATTTTTTTTTTTTTTCAAAATGATTTGCTCTCATTTCCAACACCCTCATCTTGCAGATGTTATCAGTATGAGAAAATCAAGGTAATGCTGGAGTAAACTGTTCACAGTTCAGCTAAGTACATCTCCGTCCCTCAGCATGTTTTGGGTTTGGGTTTTTTTGGTTTGGGTTTTTTTTTTTTGTGTAAGGGCATGAATGGTTTACAAATTCAGCAGTATCCCAGAATGTGACTTTAGCTAAGATTCTGACACTTTGCCTCCCATTATATGCTGTGGTACCACATATTGCAGATCCACATACCATACCCTGACCAGCCAAGACTGCTAAAATAATTTAGGTACCTCATTTCTGCTGGTGATCTGAACCCTTGTTCTTCCTGAACCCCAAACTGCCCTAAAGAAGCATCCTTCGTTACACCTATTTTCTCCAAAACTGTGGATTTCCACAAGTGAGACCAGTTCTACAGGGACCTAGGAAGTCAAGTGGAGAGACAAAACTTTTGAATCCTCCTAGTTGAATAATTACAATAACTTGTGTTCACAGCACAAAAGAAAAAAACAGAAAAACACAACAGGAAGTGGGTGGAGGGAAAAGGACTTTGAACACATTGAATAGCGAAATAAAAATTCACTAACAAAGCCAGAATGAACACTTCAGTGAAGACCATTTCAGAAAATAACTGGGAAACATAAACATATGCTCATCTCATCTCCTTTAGGGGCCTGTTGGAGAGGAAACACAACTACTGAGAAACTTTCAAAGCAAAGCACAGGATTTCTGGTCTTCCTCCTGTTTTTCTCTCTTGGCCACAGACCAGAGCAGCACAGTGGTATTCACAATAAGTATTCCTTGCTGGTCAGTGCCAGAAAGAATTACGATATAGGTCCCAGCCAAATGGCATGACTGACCTCCTGGCCTGCCCCTGGCACCCATTACCCCCTGCATGGGTAGAGATGGCAATGGAGTACCAGCTACCTGTACATTTCTGCAGCACCATTCAAAGCAAAGGCATGACAGAACACTTTTTATATGGGTGTATTTCCTCTATTTGTGTTGTGCTTGGGCAGAAATGATCCTTTTGATTAGATTTTCAAAATTGAGCTTCTGCCACAGGTTGGGCTGTATCCGTGGGGCAAAACAGAGGCTAGGGAGGCAGGGAACATACCACACACAAATAAAACATCCACCCCAAACCTAGCAAGGGGTTGGTGAGTTGCACATTTACTAACACATATGGTATTTTTTAACAGAAAATCTGCAATGTTTTGGCTCAAGCACTCTAATTATATACAATAATATAAACTGCTGACAGTAAAATTCAGAAATTCAGTTCAGTAGCTGCTGAAGAAGCTGTTTTCACCCAGGAAAGGAAAGAGTCTCTTACCAAAGCTTGCTATTACTGCATTGTAATGAGTTAATGCAGACTGCAGTTTGTTAAAAGGGCTGAGATGAACCAGCAGATATATGTGGGGAGGTTTATGCTAGCACATACTCCTACAGGGTATGAGTCAGGCCCGTGCTGTTGCTCTTTCACTTTCATAAGCATTAAACTTCTTTGCACACTTTTGAGCTATTCCGAAATTTCAGGTACGGATTTTTTAACTGACCAGCTAAAATTCCTGCAGGCTGATAAAAATGCAAGATAATCTTTAAAAAACCCTAACACAGATAAGGGAGCAGAAGAAATAATGACTTAAAAAAAAAAAAAAAGAAAAAGAAGAAGGTGGGTACATGTAGGTGTCACAGTGCAAGAGTAAAACTGAAGGTGTAAACCTTGAATGCTTGAGGCATTATATGGCTGTATAAAGTTTTAAAGATGATTTGCTAACTTGCCTCATTCAGGGATTTACTTATTAGCTGTAATCCAGTCCAGCCTCTTTCTTAATTTGAGCTCTGACCTGTAGGGTTTAGATTACCTAAACTCAGTGAGTGCCACTCTCCTTTAAAGCAAACAATAAAAAAAACCCTCACCTTTAAAACATTGATAGAAGCATGGCAACACACGGAAGTGATGGGACACATCACCCCACTGCTCTGAAGAAAGAAGTGACTGCTTGAAGGAGGCGGGAAGGTGAGAGCAAAGGCTTGTGTTTGAGTCACCTTCTCACCATGGCTCAAGCAATTATTCTGACTCCTTTGACTTGTGAGGAAGCTGAGGAGAGGCAGGAAAGTCAGCCTCTGTTTTCAGGTTTGTGTCTTGTTTCCCAACCCACTGCAGCACAGCCTGTGCTTTCAGAACTTACTTTTCCATCAGGTTACTTTTCCCTCAGACAATTAAGTATTGTGACTAATTTTTATTTAGCTGCTTTTCCTTACTGTATACAGTTAGAAGGAATTTTTAATTCCTCTTCAAACCCTCCTAGAATGTGCACATACGTGGAAAAGGCCAGTTTAACTTCAGAGATATGTCTAAAGTTAAAGGGGTGATAATGGTACCCACCACCTTATGCATAATGTGTAAAAATTGGTGATGTCTGGGATAAACTCGAGGTTTAGAAACTGCCTCCAACCCATCAGCAAGAAATCAGAAATCCATAAGCATAGATCTGCTACAGATTCTTGTCACAGCATGACCCAGGTCTCCTGTGAGAGAACCAGCACCCTAGCTCTCATTAAATATCCTGATGGAGGTACTGAACCTAGTGGTTATGGCACTCCTGAAAGAAGGGGGAAATGTATGCCTTCATATAGTCTTTAAGTCTGATTCCCAGTAGCTATGTACCTGGCTGGGAGGTATTTGAATAAGGCAAGCTCAAAACAAATGCTGCAGGACTGGGCTTCTGCACAGCCAGGAAGGTGAACGCTGAGCAATCTGTGGCAGCTGGCAGAGAAAGCGTAGGAAAATAAGGACCATATCCCAGTAAGCCACAGCTGCAACATATCCCCTGGGAAGCTCCCTCTAGGAGAAGGAGGGCCAAAGCTGGCATTCCTGGAAGTTTCAAAGGAGGTACAAGTGTCCAGAAAAAAAACGGAGACCTTTGATGTAAGACGAGCCAGGACTTTCTGAAGAATTTTTTTCCAACCCATCATTTGTTTCTCTATATTCAGCCATTTCCAGTTCCGAAGCCTTTGTGCCTTTCTTCCTTCACACACAAAACTTCAAGTAATAATACTTTAAAAAGTCTACATGTCAGACAAAATTCAACACGTCTCCTGGTAAATACATCCCACTGTTCCCCATAGCTTTCATTGTGAATCAGAAGAGATGACTAATGCCATAACTGGTTATTAAAAAGAAAATTAATAATTTCTTTGTGAGCTAAAGTCTTAAATTTTTTTAACACTTTAAAACCAAGGAAAATTAACTTTGATGAGATACAGCAAAGGCATTTGGGTTTTTGTAGATGTAAAAGAGCATTTTGTTCTCAACAGCTATTGCTGATTTTTCTTTATGCTTGACAGATGAGCTTATCAAGTGTCACTGACATTTTTGCAGTACTGTGCTAAAATATGCTTCATTTGCTACTCATCTGAGAACTTCAGATATGTGTCATTCAGAAGGCACTAAAGGACTGATCCAACAAATCAAGTGGGCTGGAAATGCCTCAGTTTCCTAGAGACCTCTTGGTTTTACTCTCAGTGCCTACACCAAGAGTAGCAGATAGCCTGGTGAACAGACCTCTTTCCCAGGCAGTGGGAAATGATGATTTGAACCTCCTCAAGCTGGTTCAGGATGTCTTTCACCATCTGTGATGGAAAGCAGTTCTCCACTTTGCTCACTTTGTAAGGAAGCTCAAGGGCGGGCTTAGGCAGTTGGTGCTTTTCTGGGCAAGAATAAATGTAGACAATGAAGACAGGCTGCATCCGTTGCTTGCCTTCTATACCCATGAGCACTTCCCCCTCAAAAACTACCAGCCACTCTAAACAATACCATAACTGGGACCTCAAACAGTAATACCTGACTGACAAACTAAGTAGAAATTAATAGAAAAAAACCCAGGATGATACAGACCATTGCAGTCACCTCATACAGATCTGTTCTCAAAGGAAAACCAACTTCAAAGGTAGATCAGAGACTGGAAGGTCCTGTCCACTCAAGATATGATTATATCTAAGCATGCAGATTTCCCCAGCCTCTTTGCACAACCTGTTCCAGTGAATGACCAACCACCCAAACTGGACTGGAATGGTCTCATAAGTGCCAAATGGAGAGGAAAATCACTGGTATTTGCTGATGCAGCTCAGGAGCTTGTTGATCTTCTTGACTCAAGCTTGTTGGCCACCTGGACCCCCAGACTGTTGTCTGCAGAGCTGCTTTCCAGACAGTTTTTCCACAGCCTGTAGTGGTGCTTGGGGTTATTCCCCCTGTGTGCTCACTTTTGTTGAACTTTATGAGGTTTCTGACAGCTTGTTTCATCAGCTTGCTGAGATGTCACAGAATAGTAGCCTCTACTTTCTATTTCCTTCCCCTGGTTTGGTATCGTTGACATACTTGTCGTGGGTTCATTCTGTCTCATTACCCATGCCATTAATAAAGATATTAAACAGTATCAGCTCCTTTATCAAATCCTAAGGAATGGCACTCATAACTGGTCACCAGTTCAAGTCATTGGCCTTTATTCTTTTGGTGAGGCATCCCAGCCAGACTTTTTCACCAGCCTTGTAGTCCATCCACCTAGTCCAGACATCCCCAATTTGACCACAACAGTGCTATGGGAGACTATGTCTAAAGCCTTGCTAAAGCCTAGCTAATGGTCTTCTCTTGTTTTCTCAGACAGTCATCTCACCAAAGAACACAACCAGGCTTTTCAGGCATGATTGGCCCTTGGTAAGTCTATGCCAGCTGTTCTCAGCCATCTTCCTCTCCTTCATGTACCTGGACATGGCTTCCAGGAGAATTTGCTCCATAATCTTCCCAGGGACCTGGTTGAGATGACCCTGACCAATAATCAATTGGTCGGTGGTTTTTCACTCATTTCATAGCAAAGCTTCATACTTTCAAGCAACACCTTTGCCCAGAGTTGAAGCCTCCCACTCCTCACCTCCTGTTTCTGGCCTTCTTAAAGACAGTCCATGACACCAGCAGTCTGTCCAGCTCTCCCATTGCATCTCCGTGATCCCAATGACACCGTTCTAGCTGCCACTTCAGTTTCCCATGCTTTGTATTTTGCCTTTTAAGAACACAAAATGGAAAGAAAAAAAAAAGGCTCTTAAATGACTTACAGAACTGCAGAACTGGTAAAAAATGTCAAAGAACTGAAGGATTTTTTTTTCATTAAAGTGCCCATAAGATTGTTCATATTTTTCCTCAGCCTATTCTAAAAACCTCTTTTGCTTTTGCAAAGAACCTAACTCTTCAGGACAGCTATTTCTGCTATGGTTAAGAGATAATAGCTTCATTAAGTTACACTGTAAACCATTTAAATACAAACAAGTAAGAAACACTTGTGGCAGGGATGCCGTTTGCTACCAAACATTTCTATTTCCTTCTCTCTTAGCAGCAGACGCAGGCTTGAGAAGAAAACATTCAAAGGGTGATACTTAGTTCCAGAGGTTATATTTGTAGTTTCTATTACGAGATTAAAGCACATGAGCTCTTTTGCCCTCCAGTACTGGTTTTCATGGGCTTTGCAGAATTTGAGGACTCAACTGCTAGAACACAGTTTTAATATATATCTCTGCCAGTAAATGTATCCTTTCATTGAAAAGATTTGGTTGTTAAGTTTCTTTATGGAGATTGAAGAGATTTACCTTACACTTAGGGCTATGCAAATAATTGATTTTGCAGTTCAGTGGCAGAACGCAGCTAAAGCCAAAACCAATATTATGGAGGTTTTCTTGCCAAAATGAAAACCTGAAATATTTCATTTTCTTGTTGAAAAGAACATTGAGCTCAACCCGAAACCAAATGTTTCACTTTGGTTTATTTTTAATAAAAACAAAAGAAAACTAACGGATAGAGTCACAAAACCAGCATGGAGGAAAATTTTCCACTTCTACCTGGTTTCCCAGTGTTTAGCAGGCTTTTCCAGATCACAGAATCACAGAGTCTTTGAATGTGGAATGGACCTCTGGAGATCTCTAGGCTACCCCCTCTGCCCAAAGTAGGCAGACAAGAGCAGCTTAATCTGCAAAGCAGGTTCCACATGGGTCCACACTTTCAACAGGGTCTGGGTGGGGACAATCCCTCCATCTTTCTTCCCTTGTGTCTGCAATGTCACTTTACTTGCACCAAGCCTGAGTGACTTCAGGAAGGTTGAGCAGGAGGCGAAACTTCACAAAGGTGCTAGGATATAGGTGGTTGCGCTAGTTAATGAGTTGTCAATCCTGCTCTAGAAGATGTTTTCTATTCTAGAACAATGGAAGAAGTATTAGCTACTTGGCTACTTTATACTCTTCTGCTGCAAAGAGAAGATACACGGTAGAGAATGGGGAAGACAGCAGTTCCCACACTACTGAAGAAAGTTACATAAAGCGGGCTATTCATGTTTCTTACAAAGCATAAGTCTTTGATTTTTTTGCTGTTTGGTACTGATTTCCCACAGTGAGATTCTATTTAAAATGAAGAACACACTGTTGAGCAGCAGGGTCTGATCCTGTGGTGTTCTCTCTCCTCTGTTGCTCCTGGTCAGCAGAAGGGGAACTTTGTGTTGGAAGAGGCTACACAGGCAAGGAGGCTCGTGCTCCCACAAATGCTGGGTCACATGTTGCTGTACATTCATGGCCACCCCCGGATTCAAGGCTGGCTCTAAACAGGATCCTCAGAGTTCAGGGCACCGCAAAGCTACGGTGCTTTGCATGTCTCCTTATCAGAATTTTGGCAGAGCTGAACTGTGGGAGAAAGATGTGACCTTGTCCGCTTGGAAGACGTGCTGCTAATCCAGCGCAGGAGCAGGGTACTGAAAGAAGTACAGCCTCAACTTTCAGCCTGCTGAGCAACAGCATTGCCCATTTGGTGCACCCTTCCTTCAGCTCATCCCTGGGGATGGAGGCTGACCGAGCATGCCCCAGGGGTGCGACACACAACTCAGTAAGAACCAGATCTAGCTAGTCTCTTGCAGGTGCTGCACCTTTACCTAGCTCCCCCTTTTTTTAATAAGGAGTTTGCATGGGGCAGCGTGTTTCCACATCTGAACTGTTGCACATTTGGCTGGAAGGTTTTGGGGAATGGTTTAGGCCAGCATTTGCTGGGGAAGAGAGGGACTTCTGTGCTGCTGTGGTGATGGTGGGGAGCAGGCTGAGTGGTCTACATGGATTCTCCAAGCCCTATTGGCTACAGTGCTTGTCTTCAGCTTTACTTGGAGATTCTTCACCCTTGTTTCTTCTCCACTGCCGTATATTCAGCTCTGACACTGGCAAAAGGCACTATGGAGAATCTACAACTTTTCCAAAGGTCTTATGAAGACAGAAGAAGCAGAACAGAAGGGCAGCTCCTCTGCAAGTCTACATCCAGTTTTCTACTGTGCCATCCATGGCCAAAGCAATCAGTTCACAGTATAAAAAAATAATGTAGCATGTGGTGAATGGGAGAACTGCTTTTCTATTCAGTTTTGAGTTACAGCTGAAGAATGTAAGACTAGTAGGTCTACCATGTGAAATGGTAGTGCATTTCTGCAGTGCCCTGAGAAAGAACCGGAATTTTGCCCACAGCCTCAAATTTGAGGCTTTATTTATTCAAGACATTATGCACACACCTTGTAATGGATCCTCAGATCACTGATGTTGGGGGCTTGGGGACAGAGAAAATGAAATGACTTCTTAGATGGTGCTTTTGAATGAGTCATTAGCAGGGACAGATATAGAAGTCAAGGACCCATGATGCTGAGGCCTGCAAATTAAACCACTTGCCACCACTAGGCTGTAAATTTTTTTTGGCCTTTATTTTAGACATGACTATAATACCATTTATAAACAATGTTGCAGACATGAACAGTATGGCTTTTTAAAGAAGTTTTACCGAAACAGATGGAAAGTGTTAAAGCTGGTTGCAAGTTCTTCTGGTAAGTGATTCAGAAACTGTTGGACTCTACAAAATTAGTCATTTATTAAGAGGTGTAAGAATCATTTCTTAACATATTAATGAATGCTATCTACTGTAAAGCATGACTAACTTCCCAGAAAAAAAGAAATCAAAATTGTGGGTGCACATAGTCACTTTGTTATATTTCTGCCATAATTCAGTCTGGTTTTATGCTGTGCATGGGCACATCCAAGAACTGAGTCTGCGGGTGTTCGAAGGCACTTGGTGAGGACTGATGGACTCACCCCTTGAAGGGGAAACCTTTTCTCGGGAAGCCTTACTCTATACTTATTTGGAAGATGGGGAAAACAACAACAGCCTCTCTCATTTGCTTCACCAAGCCTAGGCCTGTTCCCAGCCATGCTATTAATCTCAGTCCCTTTTTAACTCTTGTGGCTTTTTTTGACCCAGCTTTTATTTTATATTTAGGCTGTTTTCTTGTAATGATTCACAGCTGTGACTGTCATTTTACTACAGTGAAATGTGTCGACAGGACCAAGAATAGCAGCTGTCTGTCAGACCTGCACCTAATGTGTTAATGGAGATACCAAACACTGGAAACAAAACAAAAGGCAGAGAAATGGAGAATGTGACTCTACAGTGAGAGTCATCTTTAAAACAGTTTGCTTATTTTTTTCTTCCCTACAAAAAATAGTAGACATTTTAAAATATGAAGCTCACTGGTACTTCTCCTGCCCAGATCAGTCTAAGGTAATGGAATTTACTGGGGTAAACCCTCTGCTGGGAGGAGTGGAAGATCCAGGGTTATCTGTACCTCTTCAGCATCACTCCAGCAAGCTATTCTGATTGATACCAGCTAAGAACTTGTCCCTTCCAGCTTCATGAAAAAAATATATGTGGCCTGGCAGTGTAGTGTGACACTTGAGAGGAGGTTGGCTCAGCTATGCACCTTCTGCACCCTTTGAAGTGTGCCACAGCTGCCTCAGTTCTGGGCAATAAAACTTTCCAGACACAAAAAAATCCATGTCTACAGGAGCTGCTCAGTTTTGAGGTGTTGTGGTCAGTGGTGCAAAGGCCAGCTCTCACTCAGTAACTATCGGGGTCTCTAAAGGATCAGCACTGGTCCCAGTACTGTTTCTTCATGTCTTCATCAACAATCTGGATGATGGGACGGAGTGCGTTCTCAGCAAGTCTGCAGATGACACTAAACTGGGGAAGGAGTCAATACAGTTAGGGGCAGGGCCACTATTCAGAGGAACCCAGACAGGCTGGAGAAACAAGTCAAGAGAAACCTCATAAAGTTCACTAAGAGGAAGTCTTGCCTCTGGGATGGAAGCAGGATGGTCTGGGAGCTGTCTGTGAAACAGGTCTGCTTAAAAGGACCTGGTGGGCAACCCTTTGTTGCAAAGAAGGTCAACCATTTCCCGGGCTGCCTTGGAAAGACTGTAGCCAGACAGGACCAGGAAAGTGATTGTTCCCCTCTGTTTGGCACTTATAAGACCACATGTGGAGCACTTTGTGTCTAAGCTCAGGCAAGGGGCAGAAAGCAGGAATTGTCTTGGCTAGGCTCCTTGACAACCTCATCTAATGAGTGTTCTCAGAGTGCAGATATTTCATGCTAGCAGGTTCAGTGCAGTAGGACTGCCAATGGCAGACACCTCTGGGAGTTCAGCTGGTGTTGTGCTGGTGTTGCTTTTCCCACTACTGGCAGCAGTTTTTCACTGATTTTTTCTGGGAGGGAAAAAGGCCAACAAGTGGCTTTCAGACCTCAGACTGAGGGAGGGCTTGAGGGGTTTAAGGGCAGGTATTATTGCTGAGGTGATGTTACCTGGGCAACAGCTGGGCTGAGGCAATGCAGAGGCTGATGTGAAATCCAGATCTTTAGCTACAGGTGGAAGTGGCCCAGCAAAAGAGTATTTGGTTTCATACCTACAAGAGAGCCTAGGACTGCTGGGCACCACTGTTATCACTGACCTGCAAGTAGTTTTGGAGCTTGCCTGTCCCCCAGCTGCTAAGGTATGGGCCTGGTACCCCTCAGTCACATGGGATTTGGACATGCAGCTTGGCGCTGAGGAAGCTGTTGGTCAGTGCACGTCTGCAGACAGCCACAGAGCAGAACCCAGCATCATCCTGCACTGGCATAGCTCATCCTGCCTCTCCTGAGCAGAGGATCACCCATGTCCACTCACGGAGCTGCACTTCCCTCCATTCCCCCAGGAGCGGTGTAAAATGTGAAACAAATACCAAAATGCAGAAAGAAAACATGCGAGGGAGAAGTGGGTCTGGCACTGGATGAAAGAGCCCTGGGTCCAAGATCATTCCCCTGTTTTTGTCAATAAAAAGTAATTCAGAGAAGAATCCTTGTCACTGGCCTTTCGTTATCATGTATCCCTTTGCTAGTGTTTATCAACTTTAATCTGCTACCTCCTTAGTGTTAGGCTATTGTGGATCCCTTTCCAGGTTTGATCAGCTCTCCCAAGCACTATGTAGGGTCTATGCATCTCACACTGGGTTGCGGATTACATGTTGAAACTGAGGCCTTGTGGCATCCTCATTGCTCAGAAGCACAATTCTTTTTTTGATCTGCTAATTAGTTTCTGCACACAGAGAAATTTTACTAAATCCACCAAGTTTGCCATGGTTTTAAGGAGTAGTGTGTAGTAGTAATAGCCTACAGATGATGATGACAAATGATGATTAAGCGAGCCCTTCTTATCTGTTAGGAAAATTTCAAATGCCCTGAAAAATCCTGCTTCCTGAACCCAAAATAACCCATAGTAAATCAGTAGGTTGGGAGGAATTAGGCACAAGTGGAAAAAAGAGTATGCATTAACCTGGCTGAGTCACTAGTGTTAGGACAAGTTTGAAAAGCTACAGGTCCCCTGAGGCACAGCCCCAGCAAAGGCAGCTGACAGCGCTTCCTTCAGCATCTGGACTGATGCTCAAGTAGTTATGCTGAAAGACTTTAGATCAGGGTTCCTGACATTTTCTTCTAGGAGGGCTGTTTAATAAACTGAACATCAAGCTGGGGCCAGATAACAAACCTTGTGTGGAATGTAATTCCCTTCTGTTTAAAAGTGTAATGTAACATGCTTTATGAATTGAAGCTGGAGTACAGCAAATACAGCAGGATTTTCCCGTGTTTGAAGGAGATGTACATAGGTGATTTCATTTCCAATAATTTGGCACAACCTATATTCAAACCTGACTCAGCGTGAAGGACTGAGCAAAGGTAGTCCCCAGCACAGCTCTGCACATGCCACCCTTACAGGGCATCCATCCTGATCCCAGCAGCATGGTGTGTCTGGAACAAACCTTCAAGCAGTTTGTTAACACAGCATGGGGGAACAGGAGGGCTCAGAGGAGTGCTGAGGGCCAGAAAAGTAGTAGAAATTAAACTGATTATTGCCCTTTCTGGGAGCCTGTCTGAGCTCATCAGTTTCATACAACATTGCAGTGTTTTGTGGTAGGAAATGGGAAAAAAAGAGATGTATAATAATTTATGCTGTGCCTTTTAAAGAAGGAAAAGTACCATCGATAATTACCATCAGGGTGCTCTTGATCATACAGAGAAAGAGTGTTCCAGCTTCAAGGGCAAATTTCCTCTAGTACTGATGGACATGGAGTTTGTTCAGTCCTAGACAACACTGTATGAGCATGATGGATGTAGTTAATAGACTCTGAGAGTCCCAAAACAGGGGGAAACTAAGACCTTTTGTGAAATAGTCCATAGTGATGCATCCTGTCGCCCTTACTTGGGTTCAGTATTTGGGTCTGGCTGAAAGCTTGTTTTTCAGAATGATATCCAGAGATGGCAAAGCCATTGCTTCTTTCCATAGCTTGTCCCACTGATTAATCATAGTTCTTTTCTGAAATCTTCTTCTTTCTGATCTGAAGGCCTCTGATTTCTGCATCTGTACATTGGCCTGAGTTCTCAGCCAAACTGAAAGCCCTTTTCATATGATGTTTTGCCTTCCCAAGAGACAACAGTACCTATTATGGTAATTCTCCAATAACCAGGTCACAGCTAAGCCTTGGTTTGGATAAGCAGACCTAGCTCCTCAAGGCTTTCCCTGTAAGGCATTTTCTCCAGACCTCAAAACAGGTTTTTTTACAACTCACGCTGTGACCTTGGACACAAATACTGGCGCTCCAGGGAACCTCGGGAGAGCGAGGGCTGAACCCATAACAGGGTGGCTCTGCGGCAGATACTCCTGTAAAAGATAAAAAAGCTGGGATGAAAAAGATATTTTTTCCCTAGGAACAGCAAGTGGCTCTTGAGGGGCGAGTTTCAAAGCAATGTCTGGTACACAAGATGCCTGCTCCTAATCTGAAATATCTGAAATACCCAAAGTATCTGAAATATAGATATTTCAGCAGAGTAAAAAAAAATCAGATCAAATTCACTATGCAGAGTTACATCAGGTAATACAGACAGATAATAACTAAAAAGTGTTATAAGCCTGTGCTCACAACCACCACTGTCAACTGACTGTACCACGTGTCAGTAAATAACAGGCAATGCTGAGATCACACTCTCCTATTATTAGAAACCTAATAGTCATATCTTGTTTAAAAACCTGTTTTTAAATCTGTTGCCACCTGGAAAACTAGATTAAACAGATCAAGAGGTAAGGTTATCTAGAAATATTCTGGGCAGAAACATAATTAGGGCTGTAATTAGGATTATCATTTAGTAGGCAATGTAGACAAGACTGAAAAGATAAGCCACTATCAGTTGCTGTTGAGGGCTAAAGTGATTATTAAGCTCCTAAGTTTGGGCCATGTGTTTTCCTGGCAATGTGGAAATAATGTTGAACAGCTTCCAAAAACCCAAGGCAGGACTGCAGGTGGTTTCTCCTAAAAAGCTTTCCCAGTGGGGCACCAGCAGCAGACAGGTAAAGGTGCTTGCCTATGCCAGAACCTGCTTGCGGCTTTCCAGCACCAGGGCAGCGGAGCATGGAGGGTGAGGCTGTAAGTGGGGCATAATGCTGCTTGTTGAGCAGCCCCCTGCTAGGCCCTCCTGGCGTGACACCCCCACCCCCCCAGGGCTCATGCTTTCCAACCCTGCTGATCCACTCATTACCAGGACACCAAGCACCCAGCACTGCAGCACAGCAGCTGCAGGGGCAGGCTGAGTCGTCTCCTTTGCAGTAAGAAGGCAGTCCAAGCTAAAATGGAAATAATTTTTGTATCAGGCCACGGTGAACACGTTGAGCCCTTAAATGTTGCAGGATGTATAACAGTCAGGCTGAGGGTTCTACGTGCCCCTGCAAAGCATGGCTGGAGGACATATAGAAACCCCACTTGGAGCATCTCCCAGCCTGCTATAAAGGTGACAGCAGAGGACACCCAGCTCTGTAGCTCCAGGTGTCCTTCCCTTCTGCTCCCTCTCACCTCTGCCACTGAGATGGCACCTCCTCAGCACCTCACCCTTCCTTGGAGCTGCATTTCCTATCTTTCTCAGGCCTTTACCACACCTGCCACAAGAGATCTATTGCTGTAACTTCTTGCCACATAGAAATCCATGTGGGATTAGGTACTGGGACCTGTGTGCTTCCACTTTGCTCCCTGACACCCGCAGGGGAACTGGCAGCATCTTATCTGCAATTCAATGTCTGCATTGCACCAGGGGCATGGGAAGTCCTCAGCAGGGACCTTCCAACACACAGTAGAGCTGGCAAAGAGCAGCTTGGTGCCACAGGCAGCTGGCAGAGGTCAACGTGTCTCCATGGGGGCTATGAAGGCTATTGTGGCTGTCGCTCAAACAGGCTGACTAATTCAGAAGACACGGGCAGCTCCCTGGCAGCCCTCTTTTTTTTTTGCTGCTGTGGCTGCAAAGAACCCAGGAGAGATTGGTAGGGAGTTAGGAAAGCTGCAGGTTTGAGGGGGTTGGTGGGCTCTTTCCCAAACAGTCCTGTTTCTTGGAGCAGACCAAGCACTCCCATTACATGCAGCAAACCAGCAGCAGCCCCCTGATTCTTTGAAGTCACTGATGTTTTGCAGCTTGCTGAGCTGCTTAGTGAGAAACCGTCATTTTCTTTCCAGAAGCAGAAATAAATTGAGTCAGAACTTGCTTTCCTTCAGATAACTGATCTTTTTCTTCCTCTGGAAACGCTCAATGGACCTGTTTTTATCTGTGCAGTGTTTACTTTCCAGGAGGCTTTGCCATGTTTGCAGCTCCACGTTTTTTTTTTACTTCAAGCTGCTCCACAAAATACACAGAGGGCCCAGGGCTTGTCCCTGCTGTTGGGAGGGTAACTCTACTCCTGAGACAGAAAGGACAGTCCTTCTCATGACTTTTTCTTTTCTCCGTTCTGTTTTGACATTTTATCTTCCTTCGTGCCACATGAATAGGAAACTATAGGGGCAGCAACAAATCTTCTCACTGCCTTACATCCTTCAGATCCACTATTTTTACACTGTCAGTTGTTTTTATACATGTGCCTTTACATTTACAGGAAAAAATGAAGATGGCAGAACGTCTCTTATTACAAATTCCATCCTATATAAGAAGGCCAAGTGCCGTTTCCCTTTTTCAGATATAGGCAATGATCTTTCCTACTCTGAATTTATAGTAACCATAATTCCAGAAGATCCTCAGATACCTCACGGTGTCTTTTTCAGCATGAATAAGTTTTACAGCTGGGTGAGGTCTTACATTACAGAAAAATTTATGCTTAAACATCTGCTCTTAAATGTCCTTCAGCTAGTCGAGGTGGTTACAAATCCATCCACAGCACCCACTGGAAGATATAAAAAACCTACTACCCTAGTTCAATCTACCAAAGTATTTTTTATTCCACTGACAGTCTGCATAGCAGGAAGGAAGACGTCAGGAAACTTTAGATCCATGTCAGACTTCTCCATTTCTGGTTATTTATCAGTGGTAGGTAAAAGCTCTCTCCTTCCCCCTACCCCCCACCCCCCTTCATACAACCTGTGAAATGTGCTGAGAAGTTGAACAAGTTCAGTGTTGCCACAAATACACAGTCTTACAAGTTCTAACAGGTAGAAAAGCATGTTTACTTGTTTCTGCTTGCTCCAAAACTTCTGATAAGGATTTGATGAAGCTCATTATGGCAGGCAGACTCTACACACATGATAAAACCTGGTCCTTGACACCAGAAGTACATAGCTGAGAGCTGAAACCTACAAAAGATTGTATATATGGTTTCCTTTGCTGCCATGAGTAGTGTCTTGTTTGAGATAGTAAGGCAAGCATACCTATAAGTATTGCTAATTTACTGAGCTACTAAATATTTCCCTTTTCACATTTTTGCTTCTTATAAAAAAAAAAAAAAAAAAAAAAAAAGAAGCAACCAAACCTGGAGAGTCACCTCCAAGTAGACCAGCCTGGTTTCATATGGTTGCCCACCTGAATGAGGTCCTATGGGGTCATGGTCCACAGAGCACATCTTCCCAGTGGTTCTCCTGGTCTAATGGCCAGATTCATTACTTGATTTAGCAGTGTATTGATGTAGACCTCCTCACTGTTGTATCTCAGCATCTTTGGTGTTGGTCTTTCCGTTAAGATAGTCCATACAGCATTCTGCAAATCTAATGGCACAAAAAATCTTTGTTACATAAAATTTCACCATGATAGGTTTCTAGCATTAATATACAATAACAATTTCATTATGTCAAAGAAGTTATGTCTGTCATTGTGGAATTTTGTATGTTTTGTTATAATAGTTATGTAAATTGAAAAACAACAGTCTTTACAACTGAAAATGTAAATTTCTCTAGGCTGGCCTCATTGGGGTTCTGTAGATGCTCAAAAAAGTTTATTTACTATGCTACTGTAGAGGAATGAAGGCAGTGGGTTGATCAGCATTGATAATATGCAGCTGTGGCCTTGCCTCGATGGCAGTGGGTTGATTGACATGGATGATGTACAGATGTAGCTTGTTCCGCTAAGCAGTTAAATAGTCCTAAGGACTGTGGGAGAGGGGGCTGGGTGGAGGAGGAGTAGTGTGGTCTGGCCTCTGGAGCAAGGAGAAACAGCAGGGCCAGGGGAATCTGACTGAAGGTAAAGCCTTGTTGCAGCCTGATAGCTTGCTTGTGCTGCAACATGTTACAATCTTTTTTGGCCAGCACATTTAAACTCAAACAGCTTTTTTTACTATGCTGTTTATGAAGTTTCTACATCTGTAACAGAGCCAGATTCAACCTTATGGTCTCTTTGAGCATTTTATATAGTAATTTTCTTCTTTAATCAGTTTGTTCAATGTTGAAATAAAGCTAGCACCTCACATGGGCTAGACATTCAAAGGGTAGCCTGATGAAGCTCCAGATGGAGTTATGCCAACTGACACCAAGCAAGGATAGAATCATTTAGGTTGGATAAGACCTTTAAGATCATCAGGTCCAACCACCAACTAGCACTGCAAAGTCCACCGCTAAACCATGTCCCTAAGTGCCACATCTACACATATTTTAAATACCTCCAGGGATGGTGACTCAACCACTTCCCTGGGCAGCCTGTTCCAATGCCTGGCAGCCCTTTTGGTGAAGACATTTTTCCTAATACCCGGTACAAGCTTCCCCTAGCACAACTTTAGGCCATTTCCTTGTTACTTAGGAGAGAAAAAAAGAATGACACTGACCTCACTACACTCCCCTTTCAGGCAGCTGTAGAGGGCTATAAGGTCTCCCTTGAGCCTCCTCCTCTCTAGGCTGAACAGCCCCAGTTCACTCAGCTGCTCCTCACCAGACTTGTGCTCCAGACCCTTCACCAGCTCAGTTGCCCGTCTCTGGACACGCTCCAGCACCTCAGTGTCTGTCTTGCAGTGAAGAGGTCAAAACTGAACACAGTATTTCAGGTGTGGTCTCACCAGTGTCAAGCACAGAGGGACCATCAATTCCCTTGCCCTGCTGACCACACTGTTCCTGATACAAGCCAGGATGCTACTGGCCTTCTTGGCCACCTGGGCACACTGCTGGCCCATGTCCAGCCATCTGTTGACCAGCACCTCCAGGTCCTTTTCTGCCAGGCAGCTTTCCTGCCACTCTGCCCCGAGCCTGCAGCATTGCAAGGGGTTGTTTTGACCCAGGTGCAGGACCCGCACTGAGCCTTGTTGAACCTCATACAATTGGCCTTGACCCACCAGTCCAGCCTGCCCAGATCCCTCTGCAGAGCCTGCCTGCCCCCCAGCAGATCAACACTCCCCCTCAGCTTGGTGTCATCTGCAAACTTACTGAGTACATACTTGATCCCCTTGTCCAGATCATTGATAAAGATATCAAACAGGACTGGCCCCAGCACTGAGCCCTGGGGAACACCACTTGTGACCGGCCACCAGCTGGGTGCAACTCCATTCACCACCACTCTTGGGGCTCGGCCAGCCAGCTTTTTACCCAGTGTAGAGCACAGCCATCCAAGCCACAAGCAGCCCATTTCTCCAGGAGAGTGGGAAATGGTATCAAAAGCTTTACTAAGGTCCAAGAAGACAACATCCACAGCCTTTCCCTCATCCACTAAGCAGGTCACGTTGTCGTAGAAGGAGACCAGATTCGTCAAGCAGGACCTGCCTTTCATAACCCCAGGCTGGCTGGGCCTGATCCCCCGGTTGTCCTGCACATGCCATGCGATGTTTTACAGGATGACCTGCTCCATAACCTTTCCTGGCAGCAGGGTCAGGCTGACAGGCCTGTAGCTACCCAGATCCTCCTTTCAGCCCTTCTTGCAGATGGGTGTCACGTTCACGCACCCCCAGCCAGCTGGGACCTCCCTGGTCAGCCAGGGCTGGTGACAAAGCGGCTCGGTGAGCACGCCTGCCAGCTCCCTCAGTTCCCTCCGGTGGATCTCGCCTGGCCCCATAGACTCGTGTGTGCCTCAGTGGTGTAGCAGGTACCATTTCACCTTGAGTTATGGTGGCTTCATTCTGCTCCCCACCCCCACCTTCCAGCTCTGGGGGCTGGGTACCCAGAGCATCTCGCTATTGGAGACTGAGGCAAAGGCAGCATGAAGTACCTCAGCCTTTTCCTCATCCTTTGTCACTATGGTTTTCCCCGCATCCAATAAAGGATGGAGATTCTCCTTAGCCCTTCTTTTGTTGCTAATGTATTTATAGAAACATTTTTTATTGTCTTTTATGGCAGTAGCCAGTTTAAGTTCTAGTTGGGCTTTGGCCCTTCTAATTTTCTCTTTGCATAACCTCATGACATCCTTGTAGTCCTCCTGAGCTGCCTGCCTCTTCTTCTAAAAGTTATAGACTCTCCCTGTTTTCCTCAGTTCCAGCCAAAGCTCTCTGTTCAGCCAGAAATCGCCTTTAAGAGTTCCTTCTTGAAGAATGTCCAGCCTTCCTGGACTCTTTTGCCCTTCAGGACTGCCTCCCAAGGGACTCTGTCAACCAGGCTCCTAAACAGGCCACAGTCTGTCAGGATACAGCTCCTAGAACCTAAAATCTCTGTAATAAAGGACTGGACCCCTACACAATGCTAATTAAAACCATTTAGGTTTTTCCCATTATCTTTAACAGTGCATATATTAAGCTGTCTTATTTTTTCTCCTTTTGTCTCAGCAAAATCCTCTTTGGTGCACACTGTGGTTCTTCCGTATGTGATGAAGAACTGTGTAAGACATTCTTCAGTATTCTTTATTTGATTCCTTTGCAGGCTTTCGCTGTGCTGGCATGTGGGGCTTCCATGGCTGGTACAAGTTCAGAACTGGCAGAAGATGCTACACTATGGATAAGAAGAAAAAAAAAAAAAAAGTGAGAGAGATGTGTCAGGAGGAAGAATTTCCATATTAAATACTCACTCCTTTGCCAAGCTGCAAAAATGTCACTGTCTGGAAATAATAGGTCTCCACCTTTTCCTTTCAAAACTTATTTGGTATTTGTAATAAAAATAGAATATATATAACATAAACTCAACATGCCCGGCACTGAGGAAGTCTAGGTGGAGGTCATGAAGCTTAGGAGTCACTAACTTTCTAAATAAGCCTTAAATTAATGGCTAAACCTGTGCTGATTTCAGGGATGTAAAATCAAACTGTAGAAGAGCAAAATTAGAGCCTAAATGCTATGCTAGGCTGAGCTCAGTCTAATCAAATTAATTTAAACCCATTATTTTCTTCCTCATGTATCACAGATGAAAACAATGAAGCCCTCTTGGCAGGAGGCCAGCCTGAAGCCATCTATTACCCTCCATGCTGAAGTTCTGACAAGGAGAGCAAGGCAGCTGTCCTTGTGGTAATTGATATTAATGATTGAGGTTAGAGACCATCGAGCCAGTTTGGGACTTAACAACAAAGAGAAACCCTAGTCTGGCTGCACAGCAATAGGGGCAGAAGTAGTCTGAAGACAGGCAGACACAGTGAGAGCAGAGCAGTGCTGTCCTTTTATAAAAAAATAGGTTTTATTTCTTTTGTCTTGGCAATTATTTAGATGAGACGTCAACATACTCTAAATGAGAAAAAGAACTATGATTGAAATTGTCGGCATCACTGCCGCTGCAGTCACTGCACGCTGATGGGCTAGAAGAGGCAGAGGCAGGGCTGGCCCCCTCCCGAGCGGGGGGCTGCAGTGGCCAAGGGGCTGCACCCCCAGGCACAATGCGGAGCAGGGGTGAGCTGCCCACAGCAAGCCCTGGCCTGCCCCTCGGGCCTGCCCAAACTCCATTCTCAGGCTTCTGAGGACATTCCTTGTAAGGTCATCTTCAGCGTGCTGTGGAAGTCTGTGCTAATTTCATCATATGCCTGCAGATTTCACACATTTTTGTGCATTTGTGCAATGCTGAAAATTAGAAGATTAGTTGGAGCTATTTTAACCAGCAGAACCAGTGGTTTGCATTGGAGAAAACCGGTGATGGCACCTACTTAGTTTTACTTGTAACAAACTCTGTTTATTTGCTTACAGGTTTATTTTTTTTAACACGGTGGTGTGTTAAAATGAGTGCATTAATATGAAAAGCCCTCTTCCCATGAAAAGTGAATGCACTTGGATTAAACATGGCTTCAGGTCTAAGTGAAAGAATGGAGAGGCAGCCCTAACTGTACAAGAGACAGCTTTTGTATCTGGGAACAAGATTTTTGCAGGGTTGCTTGGTTTAGTTTGTGAGAGGCTTCAGTTCATGAAGAGAGGAGTGATCAAGGGATCAAACAGATGCAAGGGGCCTCTGTCATATCAATATGGGGACAGCCACTGTACTGTGACCCTGGGAGTGGTACACACTGTGTGCTCTCTCATGCCTAACTCAGGTTTCTCTGGTCTTCTTCATGTGTTATTTTCTCTTTTTGCCTTATTCTACTCCTAGTTTTCAAACCCCTAAGCCCCAAAACTGCCTGGAACATCAAGCAGATCATGGGAACAGTGATTAGCATATATCACTGTTCTGCCTCCTGGAGTGTTGTGTCTCTTGGCCACCTTATCATCAAGGTGTTGAGAAGCTCAGCATTGCAACATACGCTGTCTGTTAAAATAAATGTAGTGTCTATGTTGTTGTTGTTGTTGAGTAAAACGCTTTCCTAAGTAGGTCCTTGAGAAATACATTCTCTTCTTGACCCAATTCTCTTCAAAAGACTGAGAGATACAGTCAAGTGTATCACACTTTTGAAATGAAAACAGCACTCAAACTTGCTCTATAATTTTTGGTTTCTCATGTAAACATCTGATGATGTTCCCTTCAAACCTTCCCTGCTTTTGCACCTTTGGAGTTTTTTAGCACAAAGGGAAAAGAATGTAGTCTTTCAAAAAGGAAAGTATGTCTGTACATCCTCACTTTTCAGGAAGGAAGCAAACCCCTGAGTTATTACAGAAATATCAATGTTTCAAATGCTCTTGCTTTCCCAGCCTCTTCTCTATTGTCACTCTGAAGTCCAAATAACACAAAGCATTTACGCAGTATAATTTGTCTGGGCTGATAATTATTTAATGACACAATAATCTGAAATGCCACAACACAGTCACAATTTGATTCCAACAGTTACCTTTAAGCCAATGACACAGGAGATTCAAATCCATGCTATAGTCTCCTATGAGAGGGAGTAGGGTTAAATTTCAGGAAGCAATTACTTAGCTGGTAGGGGAGACACCATGATCAGGCACCTGGTTTTTCCAGAGCGAGGCTCATCCCCTGCACTAATTTTTTTATTATTCTTAAGATCATGGAGCAAATCCTCCTGCAAGATATTATGAAACATATGAAGATAGGGAGCTGATCATAGAAAGCCAACCTGGCTTCAGCAAGGGCAAATCATGCCTGACTAGTCTAGTGGCCTTCTAAGACGGAGTGACTGCATCAGAGGACAAGGTAAGAGCTACAGATGTCATCTATGTGGCCTTCTGTAAGGCCTTTGATATGGCCCCCACAACATTCTTACCTGTAAACTGGAGAGATATGGGTTTGATGGATGAACTGTTAGATGGGTATGGAATTGGCTGGATGGCCACTCAGTGGCTCAATGTCCAAGGGTATGTACGTACTGCGTCCAATACTATTTAATATCTTCATCAATATCATAGAGAGTGGGACTGAGTACACCCTCAGTGAGTTTGCAGATGACACCAAACTGAGTGCTGCAGTTGACATGTCTCAGGGAAGGGATGCCAACCGGAGGGACTTTGACAGGCTTGAGGAGTGGGCTCACGTGAACCTCATGAAGTTCAAAAAGGCCAAGTGTAAGGTGCTGCACCTGAGTGAGGGAAATCCTCAATACGAGTACAGACTGGGGGAAAAATGGATTGAAAGCTGCCTTGCAGAAAAGGATTTGGGAATACTGGTGAATGAAAAACTGGACATGAGCCGACGACGTGCACTTGCAGCCCAGAAAGCCAATAGTAACAAGAAGCATGGCCAGCAGGCTCAACCTGGAGAGGCTGATCCTCCCTCTCTACTCAGCTCTCTTGAGACCCCACCTAGAATATTACATCCAGCTCTGGAGTCCTCAGCACAGGAAAGACATGGACCTGTTGGACTGGGTCCATAGGAGGGCCAGGAAAATGGTCAGAGGGCTGGAGCACCTCTCCTATGAAGAAAGGCTGAGAGAGCTGGGTTTGTTCAGCCTGCAGAAGAGAAGGCTCCAAGGAGACCTTATTGCAGCCTTCCAGTATGTAAAGGAGGCTAATAAGGAAGACTGAGAAAGACTTTTTATCAAAGCCTGTAGTGATAGGACAAGGGGCAATGGTGTTAAACTGAAAGAGGGTAGATTTAGTTTGAATATAAGGAATATTTTTTTTTTTATGATGAGGGTGGTGAGACAATGGAACAAGTTGCCCAGAGAAGATGTGGATGCCCCATCCCTGGAAGTGTTCAAGGCCAAGATGGAAAGTGCTGTGAGGTGATCTAGTGGAAGATGTCTCTGCCCTTGGCAGCTGGGTTGGACTAGATGACCTTTAAAAGTCCCTTCCAACCCAAACCATTCTAGGTTCCTATGAAATATACTATATATATGTGTGTATATATATTTATAATGTCCCAAATAGTTCCAGATGTTTGATGCCTTTTTTCCCCTTCCTTGTGTTAGCACAGTGCTTGAGGTACTTTTGAGACATTGTCATTGTCTCTAGGGATGCCACAGTTAGGCTGTGTTAGAAGTTAGAAGAGGTGAGCAGATGCATGGCTGTAAAATTCATGAGCACAGGCTCAATGGCATCATGTGACTTCTGGGTCAAAAGCAGCAAGTGAGCAGTTCAGAAAAAGCCGAAGTAAAAGGCCATAGCCTGCAGTACATCTGTGCAAGTGGATAATCCTAGCCCCCAGGTGCAGAAGGAGGCAGCGAAGACCTCAGTTGTCACTGCCATCTTCTGCTAGAAACCTCTCTCAGGGCATTCACACCTCTCAGCTGTCTGCAGTCTGCCATAAATGTCTTGTGGTTGTCAAACATGGAGACCATGGCTGTGTTTTGCAGAGTATGAAAGGTCACTATCCCAACTGTATGTGATGCCTCTTTTCCCTGTCTTGCCAAGTTCACCTTGCTCACTTTGTATAGGCCCCTCCTCCACCTACTCCTGAGCTTTGACTCTCCTTTATTTTTATTTTTGCCTTTTAATCTTCATTTACACACCTTTTTACACTTTGTCCTCTGGCGTCAGAACTGCTTTCCTGTGGGAAATTGCAATACCTCCTTTCAGATCTCTCTGTACAAGTCTCGTCTTCTATGAATTGCCCAGGTACAAGCTTAATTCAATTTTTTAAAATTTTTTTAGCTCAAATGTTCACAGTCAGAGCCTTCCTTTGTGTCTTGAGTGAAGTCTTGGCCTCACAACAAAAGTTTTGCCATTTGCAGAAGTCCAGATTGTACATTTACATGAAATGCCCATTTGTGCCAGATTCTGTAAGAAGCAGCTCACAGGACAGTTCATTTAAAAAAAATATGTTCAAAAAATTAATGAAAAAAATGACAATTTGACAACTAAAAAAAATACCATTTTGAAAACAATTGCATTTTCTGCCTGGTGATCTTGATTTTCCTACTTAAATCAGTTCCTTATCTTCTAAGCACTGTGGATGCCTTAAGGCACTGTATGAATGTCATCCATTTGCCCACATTTTTCTAAGCAAAGGTGGATCTGTTTCACTTTTGCTTTAAAGAGATATTCGGCAAGTAGTGAAGAATTGTCTTGGTGTAAGAGATTGGCATGCTGTAGCCTGAGTTTAAATCTTAAGGCTCACAGACAACAGTGAGCCCACTGTTACGCTGCTAGTGTTCAGATATTTTTCATCTTACAGTGATACAAATGCATCCCAGCCTAACATCTTGTCTGACCCATGACCACAAGACAGATTCTGGGGCAGTCATGACTGGTATTTGTGTGTGATGGGAGCTGGAGGAGCTGGAAGACCTGGAAGAGAGGTGTAAAAACATTTCCCTAGTTGCTTGATTAGGATTTTACTTCAGATTAGAGTAGGTTGTTACTGAAGAAAAAAATCTTACTCATAACTTTTAACTGTGCTGGTGAAAGCCAGTCAAACACCATTTCACCCAGAGCTCTGCCCTCCAGATAATGTAATGAATCTTGTAAATGGAGTAACTGATACACTTCTCAGAGCATCATCTTCCAGCTAGTCTATAAAAGATGAGAACAATACCGATGTTATAAGTTAGTAGGGACTACATGATTATAGCATCAGTAATGAATTTAATTGCACTGCCAGTATTAGAAAGGTCATAAATAGCTATAAAGAGCCTTTATCTCCATATCTGAGATGATTTAAATACCATTAAAGTGAGCAGTGAAGCAAAGTTTTTACCACCTCCTACTGTAGCAGACTATTAAAAAGGCCCTTGGTGTTAAAGGTCCAGGTTTTACCGGACTGTCATTCTCATCAAAATAATTTAACTCCAGCTGGCACTGATTTTTAGATCTGTTGTTCACAGAAGTTTAGAGATTGTATATTGTCTGCAGAAGGGAAGCCCTCCATTTATTACTTGCCAGCCAATAAACCAGCCAAGGGGATATAGCCTACATGCATGTATGTGGATTCTTTGCAGTGTTTCAAGCCCATTTTCATATCTCAAGGGTGAATTGAGTTAACATGTAATTTGGAAGAAGCAGTTTCTTTCCTGAAAAGATGACTGGACACAGTGCCATGGCATTGTTTCATAGCTGCATTTATTCACAGTTACACGCTTGACAGAATTTAGATGATAACTTGTACACCTGTATTTCGTTGTTCAGATGATAATTATTTCTTTACTTAGTGGTTTAAACTGCTTTCAATTACTCCAGCTTACTAACGCCTCAGATGAAACACAGGTTTTAACATACTAGTTACTAAGGTTAGATCTGGGCAAATAGTGCTATGAATTTTGTGGATGTAGGTTTGGAAAGCTTAGGTGCAGGATTTTGATTTCTACTCCCTTAACACAAGGTTGTCAAAATTATTGGAGCCCTACCAGTGTAAGACAGGAGCAATTTTTTTCCCCTGATGTTTTTTTATTTGGTAGACATATGCACTAGCAGGAACTCCAAGTCCCTTTTCTTGTAAAGACGTCATGTGCAAAATGTTAGGCTATAGTGTTACCTGGTATTATAAAGCCCTCCGAAGCAGGCAGAGTCCAGTGAGTTCTCAGCAAGATGGGAACAGTGGCTCATTCACGTCACAGGTATATGCTATTTTTGGCATCCAGTTGACATTTCCTTATTAGGAAAATAAAAACTGTTCAAACAGAAAGTTCTTGCTCACTATATATACTAATTTGGCTATTTTCAGCCAGATTGATTTCCTTTCACCTGCAAAAACTTACTTTTTCAAAAGTCTGCAGCACTCTGTTTGAGGCCGGTTCATTTCAAGCTCCCTCTGTCTCTGCACTTTCTCTCTGACTGTCGAAAAGGGTTATCCTTTGGGAATGATGACAGATATGTTGAAGGGCCCAGAGGAGAAGGAGTTAAGGTAGACAAGCGAAGGGTGGTGTGGATGTACAGAATTCATTTGGCTTTCTGTGAGCAAAACATATACCCATATACAGAGATGGGCATGCATGGGAGAGGCTGTGGGGGCACCACATCTAGGCAGTGTGTCTGTACCACTCTCGGTATTTCCCTTCTACCTAACTTCTCCTCCATTTGAACTTCTAAAAACAAGCTCTGGAGCTGGCTGGGCCGAGGATTTTCAAAGAAGAACCGAGACAATGTTGATTTTGTGCCTTCCACAGAGATTAAACAGAAATGTTTTATTAATAACATCTGGAAATCTTGTTCTGGCTCTCTTTTCTTGTTTTAATTGAATACTGCATCTGAGCACTACAACAAGGCCTGATTGAAAGCAAATCAGTTCTAACAACGTAACTCCAAGATGGTTTTTGCTCTATCCATACCAATCCATTTTTTCACAAAAGTAACAATTTACTAAATTAATACCTACTGATGCACATCAGCATAATATATAAGCAGTAAGAAAAGCTGCGTCAGTCTATTCTTTATAGACTCTACTGAGGAGATGAGATTATAGTTATTGTTCAACATGACTTTTCCTTATTAGGAATATAAAATCACTTCCATTGGAAAGCATCTCTTGGTCATCTCTTAAAGTACTTCAGATTTTCTCCAGTCTCTTCTTGTTATTTAAAAGGATTGTAATTCACATCCATAATGGTCATGGGTTGTTTTCTAGACTAGATCTCTGTCAGGATGGCAGGCATACATTATACGAAGTACAAGCATCAGTAAAATCATGCAAGGCCAAGTGTAGCTCCCATTTTGTTCTGAATGAAAGGAACAATAAATGAAAGATGTAAAGCTCTTCATTTCAGTATGTGTTTATGGTCCCAGCTGGAGATCAGCTCCCTTGCAGATTCATTTAACACAGAAAGTAGAATTGAATTTGGTCCAGATTATTCAGGATTTTTTTTCTTATATTGAACCTAAACTGCTTTCTGAAAGTTTTGTTGGATTTAACCAGAACTAAACAGGAGCAACAACATTCACAGCTGAACCTGAACTGAAACTTACCCAGAATAGATACTGCTTCTGCTTCCCAGCTCACAGATGAGGTTTTGCATGTCCTGACAGCCCTTGAGCACTGCCAGAGCCAGACCACTTGTGTGACTTGGACTGAATCAGGTCTTAGTTGTAGTTGTTCCAGAGTATAAGTATTGCTTTACAGTGATGCCCTGCTTAAAGACTGATGACTTCAAGAAAGGAAAGATTCATCTAATCTCAGAATTGGAGATTTCATTTAAGCTAGTTGTCTTCTCCTTTTACAGATAGACAGAGGCATATCCAGGTGAAGATACACAAAGAGAGCCCAAAAGATGACTATTTTAGATTAATTTCACTATTTTCAGGAGAAAGTTGGATGAAAATTTCACATTCAAAAAGTCTACACATGTACAGACATCTTTTTGATATTACAGCCAACTGCTTCTTTGTTCCACCTCTCTTCAGCTGACATCTTTACTCTTCCCAAGGCACCTCTGGGTGGTAGCAGGGGTTTTGTGAAGTGACCAGTTTCCATGCCATGTGGAAAGTTCATATTTTTCAAAAGATGGCTCTTTTTCCTCTGTTTCATCACAAACTGGCAGCACCAGTCTGAACAAAGCCAATGGAAAATATGCACTGGAAAGTCATCATGTACTAGCAAAAGGGACAGAAGGAGACTGTTCGATTTTTTATTTCAATTTGAATTTCCATGATTGTATGAAAACAGGATGGCGAGAATCTCTCTCCTCTTTCTCCTCAACGCTGGTTCCATCTGTAACTAGTCGAGAAGAGATTACAAAGAAAGAATGGGTTGTTCAAACTTGTTTGTCCATGAAAGTATCTGTTGCAAGATTATTATTATTATTTTCTTCTCAGAGTTCTAAACCGCTTTGTTTTACCAGCCAGACTGGATGAATGCTGTGAAGTAGTTATACACAAATAGTTGAAATTTTTTTACTGAATCCACTTAGTTACGTTTGCATCTGCTCTGGTTTTGCTTTCCACAAATATTCATGCAATTCATTTTTTTAGAACAAGGTTCTTCTCAAAGTAAATATTAAGTACGAGCACTCAAATGAATGTGCAAAGGACATTTTACATTGCCTTTCTGCAAGACCTCAGAAAAACAAAAAACTCAGAAGTATTAGGCTTGTTTCTGCTGTCAAGGAGCAGTAAGAACACAGAGTAACTGAAGTGGTATGTCCAAACTGGAAAAGCCCGGTCTTATTTCAAGGGTGAAATCTTAGTTCCCCTGTGTTTGATAGAAGAATGCCTGTACATTTCAATGTGACAAGATTTTATTATATCGAGTCTCCTTCTTTTTGCCTAAGGGGTAATTAATGCTGACTTAATAAATTCAAGAAAATCCCTTTATTTTGGGGGGACTTTTAGTACACAGTAGGCAAATCACCCTTCTCCATTACTGTTCCAGATTCATTTTAGACAAACTTTTGGCTGTGTCACTGCCAAAAGAGGTATTTCGCCAGCCCTGGCTATGCCCTCCCATTCTTTTCCTCACACCTGGCGCTCTGTTTGTTTTGTTTAGCTAGACCGATGACCTGACCCAGCAGAAAAAAAAGGGTTGTGAATTTGTTTTGAGAAAGAACGGTTTCATCACGATGAGCCCCTCGATCTGGCTGGCAGCTTGGCTCTACAGAGAGGTGTCCGTAGAGGGCAGGTGGCAGGAACACAGGGTATGGGGGGCAGCGCAGCAGGGGACTGCCTCTAAATTGCCTTTAAGCCAGCTGTATACTTGCCCCCGATATAATCCTTTAGCAATAATGAGCAAGAAATATGAAAAAAGCATCCTTTAGCTGCCTCTCTGACTCTTCTGGACATCTTGTCTCAGATGGGAAAAACAGAGATGCCATTTCAGCTTTCATGAAAATAGATATGAGGGGAGTTTGGGCAGCAGGCTGCAAAGCAGCACACAAAAACATGCTACTTTGGAAAATTAGGTTTTTCAGTCCTCTCCTAGAGTCAGGCAGGCATGTTGTCCTCCTTCCCATTATTGCCAACATTTGTTTAAAGAGACGTGCATGCCATGGGCTTCATCTCCACGCATCGTGCTTGCCCCTTGGTGTGTGTGCCTGTGCTCTGAGGGGGCTGCAAGCCCCACACCTGGCTGGTGCTACAGGGGCTCACGGGCTCCACACAGTGCATCCACGGTGCCATGCTGCAGCCTCAAGTGGAAGAGCTCTGTCCTCCTTTCCCTGCTCCTGCAGCCTCTGAGCTCGGGTGGGTGTTGGTGGATTCACAGCTCTGTTACCTATCTTAGCATTAGGAAACAGCCCCAGGCTGCCTCTCCCAAATGTCGCTTTTGAAGTTGGTGCCTCTACAGAAGCAGGGCAGCCGCCTCTTTCCGCTGCCAGTGGAAATCCCTCCAGCATCAGGATATTAAACCTTTGGCCTTTATCTAACTCTGCTTATCCACCCCTTCCCGCTGTTCACTGTCAATGTCTCCAGAGCTGTAGATGTGTTACACTGGAGCCAAACTTAGTCATTTCAGGATCCCACAGGAGTACTGTTTCTAGACCCGTATGATTTTCCGTTGTGCCTCTGTTGAAATAGAGAATACTGGAAGTCTTTTATGGAGGAGGCTTATAAAATGTGAACATCTGCTTGTTGTGAAACTTAATGCTGACAGCTTGTAAGAGCCATCTAGAAAAGTAACTCAAAGTGTCCTTTGTGTGTGTTGGAACAAAAGGTTTATATAGGTATATTGTAGGAGGCATCTGCTTCAGGTAAGATTTATTTCAAGATAACATCATTAGGGACTTAGGATTCAAGCCAGAGAATGTGAATTCCCCAGAGACTCCTCTCCAAGGCGCACTTAAAATACCAGATATTCTTGGTTCAAGACCACTTGTTTTGTTACCTGGATATACCTGCATTTCTTCAGTTCTGTCTTTCTACTGTCTGAGGTGATTGCATTATGAAGTGAAAATCACTGGCATTCACCAGCTGCATGTGATGGTTCACAAGGTTATGCATTAATATTCTGTGACTACAAAGAGCTGCCTCAGATAGGTTAATTCCAATGGAAAGTTAACAACATACTTATCTTTGAAGTGATGCTATTGAATTACATTTGGTGTAGCAGTCTGTTTTATACCTTGGTTTTGCATCATACCGGTTTATTATGCAATATGAGAACAGGAAAAGAGTAGTGAGCTTTGTTCAAGGCATTCTTCAATTCATCTATGTATCCAACGGGAATGAGAGTTACTCTTTTCTAAAATGCATCTGTCATATTAATAAACCATTCGGTACATTGCCATATGTGAGTGTCAGATATTGCCAATATTGTTAATACTGGGATCCTAGACATTAGAAATGGAAGAAGCTTACTAGATTTACAGTCTGCCCTTCTGTCGATATACTGCTAAATGACTTCCTCTGGTGTGTTCTGCAATTGCATTTTAAATGAGTCCAAAGTTATACTCTGTTAGTCAGCTATCAGGGCTGAGGAACTCAGAGCTGGAAGAAGTGTGCAGGTTAAGTCTGAAGTCAGAAGAATTTGTTCCCAGTGGAAATAATCTTTTTTTTTCCCGAAACTGATTATTGTTTTGCCATTGATTCAAATGGAGCCAAGAAGACTCAAATTGACAAAGCTGTGCCTCAAAAATAAAGTGCAAAACAAACATGTTGGTGGTATTTTAAAGCAACACTGAAACATAGTCAGAGCATACTCTGGCTCTATGTTCCCTAAGTATTTTTGTCATGATTTATGCACTTTTTCTTTCCCCTTTCCCCTTTCCCCTTTTCCTTTATGAACAACCAAGAAAAACAGGGGAGAGTGCAGGAAACACAAAATAACTGCATCCCACACCCAGAGTTAAAAAAAGGAAGGTTTCTTCTAACCTACTTTAGTTGGCTTACCTCAGGTGTAAATTGAAATATTAGGACACCCAAAGGGAAACCGAGCAGTGTGTATTATTTTAAGTTTCTAGTGCCGACTTGAAGAGATGGTGCAAAATACTTCATCTTAAACTTTGACTGACCTTAATTGGTGTGCACATTGCCAGTTTAAACACTGATGTATACAAAGTCATCCAAAACTGTAAGCACTACATAGCCCATAACACATTTGCTTTCATACCTTTGTGTGAAACATCAGCTTAGTAAATACACTCTTTTGTACAATTTACTAGTTGTCTTACAAACCAAGACCAAGTTCTGGTTACATGGACGATCTCAGTTCACAGTGGCTGGACCACACAGGGACAGACTTATTTGTGAGATATGAGTGCATACATATGCAGGACATACAATATCTCCTGGTATTAATAATGCACTGATATGATTATTCCTGGGTCTTGTTGGGCTGGCTATTATTCAGCTTCCAACATGTTATCTTTTATCTATCACTTGGAGCTCTGATAGACTTAAATCCCTGAACGCACTCAAGAGATTGCTAGGTGTAGGTTCATCCTGGAGGGTACCACAGCTATACCAGCCAGGAGGCCTATCGAAATATATTATATCCTCCTTCTCATCCCATGCCAAAAGATGCCATGGGGTGAGGATGTACAAGCAAGTCTCAGCCTCACAAGCAGCAGGGCTGAGCCAGGCTGTGCACTGCAGACCCAAGCCACAGGGCATGCAGCAGTTCATCTGCCTGAAGAATTGTCCAGAAAGGCCCAAAGAAACAAAAGGTTGCTACCTGAGTTTTGCAGTAGCCAGACCTCTTCCGCAGCCCAGCTTGTCAGCTGCTTTACAAGCCCCCAAAGACTCTCAGAGATGCACCCCCAGTTCGCAGCCCTGTGCTATGAACTCCACAGTACAGCACAAAGTCAACTGCACACTAGCATGTAACCACATTAAATGCGATTACTTTGCTCCTGCTAAGCCTCCTTCTAAATAAGCCAGGCTTCAGAAAACTAGAAACCACAAAAATACCTGAAGCAATTTATTTTTTATCGATGTGATGCTACCAACTAGAAGTGCCAGTTTAAATTAAAACTCACTCCCAATGATCAAAAGATGCACAGCCAGCCTACTGCTTGCAAAGATCCTCTCACTCATGATGTTTTGAAAACAAATGAAGATGAAATCCAAGAGGTTTCTTACAGCCTTCTGGCTGTATTTGAGGCTAAGGGGAATGGGCCTTCATCATAGTTTCAAACCACAGCATAAACAAGAGTTCTTGTTACCAAGAAGAATCACAGAGAGTTTTAAAAGATCAGGTGAAGGTATTAAATATAGAATCACTATCTTCCTGCAATTATTCAATATATTATAGCTTATATTTAGTCAGAAAAGAACTCATGATGAATGTACTTACAGCGAAGACAATTATTGAGCAGAAGAGGCAACAAAGTGGATTACTGATTTCTTTGCTTTTTGAATAATCAGTCTTGGTTATTTACAAAACATTCCCCAGGGATGTCACTTAAAATACTACTGGAGTCACACTCTCTAACAGTGAAAGTGATTATATTTTTTTGACTCTTCACAAAAATGCATCAGAATGGCTAATTCTATACAGCAGGGAGGGAAATTAAGCTGTAGTCACTGATACACCACTTTGTTCATGTTTTTCTTCATTTTCTACTGGTATTACTCAGGTGGTAAGTGCTGGCTTCCATTCCTGGACTGCTGAACTCATTTTGGATGTTCTGGACTGTGCGTAACTCAGACCAATGTGAAAGATGATCAGGGCCAGTTGGGTTTCAGGGACTTCATGAGCATTTGCAATATACTCTTTACTGTTCCAGTGTCCTTTGCACGCATCTGAAGGAAGAGTTTGGGCTCAGGTCTAAAAGGGTCTGTATTCAGTGGAAATCCTGTTCCCCTTTCCAGCTCTGCAGAGCTCAGCAGGACTCTACAGGGTGCCTCAGCAGCCACTTGGCCATGCCAAGAAACTTAACTGGAAGTTATCTGCAGCAAGTCAGCCTTGCTTCTAATTTCAGAGTGTAGACTGGAAGTAATACAAACAAAGTGAACAACACTAGCTAGACATACACTGATAAAGTCATTGTTTTCAGGGGGTGATCCCCGAAGGCTCAGTGCTCATGGCTTGACCCCTTCAAGATAGCCTGGCCATGTCCTGCACCACTTAACGTGTCTCTCCCCTGGGCCTCCTGTGGTGTTCCTACAGTTCAGGACAGCAAAATTATTTCTTGTGTAAACCTGCAGGGAGATGAATTGGCTCAAAGGGCCCAAAATAATATCAGAACTCTGCTGTAGGATAGTGCATTTTAGCATGAAACAGAAGGCATGGATTATTTTCCCTGTTTTGTATCCTCAGGGAATGTGGAGGTGTCTGGGCTGTAAATCCTCCCAGGATATCATCGGAGAGCTACATGGGGCAAACAGAAAGCAGCCTGGGGGTGTCTCGTCCACACTGCCTTTTGGGAGCAAACACTGCAGTAACTCTAGAAATGCACAGGGCTTTATTTCAGCCAGAACTAATTGATACATTTCAAAAGAGAGACTAGGAGTGAACAAATGCTTTGAGTGGATGCTTTGGATGACCATACAGATGATCAGCACACAGGGGGCTGGGACTGTTCTTCGGAGCTAAGCTGTCTGGCAGTGTACAATTGCGACCCATGCCCAGACGTGGCAAACCAGATCAGTTTCAAATCCTCCTGCCCTATGCATCCTGTCTATTTACAGTGCTCTATAACCAGTAGCCATCTTGGCAGAATCCCAGGAAACAGTTAAAATTCTGCACATTTAAATGCTCTCCAGGCAAGACTCTCCTCCCAGATCAGGATATGCCAGCACTCAGCATTGATGTTTCGCCTCTCCTACATGTGACATTCTCTCATGGTTGACAGTATCAAAGAGCAGATATCAAAGCTCAGTGGTGCCTTGAGGATCCGAGAAAAGTACTTTGCCCCCTCACAGCAATTTACACAAGGTGCAATATATACTACACATGGCATGGAAATGAAGCTGTCATTTTATAAGATTCCTTGTGATATTTCAAACCTCAAGAGTGAACACTGAGCAACATTGTTCATGTGACTAGAACCCCTTTGTGCATGCAGTCTCTTGCTTTCACAGATTTTGGGGCTCATAAGGTATTCTCTTACCGGTGAATAAGGAACTTTACTTAAGTGGCAGGGTACAGAAATTTCTTATCTGTTCAGGTCTAAGTGCTCTTTCATTTCCCTAATTTTGATTTTTTTCCCAGACCCAGTTGTTCCTCAGTGTTTTTTCACACTGCTGTTCTGAAAACAAACACAAACTAGATAAGACTCTCTCTGTCTACTAAAAATTAAGTCTAACCTAACTGGAAGGCAGAAAGAAGGAAAAAAAAGGCAGCATAAATATGCTTGCAGCTGTACTTTAGGGCAAACTTCAAAGTAACCCCATGTGGGGCTCCTGGAGGTAGTTTGCTTGGGTACACATAGAGGCAGTAACTGTGCAGAGCTGCATACATGAACATAAAAAAAAATGTTAGGCTACTTCAGTAATTTATCTACAACTTTGATGTAGCTCTCATATTGCTAACGATATGTGTGCCATGCCATTTGGGAACTGTGTTTTACACTACTAGGCCAATATTCATTGATATGTCTTCTGGCCCTTGGAAGAGGCACTTCTATGAGAAGCAAGCAAAACAGAAAAGGACATACATACCAGGCTATATTATTTTTTTTTCATCTTAGTTCTTTGAAATGCTAATACCACTGAATACATCTTCTGAACACCTGTATTCACCTGCTGAGAACATGCTCCATAAAAAATCTCTCTCACTCTCTAAAAATTTCTTCATTGTCCAATTTGAGAAAAAAAAAAAAAAACCCTCAGGTAAAAACTCCTGTTCATTTTTCTCCCCAGTTTTTCCATACTAAGCCTCAAGGAAAAAAAAAAAAAAAAAAAAAAGATTCTTCCCCAGACAACTCTCTTTTTCCAGGCACTCACATCACTGTAAACATTGAAGTCAGTAGGAGAAGGATTAACCCCACTGGTCCTGCTCCCAGGGCCTTACAATCAAAGGACCAGTCACTGTACAGATATTGCTTCTCCTGTATCCTACATGGACAGTAAAACACATCCTTGAAGGAGGAGTGAAGGAGAAAACATAAAGTGTAAAGAAAGGGTAGAAGTGAGAAAAAGCATTCAGGAAATTCAGGTGCAAGAACGGAGACAGCTATTTCAAGTAAGCATAATGTGAACAGGCTCTGATGCTCAGGGCAGTGACAGGCAGTGGGAAGGGCTAATATTTTGGACTTGAACTTTTTTTTGAGGTGGTTTTGCCAGATCAGTAAGCACAAGGTAAGTCATCATCTGCATGGTGGCTTTCCCTGGTGGTTTGACTATAGAGAAACAAATGCTGAGGTCTCTGTTGTGGGTCTGTCTGAGCTTCTGCACTAACTTCACATTTACTAGGCTTGGGAGGGATCTTCCGTGGAAGCACAGCATAGAATTCCTCTCTAGTGATGTTTCTGCAGTGTCAGGACTTATTGGTAAAACATTAAATATAAAACCCATTACTGTCCTCTCTCTTCCTCTGTCCTACCCCAGTGATGGAGGAATATGAAATCCTAAGTCTCATAGGGTCTGAGGCTCATGGGCCATGGGCCAAACTCCACGAGAAGCAGAGCATGCAGGTATGTCTGGGGGAGGACTTCATGGCAGATAGATGCCTTTGTGTCACACCAATAGAGGCAGAAATTGCTTTAATTTCATATGCGCTTTACGCCAAACTGCCACAGCAGAGAAACCAGGCAATACAGAAAACTAGTCACCTTTTGTGTGTTAGAGCAAAAATAGGCAGGTAAAAATTCAGCAAGTGCATTGTATTGAGCTTGAGGTCTTGATGCTGTAAAAGAGAATTTTGATGAATGTAGTAAAAATACAAATTAAGCAAACTGGGATTTTTTGATTGTTGTAGTTGAACAGGTGATTGATTACAAGACTATGCAATAAAGATCTCAAAAATGCTTCAAACATGTCTTGACAAACAGAAGTGAGGGAAAAACTACAGTATTTATTTGTTGAACAGAATTTTACAATCTACAACAGCTAGATCTCTTCTGTCTTGAAGTGGCAGTAATCAAACTTCAAAGAACAGATCAGGCAAGCAAAAGAAAAGGATAGGAATGGGAGACACAGTTAGATTTTTTTGATTCTCAGAAAGTTTTTATTCCTTTTCTTCTTTTCTTAAATGGTTATTAAAGCAAAGCCTCTTTCTTCTGTGGTCTGTAGTAAACAGTCCTTTCTGCAGTGTTTCGTTTCCATCAAGCCAACTATGTATTGCATATACAGGAGTTATTTGTTTTTCCTGAATTTTAGTATTTAATACCTCTTCCTTCCAACAAACAGTCATACATAAAACTTCATCCAGTTCTGGGATTGGCAGTGAATTTCAGAGAGCAGCTTCCATCCCTTCCTTAGGCAGCTTTGTCTTTAACCTTTGTCATCTCACCTCCTTCCAAAATGGTGCCAAAAAAGTACAATTCTACCTGATGTACAGTATGATGTAAATGATGTAAATAAATAAGTGTTAATAACACAGCTGAAGTCCCGCTTCTGCCTTCTGTGAAGATTTGTCCATGCTGGCAACTGTTTCAGTTAGGCAGAAAACCACTAAACCGGTTGTGATCAGTAGGATTTGTACAACACAGTATCACTTTACTGATCATCCTCCTGGCTGGGTCCCTGAAGAGCTACCAAAATGCTGTGGTCTAGAAATGAAAAGAAGGAAGAGAAAGGATAAGCAACTCCATAAACTGATGGTTTATGAAGGGAACTCATTAAAGAATGAGACAAGATCTCACTCTCCAACCAACCAAACCAGGTCAAGTTTAGCACAGACCAATAACTAAAGTGCCGTATGCTGGTTCTGCTGCTCAGGCAGACAGTAAGGACATACCCAATAAAACAAACATAAACCACTAACATGGAGCTGTGAACTCTAATAGGCTTTGGCTTATTGCCTTTGCAGGACCACACTGTGCCAGTGAAGTACAAAAATTACCCATTCAGGCAAATGGTCTGGGGGATGGTGGCGGAGTGCGATCTTTCAGACCTTTGGAGCTATTTAGCTGCTCTCAAAACACACACACAACAACTCTGATAATTACATTCACTGCAAAACCTAGGCATGGCACACTGGAAACCTTTTAGGGGCTCTTTATCATTTCCTGCCTTTGCCAGAATAAGGTTAATTTACTCCTATTTTAGCAGACTCGGGCAGAGCGAGAAGAGAGACTGGATTGTCAGCATTATTGAAAAGATTCATGATTAGTCACACTCACTTGAAGACAAGTTACTTGCCAGACACTACACCGCTCATTAAAAGACCTACAAGCTGGCAGCCCTCCAGCAGCTGCAAAACAGCTCCAGGGCTGGCAGGCCCAAGAGGACCTCTGCAACCCCGCGCTCTCCTGCACACTGGAGCATGACAGGCTGGTCCAGGCATGTCGGAGTGTGATCGGCACCCCAGGAGTTCAGCAAATAGGTCTCATGTTCTATAGCGGGAAAAAAAAAATAATAAATATTTGGGAGCCCTGCTGCTGCCAACATCAAGGTAATGCCTTCTGAGGCTAGTCTGAAACTGTTGCCTTTGCGTGGCCCCGTTTCTCTGCAAGGCTCATGCTTGGGTGGCCAGAAGATTTTTTTTCAGTAATCTGGGAACTTGGAGTGTTTCTTAAACTGCTTCAGCTCCGATTCTGTTCCTGCAGGAGACGTCAAGGTATGCTGGAAATGCCTTGCTAGTTCAGGTCCCCGTTTGCAGTTTCATTTCCGTGCCCTTGACTTTGCCATTGCTCTTATGTGAGAACAGAGGGAAACAACACTTCATTCCTCTCCCCCACACGCTTCAGTGTGCATTTCTCTGGGTTTGCCCCTTGTCATTCAGTGCCAGCTCAAGCCAAACTGTCCCAGTTTTTCCAGCTTTATCCAAGTCCTAGGGCTTGATGAATGCTGACTTCCCATCAGCTCTCCAGAAGCATCAGAAGAACCAGATGTTTGCGTGTACCTTGCAAATTGTTTTAAAACAGGGGATGAAAGAAGCAGCAATAGCAGCTCATGTTTAGCTCAACCCAGGTACTTCATGGGGTGTGCAGGAGTGAACGGTTGGTGAGATGGCCAAGCCAGTTCAGCAGCTCCCTGGCTCCCAGCTGCATGGTCCTCTGCCTCTCCCTCCCACTCATCTCACCATCATGCAGTTGAGCTCTCCTATCCGCCTCCTAGCTCCAGCTCTTGCATTCATCTGATCCCTCAAATATTCAGAAGGCTAACCAAGCCCCACCAGCTCCTGCAGCAGTCCACACCAGGAGAATGGGTGACTCCAGGGAGCTGGTCAAGCCATGTCCACCTCAGCAGAGGGAGACGGTCCCTGCCCTTGGCACCTCAGGGAAGTCCCTGCAACCTGCTGGTTTGGCAGGGACCTATGCCAACATGTGGCTTATTCTAAACTGAGGGCTGAGCCAGAAGACGTATCTGAAGGGCTTATGTCCCAAACAAAGAATAGCATGTGAGCGTGTATGGGGAATAATTACTTCTCCTGATAAACTGAAGCAAAGTAGAGTTTCCATGGGGAGAAGTTCTTTTTAGCTAATCACTCTTGCTTTTCCCTATCCATCTCTTGTAAACAAGCTTTTAACAGAAAACTAGTGCACAGTATGCTCCTACTATGGAAGATTTGTATATTGTATGTGCAGGGGGAATTCATTGTAAAGAAGTTAAACTGCAGTGTATGAATAGCAGTCCCCATGGAGAAAAGAATCCTCTTCTTCACCCTTCAGTACCAAGTTTAAACCTTGAGTGGTTGCACTCAAGCTTTCTTCCTGTTTGCAGCAGCACTGTGTTGTAATATCTGCACTTCACAAACACCTCTGAGGAAAACTTACAGCACAGTAAGGATGGCAGGGCTGATCTTATTCTCTCCATCATCCCATATAGCTCAGTCCCCAGCCATTCCCCAGCAAAAGGCAAGGGAGGACCATTACCATCACTGAATCCTAGATGCCACCTTTCTCCTTTTCCTGGCCATATGGTAGTTCTGAAGTTTGTTACCAATTGTTACCAATTTTCATATGATGGAGACCAGGCATTAGGAGTTCCAGCTTGAGTTTTTTAAACTGAGTGCTTGGTATGTCCTCTGGGCTTGTGCAAATTTAGAAGCTGTACTAGTCACAGCTCATTTCTTCCAGCCATCTGCCACCATCTTCATTACAAACACCCTAAGAGTGCTTCTAGGCCTAGCAAAAGGTTGCCTCTGCTTCATGGAGACCTGGTGCATGCCAGAACTCACTTCATGACTTTCTCTAGTGGTCCTCATTTCCACTCCTTGGGACATAATTCCTTGTCCTTCCCTCCACCCTTGCCTCCTAGAAATACTGATCATGGGACTGCACTCTGAAGCGACTCAGTGAAATAATTTGAACTCAAAGCAAAAATAATCTATTTCCCTGTGTATTCATATATCTACTTGTTTATCTACCTATCATCTCTTTGTGGGCAGATAAATCTTTTTGCCCCGTCCTTCCACCGATACGGCTTACTGCCTGTGGTTGTTCTGTCACAACTGAGGAGGTAGTGAGCAATAGGACTGGTGGGACACGAGGGCACAGGAACATTTTAAGCTGAATTAAGCCACTGAGGTCTATATACAGTGTGACGATGTTATCCCAGCCCAACTGCGCGAGTGTCCTGGCAGTGTGTGCTACCCTGTTCTTTGCCCTGTAATTGCACATTTTGACTTTCCATGACAAACCTGGGAGCCTCTTACACTTGCCTACTCCTAGCTGCTTGTTGCTGCATCCTCCCCAGCTGCCTCTCCTGTGTGCAGATTTAATTGTGCGTGTGGCTACTATCTAAAAATGGATGGGTGTTGTTTTCTTTTTTTTTTTCATTTTCGGAAAAAGGAAGTGATTTGGGTCACTATAAGCAAATGTGCCGAGCTGAGAAGCAGTAAAATGGAGCTGAGGGGAAGGGTTTGGGGAGGCAGGACTGTGAGGCAGGATAGAAACATATGATTAAGATACAACATGGAAAGACACCTGGAGAGGTCTGGCCTTCTACATCCGTGCCAAAACACAAAAGAAATCAGGGAAGTCCTAACGTGTAACAGTATAACACTTTTCTTTCCATTACTGGAGGTTCTGACATCCTTATTCCATTTGCTGACTCAAATCAAAGTTGTGAAGGTTATGGACTGAGCACATATTCCTTGTAAAGTGTTACCATATTTCGACACGTGCAAATTAGCTTCTTCTCTCTCTTGTTCCTAATCCATTTGAAAGCTCCATAGGCGAAACATGTAAGACACAGCAGCCTGGACCCCTTCAGCTGAAAGTAGTCTGATTCACCTCCTGTACTTACATACAGCACTACCCTCAGCTTCCACTGCCCTGAGAAACAGCTTTAAAAAATAAAATAACCTATATCCTGGGGAAAAGGAAGATTCAGTATAGGGGTTTTCTTCAGCCAGAACCTGCATTTGAAAGATTTTATCGTTTTCCTTCAAGCACACTATGTTACGGAAATCCTCAGATGCGGGACACGGGAGCGTGGTTATGGGGGTCAGGGTGGTGGGGAGGGCCCATTCACTTCTGAGAGCTCACATTCATGCACATGTCCAGGGAGGCCATATTCAGGACATATTTTAGACAGCTGTTAATGCTGGTGTAAGTGGGATAATGGTTTAAAAGGCAGTTTCTAGCTTTCCTCACCACAGATGCATCCAAAGCACTTACAGTGGTAAAGTTTCTGACCATTTCCCTGAACAAGTGACCTTTATCATCCTTAAAAATCCACTTTTCTAGTCCATCCCCCTTTGCTGTCAGCACAGATGCCAGCCACCTGCCTGCTCCCACACTACCATGCTGGACTCCCTCCATTCAGCAAGGATGCTTTCATTCTGTCTAGAGGGTCTCACTGGCCAAAGCTGAACCTCTCAGTCACAGGTTCATGTCCAGGGTTTTCCGGAGACTTCTGGGAACACCACAAGCCTGCCATAGAGCTGCCACGTCCCATGGTGTGGAGAGGGAGCTTCCAGCCTGTGTTAGGCAAGCACTGGTATGTTTTCAGGAAGCGGAGGGCAGGCAGCGAGCGTGCGAGTGTAGGACGTGTGAGCCACGGCAGAAGATTAGCGATGAATACCAAAGAATCCCAAAATTATGAGTTGCAACCCACAAGCGGTTCCAGGGGAGTTTCCATTCAGGGCTGTGACTCAGCAAAGCTACTGTCATGGGCAATAGCGTATCAGTCTCAAGTCACCACCAAAACCATCTGTGACAATCGGCCTCTTCTCAGATGACTGATTGCCTTGCCCTTACGGTTTTCTGTAACTACCATTTTGCTCTCACATAAAATGTTGACAAGGCAAGAAACCAGAAAACTCTAGGCTCTGGCAGAGTTGGTTCCAAAGTTAAAGCACAAACCCCATGGTAAAACACCTTGGCTGCTTCTGGAGCTTGCACACATGACTTGTTGAGAAAACATCTGCTCGAGAGCAACCTGGCCTGGAAACCGGTTGCAAGGTAGGTTAGCTTGGCGTGCTGGAGCCGTGCAAGGTTCACCATGAGATGGCAGCCTTCCCCACCGCCTTTGCACACCCCACACGCTGGGAAGAAGACGTGCCAGCCCCAGCTTCAGCACAGAGCAGTTCTGTCTTCCCGGCAGAGATGGGCTGCCAAGATTTTAACAAAGAGCTCCCTCAATAAAAATAATAAAAAAAAATGATTAAAAAAAAAGGAAAAAAAGGAGAAAGAAAGAAAAATCAACTTGCTTTGCAATATATACGGTGATGCCTCAGTGAAATCCTTTTCCTTCCTTCAAATAAAACCTAAATCCAGTAATTACACATTTTTAGGGCATGTTGTCCCCACACAAATCTATCAGCTGCAGATTGTCCCCACAACTGAACTCGGTAGTCCTTGGCTGCACCAAGCTCCGGCTCAGCACGGCACATCGCCATCTCCCTAATACTGCTTTACATGTGGTAAAGGCCCCTGCATGCTGCCAGCCCCATCTCAGCTAGAGGGGCTCCTCTGTGAACTGAGGGGCAGCAGGAGGTGGGGTGGACAACCACTATCCCATTCAAATGTTCCCATGTGGCCAGTGCCTTCTGGAAGCACATGCAACATGTCAATGGAAAGTGCTGGCATGGAGGTAGGAGTAGAGGACTTTTGGCCCCATGACAATCCATTTCTCAGAAACTCAGCTGGTGCTGAGGAGCCCATCAGGACTTACACTGTGGAGGAACTTGTGCCATCCCTTCCTTTATGGACACGGAGAGACCAGGCAAAGCTCTACCACATGCTGGTCACAACCTGTATATTATATCATAGAGAGGATCCAGACAGATTTGGAAACATCTGAGTATCTTTCTACTCTCCTGGCAGTTGTGCAAGTAGGAGGTAATTCAGGGGACACAGACACTGCAAACCTATAGGGAAATAAAGGAAAAAAAGTCAGCCACAGAGCTGACTTGTCCCTTGCCTTAGATAGGTGGAGTCACTCCATGTGTAGGGTTGTGTCACTTTAAGCCCATTTCATTGAATTTGGTTTGCAAGTGCACTAATGTGAATCTGGAGAATCAGCGTTGCCTTGGATGAGTCAGAGAAACTCTCATGTGTCAGATGCTGACTTCAGTCACACCGCTGTGAATCTGGGCTCTCACACCTCTGTGGGTAGTAGCGTGATTTCAGCGGGATAATTGTGCAACCATCATCAAAATCTGCCCCGCTTGCCACAGGGTGTTGTACCAATATTACTGACAGCAGCATCTGACCTCTTCCAACTTCAGTCTTCACTGGGTTTACACGTGAACAGAGGTCGGCCGCCGTGCGCACTGCTGACAACGGGAGGTGACAGAAGGATAAATGAGCAGAACTTGCCTCCAATACCAGCTGCACTCACACCGCTGTACAGCTGTGTCAGCAGAGGTGTAAATGTGGCACAGCCTGCTCTCCTCTCCAGGATCTCCAACCCTCATTTTCAGAGCTACATCCAGAGCAACTTCATTGCCTTCAACGAAGTGATTCCCAGCTGGCCCTTGTATAAAAAGGGACTGAATCTGTCCCTCTGGTTTTTCGCAAATACCACATTTGATGGCTTTCTAATTGTGCTAGTGAGTCCCACTATGCCTTTCACAGCTTTGTTCAGGCTATAAATACAGTGGACAACTTTAAAATCATGGGCAGCAGCCAAGCTTGTATACTGAAAACATTCAAATATAGGTGACTTTTCACCTTTACTTGCCAGAGGCCAAATTCTTTCAAACAATGATAAACCTTATTTAACCAGGAAGTCTTCGAAATTCTGGAGTGGGACTAAAGGTCATGAGGTCTGAGATGACCTTGAAAAGTGACTTTTATCTCAGTGGACATCCTGGTGACTCAAGGCTTAAACAAATACATTCTGATATCTAATTCTCTCAAGAGCAAGTCTCTGGTGCCAAAGGTTATATACTTAGTGAAATATTCTGTGCAGACATGCAGACCTGGGAGTCATCGTATGCATTTCCTCGTAATTAACAGAGATTACTTCTAATTAATAAATACAGGTCTTTAGTAGCAGGAGGATTTGGAACTTCAAGGATATGCAGGCTTCCTGTAAAATGCATGGCACTTGATACCATGATTACACAGGATCAGAAGATGCAAAGCCAGAGGCAGAAGGATGATCACAAATCTTTAGGTCTGAGCATAGAGATTTTGCTATTTTGGAGAAAATCAAGTAAATAACAAAGGCAATTGCACCAAGGGCACTTACGCACAGAGCAGAAGCTGACAGGCTGTGCATGAAGCTGGAGCTACTCCTGCTCATGCTTATAGAAATACCACATGGGGCAAACAAATAAAGTGGTAGAGGCAGGAGACAAATGTTGGAGTAACGTAAGAAGAGGCCTGCATTAGGACTGGAGCTCCAAAACCACCCAAAAGATGTAGAAAAGAGAGAAGCGGCAGTGGAATTAAGAGACTGCAAGCCTCCAGTGTCCCAAGGCACTGCATGAGTAACAGGCTAAGCATGCAGGGCTGGGTGGAGCACTGCTGGGCCGTCACCCAGCCAAGGCAGCCCTGCTGCAATTCCATTCATCCGAGGGCACTTACTCCAGGGGTTAATTGCGGCAAGAACCACAAAGGTAGAAAGGTGCTTTTGAGGCACCTGAGTATTGCTGGGCAATCCAGAAAGACCCTGTCTGACCATGTAGGTACTCTGGCATCCAGGAATGTTTACCCCTCTCTGACTTTTAAAAGTGGTTTCCCTTTGCTTGCAACTAGAGTATCTTGTTTCATTTGCTTTGACATTGCAGTCTGAAAATCTGTGATACCTAACTCTGCATCTTCTATATTCCTTGGCTTGTATTGAGCCTGGCCAGCTGTGAGACCCCTGCAGTGCACTCAGCAGCTACTGTGTTTCATATGCATAGGCTGTGGGTAATAATAAACCCCCTGTGATTCCTCACCAGCATGGATTATAAATATGTGCAGGTAACAGGCTGGGAAGTCAACTTCAGGGCTCCTTTCTCTGCAACAACCTTCCTTGCTTTCCCACTCCTCCTTGCCTGCTTTCTCTCCGTTGTTTCAGGTCTCTTTGGCTCCAGCTCTGTTTTTATCCTGGTTATCTGTAGACATGTATGTGACTCATACGTGTGAACATCGGCATTTCTACTGCGTAATAAATGCTACTTTTATTGCAGCCAGAGTTGGAATTTAGATGGTGCTTTACTTAATCTTTCCCGTGTATGTTGCAAACAGAAGGATGCATACCAGGAACCATAGACTGGTCTTCAAGAGCCTGATCATTGCTACAGAAAGTAATGGAAAGTCTTGCCTTAAGACAGCCGTTCTGTTGCTGTAGATCAGTCCTATGTCATGAGTTCGATGCGAAGGGTGGCTGTGAAGTGAATGGGAGAAAAGGGCAATTGCCAGCAAGTTGCATGGGGAACCACCTTAGCTCACTAATAGGATATGCCACTTAGAAAGCTGGGTCTTAAATCCCATCTCTTTCAAGGACTTGAGTGATTTATTCTTGCCTGAAAAGGAGTATTTCCTTCCATTTAGAAATCACAGCTCTCAATCTTTTTCCTGGAGTTGGTCATTTAAACCCTTTAAAACCTCTCCAAAAGAATATATGACAAAGAAGGTGAGGTTCACACCCTTATCACCCTCCTGTCCAGTAGCTCAACATTTAGAGCATAACTAAATCCCTCTCTTCCATGGGCAGTGGTGGGAATTGCCCCTAGGCTGGCCCCATCTGCTGTGGGACTGACTAGGAAGGGAGAGCCAGCACTCAGCAACCTGCCATCACCACTCGTGCTGAGCCCACACCACTTCAGTAAGTCCTGAAAATCCCACAGCCAAATTGGGCTGGAGGTCAAACGACACAGGACTGGAGAGGACGAGCAGGGCAGATCCTGAGGTGATACCACTGCAGTCAGGACAGAGCCCCTTCTGACTATATGCAGGCAGAGCTATGCTGCGTGTAGGTCAGTCCCATTTGATAAAATAATGGCTGAAATCAGAGACAAAAATCCAAACTGCCTGGTACAGCCTGCTTCAGTGCTCCCTTTTGTTGCTGCTCTTTTCCCTTTGACCGTATCATTAGCCTTCATTTCACAAGGCAGCTCCTTTTGCTTTACAGTCTCAGACTCAGACATGGATGGCTCTGCCAGTCTCCTGCAGCTCCACTCTGTCTCTCTTTCCCTGTGTCCCTTCCCCAAGGTCTCTTGCTCTGTTTTTCTGAACAAGGTGCTGTTGAAAAGTTGAAGTGCTCATGTGTGCAGAAGGAGATCCTGATGCGTCTGGGGAAATTTACTGTTGAGCACGAAGGTCCCTGGGGATGGCAGGTGCTGCCAGGGTTCAGTGGCAGCATGTTTGGGCATTTGACAGTCACATTTTTGCATGCAGCATCTAAATCCTTTTGTGGATCTAACCACGAACCTTAAAGCCTGTTCCCCAGACAGCAGAAACCTGGTCTGGAGGGGTAACGGCTGGCTCTGTATGTTTCCATGGGAACTGAGTGTTTTGCTGGTCCTTTGAAAAACAGGGACATCTGAAGTAAAAATTTCTTAACAAAGTATGGTCACCTGAACTGGTGGAACAAAACCTGACTATATTATTCTGTATAACCAGACAATACCACCCTGCTAGAGACTGACAGCTCTATTCAAGGCATGCAAACAGCAAAGTGTTACTCGTCTACAAAAAGTGTATCACAATCTGGTTGCAAGGCTGGGCTCGTTCTTTTTTTGCTATACACCAGCAGTTTACATAGCAAAGGCTTCACTTCATTTAACGGCAGAACTCATTCAAAGCAGGCCAGTGTAAGATACTGTATTTACAGGACAACCAGTGTGTCTTGCAATTCTGTATCACCTGTGTCGCACCAAATTTATACCTGTGAATTTCTCCTCTAAATTCTCCTGGTATTTCTATGAATTTTATACTCCATCGGTCCATTAGTGTTTACATACCCTTTCCACACTTAAATTGGCTTTTAACACCAAAGAATCATTAAGTCAGAAAGTTCTCTGAATGATGGTTAATCAAAGGCTAAGCAGGCTTTGCATTTCGTAGAAAATGACAATAAATCACTTTCAATGGAGGTTTTTTTTTTCCTTTGGGCACACACACACACAGAGACACACCCCAGTATTAGCTGTGTTAGATAAATCTGGGAGTAGCTAGGCTGAGCAAGAAAAATGATGACAGTGTTGATAGGTGAACTTTCAGTAGAAGGTCCAGAGCTAAACAATCGTTTATAGTATTCATTATATTCAGCCATAAATCCCACTGCTGGTTTTATTTGGGTTCATCGGGTTTTCAAGATTTCTGAGACATGGGAATTAAATAGGAAACTATTTATGTAATGGCAAGTGGAGCCTCCAGCTCTCAATGGCTTTACCTATCCTGTGCCTGGTGCCTTTGCAGAAGTACCTGGGGTACCAGGCACGCTGGAGAGGAGAGGTGCTGGTGGGCCTACCTGAGCCCTGCTCTGACAGGGTAGGAGGACATGGTCAGAGAGCGTATGTGGAGGTAGAGGTTTGCAAGCTCTCCTGGGTTTGCTGCTGCAAACCTAGACTGTGAGAGGTGCTCCTACCTGTAGCTACATTGTTTTTTAGAGCATAACTGTGACTCAGCTGACACTGCAAAATCATCTTTTGAGAGGCTGATACATATTCACACTCCTCTCCTCAAGGTAACACTAATAAGAATAATAAATAATAATGAAATGAGACCACTATTTTGGGAATGAAAAGAAATGACCAAGACACTGAAGAGGTTTAGTGCCAGAATAAAAATTATAGTAAATGGTTTTGAAATCAATTCTGAGATGAAAAAAACATTTCCTTCTCATCATGAAAGGTTATCTATGAGCTTAAGAAGGATACATATACATAAATACTGTCCACTTCTCACATTCTAACAGTTCTCTACTAAGGGACACCATAACTCTTCACTCATTGATATACTTGTACTGTCCTGGCTACACCAACTCTGCAACATGTGTTTGCAAGTGCTGATAGAAAGTCTGGGGGAAAAAAATAATTGTTAAAGTTGCTCAGTCTTTCTTAAGACTTTTTTTCCCTCCATAAATTCATTTCAGCTTTAGAGCGGGACTTATGAACATTTAGTGTCTGCCTCAATCAGCTTGTGATTCATATTGGAGATAGGAGAAGAAAAGCAGAGGCTGTGCAATACTGTCCCCTCAGAAGCCCTTCTGGTATATCCATACAGTTATTCTGCCCTTAGCTTCTTTGCTGTATTGCCCCAAAAAAGGAGCACAACTTCATTCTGGAAATATTTGAGAAATGGGTGCTTATCACAAGGAATTGGCTGGATATCAGCTGGATATTGAGACACCCAGCCAAACTAATCCACTATAAGTTGGCCATAGTTTGGGAGTAGCCTGGTTGGGCTCAATGATCTTAAAGCTCCGTTCTAACCTAAATGATTCTATGACTTAAGACCTACAGGGAAACACTCTTTTTCTCCCCTGTAACATTGTGTTAGGTTTGAAATTAAATAGCTCTGAATGATGTACTCCACTAACTGCTATGGCAAAGATATTGTATGTCTTAAATTCTGCCCTTTTACCACAGGCAGATTGTCCTTTGGTAGCAGTAACGTAAACCTGGGCTGAAGATGGGGAGTATCTCTCCATGGCCAGCGAGACTCCGTGTGCAACTTCTCATGGAGCCTTGGGGATCACAGATTTCTAATCACTTTTTGTGAGTGTTAAATGTTCTTATACAAGTGAAAGACAAACAAATGACTCTGAATGAAGAGAAATTCAGGTTATTTTCTCCACGGAAAACTCCATATTGGTTTTATGTCTAATCGGAATAAAAGTTAATGTGTTAACCCTATTTGAGGAATCTCAAGTTCCCCCAAAAAATGTTTCTTAAATATAATACTAAAATGTTTCAGTGCTATCAACTAAAAGAAAGTGTTTGGCTATATCCAAATCCAAATATTTCGTTCTATCTGTCAATGCACTTAATTGATGGTTGATTCAACTTAAGTTACACTCAGTGCCTTGGCAAGATTTTGGTACTCCATTGCCCTTTTTTGTTCTTTTCCCCCACTGGATTAAACTTCCTAGAAAAAGTCCGCTTCCTATAATGTGCCTGCAAGGGCTCCCTTGATACAGCTCTCAGAACGCACAGGCAGTTGCAAGGAGTATTTGTCAAAAATCCAGAAGCTGATTTTCCCAAAGGAGACATACAGAAAAGGAAAAGAGTCATGGAAAAGTGAGATTTTGTAGAAACTGCAATTTCAGTGGAAATTTTCCAGGTGAGCCAGAGCAAAACCAGCTATTTCTAATATTGACAGTAGGCTGAAAGGCTAAGAAGGAACCTGGACTGTCACACGCCCTGTCCCTTCCACCACCATGGCTTTGCCCTCAATCTTACCTGTGGCAGCATTTGCCAGCCCTAGACTCTTCTAAAAGGAAAGCAGGCAGGTGTCTAAATTACAGGGGAAAAGGAGGAGGAGGAGAGGAATGAACTTCCTGGAGGCTTCAGTTTCCATGGCTCCGCTTCTGTGCAGACAGAGGCAGAAACGCAAGTACATGAGCTAGGAGTAACTGAAGAAAATAAAGCAAAGACTGCTCTGAGTTCTTCCTTTAATCTGTTCTCTTAGACAAAGGTTAAATTATCATTTGAATGCCACTGTAGAAGAGCTAATAATGTTGCTTTTATGTTCCAAGGATCCTCTCTCTTGCTAATACAGTCTTTTCAACTCCAATTAAGGAAAGCTGCGGTTCCAATCATCTCTATACTGAAGATCCCTGGTTTTGCCATCCAGGAGCTGGTTGCCTTGTTGTTGCCTCGTGATCTCCCGCAGTGCTTCAGGTGGTGCTTCAGAAGCAGCTGACTGTGAGGATATGCTCCTGTAGTTAGAGAGAACAGAGCTATACTTTAAGGTCTTTATGAAATTATGCCAAGTGGCTTGTGATTTCCAACTTCTGGACCCCAGGGAGAAATCTGAACCCCTGGCTGAGAGCTGAACAAAAACCATGGTACTGTATTACTGTCCAAGAAAGCATTTTTGCACATTTGAAAATACATTCTCCCTCCCGATTAGGATACTGTGTTTTTATTGCCATTTAGAATGGATTTAGCTATCTACGGAGGTTATCCTGCAGACTTTCCAGGCTTGCCCATTGTAAGTTTTGTACACACTAAGGAGAAATCAAAACAAATGCATATTTGTCTTCAGCATTGACAATGGTGTCAAGTGGAAGACAAACACAGCCAAGGCAGCAAAAGGAATAACAAATCTACTTAGAAAGAACTGAGACAGTATATATAATTTTTAAAAGTGCTGCTAATTATTCAGCACAAAAATCCCCAGCTCTATCAAATCAGGTTGCAGCGGGAAAACATTTGCAGAGCAGTGTCCAAGTGAGGACAAGGCACAGCCCATTCTGTCATTGGTGTTTGCTCCTCACTTTCCCCATCCCCACATGCCACTGCTGACACTCCTCTGGCTCAGAGGACCCACTGAAACCGTATTACCTCCCTCTGCAGTTGGTCCTACACTGCTTTGAATGAGCAGGGGACAATCTGTCCAACTGACCAGGGCCCCAGCAAGGGAAGAAGTCCACTCTCATTTCTCCTGAAAACCCTAGTCAGCTTCTGAGAGGTCTTTCTATTCATGAGTATCAGATAGGCTAAGCACATCTAGGAAGACATTTGTGGTGACTCTGAGTCAGGCCTGTGTTTCTCTGGTCCAGGAACCCACCCCTAAAGAGAACCTGCATCCAGAGGCAGTTATCTCTCCAACCAGCAACGCAGAAGTTCATTTAGGCCCTCTCACATATTCCTTCCATGAAGGTCTTCACTGCTAGCTCAGGGTATTTATATAGCCCATATTCCTGCTTATGAACCCTTTATGAAGGTAAGGACAACAAAGAATGAGACTCTACGGACAGATTCACTGGAGGTGACACTGAAGAAAGTAACAGATCCTCACCCATACCCCTGGTGCTTCTGTCATGACACCTTTCCCAGGGCTCAGGCCTCCTCAGAGAGGCCAGGGTGGAGCTGTGTTTGGACTTTAGTACATTAATTAATGGCTGGAGTCGATGTGACTTGTGGAAAAGGAGCAGGGCCTAAATCTACTTACAGTCCATCTTCAGCAATGTGTCCACCCTCTGTAATTTGTGGAGCTCCTCCGATGAGTACTACCACACTCATCTCAAAGTTCTGAGTAGTTCCACACCCACGCACTGTACAAACAGACCAGAAGAGGACTGGAGGGCTCCCAATTACACAAGATGCCTGTCTAACCCTTCCATGAATCCCACAAAGCCCTTGGCTTTTAGGATATTAAGCAATAAGTTTTGCAAGACAGTCCTGTGAAAGGTCAAAGACCTCTGGCCTGCAGCTGGGTATGTGAAACTATGCCTCCTTGTAAATGCTCACATTATTACATTGGAGTAGCATTGCAAATACTCTGGCCTTGCACACAGTAGGAGGAACTGCAGCGTCCCATTTTATGGCTCAGCTCCACCTTTGATAGCCTTACTGGGAACCATTGAATCAGCAGCAGGGAACCCAGCTCCTGTGTGGTAAACATGTGGCTACCTGGAGGCACATCCCACAAAGGCACAGGAAAAGGAAAAGCTCCTGCTGGAGCATCTCAGCACCTCAGCCTAAACCCAGCTGGCAGCCCAGAACTAGAGGTTCCTCTGCTGGTTCCCCAGGGTTGCTGACCCAGAGAGGCACACTCCAGATGTCCTCCCCATAGGCTGACCAGCTGTGCAAGATTCAGTGACAGCTGCTCAGAATGCCACTGAAGGAAAAGCATCACTTACCTTATCCCCTTCTTATATACTTTAGTTAACTGGCTAGAAATCTCACCCTGAATGTAGCCAAGCAAAAATAAATCGAGCCCTTGATTCCTCCTTTTCAAAGAAAGTCTTAAACCATCAAGCTACCGGACTGCTTTGAGCACGCTGTGTGTGAAGGAATGGATGATTGAGATGGGAAGCAAGAATCTCCAGCCTCATATTTAATATTATGTGTGGAAAACGAGAAATCTTTTGAAAACTTTTTGGGTAATACACGGACTTGAACATGGCTCTCCCATGTCTAGTAAAATGCTTCAGCCATTGATGGAAATAGTTGCTGTCCTCTTCCTTTCCTGGCCAGTTTCAGTAATACAGGACAGCACAGAAATCCAGGGTTTTATATCTTTAGGAGATGGCTCACATGGCTAACCTAGGTATCAGGCATTACAGAATTTAGCATGGCAGCACCACAGTTGACCTTTGCATATGGCTCCTCTCCATGTGCATGTGAATCTCCATTACCTGACAGCTCAGAGGAAAGGAAAGAGGTGCCTTCCCATATGGCATCTTCTTTTTCTGAAGACATTGTAGGATATTATAAGCAGAAATTTTAAACATATCACAGAAATGGCCAAAAAGTGAAGTTCTTAGATTTACACTGCAATAAAGTACAACAGTGGTTAGCTGTATAGCAAAATGAGCATCAGAATTTAGCTCTAAGCTATCAGACTGATACAAATAGCTACAGACCCTTTAATTGTTTTGAGAACCTTTACTTTATTCTTTAGTTTTCCTGTTAAGTTAATCTATGCATCTGTCAACTCACAATACAAAAACTCACAGGACTTCATGGCAAATTAAACTCTACTGGCAGAGGAAGAGCTCCTAAAATTGACATAAATTGTATTAAAAGCTATTATAAAGCCTTTCCACATTGTCACAATGGGGCAAAAAAAGTTCAGCTTGCATTTGGATTAAGCTGCTTGCAAAAAACCCATCGCATACATCCAGCCAAAGATCTTATATACCTTCATGATGTCTTTGCTTTCTGTGATGGGTTGAAAAAGGGAACCAAGTAGTTCTGCAAGAATGGATATCAATTATACCTCATGTTCCACAGATCTGTGTTTTGTAGTTTATGGTAATCTCCAACCAAGGCTATCACTGTGGCTGTGGCACCCGTATGGTCTCTTTTTCCTTTGCTGACAACATATGAATTCAGTTGCCAGGCTTCCTCTACCTGGGACATTATTATGATGTATTCGTGGAGTTTTGCACCTCTACCTGGGTATTTATGTTCTTGAAACAGTAATGTAATCTCTCTCACATTTGTCTTCCTTTGTTATCTGGGTTCAAGTTGGCCAAGAATAGAAAAATTATTACTGAGGCTTGATCAGACAGATTAGTCACACAACACATACCCATAATTCTTATTTCACTAGGAAACCAGGCTATAAAATAAACTGTTATCTAAAAACCAGTAATGTTTTAGTATAACATCATAGGCTGCATCTTTCTTAACAACTAAAAATTTTTCTGGAAATAGGTTTGAAGAAACACATGGCTTTAGATATCTGACTCTTGGGAGTCGCACTTGCCTGGTCAGAGGTAAGATGATCCACTCAGGATCACAAACATTTTCTTTTCACAGTATGTTAGCAGCAACTGGTTTTCTTCCCTTTCCCCCCCCCCTTTTTTTTCTTTTTTTTTTTTTCCCCATGGAACAATGAGCAGGAGTTATCTCTTACATTCAAATGAACATGGCCCCACAACATTTCCTGCATCAATTCCCTATGGAGAAGGCAGGATGTTTAGGAATCACGATGGTGAGGACAAAGGCTGGTCAAAATACTGCACCAGCCCACTGCAGGAGTGGAATAATGGCCTCAGTGGTATTTTCCATCAGAGAAAACCAAAAAGAAATGTAGTTCAAATTCATTCAGTGGTGAGCCAACAAAAATCACTTTCACCTCTGACAGAAACCTGTCTTAACCTAAACGACTCGCTCGTCACACAAGTCCGAGACGTGTCCAGACAAGGGTGTATGTCTCACTTCCCTGATCTCCAATATGAGACTAATACATTTTTGAAAAATCTGTGCCACAGTCAGTTAACATACATATTGCTCAGTGACAACACCGACTGTTGTGATCTTTGCTCTAAGGGTAAAGCACCATTTCAGGGTTGCTTGGCAGCTCTGTTTTCCTTCCCTTAAAAGAAGAGATGGATTTATTTAGAATCACGGGCCACAGAGAAGGGAGCTCAGGTGTGGCAGAAAAGGCAGGTGGCTAGAGCTGACTTGACAGCAATTAAATGTACAAATCTTTGATTAGGCTCACGGGAATGGAGTCATTAGCTACAGTGAATGGACCAGCTTGCTTTCCACTGCCTCATTAGCTATAATACTGATATTACTTTAAAAAGCCTGGAAAAAAGCCCTCCCACACAGAATTAGGAAAGTTGAGTTTCAGGGGAAAAAATAAGCTAGTGTAAGCATTTTCTAGCCGAACAAACAGAGCCTGGCTTTTCTGGTCACTGACATAAAAAGCCTCATGTTTGCTGTACTGTGAGATAGCCTCGTACCCAGTGCTGCAAGAAACGCATTCACAGAGATCAACAAGTTGCTTTTGGCCACTGAAATTTAATAACGGCCTCATCAGGCAGCACCCTGCTGTGTTCCAGTTCTGAATATCGGTGCCTTTAACAACATCCTACCCTGCAAGTGAAGACCTTTGGTCAGTCACACAGTGGAATTATCAGGCTGGATGTAAGTCACACATAAATCTCCAAACTAGCAGGCTTAACCCAGGGGAAGATTTGGCTTGGGCTTTATTTATCTTCCTGTAACATGACTGATTGAAGAAGGGCTGCAATAACAGCATTCTCCCGTAAATTAATGTCCTCCCACCCCCAACTCTACCCTTGCTATTTCATGGAAAGTTCATAATGAAATAATTTGTACCCACTCGTCCTTTCTCTTCCACTCTTCCTCTGGTGCTCTCTACCCCACCAACTTAATTTCTCTGTCCTGCTAAACCAGGGTCTTCTGAACAAAAAGTCAGAAGAAGCACCTTCTCCCAGGGCCCTCATGTACGGGTTCAGGCCAATAAGCTGACGTATACAAAGCAGCTCAGGACATATCAGGCCGTGACTTCTTGCCTCTTACATCGGTGAAGCAATAGGCAGCACAGCTGAAGCGGGGGCTGAGGGGAATAGGGAAACTGTGTTTGTGAGTCAGTGACAGCACTGCTGGGCCAGGGCTTTGCCCTTTACAGCAAGACCAAGATCAGAAAAAAAGGATGCCATGCTTCCTTGGGATTAATGTTGTCCTCTTGTAACTGAGAGCACTGAATTGTTTTGAACTCGTTACACCATCCCTTGCTTACTTGTGAAATGCGTGTTCAGGTATCTCTGGAACCCATGGGTCTGTTCTGTCCCAGTGGTCAGACAAGATTGCCAGTTCCATGACTTGCTCCTTCCAAGGTTTCACAGGGACAGGAAGCTACAAGAGGTCTCTGTGCCGCAGGTGACTTACCCATATAGGCACTGGGTAGAAAATTTCAGTTTCCACACTGTTCTAGTTTCAAAATAATTATACAGTCTCCCTGCAGTAATAGCCACATGCTTCACCTTCCTTAGGTGCATTTATTCTTCAGATGCCTTTCGAGCTAAATATAGAAGAGGAACTGAGCTGAAAGAGATGCTTCCTCTGAAGAAGGAGGCTCATTTTGTCAAAGAAGTCTAAAATATGTGGTACAAATTGTCCGCTGGGTTACATGTAGAGAGACAGATAACTCCACTGAAACAGAACATCCAGCCAAATCTCAATGTCTCAGTGACTGCCAAGGTTGAACATATCCCATGTTAGCTGACCAGCTTGCATTTAAGCTGAAAGACTTCATCACAACAGTCTTTCCCAAGACTGTGCCAGCACAGGACTGACTGGATCTTCCTGGTCTGAGATGGCATCTAAACAGCTCACAGATTCAACAAATACAGAGCAATCTCATCAGCCATTCAGCACTATTTTCCTTCCAAAACGGTGATGTTACAAATACAAGGGGAGATTCGGTCAATGATGTCTTTATTTTATTTCAATGAGCAGTGAACTTCCATGTTGTTTCAACATATACCGTGACAAAGATGGCATGGTCTTTGGGGGAAGGGAAATCCCAGGAAAGAGGGAATGACGAAGAATAAGGATACATTTAAGAGGAAGGAAAAAATCAAAAAAGGCTGCTAAGCAGCTCCTCAATTATTCTTCTGTAGAAAATACAAGCTGCATTGCTTTCAGTAACTCTTTCAGTGTCTGCCTCCTCTGCATTTTAACAACAGTTCAGTGTCTAGCCTGACAGGCATTTTTATAAGTCTTCCTTGATTCCTACCTGTTTATGTATGCACCAAATTTCCTTTGTAGACCTGGCCCTGAGTGATTTCACTCTAGAATCAGACCACTGACAGTCCCGTGTTGCACTGCAGGTCACTTTTTACAGGGGATTCAAAGCCTCAGCAAGCTCTGATAGCTTCACAGGAGAAGACCAACCTAAGTTGCTCCCACTCTCCTCCATGCCCCTCTCTCAGTACTTGCTTCTCCCCAGACCAGTTGGCAGCAAGAGGCTTACTCCACTTCAGCAGTCACAGTTCATCACTTGATTCCTTAACTGGAACTGCTGAGGCACAGGCACAAGTCCTCTTCTGCTGACTTCGCTGCAGGGACGGTAACCTCCAGCCGAGGAATGGAAAAGACGTTGGTGGGCTGCAATAGCAGAAATTGCCACACAGAGTTTCTCTGGAGGTCATTTGTCAGAGTAGTAAGCAATTTAAAAGCCTTGGAAAAGTTCATCTTCTATGACTTAACATGGCTTTTCCATCTCTAACTTCTGTGGCTCTGAAGAAAGTGCAAAGTTTGTAAACAGTGCAGCAGAAACCCTTTCCAGTCAACTATTTTTTTTTTTAATTTTATTTTGCTTCCCATTCACAGCAAATATTTTGGTAAAAAGACCCACTAAACAGAAGGTTAAGCAATATCCAGAGCTGTGACTGCAGAACTGCAGTTCTCCACCATCCTGTTGCCCAGCCAAAAGCTGTGGCACTGCCAGGATGGAAACAGGAGGAAAATGTATGTTTCACTATGTGTTTTGACTCTGCTTGGGCTGAGAGACCTGTAAAAATGCCTACGCCTGTCTCCATAACAGATATATCAGTTGTAATTATCTGTACAGTTTCGCTATGTAAGTAGGGCCCCAATGGGAATTAATTCACTGTATTATTGTTGTTGTTGGCGAATAGCCTCCAAAAAAACCAGCTTCCCCACTGCTGGGGGAGGGGGAAACACTGGTGTGGGGAATTTTTCTATTTGGGGCAGTTCTGTGTTTTGGGAAGAGGTCAGAGGGGTGGGGGTGCTGAGCTCTCCGCTGGGAGCCCTGCACCAGCCCAGGCAGGAGCACCTGCCTGTCCCACTGCCAGCTCGCTGCCTCACCGCTCTGTGCCCCATTGCACTCGGTGGGAGCCAGGGTTCAGGGCCTGGGGGGGAGCAAGGCAATCTGTAGTCATGTTACATTTCCTACTTCAAAATTTTGTTTTTACAAGTATTGGCCTCGCCTGCCCCAGGAGCTCTGGCCTCCACAGCAGGCTGTGTTGTTTCATTTCTGTCAGCAGTGGGTCTTTTCTCTTTGCTCCTGCAGGAAGGCTTTTGTTTCATGTCTTTCCTCCCCTGCTGCATGCTGTGCCGGCCAGGCAGCGTGCCACGTGCTCGAAAACCTCCTTTCCACTCCTCTCCTCTGTGCTGCTGTAGCCTCCCACTCTGCTTGCCCTGCAAACACTCATTAGGTGCCTTGGGCGCAGATGCTCAGGGCCTGCTCCCATGTTTGACCACAGCACGTTGTGTGATAAAAGGGTGGACACCTGGACGATGGCCAGTCCAAGCATTACAGCCCTCTCTCTTACGCTGTTTACTTTTGTGACAGTTTCTCCTTTCGATTCTCATGTCCGCAATGTTGATCTAGGAGGGTGGCCATCTGGATTCCTGCCTCCATTGCTAGCCGAGGCTTCATCTCCACCTCCTCACTTCTCCACCAACCAATTTTAACAAAATTGCCTCCTGCTTCCCCCCGTGTCAGGGCTCACCACAGCTAGGGGGGACCCAGTTTTCATTTCTTACCCTTGCTTTTTGCCTTCCTCGGGTCAGGCTGGCCACAAAAGGCATGCAGGGACCATCTCAGCTCTGTGCCACAGCAGTGGTTACAGCCAAATCAAGACTAATCCTGAGATGATAATGAACCGAGATCCATCTAACCATCAGTCCAAAAAGGGGCACAGCCAATGGTAAGGGGTGGGAAGGGAATGCACAGATTCACTCTATTATTAGGATCTCCACCCACCAGGAGACCCTGACTGGGCCTTTCCTGTGGCTCTTTCCGTCAGAGCCCCTGCCTTCATCTCACAAAGAGTTTGAGCAGCGCACAAAAGTGTCTGACCTCATTCGGGACCCCAAGGTGTGGGGCATTTTCAGAAATCATTGCAGCAAGTCATAAAAGCAGAGAAAAGTTCGGATGACCTTTTTTTCCCTTCTTTTTTCTGAAAAAAAAAAATTGTTTTAGGAAAAAGAAGAAGACTTTCAGCCCACCAACTCCAACTATTCTTCTCCGTTCTCAGCTGGCTTCTCCGCAGGGTTTGCTGCAGGGTCTTGGGCTCCTGGGAAGCATTGGTGGTACATCTGCACCACGGCGTGGATACGGTGCAGATACCCATGCTGACTGGAACTGAGCGAGAGCTGGAACCCACAGAAGTATAGCTCTATCAGTGTGGCTCCCTGCCCGGCCTAATTAGACCTGCCAAGAAAAGCTAATTAGCTAGGCTCAGTGCCACACTGATGTGACTATATTGCTTTCAAGAACCAGTAAGTATCATGCGCAGCTCGCTTTAGCACGGAGATGCAATGTGAAGCTGAACAGATGGGGTATATGTTCACAGGGCTTCCCTCTCCAGCATGAGACGCTGAAGCTATAAGAGCTAATTGCACACGCCCGTGTCCATTTGAGTGGTAAGAGGGTCTACAGTGGGACCTCCGTAAATGAGGCTTCCCAACGCTTACGGTGAAATGAAGCACAGTAGATCTTCCCCTTTGCTGGAGAGGAAAACCAGAGCACACAAAACGTGAGACACTTGCTGGAGTTCAGAGGGAACCCGCAGCCAGGCTCGTCTCACAGATCAGCCTGCCCACCTCGCCCTTCCCTGCCCACAAAACCGCCCTGCCTGCCTGCCCAGCGGCGCTTGGCTGCCTTCCCCTGCCCTGTGCCACAGCCTTGGCCGCTCCTGTGAGTCTCACAGAGGACAGCTCCCGAACGTGCTTTGGACCCTTCTCAGGCCTTTCGGAGGATCCCTTCCCCGCCTTGACAAACAGTCACACATTGTACTTTTCCTGTGACCTCTGCTGTTACTAAAATGTCACCCGCAGCCTCTCACACTTTGGGGGGCTGCTGGCTGCCCGCGGGAGGGCACTGGTTCCACCGTGTCTGCGGTTCCCCACAGCTGTAGGAGGGTGGAGAAATTTGCTCTTAAAGTGCGTAAGAAGGTAGTGAATCATAGGAGCAGCAAGCTCTTGTTTACCAACATCTCACTCCGTAAAGATTTCTTTAACACAGTAATTTGTGAGATAACCAAAGTCTGGCTTCCAGTTGAGACAAGCTCGGCACTGTGCTTGGCAGGAGGGAAAGTTCCTCTTAGCTGATGTGGCAGAGACACTGTCCATGGAGCATGATGGCCCCAGCTCCTCCTATGGATAGGATCTTATGTGGGACACACATGCACACACATGGAGTAACACACAGAGAAGGACTCTTGCTACTAAAGGAAGGGCTCCAAAAATTGTCTACTTCCTTCCCAAGTCTGGCTGACAGTCTGGCAGGGGTAAAAGAAATGGGAAGGAGCTTATGGAGGTATTAATATTCTTACATTTTGACCATCATGTAGAAATACAGCAAGATGAAAGTATGGGTTACACGCAAGCAGAAATACCATGGCATGTATTACAGTGCTGCATAATGCACACAAGCGTAGCAGCAACTCGTTACCCTAACTGAAGGCTACGGTGTAATTAGCTTAATTACATTGCCGCCGGCTGAATTCACTTGAGAAGTACCCATTCTCTGTGCCCTACAGGGTAATGCATAATCCCAAATACTTCATCAGTTGAAAGTGAGCTCTGAGATACATTTGAACTGCAGTGCAGTCCCACAGCCAGGCTTTTGCTTAATGGCATTTTTCCCCAGCTGGCCAGAGGATCCAGCTACAGTTGGTGTCCACCGATACATTTAGTCACTTTATCAACTGCGGGGGCAGATTGTGACACTATCTTTTAAGGATGGAGCTGCATTTAACTTTACCACACCTGCTAAAGCCACAGACTGCAGGCATTTCTGCCCCAATAGATATTAATGTGAAAGTGTTAACTTTATAGCTGCTGATCAGGCCAACTAAAATAACTAATTACAATGTACAGTTGGCTCCCATATACCCATGCACATCTGCATACTGCACAGCCTGCACCCCAAATGCAGCCATTCTGCTTTTTGGGGACCAAAGCCACACACTCAGTAAGTCAACAAGCTCCGTTGGGTGCAGAGGTAAAGCCAGGAGTGGGTTGGGGGACACAGCACAGGTGCTGGTGGCAGTGGGACCACAAACTCCAGCAGCTGCCTGCACACAGGGCACAGCCCCATCCTTCCCAGAGGGGTTACAGCACAAGCGGCCTGAGCACAGCAGTGATGCTCAGCTGGCCCACAGCTGGGCTGTGCAAAAGGAGCCCAGCCCCACAGCTGCTATCCTGCTATAAAACAATGACTATCTAGGGTGGCTTCAAGACCTGGTCAGCCATGATCCCACACTTACAGCACTGTTTGGGCCTTCATCAATTGCTAGTTTTCATCTTCAGCTTCACTCCCTCATCGCCTCCTCCCCCCACCCCCCCACCCCCCATGCGCTGTTCTATGAAGCCTCACCTCACTTCCCAGAAAAAATTAATTCCCGAGACTTTTTCCTAAAGAGCATTAGGAACAACTGGCTTTTGAATTCAGCACAGCAAGCCTACTATTACAAAAAATGTTTTGGGTTGACAGGAAATGAAACTGTATTTTCTTGGTGAAACAATAAAACCCCAAAATTCCACTTTGGATCAAGCAAAGTGTTTGGTTCGACCTGAAACAAAACACTTAATTTTTGTGTTTAAACTTTTCACCCCTTTTTATTTATTGCAGGCAGGAAAACCTCAAAACAAAAACAAATGTTTTGAACTGAAAAGTTGAGCTGTTTCACTGTGAAATCATCACGCTGCATTGACTGCAATTTCTCAGAATCGCCTTCTTTGTCTTTGCTGAAACTGTTTGCTACATTTCAGGTTTAATTCACAAAAAGTTTTGCACAACACAAAAAAACATCCCAAGGATTTCACCTGGCCCCACTTTCCTATTGTTTGCAATCACATGCCTGAAAAAATTAGAAATAATGACGTTATTTTGCCAACAATATTCTTAATACCAGTGCCCTCTCAAAAACAAGTCCTTCCCAAGAATACATAGCTTTTTTCTTCATAATACCTCATGCAAGGGATGAAAGAGGGAGGGGGTGTTGCCTTTGGCTTGGTCCTTATGTGGCCCGAAGGCAGGACCAAAGAGCAAATGTCAGCCTCTGATGCACTGCAGGCTGCAACCGGGATCCCGCAGCTGAGCTGCATGCAGTGCCGCTTCACACTGGGCGTGTGGCAAGTGGGATCCAGCTGTGCAGTGCCGGGAACTGGGTGCATCTGGGAATGATCTCCAGACTTAGGTCCAGGAAATAAGGAGCTAGTCACCCAGACCGCTTTTGTCTTCTACTGCTCATCAGCCAGTAGGAAAGTTTAACTGTATATGAAGTTTATTGGGCTTAAATTTGTCTCCAGGTTTTGTCTATGAGAAACAGAGGGAAAACAGCCTCTTGAAATATTTTAGTATTTCCATTTCTAATTTCATATGAAAAAGCTGAACAGGGAATAGGTTTGGCCTTTGACCCTAAAAGAGTTTGGGGCAAAGATTCCATCTGTTCTGCGTTTTAGCTGGACCTATTCACCATTTCTGGTAACATCTGGATACATTGATGTTTTAAAGAGTGGAAACAGCCTTCAACACAGATCTCTCTGCCTTTAAGCAAAAATGTGTCTTCCTTATCCTTATACCTCTGCAGAATCACCCAGATCATAAAACACACATAAAACTGTCTGGTCATAAGCAGGTATGTAACAGAATGAGAGATTAAAAAGAAGAATCAAAAGTGAAAGAGTTAAAGAAATGCTACAGCCTCTCCCAGTGTCTCCTTGGGTGGAGTGTGTAAAGGTTAACGATTTCTAAATATTCAGGAGTAATAAATGATCTAAGTAGTTTTCTGGCGGTACCTCATGTTCCCAGAGAAACAAATGCTTCAAGGATATGCACCATTTCAGAAGAATGTGACAGAGAGAGGGAGAGATTTATTTTAAAAATTTGAGATGATCTGTCTCATCACTGATAAAAAAAGATGCAGACTCTTTCCATCCAGAAATACCACCAGCTAAACAAAGAACACAGTGCCTTAGGATTTGTGTCTTACCACTGAAGGGCTTAACATTACGTTATATGAAGTTTTTCTGTTTCCTCCACATACATCTTCAAAATTCTCAATCCCCCACTAGAGCCTTCCTTCTTCTATTTGTTTTGGCAGCACACTGAGTGTTATTTCATTCAACTGAAAAGAAATCAGCTGTCATGATCAAACGGGAGTAAAAAAATCTTGCAGACTTTTGAAGTGTGGTCACTCCTGTCCCCAGTTACAGGGGAGGGAGGAGGGATGACTTTTGTGGGAAGTTAGTTGTCTTTGCAGCTATCCCCCTGCCAAGCTTGGATAAAACCAGTCAATCACTGAAGAAACTACTGAGGCAGTGAAAGAGAAGACATCCCTAGGCTGAGCTGTAGCAAATACTTTTCTTTCTTGATTCCTTGACAAAAGGAAAGAAGATTCTTTTCTTTTGGACACTGTTTATCTCAGGGGTGGAGTAAGGAAAGGGGCAAGAAGCGTGGGAGGTCAGGTTAAGACCTGGCAGGAAGAGCAGCACTGGCTGTCCTTCTTCCCCTACTTTTGGATGTGATGCTGAAAAGGGGGAAGGAAAAGGGTTGTAGCCTGTGGCCAAGTTAAGCATCAGTAATTTGATTTGTAGGTGATGATACAGTGACTGCAGGAAGCAGGACAGATGGGTAGAGCAGCTCCTGGGAGAAAGGGCAGGGCAAGGTTTACGTTCCATGAAACGGAAGCAGGAGCAATGCAAGGGTGGGTTGCGATAGGAAGCTCAGGACCTGGCTGAGATTATAGGAGGGGTGCAAGTGACTATATGCGTTTATTCATTTTAATCTGGCTGAAACTTGGGCATTTGACTAATGGAAAACTCCACAGCCAGAGAGCTGATAGTTTGGCATCTTCACAGCACACAGCCTTGTGAGTGAGCAGAAGCTGGTGACCACGCTTGCATTACACGCAAGTAGGCTATCTGATAACAAGCCCTTCTCAACCATGAGCAAGCATGACTGGGATTTCTTACATGGGATGGGGCTGCATGGGGGAAAGGCCTTCAGAAGATTAAGGGAAACCTGGATTAAATCACTGTGGTTAGTGATGCAAATACTGGAGAGCCCAAGCTAGATTAGTATCCATGGGGAAGGACCCATCCTACCCCTACACATCAAGTATTAGCTTCTTATCTGCCTGTTCCAGGCTTCCACTCACCTCTAAGTGCACTTACACTGTATGCTACAGCACCTGAAGGATTGACCTACTTGGGTGCTAAGTACTGTGATGTTGATCTGCTTCAGTACATACTGCACCATGGGTGTAACACCTTCCCTGGCTCCACAGACATCATTTCAGGTCACGCTGAGTTCACCCAGCTGCTGCTGGCACACTTGGATGAGGATTTAGTGAAATATCCTGGGATCAGCCCCTCTTCTGACCAAACCCTTACCTGTTGCTGGTATGGCACAAGGAGCAGAGAGGGATGCCAGCCATACAGCTCCCAGGTGCAGCTCCAGGGTCTTCTCGTGGTAAAAGAACCAAAAACTGCTTTCAGGGGGCTTTGCTGGGACAAGAAATCTTCCTACCACCTCACAGAGCCCTCAGAAAACATGACTGAAGACAACCCCTTATACTGCACAGCCTTTTAGCAGAAACTGGGTGATTGGCACCGAAATGAGTGAGGTGGGATGAACCCTTACCTGTGCTATCTGCACAGATCAGGCTGCTAGAACAAGCCCATGGCCAAGTGCTCTGCGCACACCCCTCTTGGGTAACAGCTGGGCTGGGGTCCAAGGAATCTCTATAAAACATGCTCAGGGCTGCTCAGCCAATTAATCTTTTGTAACTTGTAGGGGGAAAGAATAGCATGTGATCATGTAATTAATGGTTGGCTCCTAAGGTGTGTGCATTAATTAGGGTTCAGGCCTACGGTTGCTCAGCAACTGTGTTTGCAGCATTTTCTAGCACTGAAATGCTTGACTTTACGGCCTGAATAAATGTTCTTTCAGGCTATTTTGTGCGTCAGTATTTCTCAACCAAAAAAGAAAGAAGCACCCTCTGTCCATGTTGGCCAGGACAGGGGTACCTCTGGCTCTCCCATCCAGACCCCTGCTGTGAGGGCTGATAGAAAGCAATAGCAGGCTGTTGCATCCTCCAAGAGCTCATGCTGCTGGAGAGGTGACTGTCCAGTGTGTTTTGCACACTGTAGCTGATAGCAGAAGAATGATAGTACCCAGAGTTTACCCCAGCAAAGCCTACTCCAGAGCAGCATCTTCTGCTGAAGTCCCTCCAGGCTTGTTTCTTTCCCACCCTCTTCAGCCTGTCAGTGTCCCAGGCTTGTCTTCTCCTCCCTGCTGGTTTCTCGCAGTCCCCTGACAACTTGCTGTTCTTCTCCCTTCTCCACCCCAGGTCTCCTTGGCTCTCCCCTCCAATGTCTAAGCATCAGCAAATGGAGGGGAGCATGGTGGGCACAGAAAGAAGGCAGGAAACACCCAGAGAGACCCATGATGACCCCAGCATATCCTGTGCCTGTGATTGCAGGGAAATGTGTGTTCAGCCCCTGCTTCCATAGGGGAACACACTCTGAGTGGTCAGAGTCCTTTGCTGCCAGGAGTCAACAAACCATTTTTCAAAGGCTTTTTATCTTGGCCAGATTTGGACAGATTTTCCTGGATGCAGCCAAAGATATATTCCTGCTTCAGAGGCATCCTCCTGCCAAACTTCAAGGCTTTTCCCCTTCTTCTGGGGGAATGCAAGCACTTCAGAAAGAAAAAGTTCACCAAGATATAATACAGAGTTAGAGTTTTCCCTTAAACTCTCAGAAGTGCTTAGAACAATTTGGCAGTATCTCGGACAGACACTCAGCATGGAAGAGATCAACTTAAACTGTAAAAGCTCAATGATGTTACAAAATCAAATAAAAACGTGTGTTATAATGGACAATGTGAAGGTAGTTGGGCATTGATATCAAGGTACCAACACTCAAGATATTAACAACTTCATTCATACTAAACTAAAAGTCATTAGGTGGAACTGAAATTGTCTAAAATGTGATGGAACTTGATGGATGGATCTGTTAATACATTGACAAAGACAGCAGGTAACTTATCCACGGATTTAATTTTCATTCTTTATCTAATTTGCTGAAGTTTAAATCAAAAAGAGACACTTTTCTCACCAGAACTCCTGAAGAGCCAGAGCGACCAGTCCCTCCAGTCCCTGTGCTGGACCACAGCCAGGGACATACCACCCCTGTGGCTCCCAGGAACATGCACGTGCCAGAGGGTGAGTTTCTTCTGTAATTTTTCTAGTTCAATTCTCTTGACAGGCCCAAGCAATCTCCTGAGAAGTTTACCTAATGCCATCCCACCATGACACTGTCCCAAAAAGAGTCACCAGAGAAAGTGCTCGCAACACTAGTATCAGCCACCTTTAGGTTCCCCTTCCAGGGCCTAATTTGTCTTGAATTTTGGATTTTTAACAGGTATCGGGAAGATACTGAAACGTAGTTTGGACGTGAATTTTAGGCTACAGTTTAAATTCCCTTCAATTTTCCTCATCCCCAGTTTACAGCACAGACCAATACCCCTCTACTGTATTATTTAAACCATTCATCGAATATAGAACAAAAGGCTGTCAAATCCATCTGATCATTTGTTTATACTGCGATCATCATTATAGCATCCAAACAGATGAAAGACAACGTGTTTGGTAATCATAAGAACCTAACAGTGAATTGTTCGTGAACTGTGGAAGTAGCATTTTACACCTACAGAGAGCTGTGTGAACTGAGTTCCAATACTTTTCAGCAAAATGATTGCACAGCTTTCAGACACCTTGAACTGGAAACTCATCGTGAGAAATGAATGTTGAGATTTTTTTCCTTCCTCTAGAGGGCTGTTGGTGCTTCCCCAGCTTGAACAAAGTACAATCTGTACTTATTTTTGTTGTTGAGATGTACTCATTGAGGTTGTCTGTCAGACTGCTCATTTGAAAGAACATTCCCATATTTAAAAAAAAAATAATTTTCAGATAATTAATAATCATTCAATTCAGCTCCAACCTCCTACTATCAAAATTGGCAATGTAATGCAGCCTGATTTAATGGAAACTCAACATTTTGGGTTACAGTATGGAAAATTTTGCAATCAACAAACTGAGTATGATTTTGCAAAATTTCATTCAGTTTGAAGCTATCAGCCATCATTTCTCCAGTTAAGAATCTAATTGGATTTTACAAGCATTATCAAATAATACAGGATTCACTTCTTTATACAGGCAAGAAATACAACATGATGCCTTTAAAAAACCCCTGCCTTTCTGTGTTTAGAGGTTTGAGGGAAGGGCTTTTAAGATTGGATGGGAGAACTTTAAAAATAGATTTTAAATTTGAAATCCTCTTCACCTTCTCAGAAACGTGATGAAAATGTGTTTTAGCAATCATGCCATGTCTGCATCTTTTACCACCAAGTACACCAGTCAGTTAAACAATTTCTAATATGTGTGTTTGAATACGCTATAACTGATGACATACTGAAATGTCATTGTTCACTCCGAGTGGGCAGTCATTTATTTTGAGACCCTTTCATTCCCACAGGACAGTCTGCTGAAAATACCTGAGATCATCTCCTGCTTATGTTCATATGTCTTTGTTAGCTCTATTGACTTCGTGAAAATTGTCATCTTGTCATCCGAAAGAATCGGCGAATACAGAAAGGCTGAAATTTGCTGTGTACACAAATCTAAGTCCTACAAGTCTCACCCATAGCTAGCCAAATCCTGAGCTCTTTCCTCTACATTCCCTTTGTAGTTAATGAAGAAAAAATTAAATCTCTCCAGAGGGAAATTGCTTCCAGTTGTATTTAATACCCATCTTTAGATAAGGGAAGGGCTTTCTGGAACTGCAACTCTCTCCTGTGGATGATGCAAGTGTTGCCTGTATTTTCAAACATCCAAAGTCACTTGGGATAAGTTCTGTGCCTAAAAAAGTGCATGCTCTGGCTTCGGCATGGTTACTCATATGGGTGAAACTGCAGTCAAGCTCAATCATCTGCTTGTTCTGGAATAAAACCTGTGTGAGGAATAGGGACATAACTTTTATATGAGAGGCACAAGTATCTACTTATCCTTTGTGGGAACAGGTAGTAAGACCCCACTTCTTTATTTCTTCTGGTAGCTCCTGTACCTAGATTTGTTATCTGTGAAAATGCAGGTCTTCCTGTACAGCAGGAAGAGCAAGTTTCAATCAACACGGGATGCAAACGGATGCAAATTATGCATGAGCTGTATTTTATCAATCTCAGAGACTTTTTCATGAAAACAAGGCAACATATACACCTTGGCTGCTGCAGAGTGGTTTGCAGCTCAATGCCCAGTGCAGATGAGCATGTACAGAACAGAACTTTGCTGGAATTACCAAGTGCCGCTTGTCTCCAAACTTCTTTGAAGAGTATTATTCTTTGATCACTTTTCAGTTGCATCTCATATTTTGTGAGTCTGTGTGAGAGAGTATTCTAAGCCTACTTACATAACTTGCTGGATTTTTGTAATTTATATTCCTTTGCCAAGGAAGATTACCCTCTCAGTGAGCAAGCAATGGTCAATTGATTTCAAGAGCAAATCCTGTTGGCACTTAAGAAAGAAATGATTAGGCCCCTTGTTATCAAAGTCCCAAGGTCAAGTCATCAAATACGACTGATTACATTTTCTAATGGTTTTTCTATGCTCATTAAAATGCATTCAAATATTCAGAATCACCTCTGATCATGACATTCAAAACCTGATCTGATGGCTTCTGACAAGCAGAAATGTATTCTTTAATCTTTAGCCACATAAACAATAGATAACTGCTTGTAATTGGGTTCAAACTGATTTCAGGTGGCTTCAGAGAAAAGCAATTTCTACAACAGATTAACCTTTTAATTAAAGTTTATTAAGGATATTACCAGGTGCAGGAACCCTACTAAAGCAGAAAATTACACTTCATTGCCATTCATTTATGATAAAATAGCTGATCCATTCCCAGGTCATTATTCATGTATTTATCATCATTTCTTGCTCTTCATGAAAATGCCATAAACTCTAATTAACCATTGTAGCACTGTATGTTTTAAATACTTTGCTCTATATTGAATAGGGGAATGGGCATATGAAGATCAAGATGTCCTTTGGCACAGGTTTTTAGAGAAGGAGCCAGCACTCCTTACCGTATGTCACCATGGGCAGGTTATTCAGCTATAGCATCAGCCTTCTTTAAAAGTTTGTGAGATACCTCATTCGTGAAGGGAACACAAATGCATGGAGAACTCTGTCAGAGTTCATACACCATAAAGGATTTAATCCACAGATGAAAGTTAGGCTGCTCTGTTGGAAGGAATGTAACCTGGGCTACAAATAAGTTTATTTTGCTGTGCTTGTGGTACATTAATGCCTCTGAGTGTCTGAATCCAGATTGTAAGGAAAGTGATCTCCCAGGTATCTTTGGAAATTTTAAACTCTAACTGGGGTTTGAGGTGATTTCCTGATGTGGGCAGTGATGCCACCTCTGGATACATCTCTAACACTAAATAAGAAAAGGCCAGTTATTTTTTATATACAGCTATAACACTAAATTTGAAAAGGGTCAGTTATTGGTCGTACTGTTCAGCTGTTAGCTCTTTCCCTGGCTTGGCTTTGCAGAGTTTCAGCTATCTCTCCCCAAGACACACTTGCCATAGAGAGGGCTGACCCTGGCTGATGTGGATGTACACCAGTGTGTACCATTTTGCTCTGAGGCAGAATCAGTCCCAGATCCTCTTTCATGTAACGGTGTAGATACCAGCTCTGCTGTTATTGCTAATTTGCCACTGCTCAAGAAGAACTTCCCGCAGCCTCGGGCCATTCTTCTGATGAACGAATTGACAAATCTTGTGTTTTCAGGGGGCTGCTTTATTTTGTTTGGTTGTAATTGTGGAAAGAGTCACTCCCAAGCATTGCACATTACTCATTTACCCATGGCTTCAGTTCAGTGTGCTATATACGCAATATACAGTTCAGGCACCAAGTTAGAAATTCTCTTTAAAAGTTCTCATTGTCCTACAGTGTGCTTCCCATTCTGTAAAATTACATCAATTAAAAAGCCTTTCTGGTAATAATGAAATAAATAAATAAATAGGTATAGAAGCCCTTTTGGTCTCTTTAATGCTAAAGTTTTTGATTTTCTGTAGAAAGCTTTGTTCAGCTACTGGTGCTATATGATTTCCTTCCAGCATCTTTTCTTATCTTCCCAGTTCCAAATGGAAGACATCAAAATGCTACTTCAACCGCTAAAATAAATTTCCTTCAACAGAATAAAAGATGGTTGATACTGGGTTGGGGAGAACTCCTGAGCAAACGTGGGCAGTGACTCTTGTACAGAAATGGGAGAATTTGGTCAGTCTATGGCTAGAGTGTCTCTTCCAGAATGCAAAGGTTTTGCCAGCAGGAGAGTCAGGTGGACTTTGAAATGTCAGAAGTCACAGAAGAAGATGCTTGCAGCAAATGACAATATTGTCCATGTCTCTCTGTGACTGATAATTACCTTGACACTCTTCCAAACAGTGTGACCTTTTCTCTGTTATCTCATACATACCCCATAAACTTCATGAAGATACATTATTGGATGGGTATCTAACATATAGGCAGGCTAATCACAAACCAGTACAGTCCATAGAACCTTTCAGGGATCTCTTAGAAGTGTCTTAAAAGTTCAGGCAGAGGACATCCCGTTTAAGAAGTTGTCTGAAATTTATATATATACACCCAGCATTTCAGTACTTGGGTTTTTCTATTTACTAGGAAGCTTTTTCACATAGAAATAAACTGTAAAGGGGTTTCATAACATTTCTGTACTTGTTTTAAATATGTAGCTTTCCTGATGCCATGAAATTCTATCAACTTTCTAGAGAGTCCTACTTTCAATTAGTTTAAAATAAAATTTCTCCTACCATTTCCATTCAGTTTCTTTGATTCCTTGATATTTGACAAATTCTTTTAGTTATCCCAGAACTACGGAGATAATTTTCATCCAGTGAAACACAAAGGAAATTACATTTATTTGAACTACAAAAAGAGAAAAGTGAACTCCTCTGCAAGTCTTACACAAAAGCGTTTAAACAGCACAAAGGAAAAAAAGTCTATGAAGCTGTGTTACTAGGCTCTGCTTAACAATGTGCCTCTTCCTGATTAATATCATTCAACTGTAATGCATGAATAAATTGTAATTTAGATGATTGTACGTATGCACCATCCTATCAAAAACAAAATGAGACACTTAGACAATCATAGCTTTCTTGGGTTGTTTTTTTTTTTTTGTTTTGGTTTTTTTTTTTTCACTCCACAACTTTCCCTCCTCTAACAAGGGGATTTGTATGTCACACACTTATTCTAAGATTGTCTGTAAAGGCAGGGCTGGTTACAAGACAGAACACTGACAAAACAGGGGAAAATTATTATATAGGCACTAGTTTTGTGGACAACTAAGGGCATGTTACAACCTGTTAAGCAAAAAGAGAAAGGAAAAGTAAGCTGCTGTTGTTAAGGCACCACCCTGGGACACACAAGAGCTGGATTTAAGTTCCTTCTGTGCAAGAAAATTTCTCTGAGTCATCAGACATGTACTTTCTGCAGCAGTTGGTGAGATACCGGCCTGAGGGAGAACTGAAATAACACACGGAGGCTTTGAGGATCTGTGTACGCAACTAGGCTGCATGCTTTTGCAGGGTCCAAATATATTGCACAGTGTCCTGGAAGCAAGCATGTGGCTCAGTTGTCCATCCCTCAGTGCTCTCATCCCAAAGAATCAGAAGCTGTTTGCAGCCCAGAGCCTTACAGTGCTGCAGGTACCAGAACAGGGCTTTGGGCAGGGCTGAGCCATGAACAAGCACCAGAGGGATATAAGTTCATGGATCCTATAGCTGCTGAGCCAATTTGGCAAAGTGAGGATTTATTTAAGAAAAACAGGACTTCCCACCTGACGAAGCCCAGCTCCTGGGTATCTGAGGCGCCACCTCTGATAACCTTTTCCTCAAGCGATCAAACTTTGTCTGAGGCAGGCAGGTTGCTGACCTTGAGCTTACTCCTGGTTCTGACACTAACTTAGGCAGGACTATCCCTTGTCTGTCTTTTGCCTTACGCCACTGTCCCCTTAGCCAGTCTTTCTCTTTCTTCTAAGTACCATGTGGCTATCTATTGATTTTCCTACACTCCTTCCCACTATGAGAAAAAAATAAAGATGCTTATATATTTGAATTAGTATCTCTTCACTGAGGGACGAGAAATGACATAAAACAACAGTGAAGACTAGTCACTTCATGGAAACCTCCAACGTCATTATGTTTTTCAAGCACAAGGATCTCTAGTTCTCAGACACAATATTGATTATATGGGAAAAAATCAGAAGCCTAAATTGATGATCTTCATACATTTATTTTGGAACAGCAGTTAGCTGGTTGGTCATCAAATTGTTGAGGAGGTAGCAGGAAACATGGAATTTATGGGTAGGTTACGAAGCAGCAGGTAGCATTGGGATGGTCCTTGGCTTGCCCATATTGAAAGTCCTTCAGCTGAAGAAAACGTTGACGTAGGACATCAGCTTGGGGAAAATGGCTTTAATTTAGCTAACTGTCATTAAAGTTTCTGTGATTGTTATAGCAAATGCACCCGTTGTGTGTATATTATATCTTGTGGTCTGCTAGGCACTCTACTTTAGACATGGTATCATTACAGGGGAACCACAAAAATGCTTTAGATTCTTTGGAAAGCTGAAGGGGGCAGGGGGGGGAAACTCAAAAGATCCAAGAAGGGGGGTGGGGATGTGGGGAGAGAGAGAATAGGAGGCTTGTTATCCATCCTGTTCCTGGAAACTGAACCAACAGGGGTAAGACAACAAGGGCGCATATTTATAAAGCACAATAAAAGGCCTCTGTGCAGTCATGTCTGTGTAGAGCAGATGAGCAGTGGAGTTCTGGGAAGAATTACATAAGGCATCTTGTGTACACGTGCCTGCGAACACAGAAACACACATTTGCACACATACCCACAATGCGTGCCCAGATGATGCCCCTCTTCACATACAAAACCCCTCAGTCCCAGTCAAGAAACTCCACAAACACTTCAGATGCAACGCATGAGAAGTCCTGTTCCCTGTAGTGCCAAACCACCCAAGTTGTAAGCAGCCTAAGAGCAGGACTGTAACGTTTTTCAGAAACAAGGCTATTTAGCCTGGCTTCAGCTCAACAAATCCGAGAGCAATTATACACAGACATTCAAATGGATGTTGTGGACTTGACAGACTGGAGGAAAGGCAGCTTACATGCACAGCTATTCAAGAGCAGTGTAAATTACAGAATCTGCTAGCAAGATGCTCTCAGATGGATTTGTTGTGTGTGTCCATAGCAGCTTGCCATGTGTTCCATCTGCAGTTCACAGAGTTTCCAAGATCTCTGTGCCAGCCTTGTGTCCAAATAATAACAAGACTGCATCTTTGAGAGTTAGATGTTAACTATCTGGACACCCCAAAGCTCTTGAGCTCTCTTCCCCTCTCATATCCCTGCTGTCCAGTCTTTAATTATTCTGTTGTGTTGACTACCTAGCATAATATTTCCTTCATCTGAAACCTTAACCTTTTTTCCACATAATGAATGCTGTATTGATGTATACCACCCCAAAACTGCCCTGCTACACATCCATTTTCATCTTCCTCCCTTGTACAAGCACCACATCTTTAACTATCTCCTTGCCAGATGTAATGGTCTGTCCTAAAACAGTTCTTGGCTTTCCTGACAGTTTTTACAAAACTCTTACTCTTTTTCCCAGAGTTTTCAGAAAGAGATAATCAGTGATGTGTGATAAGATGATGCTAAAGAATCTTGTTCTCCCCCACCACCACCTCTTGGGGATCAATAAGTTTTTTATGCTACCCTCTTGTCTTTAGACATCTTTAGCTGCAGAATTCCTCTGCCCTATTGGATTCAGCTCTATCTCCTATCTCTGCTAGTATCTCCCCAGGAACAAAAGTTGAGTCTCCATCTGCACCAAACCCCCTCTACATGGATAACATCCCGTTCAGGTTGCAGAGGAAAATGAGAAGGACATGAGCTGCTTCTTGGTTAAATCTCTGTTGGCACTCCAGAGAGCACTGACATCTGCTCTGCCTAATGAGGTAGTTATGAATCTATGTTCCCTCCAACTAGCAGCATTCCCCAGCATGATTCCCCCTTTCTCCAGGAGTTAATTAATTTGTACACTCATTGGCTAGGCTTAGAGTTAGAGAGCTATTTGTATTGCCATTTGGCTACCATCTTTTAGCTGTATAATACCACTGTACAGTCTTGTAAGCCCTAGAAGTGCTCCTGTGTTGTAGACCTTGGCCTCTTTCACAGCCCAGAAATGCACTTTTGGTCCAGAAGTGTGAAGGTGATTTTGAGCCTACTCTGAGCACCAGTGCTGATTGTAAGAGGTCATTAACAGATTCTGGGAAAATGAAAATGAACTTTTAAAGCACCACCAGACCGTAGTTGGAGATTTGAGCTGTGTTTAGCTCCTGGATGTAAACGGGCATTTGTGTCTTACCTGGATAGTTTTCCATAAAACCTGCAAGTTTTCACCTCGGAGTGTCTCAGCTCCCTGACAAAGCATAGCCTAGACAGTCAAAACACCTCAGAAATATTTGCAGAGGAAATCAGTAATCTAACAAGGCAGAACTCACCTGGCCAGAGGCAGATACCTAAAACAAAACAGGCTTTCTTCACAGTTACTAGAGGACAATATGCACTTATAAGGTGCAAAATAGGTGGTATTCATTCGCATGAGACAAATTTTGTCTTACAACAACCTATTCCATTCAGTGAGCAGAAAAGGAATGACAAAATGACCAACTCAAAATATACTCTAGGCTTCCTGTAAATCAGGGCAAAGTAAAACCCTCCTCAATGACAGGCAGGTCACAGAACCACAGAAATGTTGGGGTTGGAAGGGACCTCTGGAGATCATCTAGTCCAACCTCCCTGCTAAAGTAGGTTCATCTAAAGCAGGTTGCACAGGATCACATCCAGGTGGGTTTTGAACATCTCCAGAGACAGAGACTCCACAGCCTCTCTGGGCAGCCTCTTCCAGTGTTCTGTGGTGCTCAAAGTGAAGAGGTTTTTCCTCATATTCGGATGGAACTTTCTGTGACACAGTTTGTGCCCGTTGCCCCTTGTCCTGTCAATGGACACCACTGAAAAGAGCCTGGCCCCATCTTCTTGACACTTGCCCTCAATATATTTATATGCATTAATTAGGTCCCCTATCAGTCTTCTCTTTAACAGGCTAAACAAGCCCAGCCCTCTCAGCCTTTCCTCATCAGGGAGATGCTCCAATACCCTAATCACCTTCGTAGCCCTACTCTGGACCCTCTCCAGTGGTTCCACGTCTCTCTTTATCTGGGGAGCCCAGCACTGGACACAGCACTCCAGGTGCGGCCTCACCAGGGCAGAGCAGAGGGGCAAGAGAACCTCCCTCCACCTACTGGCCACGCTTCTCCTAATGCACCCCAGGGTCCCTCTAGCCTTCTTGGCCACCAGGGCACACCGCTGGCTCACGGGCAACTTGCTGTCCACCAGAACTGCCAGGTCCTTCACAGAGCTGCCTTCCAGCAGGTCATCTCCCAGCCTGTACTGGTGCGTGGGGTTGTCCCTCCCCAGGTGCAGGACCTCACAATTGCCTTTGTTGAACTTCATGAGGTTCCTCTCTGCCCAGCCTTATAGCCTGTCCAGGTCTCGCTGAATGGCAGCACAGCCTTCTGGTGCATCAGCCACTCCATCCAGTTTTGTACCATCAGCAACTTGCTGAGGGGACACTCCTTGATGAATAAGTCAAACAGGACTGGACCCAGTACTGACCCCTGGGGAACACCACTGGCTACAGGCCTCCTGCTGGACTCTGTGCCATTGATCACAACCCCTTAAGCTCTGCCATTCCGCCAGTCCTCAATCCACCTCACTGTCTAACCATCTATCCCACACTTCCTGACCTTACCTATAAGGATGGTATAAGAGACAGTGTCAAAAGCCTTGCTGCAGTCAAGGTAGACAACATACACTGCTCTCCCTTTGTCTACCCAGCCAGCCATTTCATCACAGAAGTCTATGAGGTAGGTCAGGCATGATTTCCCCCTCGTGAATCCATGCTGACTGTTCCTGATGACCTTCTTTTCCTCCACGTGCTTTGAGATGACCTCCATGATGAGCTGTTCCATCATCTTTCCAGGGATGGAGGTGAGGCTGACAGGCCTGTAATTTTCTGGGTCCTCCTTCTTACCCTTTCTGAAGACTGGAGTGACGTTTGTTTTCCTCCAGTCCTCAGACATCCCTCCTGTTCTCCATGGCCTTTCAAAGATGATGAAGAGTGGCTTAGCAATAACATCTACCAGCTCACTCAGCACTCAGGGTGCATCCCATCAGGGCCCATAGATTTGTGAGTGTCATGTTTGCCTCAATGATTTCTAACACAACTATCTTTGACCAAGAGAAAGCCTTCCTTTCTCCAGACTTCCTATCTTGCCTCCAGGGTCTGGGATTCCTGAGAGCTGGCCTTGGCAGTAAAGACTGAAGCAAAAAAGGCATTTCACAGACTCCAGTTTCTCTTTGTCCTTTGTCACCAGGGCATGCACCTCATTCAGCAGCAGGCCCACATTTCCCCAGTCATTCTTCTGCTGCTGATGTACTCAAAGAAGCCCTTCTTGTTGTCCTTGACCTCCCTTGCCAGATTTAATTCCAAATGGACTTTAGCCTTCCTTGTCACATCCCTGCATGTTCTGGCAATGTTCCTATATTCCTCCCAAGTGGCCTGTGACTTTTCCTACATTCCCTAAACTTCCTCCTGTTTTGAATATTGCCATAAACTCCTTGCTCATCCATGCAGGACTCCTGCCCACTTTGCTTGATTTTTTACTCATAGGAATGCACCTATCTTGAACTTGGAGGAAGTGATGCTTCAATATCAGCCAGCTCCCTTGGATCCCTCTACCTTCAAGAGCCCTAACCCATGGGCTTCCTCCAAGCAGGCTGTTGAAGAGGCCAAAGCTAGCTCTCCTGAAGTCCAGGGTTGCAGTCCTACTTATTGCCCTGCTTCCTCCATGCAGGGTCCTGAACTCCACCATCTCATGGTCACTGCAGCCAAGGCCACCCCCAGCCTTCACATCCCCAAGCAATTCTTCTTTGCTTGTGAGTACAAGGTCTAGGAACATAGCTCTCCTCATTGGTTACTCCACCACCTGCATTAAAAAGTTATCATCAGTGTGTTGCAGGAGCCTCCTGAATTGTGTGTGTTCCTGGCTGTGTTGTCTTTCCAGCAGGTATGCCTCATACCAGAGTGCCTGAAGTCCTCCATGAGAACCAGGGCCTGTGATTGTGAGACTACTTCCAGCTGTCTGTAGAAGGCCTCATCGACTTCCTCTTCCTGATCGGGTGGCCTGTAGCAAACACCCAAAACAGTGCCTCCCGTGTTGGCCTCCCCTTAATTCTTACCCGTGAGCTCTTGACTCATTCTGCATTCACCCCTAGGGAGAGCTCCTTACATTCCAGTTATTCTCTCACATAAAGAGCTCCACCAGCTTGCCTTGCTGGCCTGTCTTTCCTAAAAAGTGCATATGACAGCATCCCAGTCATGAGAGCTAAGCCACCATGTCTTTGTAATTGCAACAATGGTCCTGCAACTGCAGGCAGATATCTGATTCTTCCTGTTTATTCCCCATGTTGCATGCACTGGTGTATGGGCATTTCAGAGAGGTGATCGAGCATGCAGGTTTCCCAGGAGTGGTGCGAGAGGATCCACCATAGGCACACACACTGTAGGTGGCTGACCTTCTGGTACTCATCCTGGGAGGCAGCTAAGGAACATATGTCGCTGCTCTGGTTGGCCTGGCTTATTCCCCAGTTGGATGCAATGACATGAGCATTGCCACTTTGGATCTTACCCCCCAAGTCCTTCAGTTTAAAGCTCACCTCACCAAGCTGACCAGTCTGCTGCCAAAGATTCCCTTGCCTCCTCTAGACAGGGGGACCCCATCCCTCCCAGCAGGCTATAGTCATCAAAGAATGTCCCATCCTCATAGAAGCAAAAACTCTCATGATGGCACCAGCCATGAAGCCAGCAGTTGACATGCATTATGTGTCTCTGTCTGCACCCCTTCCTTTTACTGGTAAAATGAAAAAAAAAAAAAAAAAACCAAACTTGGGCACCAATATTTTTCACTTATAGCCCAGAGTGTGTCTTCCTTGATTGTGCCCAGGTCCTGGCTTGTGGTGTCATTTAGGCCCATGTGAAAAATTAGCAGTGGATAGTAGCCTGTGCTCTTGACAAATTGTGACACCCTCTTGGCAACACCTCAGAATTTCTATAGTCCTCTGAATATCAACGCTGACATTTCAGTCAGAGCAGTCAGGTTGCTTTTCACTGTGTGCATGGCATGATGGGCTGACACATAGGAAGGGATTTGGCTGTGAGAGAACCACAGCCCAAGGTTGATGCTGGGAAACACATCAGCCAAACTGGGTGCCTCTGAGGTCAGAGACCAAGAACCTCTCCACTGATCTGTTATCCCATGTAACTAACCCACACCTCTCTCTAGCCCTCAGGGATCCTCTTTTTTCCATCCCAATGTCCTTCCTCTTCTTCTCTCTACATCTCTGTTTCTGGATATGTAGCTCACTGTGGAAACCCTGAGAAGGTGGTATCTGCAAGACATTGCAGGAAGGAGGAGGTATAGAAGATGCTGGCATGGCACGGGAGAATGCTGAGCAGTAGAGCTGATCCACTGTTGCAGCAAAGAAGTTGCAAAGCCCTCCACATAGTGTTATTATACAGGCCATGAGTAATTGCCCTGGATACTTTCCCAGCTCTTGCTGTGGGTGGTCTTGCCCCACAGGGTGGGTGACAGATCAAGGCATCCCTCAACCAGCTGTGCTGGGTACATGGGTTCACAGGGCAGGAGGGAAAGCCCAGTGCGACACTGTGTAAGGGTGCTGGACTGCATCATCCTTGCATGGGTGCTGGGGCAGGAGCCATTTGGGTTAACACCCCCTCCACAGAGGGCAATTCACACAAATTCTGGTTAATGCCAGATTTTATTTTGTATATGAAGCCAAAAAAATCAGTCTCCCTGTGCTGCAGACTGCTCAAGGCACTTTCTGTCTTCCAGTGTTACCTTCTCTGAAGGATATTCTAAGATAAGAAAATAGATGAAGTATCACCAGCCAGACCATTTCTGCACAAGAAGTGCACTGTGTCGGCCTGACACCCAGATGCTCGGGTCCCTTACACTTACCGACTGCTAACTGCAGCCAACACAAATCCCATGTGCTGTTTGGACTTTGTTTTTTTACACACAGGCTGAGGAGAGGATTTCAATCACTTGGCTGGGGCTTGACTTTAAGGAGCAGCTGCAGGAAAAATGTAACGACTGTACCATAAAAACCCCACATTATTTCCAAATTAGGTACCCATGAGCTACAGAGCCATGATACACCCCACACACCCACTGTGGTTGCGGGTGGCTTACCCCAGCAGCAAAGGGTGGAAGTGAGGATCCATGCCAGGCTTACCAAGGGAGCTAGGGAGACCAAGGACCAGCTCTCAGTGTGTGACAGGATTTAAAAATGTCCCAGCACATATGCTGAGAGTTCAGGCCTAGACATAAATGCCAATGGTGCTAGCACTGCAAATGTCCATTCTTAACAGGAATTTGCTAATTAGGGCTGAGTAAGCTAAGGAAAAGGCTATTTGCAGACATGGTCCAAGAATGACCAGCCTCAGAAAGCAGCTGCAAGTGGTTTTGCAATATGATTTTATCTGGGCAGTATGAGTTCATAATTGGAAACTGCTCCAATCTTTCAGTCAGCTGAATCCTTACTTCTCTTGACCAGATCTCTGTCATGTAAGACATTCCTACAGGGTGCAAAACCCCCGCAGGTCTCTTCCATGGGTGGAGGGACAGGACTGTGAGAGGAGTGACAGAAGGCTTTCATCCAAGTCTTGTCTTTTTTAAGTTTTTTAAGTCCATTTAAAAACCCAAAACTGGTACTCTCTGGCCTGGCCAGGCTGTAGATGTTGATCCATAAACCTCAGTGGTCTATCCTGCACCAAAAACACAAAACCAAACGACAGGATATGGGTACAGCACTTCAGAAAGCTAACCCAGGGGAAACAACCCAGTGAAAAATCAAACATAGCAATGGACCTTAAGAAATAGCAGCTTTTGCCTTGGTCACTTCTCTAATATACATACAGGCGTTTCATGCAATTGATTTTTCTGCTGTATGTCCAGCACCCTGACAAGTCAAGTGGAGCTGGGAGCATTTGACCAGGCAGGAATGATTAACCAGGTGACTTCAGCTGCAAGGGCTGACATCTGACAGTAGCAAAAACAGATGTGGAAGAAAGAGCCCAGTGTTCTCGATCTAAAATACTGGCTCTGTTCTTCCTGGGGCTAGCAGTTAAAAAATCAGAAGCAAAAGTACGCATGCTAAAGCGAATTTCACGGCTCAGAAGGGTCAGATAGCAGGACCTCAATTCTAGGCAAAGGTCTCCCCCTGAAGATTTCTGGTAGGCAGAGGCACGTCATTCAATTTCCAGCTCCGCTGGCTTTCTTTCTCCGTCGGTTTCCCTGACACTGTAAGTGACTGAGGACTGTGCTCATGTCTGAGTACAATGAAGGGCTACAACGCTGACAGTGAACCAAGCAGCTGCAAACATGAAAATTCCTTCCTTTGATGAACAGAGGAAAGAGATCAAGCTAAAATTTTGATTTCCTGAAGGCAAGTAGCCCTATCTTTCCTAATCCAGCTTCCCAGCTCAAACACTTGCAATAAATGCCACAGATTTTTTGATTTTCTGTCACTGTGGTGATTAGGACTTGACAACTGGAACCATTTCTGTGTAATAAGACACTTATGACCAGGCCAGAATAATAGGCCAGAATGAGTGCTCTTTGTCTCTAAGTGATTAAATTTTAGAGAACGCTGGCTTAAAGATGAAAATGGACGTGACAACTTCATGGATTTCATATAGGCAGTCAGGTTAACTGCAAAGAATATTTAGATGTGTTTTCAAATAAGAACCAAAACCAGGTTTTAGAGTCACATATTTCGGGACTAGTTGAATACCAGTATTTACAACAAGCAAGAGAATTAGACTCCACATTAGAGGAATTACTATTCAGCATTCATTCTCATGCTATAGATCTTACCCAACTAAGAAGGAGAAATTTTTTCAAGTGACATAAATGACAGATGAACATGAAAAGCCAGATATTAAAATTTCTCGGATCCAGTAGGTTTTAATGAATTTCTACTTGTCTTCTCTTAGTTAAACCAAAGGATATCTACTTTTTATTTAGTCTTTTCTTTGAATTGTCTACCATGTTTAACTCTTGCTCCTGCTGAATCTGCTTGGGCATTCATACTTCTGCATCTCATACCGGTTATTTTACACTTGACTACAACTGGGATAAAAAAACCTCAAGTTTTCCCCAACAGCAAAGATAACATGTTAAAATACAACGGTGTGGATGATCTCTAATTCTGATGCTGGTTCAAGTCACCAGGTCAGTCACTTAATCCCTGAATGTGGGAACAAGAAAACTTCTGTTCCTCACATATTCCTTGATTCAAAAAGCACTAGGAATTGTTACATCAGATGTATTTCTAAAGCATATTCTAACTTGTGGTTGAGTGTGGCATGTTTTGTATTAGACAGAGAAACTGATAAAATGCATGGTGTATTTTATATGGAAGGTGAAGGTAATTATATTATTTTTATTTAATGATCACACTCGGTTTCTTTCTTTCCCCTTCAAAACTGCAGCTTTTTTTAAATTTCTGCATGCTACAGCCTCAATAGAAATGGAGAATATATAACACATCAACATTTTGTGAAACTAATGACTGGAAAATGGACCTGGGAATCTTGGCCAGTATTTAACTGAACATTAGCGTTTAGCATAATGTGGTGTCTAAGTGATCTATTTTTATCTTTGGGTATATAAGCCGAGGAAGGTTATGCAGAAACAGAGAGGCAATAATAGGCGTTTTTTCTAGTGTTAGCTAATTATAAATTCTACTCAGTTTGGGTACACATATTTCAAAAAGGATGATGAAACTAGAGAAAGGAACTCTCGAGAGCTAATGTTCTGGGTAACAGTGATGATGAGAGTCATCTCACCTAATTTCAGCCACCAAAAAGCTAGGTATCTAGTTCAAAATAGAAATGTAATCCATGGAGGCTGATAGGTGTCTCCAGAGAATGATTCATCTCATTCTAAAAGTGTCTGAAATGAGTTAGATGAGTCTTCTGAGTGAATCATCTTTCCTCATTGACTGCAGGAGGATGTTAGAAAACTATGTTAGACCTGATGCTTCTCATGTATAGGTTGCAAAAGATACATCTCATTCCAAGTGACTACACTTTCCTCCCATGCATTTAATTTAACCAAAAGGAGTCTGCAGTTGATCTGATTATACATATCACCTTGACGAGATATGAAGGTTTGGAAGAACCTTAATGATTCTCCCTTATGTGAAAACCCCAGTAAGAGATGTGCTCTAACTTAACAGAAAAATCTAAAGGTGATTCAGGATACATCAGTGAAATCACATGCCCAAGACTATGGAGGTCAGACCAGATGACTGAAATAGTCCATCCTAGCTTTTATCTCTGTCTCATATCTATGAACAGTGATATACTGTTTATAAGATGCTGAAACAGTCCACCCTAGCTTTTATCTCTGTCTCATATCTATGAACAGTGACATACTGTTTATAAGATGATACTCCTCAGAGCAATGGACTTAGGCAAAGCATGAAATAAACTAGTAAACACTTGATTTGGAAAAATCCATACATCTCTAATAAAACTTAATTTTGGGGGCTTTCCCTGACACAAAAGTGTTTGCAGCTTTGCGAAAGTTATTTTAAAATAGCTTTGCTTTACTGCACAATTCTAGTCCTATGTCCTAGAGAAGCTAAGCCAGCCGTTCCCCATGAGGAAATCAGGCTCACCTGGGTTTACAGGTGTTTTTAGATAAGCTTTTCTGGTCTGAAAGTAAACACCAATTGGTGTCTTTAAGAATAATCAGCCGCTGCTGAAGCAAGTTAATTATATGAGGTCAGCTAATCATTATTCACAAATAATTTTGGGGTTGTAAATTCACAGATGTCATGTCCCTCAATGAAAGTGGTTTTTAGCTGTGGAGCACATTGGCCTTTCCTGCCTCTGTTTGCTCTAAAATTAACATTAATCAACTTTTGGCTCTATGCATGCAGTATCCCCCCAACCAGGTAATTACAGTAAATTTCCAGAATAAAGAAGAAAAAAAAAAGTGTCAAGTTTTAAATTCCTTGCTTTCAACCTTGGTCACTCATTTCTTTTGGTGTTGCGTGCAGGACTCATTAGTCACACTGAAAGTCAAGGATGTGTGTGCCTAGAAATGTGTCATTTTCCCTAGCACATCAATCAGTTAGTACAAACTATTACCTCTCCCTACACACCTGGCCTCTCGTAAAAATGATGAAACATAGACTGCATGTAAAATGCTCGTGAGGCAGGAAAATCATCCCAGAATCTTTCCATGGGCTGACATCTTTTGCAGCAGCAGTCTTCCCTGTATGTTGGTGAGAAAGGATATATTTAGCTATTACAGTCAAATTATATGGAGAAAAGCAATAACATTACAAATTATTACCACTTAGAAACCATCAAAATAGTTACAAACAGACACAAAGAAACCTGCACATCTTGCTGCTTTCTCAAAGTTTAGAGAAAGAGCTGGAACCTCAGTCATAGAAGGCTTAGTTGAAACATACTGTGGCTGTGGGAATCTCTGTGGAGCTACAAGCTATGGCTGGTAAGTATGAGATAAATTACAGTTGTTTGGTTTAGCAAAACAGACAAACAGCATTACCCCCAAAAAACCCAAATCAAACCAACCAACCAACTAAACAAACAAAAAATAAACTGGCCACATTAATGGAAAATCTGGCTTCCTCTCCCAGCCAACCACTGCAGGTGAAGGATGCTCTTCACTTATTGCTCACGCTATTCACTCCAATCTGTTTCCCCCCATTTTTAGTCAGTGAATACCGTGCAAATTGATGTTAAGCAAAATTGTCTGCCTCTGGATCCTCTGAAGCACAATTTTTTAGGGGTTCATGTGTGGAACTCTGTTGCTCTTGCTGACATTTACAGGAAGAGCATTTCCTACTTCAGCTATAAGTTTTTGACTGTTGACAGGTTACAGTCTTTATAGGGTCAGCCCAAAAGTGGACGGCCCGACACAGTGAAGCCTGCTAATCTTCCAGTATTTCTAACACAGGCTTAACATGTCTGCCTCACCTCCCTGACTGTTGCTCCATTCTTTGTATTTCTTGGACTCTGCAGGCTATTCAGCAAGCTTTTCCTTTGCTCTGATATATATCTAATGGCACAGGGCAAGAATCTGAGCAGTGTAGGCTAGTTTTGATCACAACTACTTCTGCCTCTGCCATTGGGCCTGTTGTCCCTATATCACTTTTACGTCTCTGAAGTCCTCCTGTGGCCCACATTTTCTATCTTCAAATGTCCCCACACCCTGCATAAGCAGAGCCAGTGTAACCTCCCTTTTTTGAGAATAAAATATGTTTGGTTTTAGCTGTAAAAATTGTTGGGTTTAGTTGTAAAAAGCTCTGCATCAGATGTTCTCAGACTCACTCCTGTGCCAGGCTCCTCACTGCCACCGCCACAGCCACACATGCACAGAGGCACTGAGCCTCACGGGCAAATGGCAAGTCAGCCCCAACAAAGTGCAAAATCACCTCCAGATCTCTGTCTTTAAACAGCTGACCACCCCTGATGGACTTTGTTTCTCAGACGCTTTGCCACGTTCCTGTCTTACACAGACTTGTGAAAACTCTAGATGCCACAAGGTGATTTTGTCATAGCAAACCAGCATGTCAGAAGACAAAGAAATTCATAGCCTCACCCACTCAGTGGGGTGCATGACTCAGGTAGTGATAACTGGGTGAATCATCTAAAAGTCACCTGGAGTGCTTCTTGTATGAGAGCTCAGAGGGGAAACCTTTTGATAATTGATAGGTGGTTCTTCACTTTCTGTGTCAATACTGAAAGCCAGCTAATGACACTACATGGTGTAGAAGGAAGGGGAAGTTGGTGGCTCAGTTTTCAGGTTTGTTACTCAACTGAGATGACAGTCATCACAGATCCAGAAGTTGTCAAATTATTACTTCTCTGAATAATAACATTTTTGACATGACCTTTAAGCTCAGATTTATTAATAATGATTGCCTCCATATTACTTGAAAATTCACCTGGTAGGGGACAATGTAGATTCTTGACCAGATTAGAAATGTCACCCGAATTAAGACATGCAATATGTCCTTAACCCTGAGCTAAAAGAACAGAAATTTATGAGTGTTGAGTATTGAGACAATTGAGTATTATAGCAGACACAGGTAGGAAAAATAAGTGAATTTGAAATCTATTTCTACAAATTACTAAAATCTATTATTTCCTCTTCATAGACTCCTGCAATGCATTAGTCAATTCCTCCAGCACTCAAGAACATGACAGGTATTTCATGAAACAAACTGACTTGTCCCTTTCTTAGGAGTGCCAGCTATTTAATTCTTTTGGTTACTGGGCCCAGAGAAAAAAACACTTTTAATTAATTCATCCTACCTGGAAGCATATTTGCATAGTCCTTCTATTAAAATGTTCTTGCAGATCTGCAAAGTAAATATCTTTCTTTGCCACTGCCTTCCTTCAACATGGAGCTGCCGGGTTTCTTAATCCCACATGTTTAGCTCTGCCGTTTCCTTGCCACTTACACAATCATCTTTTGAAAATGGCTTACCAGCCATTTTTCACATTATCTGGAAGAGAACACCTATTTGTCATTTCCTAAAGTGACTGGAATATCTGTCCTCAAATACAGTGTTTTGCCTCATCTTTCCTGGATTGCCCTCCAGTTCATCTCCACCTAAATAACTCATTGCTGATGATCCCTTACCTTGCCTGCACCTCATTGCAATGTATGTCATTCATTTCAGATCTAAATTTATCCCTCCTGCCCACAGACATAGTATTATCTGACTGCAAATTACTGAAATCAGAAATGCTGAGTCCTAAGTCTGAGGTTATGGAAAATTTAGTACATGTTAAGAATAAGCCTATATAATTAAAAGCTTTCTCTGCTATTTTTGTCATGTTCCTCATTTTGAAGTATCAGTTACACATTTCACAGGTCAGTGTCAAAAAATATTAGATTTTGGCAGTTTCGGAAAGCAGGGTGAGCCACAAATTGTCCCACTAAGTAAATCATACTGGATGGCTCACCGTAATGAGATACAGAGTTTGTTTCTAGGTCACTCACCTCACATACACTCTGGTTGCCAGTTCCTGAAATTCATTACAATCTAATGATGCTCCGTGTACATCCAAAGGTAAATAATTTGGTCACCTTACTCTGCTCCAATTAATTCTTGTAGGCTTTATCAGTGTGACCAAAGCTTGAATGATCATGTAAAAGGAATCTCAACATCGCTCCTATAAGTGATAGAGGTATTTTGACATAGATGAAGCTTTTAGAAGCTCTGTAGGGAGAATGTGATTGCATCAAGACTGAAGGGTATTGTAGCAGATGGTCCATTAATCCTTCCTCTTATGGTCTGTTACTCCTTTCTCTCATGAACCCATGCTGATAGAGAAATTATTGTACTTTAGTCCCCTTTTCCCACTCTTTCTTCCCCCCTGTCTTTCTTTGTTGGTAAACCCATCTCTGGGATGAAACTTCTGTGGCTGTGCTAACTCTCAGTACTTGCCTGAGATGAGCTTCGTGACCATGCCTTAACAAGTATGCTAAGGCAGGCCTGTAATTTTTCTACTTGCATAAAAGTATTTGGACAGACAAAACTGCACATGCCAGTTAGCAAAACTTTGCAAGTGCAAGCACAATTTAATTAAAGCTGTAAAGGGGCCTGAAGGAGAAAAATAACATATTATTAGCAGCTTGAATCCGGAGCTGGCCATAGGTCTGTATGACAAGCCAGCTGCACTTTTGGTGTGAAAAGGAAGCTGGCCAGTGGCCCTTACCCAACTCAGCTACAGTCTTCCAAAACACACCCTTTCTCATGCTTCCCATCCTTGTGACACACCTAGCATTAAAAAAGCTTCCCGTAATATTGTGCCTCTGGCCTATGTAAAATGAAAGAAATTCAAGTCTAAACTTGCCTACACTTGCTTTCAGAGTTAATAAATGCACCCTGCTGTGCTAACAGGAATTCTGATCTACAACCACAAGGAGAAAGTCTACCACTTCTGAGTAACAAAGATTTTTCCCCTTTAGCTGCCTAATTAGTATTTTTTCTGGTCATTGCCAGGCACAGAATCTACCAGCTACTTTCATTGTGTACCATGATGACAAGCTTTTGTCCTTACCACAGATATTCAAAAGGCTGTAAGAACATCTTGGACCCTGTTGCAAAGTTAAAGACAAAAGCTGGAGCCAGAATATTCTGTAACAACTGCTGGAAAGCTATGGGATGTTAATCAAGTTGCTAAAAGAGACAGCTGATGAGAATCTACTCAACCTTTTCCATATTCTCTGAATCAAGTGAATAGCACAGTCTAGACCTAGCACTTAAAAAAACAAAATTTGCAACCATGACTGGAACTACAATGGCTATCAACAACTTTCATCAAAGGACTCTAGCTTGTCATCTTCTTGGCCTCTTTGCTCCAAATTCATCTACTTCCACCCTTCTCTTTGAGTTCTTTCAATGCAATTAAAAAAAAATGATCAATTGAATGGTATTTACAATTGCCTAACTTCAGTTAGGCAATTATCTTTTTTTTTTTTTTTTTCTTACTGATCATCTGGAATGAAAGAATATGGAAAGAAAAGCAAAAGGAAGAGATCTTTTAGAAAAGGGTGCATGGAAAGGATTTATTCAAACCACACAATTCTGTTTTCCTGTGTGTGTCTGTGCTTTACTGCAGACTAGAAACAGAACTGGAAAGGACAAAATACACCTTTTATAGGATGTGTTCTATGTGTACTTGTATAAATTAATCCACCTAATACATTCATGGTTAATAATGTGTCCTTTATAAACATTACATAAAGGACATTCTCCTGAGAGAAAGGAGAAGGTTTCTGAAGAACCAGATGGCCACAGAAGTTCACACTTCAGCTAGGTCACAGATCTGTCACTAATTGATGCAGTATTGAAAGGAAGGCTAATGGGTAGCATTTCCAGCACTAAAAGCTGAGGGTAAGGACCATGAGGATCAGGGTAACCTAGTGCCTGGGTCAGCCACTGAAGGGAAACATAATGCTAGTTAACTGATAGTTTAATAAGACAGAAATGTAGGACTAGAGGACTGGTTCTGTGCCCAGGCAGTATGGACAAGACCAAGCTGTTCCCAGCTGGAAAGAAGGGAGCTGAGGAGAGGTGACCCATGCTGTGCCACTGGCTCTGGCCAGAGGACAGGCCCTAGTCCTGTGTAATTTACTAGTGGAGGTATAGCCAAAGATTTCAGACCAGTTCTCCCATGGAATCATGAGTCCCTCTTCCTTCTCTCATGCTTTCTCTTCCACTTTGTTGTACCTCACTCATTGTAGCTTATTCTAAGTTAGTGGTACTGCCTGTTTCTAGAAGGAGGACCATGTGTTGAGTCGTTACACAGGCATAACTCGCAGGGCCCCCACATATTTCTGGCCTTCTGGACTTTCTCTCACTGTGAGTCACAACAGTAGTTATCTCCTGGTCTATTAAACACAAGTTCAGTTTACACACATTTAAGAAAAACTTGAAGTCTGAAAACAGTTTTTACAGGACGGAGCACAAAATTAATCCATCCAGGTATATGGAGCAAACCTTTTCATCACTTCTCACTTCATGCCTTTTTTGGACTCTGATGGCAAAAATGATTGTCCATGGGCTTTCCTGCAAAACTAAATGTCACTTCTCAAAAACAGAAAGTGAAGTATACACCAGTATGTGTTACATGGATATAGGTAAAACACCTACAGCTGTAGCGCTAACGCATAGTATAAACTATGCATTGTGAACAGCTGTTAGCTCATGTCAGCTTAGTCTTGATGCCTCCAAAGAGAGTACAGACGAAATACAAAGGGTAAGAAAATCAAGAGTTACCAGGAGAAGGAAATGCTGAGAAAAGAAGAGAAACATCACAAATATTAGGGGAAAAGGCGAGAAACAAAGGGTGCTGCAGAGCAAAAACTCCTTTGTTTCTAAAGAAGTGCAAATTTTCCCACCAAATAGTTTCCTGTTTACTTGTTGCTATGAGATTCGGTTAATGGGAAATACAATAACTGTCAGTCCACTAGATGATGGGAAATAGGTTTTGTCAAACACCTGTCATTAGAAACAAAGAAAAATAGGTATGGAAGGAACTTTAGGGTTCATATCCTCACTGAAGCATTGTTTGGTTGGTGAAGGTAATTCAGTACATAGGATAGACCATAATGTGTTTGACTTAGCACAACATGCTCATTAAAGAGCAACACTACACAATAGCTGGCTCTAACTTTAAAGCTGGCCTTGTTTTGAGTGGGGGTTAGATCAGATGAGCCCCAGAGATCTCTTCCAAGATAAATTATTCTATGGTAATATCAGCAGGGTGATGATAAATGGACAAAGGATTAGTGGAGGGAGAATCTGAAAAAGTTGTGAATGGAGATGAATGCTGACCATTGAATAAAGGTTCCTACACGGGTGGTTGACAAGCAAAATGTTCTGCAATGTTTTGACAATGACTTAAGATCTAATACAGAAATACTGCTGGCAAAATTTGTAGATGATACTGGTGGGAGAAAGGGCAGATAATGGTGCAGACAGAAGTGTCAGGAGAATCTATCTGGCTTATTTTTTAAGACACTTAGTGCAGTCAAGAACAAAATTGTACACGTAGCAACAATGATTGTAGGCTAAAGTGGCAGAATTGGGGACCATAACAGGGACAGAAGTAAGACTGAAAAGGACCTCAAAGTCAAAGTGTGTGAAAACTGCTGCAGAAACAGCCTTTGTGATTTTGTGACCAGAGTTCAGGTAGAAAACCTGGAAGAAAGGGGAGAAGAAGGATGGGACAACAATTAGAAGTAAGGAGGTGAAGTGTGGTCCTCAGGAAAGTAATTCCTAGAATAGAAAAGAGCTACAAAAGTTATTCAGGGCTGGCGAAAGTGCCTAACAGTACAAGTCTTAACAAGATGAATCTGTTTAGCTTCTCAAAAAGACTAAAAGGCAATCTTATTGGTATGTAAACACATTGACAAGAAGACGATACCAGATAGAGAACTCTTAAGCAGAGAAAGGTATAATGAGAACCAGTGTCTACAAACTCAAACCAGGCTGATTGTATCTACAGACACAATTTACCTTCTGTTATTCTTTCTTTTTCAACAGAAAAGTAAAGGTGAAAAAGTTATGACAACTAGCAAAAGCAGTGATTGCTTCTCTCTTTCCTGGATACCCTTCTGTGTAATAACAGTAAAAGTTAACATGTTCAAAATAAAGTACATGGATAAAATGTAACAGCCCATGATTTATGGCTAAGATTCCTGGCCTTGCAAATTAATTTACATTTACCTCTATGTTCCTCTTTTTTGCTTATTTCTAGTCTTTTTTAGAGTTGTTTGTTCCTGTCAAACAACTTACTTGTTAAATCCTTCATGACATTGAAACTGAACTCCTAAGAGCAGAGATGGTCTTGTTATTGAACAAGAGGGTGAGAGCTACTTGGGGCACAAAACTTAGGAGGCCCTTGCTTTGCCTTTGCTTTTCTTTGAGGCTTTGGTTAGAGCACTTGGGTCCAAATTCTCAGAAGTATTCAGGCGACTTAATGCCCTCTGAAGCAAAGGATTATTTTAATAGGAGCCATGTGTCTTTATAGCTTTAAAGACTTGGGTCTGAAATCTCTCTGCACAGCAACATACCTCCAATTCAGACACTTGCCAAGGAAACAGCACTGTAATACTATTGTAGCATCTCCAGTGAGTAGAGTATCCTATAACATTCTTCATAAGTTACATAGGTCACTTGGTCATAGTTTGATACAAATATATGTGCCTTGCATGATTAAAATCATAACCTACCTCTAGCAATTCCCTCAATTTTCTCTATTTTTTGGATATTTGTTTTTTAAAAGAAAAGTTTTCCCTGAAAGAAACCAGCAGCATTTAATTAGGACTTTAATTTTGCCCTGACATTTCTTACGAGGTGTCACTGGGTATTCAGGTCAAAAGTCATGGAAACGTCAACATATGAACCATAGATTTATCTCCACTGTTTTGAACCCCAAATAATCTCTTTTTTCACTGTAGTATAAATTGGCAGGCTTGATTATATTCCTTCAACGCCAAACATCATAAAGGGTCATTTTCATACCGGAGCCAGATTTTGAAAACCAGCTTTATTCTAAACTCAAGGGAAACATCAATGACATACTTGGGCTGTAGATAGCACTGGTGTTAGGTGTCTGGTGTTTGACTTCAATATCAGGCATGCAGCATCTCTGACACCTCTATGGTTCTGCTGGAAAAAACCCACTCTTCAGAACCTGGTTAAAAACACATTGTGAAGTTTGCTAGAATTGAAAATGAGTTATGTGTTTTGCCTTGACAAAATTTCAGCAGGGCTTTTTGACCTACTTTGCTAGCATGTTTTTCAATCAATATGGATCAGAAATCCTGGACAGATTTTCAAAAAAACATTAAAAACATGGAATATGTGGAAAGTTAACAAAAATGCTAGCTGTTTTTTTGTAGCTTAGGATGCCTCAGTAATCATTGATTTTAAACAGTGTCCTAAACACATGTTAAATTAGATCAAATCAATACAAGTATGTGATATTTGAATTACAAATTATTGACACAACAATCAAGTGGCAAGAATTTCGCACCTGAGCTTGGTGAGGTCACATTATTTGTAAGTGGTAAAACCACCAATGATTCATAAAAATGATCCCAGATAAGTACCAAGTTATGGACAGTAGATGCAAATTTCAAAGCCTTTGCTCACGTTAGCAACCTGTTATTTCTCCGAGTATTCCCAGTGGTTTCAGCATGAGTCAGAGCCTGTCAAACTAATCACTCCTGCACAAAAGTGCTCTCTCGGGTGTAGCTTCCTACACCCGTCACCACAGTGTGTTGTACTGCTTTAAAACTTTTGCATTGTAAGTCCTCTCAGGACAAACCACCAAGCTGGCCTGTAACTTTAGCAAAAAAATCTGTATCACAAAACACTGTATATAGCTTGGAAGATGTGACGTTCATTTGTCCGTCTCTCCTTAGTCTGTTTTGCTAATATTTTACCACACTTCCTTAAAAGCTGTCTGAGTCTTGGGTTTGGACTCTGTAGAATGGCTTCCATATTACCATCTTGCAAGCTCCACTCCCAAAATGTAATCCTGGTAATTGGGACCCATAAGCACCCCAACTCATGGTTCAGCTGACTTTCAGCAGACACTGAAGATGGTCCTTCTAAGACAAGTTGTAACTTAACATATACACCAAGCCTGCAGACATGTATCCTCATATACTTTTCATAACACAGTATTAGAACAGCTCTACTTGGCCAGACAAAGGTAGATTTAGCAAGTATCTTCTGAGAATAACCAGTGGTGGACACTAAGAGAAAGAGTAAACAAACAGCTTCAGAGTAGAAATCCTTTCCACATCAGTGGGTACATGGACTTTCTGAGCCAAAGGTTGCATCTGGATTGTATCTTAAGTGTTGAAAAAAGACTGGACAAATAGAGAATCCAAATAGGAAAATAGTCCACTGACACTTTTCCTCTCCTGCTTTACTGCTTACACACCTTTGAATTTCAGATGTGGCATATCCTTTTCATTCTCACAACAAAGAAACATGCAATGATCTCTAACACAACTCCAGGATGAAACAAATCCAGCTTTCCCAAACCATTAATTTAAACTCACAGAAATCCCTCCATGTGCTCTTCTGAGTAAAGAACCACACTGTGATACTGTTTTAAGATGACGAGTTTGACCATCTCAGTTCTTATAATATTGATGTTGGTTTCTCTGGAACTTGATTATGTCATTGACAAATGAGAGTGGGATCCTTTAAATCAAGATACATATTTTTTTAAAAAATATATATCTTTCTGCACTTCAGCATGAGGACAGATATGTTTTCTTAAGAGTTTTCCTCATAATTATTTCTCTTCTAATGAGAGTGTGTTGTCCCATTCAAGAATCAGGCTCATCCTCCTTCCAGGCACTCAACCAACTAATTCATGTGACATCTGTATCCTCTGATATTTCCTGAATCATGAGGGCTATTTGAGGTTCTCTCTAATTTCATATGGTATTCACAAGCCAAGTTTGCTTTGAGGGCTTCCTTTCAGGCATAATTACCAAATACGTTCACGGTCTAAGACTTCTATAGGGTTTCCTACTGGCCTTGCTGCTAAGCCAAAAATTCACTTCCTGGAAATAGTAACAAGAATAATGCTTTTTGTTGTGTTGCAAATTCCTGTATTCTACACATGTTTTGTTTCTTCTGTATTTCCAAACCTGCTTAGAGTTTCTCTTTCCTGGCCAATAAAATGGTAACTGCTATCCATTTCAGCGAGCTGGTCATTTTCTTGCAGGCATCTCTATGTAGGGTTGAAGGGAACATTCTAGTAAAGGACATTTAAGGTTTAATCCAGGCAAAGATTCCAATGTTCCAAGAAAGTAAATAAGCCTTTAAAAGAGGTTTAGAAACCTAAATGATGAATACATTCCTCTGCAACATATAAGGAGAAGGCTACAGGGAATGGAAGAAAAAGGATTAATCAGAGAAGCAAGCTGTTTCTCAGTAGACAGAGAATGCAGGGAAAGGATAGGAATTGTCAACTTTCAGGCTGATCTAGGCCAGCAAAGGAAACCAAAATGTACTGCAAAAAGTGTCAGATGACTCTTCGTTTGGGAGGAGACAGAGGTACCGTAGGTAATCCAGATGTGACCGTAGAATTACAGCAATCACTTCCATTGCTATCAGGAAGACCATCACTATTGTAAACTGGGGAAAGAGAAGAGTCTGGCTTGCTTAGCGTTAAACCAAAAGCAGACAAGGGGTAGTACTTCTTTCTGCAAAAAGTGAATAAAATGTCTCAAGGGAAAACATCTTACCTTTACTGCAGGAAAAGAACAATGGATCTACAAAAGGAAAGCAGCTGGCTGTGCATACATTGAAAATGTTACTTGAGAATTAAGCCTCTAACCAGCAGAAAAGTAAGACTGCAGAACATCCCTTTTTTCAAAATACTGGGGTAAAGAAACTCACCATTTTTAAGACAAAAGTGAAAGGGGTCTTCTTTGAGATGACTGACCAGGGCACTGAACACAACAACCCAGCAAATTCCTTTACGTTTTATACTGTGAAATAAAAGCAAAAGTGAGGAACAAATAAAGCAGAAGCGTTTGTTGAGATGCACACCACATCCATGGTTTTCAAAAGCAGCAATTTGCAGTATCTCCTGCACATACTACATACTCAAAAGACCATGCACACGTTGAAGAGCTTAATCAAAAATTATTTCCTCTTTACTCAAAGAAATTTCTTTGATTGCTAAGATAACTTTAGCTCTCCAGGCACCAATGTGTGTTAATAGATCTCTTCCCAGTCTTTCTGGCGTGATGCAGCTCATTCAACCATTTCCTACATTTGGGTTTTCCAACCCCAACCAGCATTTCAACAGTACTGGTGAACTTGTTCACATTGCACTGTTGCATCTTTAATGCCCTGTTGAGCTCATCCTATGCTTAGCTGTATGTCAGATATTTTATATGGCAGCTTCTGTGGAATTGCATCAGGTTGGAAGAACAGAACTAAAATGTGTGTGTAACATACTTTGCAGAAAAAGCCTCCATCAAAAACTTGAATATCATTATTTAGTTGAAAAAAATTCCCCAAACTTGAGATACTGCAGACTCCAGGATTTCATCATAAATTCAAATATATTTCTAGCTCTGTACTCAATAACACAGGCTGTATGGAATCCTAAGTTGCCTAATAGAAAAATCAGAGACAAGCATCACAATTTGCATTGCATTAGTTCCATCTGAAGAAAAAACCAGGAGAAAGGTAATGAAATGGAACAGCTCTCATATTAAGCAGCTAGCTATTAAAGCTAGGAGAGGAGTAGAAAATAAGCCAAGATGAGAGAAATTCATTACATCAAAACTACTCATTCAATGGCTTAATATCTGAGCAGATTAATGTTATTGAAATGGTGGGTATTTTTGATCATGGGGATGAAGAAGGCACAAGTTGTTTAAGATTTTTTTTCCATTCCAGAATTCATGTTAAAGAATGAAAATAAGGTGTTGATATAGCCTTACCCTGGAGGTGCTCAATTTGAACACTGCCATCTCCATGGTTTCAGACAGGCTACTGCCCCTCCATTTGTAAAGGCAGCTGTGCGTTCCTCTGCTTGGTTCTACAGAACCTCTGGACTCCCACTGTTCTTCACTGGAAGACTGAAATAATGTAGGGTAACTTGACACTAAGCAAAATAACATCAAATACTGAGTCAGACCAAGGATATAAGTGTCCCTATATCCTGTTTCTTAAGATACCCAACAACAGACCTTTAGTGAAGTGCATAAATGAAGTCTAGTGGTATTCCTACCACGCAACGACCTATGTCTCAGGTGCTCTGCTCAGTTAAGAAGGAAGCTTACAGATGGTGTTGGGTGCCTTTGGCAAGATTTTGGTAGCAGGAGGAAAGGAGGGAGGCAGTGCTGTTTCAGGGGTGTCCTCTATGGAAGGAAGTCAAGGGCTGCCCTATACCAGTCACAGCCAGCTCTAGCCAACTCCACAACAGTGCCCCATAGGCACTGCAGCCCCTGGAGGACTCATGCCAGAGCAGGTACTCCCTGAGCAGACTGTGGCCCATGGAGGACGCACACCAGAGCACAGAAAAAGAGTAAGAAGGAAGGAGGAGCAGAAGAAAAGAGTAAAGAACAAAGAGGTGCAGAAAGAAACTGCTGCACCCTGACCCTAACATCCTGTACCGCCCATCACCTTGCCAAAGGGACTGAGTGTAACCTGTGGTGGTAACAGAGGGCAAGAGACTAGGAAAGGGAGAAGAAAGGTGCTTTCCCTAAGTGTCCGAACGTTTGTCATCTTTGTTTCTGAATACCTGAATCAGTGTCTTTATTTAGACCCACGAGTTTTCTTGCTCCTCTTCTTCCTACAGCAGTTAAATCTTTTATCTCTTCTGCTCTTCCAATGTTTCATTTCAAATATTAAGTGTTATGCTGGGTCCTGTTTCATAGAACGTGGTCTGAATGGCATTGTCTTGGTTATAGATCTCTACCACACAGCCAGTATCTAAACATAAGTACATTAATAGATGATATGATAAAGTATTGCTGTGATGGTTGGATAAGTTTCTAAAGCAGATGCATTGTATGGGCCAGATCCAGGTACAGACTAAGTGACATAACTCTGTTGGTTCCTTCCAGTTTATCTACCACTGGGAGCACAGTTCACAAGCTCTGTACTCTCAGGCTCAGCATTCAAAGCTCTGCTATTATCACGTTGACCTCTTCCTGTTTGGATCTTGCTGAAGAGAAGCTCACATTTAGATATATCGCCACCAGTAATGAAAAGTAGATGGGGGAAAAAGGCATTGTGTCTGTTCAGAGTTGTGTTCATTCAGCTCTGTGATGATCATTGAGAAAGAATGGTTCGTTTTGTTAAAGTTAAAATTTTTTGATCACCCCAGGGACTGACTCTTTAGATTTTACTAGCACGGAACTGAAGTAATGGGACCAAAAGTGACTTACTGGACAAGATTCTCAGCTGCTGGAAACTGGCATAGATCCACTGAAATTAAATGGAGCTATGCCAATTTATACCATCTAGAGACCCTGCCCAGCATGAATAAATGTTAAACAAGCTGTTTTTAAACTAGGAAAATAATTCCACTTCTGACTCGCCTTCCAACACATCTTAAATGAATTGCCTAAACAAATTACACGATAATTAAAAGGAAAATACCTGCCCAAGGAAAACTTTCTGCACCTGTTCTTTCAATGTTTTGAGGACTTCATTCTTGTACAAGAGATATTAATTTCTTTTGTCAGACTATTGTGGACATCCTCAGAAAAACCACAAAGTCAGGAATATCTCCCTTCCTTGTCCTCCATTGTGAAGGCAACCCACAAATACAGACCTGATACAGATTAATCTAGAATAAATACCAAGAGTTTGAGGGTTACAGTGACTCCTTGGGCCCCAACTCACTGAACCTGATGTTCAACTGCATATCATTATCATACTTTGCATGCAGATGTGCCTGGGACACGCTCCTTTGTGGGTAACATTGTTATCTCTAGGGGAAAAAAGGGGATTTCAGAAGACTATAAAAAGAGATAAATTACAAGGGTACACAAATATACAGTATAATCACATAATTTCTCTCTCTCCAGGGAAAGCATCTAGGTTTAAGTTGCTTACCAGTGGAATTTTACAGCTCTTGTCCATGTAAATTTTCTCTAGTCCCAGTGACAAGAAGATATTGAAAAAAGGTATCCTTCAAGGAACATAAAACTGAAGTAAAAGCTGTGAAGTACACAAAAGATAGATAGGCTTATTGAAAGGGTATGTCCTCCATAGTGAACGCTGACTGAAAATTAACTAGGCTCTGGGTAAGAATAGGGGAAAAAAATAATCATGAGGATACAAGCCTCAACCAAATGTTGCTCATGGACAAAATATAATTTTAGACAACCACAGAAACACTCTGAAAATTGTCAGAAGGAGAAATCAAGGTGATGACTGAAACTGGTTGACTAATCTGTCTCAAGTCTTGTCATTTGTTGTATCAGGTAACTAACTATTCATGAGCAATATTTTCTCCTAGCAGTTGACTTATTCTTTTTATTATGTGATAGCACCAAGCCTCAGTGTAGCTCGGAACAGAATATTTCTGGATACTTTGAAGGGTTTTCTGTAGTGAGTCTCAGTACCAAAGACGCAGGACCACTAACCACACTAAGTCACTGGGCTGGCAAACTGTCTAGGATGTCCAGAAATAGGGCAGCCTGATGCATGTCCTTTCAAGTCAACAGAAAGCATCTTTTTTTTTTTTTTTTTTTTTTTAATGGATACTTGAAAATGTGGAAGAATGTGCAATTAGTTCTGCAGTGTGGTGAATTATTAGTATTAATGTTATTCTTATTTATGCTTAGAAAGCCTATTTTGCTTGGTATTGTTATATGATGAATGACAAACAGATGATGACCTTGAGTGATAACCAAACAGTGCAGTGATAACCTTGGGCATCACTGTAAGATGTATTTAATAGTTGACATTGCTATCCCATGGCATGAAAATACAGCTGTGGTAACTGGAACAGCACAGGTAGTAACTAGGGACATAATATGGGCACTTGCTTTTATGAATTTGTCTTCTTCATAGATGTAGAAATTTGATTTCTCTAGAAATGTAAAGAAATCAGATAATACAATAATATATGCAAAAAAAAAATCCCCTTACTACTATGAAATCCAAACTCAAAATTTACATCTTTCTGACCCTTGTGGTCATTTCAGGCTAATGTTAATATTTAAAGCAATGTCAAATTAGAGGATAGTAATTGTTTTTAAATGTTTGGCTGCCATTTTTCTCCTTTTCTTCAAAGTTCCATCGGCAAGTAAGAACAGCGCAGATTTCCAGTGATGTAAAAGCAACAGGCTACAGGCACAGCCACACAATCCAACACAATCAAATTACTGGGACTTACTGCAGTGTCACTTATTAGATAAGCAGAAGCAATGGTGTCAATGCCCGAGCTTAGAATCTTCTCTGAGGTTATATGCCTGGGAACCAAATGGAGGCATCTCAAATTTACTGTCCTTTCCAGAAAAAGCCTAAATTTTCCCAGTTCCAAAATGCAGACAGTGCTAAACCAGGTTCCCTCTCATAGTCTTTGAAATTCAAAGACCTGTATTAAGGTCCTGAGACTGCATTAAAGAACTGCAATAAATTACCCATTCCCTTCTCACTGGCTAGCATTTAGTACAGGGGTCCTCAAACTACGGCCCGTGGGCTGGATACGGCCCCCAGGGTCCTCAATCTGGCCCCCGGTATTTACAGACCCCCCCGCACGCCCCCCCCCGCCAGGGGTTGGGGGAGGGGAAACCAAGCAGCCGCAGATGACTGCCTGCCACTGCATCCGCGCGCCGGCCCCCTGGTTAAAAAGTTTGAGGACCCCTGGTTTAGTACAAGATCTGAGATGAGGTTGAAACATTTGAGGGTTTGAGAGAGAACAGATTCATCGAGATATCACATAAAGGCTGTTTCCTCAGCGCTACCAAATGATAAAGACATACCCTATGATGAACCTGGTGCATGACAAGGTAGATGTTATATGACTGCTTGTTCAGAGGTTCAAAAATAAATCAGCACTATTGCAAAATCTATGTGCCATTATTTACAGCAACAAGCTGCAGAACTATTTGTTTCAGCAAACGCCACCCAAGGGAACTTTCAGTAAAGCGATGAACATTTTATAGCTTTTTTTTTTTTATCTTTGCTTAATTGTGTCTCCATTTTACACTACACTCTTTATTCTCTGCCCTTTTGACATAGCCAGCTGCCTTTCGGAGCTCTGTGAAGAAGCAGGCTGGCTTCACGCTGTAACAGGCACCAGCTCCCAAAGCCTGGTCTATTGATGAGTCACATTGCTTGTGTGTGCCTGTAAGCACATCACAGAAGTTCCTATGCCATTTCCTTTCGAACTGCTGGGGAGGAGCAGGGGGAAAGTATGCGTGAAGCATAAACTACAAAAACAATGTTGGTAGCAAAGTCTCCTGCCCTGCCATAGAGCACAATAACCAGTGACACAGTGGAATGTCTGGTTCAGAGGCAGTGCAGGTTCATCCTGTTATCAGCCCGGCAGCCCAGGGAAGTGACGTCAGGTGCACAGGGCTCTTGTTTGAAGGCAGGGAAACACACGGAGAGGTTTCAACAGTTCTACAGAGGCAGGAAGTCTCTTTTTTAAAGGTTGGGTTGTACTCAGGTCAGTCCCCCAGGCCACCTCTTTCTCCAGCTGGTCATCCCCAGCTCAGCCCAGGATGGGGCTACCACTCTCAGCTCAGAGAACACAGTGCCTTTGGTGATGCTCATCACCACCACGGCCAGGCTTGCTCTGAAGCACACCAGACACCCTGTCAGCAAGAAATATTTTCACACAGCCTGTGCTCTGCACACTCTTTTTGAGCAGAAATTCCCTGTGAACTCACTAAGGCTAAGTGGAAAGCATGCATGCAGACCAGCCTCTCTATTGCCACACCTCAAAACTGCAGCTACCCCAAGCAATACTTGCAACTGCACCATAGTGGTGTACGTTGTAGCGTCTAGCCTCAAAACCAAGAACTGCACCTGCCAGACCCTACTTGATGCACTCTCCTGTATGAACATATGCCCTGAGGAATTCTGTTTGCTCTGTCACTTGGCACTATTCAAATACCAGAGCAGCATTATAAAATGGTCACTGCTGAACATTCCCCTTCAGATCAGCATCCTGTGTGGAAACACGTGCCAGCACTCTTGGCACTTACCAAGTTTTCCTACATGTGCTTGATGAGGTTTAGCCCCTCCTGTTTCCAAATGCTGCTCCGCCATTCTTGCAAGGGTCACTTCATCTCCAAAGCAAGGTGCCCTTACTGATACTCACAGCCCATGGCTGCTCAGGCAAGGAGCAGAACAACCTTTCAGGTTGGGTGTGCCAGTGTGTCTCTAAATAGTACTGATACTTCTGCCCTTTTCAGAGCACACGTCTTTCTTCATCTGAAACAGAGCTGAATTGAATAGCTTAGGTTAGGACAACATGAACTTTTAGTGACTAGTAGTGGCAGTCCCTCTATCTGTTCTGGACAGCCTAATTCAGTTAAGCCCTCTGTGAAGTCTCTATCATAGCTGCCACAGGTGAGAAAACATACTTTATATAACCCATCTCTCTGAGCTGCTGGAAACAGGGCAGCCTGGCAAATGCTAGTTCAAGGCATGTTAGCCTGCTGGCCAAAACCAGGTTTTAATGAAGTTTCCCTTTTCACCATGAGATCAGTAGAGGGTCCAAAGTATTTCTGGAAGCCCTGAAGTGTTTTCTCTTACACATCCAAGAGACAAAAATACGGCGATCCTCTTCACCCTCCTCACCCTTTAACACTGATGCCAGCAGGGAGGTATCTATCTGAGCTATGGTGAGGAGCCAAACTGCAACCTTGAGTTAAGAGCAGCAAGGGCTCTTGAAATAACAGGATTATTTTTGCTGTAAAATTCAAAGACTTATCAAACCCCTAACAGGAGAAATTTACCCTTCTACTTTCTCAGCAATCCACTGCAAGATGTAAGTCAGGTCATGAATAACATCTTGAAAACCTCATGTTCCTCTCTGGGCAACCAGAACAGGTGAGGTAAAAAGTGCCTCTGGTGGCGTGTGGCAAGCATGGCTCTGAAGCAGCCACACATTCCACTCTGAAAAGTGCCTTGCTACCAAAAGGCATGGAAATGCCTACACATCTTGTGGCTTGATAGCTCTAGAGAAGCAGTGATAAGTACTTCATATGTTCCCAAGGGGTGTGCAGAGACTGGTGACATGGATGTCCCCTGGGGTCAGAGCAGGTGGATTGAACACCTGTAACCCATCCAAGGAGGAAGTCATGGTCACATCAGCAAGCACATAACTACGTCAGTGCTTTCCAGTTTGCTGTTTCTTGAAATGAAAGTATCCTGCAAAACACCCGCTGCACTTCAAGTGGTTGGTCCACCAGCAGCCTGGTCCATTGAATTATAGAATAATGCTGTTATGGCATTTAAAAGAGACCTTTTTTCCCACATAATCCAAAAGCTGCAGTTTAAAATTCCTATTGTATGAACATTAATATGAAAAGAATGCTGTCTCCTATTATGGAATTGTGTTGTAAAACTGGAATGCTATCCCCGCCCCATCTGGCTTGTGCACATCCAGACTTTGCCAAAAATCATCCTGTACTACAGAGTGTGTGTGTCTCACGAAAGGAACTGCCTCCTGACTCACAAAGACAAGAGGCCGCAAATGTGTAAAGCTGGCAGAAGGGTTTTTTTAATCTGTCAGTAACAACCAGGTGACGTGCTTAATCCTTCCGAATTCTGATCTCTACTCTATGTGCAGCCTCCCAAGCAGCAAACTGCAGCTGTGTGCCTCTCCTTGTGAACTGCACCCATTGTCCCTCCCAGGAGACTGAGAAGAGATCCAGCTAATACGCCTTTGTCTGCCCTTCTTGCTGCTCTTGGCTTTTAAGCAATGACCTAAAAACTTTATGCCCAAAGTTCAGAGCCGTGTAAAGCCGTTGGCAACCTTCCTCTCCAGTGCTTTGTGCCTTAGCAGCACACCTTGAAAGGGCAACGTGTGTGAAGAGACTTTCAGGTGTTCTTTGTATGCAGCACAGCTTGTCTCTAAAATCCGTCTTTCAGAGTAGCAACTGCAAAAAGGAGATTGCAAAGGCCAAATCCTCACTGCATCAATGTCTATGTTTGGAAGTGAGTTACTCTGGATATAGAGCGCTCGTAGTGCTCGTAACCCACTGGAGTTTGTTTACTGCATTAAGGATTGATTTCCTCTGGCCACGTTCTGAAAAATCAAGATTTATCATTTTTTAAATGTCTGTGCCAGTCTGTGCTTTACCAGCTTGTTTCTTGCTTGAGAGTTTTCTTTCCCCACCCTTTCAAACCCCAAAGTTATCAAGTAAGCTCAGGAATGCCTCTTGAGAGGGCTTTTTCGTCTCTTGCCCACAGGGCTACAACACATGCCTCATAACCCTGGACAAGAACTGGTAAAATAGCTGGGGTATTTTTGAAGGAACTTGTTCAATTACACGGAGCACATTCTAAGCCATACAGCCAAGTCCTCCTCCACACAGGGATGATGTCAGCACATCCAGGAAACTTGGGATGCCAAAAATCTCAAACTCTGGAAGAAATATTTGCAGGTCGACATGGCTGCAAATTGGTCAGAGTTTAGCAGCCTGGGGAGTGTTCCACTCGCAGCTTCAGTCCAAGCCTGGAGAAGACCAACACAAACAAAGTCATGGTTGCACTGGTCAGGTCTCAGAACAGAGCCTTGCTGGGATGAGCTGAAATACAGCTTCTCAGACTGGAGGTGAAGAAAATAACACTTTTCCCCAGCTTATGTGTAATGGGGGTGCACAGGGAAAACTCACAAGGTTAAGAAGATTAAAATTGCCAGGTATTTGCACTGGCAAAGCTGGATAAAGTATTTGAAGAGGAATGCTGGATGTAAATAAAAACAGGATTGTACTACTCTGACAGTGCTGGGATGTGTGCCAATGGCAGATACCAAGGCAATAGATGGTCAGGAAATATGACACACGGACCCACTTGATTACTTGATAGATGCTTTTTAAAGCCTCTTGTCTGCCTTCATCCAAAGTTATTTCCGATGCAGTCCCCAAAACGAAGGAATCTTTGGCAAAGAGAAACAAGACCAAGCTGCCTTCCTCTGCAGGCTAAAGCAAAGATCAGAAAATACTGCACAAGCAAAGAAAGTTAAAACACAGAAGAGGAAATGCCAATCATTTTCCTGACTAATGAATGCTAGGAGGAGAAATCCAAGGTTCACGGAAGGACCCGTGTCTCTATGCAGTCTGTACATTTCTTCCCTCTGCGATTCTCTGAACTCCACAACAGTGACAGTTCGGTTTTGCTAATTATGCAATTTCTCAGTGCTTTTGTTGCTTTTATGACATGTGTCAGCTGAGCATGCAATCAAACCAAATAAGACTACAATAATAAAATAACCCACATTAACTAATTATCTTAATAACAACTCTGTTAAGAATGAGACATCTGATAGGAGAGATAGAAGCAATAATAAAAGGGCACTGTCAACTGCATGAACAGACTTGTGCAGCTTCCCAATGTGATGCTCCAAGGATATTAACCCTTGGAGTCCTGGGAGAGAAGCCTTGGGAGGCAACAGAGGGTGGGGTTTTCTACAGACTTTTAAGGAATCCAGACCACAAGGATTAAAACTAGGAAAAAGTTTTGGGATGGGAATGAGATAGGAAAGACATGCCTAAGAGGTATTTCCTCTGTGAGCTGCCCTCTGCAGCAGTACATTATGGAGCACATGGGCTGCTGGGGATGAGCTATACCCAAAAATAAACACAAGATTTATGGAGCAGATTGTTGTGAATTCAGACTTAAAACTTGCAAGGCATGAAGGGTCATCCCAGGAGATCTTCCTTGCCCTTCACCAGGCCCTGCTGACCTCCAGGGCACCGGAATATGGCTGTCCCTACAGCTTGCAACAGCACCAGTCTCCTGAAACTGGGGGAAAAGCACACTGATATAACGTCAAGCACCATGCTCTTCAGACCTGGCATGTGAGCTAAATCAAGACAGAGACACTTGGTGTCTCGTTTCTTCCTGGGAAACCTTCAGAGGTCTTCCGGGGCTATCCCCAAGGGTGAAAGTAACTTTGTCCTATACACACAGGCAGCAAGATCTATTCCAGACTTTTGAGTCTGAAATCATGCTTCAGTGGCTGAAAAATGACCTGATTGATGAAACAACTGAACTGTGCTTGTCAGGATGATGTTTTAGGGAAACTTAAATATCTCAGATTTTTCTTTCGGAAGATATAACCTAAAAGTGTTTCTGCACTGAAACCTAAAATAAGAACATGTGCAGGCAAAGCCTGCTTTCTCTGACCACTCTTCCTCATGGTGGTACCTGTGTTGCTCTAATAGCCTGAAACCTTCAGAAGGTCCAATTAGGCTAAAAGCCCTGTTAGTCACTTTAATTGGGCTGGAGGATGATCTACAGAACCAAACAGATCCAAAGGAACCACAACAGAGCTGAGGGAGGATTCACACCACCAACTTAGAGGATCCTGCTTAGATGCCTTCACTAAGCATTACTCTCTATACTCAATCAAAAGACATGAAGTTTCCAAAGGTCAAGCAGGAGTAACTTACAGGTGGATTGCCATCTTTCTTCGATGACTACAGAGGGAGCCTAGGGCAAACAATCACAAAGGCTAACATTAGCCCAAGAAGACTAGTCTCCACAGGTTTCCTTTGCAGTTGATGGAGGGTGAAAGGCAGCTTTGGCAGGAGTTTCACAGTACCTAACAGTTCTGCACAGCTCCTGCTCAGAGTCACCCTTCTCCCAACACTGTTTAAACGAGGGAAGTGAGGGAGAGCAACATCCCTGGATCAAATATACTCTTTATGAATAACAGCCTCAGATACTTATTTACATCCACTACCTTAGTCCTCAGGGATACCTCAGGCCCCAAACGTAGCCCACAGCGGGCTGTGCTAGGGATGGCCAGCTGTGATCGTGTCAGTGGAAACAGCTGCTGTGCGTGGTTCTGCATACGCCAGTTTTCGTTGGACAGGTAACAGATTGTACCCCACATGTCCTATTGCTACATGGCCCAGTGCAATGCAGCTTCTAGGTGTTCAAACAGAATCCTTATTTCTCCAGCACCTGCCACTGTCCCAGCTGTCCCACTGGCCCATGCTGGAGTCATGTGGTGGTGTATGCCGTGTGTCAGAGCAGATTCGCTGTGGTGGGTGGGCAGAGGGGGAAGGTGAAAGGGTCTGCATAATGCTGCTGCTGTCACTGCAACTGCAACCAGCTCTGGACACCCCTATTCCCTGCCTGGTTTTGGCCTGTTTCTCAGGAAACTGTACCCAGGATCTCCTCCTGGCTCAGACTGTTTCCCAAATAAGGGGAGGGGTAGTGCTTTTAGGGGCAAACACCCGAGTCACTCCTCATAGTCACTGCATGTGTGCATGCTGCAGGTAAGAGGCTTCAAGTGAAATGAGGTTGTCACACAACTGAGATTTACCCACGACCTAGGCAGGACTTCTGTAAAATCACCTGTGCTGTCCCTTCAGCCCAACCCACAATCTGGGGCCTTCCCATGACCAGAAACATGAGTGCACAGCGCTTGTGAAACTCCTGAATAGGCAAGAGTCTTCCGTCTCTTCCTACAGAGTGATCTTCATTATGGTAAATGAAACAGGCTGGAGGAGCATCGATCTGCCTGCTCAGGACTTTCACAAGCATGCTCAGCCCCAGGGCACAGCCCAGCCACCCTCGGGCCCGCTCTGAGGCTGGCAGAACTGCAAGGCCAAAGCCGAGCTGCAGTCAGTGCAGCCATGGCCACAGTGAGGGGCCTGCAGGAGACACACACCCCCCCAAGACAGGCAGTGCGAGCGCTGAGAGCAGTCAAGATTCCGCCCACTAGCCCTGACACTGCCTCTGCCTCCGGGAGGCACCTGGGCCCACAGGCTGTCAGGTAGATTGGGTATGTCATGTTTCCACCTCTAATGGCCAAGCAAATGTAGACTCGCATCCCACAGCACCTCAGTGTAAAACAGGAGAGAGCAAAAGTCAGCGTGGGTCTTGTCCTCGAGCACACTGAGAACCTGCGTGGGAGTGGAAGTGTGAAGGGGAAAAGGCCACCTCAAAGACAGTGTGAACTGAGTGGGTGAGAGAACTGGGAGTCTGCTTGCCCAACCAGAATTTCTCAACCTTTCCTGGGTACAGCTGTCACTTCCACCTGAGGGTTGTTTACCATGTTCAGAAAGCACTAGGAAATGGAGATGTGATGTCTAGTACAGAAAAAATGCCAAACACTAAGTAATGAAGCTCCAGAAATTTCTGCCTCACTCCAGACTCTGTTTCAAGACACTTTGGGGGATATTCTGTGGGAAAAGCCTGGAAAAATACATATGTGCAGAGAAGCCAAGGAGTTAGCTTAAAGCCTTAACCATACGGCTGTTCCCTCTCATCCCTTACACCCCACACCCCTCCTCACCTCATTATTCATGGGATACGGCAAAGACTTTACCCCTTGGTGGCCCAGCAGGAATAGGTCAGGCATCACAGAGCACCTCCTTCGCAGAAAGGCGTCCCCTCCAAACCCTGCCACAGTAAGATAGGATCTGATTAGCTGGTGGAGCAGACCCAACACCCTCTCCTTCAAACGCTTTGTGATATTCTGCAAGGTGGCATTGAGAAAGAGGCCATCCTGGGTCTCAGAGGCTACACCTGTGTTGGGAAGCTAACCCAGGCCAGGGGTATGCTTGAGCATGAAACCATCAAAACAGTTTAGTGGTTTCCATGCTCGCTGGTGCAATTTGCTTGCTTGCCAGCTAGCACTCTCCCAGGCAGTGCCTGGGTGTGATTCAGGCACAGGCTAGGGATCCTTCCTAATAGGGAACATGGATGAGACCACCCAGGTTCTGGTGGCAAAGAAATTTAGCCATACAGAGAGCCATATGTAAGCCATGTGATACCGCTTGCCGTCAGAGCAGATCTGGGCTGTTTACTAGAATAGCCATAGTCAACAGATTCATCTCGTTAAGTGGCAAATGCTACTGTCTCAGACTGCCTGCAGGCTCAGGCAGCCATGCACTCTTAGCTAAATTTTTTTCTCACAGCCATCAGGTGTCAAAATATCTTTTTAGAAAGACAGCATCTCATGGAGAGTTCTTCTCTTCCCCTATGCCAGCTTCTTCCATCCAGTGTCTCCTCAGAGAAGGGATGACATCCTAGTGATGCCAATAACCTCGGATCATATGCAACACTAAACAAAGAAAATATTTGCACTGTTGACAGCTGCCTTTTCATGTTGTTTAATAGTTGGAAATGGAAAGCAGCCATATAAATAATCAGAATATCTTCAACAGACCAGCTTTACTTCCTAAGCTAACATCTAAGAGACCTTCTTCTATATCAAGCAGCAAGGTGATGGGCAGCCTTTAAACGAGAACTGTGTGTCTCATTTATCTTTCTTCTCTTCTAAAGCCTGAAAGTCAACAGGAGCTTTTTACACTCTGTAAATCTGGAGTGTGATTTGGAGTTGTGAATGTTGTACATGTTTAAGTGGTATTGGACTGCAAACCATTCAGCACAGGGTGTCTGTGTTCCCCATGTCTCAGAAGGGTGGATTTATAAAGCCTTTCACAGAAAAGGTCAGTCATGGAGAGAATAAATATGGTAAGTACAATTTACTCCCACCAGAATCAGATTTATTCATACCAAGTAATTAGACTTAATTATACAAAACATAACTGATAGGCAAGAATAAAGGAGTCACAACATTACTTGTGGCAAAAACAATGGCATGAAAGTAGAAATCTGCTCAACCCCACCCCCACCCCGAGATTATGCATGGACCATCTCAACGTGCATTCTGGCAACCCAGTTCCTTCCAATTAAATGACATCAGGGAAGCATTAGAAATAGTGTGGGCCCTTTTTCATTGCTACTTACAACTAACTGATGTAATGCTGAACTGTTTATCATCGTAATCCCAACCTACATATCCTAACCACTGAGTCAGTATTTAACTGAATCTCTCAAACCAAAACAGCTGTATAGCGAATCCTGCATGTGATTTTCATCCCACAGCTTCAGAAACTTTGAGTTATTATTACTTATATTATTCTAACAAAATGGGTCAGTGGCCATGTGCTGGCCCTGGGCAGGGTTGTTGGGCTGGGCAAACAGAGAACAAAGATGCCTTGCACCCCAAACAAGATACATATTATAATGGTTTCCCTAGAAAAAGGTAGCAGAGGAACAGCATGAGGTTCAGAGACAGCTTGAGCCACCATCCACTTCCACCATCAGTGTGTTTATCAGAAATTTGAAACACAGGATTGCTCTGAGAAAGCAACCTGAAAAACAGAGCTGAGGAGTTTCTTGTCTTAATTCTGCAGTGTATAAGACAAACTGCTACTGAACTGCAGCACACACTAGTCAGCACACGTCTGCTACCTTACCCATGGCAGGTCTGAAGTCAACCTTCTCTCCGAAAGATGATCTTCTTACAGGGAACATACCTTTGGTATGCAGAACCATGATCAGCAGCTGCCTGTTACCAAGGTCTGTGGTACAGACCACTGTGGACGCTCAGGCTACATCCACCCCATATTTCTTCAAGTTTGGACCCAACTAGTAGGGAGCCAGCGAGGGCACCTGGAAGATCTGCACTAACTGTTTGAGCCATTTATTGTTCCTGAAGTGTCACAGATGCATTCAGAAGAAGGTGATCAGAGTTGCTGGCCCAGAGGATTTGGAGGTAAGAGGGCAGGCATAATTTGAACAGGTTCTGGTCCAAGCCTGCTCTGAGGACCAGACCCATGCACTGCTCATTCTTTTAACAGCTTGTGGGAGGTAAGGAGCCACAGCATGTCCTCTGCATGCATGGATCTGTGCTCTCCCTTTCAGTCAGCCTGCAGGGCTCAAACCCCAAGTGACCGTTTTGAGACGGGCTTCGTGTCCTCTGCTGGAAAGCAGTCTGGGTCTTTCCCAACATGAAAAGGAATGTTACACAGCTAAGCCACAAAGGCAGACAAGCTGTGGCCAATCCAAGGCAAGAAATGCAGGCAGAAAACGCGAGGGCAATATGTTTAAACAGGTCTAAACCTGCCCTCAGGATCTTCACCCTACAGAGCAGTATATAGGTGTGAAAGGTGGGCTGGGAGGAAGCTCAGGCCCTCGCGCATCATGGGGCACCGGAGGCAGGACAAAATGCGGGGCGTGCGAACAATGAGTGGCTAGTGTCTGCCCTAGCACAAACAGGTTTCAGCTCTTCCTCAAGTCGATGGGTGTGCCCCAGCTCTCATCAGAGCCCCAGGCCGCCCCAGGCAGCGCAACCCAGGGAGGATGACAATGAATGTGAGTAATTCTTGAAATTTGTGGGAAGGCTATTCAGACGTCTGACTTCCTGCTTCTGCATGTACAGAGGAGATGTTTTTGTCTAAAGGAGGGGAAACAGCTTATGCTCATCTAAAGCCTCGTGCACCGGGGCAGAGGAGCAGAAATGCCCGGGCGAGCTACAGCTGGAGTGGTGAGGGGATAACAAACTCTGCAAGGGGGCAGTGCTGACCCAGTGCAAAGAGGGAAGTAGCCTACAGTTGGGAAGGAGCTCATATATAGGAATTTCCCTTGGACCAAAGGGGAACCAGCCACCAAAGTGAGACTCTGAGTCACAGCTCGTTTCCCATGGTGTTGCTGGTCGAGGCAATCACACGGTTACCCCCTCCTCAAGGGCAGATTGCGTTAGTTCAGTCCAGCCTTAAAAGCCTTTTAATAAAGGTTAATCTGGATGGGAAATACTAGCTTTATAAAACAGCTCATCATTTAAACATCATCAGAAGTTCTCGATAGAGTTTGAAAGGCTACAGCAAAGGAAAATATTTTGCTTTGAATGCAGCCACAGAGAATTAAATAGGATTTCTCTCTGTGGAAGTTACTTGCCTTATTCTCTAGGGCACCACAGGTAAAAGGAGAACACTTGAGGTTAACAATAGTAATACTTTTTACAATTTGAGCATGCAGAATCTCTTCCCAGCAACTGAAGCCACTTTAATATGAAATGCATCATCAGAGCGATAGGGCCCTGGTGATGACCGACACTGACAGATCACCAGAGTAACCCTGATGGGAGCTGGTACTCAGAGAATGCACCACATTCATTTACAAGCCTGTCATGATTGCTCTGGGTTTATTTTTAACTAAAATACCCTGGCCTTCAGCAATCTACGCCAGGGATACCCTGACTCTGCAGAATGTGCAGAGCAAGAGCTGCAGCATATGCTTTTGTTTTCATTAGCCAAAGGATTCAAGTTAGGAGTATTCAATATTAAAGTAATGGTTGTTTTTTTCCACCTCTGCTCTAAGATTAACATTCAGTAGACCATCAGTAAGTCGACATCATATAAAATACATTCATTAACATGGTACTGAACCACAGAGTGGATAAGAAGTTAGAGAAAGATTATCTGGTCCATCACCTTTATCCCAGTACAGAATCTTGTATATATTACCCACTCCCAGCAGATTTCTCTCCAGTTCAAGAACATGTTAATACCACAGAGGTGGACACCTACAAATACCCCACTTCTGTCTTAGATGCAAAATAGCCTCCTGCCTACAGCAGAAGGTACTCTCTAACCGGTCAACTACCACAACTCAGCCATCAGTATCCAGGAGAGCTGCCACGTTCTGACAAAGAAAAGCTCATACAGGTGTAGTGCAAGTGCCTTGACAGGTGCACAGCAAGGAATCAAATGAAAGCTGGGGAAGAAAACAGGGGAAAACAGCTGTTCCTCAGTTCATAGCATGGGAAAAACATAAGAGGCAGTAAATGCTTGTTGATTTAAAGACCCCACTGATTTCAAAGTGACTTTGCAGCAAGTGTTGATATTTGGGCTGTTTAAGACATTTTCAGATGATGACAAAAACATATCAATTGCCTTGGGGTCCTACTGGAAGCTTTCCTCAATTCTAAGAAACAAAAGGCATTGCAAGAAAAGTCTTTGCAGAGTAAAATCAGATGGCAAAAGGGCTAGATCAGGCAACTGAAATGTCAGTTCACCATGTTCACATACACTATGGCACTCATGAGAGGAAAGGAAAACTGGTACCTACATCTTACACTCAGTGACTGTGTTATCTTACAGATCCAACAGAATCACCACAACTGGCCATCTGGCACCTGGGAGAGGAATGAGGTGGAAGTACAAGGCCATTCAAAGCAGAGTCCAGTGTGAAACAGAGCCATCTTGGAGACAAAATCTGGTCAGCAGAAGTTTGGAAAGACAGCTATCTAGTTTGCTTTCAGCGGAATCTCTGTCAGGTGGTTTGGAGTAATGGTGTGGACTGCCTGAGTTACCAAGTGAAATTATCTTCTTTGCATGCTCCTGGCCTCCCAGTTCCACCATTGCTGTTCATCAGTTGCTGTAAATTAGACTTGACTCCAGAGGCTCTGTGGTCCCACAGGACTGGGGCACCCATGAGTTTGCTAGCACTAGTGTAAAGAACAAACAGGCACTTGCAGGAGGTTACAGAGCTCCCTACTCAGATGGGATTTTTGGGTAGAATTTGTCTCATTCTGCTTAACATCCCAACACCAAATACACCTATAGATGAGGCAGAGGCCTGGTATACCTTTATAATAACTGGTAGAGAAACAGATAATTTTTTAGCATGCAAGTCATCTGGGCCGCTTTGGACATCTGTGTGAGGATGTGGTAAATTGTACCCAAGAGGTGCTATTACTCTCCATGGACAGTAGCACAGAAGAGAGTGGTACTTATGGGGACAGAAAAGCAGGAGCACTGCCCCAGTGCCAGAAGGAGAGGGAGAGGAAGGCAGCCATTCTTAGAAACCTCTTGGCTCACCCTGACATGAATCAGCAGAACTCACGAAAATTTAGCAAAATTCATAAGCAGTGTTTCTTCGTGTCTACAAGTACAGCTCTCGCTAGATCTGTAAAGCAGCTGGATATTTTTGGATCCATGAACTGCTGAGGATATACATACTTCAACCACTTCATAAACAGGTGGGTGTGAAATAGATAGTGAGTGCAAGAAAATCTCTGTGTCTATAGGTGATTTTTACTTTATGGTGATATAAATGGCAAAAACAGTTGTTATATAAGCTTAATCTTTTCAACAGATGGTAAGAAAAAGAAATATCTAACAGTAAAAATAAAAGGCAGATCTTTGCCAAACTTATACACAAGGACCCTAAGGAAGGAGAATGTTCTTGCTTCTGCCCTGTGTACAGCCAGGAAACAAATGAAGAAACAGGCTTTGATAACCATATAAATGAAAGCCATGTGTCACTGGATTGAGTTTGTGGACCTGGAATAGAAAAAAAATAATAAACACAAATAAAACAGATGCTCTCATCATGAGTGGCTTCTGGTTCAAAGATGGTTCCCCAGCAGTGTATAACTCACAGAAAGTGAAGCTAAGCGGAATTCCAAGTTTCCATGAAGCAACAGGGAATACAGCATTGTGCAACAGCTTTTCCAAACCAGATGTACATTCAGGCATTGCCCAACCAAATGATAGCCAACAACGTATGCAACAAAGAACTGATTGAATCTTTCTATAAGACACAACCCAAATGACGCTATTAAATACCTTAATCTTGGAGCTGACAGAATTGTGGCATGGCATTTTGTGAGTAGAAGTTATAATGAAGTTGTGGTATTACACACACACACACACACACACACACACACTCAACTTCTGACACAAAACTGGAAGCTGCGGGAATGGCATGTGACATCATCAGCCAAGATTTTTCAGGCATAAGGAATTTTCTCACACAACCAGCTGTAGATTAGAAAATGGATCTAGTAATTATAACTTATGGAGAAGCATTTCTCTTCATACTCTGAAAATTTTCAGTTAATAGTTTCAACCACACAGGACAGTCTTCATGTTTGAAATTGACCCATTGACTTTATAAAAAAGCAGTGCAGCCCAAACCCCACAAAAATTACAGATGTCTGTTATGTGTCTGTCTGTCCGTCTGTCAAAGTCCATGCAGAAGACCAGAGACCACGAAGCCAAGTGCTCTCCATGAGGTAACTCACAGACATCAGGGAGGACTAGGATCTGATTCTCATCCCATTTCCATGAATAACGGGATTTTCATTAAAGTCAATGAGAAGAGACTGAGTGCAAAATAATTAGCATGAAATTATGTAATGTACTGAACAGCAGTATTCTCACAAGAAGGACAGGTGCATTTTGGGAAAACATTAACTAGTTGATCATAAAGTACTGGAATGCAGGTGGAGATACATGGAAGTGCACAGTATCTATATGAAGTCACAGCAAATCTATGAATCTATAAATTGCCTTACTCGGTTTCAGGAGAGGACAGCAAAATACTCTGTTAAAAGATCAGCTGCTCAGTGAACACACTTACACTGTCAAGACCCAGGATCTCACCCACATTAGTAGCACACAGCCTGACACTGGTGGGTGTGCAGTGCACTCTCACAGGACGCAGCTCCTCTGGCACACCAGCTTCCAGGGATCCTGGGAGCAGACCTGCCTTCTGTAATTCCCATTATACCCTCACTTACCTGATGCCAAACCTCTTAAAGTTGTCTCAATCCATTTATAACTGGCCTTATAAAAGTGGTGTTTGAAGAAAACTGCATTTAAAAACAATCCATGCTGCCCAGATGAATAATGCTGGATTTCAGGCAGTTTTCTCTGCAAACAGAAGGAGTTTAAATTTCTTTTGGTAATAACCCCTTTTGACTTGCCCACATGTAGACAGTAATTATTACTGCCTTTTACGGCTAGGGTATTTTAATCCCAACACATCTCATTCCCTCTCCCACATAGACTGTCTTTGAAGCAACAATAACAAGTACCAGCTTCCCTAGGCCAGTTTGCAAATTTGCCTCAAGGCTAAAACAGTCAAAGCAGGCTTAGTAGGTCAGAATTGGATTTCCCAAATATGAACCATTCCAGAAAAAAAAAAAAAAAAAGTCTTTTTCTTATTGTTAACTTATTAATCATTAGAGAAAAAGAGAAGTTGGGGTGGGGGGGCAGGATGGGGATGTCCGCCTGAGTGAATTATATATGGAAAATAACTGTACAAAATGCTCTGGCTTTATTGAAGTCAATGGGAATTTTGCCACCGGCTTTAGCAGAGCCAGAATTTCATCCACTGGCTCCAGAGCAACATCTCATATGTCACCGCTTACTAGTAGCAGCAAGGAGTTCACCACCAGGTCTCCCTTTACCATATAAAACATAAAGGAAAGCTGAGGTGTCTCTGTGGGGATCTAGCAGCCTCACAGAACTCATCCAGATTTGTTTGCTTTTAATTACCATAACAGTCAAGGGTGCTAAAAGCTGTGTGGAGTCTGGGAACAAACTGTTTTGATTGCCCTCAGACACACGTTATCCCAGTGTAGCCCTGGCAGCGGCACGGTAGTGGTACGAAGCTGGAGGAGCTCTGCTGGGGGGGGGGGGGAGGGGCAGGGGGCCTCATCCATTTCCTACCAAAAGGGGGACTGATGCCTCTGCTTCTTCCTACAACCCCTAGGCCCCCTCCTAGGACACACACAGGGGTGATGTATCTCCCTGCAGATCCACGGGTGCTTATCCAGACTTTTTGCCAAGTTTAGGCTGAATGCTATTGCAGTCAGTCCCTAGCCAGATGTGCCAGCTGCGACCCAGCCACATGTCCTCTCAGCACATAGCTTGGGCACAGCAGGCTCAGGGAACATATGCCTCTGGACAGGCTGAAGAAAAGACAGGCAGAACAGGCAAGCAGCATGATACAAGTCACTGATGAGTTTGTTAAAGGCTAGTCCACAAGCACAACTGTTACCATACCTGGAGCTGCAGCCATCCAGTCCGTTGCTGACAGATCCCAGTTAAAACCCTCATTCATCTTAAGCTGAAGCATTTTGTTTCTCCGTCTCCTAACGCAGTCAAACCTTCCCAATGAAAAGCACCCCCAGCATATATATTGCTGTGAAAAAAGTTGCTCTAATGAGCTGGCAGAAAAAACAGTTTCACAGAAAGAAGATCCCTGAGAAGCCCCATTCACAATTGCCCGTCGTGTCCACAGGCTCTTGTGCTAATTAAGAGTGACACTTTTAATTGCCGGTATTGAAACCCACAAAAGCTAACAGATCACAGCCTAAATCTGTGATATCGTCAACCCAGGAGGCAGCTCAGCAGTTTTTGTTTTTTCGAGTCAGTGGCTCGTTTCCCTATGACGCCTTGAGAAAAGGTTTACTTGTGTAACGTCTACAAACCTAAAATAACAGGGAATATTTAAATTGAGGTAGAAGGCAATTTAAAGCCCAGCTAAAACTCCTCTGCTGAAATCTCTAATGGTAGGAGAAATGTGCATTTCCAACACATAATTAGGAAGAGACAAATAGAGGGTGTGGAGTCTTACTATGGAATGTTAATTACAAGCAGATCCTGAATCCCCGGGTTGAGTTCCAGCCAGTTGAGGACACATATTGAAATGTACTTAGTGATATACTCATTTCAGCTTAATTACTTGTGAGACAAAGTGCTCACAGCCAAAGGATATTTCTTTAGGATGCAGAGGATAGCTCTGAGAAGAATTGATAAATGTAAAAGAAACATGAAGCCTTATCAGTCCACCTACTTGCCAATTAAGGGTATTTCACAACAGAACTTTTTTCTAGTGCTCTGTGTTGCCTACTTTAATGTCCTAAGTGATAAGGTTTCCACCACTTCTCTTGGAAGATTAGAGTAGTCTCACAGCCAGGATTTTTTCTCCCTGTGATATTCAGCCTGCATTGTTTTCTTTCTTTATTATAGTTCAACTGTTTTTCCCTGAAAAAAAAAAAATTACCCTAAATAATTTTTCTCTCTCCTCATTAACTGCACCCTGTTGGCAGACACGGGCTGCACTGCAAAGGGTGTCTAGGAAGACATTTTTGTTGAGTCAAACTCACTCTTTTCCAGACACAGATGCTGAAGCAGCAACCAAGCAGAGCAAAAGACCTGAGTGGGAAGATGGAAAAAGCTCCCTACGGTCTGCCTCATTCTCCAGACCTCTCCAGTTTCATAGTGTCCGAGACCTCTGTACCATGTACTCCAAAGAGCACAGTGGATGCATTCTCTGATCTTCAGATCATGCAACAGGGCTACGTGGCAGAAGATGACTGGTAAGGCCTGACAACCAGACTATTCATCCTCACCTGCACGCTGGTACCATAGCACCTTTAAAACATCTCCGTAGATGGACTCTGTCAATTGACCAACAATGGTAGATGATGAGTCAAGACAACAGCTGCATCAGCATGAAGGCATGATGGAGAGGCTGTGCTGCAAACACATGAACTTCAGACTGAGGTACAGAAGGTAGGAGCCAGTTAGGTGAGCCTCAAGAGCATGGCACAGTTCTACACCGTTTGCCTTGGACATAGGTTCAGGCTCAATTTTGCGTCAGCATGAGTCACTAGTCTTTGACCTGCTGCCCTCATCCTCCTTCCTGCCCTACACTTTCCTCTGTGAATTTTTCTGCTGCAGTTAATGGGGCTATCTGCACGGCAAGACAGAGTGAGGCCTAGAGCCCTTCTTACTTAAAGGAGACACGTAGCTTTTTCATCTCAAAATCAGACAAATTGTAAGTTCCAGTGCTGTACCAGCCATATATGAAACCTATGTAATTGCAAAGTCAAGTGGGAAGAATTGCTCCCAACATGATCAAAGTGCAATATCAGCTGATTGCCATCCAGCAGACAGCAGAAAAATCCAGGCAATTTATTGCTCCCAAACATATCAAGGAGCTCAGGTGGTAGTCAGGACCTGGAACCAGCCAACAGTGTCCTAAATCCACTTGAAGGCAGTATGCTTCCACAGGCTGACAAGGCAACAAGCTGCACTTGGGAACACTAAGCATGGATGGCTCAGCTGGTATGATGTAGAAGGTACAAGATAATATCACATGCTCCCCAGTCCTCCTGAGAAGTGATGTGTACCGGCTGAGAATGTCCTCTCACACTTGTGATCATCCAGGTGAGGACAGTCCTCTTTCAGGGCGTGCAGATTTTTCACGGCTGCCTGTTTGTGGTGGTTGATAACAGACATCCAGAGGATGAATAAGTGTAGAATAAGTGCACTTTAGAATAAGTGCAAGATCAGACATCACAAGGCAAAAAACCCAGGAAGCTGGAAATTACTAAGGGAGAGAAAGAAAAAGTGTAGTGTAGAGAAAGATCATTATCAGTTCTTTCTTTAAATCTACCACCTCTTTGCTCCCAAAACCGTGTGAGCAAGAGGATACTGACCCTGCTGTCTGAGTCATGTGCCACAATCATCTCTGGGGTCGGTACCAGAGAAGTAACAAAAGGCATCTAAACAAAACTAGGGGGAGGACACTGATTTCTTGTCCACTAAGGCCAAGCCAAAATCCCACTGGCAACAGTCTTTTATTGACAGAAGAGAAACATCCACACAGGCAGTGGTGAATCTGGGGCAGCACAGGAAAATAGAACTGGGATCTGAATGTTAGGCTTGTAGCTCAATCCAGATAGATACCAGGAACTGAAAATTGTAGAAGAAAAAGTGGAAACTCATGCAGACACCACCCACAAAAGGATCAGCCATTCCTCTTCACTGGAATGCCCCCTCAGTTGTAGGCATAGTTTTCAGCCCTGTTCCTTTTACTTTCACAGCATTTTTTTAGTTGTGCTCAGTCTGTGCTCATGTCTCCCAGTGGTCGAGGCCTTCCGGATCACCTTTGCCTCTCTGGTGTTCCACACCCTGGACATGTGAGACAACAAAGCCCCAAAGAGAAATCACAGGGATGACATGGAGACAGGGCAGAGGGTGTAAAAAGAGGCAAAAGACAGATCACCCTCATTGCAGTGGGTCATGTTGAATAGCTGAAAGGGTCATGGAAGAAGCGAGTATAGGCAAGCTTAGCAGACAAGTTGGAGTACCCAGCTGAGTTCTCTTCCCTTTGACTGAGGCCTGGGTAGAATTAACAGTCCTATAGAAGCCAGAAAGCTTCTTTATACTTTCTGATGACTCCCTATTAGTTTGTCTACAGGTCGTTACACTCATCAGTTCCTAGCTCAAGCTAAAGCCATGTGAACATCTAATGACAGACCTCTCCACCTCAAACAAAGTCCATTAGCACAAGTTTTCTCCCAAGTTACGACATTATGCTCCTGCGACAAGAGGCGAGTCAGTCATAACGAACTTCCACCACTCTGATTTCTGCAAACCCAGCAACTTCCTTTAAAAATCAAACATGACCAAAGGCAACACCCAGGGGATGACAGTCTGCCGGTGGAGTTCCTTACAAAGAAAACAGCATGCAGAAAGGAGAAAGGTGTTGGCTGTGTGAGATCATCCTTCTGATGACTGCAATACGGGTTCACATGGGATGTCAGTAGTTAAAGTTCTACGTTTTTTCATGATTCCTGCCTCATTTTCCTGTCCTAGTCCTACTTGATTTGGGCAGCTAGGAGGAATAAAGATGGCACATTGCACTATTTAACCCGTGGCTAACCTGTCCACCACCACAATGACTTACTCCATAGGTTGAATATCTGCACTTCGTGTGAGTAACAGGGAGTAAAAGCAGAAAACAGAGTTCAGTGCAGAGGATCCAGATGTTTCAACACATCTAAACAAAATACCTAGACCTTAGAATCAAGGATGCAGGACTAAATAGCTGTTTGCATGTCACTATTGCTTTTCCAGTGCAGATGGGTGGCAGACAACATCAAGAACAATGCTACCATTTGGTGGCCAAGGTGAGCTAACACTGAAGGAAAGAAATGAACTGCTAGCAGAGGCCAGTACAAAGTATTTCTCGATCTGTTTGTAGGACAGCCTCTTAAATATCAGAATTTTGGGGGAATGGTTTCAAGTATATAATGCCTGAAAGCAGACTGTAACCTTAAATACATTGTTGGGTTGTATTTACCTACATGCCTTGGTGGATCAGCTGAGCAGCTGGGAACACAATAAATTCATCTGACTTAAGTCAGATGAAAAGATGGAAGCAATGGAGTACTTAAAGGGGGCTCATAAGAAAGATAGGGACAAAGTTTTTAGTAGAGTCTGTTGCAAAGGGGTAATTGTTTTAAACTAAAAAAGGGTAGATTTAGACTAGATATAGAGAAGAAATTTTTTACAAGGAAGGTGGTGAAACACTGGAACAGGTTGCCCAGAGAGGTGGTAAATGCCCAATCCCTAGAAACATACTGGATAGATCTCTGAGCAACATCATCTAGTTTAAGATGCCTCTGCTTCCTGCAGGGGCAGGGGCAGGGTGGGCTAGATGACCTTTAAAGGTCCCTTCCAACCCAAGCTAGTCTATGATTCTATGACATTTTAGGATTTTGTCATTTGCTGGCATCTGAGACACAAGCGTTTCCTTCAGGTTTTCCTATCTACCTGCCCCATGTTGGAGCACCTGCCAGCAGATCCCCTCTGAGGAAGACCATTCAAGAAATTGCCACCCCAGGAAAGGGGATTTTCCAGCCTAATAAAAACTAGCACAGAAGCCATCTACTTTCCCAATGAAAAACTGAACATTTCAAGAATGGAAAAACTGCAGCCCTAAAACTGCCCAACCCAAACAGTTCTTGGTCCAAACCCAGAACATATTTAGCCAAAAAATACTGGAAATTTTGCTTTCATTTTGGGCCATAACTCAAAAAAACCCCACTCTAATTTGTGTTACTTCCTTTTGTTCAGTTTGTTTCAATCAAAATCCAAAATTTTCTGCACAAACCAATTCTAAGCAGCTCTCCTGTTACAGAAACTGCAGCATCTTCTGGCAAGTCATTCAGGTTAACACAAAGAGGTCTAAACGTGCTGAAGGGGTGAAACTGAGAGAAGGAAACACTTGCTGTAAACTCTTCAGTGCTTTAACATTTGTCCTTGACCTTTTAACGAAGCAGTAAAGGAAGGAAATGGAAAGGACAGATTGCTATTAGTGTTGTTTTATACTAAAGTTAATTTTCCCAAGTTCATGACCAGCACTGACACTGAACTTGCCTAAGGAAGCTGGGCTTTGCTGTACCACAAAGCTAGATACACAGCAAAAACAACAGCTTGCGTTTCTTCCTGATTCCCCCTATCACACCAGACTTTTCTCTCCCCAGTACCTATATTCAAGCATATACCCAGCTACATCCTAACCCTATAGTGGGGCAAGACTGCAGTGTGCAGGTCCCTTCTGCCTTCCCAAACTATGATTTCCATCAAAAAGAGGGGCCACTTCTGTGCTATTTGGGCCCCAAATCCCCAAATAAGCTGCAGCAGGCATCAAATGTACAGTTCTAGATAGAGTCATCAAAAAACACCCCTCCAGCAGCACAGTCTGTGGGAACCCAACAGTGAACCATACTCCTTATCTGCATCCTCCCTTGTGATTTCTCTCTTGCTTCCTTTGTCTATTTCAGAATGACTCAAGCAACAGCACTCACTCATCAAAGACAAAGCGTTGCCTGGTCAAGCTGTATGGTAGGCTCTGGTCTCGTATTCAGCACTTGCACAGCAAAGCACTCGTATCAATAATGCTTACACCAGAAGAACAGTGTTTCACTTGCAAAACTAAGAAATGCCAGATTTACCTTTGCTTGAGCAACTTTAATCCTTTCCTTGCTGATTCAACCCTCTGGTGCATGGGATGAAGCCAGGTTTGCCCTTGCCTGTGTAGCAGATGACAGGTAACTTCATCTTATAGGAGAGAAGCCATACCAGGGAGCTCATTCAAACAAGAATGACAGGTGAGAGCCACCACCGAGCAGACAGGCTATGTCTATACCAATAAATTAAAACTCATGAGGGACGTCTGTGTCCTCTGCCAGGCCAAGGGGTACAACCTGTCTCTAGGACTAACAGCTAACAGCCACCACGATCTCAACAGCCTGCTTGTGACCACCCCACCGAGTGCTTGGCCTTGGGTTTCCCCTGCGCCCTATCTGATGCCCTGCTGGCCCTAAGATACAACTGTTAACTCTGCATAATAATCCAAGGACTGTCCTGAATCCCATCAGAGATGTGTTTCTATAGCACAGACGTCGGGGACAGGGACTGTTGCATGCCTTGAAGTGGGGCAGGCACTGCAGATGCTGGAGGCATAATGCCAGCTGGGATGGTATGGGAGGGCTGGAATGAGCCTCATCTAACACCAATTTATTTGTGGGCTCTCTGGGAGCAGTCCTAGGGAGAGTGATTCCCAGTTTGCTCACTGTAGTGTGGGCAATCAGGGCTGATGCTTAGTCTGTCCCCTGGCCCTCTTTTATTTACGGATGCAGGAACACCCTCAAGGGTTGTGTACCATCTCAAATGTCTCTGAACAAGGCTGTCCAGAAGCAAAGACAACATTGTCAACAGTAAAATTCTTCCCAACATTCAAAGATAAGAACCTCTGACACTGAAGCACTGAAATTTTCTTAAGCCAGATTTTGGTTTACTTTTCCCTCTCTCAGGAAAATAGTTTGTAACTGGCTTAATGTATAAACAGGTATAAACCCGAATAGCTTTTGTCCTTAATTATCCCTTCATAATCCCTTCGGCCAGGCTTGTCACACCACTGCTTAGTCTTAGACAACATCAGTTGCTTACACATGTGATTCGTTTTCCAGTTTTCCTCTTCAATAGGCTTCTGCCTTTGAGCAGCCACATAGAGTCTTGGGTATCTCCTATTCACAAAAAACTTAATTTATCCAAGAACCTTTCTCTGTGTATAGTTCTTGTTATAACACCCTGTTGTCGCTGACAACAGGCTACAGCAAAGGTGTGAAACCATTTATTAACAGATCCCAGCAAAAGCGATTTTCCTGTTTGCATACAATGTGTGTCTTGCCCTCTGACTTCTTAATTGCATCAGAGCTGTCAGTGAATTGTGGAACAAACTATGTGTTATAAGGTTCATGGTCCAGCCACATCACAACACAAATGACATTCCCATGCAGACTGGTGCCCTTCAGAATGCAAAACTGAAAATAGCAATCATCTAGTTTAAATCTCTAGAAAATATAAATATTAGAGACCTTATGAGAAATCTTTAAAACTAATTTTCAGCATCACAAGCAGTGCTTCCTGCCTGACCTCAAAGCAATATAAATGGAGCTGGGAGTTGCTTAGAGGTTATTCAGCAAAGGAGTATTTACAACAGAGATCTTTACTTAGCCTGAGCTACTCAGGACCCCTTTCAACTGAGTAAAACTATGTTTTGTGTTGGACCAAAGTGTAGCATTAAATTACTTAAGAGCACCACCCATTCTAGCTGACTTTACAGATTTGGCACATCTGCTATATGTGATGAGTGAATCCCAGGTGTGACCCAGCGCTTATATCAAACTTCAAACTAAACCTCAGTGCAAAGGGCTCGAAGTATTTATGCTGCTTTTGTGAGACTCTACAGCTGATTATTCCCCTACAAAAACTAAAATAAATGCTCCACTAACCAGTAATATTAATAAGATACCTTTAGATCAAATGAAAACTCTCCGTATTGATCAAACAAGATGACTATGTCATGTATGATTGTGGATAAGTACCAGGATTGCCTCTCTGCCAGTACACGACTGTGTACTCTGGGGTTTTGATTTATTAAGAACTCATAGGACCTGTATATTACCTGCCTGGTAATAACCTACTCTGGAAGCATAGCGGGGAAACAAGGAAAACTGCGTATCACTGTGAGAGTCCTCCAGAGCATGAGGCTGTCACGTGTGTCTGCATGTGCTGGTGTCTCTGCAGATGTACCTGCTCTGTGAAATGTGGAGGACAGACAGAAGCCAGAGACACCAGTTCCCAAAAATAAGTAATAAAGGTAGAAACAGTCATATTCCCTGTTCTCTAGAGAGTCTGGTCTGGAGTAGCACACGGGCTGAGCAGTATGCTGTGTGTCAGGGAAAGCCCTTCCTAGCTGCTTCATGAGCATGTCATCCCCACTTCGACTCTCCTAGAAGCTCGGTTTATCTGCATCTCTAAGGGCGGGAGGGGGTTACTTTACATGTCAGATGAGGATAAACATTCTTTTTCTTTTTTTTCCTGAAGCCATGAACTCCCGTTTTCCTGACACACATAGTTGCCTCAGTCCTGAGACTGGGATGAACCTGCCTTTCTGCTCCTAGGATCCTAGGACAGCCTGATTTATTCCAGTGAGTTTGTACCTCTCTTACACATAGGAGGGCAGACTGGTGACTGTAGCATCTGCCTGGCAGCAGGAACTCCTTTTCAGTAACTAAAACAACTCACTGGGAGGGAAAATGCAATAGCTCTACACCAGACTTGCCAAGAACTGTTTCACTACTGACTTCTGCATGGTCAAACTAAAGACCATACGACCCTGCTTTGTACCTGAGGCTTGAGAGCACATTTACAGATCCCTTGGAGCAACTGCTCAGCCAGACCAAAAAGTTCTTTCCTAGCCACACAATAAATACATATTTTTGGCAGCAACAAAAATAGATTTCAGCGAATGTCTTTTAAAAACAGATAGCATTTCACATCCCTCTTTGATACTTAACAGGGATAAAAAGTGCTGCACACTTCTTAGTGTGGGGACCCTAAATGCTGTGACCACATCTGTCAATAGAAGGTTGCATGACACAATACAAAATAAATGTCATGAAGAAATACCATTAACCAAGGGAGCCTTTTTTTGGTGCAGGAATATTCCAGACCGTTACAGTGCTGCAAACAAGGCTGTGCATGAAGGCCATTCATTCTATGGTTGCTTTCATTCCTTCCCCTTCCCTTTGAGCCATCAAAGGCCAAACACACTCACCTTCAGATCATGCTGCAAAGCCCATCTCCCCTTTTGCTGGGTGCTAAGGAGGATCAAGGTGTAAAGGCTGCTGTGTCAGAGACCAGCACTCTTCATCTGATCTGAGGACTTGTGCTAGCCAGAGGTGATGGCAGTGTGAGAAGTCGGTCTGGTATCACAGCCCTGTGCTGAAAGCCGGAGGAAGTACTGCAAATTTTGGAGCTGCATGGAAAACTGAAGCCATACTATTTGAAGGCAGACTCTGTCAGTGTCTCATCAAGTCACCTCTTGATCCTTGAGCTACCTCTTTGAAACTCATGTAGGAAGGCATTACCTTAGGAGTAAGACATCACTACAGTGATAAAAGGAAGTGCAGCGGCTGTCTTAAGAGCTGGCTTCTCAGCAGTGCTTTGGGATTACAATTAGCCTGAGTTCAAACACTGGCTGCAGAGAGGCAAGATGGGCTTGAAGACACAGTGCAATGCAGAGCAGACACCCCAGGACTAACTGTCATTGAGGTAGCACTGAAACTGGAGGCAGTATAAACACATCAGTTCAAAGCTGCACCAGACAGAAAGAACGCTGTCAAGAGACCCATGAGCCTAGAGTCATGCTGGGAGGACACACAGGGTCACTTGGTGTTCAGCCAAAGATTTCTACATCACACTCTGCTTGGCTGTCCTGTGGAGGGGGTAGGAAAATGAAGACAATGAAGGGGATGTGGCACAGGCAGTCAACACAGCTGTCAGGCGGAGATGCAGAGAAACTTGCTCCTTGGGACACCTTTCATACGTGGAGGCTGCAGGCTAAACAAAATCCCCTGCCCATTTAACAAGGAGTTACCCACCTGCCACAAAAACCACAGAAGCATATTATAAAATACAGAGGTTTTACTAGCATGTGACAGCATCCAGAGCATCTGGGAGGTGAGGAGCCGTGATGCATGCTGCACAGAGAGGAGCTGGTGGGAAGAGTGGAGGACACCACCTGAGCTCTCCCTCTGCCCTGAGCAAAGTGAGAAAAAAGTCTGAATTAATGCTGAACCACTGCTCTGTTATTGGGAGCAGTGTGAGGGACCACCTTGTATGCAAGACCTAAACCTAGGTCTTTATGCAAGAGTCTTTGTATGGTCACTAGTTAACTCTGCTAAGACAGCCAAAACATAAATCTGGACAATTCATCTCACTTAAATTTACTTTACCACTGAATAAATCCTGTTTACTGTCTCTGCTCGACTTCTGCGCAACATTGCACAAAACACTACTCCAACTTTTGTGGCATTTCTCAAGGGGAGGAACCTGCTTCTTAAGCTTCTCCTTCATATGGTTGCCAAGCGGCCTTATGAAATGTACTGGCAGGTGTAAAGTGTTCCCACTTTTGCCTGAAAGGATCTCTTCTAAGGACTGAGTCTTTGTGTCACACCCCAAGTGTAATTTCTAGGCTGTATTGCCACTCTCTTGCAACACAAGCAAAGCTTTTGAGCTTTGCTTGTACAGATAACAAATGTGCCAAACAGGTGGTTGAAACACAGCCTTACAGTGCTGCTGGTTACATTTTATTTTGGTCAGAGCATTTGATAGGAATAGTAAAAACAGAGGGGATCACAGCTAAACATCACGTAGAAAGGGATCTTCCCAACAGACAAAGGAGACTCTCCTGAAGCAGAACCTCTCAGGGACCTCCTTGGCATGCAAGCATGGACACGTCTACTTCAAACCTGAAACTTCATGCACATGAAAAGATATATTTATACACACATATTAATACACACACAGATGACTATATATACATACACGTGTGTGTGTATATATGACTGACTGCACTTGTGTCTGTGCATATATAATTTATTATGTTCTGCTGTATTTTTGACATTTGTTATGACATCTATAATTTGTGGTCTGAGAAGGCTGAGCCATGAAATGTGGTGAGCCAAATTGGTTTGAATGTCTTCACTGAAAAATAGAGGGTTGATTTAAAGGAAATTTTCCCCTAAAAAAATTTTTAAAATCAGAAAAAAAAAAAAAATCTAATCTATCATTCAGTTTCTAAGTTTTCATGTTGCAAGGGGAAAACATGCTCTTTTGCATGCCCTTTCTCTCTCTCTCTCTTTTTTTTTTTTTTTTTTTTTTAACTGGCCAAAGGCAGAAAAAGAAGCAAAAGCTAAGAAGCAGACATAGGGTTTGGTCTTGGCTATTTTATTTCTCCACTTTCTTCTTTCATATTCCTAAATGAAAAATAGGAGGTGATATTTTAGGAGTAACAGAAAGCTGGCCTGCCAGTTTGTTTTCTTACCATCAGAATGATATCATGTTTTCCTAAACAAAAATAATTCATGAAAAATTTCCAACAAAAGAAAAAGTCTCTCAGGTTTTTTTCCATTAAATGGGTGTTTACTGAGCAGCATTGCTGTGAATAATCCCTGCCCTGACTACCAAGGAAGATGTCACAGGAAGCTCTTGGATGAGCGGGACAAACACTGGACTTGGGATGAATAGCACAGTTCCTGGTGTCCAGGCGTCCAGCATTCACAGAGGTGTCCAAAGGACTTGCAGCCGAGGAAAATGGTGATCGTACCTTTTCCCATTGTCTGCTCAAGTCTTCATGCCATATATGAGCACCTTCGAAAGGAGAAAAATAGAGAACTGATGAACATCTGTCAGGTCCCAGAACAGTCCTCGGGAAGAACAAAAAATAAAGTTGCTCCTGGAGGGTGAGAGGGCAAAGATATATCATGTCTTTGATATGTGCAGGAAAAGCAGAGAGGTTTGTATGTGCTGGAAAGCAGAGAGGTTTGCGGTCATTCTGGGCTGAGTTTCACATTCTTTGGGGTACCCCCGAGAATAGCCCAATTCCATCACAAAGATGAGCTCTGCCGCAACAGGCGATGTTATCATCCCCAGAAAGGACTCATCATGATTCAGGGAAGTGTAGAATTCCTTAGAAATTACATGATCCTTTAGAAATGCCAACAGCAACCCTTTGAGCAAGGTGATTCTTCCATCTGCACTGTAGTGTAAGAGACCAGTGGAAGGAGCAGAGGACAGGCGAGCAGTGTCGAGGGAGGTATATGTCCCTCTCTCACACCACTGGCAGCATTTTAGCACTGGTGCTTTTACCCTTGGAATGGGTCAGCCATCACTGGGCAGGAGGTAGAAAAGCAATATACTCACAAGGCTTGGATGAAAGAGACCCCCAAATATGCTTTTTAAAGAAAAAAAAAAGCTATCCAAGAAAACAAATGTTAGCAATGTGTAAGTACCCTCCTTCATCAAGAAGAGATATTAACTTTTTTCAAACTAATCCCTGTGTGTTTGAAAGTATAGGTAGACAAGCTCATCTCACCTAAGACCCCTTCATCCAGATACCAAGTATTGCCTTTGTAGCTTCATATTTGTGTAACATATTAAGCATCAAGTCACTTCTGTGTTAGGCATAAGAAAAGAGTTATTTATCCACCAAAACCACAAAACCTATATTAATAACTAGAGAAGTAAAGCCAGATTGCTGGGATGGTAGGTGGGAGAAGAGAAAAAGCACAGGAATAGTAAGTGCACTAAAGCTTTGAATTTTCTTTAAACTAAGTTTGTTCTCCTGAACAAAGTTCTTGAAGGATAAAAACATTTTATTCACTACAATTGATTTATAAAACCCTTTATTCTGTTTTGTGTAACTACAAAATTTTTTTTCTCTTTGAAAGAAAAAGTTCTGTAGGAGAAGAGTCATGTTCATATCCTCTCATTTCAATACCTAATTCATCTTCTGTTCCTGTTCTCACATCTAGGAAATTAAAGTACAGGAGCCCAGAGAGAAAAATGACATTCACAGAAAAGGATACTCTTGCATTCCTGGTCAAAAGAAGGAGACATACTAATTACTGAATTACAATGATCTTTTTAGCACCCTCTGAATCTCTAAGAGGAATAAAAAATACACCAAATCAGAGCCGAGATATCAAGTAATCAGCTAGCTTTGTTCAGACACAAGGGCAGATGAAAGTAAAATGTCTGAATTCTTTCAAGTGAGGAAAAACACAACTCTTTTCCCTAAGGGGAGAAACCAAATTGTTATGGTTGGTTTTGTTTTTAATTTGGCTTCTTCGACGGGCAAATTTATTTATGTGCAATTATCACTGCTCCTACAGACGTTTAAGCCCACGCTGTCCGAAGCCCACACTGGCGGACAGGGGCCCAGCTCATGGTTGCTCTGCCATAGGATCTCTGCCAGCCAGTGAAGCTCAGAGGAGATGACACGTACTCCTTCTGTCCCACTAGAACACTATCTGAGCACACACCATCTCTGAGGAGATCCCACCTTCCTTGCGTCATCCACCTCACGCTGCGTCAAGGCTCCCGCAGCAGCTTTACAGCAGCGCCATGGCTCAGCTCCCACAGGCAGAGCTACGGGTTCCCAGCTCCCCTGGGAACCATCAGGCAACCGTGGCTGCATGGCGAACACTTTGAAACATGCCCGCGCAGACATGTTGCAGCCTGAAATCAGCATGATCCCTGGGAGTCAGTGGCCTGCAGGATGCCAGGTGGCTTTGGGCAGTACACAGCAGTGGTGTCCCACCAAAGCCCCTAGAAACGCAATACCTGGTGCAGATATGTCTCAGATCTGGATTTAGCAGCTGATCTAATATGGGTTCTGGAGAGGTGCAAGTTCCTTCTCTGTTTCCAGAATTCACTTATCCTACAAGACTTATTCAAGACAGCTTCTACCTGAAGCTGCTGGATTTTGCAGCTCCAAAGGGAATCTGAGACTTTTGTTCTTGGGGACCATGTCATGACAGACTCCACAATGGAAAAGTAATGACTTTGGAACAGGCTTATTTTTAAAAAAATAATTAAATAAAATCTGGGCCCTTATCCAGGTAGAGATCTTAGCCTGGCATTCCAGTTACATTCTTTCTGTTATTAAAACAATTTAGGAAACCAGGCAGCCTGCTCTGCACTCAATCACGTTAGCCCACGCTGTGTCAATTTGAATTCTGCCTGTGGTGATAACAGTTGAAAATCTGATGAGCCAGATATTGAACTGACAAAAATCGGCATTGCTCCATTACAATCAGTGGGGCTTTGCCAATTTACCCTTGTTAAAGATCTGGACCTCTACTTCTAGGCGGGCATTTTTCCAGACAACAAAACAGTCTCCTACCTCTTTGGCACAGGAAAAAATAAAGGAACAATTTATTGATACTTTGGAAAGTGACATGACCACAATAATACAACTTGAAAATTATGTTCTTGGCTCATTTTCAGCATCCTTGAAACTTAACTAGAACTATGTCCATGATCTTCAAATATGATCAATAGAGAAAATGTGGTACCATTTTGTAGTGTAGACACCACCAGCTTCCAAAGTAAAGATTACTGATTTCCCATTTTAGGTCATTATGATGTCTTAACAACTCTGTTAAAAAGCCCCCTCTGGTGAAAACAATGACATTTACATCTGTAGCAGCCACATACAAATATTTTATCTTCCATCCAACTGCTTTTTCAAGATTTTTTTTTTTAAAGCTCATCTTTACAGTAGAAAGTCCACAAGCCTTGAGAAATGACACATTAGGTATTTGATGCTTAACCGATCAACAACAGGGGCAGCTTAGCTTTGTCTTGTGCACCACCCTGCCTCAGTTCACATGATGAGAGGTGAGCAGGGCAGGGTAGTCCCTTCCCCATCCACAGTAGTTACTTCTGTGCCAGAGCAGCATTCCTCCTGACCTTCCTTAAGATGTCTCTACAACTCTGCAAGATGGTCCTACAATAGTCATTGCATGGAGAACCAGTCAAAAGTTAGAGGACTGAGATGTGGGTCACACTGCTTTCACCAAAAGGTTAAACTTGAAAAGCCTTCATTGTTATCATGGTTACATCTCCCCTTATCCTGTTGCCACCTGCCATTGCAGAAAGGAGAGGGGAAAAGAGTGGAAAGAGGGGGTTTTGAACTTCAGGGAAAGGTGTTTTCCACAGGTATGGGGAGAGGTATTTTTTTTATTTGGGAAAAGGGAAAGAAAAAGCTATACATATGCTACAAGACCGGTTTTATCAGAAGATTTGAGCTGGTTATAGCTGTTGCACAGGAGCAAGGGACTCAATAGTGGCCTCAGTTGTCTAAATGCAGCTTTTAAACTCTCCTGAAGGACTTGGACTCAAAGACCACAACTCTACTAGTAAAGAAAAAGGCTCAGGGTTTGTGTGTGGCTCTAAAAGCAAATAACAGAGCAGAGCTTGCTTTTGTCAAGCTAAACACCCTTCCGCAAGGGCTTCACCCATAGCAGTCTCTGCTGTCCCATGAGCCATGCCCAGGCATGGTGAGAGCCAGGCAAACCTGTACTAAGGAACAAGCTAATAATTCAACAGCACGGACAGTCACAAGACCATGCTAAAGCCTGTGCTTTCACCCTGTTTGGTTTAGTAGCACAGACCTGGCCAGACGAGGCAACAAGAGTCCAGTCAAATTGCATATATATGTGTGTACATGCACATATATTTGCAACAGTGACTTTGCAAGTGACAGTCCTGACCAACACCTGTAGGGGCTTCCATAGCTAGTAATAACACTGAGCATGCGCTGGAGAAAGTGTTCAAATCGTTACATTCAACCACTTCCCTAACAGGCAGGACAGCATGGCTTAAGGTGAGCCCTGTCACCCGAGTTTTTGAAAATCATGTAGTTACAGAGAATAGGCTGTGGACAGGAAACCGTCCTACAGTTTCCCAGTAAGGACAACTTTGAGCAACAGGACTCGGGCAGAGCTATGGATGAATAGGAAAAAAAAGGCATCATAGATTAAATAATAGCACTTGGTTTCTTAAATTAGCCTTTATTCCCAGTTCCTCAGAGCATTATGATGGCTTCAGCGATGCAAAGGCATGGCCAGATCTTCAGATCTGCCTGCTGGAGAATTCCTCTTGGGAAGGATCACCTCCAGTGACAGCTCCCCTACCAAGCCCTCTTAACCTACCTACAGAGAGCAGGGGTGGGAGGAAGGCAGCACAGCAAGGCCACCCATTAGCCTCAGCCACTGGCATAAATCCTGCTCTGAGCAACTGCCAGAGATGTAAGCAGAAAATCAACTGATCTAATCTATTCAGGTAAGCTGGGCAATATCCAGCAAACCTTGCTTTTTCAGGGAACAGAACGGAGCTTTATACCCGCCTTTTCCTTCCCCCTTCTATCTTTAGCTTCTGCAGCAAACTGCAGAGCTTGCTCTGATGATTTGGCTCACAGAGCTAAACTGAGATGATGCTGTGTAGTAGGTTAGTTTTAGTGCTTCAGCAGAGATCAAGAATCCTTCAGCTTCCTTGCTTGCTTTGAGGGATTTTCTGTTTTGTTTACGTTTCAGAGCAGATAGAATCCCATTGATGGCATTTAAATGCATCCATCACTATGAACTCTAAGACGCAGGAAATAACATTTTCTTTTTCTTAAGCATCCCAGGAGACTGCAATGATTATATTAAAATTTTAATCACAAACTCCTTACATGAAAATCACAAAGGATCCACTGTGCTAGAGAATTTCACAATACGAAGCTCTTTTATAAATTTTTGTCAGATAGCAATTTGGTGTCTGGGAAATGTAAATCAGTTATTAATGAGCCAAATCGCTAACATCAAATCTGGCATCTATAGGCAAGAAAGAGACAATAATCTTTCACAGGCTTATAAAGTTCTACATGTAGTAGCCTGAACAATTTTATTCCCTGTTTCCTGAATTGGGAGACATCATTTTTTGCTAATACTGTCATACAAGGGCATCTCATTCTACAGTAATACCTCCACCTGATCCATGCACAGTGTTGTAGGGCTTTGGAAGTGACGATATGCACATTAATAGCTCAAAAACTGTTCTGAAAGACTAGCTTATTGCATTTCAGACTTTGTATCCAGAAACTAGATTTTTGGTCCAAAATCAAGTTTGGACAGTCAGGTCCAAATCAAAGCAGCAAGGCAAAATCTACAGCATCCACGAGAACCATGCAAGCTCCTCAACAGCTACAAGCACAGCTCGAGCTCAACACCTACCCCAGCAATCCTGGCCTGACCTGAGCGTCTGAATTTCAGAGCAGTTGCTTGAATATAAAATTACACAAAACAAAACTCTTGGATTTTAGCAGCTTCCATATGTTAGGATCCTAGCTGAGCTTAAGCACATTACTAACTGTGCTTGAAATCTAATTCTGTTCCTTTTTTCTGAGTGTATTAAAAAAACTATTACTATTGTTAAAGGCTGCAAAAGGTGGCAAGTAACAGAGTGGATCCTGAGGAAGAATGTGCAGTGCAGCTAGAAACCGAGTATTTGGATTTGAAATCCTAGCTCATTATTGAAATTAATTCTCAATGCCTGTAACTCTTGGCTAATGCCTTCATAGAAAACTACATAGTTTGCATCACTACGAGATTACCCAATTCCTTTGCTTGCACAATTGTTCTGATAATCAAGAGTGGACTTGGCCTCTGCAGATACAAGAGCATCTCCAAGTAACACAAATGGTTCAGTAACTGAAATAGACTTTATTTGTAGGAGAGGTAATTCACAGGCTACTGGTTCTTCTGCTTACTGATTTTTTGAGCAGAGCTTAAGAGATTTGAATGGAATTGCCACAAAGATTTACATTTAAATGTGGGGCAGAGGCAGATAAACTGATTAATTAGCTGATCAATTCCATAAAGAGCTTAAAGTGTATCTTGTAATTTACAAAGGCAGGCGTAGGATGCAGCGCTGCCTTCACAAGGGTAGCTCCCCATGTAGCAGTGTGTCCGATGAATAAAGCAGTTTCATTTCCCTCCCACCAGTAAGGCAGCTTCAGAGGAGCGCGGATGGAAAGTTTGCCTCCTGCAGCACCATGTGTCCTCCATGCCCAAGTTTGCCCAAAACACAAGGAGCAAAATGAAACGGAGAGACAAAGATTTGTTGTTTGAGGGTCTCAAAGGGCAGCTTCAAACCGCAGCTCCTTCCAGTCATCTGTGTGCAGGAGGGTGAACTCCAAGTTGGGATATGTACAGTACAGCTGTCGCACTCACACACAAGCTGTGGCGTGTATTTGCAAGTCGGTTGGGACCATGTTCAGACCATCTCCCCTAGGTGCTTGCCTTCGTTGCCATGACAACTAGTAAGACAGTGATGGGCAATTCGGGCTCCCCACGCTCTGTGGCTGCCAGACTCTATTCCTTATATAGGCAATGGAGAGAAGCAGGCATCTAAGTTAGGCACCTAAAATCAACATGCTGACTACACCCCCCACACTCCCACCCCCAGCCAGCTGCTAGATTCCTGGCTGGTTCTTGCAAGTGAGAGGGACGCGCTACACACTCACCGCTCCTGAACCTGCTTCCTCATTTGACTTCCTCTTCCAATGTGTCATTCAGAAGTGACAATGCGACATCTGGGAAATGGTCCAAATCTGTCCATTTTTAAAGTGAAGTGCTCAGAGGCAGTTAAACAGCCAGAGCTTTCTGCTCATCATAGTACTAGAAACATTCAGGTTTCTTTGCAGTTGGAGAGAGAATGGTAAACTACCATTGCACCCGAAAGGTTTTATTCATGCATTTCCAGGTCTTTCATCCTGGAAATGTATTCCACAGATCCAGAATCAGACAGAACTCCTTTAAGCTTCAGAATAAAAGTGAAAAATTTGGGGAAGGGGGGCAGTTACTTGTTTCAGTCAAAACTGCTGTAAGATCTTGAGACAGCTCCTAGCCCTGGAAGTAGAGAAAACCATTCTCCACAACTACTCATGCAAATTCACATGCATTCCAGGTCAGTTCATACTTCTTGGAAAGACATCAAGCCTTTTCCCATCTTCAGTACCTCTTCCATTTTTATGGATTCTTCCCTTGCACATATATAACTTCCCATCAGACCTTCAGCAGTGTCAACAGCATAAATGCTGAGGTGTTTTCTCTTTCATCCCCTCTGCAGGTAAAATACATGTAGTGGAATGTCTTACATTGGTAAGCTGTGATTTTTAATTTGTTAGACTTGGGGGCCTCTGTCTTGTTGCACAGTCATTTTAATGAGCTGTTTAATTTTTCAGCAGGCATGCTGTTGTGGATTTTTGACAGGGGTGGCCAAAGAAATGACCTAGCAAAGAAATGGACCTTACACTTGGAGCAGAAGGAGGTGCGATTTGTGACTTGCCTTAATTCCTGGAGGAGTTCATTCCAGATGTTCATATAACAGGCTGAAGCTTGTTTCAATGGCTAGGAATTTCATTATTCCAGCAGGGTGAAATCTGTGGCAAGGCTGACCACCAGGGAACTTCAGCAATTCAAACAGCCTTCAAGAACATCCAGAAAGGGCAAGTTTAGGCATCTCATTCACAGACTTCTGTTGAGATTCAGTCCTGTCTCCTCACTTGATCCATCAAAAGGCTTGATGCCTCATCTGAGCTCAGAGTTTATGCTTATCCAGATGCCCACAGAAGGAGACAGGCTTCCTTAGGGAACAAAGAGAGGAGATGTCTCTTCCTCTACCCTCTGACTACAGAGAATTTGCTTACCCAAGATGCCCAGCTGTTTGGCAGTTAAAGGAATGATGAGTCCCATGCTTGGAGGCAGTGTGAATTAGGCACTCTGTAGGAGTCAGGGATCTCAGTACCCTTCTGGGCTTCAGCAGAAGATTCTGAGTTTGATTTGATGACTATGCAAAGCCAGAGGAGAACATGGAGAGCAGGTCTGAGGTGCTCTGCAAAGCCTGTGCTGCTGCAGAGACCCACTGCTCTGTTCTGCAAAGGGCTAGGTCCAGAAGTCTTCATTCCCAGACCATCTGAATCACGACAGTCCATCCAAGACATAGTGAAAGCATGGGTAACTGAAGTGAGTTTATTACTGTCAAACGTGGGATGCAGGCTCTCAGCCAGCTCAAGCCCATGGGAAGTGTTATTCATAGAATCATAGAATACTTTGGGATGGAAGGGACCTTTAAAGGTCGTCTAGTTCCAACCTCCCTGCAATGAGCAGGGGCATCTTCAAGTAGATGAGGTTGCTCAGAGCCCCACCAACCTGACCTTGAATGTTTCCAGGGATGGGGGATCTACTACCACTCTGGGCAACCTATTTGTGTTTCACCAGTTATTGACTGATGCTGCTTTGTGTAGGCAGGAACTCAAGTGCATTCTTTAACTACAAGGAGATGTGACCAGTTTCAAGCATGCCCTTTTATCCAGCCAAACCTTCACCAAGGCGATGAAATGCACTCCCTCTGCTCACCGATACTCTTGCCTTGCTCAAACTCACCTTCAGCCAATTGGTCTTCACTTGCAGCTGAGCCCTTCCAAGACACAAGGTTACCAGGGTGACAGTAAATGCACTTGTGTCGATCCCCTGCTGCTAGTGCTTGGATTACCAAGTCAACGAAGCCACTCATCTTCTGAATATTAAAAGGAGGTAAGAAAAGGAATGGTTCTTGTGGGAATCCACCAACAAAAAGCCTAGTGATAGGGACATAATTTCCCATCAATGTGGTTTCCCCTTTATCCAAGGATACTCTCCTACTATGAGTGCTTTAACCTGTGTGAGCTAAACCTATAATTTCAAATTATACTTTCAAATTCATTTGCTGAATACATGTGGGATATTTTTTAACATTGGCTATGTTCAGGAATTGCAGAATAAATGGAAGGGTAATTTGAAGACAGAAAAAGAAAAGGCGAGTGTGACAGTCACCCTTACCCACTTGCTTAGAATACAGGGGTCACTTCAGCACACCTGGACTGACATCAGTGACATCCACTGCTTGAGTCAATATTCCCTGAAAAGAGTGGAGGCTGCCATGCCAAGCTCTTTGATGTTACTATTTGGTTGTTGTTTTTTTAAAATGTCATCCTTTTTGATATTTGAGGCAGATATGCAAATGAATTAAAGGATAAGTTTATGCTGAGTGCCTGAAAATGGCACTTGTGCTTTTCAGTGGATGTGGAAGCTTCAATTGTACAAGCATTTTATCTGCAACAGACAGGGCTTCATAACAAGATGCCTGGCTTTAAACAGGAGCAAGCAGCTAAGGCAAAGGGTGTATTCATCCATTCTAATGTGTAATTCCAAAATATAACTTTTCCCTTCACTTATTATTTATCTAATTGCACAGCCAAATTTAGTTGGTGCATTTGAAAGCATAATTAATTGCAATGCACTTAATAACATTCCATTCTGCACCGGCTGTAAGTCAAACTGCTGTAAGACAGATTTGATTTTTGGAAGGGTTTTCATTACACCGTGTGTACTAAAAATAATTAGTGAGCCAGGAGGGCAGTTACTTTTATCCTGCTAATTGGATATGCTGGCAGTTCTTATGCCCTTGTGGTCAGATGTCGGCCTCATTTGCACAGTTCCAACCAGTGGGATTACTTCACTTGGGTGGTCGTGAGTGTATTTAAGAATATAATTCACTCTTTTCAGTTTTGTAGGAGTTGAACTGGTTTGTGTGAGCCATGGCTTTGCTCTGAAGGGATCAGAATTCATGTTGTCTTAGCACAGCACTGAACGACTACCTACAGCTTAGGCTTATGAGTGGCTCTCTCAAGCCTTTGCAGCTACCATCAGGCCTTCAAAAGCATTCAGCCTGGTCTAAAGGGGCCTTCTCCACTGATTTCCACCACTTGCTATAGTCTCATAAGGTTTGAAGGAAAGTGCTTATGTAATGTGACAGTGCAGTTTCACAATAATTTGGTTTTGGCAGCAGTATCAGCTTAAGAAATTCCCCTCTCCCTTCTCCAGCCTTTGCACTGCAGGTCACTGACCTCTCAGTTGTGCCAACACAACTGTTTGTAAAACAGTGTGATGCCCTGGATGAATGACATAATCCAGGTTAAACTGCCTTCTTTCTTTTTTTTCCCTACTTCTGGTTTTTAGAGAGGAAAATGGCTAAAGGAGAGGTAAACTTTGGTGAAAGAAGTGGCTGGGAAGGGAACTGTCTAAACAGGGATTGCCACTAAAGCCTTCAGCATTGTGAAACTGCTGTTCTGAAGCTGGCCAGTTGGTGTTTGGTTGTTTGGTTTTTTTCTCCAAATCAGAGATCATGCATACTAAGTAGAAGGAAAACAGCAAAAAATAAAAGCATGAGGCTCTTAGGTCTTTTTATGTGCCTCAAGTGCAGATTATTTGTTGGATGACTACAATGACCTCTGTCAACAGTTCTCAGGCATGTTTGGGATTTTTCTTAATCCATGGGATATGCTCAACCACTAGCTTTCTCATTGCATGGTTTCAGTACTACTGCTATCATAGTTCAAACACTGAGCACGTGGCTCCACAGAACAAATCTTTGGTGCGCACCATGAGGACAAAGCCCTCGGGGACAGAGAAAGCAGGACCGACAATGAGGTGGACATGACAGGGATGGGGCGAGGAAGAAAGGATGCCACATAAGCTTTGGCTCAGGAAATAAAGAGTATTGATCTGCTGGGACCTGGTAGGGTAGGAACCTCCTCACAGGTGAAAGTCCTGGGAGAGAGAACAGTTATGGTCAGAGGTGGCTGACAGATGATGCTGAAGCTGAAGAGATCCAGGAGCTCCATGTGCTATACTTACTAGAAGACTGATAAACCTGAGATTTTTCACCTGCTTTTGATAACTTGCCTCTTTTGAATGAGTGGGAATACACCAGTTATCTGAAATAGCAAGGAGGAAAGTTAACTAGGAAGGAAAAAGAAGGGAAGTAAGAAGGACATGGAAGAAATATGTGGCTGAGGAAGTTAACACAGTTTCAATTTGCTGGAAAACAGCTTTCAGTATGGACAGCTTAAAAGCAAATGGGAAACAAGATGAGCCCCTCATAAATTAGTAATACTTACTTTGAAGTACTGGGTTTTTTACATTATTTTTCACTGGAATAAAACTTGAAAAGTCCAAAAAAACATACCTGAGATTTTCCTCAAAGCTTATCATATCTTAGCTGGGAAAGGTACATAATTCCCAAAAAGAAAGCAAGACTGATTGCAGAAAAGGAAAAAGAAGAAAAGTTTTGACAACTCAGAGCAAGAATATGCTGGTATTTGGGTTTTGTTTTTTTCAAGAGCAGCTTAAAATTCTTCATAAGTCCAGAGACTACATTTTTTTCACAATGAGATCTCTTTTCCAAACTGATTCTAATACTGATGATTGCAATGTCATTTACAAGCAGAGCTCTCTGTGCATGAGCTATTTCCATCAATGCAATAAGGATGTAATAAAAACAGAGATAGGTATTAATGTAAGCTAGTTCCAGAAAAGTACATAAGCAATAGTGATAGTAGTAGTACTGGAAGAAGTCATATTTCCTAGTTTATGTCAGCACCAACATCCATTCAGAAATCATGAAAATTGTATATATTAATCCAAAGTATAGAGGGTTACTTTAAATTCCAGGCTGTGTTGGGATGGTGGAGATACTAAATTTTGAAAGTGTAATGATCCATTTTACAGAGAACAATCTCTTCGACAGATTTAGACTCACTAGGTTTGAAATGCAATAAAATGCAATAAAATAAAATGTAATAAAACAGAATAAAATAAAAACTGTTAATAAAAATACTAGCTGGAGGAGAAAGGACAGATGGCTTAGAAGACAAGGAAATATTAATCTTTTTCTAGTAACTAACTCAGACAGAATCAAGGTTAGCAAGAACAGGAGTGAGGTGAGCCACTTGCATGCTATCTAACTAAGCTAACCTCTTGTTATGCTTGAATAGCAATCAGAAGGAGGGTGTAGATTTTTAGAAAATAGCATGTTATCCATGATGACCTAGTAAATATTTTCCATTAACAAATGTCAGCCTGTGGACTGTGGGTAGTGACTTAAGAATTCACTATGGGCAAGTTGCAGAGGGTGACTGGCCTTCAGAGACATACAGTAGTTTTCCTCCTCCTTGACTCTGATGGTAAAAATTCCAGAGTTATTCAGGGGGTAGGACTGAAACCAATTTTTTAGAGCCAGCAGCAGGGCTTGCAAACTTCACCGATTTCCAAGCTTTCACCTGCAGTTTGGCAGGTATCATACAACTATTTGCACCACAATAAGGCATTTGCTTGTAAAATATTCCCATATAAAGCATTACTTGAAATACTGTTTATGGAAACCAGATAAAAGGGGTTCTGAAAGCCAAAGTAAGTTTGAAAATCATTGTTTTCAAATATTTTCTTTGGTATTCATCCAGCTCTACTGGGAGAGATCTGCTTCACCTAATGCTAGCACTCTAAAAGTTAAGTAGCCGGTTTAAGCATGTCATTTAAAACAACTTTCTGCAGGTTATGGAGAGAAACAGGCACCATCAGAGGTCAATTCATTCTGTCTCTATTAGACACCCCTTAGAGGATGATGAACCACCCCTGGAGATACATGCATCTCTTGATTGCAAAGGGAGCACAGATGATTAGTTTGGAGAAGACACTGCTGAGTCAGATTAGTCATTAATGACTTACCTTTTTGCCAACTGACACACTTTCAATAGGACTTCATGGAAGAAATCAGCTGCTGCGGCCCTTTTCTTGAGGCCAGTCACTCTTTTTTTCCATTTGCATGCACACCCATATGGTACATGGGCCCAGTTTAATTGCAACTCTGCTTTGGTCAGGACTTAAAGTCCTTCATAACACAAAGGAGCGATCTCCACTAACAAAGATCCACATTCAAACCACCAACTACCCTGTCAGACCTTGTCTTTTAACAGGGCCAAGAAGGAGACTTTAAGCTTTTATGAAGAATTCCTGTGTTAAGAAAGCACAAAAGACGAAGGACACTGCTGTGAACCAAACTAGGTGCTGAGGTTGTGTCCAGGCATACGTGTCTAAACAGTACCAGGGAGCTCACAAGCATCAGAACTTATTTGTCTCTGCTGCTAAAACAGTCCCTGGCCTGGCTCATGCCCCTGCAGGATAACTTTCTCCATGGCCTGATTGTGGGAGTTAGGATGAGCTAGGATCCATTCCCAACAGGGAATTTTGATGCAGTCTGTAACTGGTAAGAAAGCTTAACAGTGTCAACATATGTTACTGTGTGTCAGCTTGCCCAAATGCAAGCGAATGGTCCTGAGAAGATTAGATATAGGTGCAGCTCAAAGTATACTAGCCATGATGAAAGTGGCATTTCCATACTTGTAGCACATGTATTTTGATGTAGAGAAGCAAAGCTTTTCTCATCCCTCATACAATGGATTCATTTTCCATCATCTTCCATTTTATGACTTTTGTCTTTATGTTTGTAACCTTCCAGTCATTCAGTTTTCATTTGTGAGTGCTGCCTCAGAAAGGTTCACCTGCAGCACCCACCTGCTGGGAGGAACGATTACCACACAGCTGACATCTAAGAGTGGTCTCACAACTGCCTTCCGCAGTCTCCTACAACAGCCACTTTCATAAGGGGGCTAAGGGACAACCTAATAGCAGCCTACTTGAAGGATAGCTACCAAGATGACAGAGCTGAACTATTTTTACTAGTGCCAGATTGTATACCAAGGGGCCACAGCCAAAAATCACATCTTGACAGGTTCAGGTAGAACATTAGGAAAGCTTTATCAACTAGGAAAGGCATGCAGTGCTGGAACAGGCTACCGAGATGAGTTTTGGGGTTTCCATATTGGGCAGTCTTCAAGGCTTGGCTGGAGAAAGCCAGGGCCAACCTGATCTAGTACCAGTGATAGCCTTGCTTTAAGCAAGCAGCTGGACCAGATGAACTTGAGAGGTCTCTTCCAACCAGCATTTCTATGAGAAGCTGAAAGCATCTCAGAACATTTTTCACTTGACAGTGATGCGTGTGCTCTCTTCCAGTTCTTCCCTTCTTCTATGCTTCGCTCAGGTCAAGCAGCAGCGCCCAGAGGTCGTACAGGAAGGATTATTTCCCCGGTATGCCTTCCTCTTCCTCATACTCCTGAACTCAGCAGAGCTGCGCAGGTTTGCCTAAAGAAAGAATGTGACCTTTTGACAGCAGAGTCATCCAGCAATTTGTTCTAGTTTTAAGCTATTTCCCCCGATTCCCTCTTGGCTTTTTCCTCAGCCTCTTTGCCACCAACGGGAAGGTTTGCTATGCCTGGAATGTGAAGTTTTGGTCACCGCTCACTGCGATACGATTCCCAGTTCAACAATGCACCAGAAACTCGGTTTCAGCCAGGAGCTGTGCTTTTCTCTTACGCAACGGACTGTGCTTCAACAGAACTTCCCAGATGTGTTTTTTGAGGCGTTTTAAAGCAGAAATGATCGAGAGAGGTAAGTTCAATAAAAAGTATGCATTGCCTCATGGAAAAACAACTATGCTGGGCTGAAGCAGTAGTGATGGCATAGGTAAACATATTACCAGTTACAAAGTTCATGTATTTAATGCATATTACAAATATGTGTTGTGTACATTTATAAGTAAACACATATACATACATTTCTAATTACAGAGAAGTATGTCTTTACATTTTGATAGATGCATATATAAGAAATCAACAGAAATATTTGTGCAAATTAATTGATTAATTTCTTATTTTTAATTAACACTTTGGGGTTATGGAGGCAAAAGGCAGACACTGCACAGTAATGCAACATGTGTGGTAAGCCACTTGTTTTTGGCTGCCTCGGCTGCTCTTCGTACAATAATTCACTTACACAGCATTTGTACTAAAATTCAATCTGGGCAGCTTCACGTCACTGATATTTAACACAAATATAGAGCAAATAACCACCCGCCAAGATTTCCTTTGTTCCATTTCAGTATCTCGCAATGCTACAAAAGTCAGGCAGCACTCATATCCAGTAATCCACTACGCACAAGCTGCTAATTGGCACTAGGATAAATCCTGAGCCCTTACTCAGAGCTGAGATCAGACATGAGTGAAAGATGCAAATTCTTTACAACTCATTTTCCCCCTAGATATTCCCAAAATACAATGGACATTCTTTAAATTAATTGAGTCTATTTTAATCAGAAGGAATTTCTCATAAACCGGTAATGACTTTCAGAATGGAAGGCACTTTTTCAGGTGACAGATCTAGAAGACCTTAAAACCATAATCTTATTATATACATATAAAGCTTTGATAGATATTTTGAGCTAACGTTTTTACTGGCCATAAACTACTCTTCCCTGCAAGACTGAGATAGTTAGCCTGAGGGGGAAAAATGTTTGGCTCTTAGAAAGTAAGGCTCATGAAAAAACAGTGGGAGAATGCTATTTTTAAAAAGACTCTGAGCATTTTTATAATAGGTTTTGTGTAAAACATGTTGTAGCCGCTGAGCACATGGTGTGTCAGGAAGCTTGGATTGGTGTTCCTTTGGGATGTCTCGCACGATTTGCTTTTGGTTTGTTGTTTTTTGTTTTTTTTTTCCAATACAGATCACTAAGATTTCCCAGAAAAGCAAATTACCTCTGTTAAACAAAAAGGAGGGGGGGATTTTACTGTTAAGTTTTCCTCTATTGCTAGAGCAAATGTTAACAGTTTAAGTGGTTATAATGGATGGTCAATTTAATTGGAGTTTAATTCAGCAGAAAACCCAGAGCATCTGGAAAGAGGTTTCATGAGCAGGAATTCAAAGAAGCACACCAGCTGTTGCTACCACTTTTTCTGGTTTTAAGCTGCAGGTCTTCCTTGCACCTGATCTGGCACAGAGGACCTGCCCACTGCCAGGCATTGGTCTGTCCAGCCCACCAAGCTGTAAGGTAGGATGGCATGAAGTGCAGGTATCAGACGTCCAGCGCTACACAGGTTGGGATCCCTTTCCTAACCCGCCTTCACCTTCCTTAACACACCACATGGTTATCGCTGGGTAGCTGCATGGTTCTCCTTTAGCTTGTAGTGTCCTTCCCTGAAGGGTGACAGGGGGAAGATGACCCACCAGTTCCAGTGCAGGCAGGAGCATCCCTGTGCCACTGGTCACTGTGCCCCTCTGGGAGCTCTTGGTCTCTGGAAGCCTCTCATGCTCTTTGAACGGAGGCTAATGCACTCACACCGCCTCAGCAGAAGCACCAAGATTTACATTTTGGGTTCCAGTGTTTTGTCTTCTCTTCCCACCTATGCTGCACTCTTCTACGGCAATTTTATGAGAACAAAACAGCACATAGGTTCATCAGCCTTTGAAGACGGAAGAAGGAAGAAGCAGATAGACACATATTTTTATGTATCTACATCTTCTGGGACCCCAGATGTTAAGGCTGCTCTCCCTCTGTGCTAACTGCAGAGATAAAGAGCGGGTGCCTCTGAGACCCCAATCTTGGTCCTCATCACCGATAGCACTGCACTGTTTTCAACATTGTTACTGGCTTGTCTGGTGAAGACATAACCCTGGAGTGAGCTCGCCATGACATAAAAATGACTCAGGACAGAAACAGACACAAAACCCACCTACCTTCAGAGTCAGAGTCCTAACTGATTCAGAAAACAACTCTAGAATCCTGTCATCACCAGCTTCTTCCAATTACATCCTGCATTTCCAAAGATTGCCTTTCCCACCCTCAGAGAGGATTGAAACACACAAGCCGTAATGTGGAAAGCATGAAGGAAGAGTGGAGAATTAATGGTTTAGTCCTCTCTGGAGGAACCGGTGGTACAGAAAATGAGAACAAACCCTCCGGAAACAGCAGCTAGGGCTGGATTATGGTCCACAGGCGACTCAAAATCAAAATCTTCTATCAACTACTATTAATTGCGGGAGGGCCTTTCCTCCACAGAAGCACAGTGTCAAAAGGAAATCCTTCCAGGGGAGAGGACTTTCCTCCATCTCAGAACTTGTGAGTTTCTGCAGGCTTGAATTATGTTCATTAGTGAAAACAGTCAGAAGTCAGCGGTGCTTTAGGAACCTGTCAGGAGACTGTTTGATCCCTTACGCTGCCTGGGTTTCCTCATCAATATTTTGAAGCTCTAGCTAAACATTATTGTTCTGTGTACACAGTGACACATAAACCCCATTGCGTAGCTCAGTTAGGGACACCAATAAGAGACTGAAAGAAAGAGTGTGCAATCAGCTGGCTATTCATTGATGTGGCCTCCTTATCCATAATCTCCACCCACTTCTGCACCCCATAACCGTGAAACAATGACCTATTGTATTCTTTCAAAATGGGCAGCTCCTCACAGACAGGCATCTATTTCTTGAAGCACAGGGATCTGTAGTTCTGTCTACAAGCACAGGTGACTGGTCAAGCTCCCATTTTATCCTATTCCAGGTTTCTTCAGTGCATTTGATAAAAGATCAGCAAATTAATCCAGTGGCATTTAAACCCCTCAGAACTTCCCTTGCCTCCTAATCTTCTGGATAATTAAATTCTGTGTACATATTCTCCCAGTATGTTCAGTATTAACATTGAAACATATTCCCTACTTCTTGCACATTTTCTAAACAGATGTTCCAATATCCTGAAGAAAACTGAACTATAAGCCTCAGGTATGTGTGTATTATAATATACTCAAAAGAGATAAGAGACAAAATGTTTCCCATCTATCAGCTACTGCTTGTCATGGAGGCAGAGGTAGTCACGTGAATTCCTTTGTATGTCACCTGCCCTAAAGCCAAGGTACCCCAAGGCAAAGCATGTCCTTTATCACTTGCAGCAAAGTGCTGAAGCCTCCATCCTGCTCCATAACTCCTAAACCTGGCAGGTGAAGCTGGTGGAACTTCTGCCAGCCAGCTACAGCCAAAGGATGTGTCCCATCAGGGCCTACAGCCTAAAGGTCCTTGTTGGAGGGTCACAACCCAATGCTGTGGGCTGCTGGGGATCTTCTTCAGCACACCACACAGTGTGCCAGCCATGCCGTGGCAGCATCAGAGCTCAGGATCTAGGTGGTTGGTTTTGTTCACCCACTTTCAGGTGTCAACAGACTGTTCTGCAACGTTTAGTCATTGTCCCAAACTGTTTCAGACTGGGTTTGGCTCTTAATTAATGTCTGTCATCTAGGAGGCGAATTTACTGGACCAGAGTTTGGCAGCAGCATTGTTCCCATCCTCCCCAGAGAAGACAACCCTGAGTGATCGATCTCCCAGGCCCCTCAGACACTAGCAACATTGGTCCCCTTCCTTGCATAAACATAATCCAAGCCATAAGCTGTCAGCCATGTGTATGAACTGTGGGAACACCTTACTCTTTGGACTTAATGAGTAAAACAAGGCCACAGGTGACTGCAGAGTATATACTTTTGAGTTTTCCTTTAAATAACATGGCAGGGTATCCTGAATTTCCAATGAAGTACTTAGAAAATAATCCTTTTATGCAGGAAGTGTTGGGGATTTGTTAGCGGTAAGAGCATACAACAAAGTAAAGGGAAAGCACTTTGCATCTTACATCACAGACAGGAAAATCTGGGTCCAAATAGTATCAATATTCTTATACCTTGATGTGCAGATGACTCAGAAAGATACCTAACAAAATAGAGCCAACAGAGCCTTTTTTGTCCCTTTCAACAGGTCATTCTAGAGATAGACCCTTTTTGATTTTTCATAGGTGGATTACCTTGGTTGGGGACTAACCAAGCTGGGGGTGTTTTGTGGGAGCATCACAGGTCTAGAGCCAGAGCAGCCTTCTTCACTCTGGGCTGCCCTGTGTGTGCCTGAGGACAGTCATGCCCCTGGCTCCTGTTTCCCTTACAAACCCTCACCACATCTTCAACCAACTTGACTTTTATCATTTCTGGTCCAATTTTAGGCTTTGCTGTTTTGTGGTTAATTTCCCCTTTTCCCTTCCCATTTATCTCACAAGTGAGACATGTGGTAGGTAAAGCAACCTCTGTGCAGGGTCGGCTCTGCAGCAGCCTGCTAGCTGCCCAGCAGATCCACAAGGGCAGCTACCTGGTGATAGCCAGGTGCTTTCAGGGAAGATGAAGGGAGCCTGGCAATCACCCGTCAGCTTTTTACTAGGCAGGTGTTGTTGTCACCAAGCAGAGGTTCAAGCACGAAACTGATATTTTCTGTCCATAAGACCAGCTGCATGCAGTTCAATGCAAAAATTTGCAGGCAAAATTTTCACTCACAGCATATTTTCTAAGTAAAAATTCCTTCTTCTGTCAATTTTGTAGTTTTTTCTATCACAGACATTTGGCTTTTGGCCTCCTCCAGCACTAACTGCTGCTGGTTCCACTCTGGATCACAAAGCTGTGAGGGGAAAGCACTTACATGCACCTGCAGTTAGGAAAACAGCCAGCAGCATCTCTAGCAGAAAATCTCCAGTTTTTCCCAAGAGCTGTATTCTGCCCAAGACTGTGATTTACCTGTACCCATAATTTCACAGGGAAAACTTCCAAAGGGCATGTCAGAAGAAGCTGCTCTTTGGCCTAAAAAGAAGTGCCCAAACATTCTTTGCGTATTTTCTGGCAAAAAAGGTAGCCCTCTCTGGAAACCCTTTGACTCACCCCAGCCTACAGGCTTGCTTTTCTTCCTTTCCAAGCGTCCAGACTCCAGATGAACTTCCAGCACATAAGCTAAGAAGACACTGTCATGTTCGTGGGGGAGAAGAGAATCAGAGAGTTCACGGGCCCTCCACTATAGCAACACCTCCAGAGAAAGGGGCAAGACCAAGTTACAGCAAACAAGCTCCTGGTGAGGAGACCACAGCCTGACTACATCTGCTGGAAACCCTGACCAGTGTGTGCTCCCCTTCTGAGGAGAAGCCAGAATACATGAGCATGAAAGTCACTGGGGCTGGTCATACCCATCAAGCTCCACAAACTGAAGCAAGATACCACCAGTGACCATTTTGTTCATTTGCAAACTAAAGGCCACCCTTGATCATGACCCCAGACATTGTCCATCTGTCCTTTCTCATGGGATTAGTTAGTCTGCTCCCGTCAGGTTAAGAAAAAGGCAGAGGCATTGGCAACTAGATAGAGTGCCCTCTTGCTGAGCTTCAGACCATGTTCCAGGCAAAATCCAAATCACCGTTTTTACATTTTGCTCTTTCCCTGATGGAAAGCAAGGTGCAAGCTGTATTTTCAGGGTCTAGTTTCAAAGCAGCAATTCAGTATCCTTGATGGGACATATCCTGAATTAAATCCTTCCACACCCAAATGCTACTCTAAGCCTTGATAAAATCTGAAGTTAAATAATGTCACCTACCACCATCCTGCTCTCATCCAAAGCAGTTATGAAGCTTGCTGGACCATATTGTCCGATCTGACTGTGCAAACACAGCACCAACACTGTGTTTTGGGCCATCTTCACCTGTGTGGGTACAACCACTAAGGAGAAGGACTTGTATTGTGATATAAAGGTAGCAGCTCTACCCAGGCCAAGCAGAAGCATATGGTGGTTCCCCAACACCCCCAGGAGAAGGGTGGGGGACTGGGCTTGTACTAGTTCAATGCTTTCAGGTGTATCACACTGTGGGAATCCTTGTTTCATGGCACTAGATGAGTCAGCTGTCTTTTGCAAGCTTATCAGTTTAAATCACTATTTTCCGGCATCTCAGCAGGGTTTGCTCAATATGAAAACAGACTACACAGGGCATTAACTCGTCTGTCCTGGAGCTACTCCAGCAAAATACAGAATTGCTAGCATGTGAGAAAAATTCCCACTAGGAATACCGCTCTTCCAAAAATGACTATATCGAGTGTTGGTCTATCAGGTTTTTTTGTACTGAATGTGTTTGAGTCAATACCAAGCTGTCAGCAGTGCATTTTTGCAAAGATCAGACCCTTCAAAAAAAGATTTCAGGATACATTGAAGTTTAGACTGCATTCTGTAACCTTCATGAGGGAACATGGCTTGGCCCACCCTTACTAACTCAAAACTCAGAAGCAAGTTTCCCCATAGGTTCACCAATGTTTTCACACTTACGGAATGAACCTGGGCTGCTGGGCAGGTTTGAATAAAAATAAAGGAAGCATCTAATTTTTCACATAAAATTAGACAGTGAAAGCTGTGGGCTCAGGCTCAAGTCACCACCAGTGTGTTATCAGTTAACCAGGCACCTTTGGCCAATGGCACGTGCAAAGTCATCTGAGTGTTTTCTATTTTGTTGTAAGCTAAGATCAGAAAATCAAAATACTTTGTATTTGTCAAAGGCTGAAAGTGCACTTATGGACAGTTACCTTCCATGACTTGCAGTAACTTGTTACAGCACTGTTGAGTGGTATTGCATCTGAGCCTCGTTTGCTTTGGCATTTTCAAATGTTTCAGCTGCTTGCAATGGACCAAATCACATACTATTAAAAGAGAAAAAGCATTTAGACATTTCACCAATGAATAGGCCCATAATGGCCCATCAACTCATCCATGCATTTGAAGTCATGCGTTTTACAGTGTAACAACAATTAGTTACAGTTTCAGTACTTTGCATTTGAAGTTTTAACACATTATTGTGGATTGTGTTAACCAAAGGAAACTGTTTTGGTTAATAATTGCATATTGTGGTTGTAGATTCCTTGGGAATCCTCCCCAATCCCTCCCCAGGCGGTGCCACCCTGTTGTACCAGAACAAGCACCAAGTGACACACAACATGCTGTGTGGCTGCAGATGAGCAGTCGTGCTGTCACTCCAGTCACAGTAGGGTTGTCTCCAACCTTACACATTGCACTGCTCCCAACAAGCAAATGTGAACCCCAAGGCCCATACCTCACTGCAGTCTTTGCAACACAGCCCTGAATTAAGAGCGGGGCATGTTTCCATCTTCAGTCTGCTTTTGCAGTGCTATGTAATCACACCCACACGCACTCATCTGCTCCTGGTTACGTGACCACACTGCCATTTAAAAGGTTCTTTCTCTCAGGCCACAGCACTGGCCCAGCCAAAGTAGGGGTGCTGGCAGTCTGACCAGCACAGGGACCAGATGGGGAGGGAAACACATGCACCAACAGCATTAGCAGCTAGCCCTGCCAGACCCTAGCCCTCATGGCCAGCCAGACAATGTACCCTGGCCCCAGGCATTTCACTGACATCAGGGCCCTAGCTCACGCATGTACCCTTCACCTCTCGTGCTTGCTTTCTTTTCCCCTCCAATTTCCAACACACATGAGGAACAAATGTGCACTGGGCAGCAAGCTTCTGGGAGCTTGCTACCCTAGTCAGTTGGTGGAATGCATGCAGGTTTTGGCACCATGCCCTGTTTCCCCCAAGACAGCCAAATCGCTTGTCTCTTATTGTCTTTTTATTTTTCCCCCAAGGCATTTCAAAATAAATAAAGACAGGTGCCAGAGTCTATTTCCTCTCGCCACTTAATCATTTTGCATTTATCATAACACAGGCCAGTGCTTTATTACATGGGTTGCCTATTTCCTCACATAGGCATCCCATATCTGAACCCCAAACTCTCTGCCTGGAAAAATAACTCCAGGTCAAAAGCATAAAAGGTTTCCCTTTGCTATTTCAAATCCATTGAACAAACACCAACAGCTTCACCTGTCCCAAACAAATAAAATTAATTTAATATTTCCTAGAATAAAAGGCTGTTGTTCAAAGGGTTCTCCCTCCTGCTAGCCCTGAGCCAGTAAAACCCAAGCTAGCCCAAGTACTCCCTAAAGTAGTATAAGATAAATGTCTTTGGGCAACCAGGAGTAGGAAGAGCCTAGAAAAGGCCATTTTTTCCCCTCCAAGGGGAAGACCTAGGCTGAAGATCTCCCTTTCAAAAAGGCAGGAGTCTCCCACAAACCAAGATTCACTTCTCAAAAATACACAGCTGGTCTTCAGGTTAGCTCTGCGCAGCAGCAGCTGTACATTATACCGGGCTGTTCTAGCAGGTGTTGCTGTGGCATTGGTCAGAAGAGCATCTCCCAGACCCTGTCATATTTATGACCACCCAGCAAGGAGGCCTGACCTCGGAGTTGTTTGCTGGCAGTGGCACTGGCTACAGATGCCCAGGCGCTGTGCAAGCAGTGCTGGGGCATCCACAGCCGGTGCAACTGTCACATTAAATCGTGACTCCCATGAACCCTGCGGGGATGCTCTTGCCCTGGAATTCCCCCACCCTTTCTCAGGCTACTTCCACTTCATTATCTGTGAGAAGTCTTTCCCAGTTCCTTCCATGCTGGAGGAGAAACAGATTTCCCCACGCTTCAGGATGCTTGATTGAAGACCACACCATGAGGCGTCTTACTAGGACATGTGATGAAGCTATTTCTAAGTGGTGGAGGTAAAGGAGGTATCTCCAGGCGGAAGAGGTAGCTCTGCAATGCTGTGACTACCAGTATGTCTATCCAGAATTTCATATGTGATACAGAAAAATTCACACGGTCGTGTAAGGGCCTCTCTTCAGTAGCCTTCTGCCTTCTTGTTTGCACTGAAGGACTTCAGTAAAAAACACTCATGGACCATCACTTCACTGAAGCATTTGTCTGACGAGCTTCAGCCTCTCCACTAGCACAAGCAGCTATTTCAAGGCTGAGAGCCTAATTCATTTGCCTAAGCTCAGGTGAACAGCGCTATTTCCAGCTGCCTACAGCATCTGGGGCATTGGCACAGGGACAACTGTACCCTACTGGAGAGGCAGCCAGAGGCTATGTCAGGCACCTGAGCGTGCCTTGGATGGCACTAGATGTTTGGGTTTGGGCAACTGAATCAGGTCTACACGGTGTATGCAGCAGGCGCCTTGCCTAGGGCAAGAGTGTCAGCCCCGTGCTCAGCTCAGTACAACTTCAGTAAACTGAACCAGAGGCACCCACATGCTTTGGAAGGACAGCAAAGCGCATCTTGGGGTATCCAAGCCATGGTCATGCCAGTGTGGCAGGAAGAGCTGCAGGTCCAAGAGCCTCCATTTGAGGGAGCACAGCCTGAAATCTTGGCATACATGGAGCACCAAAAAACACAGGGGCAAGGTGCTGGGCTTGGAGCTGTAGGCTGATCCAGCAGCCTCCGCTTCAGTTTCTCTCACTAGTGGGTTTACTTCAAAGACGTTGATACTATTTTAGAGTGTTGCCTTATATTTATTTCTCCTTTTTATTTGTGCAATGAGTTAAAAAATGCCATATGCCTGTTTTTATATTCCTTGGGCTTCACCCACGCACACCCCCCATGCACACACAGAGTTTCCAGTTGACTAAGGAATGCTAAACATTTATCTGCGGTTCAGCACAGCCACTGGTATACCAATGCATACATCCAATGTGGGTGGGTGTACTGAGAGATATAGATGCCATATGGAAACCACATCTGACACATACAGCTTGGGACAAATGGGAGAGAAATCTGTGCCACTCACCATGCGAAGAACTTTTTCTGAAAATTGTTGTTTGCTTTGGCTTTATGTGTCTCTGATACGCCAAAGCACAGATGCCGGCTTGTTATCAGAAAGGAGCCAGAGGGAAAGATGGGGCTGGACTGTGGTACAGACAGAGAATCGGTCACTCTCAGCTTCCTCCCCTCTCCCAGATTTGCAAACGGGCTGGACCCAGCCTAAGGAGGCAGCTGCACTACACCCACCCACCGACTGGCAGCTCCACATCGGCATTCCCATGACTGCCAGGAAAGAGCTGGCTGCCATCCTGCCTCCCAGAGCTCTCTCCCTTCAGGGGACAACATACACTTCACCTTCTAAAATCTGGATTCCCAGATACTTTATACTGCCAAATGATAACTGATAGGCAAAGAAGAAAAATCAAGCAGGGCAAGGGGTTTAAGGTGGGTTGAGAAAAAGATAAGTTAGAAATAGGATTTAATTATACAGATGTTATGGTGATTAGGGTCATCCGAGTAGGTAGATGGATTTGCAAAACCAGGAAGTTTTGCTCCAGTGGCAATAATTTCTTCCCCCTCCATCCTGCCTCTGCTCAGAGCTGGTCTAGACAGTGCAGCACTCGGAGCGCCTGGAGGTAGCCGACCTTGGCTGTGCCCCCGCTGCTAATGACAAGCAGGGTTGTACCAGCGCTGATGCAACTTCTTTGGATGCTCAGGGCAGGCTCAGCCCCCAGCAGTGCTCAGGCAGTCTGAAGGAAGGCTGCTTTTCCAGGGGTGGGGAGGAGGAAAGCCATGATTCATGGAGGAGGCTGGCGCCGATCCAGGGAGAGGTTTGCAAGTGGGAGGCTCCATCACCCACTCTCTATGCAAAGAGTCTCATACCACAGTCAGGGGAAGTCTGGCTGAACAAAGACCCAAGGGCTGGGCTGGTGGGGAGAACATGCTGTTCTGTAGTGTGAAATAAATGAGGAGCTGAAAAAGTTGGTTTTGGGTGAAGCTAGGGTGGTCGTGCTTCCCCGTGGGTGTGGGAGCAGGCAGCAGCACTCCCCTCAAGCCCTGCAAGACCAAAGCTGCAACACCAGGAACCGGGCTGGGAAAATTAATTTGTTTAACCCCTAAATTGCAGCTTCTAGCTGGCTGCAGTTGCTCATAAATCATCTCAGCCAGAGTGAATAATGACAAAATGTCACCCTATTTTTGCATCCCCAGCATCAAAGCCGTTTCCATTACTTACAGACTGCTGTGTGGTGGTAGTGGTGGCAATTGTTGGCATTTCACAGCCGAACATTTCCCTCAGCAACCATTATTCTTAGTCAAACTAATCTGACTTGAAAACCCTAACCCCAGCACAGTCCTAGAGAGGGGACTAGTTCCCGTCCACCCAAAGGGGATGGAGGAGGAGGAAAAGGCCAGGAGACAGAGGTAGGGCAGGTTACTAACACAGAGAGAAACTAAAAAATCTCGTGAAACAAGAGCCAAGGAACGTGCCTCCTCTCCTTCTCCTTCAAGCAACTGCACAGCAAGGTGCTGACTGTAAAAACAAATACAACATTACAATGCAGAGGCAGGAAAAAACCAAATCCCAATCACACAGAGGCAGAGAAGAAAAAACTAATCAAGTAATGCCAAACCTAATAATAACATAGTCCTCACCATCAGCCTCCCCAAAAGAGAGGAAAGGAAAACAAAGGCGCTGAAACATTAAACACAGGAATTAATGGAAAATATCAAACAAATGTAAGAATAACAAGTGCAAGACTGCACACTGGCCTCCACTTTCCTTTCACCCCTTATGCTTACAGAGAGGGAAAGCAAGCACCATTCCCTAGCCATAGTATCTCTGGAGTTGGTAGATTGGAAAATTATTTGTAAGCCACTTGAACCAAGACAGTTAAATTTTACTCTTCTGAATGGCTTTGCCTCGGTGTAGTCATTTTACTGAATTAGGCATGAGGTCCGTGTGGTTGTATTTGAACCCTGCTCTGAACCCCTATGCTGAACTGAACTTAGCAGTGTAGGCAGTCTTCTAGCTGAGGCAATTGCCTAAAGTGATAGGGATCTTACAGAAAACTAGAAGACCCAGGCCCTCCTGGAGGGAAGCATCCCATCTTGAGTTGCTGGTGCCAGTGTTCCCTACACTCCCAGTTTGTGTCCCACACCAGCTATGGCCTGGAGTGAAAGAGAGAGCAAGCCAGCCTGGCAACTGGTACCCAGAGGTGGCTGTGGGAAGAAGTACATGATTGTTCTTAGATTTTGGCCGTCTCATGCTGGACAAGCAGCATTCTGAGACAAACAGTGCTGGAGAAGGGAGCCAGGAGAGGGAACCTGGTCCAGGACACCTAGACCTCAGGTGCTCTCAGGAAAAAGCCTGATGTGGAGTGTGTTCCTCCCTGCTCCTGAATGGCATCCTCTAGCCGGGCGTGGGGACAGGCACCCACTGCCTTCTGCACAGCCTGTCTGCCAGGACTGACACTTTTCATCCCACCTAGCATGGTGCCCAGGCTCAGGGCGACATTTTGCCATGTCTTTGGCACCAGTCCTGATTGAGGGATGGGATTCATTTCACCTAACCGTAAACCTCTACAGAGGAGACGTTTCTAGCTGAAGTAGTCACCCAAGGGCTGCCCTTGGTATGCCCTGCAGAGAAACAAGCCTTTCTAAGGTGAGATTCACCTCACCTTAAAGGAGGTGTCTAAAATACGTCAAGTCAGTCTCAACAAGTACCGATTGCTCTCCGTTGCCTGTTGAGGGAGTGTAGGTGTCCAGTTCAGGTGAAGGTATATGGTTATATGAGATTAATTCCATCCCTGGTGACCTTTGGTCAGTCTCCACTTTGGTTTAATCTTGAGGCCAGCAATAATGACACCCACCCTGCCCTGATACATCTTCTCCAAGTACAACATTACATAAGTATTGAGTTTTGATTATCAATATTATTGTCATTTAAGAAGACAGTAAAAGTCTCTCTCACTTCATGGTGGTGAGGGGCAGTGCTTGCTTTAGCTGCATTTATTTTAGCTCTTTAGTTTCCTGTGCAGATATTCAGGAAATATATTTATTTATATTTAAATTATTTTCATTAATCAAAGGGAGAGAGAGAGAAAGCCCACTCTTCTCAAGCAATGAGACCCACAGCTCGTATTTGCCTTTCCTCCTAGCTCTCAATCCTCTTTCTGTGACCATTTTTCCAGCCTCAGCCACCCCACAACCCCACCAACCTTTCAGGCATGCAGTGATTCCTCCTAAATCTCCCCTTTCCTCTTCAATCCCTTCCCACTGGCTATCCAGCCCACCCAGTCCAAGTTTCCCCAGCCAGCCCTCTCACTCAGTTCTCCCAAAGCTTGCCCCTGCTCCCCCATTGCAAGAACACTAAGACTGTAAGAGAAGTCCATTTGCTACTCCCAGCGTCTCTGTTTAGACATGGACATGGCAGGGGAGGCAGCACTCAGGCTGTGGGAGAATCCCTGTTTACTCAGTCCCTCCCCACACGGGTACCACACGGAAAGGAGCAGAGCCTTTATGGATGTAAGTCACAAAGCCTCGCTGAGCCAGCTGTTTATAAAGGGATGAGAATTTTGCACACACCGGCAGATTTCCACACAGATACAAGGGTACATCCCTAATGCAAGACCACTATCCTGCCAAATATTGGATCCATGTCACAGCATGAGGGAGGCAAAAGTTTTCAGAGAGAAGGCCAACAGAGCTTTTAAATATTAATGAAATAATATTTATTTCCCCAGTGTTCCTCTTGGATAAGTCTGGCTAGGTTTTTTTTCCTTCCTCATCCCTGCACATCAGTGTAAAACACTTGAGGCAGGAGACGAAATTCTGACATGGTTATGAGGACTGCATCCAGCAGTAAGAGTGGGACTGTTCACACTGCTGTTCACAACTAATAAAACACAGCATAGCATCATTTACTTACAAACTTCATTCATCTCCAAAGCTCAGATGATTGCTTCTAAAACTTCCTACCCCTGCTTCCCGACAGACAAATTCTGCTCTCACGGTGAGATGGACTTTACAGCCAGTCACACCAAATCTTACATAAACAAGGTCAAAAAATTGCCCACACTGGGTCTTCATCTGATTTATTCCTGGTCCTGACTCAGTAGATGTGAGTAAGCTGAAACACTGAGTCCACACAACCCACATTTTGGGGAAGTTCAGCTCAGTATCCACACACAGTGGCTTGCAGCATGCCTTTTCCACAGAAGCCACTGTAATGTTCCTAAAACTTTTTCAGAGTGCAAGGATGACATGAAAGAAAGGACTTTGAAAAGCTAGGAGGATATCCTCATATACTTTTAAGGAGCACTTCTTGTACATGAGCATGTGAACCTGTTCCCTGTATTCTGGTGCTCCAGTCCAGTGTCTGTTCACTTCCCACACCTATGAAACCCCACACTCAGTGTCACATCGGCCATTTTTCTCACACAGCATCACAGAGCTAGTTTCTCCAAAGCAAGTTCACTCCTGTATGCATCCTTCTGAGTGTCTAACCTCTACCAAAAGTTGGAGAACCACAGTTTTCCCACACAACCTCCTGCAGTATTTCACTATCTCCACTGCTGATCTAACCTCAACACTCCTTGCTGCTCTTTAAATCCAACCTATCTTCCCCACCACAGACACGGAAAACAGATGGCTTCCTTCCATTATGCATCAGCCTTACAGATACCTGAAGTCTGCTTTCATCCCCTCTACTCCACAATACTCTTTTCCTTCCATTAAATCACCCTGGTCATTCAGATTTTCTTCACGGCACAGAAGTTCTAGACCACTGACCCACTGGCACATCTCTTTTCTGAATTCACTTCCATAGGTCTACTTTTGTCTTGATTCCCAGTCTCCAAAACTGGGCTATGTGTCATAGCTGAGAATCCAATAGCAGTGGGCAGGATGGACAACTGACGGAGTGGGTCAGGCCAGACTTCTCCATGCACGTCAGAGTGGCATCATGTCTAGTTCATAGCATGTGCCTTGCCATGAGGTCTGCATTGTTACCATGACCCTTACAGTTCTGTCAAGGTTGTATGGCAGAAGCTGAGTTATAATATTTACTCAGGCACTTAACTTAGCCTGCCTAGGTGGTGAAAGAAGCAAAATGAAAGAAGAAAGAAGAAAGAAGCCATTCAGGAGGGAATGAAGATGGGTAGGCAGAGTGCACCCTGGACCGATGTCAGAAAACGCTGGCTAAGAGGCCCCAAGGTGTCACTTGTGATTAGTTGGAGGACATTAGGTTTTGGTTCACAGCATGTGGAATGAGTGCCTTGCAGAGAGGATACCCACCAGACCTCCCCTGGGAGCTGGTAATCCCCACCTGATGGCACTAGTCAGGCACCTGCATCCAGACCACAAACCGTAGAAGGGCAGCATGCCAAGTGGTTCTTTCAGGGCGTCCACGTACTTGGTGTGGCTACACTTAGCAGTTTTCAGCAGGTTTCGAGCCTTTCCTCACATCATCCCCTCAAACCACAAGGCCTGGCGTATCACTACTTCTGCTTATTTAACACTCCCAAACTGGCTTTTACATTCTCTCCGAACCACATGCAGAGCCTTTGTCTTAGAGAAAAAACACTTCTCAAGCAACGAAGAACCAGAGCAGGTGCTGAGGTTACAGGGCCGGACTCCCACTGCCCAGTGAAGGGCAGCCCCCCGCTGCAGCATCCCCTGCACACAGGGGTTAGCGAGGTGCACGGGCGGAAGCAGCTTTTCCCCAAACACCTGCTGCTCGCCCAGACCCCCCCGTCTCAACCTCAGCATGCATATAAATTGTTGCAACAATGTCAGAAGAGCAGGAATGCATCATGGAAACCCTTCCCCTGTAACCGTAGCTGGGTGTAACGCTTGCAAGTGTTAAGCACTTATGTTTGTGCAACAGTGCTTCCGTACACTGTGTTCCACCTGGACCGCGGGAAGAGGAGTTCACCGTGACCCTGTCACAGCATCATATTTAGGCACAGTCACACTCTCCTGCCATGAAGAAGGTGAGGGAGGGAGCAGGGAGCTGAAAACTCCCATTTAGTGCCAGCTGAAGCAGTAAGTTGAAGTGACAAAATTCAGGTTTCCACCCACTTTCTTCTAAATTTGACATTTCGCTGCTATCATTTTCCACAACTTATCTCAGGAAAATGTACTTTTAGGAACAGTAGACTGAATCTAGTCCATAAAACTCAAATTAAAGGAATCAAGTCATTTTGTTGATAAATATGCCAACAGCAATGTGGGCAATTCAGAGAGGACATCAGCAAAAGGGACATGAGCTGCCAGGACACCGTAGAGGTTGGTGCAATGGGACTGCAGGAGGGATCACATAGTGACTGCCAGATCATCAACAGAAACACTCAGATGCACCTCAGATTCCTTTGTTCAAGGAGGAATCTGGTATTATTCCAATAAACAGGGAGTAAACTCTGCTTAAATAGGGGATGGATGTACCTCTATTTAATCTCCACTTAAGCAGAGACAGAGAATGCTTTTATCAGATCAGCTGTCTCTCAAGTATAGCTACTACACAGCACATGGCAAAACGAATGGAGGAGAGACCAGGCAGCAAACAAGGTCAAGCACTTACCTGCCATTTGTCAATGTTGTGAGACTCAAGGATTGTTGTAAAAATCCAGAGTACACTGGCAGAGCAGCGGGGAGTTAAACTAGTGAAAAATGCCGCACAGGTGGAGTGACCTGCGGCTGGGCGTTGCGTTGGAGTTTGGGGCCAGGATGTGCACTGCAACCTGAGGGTGCTGGAGGAGCTATGGGGAGGTCTCCCTCAGTGCCTGATAGAGATGCTCCTCACCGTGAAACAGCTCAGTGCTCCACGGGAGGAAACAGTGCCCAGGCACTGACACTACTGAGCATCAGAGCATTTGAGCAGGGTTGGAGATATCCAGACAGCCTTCACTGTTCCAGTTAATCACTCCGTGCAAAGTGGGACAGCTTGAATGAACATGAGAAATTGGAAAGAAAACATCCCAAAATACTCAATGACCTGGTGACTGGAGGAACATTCAAGTCCCATAAGAAAGCAGAGAGAGCAATAACCACAGCTACTGGATGAAAAGTGGCATGTTCCTCACCCTGCCTTTTTGTGTATCTCTTAAGGAAAAGTTTTCCATCACATCTGTTCCGCTAATTTAAGTCACATTTACAGAACACTGGAGTAAGCTAAATACTGCATTTCTCAGTTGTTAAATTATTGGCCACACAAAAAAGAAAAATAATGAGGAGAGGAAGGGAGAAGGAATGTGCAATCCCAACCTGCAGCTCTTGGAAACAGATGGAGCTGAAGATAACTTCAGAGAGCAGAATCACTCTTCTGCTCCTGCAGAACTCAGGCAAGTGGAGACACTGTAGTGGTTTCCTCCAGCTGCTGCTGCTTCACATGACAGCAAAGACAAGAGCTGTGGTCCCTCTGCTCTGCTGCAGCTCCAGCTGCAAAGACGGGTGATGCGGGACACATCTGCCAGGGCTCCATCAATGCTACCACACCTAACGGTTGCATGAAACACTTTCCCATCCTTGCTAGATGCATTTTGCAAAGGAATAGCTTGGAGATTTGTCCTCCACTTGGCACTTATCCTGCCTTCAATGCAGTAAAATGTTTTCTAAGATAAATATGTTGCATCTATTGAAAAATAAAAAAAAACATAAGTAGAGTTTGTCACAAGATTATAGATTTTGCCAAACAAAGCCTAATCAAAGATTGCAAGTTTTTTATAGCAATCAGAATTTGTTTTTTAACTACATAATGCCCCATGGAGCGGGGTCCCAACCTATCTGGGACCTCCAGATGTTCTGAAAATAAAATAGGATACTTAAAATATTAATGTATTTCAATAACGCTATTACTGTTACTAATTACATTGCTATCATATGAAAACTCCTACTTATTAGTACCAAAATTTATAAGAGTAAAGTAATAATAAGCACAATGGAACTAAAACTGACTTTTAAAAATGAAGATTCCCAAAACCTCTTGCATTTTGAGCCAAAATACAGTAAATAGTCCTTCATCACCTTTCTTTGCTGAACAAATCAATGTTAGTATGTGAACGCGCAGCTCATTTGCTAACAGGTCAGAAAGGTTGACAAAAGTCAGTACACTGAGCATTAATATATTTGTAATAACGACAAAGGACAGTACCTGGAGAGACAGCTTTAAACCTATTCTTATACTACCTTTTTTCCTAAAAATAAATCAAAACTGTCTCCTTCAGTAACTAAAAATAGGTGTTCTCAAGGGTTTAAAAATCTAGTATTGACATAGACAGTCCAAATGCAAGAAAAAGTCAACAGCGAGAGGGGCCCAAAGCAAAACCTCAGACCTGAATAACGCCAGTTTTGGGGAAGTTCAAACTCTGGTTCATATAGATGTTTCCCATAAGAGAGAGGTGCTCTCTGAGCTTCCTTTGTCCTGAGGACTTTGGCAGCCCTGCCAACAGTGACGTGCAGGTTGCACCTATATAACAGGGTACTTTCCCTGGCACAGAACCTCAGTCAACTACACCACAAGGATGGTTCCTGGTGTGCTTTTGGCTCTCAGCCACCAGCCCCCAGGACTGGCTCAGGAGCTGTCTGCGTTGTGGGGATCCCTAAATAGGAGAGTGCTGCCTTGCACGGCAGGCACTTGTGTCCCCCTGCTCTGTCTGCCACTGCAGACGTGACGTGAAGACCCACTCAGACCTTCTCATCACTTGCCGCCATGATCCTCACTTCAGACTCCAGCTGTCTCCTGCTGTTGTTGTTGCTGCTTCTTTGGAGGAGCACAGGAGATGTCACCACCCATGTACAAAAACAAAATTCACTTTATGTTACATCAGTAGCCTATTGACATGGAACAGCACAGTAAGCTTTCTTGCTGATAAATAAAAATCATTAGCCTAACTGATCGTTGTATATTCATCATTCTTGATACCTGGCAAACATTCTGGTTGTCAAGCAGGTAATATCTGATACATCTGCTCTGTTGTTTATCTCTCAGGCTACACTAACCCAAGCACCCCATCCTTGTCTTCACTCTTTGCCCACTGTCTCAAAGGACCTGACTGAAAGTATGGCCATATTTGCATATTTTAATGTATTTTTTTTTTAACTCTGACAGTACTAGGCTGATAGCTGACTTCTGAAAGTTTATAAAAACTGCAGCTCGTACTTAGTACCATTATTAACTCCAACCATTTGCTACCTGCTAATATAATAAACACTTGCTTAGGGCTGTATTTGGACTACCTAAAATAGCACGTAACACTCTATCTTTGGAGCCGAAGCTCAGGAGAGTTTTGCAGGAGCAGTTTGTGTTGGCTCCCTAGAAAGCCTTCAGAGATAAATAGTCACAGTGTCCACATTAGACACTTTATAAGTACCAGTTAGAAAACACAACGCCTACATCCCTGTTGACTGGATAAAAAGCCACCTCTGCAGCCCTGGATAGCAAGCAGCTTGTTCAGCTCTCAACTCCTTTGAACTCAGAGTTTGCAACTGGTGTGTAAGCATAGCTCATGTGAGGCTCTTTAAAAGGCAGATAGGATACTTCTTGAAGGACCACATTCAGATAATGTGGAATTTTAGCCAAATTTGTATCTAGAATCAATAAAGCCTGACAGACACTTACCAAACATTTTCAGAAACCTATTTAGAGAGATTACTCAAGGTGCTGAGTGCCATCTTGCTGTTATTGGCATAGATTCAGAAGGTAAACAGCTCTTATGTGATCACGACCATTTCTGATCAATTGAACTATGTTCTGTACACCTAAAAATAAACTAAACATGCGTCTGACCCCAGTTTTAGCTTTTACAATCAACAAAGACAAAATTGTGGTTCTTAACCCTTCCACCAAGATATAATGAATTTCCTACTAAAAACACAAACAGCAACTCAAATATCAACCTTAAAAGAAGATTGATTTATACCCCAATTACTTTAACAACTGGAAAGAACACATGCAAAAATTGAGATCTTCAGTCTCCCTTGGGACAGGGTCTCAGCCTCCCAAAATAAATGCAATGCCATATGTTTTGTCATGGCATCATTAGTTTTCCCAGTTCTTCCCTCAAAATTGCCAGGTATAATGTGACCTTAACCTAAATATGCAGAAAGACAGAGGAGAACACCAACATTTTCAGGTGATGAGTGGGCAACCAGTTGGGCCAGTCCAAAAGCAGCAGGGCCACAAGGTAGGCCGGAATAGAGTAGACAGTGTTGTGGGACCAAGTGGAGATAGGTGGCCCCTGCTTGGTCCCCACAGGGGGGAGGCTCTGGGTAGTTGGGCAGGAGGAACAGCTTTGTAATCTGGCTGGGCTTTTTAATTTCAAAAGTAGCGAGTCTAATGTTATTTAATGCTTCGCTGACCATAGAACCCCTGCCTCTGACATGGCTGGTATCTGCAAGAAGAAAACATGCAGATGTGCATCCCCCCTTGGCTGAAGTCATGTCAGTCAGCCATTCTGCATGAACTCCACAATACACCAGGATCCTGAGCCCTTGCTTACAGCATGCCCTGATGGGTACAGATCACAAGGAATCCAGGGAGTCTTGGGTAGTATTGGAACCCATGCATGGTGAGAAACCACCCAACCTCGAGCAAAAGGGAGCATAGTTTTTTACTTTACCTATTGTTTTCTCCACTTTAAAAAGTCCTGCCCTTTGTAAGGCAGTATCAGATGTTCCTGTGTCTTGATGACTGACTAAGATGGAGAGACAGAAATTGAAACTCTGTAGAAAAATAGGAAGGGCAACTGGAAGCCGAAGAATGACAAAAAAGCCTGAGACTGGAGAAGGAGTTGTGGAGAGCCCCTCACTTCCTACAATTGACTGTGAATTGGATAGCTGAGGGAAGGCAATGGACAACCTGACAAAGAGCCATGTTGCACATAAGAACTGGACCTAACTGGGCAGATTCACACTGGGCAAAACACTGACATTAGACAAGCCGCCTGAGAAGGACGTCAGCCCATGAAAATAATCTGGAGAGATGACCAGAAGCACAAGTGAAGGTGAGGTATGACAAAAGGAAAGAACTCAGCAGCAAGGAAAAACGGATGGCAGAATGAAAGTGCTGCAGGGCCAAGCAGGAACGACTGATTCCAGTCAAAAACAACTGGGAAATCTGCAGTGGGAACTCATTGGAGGACCTGCTCAATGAGGTAACTGGAAGTTGAGATAGGAGAGCTGAAGGTGAGAGAACAAAGCTGCCTGGACATGGAGAAAAGGATTGGAACAAGTAGCCAGATTTGGCACAGGACAAAGCAGAAGGATGTGTTGATCCGGTACACTGAAGTAAGCAGTGCTTCTGAGCCCTCCATCAGGAAGTTGAAGACTGTGCCAGGAGATAAACATAGGAAATTATGATTAAGTTAAAAATCCAGAAGGAGCCTTCATCTTGGTCTAACCTGGAAGAGCGGAATTTTGTAGCTTTGGAGTTCTGGTTACATGTTTTGTGCATGTATACATTTGGACTTTATAGCACAGGATGAGTTCAGTCTGCTCTATGCCAGAAGCCATGAGCGCGAAACTGGGGCTTTCCTGCTGTGTGGTTTACCACTTCTGAGTCTTCAGCTGGAAAAGTTCATTGGCCTGTCTTGTCTGTGCTCCACATTACAGCACCTAATCTCCTGTCTGATCTGTTGTCAGACAAGGCTCGTCAGAGTTGTCTCATCTCCATTACCTGTACCCCATCCTAGTTTTTCAAGCTTACTGCTCCACCAGTTTCTCCTTTCTGTGGGAGGAGACCTTACATCACCTCTAGAGGACTGGCTTATTTTTACCTACATTGAATTTAATTGTGCTATGTTTTTCCACATATTTTACACACTGATGTATCTCTTACTTATTGTTTTTCTTTTCTCAATGGGGCTCAGATCATCAGTTTCGTTTCCTCTGAAGATGTCACCTTCATCCATGAGCCACCACTCAGCAGAGCCCTTAGCAGGCCACTCCTTGGAGGTGCAGGTCTCAGAGGCCACCAGATAGCCAGGTACTACTGAAGCGGCAGGAGAACAGACCTGACAGCAGTACTAAGAAGAGGGCAACAGTACATACAGCCCCAGCTTTCCAGTCCTACCTCACAAGCAAGACCAAGCTTCTTGTACAGACCCAGTGCTCTGCAGACACATCCCAGCTGGGGCAGAGCACTTTCCTTGGGGCTCCAAGCAATTCCACACAGACCTAGCTATGGATTAGGGGTAATAAAGTGGCCTCAGTGTTGCCACCAAAATGCTGATGAGATAACGGCCTTTTCCTCTCTGCTGCCTATTCCAGTGGAAACCCTCTTCTTAACACCCTTCAAATAGCAGCTCCCCAAGTCAGGACCCCCAGCACATGTGTAACAGGATTTGTGATTCACTCATTTCCCAGACTCCTACTGCTCCACACACAGCCCTAGTCCCTCAATTCCTGCTTCCCAGCTGCTCCTACAATTACTTCACAGAAGCAGCACTGACTTCTGACCTCTCCATACTCCATGTCCACAGCCCCTTTTCCTTACCTTCTGAGCCCAACCCTCTCCCACATCCTCAGCTGAAAGTACTAACTCCAACATTAGTCAAATTCCTCCCCAAAGTGCTCCAGAGATGGTTATAGAAAAGATATTGGAGCCAAACTGGCCACCTTACACAAGACCAAGTTACCACGTGTAAGTTGATCCTTCCTCACACATAACAGCTCCTTCGCTTACCCGCATCATCACTACACATGAGTTTCTTCTCTATCACTATCCTAATGCTGCTGGAGTCCATGCAGTCCAAAGAGAGTAGGCAGGAGCAGCTGATATCTCCTGGCCACCTCAAAACTAAGACATATGGAGAGAATCGCTGATGAATTTTGAGATGTATCATGTGACAGGTGCTTTTGGCTCTGGTTGTCTGGAACGAGGGGGAAGAGGTGGAGAAGGTCTCAGATGGATAGTTTTCTAGTGGAGGTTTTAATATGCCTAGCCATGAATCATTCTTGTCTCTGCTGACCACAGAGCATCACATCTGTTGTTTTTATGGTCAAAAAAATAAAAAAAGAAAGTGACTAATACATCCTTATATAGACAAGCCGCTTGAGTTAAGCCTAAAGCAGAGTCTGCTAATCGGACAAAACCATGGCTCGTAATAGCATTTTAACATTTCTCCTGCTTAACGTTTGTGTTTTGGTTAGTTACTGAAGGGTGTTAACTTAGAAGTGGTCACAAGGGTTTGAAGTTACAGTAACACCCCATTAAGTAGAGCAAGGCAAATTCACTTCACACCTGGCTTGCCAGCGGTAGCCTTTCACACTCTGAAGGCTGCCAGCCAAGCCAAACACCAGCACAGGGATCCATGCAATGACAGTTGTACAGCCAGGAAAGCAGGCAACATTCTTCCATCTCTTGATGAAAGCATGGGGGGATTTGGGCAAAGACTGGGAATTGACCATGCCCATGTCTGCAGCTCAGATAGGTCTTTTTTGCTGGTATTCGCTGTACGGGGACATGCACACATCTGCTCCATGATGAGCAAAGCTGCCTGGTGCATGTGACAAGAAAAGTGGGGAGCCAGTCTTCATACACCGTCTGGAGCTCAGCACACAAATTGCAACAGTGGTAAAAGCACACGATAAAAGCACACAAAACACTGAAGCTGTGGCAACAGGTCAAGTGAAAGTGTTGACTTGGAAAGGACTCAGCCTTGCGTTTCTTTGCTGTCGCTGAGTTAGAGCCTATGAGGTTTTGATCATGCTCTGGGTAATACCTCTGTGCTGTGCACTCCAGAGCACTCTTCATGGCTGGATCTGTAATTTTCAGTCCTCTTTTCCCTTCTTCCCTACTGTTATACTCCATAGATTGCACCGCTGTGGCCTCAAATCTTCTCTGCTACCATGTGACCAGTAAACATACAACAAGGGGGGAAAAAACCTTTCTGTATTCCTGTAGTTCCCCAGGTTCAGCTCCCAAACTTCCTCTGAAATAATGCCAGCTGCTTTACATAGGTGCTCTTCATGTTTTTATTTATGTATGAAAATTTATTTAACCTACAGGGTGGGGTTTGCTTCTTGTCCACCAAATAGTGCTGCCTTCAAACATGCAAACTTGCTCTGTTTGTGGCATCCAAAATAGAAACATTGCTCTAACTGTAATTAGATCAGAGTTTAGAAGGATCAGATCCTCATTAAGGCTTTTCCTCAAAGACTTTACAAGCTTAAAGCTTGAAGCTAATCTTCAGCGTCAGCTGAAAGGGAAGCCAGGGGCATCGAAAAAGGGGAACAACAACCGTAACTTGCATTGATTGCTGTTGGTGGAAAGAAACGAGGGTTTAGTGCTGCAAATAGTTAAATCCATAAGATCCTTGAGGGAGAGCCACAGCCTTGAGACTCCTTTAAGTATCCCTGCTTTCAACAAGACTTCAGTGTGTTGTAAAGCAAAGGCTGAACTGCTGAGTGCCCTGACTTTCCCACCCTCCCTCTCCCCCAAAGCAGCTGTCACTTTAGGCAGCCACAATGAGCATGTGGAGTATCTCTGGATCTTTGAAGGAAAAATCCATAATGAGGGTGATGAACCAGCCAGATTTCCCCTGGTCTGACTTAATTCATTCTTCCAGAAGCTTCATCCTGTCTTTTTTCTCTCTGTTTAGTCTTGGTTGTTTCTTCCCTTCTTCCTGCCACACTGATGCCCCTTCTTCCACACCCTGTTTGTAAATAGCGCAAATGAGTCATGAAACATCCTGGTGAGCTGACAAGGGTTTATTATCCATGTTTTATAGATAGAAAACTGAGGGACAGAAATATTAGGTACCTGACCTAATCAGCTCCAAGAGCTGTGTGGCAGGGCACAGACCCAACCTACAAAACCATCTTTCCTGTCTCTGTCCATCCACTCGCACACGACCCTTGCACAACGCGTTTCTTGTTTACTTTTTTGTCCTTTCACCCAACTTTCTTTCCTTGCCTCCTGTCTGAAACCTCAGTTTCATCACCCCTCCACTTCTTAATGTTCTTATTTCCTTCCTGATCAGTCCTCACTCCCAGAGGTCTTCATTGATATCCCAAAACACCCCATTAGCAGGGTTCAGTAGATTTTCTTTGCGACAAAGCTATGTACACCCAGGAAAGCCTTACATTTATAAGGTATGAAAGGCAGCAGGAAACTTAATAGACACTGGCAGATTTATATCAAACTATAGGGCTTGGTTTAAGATACCACTGATTCTTAGGGCCTGGGATTTAATATGGAAGATGCACTGGAGGAAGTAATCCGATTGATCTAAGCCTTAAATATGGCCTAGCTCTGCCTGTTAATTAAAAGCAATAATTATACACAACCTATAAAAGCATTTGATTTCATTTTAATGGCCTTTGCAAATTGCATTACTGGATCATTTGTTTATAAGAGCAACAGATTGTAAAACAAATGTATCACCCCTTACCCTTGTTATCACATTGATTGAGATGAGCTGTGCAGGACATAAAACTGAGTGGAAACAGACCCATATCTTTGATAATGCTGAACTTCAAATTTCCATCATATAGAAAGAAGATCAGTTTCCTCTTTAATACCCAAGATGCTTCTGGTCTAAATCTTACAGCATTAAAAATTGTATTTGTACCAGACGAATGATGCCAAAATGCTGGTACACAAATGAAATTATTATAAAGAGCTATGAAATAAAGTGTAGTCCATAATCAGGGGCCATTGATCTACTATGAAGCCAGGATGAGAGCACCCTACTCATAAGCTACTGAGTCCATGTGCTATTATCCCTTGTCTCACCTCTTGACACTCCTTAAATAAGAGGGAAACACCTAAAATATTTTCTTAGTGTTGCAACAACGCTTCTCTGCATTACACATCACATTCATTTATTAAAATGGATTATCCACTTCATGCTAAACCCTGACATCTTTTTAGGCACTAATTAGCTAAATTCTCATCAGACCTACTGCTACAGAGTTCTGAGACTTGTGTAGTCAGTTAGGCCTGGCCTAATCGGAGTGGTTTCATTGTACGATCAGTCCTTGAAGGTATAAAAGTACATAAAAGGATAAGAAAGAAAAAAACAGTGTTACCTTGCATTGATTTCAGTGAGTCAATGGGAAGTCTGAATAAAGACTGAGCCAAGGAAAGAGCCTAATAAATCAGTGCAATACAGATGACATTGCCAGTCTATAGAAATGTTTTTCCAATAAAATAAAAAGAAGGTCACCGACACGCTGGGAGAAATATTTTAACTGCCTCCAACTTACACAGGAGTTACTAATGAAAAGAGATTATGTATTCTGTACAGCAAACCAAGGATCTTAGATGTCAGAGCAAAACCACAACCACAGTGAAGGATTCTCTGGTTCAGTGGTCCTCGTAATGGAGAATGAGGGTAAAGAAGAGCAGACTATGCAGACTTTACCCCTCACTCCTTTTTCCTCTCTCTGACAGCGCCCTGAGGATCATAAGGATTAGCTGAGCCACAGGAAGCCGGAGGCAAGCATGGTGTGGATGCCGCAGCCAGACCATGGACCAGTCCCATCCCCCACCTTCCTGTGGGATATGAGACCAGGCCCACATAGGGATTTGCCAGAACAGGAATTCAAGTATCGCTGCAGGGAGAGAAGGCAGCGTGGGTAGATACTACTGACTGCTACAGTCAGGGAAAGGTAGAAAGTTTGGGGTGGAGGTTAGCAAGGCAGAGTAAAGGTTATCTACCTAGGAAGATGGGGACTGGAGAAGGTGCAAGAGGAAGGAGAACAAAAAATTGAAATGGAAATTATTACCCAACTAAATTCAACTGAATTGAAATAAATTCAAGAATTAATTCATTTCTTAAATTATTGAAATCTATGTTGCGGAAAGGATAAAGGAAAACCTGACTGAGAACTGCTATTCTGCTTTACAGATGAGCCATTACACCTGCTGACTGGAAACAAAAGGAATAGGACCATCACCTCATGCAAGGTAAAGAGATGCACCTGCTAAGTGAAATAGATATTCTGCTGGCACACCCCAGTTAGGGCTCTGGGCCCAGATCCAACCAGTAACAAAAATCATAACTTCTTTTTTGTTTCTGACTTCTTCACTTTATAATTTATAAACAAAGGTTTATACATTTTGTTTGGTCATGAATCTGTCCCCTCAAAATGGGCCTTTTAGATTTAAAAACTGCTGGAATTTGTGCCAAAAAAGAAAGCAGTGATATGAGAAAGAATTAAGAATTTGTGCAGTGAGACACCATCATCTTAGAAATGCTGAGAGAGCTTTTTGCCTGTGCTAGTAAGTGTCAAATTACATCATATTCCTATCTGCACTAGAATTGGGGTTCTTTGTTGAAATCTTTTCTGCTTATTTAAAACAAAATCTAAACAGTAGGGATAAAAGAGGCAGAGAAGCTTCATGAGCCAAAATCCGCTTTCTGAAGCAAACAACGGATCATCTGGACTTCCATCACAGTCCTCAGAAACATCGTAGCCAAGCTGTGCCTGCAAGTGAATAGGTACTGTACCCAACATAAATACACCATCCAGTCAGAACGAGACAGATATCCTTTTGCATGTTAAAATATATTTAGTAACTGAACAAGAATACACAGGTATTGTGGAGCACCTTTCCTTAACCTCGCAGAACCCCTCGGTGAGCACATGATGTTCGAAAGCAGCCAGATTTTGCCTTTCTTGCCTCATGAAGTTTTGCCACTTTACTTACCCAGCCATAAACACTGAATTTCATCGCTCGTCTGGTTTGCTGGGGTACAGCCACCCTGCCACCCAAATGTCTCTTCAGCATCCTACTGCTGCAGCCTTCACACAAAACCAGCAACAGCAGCTACCTAAAACAAAAAATAAACAAAATCTCCTTCTGAATTATGAAGACACAGGTATTACATATGCAACTTTTAAACGGTGGTGTTTAGCACATGACTGTCCTTTACTTTGTCTTCCCTTTGTGTCATTTACACTCATATGTCCCAACCCTGCTGCTGGATCAGCCTGGGAAGACATACACAGGTGAGGAGCCCTAACGGCACCAACGAGCCCTGGCTCAGGAATGGGAAAGCTCCCTGAACCTGTGCAACCTAGTTCTTGCAACCTGGTAAAATCTGGATTTGTGCTATGCATGGGCACCTGTGGAAGTCCTGCTGAGGTGGGTCAGGAGCAAGGTTAAATGGGTGAGAAGCAGCAGGACAAAACTGTTCTGGTCACAGCTAACAATTTTAGTTAAGCAAGCAGTATAACCATTTTTAACAGAAGATTTGAATTTGGAAACTCTTTATTTAGAGGTTACATAAAAATATATGTACATATAGTGGAACGTAGCAAACCCCAAAAATCCCTAAGCCAGGGAGTGCTTTCTGCTTGCCCATGATGCCCAGGATGAAGAGGTCTGCACCTCCAAACTGCCTCCATCCACCATGGAGGTGCAACCTGCTCTGTAGGAAGGAAAGCGATAGGGATAGGGATGGGCATCCACTTCTGCCTTCTCCACCTCGGTACTGCCATACACTCACTCTGGAGCACCCACCCAGCCCTGCCGCGCCAGCAGGAGCCCATGTGGCTCTCCTCTGTGCTGCGTAGCTTCTTGGATTGCGCGGGGGCCCCTTCCACTCAAGTGCTGAGATTTCCATCCGGCACTAGTTAAAAGGAGGGATCTCACAGGCAGGTGGCCACACATCGGACTGAATGCTTGAAGTTTCCACAGCCCTCTGGGTGTCCCACAGGAATGCGGTGGGTTGACCACGGCCAGCTGGCAGATGCTCCCCAGCCAACAGGATCAGGGGAGAAAAAAGAATGAAAAAGTTCATGGTCAAGATAAAGACAGGGAGATCACTCACCAGTTATCACCATGGGCAAAACAGACTTGACCTGGAGAAAATTATTTTAATTTATTGCCAGTTAAAATAGACTTGGGGTGGGGAAAAACAAAGACAAATGAGAGAAAATGAGAAAAAGAAAGAGAAAAAGAAGGAAAGGTGAAAGGAAGGGAAGGGAAAAAGAGAGATAAAAGAAACTGGGGAAAAGAGAAGAAAGACGGGAAGGGAAGGGAAGGGAAGGGAAGGGAAGGGAAGGGAAGGGAAGGGAAGGGAAGGGAAGGGAAGGGAAGGGAAGGGAAGGGAAGGGAAGGGAAGGGAAGGGAAGGGAAGGGAAGGGAAGGGAAGGGAAGGGAAGGGAAGGGAAGGGAAGGGAAGGGAAGGGAAGGGAAGGGAAGGGAAGGGAAGGGAAGGGAAGGGAAGGGAAGGGAAGGGAAGGGAAGGGAAGGGAAGGGAAGGAGAAAAGGCAAGTCAGGACTAGTGGTTTTTCCCAAATACCCTGCAGCAGGTCAGGGAGGGGCCCACAGCTGGAGCCAGGTCAGGCCAGAAGAGGATGAGGAGCAGAGCAAGACGTGTTAGGGAAACTGAGGCACGATGCTTAAGCTCATTTGGAGGTCTACAGTTCAACGAGTTATAATTCCATCTGTCATGATATATGGTTTGAAATATATTTTCTTAATTCTGATTTAAATTGTTTTGTACGTTGCAAAGCACATTCATTGCTTATAGCATAAACGTAGTAACCTATTAAAATCTTCACTGATTAAACAATTAACATTAATTCTTGCTGTAGGATTAGTCCAGTGGTTGATGGTTACTACTAAAAATAGTTTATGAATACAGCACCCTGGAAATATGTTCAACATATTCCTGAACAAGACTTCAAGCCCACTGCCAAAATACCTTAGACATGTACATTGGGCACATGTAAGGTGAGCCTGCACTCGAAGCTCTGCTACCACTGCATAAAAGTGAGAGTCATCCTATCCCCTGGGATCTGGAGAGGAACATATTTTAGCACAAAGCACCTCTGGTTTTCTGCATAAGGTGACTTTTACCTCAATTGCCACATTAACAGTCTCAGTTCTATATTTCAGTATCATACTTCAGTGCCTTTTAGTTGTCAACGCCTCCTGAGATTCAATGTTTTATTTCTTTCATATATTTTGAATGAGGGGCTCCTATATAGAAAGCTGTGAAAGAAATTTCTGTCTCCATCATTCTCTGTCTTAAATGATGAGTCTAAAGCTCTGTAACATGTAGCCCTCTATATCTGAAAGGTCTGGGTAAGAGGTGAAGGGCAGGTATCCCCATGTTGACTTAGCCATCTCAAAAACACATTCTTTGACTGAATATCTCTCCCTTATGCCTTATAAATGAAATCTCTAGACAGTAATTAGGCTTTTCCCGGTTTGTTTTTCTGGAAATGAGAATTCTCCACATTTGCACCTAACTTCTTAGCCATGCATTTTTGTAGATGCCTCTTTCTCTGATGATTCAGATTTTTTTTTTAAGTGAAGTATTATATACAAAATATACTTTTTATTCTATTTGTACTTTTAACTCTTAAACAAATGAAAAAATCTATTCCAATTCCCTGGTTATAATTTCTTGTTGATTGGTTCATTGTTCAGCTCTAAACTCAGTGATCAAAATATTTAAAGGGCTTTCAGGAGGTCATCTAGTGGTGCCCAAAGGCGGAATTGACTATACATCAACTGTTCTTGGCAGCTGCTTGTCTAACCTGTTCTTAAAAACCTCCAGTGATGGAGATGTCATGATATCCCTTGGCAACCTGTGACAGAGCGTAACTATCCTTATTAGAAAGTTTTTCTTCCCAGTATGTGGGATCATCTACCAGACAACTCACTGAGAAATGCTTTGAGATAATGTTGTACTGTCATCCAAATCCAGGTGCTTACTTAGGTCTAACATTTCATTGGGAATACGCCATCCTTGAAAGACAGAAATGTTTTTGAGCCACTCCCAAGACAACAACTGATAGCAACCGATTCTTGTTCAATTAGCTATTGGCTCCTTAGAAGCAATAAACATCTCAGTGGCTGCTCCTGAATATCTTCCAGACAATGAATAGGAATGAACTGGGACCAACACTTCTCCAAAATACTTAATTCTTAAAGAATAGCCATTAAGGGGAAGAAAAAAAAAAAAGTGCCTGGATCAAATACTGAAAGTGTCCAGCCCCTGATGAGATGCAGATGGCATTGTGAAACAGATCAGATTAGACTGGATTAGGCCAAATACATATTCCAAATTCTTTTGCCAACAAGCAAAAAGAAGAAGCTTCCAAGAAGGCCTACTGAGTCTACAATTTAAACTGGCACTTGCTGCAACATAATCAAATCACTTTAGTGACAGGCAGCCTCATGAACACATGCTTATTTCGTGCATGGCTCTTCTAATGCAAAAAAAAGAAAAAGAGCTGTTGTTTAATGGCAAAAGAGAAAAGACATTTCCAATGGTGTTTTGACCAGCAGCTCTTATTTGGTGGGCACATTTCAAAAAGGAAAATGGAGGTCAGAAGAAACCGATCACTCAATCTGTTTTGGCTAATTCACTTTTCCATGCCTGAGATTCCTAACTTTAAAAAGGAAGAGACAGAGATGCATCTTATTTCTTCATTAACTTGTGTAAGAAAAAAAACTGAAGCTGTTTTCCTGCTCTATTGAAAAAGCTTTCCATGGAAACCAGATAATGAGAGTTAAAAAAGAAAAAGAAAAAAAAAGAATTAACAGAAACTCCACGTCTCAATCACAAACCCTCCATTAAAATTTTATTCTATTCAAATCGTAGCACTCACTTGGTCCTCATCCAAATGATGGCTGAGAGAACCCGCTGAGCCACCTACTTTTTTTGCTTCCATTGTCTGGCAAGAAAATCAGCAAGCTCTGTGCTTGCATGAAGCCTCAAACACATGCAAGGAGGCTATGATGTACAGGAAAATCCTATGACCCCAACAACGAACCAGATGGCACATGAAAAAAGCCAGATGTGAGAGCAGACGAACACTGCAGTGGTTTTCAGTGATCCCACACTGGTCTTCCGGGGGACGCGTGCCTGAATTCATGCCCTCTGACTTGGGCATGTAATTGAAGTGCCTCTTCACCCTTGGTGACCTCCTTAGTCAGGGGAGGGAGGCAGATTATTTCCAGCCCACCCAGGAGCTGTGTTGCTCTCAGAGGTCTCAACCTTCCACCTCTGTTGACAGGAGAAGTTTGGAGCATCTAGGTTCCTAAATTAGATGTTTCCTTTCAGTGACCAGAATTAGATAGAATGTAATCAGGGCTTACCGCATGGTGGGGTGCAAACAGTGCACCTTAGCTAAGCAACTCAGTGCCTTGTGCAACGTACGATGGCAACTGGGGGACACAAGAACTTATGAAAAAGAGGGGAGGCCTGTAAGGTGTTCTAAGAAATAACCTCTAAGGTAGTTTAGAGCTTGTCTCCAGGGTGCAGAAAGGGCTTTTCTCCCTTTGAGATTCTTCAGGACCTGGACAACACGACAATCCTGTCTCCTCAAGACTCAGCTGGGGAAAGGCAATGCAAGAGCTCCCTGACCAGAGCACTCCCTGTGGACATAAGATTCCCTGGGCAAGCTCTCCTCCTGCCTGAGGGCATGTCAGACCACTTCTGCAAGACAGCTGTGACCTCAAAGGCAAGGAACATTCAGAGAAGCTCAGTCTGGTTTTGGCCATATAGTCCCCATCTTGGCAGGCCAGGTGGTGGGTTAATTTCTGTGACCAGAATACGTCAATAGGGCAGGTTCTAGAGCAAAACTGAACTAACACCTAGCTAAGGGTCTACTTTCTGGCTCTCTGTGTGTTCGTGCACATATGAGTGCCTGCATGTGCACTTCCCTGTGGATTCCTCACCAAAGACTTGAAGTCGAGACTGTCCCCAAATAATGCACCCCAGGTTTTAGACTGAACCTTTCATTTTCTGGCAGGAGGAATTTAGTCATCATTTTGGTAGTGTTCACACATTGCAGACATGATCATTAAAAAAGACTTATGGTTGGTTGCAACCAAGGCTCCCTGTGAGACCCCTTCACTTTGTGGCGCTGAGGTTGTGTCCTGGAGAGGCTGTGGCAGCACCCCTTAATCCTTTAAACTCAACCGTTCCAGGCTACCAAGGACAAACAGTCACAGGATCAGTATGGTTCAGCCTGTGGTTTTTCACTGGCATGTTAGACTACCCCTTTTTCAGTGTCCCCAGCCCAAGGCTGATATTTCAGGCTGCAGCAGCTCTGGTGTTTGCCTCACAGAGGGCTGCCAAGAGGGCAGCGGACAGCACACCCCGGGCAGCGTGGCCCAGGAGGCAGCACAGCCCTGGGTGCAGGAGAGCTTCCCTCTGGGTGAGCGGGCTCTGCTGCTGCAGCCACGCAGCCTGGCCTTGAACCTGCCTGGCTAGGGACCCAGCACCCAGCCAAGACAAAGGGCTCTCCCCTCCGGGCACCAGGGTGGCCCCAGCCCCATAGACACCTTACCTGTCATCTCCATCCTTCATCCCATCCCAGCCACTGCTTTTAAGCACAAAAAGGGATAGCAACCGGGTGTGAACATAGGGAAAGCAGAAGGTCCTCACCTCTCCACAGATGTTAATTTGACCAAACCATTGAGTCTGTAAGAAGGAAGAAATTAGAATTATTTAATCTTAGCTTGCACATGACTAGTAATTAAGAAAAGCTTTGTATTAGCAATCTATACATTGCCACGCGATCCTATTTCTCGATGATAAACAGACCTAGATATTATGGTTAGACAGGGATATTAATTTTTATTGATTGAAAATATAACTAAATATTGTAAGCCTAGAGCTGTCGATTGGTCTGTCTTCCATGTATTGGAACAGCAAAAATTGCCCTGGCACTAACAGACTGAAGTTGTCTGTCTTTTTCTTTTCCACCATGAAGTCATCCAGAGCCAGTTCCTCATCCTAGCAAGAATGAGTTAATAACTCATTTTAGAGAGAGTAAGTATGCACACTTTCACTTCGCACCATGATAACTTGCTAATGATAACAATAGATCTGTTCAGGCAGGAACTTAGGAGGGTTTAGAGTGGCCAAAAAACTCCAGTTTCCCAAAACAGTATGCTGAACAACCAACATTAAGTTATTTTCCTAAATCCTTGGTGAAAACCAGCCCAGCTGCAGGTCTGACAACTTGAGATGGGTCAGAGCACTGTGGTCCCCTGTGAGTTCAGCCACATCCAAATTATAAAAGGTACATCCAAAAGAATGGCAGTCAACTGGGATCTCAAAGATTAATTAACAGGTGTGGTAACTCTCAGTCTCCAGATTCCTCTCCTGCAGATACCAAACCTTTACAGAGCAAAAATCTACTTCGGTATTCCCTTCTCCCTTGGCTGCTCACTGAAGGCAGTTCAGATAAGCTTCTTCCATGTGAGGCTGCTTTCCCTGTTTGATGTAAGGTGCTTATTTCAGTACCACTAAAGCAATAATTAATATTAAACATTCATTGCCACCACAATCCTGACTCATCCAAATCTGCAGTGGTAGGTTTTCTTTATGGCTCCAATTAAAAACACAGGTGGTTTTATCCTTCTAAAAAGGAACTGTTGGCAAAGAAATACAAATGACATAAACTTTGATGCCTCAGGTTCTTCCACCATTCTCTGCTGAGAAGTTCAAAAGGGCAGCAGATTCCTGACAAAAATGCACTCAAACACAGATTGAGCCATTAAGATTGGCTTTCAGCTAATATAAAATGTTTATTTATTTCTCTATGTCTGTTGTTATGATTGCCTGGAATTTGCATGTTTCCAAAATAAATGACTGGCTACAGGGGATACTGTAATGGGCAGGGGCTGGTATCCAGCCACAAAGCAGTACCCATTTTTAAATAAAATTATATGCTTAACAATTGCATTTTGGCTCTTATTTGAAATGAACCAAAGCACAATAATTTCTCAACAGGAAATTCAACTGTCAGCTACTGAGCCCCAAACAGCTTTGGACCCCCAAATGAATTCGCCCTGAAGGATTAAAGTCAGGAGATCATTTCTGCTAAGATCTGATGTTATGAAGTGTTTCAAAATACAAGCACTGGGACATAACGTTGGCTTTGGGGCAATCTGCCAAGCATGCTTTGCTTTCAGAGCCTTGCTTCCCACTTGCCAAGGCAGGGAGGATCTGATTTGGTGTAGATGTCACAGTTTATGCAATATCACCCAGCAGAAAACTAAAATGCACGTGTCCCATACTGACTCAGCAGGACAGGGATGTGATCTGGTGAGGAGGGATCGCATACAAGCTCAGGTCACCGGTTCCCTCTTCGTGGCCTCCCTCTTCCCAGGCAAACACTCTCTGAGCTGGCAGCTCCTGGGGGTGCCACGTAGCCTACCGCCAGGGCAGCACAGCAGATGTGCGGGCACTCAGCCGCTGCTGCCCCCAGAATGAACCCGTCGGTATGGGACCAACAGCCCAGACAGCAGAGACCCTCTTTGTGAGCTCAGGGAAGCTGACGCATATGAATCATCCTCCTTCCCTCTTTCTGGGTTACTCCTTCCCTCCCCCAAAACCAAGGCCCCTCTGCCCTCCCCCTGCACCCCGTTCCCACCAGACCCACGTCACGAGTGACACTTCTCAATCCTTTCTCAGGGCCCCACTTCCCGCACCTCCCAGTCATGAGCTGTTACGTGCAAGTGCAAACTTTGACGTTTCTTATGTGTTATGAATTCCTGCTCCTCTCTTGCTGAACTTGAGCTCAAAACTCAGCTGGTGGGGACAGCTGTCATCTTTCTTCTTTCTTTTCAGTTGCTTGCCAAGGGACCACCCTTCATGTCTGACTCACCACCTCGCAGGCAGGCCCAGAAGGAGTTAACTTCCTTGTCACCCTGCTTTGAGGTTTCCTGCTTTGATACTGCAAAAACTCTTCATACAGCAACGCAAAGGAAAAGGAGGGGGGGGGAACCCTTCTGGTTGTAACACCTGGTCACGATCTGCTTACATGAATAAAAATTATACTCCCCTTTCTCTCGAGCTGAAGGCAATCAGGACTACTTCCCTGCAACCAGAATTAAATAAGCATACAGCCAAGCTGAGCGGGGAATGGGGAACTGCACATCAGCCAGTGCCTGAGATACAAGCCCCCTCAGCTGCTATCAGCTTCAGCAGCTCTGTCTATACTGCTGCAATGGAGGATGTACAGACCAACCCACAGTCACAACGCTCTGGGACTAGTCCCTCGATGGCAGACAAGCTATGTCTGGACTACACAGCACATATCCTGGATCTCCGTCACTGTGATGCCCCGTATCAGTATCAGAGACCTATGGACTCATAGAATATCTCTAATTGGAAGGGATCCATAAGTATCATGGAGTCCAACTCCCTTCTCCCTGCAGGACTACCTTAAAACTAAACCGTATCACTAAAAGCATCGTCCAGATGCTCCTTGAACTCTTACAGGCTTGGCGCCATGCCCATTTCCCTGGTGATCCTGTTTCAGTGAGTATTATTATTTTTCATGCTTTTCTTAGCTGAAAATGTCTGAAGTCATGAGGACTTGGCTCCAGCCCAGGGGATGGATGTCATAGCATCATGGCACCAAGAGTCTATGTTGCATATTCCTGGGGTGGCAAGAAGATATGTGGACATGTTTCAGGACACATAGCCCGCTGAGGTGGCACTGGATGACTGCAGAGGATGAAGGCACACACACGTGGTGCCCTCCTGGTGGGCAATATGAGCTTTCCCAGGACTCTGTCGGTGCTGTATCTTGGAGACAGATCACTGAAAGACTTCAAAAGAGAGCCAGGGAAAGAGTTAAGCCATAGAGTCAGTCATGGCTTAAGTGCTCAGGATCCTTTCCTGGACTTTTCTGTTTAACACTATGGACATACCCTATGCAGCTGAGAGTGCCGTGCTGACACACTCCCTCTCTGAGAATGTCCACAGTGGCATGCCTGCAAGGCTTTTGTCACTGGGAAAGTGGAGCTAGCAAGGATGTAGGATCCACTTAACCCAAATGAGCTGATCCATGGCAGTTATGTATGAGTCTGCTTTCTGTCTGTAGTAAATGCAAAGAGGGCCCGGCTAAACCACAGTGACAGGGGGGTTAAGCTGGGTCAGATTTCCTCCCATGTGCCATAGGGTAGGAGCATGCACTCAATTACCATGCCCCAGCTGATGCTCAATGTATTTATTGTGCTACAATATGCTGATCATATGCCTGAGTCTCAAGAAATGATTAACATTTCTGGTTTGATTAAGTGAAGGTCCCTTTTGAAGCTGCAAATGATGCCGCTACAATCTATCAAGCAAATATGTATTTATGAATATTTAAAAATGCTAGTTATGCAAATGTGCACTTGGGGAATTTAAAAATATATGTAATTAATCTCTTTGGGGTTGCTGTGATCTGTTGAGTGAATACACATCCAAGGAGAATAATCAAGTCAATAAGCCAACAATGACTATTGCAGAAGGATATCCAGTTGTATCTCCCTTCTCCACAGGTGATAGTAACACACAGTGGTTCTGGAGTACACAGTTATCTTACATCTTCAGTCATTTCTCTGTTAGGCTGCAATAGTTCACATTGGCTGATGAAGCCTTCCGTGCCACAGCCACACCTAATCGGTGTGTTAAGACTCATTACGAAACCACTGCTGCAAGTAAAAAAGAGTATGCAGCGTTTTTTCTAGTTTAAATGTTTGTGTTCACATACTTCATCCCACCATTCACTTCGGACTGTGTCCTCAGAGGTACTCAGTGCTTATTTTTGTAATGTCTGACCCCACAGCACCCCAGGATCTGGCAGACTACTCATCCCCAGGCGCATGTGATACCCAAGGAGTAGGGATCGTCTGAAGATAAAGGTCCTGGAAACCAGCCAAGTTGGGATTCACTTAAATTAACAAAGACACAAAGGAAAGAGACAGTGCTTAAAGTATATAAGGGTTGTTTCCATTGTCTAATAGCTTCAGCTGCCAGAATTACTCCTGCATCTTGGTCCCCTCGCCACCCATACTGCATGTATATTACTTCATACCTGGGATCTTTTTTGTAGAGGTCAACAAGATAAAACACAAGCACAGTAATAGCAGGACAGACGTAGCCTGAGAGGCTAAATGGATCAGCAGTGCATACCTGCTGGCCAGTTAGCACTCACACACTCGCCAGCTGTCCAACTGCTCTGTCATGACTTTCCACCCAAGCCTATCAGCCTCTTCCTGTGGAGCAAACAACTGGCTCTAGGAGCCACGCGTCACCTCCAGGTTGTACGGTGTAAAGGCCTGTTGAAGAAGTCCGGTATCTTTGAGACTTCTTTCCATTTACTGAACTTGACCGAAATTAGATAATGGATTTAAAACTAATAGGGGGTTAGGGAACAAGTTAGCAAGAACGTACATGCATAATATATTCTCAGAAGACTTTTGTTAATTTTCTCAGAAGACAGTATTTTAAAAACTGTCTTTGCACATAAGTCTCTTTGGTTACTTACCTGGTGAGTTGTAGGAGATTCTTCTACCTGAACTGGGGCAGACTAAACACATCTTCTCTTAAGCTTTCAGACATTTTGGGGTGGGCTTCTGGCTAGAGCTGTTTCACTTCTTCTCCCCTTATTCCATGTCAATTTGTGATCAACTCTATAATCTGCTCAACAGGGCTTTCATCTGAGAGAGATACAAGAGATTGAGGATCAGAACCTCCTCATAACCCATTTTTACAGTGTTCAGCAAGATTAACACCAAGAGAACTTCGCTGAAATACCTTTAGATTCAAGGCCTCATGCATAATTGCGGTAATAGTGGGAAAGGCACCATGGCAAGTACTGTTCCCCTGTCTCCATGGCTTTCATGCCATGCCTTGCTTGCTTATCTGGTGACAGAGCTTTGGTTCCTATAGACCCGTTTCTTGGAATAATCTCCTGTGAAAACTCTGGGTTTGTGTTCACAGGATTTCTCACTCATTCTGGCATTAGGAGCACGCCCTTGCCACGAGGCTTGCAGAGCATTCAGCCTGTAGCAGGCCAGTATCCCTGGGGATCACTGGCATCTGCCACTCCTGTCCATGAAGCCCATCAACCCGCGCTGCCCACATGCTCCAGCACAGGAACCCAAGAAAATGAACAACTATTTAATCAGCACTGACCCACACCCAGAGGATAATACTAAGTCCCAAATATTACACACTGTCAGCTCTGTATAAGCAGCATAGCTTTTTTTTTTATGTATTTCACATAACAACTAAGACAAGCAATCAATTTCTAACTCCAGACTTTTCAGAATAAAACAGAGCGCAGAAAGCACCAGCTAATTTTTCAGTGACAAAACTAAGAATGCAGTACAGGCATTTAAAAATAACTGTTTTGAAAGCATGGGAGCTGAGTCCATTCTTTCTGGAAGCAAGAAGTGTATCAGGATCCTCAAAAAAGTGTTTGAACAAGCTACAGACCTGGGATGCAGAGAGTAAGGGCAAAATTCATCTGCATGCAGATGTCCACAGCAAGTTTGGGCTGCACTGGAGGCCACAGTCCACGTAGCCCTGAGGACTCTCTGTCAGACACATTGTAATGCTAGCCCTCTGCACATGTAGGTAGCCACCCCACGCAGGGGCAGTGCTGGTCCCAGAGCAGGTTCAGGAAATGTGAGGGCAGCTGGGTACCAACGCAATGCAGGAGACAGTACTGTGGATGGTTACATGCACTCAGCAATCCCTTTCTGAAATCAAGTAAAGACAGCACAGCCTTTCATAAAACAGCTGGTGAAATATAGACCTAGGGGCCAGGCTTGTGCAGAGGTGAAGATCAGCCTTTAGGGAACAGACACTAACTTCATAGGTACCTTTATTAGCCACATCTGAATCCATTACTACCACACTTGTGACCACAGGAGCATCAAATGCACCTCAAAACCCTGCCTGAAAATCTGATCAGTGTGAAAAGGACCAATGAACTTCACCATAGTTCAGAAAAACTGACTAAAGTTTAGGAAATGGCAGCCTGTTTCTATTTTCAGGTGTCTGTGAGAAAAGGCAAAATCAGGACCATTATGTTCAGCAGTGCACTGACTGACATTTTCATATGCCTTTTCAGTCACAAAACCATTTATCTCTAGAGGAAATATTGACACAGATACGAACAGCAACACTAAATACTTTTAGAAAAGCATTTTATTCCTGAACTTAAGACCTACTGTTTCAAGTGGCCACAACGAGTAGTTCTCTTAAGCAAATTAAGTCCAATTATCTGATATCTAAATTATAATCCTCTCCCTTCTCAGCTCCGTTTGCAGCAATTTTTAGCACAAGAGCAATAACAGTTACGCACACTTACCTAATTATAGATAATGATCTTTATAAAAAGCTGCTAGAATATGCTAAGCATCTTAGCATAAACATACCCATTCATTCCTACACCAAGAGTGTGGTAAAGCCTAGTGATCACGGCAAATAGTGATCACAGCAAATAGTACCCCCCTGGAAGCAATCTGCTTGGTACAAAATACTATGTTCGCCAAATGGCCTACCTCCTCCCTTTCTTCCATCCTACCGGCTGCAGGTGTTTGTTCCCAGCTTAGAGAGATCTCACTGTCCCTCACATCAGCAGGTTTTAGGAAAGCATCCTTTATTGCCTCTGATTTGTGACGCTCTCTCTTTGCTGCTGTGAGGCAGGCAGTTTGAAGACCCATTTTGTCCCAGATCCCATGCCATTCACCCTGTTAGATAAAAATTAATGACCAGGTTATTCTGCCAGGGCAGATTAAAGGCACCACTTGTTACCAAAGAGCCAGATTTCCTCAGTATGATTGGGACAGGCAACGTAATAGACCTCCAATCCTGTCCGCTGCTCTTCCTTCCTTTCCTTGATCTTTGTAGTCTGATTCTGCACACTGATGTCACACAAAAATTAAATGAATGGTGAATTCATTTAAATGCCCCATGTGATGAATTTTAATTCATTAAAATTGTGAAAAATTAAATGAAAGGTGAACAAATCCTTTTGGTACCCAACAATTGTGGGTGAAACTATATCTGCATTGTAGCATATAAATTGAAATTTACCCTGGCACATTATATATTTTGTCACAGAAGGGTTCTTTCTGTAAGGGACAGCTAAAAGGAGCACATCTCCTATCCACTTGTAAAACCAGGAGCCTGAGCCCAAATGTGGTGCTTGTGGACCTGTGGGAGGCCATAGTCATTTGAAGAAAAGCCCTATCTCTGAGCAGCCCTGTGACCCAACAGTAGTCAAGGCACAACCCTGTATCTCTGTGGTGTCCAGGACCCCTCATCCACTGCTGTTCCCCAGCCTGCAGCAACCCCACCGGCAAAGCAAAAGGCTCCCCAGCAGCAGTAAGCTTTCTTACTTTTTTTTTTTTCAGGGAGGTGGAAAAGCAGAGTATAAATGCATTGTAAATACAGATTCCCCAGCACCTTGGCAATGAAGCAGGAGACTATGCTGACATTAAGATCACGCCTTTGCCTCTCCTGACAGCGCATCCTAGGAGTTCAGGAGCAAACACTGCCAGTCACCAGGATGGTCTGGGCTGCATTTTCCAGCCCTCCCTGCATGATAAAACCAGCTTTATCTCACAAAGGGAAGCTACTGGAAAGACAAGCTCTCCTCTTGCTACCATGAACTCTCATTGGCATGTCTCTGAAAAACAGCTGTGCTGCTAAGAGAGCTAAAAGGAGCTGAAACATAGCCCTTGCATGAGCAGGAGAAGCCGTGGAGGGCCTGGGGAAGTCCTTTGGCCAGTTATGGAGGATCCAGCGACTAATGTGCTGCCTGAGCACACATGCTTTTTTGCGTTCGAGGACCAAGTCTGCAAGCTCCAGGGAGGCAGGCTTAGCAGCAAGTGCATTTCCTCCCCTCACTACCAGCAGACCTGAAAAACCACAAACCACGGGGCTGGGAGGGGCTGTGGAAGCAACCTCTTCACAACAGAGTGGTCCAGTATCTGCACCTGATGCAAAAGCCTCCTGAGAGAGATCACACTAGCCAAAATGTTTCTACCAGAGCAGTCTGTGCTCTTGCAACTTTGACAGCACTGGGCTTACCCCCCTGACAAATTATTCCTGCTTTGTATCCCTGTGAAATAACAAAAGAGGAAGCCTAGTGCAGATCCCAGTTCCCAGTTCTTGCTCCAGCCCATCAAATTGCCAGCAGCTGCCTCAGGGTTTTAGGTAATGGGGGCATGACAGCAGCCTGCAGCAGCAAATTTTGCTACCCTGGTCATGTAGTAGAAACAGAAACTCCTGCACAGGGTGTTGTAAGAACCATCACATGGGGCACTTAAAAGATGTATTTGGATGAGTTGTTGAGGGTCTGTACCTCCTGAGAATACAAATAAGCCACTTCTATCAGGGGAAACCCACAAGGTTAGCACCTTTGCTGTCAGGAGCAAAAAGAGATGCAGCAATAAGACAAAATTAGGAAATGGCCCTATTAAGGCCTCAGCTGTTTGATTCTGTCAAACTGAAAGATCTAACCAGAAAAAGATGTGAAGCTGAAACAAAACTGCTTTGAGACCAATCCCATGCTTGGGAAAAGCAGTAGAGATGAGGCTGTTACCAAAGAAGTATGTCAGGTGAAGGACCTGCTTCTACATGCGGTACACTATCTTCGTGAATATCAGCTCCAATGCAAACTCATATGACAAGTTACTGTACAAAATCTTTTGTAACTTAGCGGTGAGGCTGCAAGACTGCTAATCTCACTGGTGCAAACCTCAGCACTGTGGACAAACCTATCTCATGGTTGCTGTTTGCAGCCAACAGCCAGAGCCTCCCCACTGTCTCCACACAAAACAACCATACAACGTGTTTTTAGGAAAGTCACACGAATAGCGTGCAGAACGGATGAGCATGTAGCTGGTGAGCTGGGTTATGAGGGCTTCCTGCCTCTTACCCAGGAAGGGCATGGTCCGCAGATGTCATCTGGGGTGAAAAATAAAGTGCAGCTCCCAGTGACTTATTCCTAGTTACCGCTTTGACTTTCAAGGTTTGTGCTATTGAAAGAAGCCACATTGTATTTCTATGGAAATATGTATGTCTAGAGAACACATACGATAGTAGGAAAAAGAAGCATCATATTGTTTTCGACAGGCAGAGCGCAACTGAAGTTACACACACACAAAACCCCAGTCTTTGCAGCGATGGAGGAATGGACAGCCCTGTTTCCAGCACTGCTGGAAATAACCCTTGAAGATGTGTCTACAGTGCCTTTGCACAGCTGACATTGCATGCCCCAGGCACGCAGAAGCAGAGATCCCAGGACTGAGGGAGGCTTTTCACCTCAGCCAGCTGCTCACCATAGCAGCTCTGTGAGAATCATCCCAGAACGGCCTCAGCTGGGTGGATTTAACTGTCAAGAAAAAAGTAGTTTCCTGCTGTTTCGAGCAACAGCACTAACTCTCTCCTGCACAGAAATTTATTTGTCCCATTTTACAGATTAAGAAACAAAGAAGCAGAAAAGGGCTGGGATCCACCTGACCTAGAGTCAAACCTAGCGCCCAGCCAAACTGGCCAAGAGCTTGTACTATCCACTCCCGTGAGCCAAGACCTTCCCTTCAAGGGAATACACCAGCAGAATCAATTTTAATAGCATCAGCCAGAAGTTATTCTTGGGTGAATGCATACAGGCATACATTTTTCAGCACCTGAAACTGCAGATTTTCTACCAAATGGGCTCTGCTAAGTGATCTGAAATCTTGATTAAATGAAGCTTTCTGTAAAATATTTCCTTTGCGTAACTATGAAACGTGAAGGGCACGTTCTCTTTTGCACACACAGGCTTCCTGCTGCATAGGTCCAATAGGCATTAATAATCCTCGGGCTGACAACTATTTGCCATAGACCTAATCTGGAACAATAATTCTAAAAATGTCCTTGAATAGTTTCAGCTGATTCACTGCAGAGCTCATTCTTTACTTTCAATCACTAATCTTTTTTTCCTTGACTAATACTATGCTTTTCAAAAAAGATGGTGTGCCTCCTGTGTTATTACTACAAGTATTCATGAAAATGGTGTTTTAATGAGATCAAGGCACAGTGGGTCAGTTCCCCATCTCTAAGCCCTGGGCTGCAGAGCACAGTAATGTCTGCTTTACTAAGCAAAATCTAAGCTAGCAAAATGAGCTTGCAGCATTGTGCATGGGCACGAAATGTTTTCTTTCTCTTCTGTCTTTTTCAAAAGAAAAGCAAACCCAGCATGCTCTTCCAACTAGCTGAAAGAATAAGGAAGTTGTTCCATAGCAGGACACATCAATGGGCAGTATATTTCACTGACAGTAAAGAATTCGGCTTCATTACAACGGGATCAGTGGAGAGGATGAAATCGATTTATCTGTTTCTAAGCATCTGTCTTAGCCAACAGATTACATGGAAGCAAAGGAGCAGCACCCGCAGTGATTTACAGACTGCTGATGGTATCAGACGTGATTACTCAGAGCAAGAAAGTATCCCTGGCTGTGCTGCACTTCCCTGTTATGGTGGCCCCAGCAGCACCTTCCAGACCTTGTTCCCCGACTACCACCTACTTAACCAGTCTCTGGAGACTCCTCAGCCTACCAAGTGAACTTGTCCCTTGCTACACCAAGTGGGAAAGTTTGCAAGCACTGTTGTCTTGGTTTTTGCTCTTTGGTCACATCTATCCTCGCACAGGCATCTCCAACAGAGAGGCAGAGCCAACAGAGACCACGCAAAGCTGTGCAGCATAGTGCACACAGTTGTGTGGACATCTTGTAGCCCTGGAATCTCATGCCTTCAGGCCTATGCAAAATATCTTTAGCCCAGGCAAGACCTGATCACGGTGTAGGTACATCTTGAATATTGTGCTATATTTTGGCTCTTCCATCTGAAAAGATATAAGGCAGAATTGGAAAGGGTACAGTGAAGGACTGAGACAAAGGCAAAAAATATAGGCAACTTCTGTATAAGCAATTGCCAAGGAGACAAGAACACTCCAGTCCAGAAAAACAGAGACTGAGAGGGAATATGATATCATATATAATGGCATGTACAGTATCCTGAGTGGTATGGAGAAAACAGGGAATTTTTCTTCATTTGTCCCCTCATATGCAAAGAACTAGGGAGCATTTTACAAAACTAGCAGATGGCAAATTCCAAACAAATGAAAGGCAATACACACACACACACACACACACAAACACACACACACACACGAGTTCAGCTGTGCTACTCATAATTGGCTGCTATACTAAACAGTTTAAAAAGCAACCAGACAAGTTCACAAAACCTGTGAAAACTTTGAGAACTTGGGAAAAAGAAATAATCTATTGACAGCTAAGTACAAGGCAACTCCCCTCCCTCCTAGCTGAGGAAGTGCCTAGACAGATAACTGTTGGCAGTTGGGAAAGCTTCCCCAGGAATATGTGTACTCGCCCTTTGCGTCCTTATCCTTAGGTGCCCACTATGAGCCTGCTGGGGAGAATTGCCTGCTTACCTTTGGTCTTATCCCTGCAGAAACTCTTAGAGTGTTTCTCATGACACACATGTCCCTGATATCAGACCCTTAGCAAGATGCTCAGATCATGCCAAGGCATCCCATAACCTATGGGAGTCACAAAGCCCTGCAAGAAATCCCATACTTTCCTCTTCACCTGAAAAGGATATATATAGGATCAGTTTTGGGAAAGCCCTTTTGTTTGGGAAACAATCGTGGTGCTGCAGAGATTACCCACGTGTCACAGTGGGGTACAGAGGGAAGAAGGGACTGTGTTAGATAAAAGGGAATGCTGAGGGACAGATATTACAGGGCAAAATCCACATAGCAGACCACTAACAAGCAGGATCCCAGATCCACCCAGGCCCTCTGACAGTTCAGCAGACCTCACCAGAGGGGCTGCCATGGGGACTCAGAAGGTCTCACTTAGAGCCATCCATTCCAGAAGGGAGGGGAGGGCAGGCGAGGCATTGGGGCAGCCCTTGGGAACACCTTAGCCAGTGCAGTGCATGTCCCTGATCACAGCTCAAGCATTTTGATGGACTGCATCTGTTCCTGAAGTTCCCCATTTATTTCCTAATTGTCTTGGTGCATAAAGCTTAGGTATTGCCTTACATGTAAGATTTAGTTTTGCGCCTCCTTGCAAAGCTTGTTTCCATTAGTTGTTGCTTCACGATAGCTAAGAATAAAGGACCTCAGAAGGAAGGTGCTGAGCTCCATCCACTTTAAGTCACTTAGAAGGAGTTGAGCTGTGATTCACAATAAGTTGAGTTGGAGGTGATGGCAAGCGCATAAACATCAGGAAGACTGTGTTTTCTTTCCAGCACAAATCACTTAACTTGACTAGGTCTCTGTTGGCCTCATTTACAGAGGTGAAAATATTTACCCTCTTTGGAAATCTACAAACACAAAAGCATGAGATAAGTGCTAAGTATTAGCTGAGGGATTGTAACACTTTGAAGAGACATCGCCACCATGCTGGAACTTCCTTTAGCAATGAAGAAAAACATTGCCATGAGTAGAGGAGGAAAACATAATTCCTTTTCATTCAGTCACTGAAAGCATATTGTAAATCACCCTTGACCAGATGACATGAGAGGAAGAAATTCTGTTTCTAAAGTTGTTTAGAAATCAGTGTCACTAGCACTAAATGCTCCAAACAGTTGTTTTTAAACTGGGGACAGTAAAATTACAGCCCTTGCCATGCACATCAGCAATGACAGATAATATAACTAAACAGCTTTTATCACACTCCTGCAAATTAAATGCAAGTGTTCTCAAAGGAATAGGTTTGTATTCAATCAATGAACAACCACAGGGCAATTAATTACTGAGCATACACAGTAGAAAAATTCCCTTTCTCTGCAAGCAGGTGGTTTAAACTACAGAGCCTGCACTGCTACATCCTAAGACCTGTGGTGTTCTGTCCATTTGTGCCACTAGAAAGTCTATCCAATTATAACCAACGTGAATATCATTGTTCAAGTCTCTGTAAAAAGCAAACACACATACCACAGGTTGGAGGAAATTACAAGTGAGACATTATAATGATTAAGTAACTGAACAACCTCTTGATAAGTTCTAAGTAATTTAGTTTTCCCTGGGGCCACACGGTTGAGTCCACACAGTAAGCAGCTCCGGCAGGACAGCGAGGCGCTGGCTGGGAGGGCAGCCATCCAGCAGCTCTGCTCATGCATGCAAACAGAGTTTCTAGAACATTCACCTTCTTAACCACACTTCCACTGAACTCACTTTTTAATGCTACAATTATGTTATACACTCCTGCCAAAAAAGTAGCTGACACATGACAAAATTTTAAAGAATTCTATTTGCTCTCTGACTTCAGCACTTGTCCTGCCCTGTGTTACTTCCACAGAAAGTTAGTTTTTCTCTGGCCAGTTCCTGTAAAAAAGCATTTGGGGTGTGAGCACCTGGCTGCAGAACCCAGGTCTGCCAAACTTTCTTCTGTCAAAGTGCTACTTTTCAAGAAACAGGGAACATTCTGCTGAGACAAAGAGCAACACTGACTGATTCCTTTATATTAAAATAACTTCTTGGTTCTGTTTTGCAGATTAAGAAACCAAGTCTTAAAGATGTGTTTCAATTCAGCTGGGATCAATCCCACAAAACAGGCACATGGAAGTGAACATCTAGAAAATCCTGGAAGTGCCTACACCACCACGTTCCTCTGACACAAACCCCTGCAGTGCTGGTGCCTGAGTAGCACTACTCCATGTGCACAGGACCTACACACAGATCAATTAGACAATTTCAAATGTCTCTCACTACACAGAGAAGTACCGAAAAGGCTGGAAGGAAGGAAATGAGTATCCAAGCAAAGGAGGGGTTCCTTTCTCAGTGAAATCAGGTCCCCAGAACCATCTCCAACACCCAAGTGGTACCTTCAGATGCTAAATACTTCTGCAACTCCAAGCCAAAATGAACCTCAGTTCCTGAGGATGACATCATCACAAGTGCTGTACTCATTTTCATCTGCAAAACAATCAGATTCTACTCATCTTTTTTTAAGGGTCATGTGTTGTCCCTAAAATTGTATCTTAATTTGCAGGAAGATAGCAGTGCCCCTGTAATTTACCTCACATTACCTGCAACCCATGAGATAGCAAAGCCTTCTGGTTTTAACCACAGCCTGGCAATTAATGTTGCATAGGCAAACAGTTCAGAAGCAAATGAAGTTTTAAGCAAAGGTTCTAAATACCACTGTGTCATTTTTCTAAATGGGAGTGAAGCAAATATCATAATTTGAATCTAATGTAGTTTTCAATGTTTTTCATGAAAGAAACCAAATATTTGTCTATGAAAGTAGATCTGCCCTTTCAAAAAAGAAAAGACCTGGCTTTTTTTTTTTTTTTTTTTTTTCTATATTAATGCTGGCCCATCACCACCAGCACTGAAGTCAAAGACATGGGGAAACTGCTGATTTCAGTCGAGCAGGGTCAACCCAATGCTACCTGTCTTGGAAGACCCAGCCCAGAAGGTCCTCCACATGCACAGGTTGTGCAAAATCAGGCCCTGCATAGCAGAACTTCAAAGTGGGAAGGAAGTAGGTGAAGAAGAGACAGCAGTGAGTTTTGATGAAAGGGGAAGTGTCAGTCCATAGAGAAGCACTAATAGAATTACTCAGAAAGCTGCCTCGGCCCCATCTCGTTTAATGTTTCTGCAAGTGACCTTGACATACAAGGTGATTGTGCTGCTGATATTTGCTTATAGCATAAAGGAGACAGGTTCCATTTTCCAAGGGGAGGCTTGCAAAGCCGAGAGTTGGAGGAGCAAGGTGACTGGAGACACAAAAATGGAACAAAATTCAAAGCTACTCAACACAGATCATATATTCATGGAGTAATACTGAGAACTGCTACCATAAGCCTAGAGCTCATTAACTGGAGATGACTGAGGAGAAGAAGTAGCAGGGAGCATTAGTTAATTATAGGATGATTTAAGCTACTAAGTGATGCAACTATGAGAAAAAACATATGTGATCCTAGGATATGTCAGTCAAGGTATTTCCAGAGGAGGCAGATCATTGTTGTCACGCCATAAAGCAGTGGTGCAACATGGAACAGTAGTAACATACAAATGGCCGTACTAGTTCAGACCAAGGGTCCTCCTAGCCCATTACTCTTTCTTCAACGGTGGCCAGAGTAAGAACAGGAAGAATAAGAATAGGACAAGCATATGTTAGACTTCCTTCTGGTACTCTCGCAGCCTCGAAACATTTTCAGCTCAGGGGATTTCCTTCGCTACTTGTGGTTTGACTATTAAGCAACCCACAATGGACTTTTTTGTAAACCTTTATCACATCTTCCCAAGTGGCCTCTCTTCCAGGCTGAACAGGCCCCATGTATTCAGTCAGTCCATATCCCTGATCATCCCTGCTGCCTTGCTCTCAGTTTCAATACACCCGTTCTAAGCTAAGGAGAACAGGACTGCCCTGAACATTCAAAGCATGGTCCAGTTATGGGTTTAAACAGTGGCATAAAGATGTTGTGTCCTCTATTCTACTCCTAATAGTTCCTACATTTGATGTGGATGGGGATTATTTTTTTTTTTTTGCTTTCTGGTGAGTATAAATTCTGATTTACATGCTTAATTCAGTCATCTGTGCCCAAGAAACAGTAGCTTCACCTTGAAGAAGTACTGAAATACAAAATCAGGCTAAGGCAATAAGCAACATGAGGAGTCCATCATATGAGTTGAGTTTAAAAGAAAAGCTACAGTTCCTCTCTGTACTTGTCACTGAAAGCACCAGGCAAGGAGCAGAGTTGTTTGGGATGAAAAGCAGTGTTAGGACAAAGATGTAAATTGAGTTTGAATGTGAATCAGGCTTGGATATATTCAAACTGGTGATTAGAAGAAAGCTGGAGACTGGGAGGCTCTGAAACAGCCTCTCAGCAGAAAGGGGGTAAAAAAATGAAATTAATTCCAACATGGGGAAAGGGTGGTTGCCTGCAGTACCAGGAGACATGTAACACAGGAAGGCCCCACCTAGGTGTGCATTCAATAACATGAGGTGCTTCACACCAACTCCCTCTGCAGTTCCATTCAGGCCTTCCCAAGGGTGATGCTGCTTGCTTTCCTTTTAGGATGGAGTACATTTCTTTGCACACAGACATCCAGAGACCTACTGAAAGTATCAGCAAAGAAACAAAAGCAGAGGAAGCAAGACGGGCTGTAAAGCTTGCCGCCGGTTAGGGTTACGAGCCATTACCAGAAGAAGAATTAGCTTAGGCAGGTACAGGGGAGGGAGAAACCTACATTAATCCTTCTGTGGCAGAGTAAAGTGGTGGGAGGAGAAGGTTACATAATCCCTAACTATTTAAATCATTCAATACTTAAATCATTTAGGCAATTATTTATGGATTGACTAATCCCCTCATTTATTGCTCCTTGTGTAGACAATCTCGGAATAACCATTACTGCAAATACCTGAGCTTATAGTAGGTCAGATAACAGGACCGGGGAACTAGGAACTGGATGGATGAAGAAACCGTTTTAGTTTGGGATAAGGGGATTTTTGGTAGGGTTGATTATTTTTTTTTTCACTGGCCTTAGCATTTATAAAACATCAGACTACCAGCACATAAAGGTGAGGGAGAGGCAGGTGGGGGGAGCCTCCAGAACTCTTCAGACTCACTGTCCTCCTTATCACTCCATATGTGACCAAAACACTAGAGGATATGTGTTGGAAGGTTAACTAGTCAAAGGTATTATTGTATACCCTGGCATAATGCAGGCACACTTCAGAGAAGTGTAAGGCAACTTTAAGACATTTCTTTTCTCTTGGGAAGCCAGAAAACTGGGAGGAGACGTTTCCGTATGCTCAGAGATCCTATATCACAGGCAGGAACAGCAGAAGTCTTCCGTACTAAATTGCCAGTAGAGATGGCACCCCTGATTCAAAAGAGTGAGAGCAGCCCAGTAAAACTCTGTTTACCTTGGCTGTCAAACAGCTGCCAGACTTTTTAATGTCACTGACGATCTCAGAAGATTCAGTCTAGTTACACTACTTATAATGCTGTGCTTTAGTGCCAAAGTCATCCAGCCAAAATCCAACATCCAGGGGGACAAAGACTTAGAGCTGACTACAGGTAGATCTTGTTAATTAATCTTAAAACATGAAATACGAATAAGCAATTTAAGTTTTCTATAAGGTGCATGGAAAAAATGCATGTAAAGATTGTTTAAAATTATTTGATTACTTGGTGTATATGGGCGGTGCATAAATACATTCTTTTCTCAACAGATACATATTTTGCCCATCACAGAAACACACAAATATGGGTCTGATAATCACTCTCTGCATTTTTCTTTCAAGAGTAGAAGAGGGATGGATCACAAGGCAGCTGCAGAATTTCAGAGGTCCAGTTTCATACCACCCAGCTACAGACACCTCACAAAGAAGCCCCAGCTTCCACATAAATGGAGAGAGAGCAGCAGAGAGCAATGCAGCCTCCCTAAAACACAGCCCAAGTAAATTGAACTTCTTGAAACCTTGTTTGGAGAAAAAAAGAGAAAAAAAAGAATAAAACCCTCATGATTTCTGTTCCATTCCCAATGGGTCTGTGTCATCTCATCGTCAAGAATAACAATAAAATCAATTCATTATGTTCCATTGAAGGCAGCCTCAGGAGAGAGATCAAAGAATGAGAGGAAATGAAAGCTGACCGACTTTATCACCTTTGGAGTCAGTCCCAAAGATCTCAAATTAATTTAGATTGCTGGGGCAGTGCATAAAAGCTGGCAAGTCCTTTACCAGTGCAGAGCTTCTATACAAACCAGCAAAGTGATGTTGTCTCTGGGGGTTTTCAATAATCCAAACATTTTTGTGAGTGCTAAGTACTTCTTCCTTCGGCCATTTGAAGTTTATTATTGGAGGCAGGGGTAATATTTTCACGTTTTCCTCCTGAATTCTGCAGGGAGCCATCTGTCTCTCCTGAAAGACCCAGCAGCAACATTTCTGCATGAAATCTCTCCCCTCATGGGAGGCTGCCGGCCATCGGCCCTTCCCACTCCTGGCACTAGCCCTTACCGGCCAGCCACCCCAGGCCAGCATCCCAAGCCAGCTACAGCGCCCGCAGGAATCGGGGGCTGCCCGCAGCAGATCTTTCTGCTCAGGAGAATGAAGCAGTTCCCCGAAGCTGTGAGTCACGAGGAGCCTGCCAACGCTGCTGCAGCACAGAAGCTCTCCGGGAAGGGGCTGCGACCCGAGGGGGCTCACAGAGGGAGCAGGGAGCCCCTGCCACCGGCTACAGCGGGCAGCACAAAACCTGACCCCAGCCTCTCCTCCTTCGTCCACAGCTGCTCCCAGAGCCCACTCACCCTGCTCTTTTCTTTTGTCCCTTCACTAGGAATTTGATTTCAGATGCTTGAGAACAGCCCTCTGAGCATTCGTTTCCCCTCCGGTCTTTCCTCGCAATGCCTTATTGTGTTTCATTTTCAAACCAGATCACCATTTCCTTTTCAGCCTTTGTTTTAATACCCAGGTCCTGGACTCCCAGACCTGAAACTGGCTCTGTGCAACTGCCTTGCCTGATTCCAGGCCAAATTTCACAGCATCTGTGGTACCACATGCTAGAGAGAGAGAGAGAGAGACAAGCTCCTGACAGACACCTTCCCTTCCCTCACCTCCTTGGCAAGTGGCTGCCTCCTGGAAACACCCAGTTAGTCAGTGGATCCCATTAGCCCTGGTGATTCAAAGCTGTGTCATCCACAGCTGCAGACAGGCACTGCCTTTTTCCCCTCCACTGCATGCAACTCTCCAAATGGCATGAAGGTATCAAGCATCTCTGGCCTGATTTCTTTAGCAGCCAGCAATGTGGAGTCTGAGCCTACAAGGCTGGGGAATCTCTCGCAAAATGAGACGTGTTTGATGCCTTAACACCTTCTGCATGAGTCATAGGATGCTTTGAACTGTGTGTTTCAGAGAGGAGACAGGCTTTACGAGGCTTCCAGGTAGCCAGGCATTCCTCACCGTGCGACTGAGCCCCACCACTGAACCCGGGGCCCTATGAAAGGACCCTCTTTTCAGCTCCTCACTGAACAGCCAACAAAAATTGAATTCCCTCATTCAGCCCCAGCTCTACATTCAGTAGGAGGCAAAGCCTCATGCAAAAAAATTATATTTTATGGAACAGTTCCTGGTCTTCCAACTTACCTCCTGAGGACTCCCGCAAGGAGTCCCACAGGCACTGTACAAAGTTTGCAGATCCTCCTTCATCAGTCAGTTTTGAAGGCTCAGCCCTGAAATAAAGCTGCTCTGAAGAACTAAGAAGACATGTTTATTGCCATCAAAAATCTGTACTCTTCATGAGCAGTTTGAAAACCACCACTTTCTTTCACTAGCCCCCTCACCGTGTTGCCTCACTGGAGGGCAGCTAATATTTGTGGAGGGTCTTCTTCCCTGCGATTCCCAAAGCATGGTGGAAATACATTGTGAATAAACTGAGGCATTGAGTGTGTGCTCCAGAAAAAGAAACTCTGGCCCCAGTCCATCTCTTGATCCACAGACATTCAAATTTGCATGCAAATAAAAAAATAAATAAAAAAAATAAAATGCTATTTTTTTTTTTTAACCATCTGACAGCTGCTCCTGGACTTGAATGCGAGGAGTCATTTGTCTCGGCATAGATCTTGATGGATAGAACCACATGATCAAAACCACTTTCAAAAGTAAAGTGTAGTCAGGCTGCTGGCAAACGCAGAGGACAGAAGAGACAGAAAGACTTTTCAGCTGCTTTTACTGGTGGTCAGTTCAGCTGAGTATCAAAGTACAGCGATAGTCTAAAGAGATGCTGTCACCAGCGCATGCCAGCCTCGCCTGTAAATAAATAAAAGGCATCATTTTCCTCTGCTATGAATCTGGCACTTTTCACCAACACTAAATTGATTTTAAACCTTCCAAAGGAAAAGCCTCAATGTTTAATTTCTCTGGCTAGCCTTAGATTCTTGGCTTTACTTTTATTTTCCATAACATCCAGTTTATTTCTTTTAACGCTTGTTACCCTTCAAAAATGCTATTGTAATTAGATCATGACATTCTACAACTATCTCCAAACTTAAATATTCCGTTTAAGACGGTTTATGTGTAAATTTTATATGATTTTGAACAATGTTATCTTGAAAGTACACAGTGTTCACAGCCAGGGTGAAAGGAAAATAAACTCATAGAAAATAAAAAGCAATTCAAACTTCTGCCCCAAAACTCAAATTAAACTCTTTTGATCCTCCAGAAAAACTTAGTTCATTTTGTTTATTTTCCCATTCTTCTCTGCTTCCTCTGCTCAGACTAGGAGGGAAATACTGAACTACTGGGAGAAAAAACTTTTTACTGTATTTTCAGCTCAGCAAGGACTGCAAAATTAAAGAGAAAGCGGTGTGACCTGAAAGCAATCTCAGTTCCTTCACCTCTGGAAAGTTGTTTGATTAAGGGCCGTTATGTGATATATTATCTGAAATATGGATCTGTCCATCTCAAACTGGTGCAATCCCACAAACTCACCAAGGATCACTTGCTGCTACAGCCAAATTCATTGCTCCTCAAATTCCTTTGATTTCAGCTTCACATAGTTCACCATCAAATAGTTTTATCTCCCCTATTTTTTCCTGAGTGGTTGTGACCTAAAACCAGAAGACTTTGCTTTCTTTTCCCAATTCAGTTCATCTGCTAAGGAAGCCTCTCCAAAAGCAAGCAAACTAAATAGCAGCTGGCTTTTACAAATGAAAGGTTCCCTCTCGGCATCTGTTCATCCCCAAACACACATGACCATTTGGGAGTTTGTTTGGCACCTCTGTCTAACTGCTGGCTGCCAGCCTTAAGGGCCCCTTTCCACAGTAGCATCCAGGGGCGCATCCATACATTTCCCCCTGAGACAAGCCTTGGCCTTGGCTTGGCAAAGCTGCATGACCAGTCACACAAATACACCTTCAGGATGCTGAATATGGGAGTAAATAAATGCAGGGAGAGAAATCTCCGAGCTGCTCTCCATTTTGCCTTTGCATAATGCTGGCACCAGATTTCCGCAAACCAGCGTACCCTCCAAATCAGACAACAATGTTATGGATAGGGTTATATAGAAGCCCCAAGGCAGCAAGACAAGCAACCAAGTCCCAGAGTTGGCTCCTTTTTACCACAGATATGTTGATGGGGTCCAACCATAATCACCCACAGACTATCTGACATACACGATCTCACTGCTACACAACAGCCCACTGTGCTGGACAGGATTCAGATTTTGTGTTCACATTATGAGTACATAATCTCTACCTAACATGCTCAAACTGTCATCTAATCACAGGTTTGCAGTGTAGGCTTGATTTCCCTGAAGTTTCAGACTTTACACTTAGGGTCTCAGCTCTCCCATCCCCACATCTCAGCAACTCCACCCCATAACAAGGCATCTAGAAGTCAGCTTTACTAGCGTCTAAAAGGACATCAAGGATGTCTCTTAACATGCTAAGGAGAGAAAAGACCTTTCTTCACCATTGGTGTGTTCAACTTTTAGGATCCCAAAACAAGCTCCTGAGACTTTTAAAACTGCAGAGAGTTTAAGGGACTTGGCTTTAGAGCAATTGCCACAGAAATATGTTGATTTTGTGATATGTTTCATGTTGATCGGTAGGTTTCAAAGCAGATAAAGATAGCTCATGTCCTTGGCACATTTTGCAGGTGAAAAGCACCTTTCTTGGGCCTGCCTATGAAATTGTCCTTCCCCCTTCAAAGCAGGCTGCCTTTAACAGCCAGTCACTGCGGTTCGTTGCCCAAACCATGAGCTGTTCCTCTGAAATTACTTCATCTCCCCCTGTCTCTGTATCCCCCCAGTCCAACATGCGTGTTCTGGAGAGAAGCCTTGCAACAAAGAGGTAATGAAAGCCCCGGAGAACTCACGTGATCACCTTGAACTCACCTAATCTCCCCACAGTTGAACACCTACAATGTCCCAGTGCTCCAGACAGTGATCTCCAGTGGTTCTCACAAAACAGCATGGAGAGCAACCAAGCCCACACCTCATTGTCAGACACACTACTAGTGCTCATGTACTGCATTTCTTCAACCCATGGAAAAAGTTGATTCAGCCTGCACCTAAAGTAAAACTTCTTAGAATATTTAAAAAAAAAAAAAAGTTAAATAAAATCCACAAGCATGTTTTCTAAACATTAAGAAAAACAAGCAGTTCTCTTTCAGATAATTTTGGAGCCATTTTCTGTGAGATTCAGGTTGCCGCAGGGCCAGCTGGCTTCAGAAATTAAGGAATCACTTCAGGATCCTTAGAATAAAACTGTCTCTGAAATCCACAGGCATTTTACCTCAATGGTCAAAAGGAGTGACCATTACAAGGTCCTTCTGAAGGTTTCCCCCTCTGAGCACTTTTTGTCTTAGTCCAGTCTAGTCTCTAGGAGCAAACACATGGTAATAGCATTAATCCTGTTCTCTGTTGAACAGGTTTGTTTCCTTCCTCTGCTGATACCCAGTACAATTCCTAACAGCAATGCACCACTACTAGGAAAGGTTGTGAATGAGCAGTAGTGCCAGAGGCTTCACCTCTTTTCACCTTTAGGTCACCTCAGAACATGGTCCCACACCTCCCAGACTGAGTATCCATCAGAGGGAAACCTAGCTCCTCTGGAAAATTTTCTCTCTGGAAAATCAGTTCATACTGGGAGGAAACTCATCCAGGCTTAACTCTGCCATTCTAAAACTAGGTGACACTTTTGGATGTTCTATGAGCAGGTCAAAGGGACTAAATGGGTACCTTGTACAATTCATCTAAGTGCAATTCAAATGGTAAAAATGTGTGAAAACAATAGAAGTGCAAAGTTCCCAAGAATGAGATTGTCCTCTTTCTTCTACTGTTAGAGGAGTTAAAGGGGATGATCTTTTTAGTTAATGAGAATACACCCAGTATGTCCCAGGGCCAAAATACTCTTTCAGTTCCTGCAAGTACAAGATGGAAAGAATTTCATGAGACATTATCAGAAAGAATTCACAGTGAGATAAACACTTACTTCTTCCATTTGTTTTCATTCAGATTTGACTTGTCACTAATAATTATGACAGAGGATGTGATAAATGTCCGCTCAACATTTGCAAGAACAATATGCTTTACCCAAGCATGAGAACACACAGGAAAAAAAGGCTAATCATAAACTAATTACTTCTTTCACTAATCGTTACTGCTCTGAGTCACTGTTTCTATGAATCGCCTCACTTTTTTCCTTCAGGAGTGAAGCAAAGGAATATTTCAACCTTGGTTTTTTCCTTACCTTGCAACTTCTTCTTTTCACATTCTGATGTATTTTATTTCCTCCTTGTCAAGAGTATGTTGATGTTCCAAAACCTATGTCTGAATTTCTCAGCTTTCAGAAATCTGTTTAATGGTTAAGAGTAGACCAAATACCAAAATGCTAAACCTGACTGCATTTTCATTCACATGAAATGTGTCTCCTGGGAAGTTACATTATTTTCAAGGAGTTAGATGGAGCTTGAATGATAATTTAGACCCATGTTTTACTCCTCTTTCACCTTTCAACTTTCCAGGCGGTGGAAAAGCTCTTCTGCCACAGAGATAAGACCTCTTCTTATTTTGGGCCTCTGCTTTGCTTTCATACCTCAGCAATGGGTGAAACATCTTAAGCAGACCACCTCCATAACCATTCTTGAATGAAAAATATATATGATAGTTTCGAAGTCTTAACACTCTCTCCTGCCAGGAGAATGCAAGTCACACCAACAGCCCTGGAGAGCAGGCACCACAGGAAGGAGGGAAAGGTGGTGAAGAAAATGACACAGGCTCTGTTGGAAGATTACAATTGTTCAACTAAATACGTTTAGAAAAGTCAACGTTTCACTGAGTTGAAAATTTCCTTCATGAACTGCTGAGGTTCTTTCATCAACACAACTGTGTAAAACAGCAAAACTGAACAAACTTTGGGGTGTTGTAATTACCAAGAGTGTTTCACAGACACAGAATATATGCATTTCTTCTGGGTGCATTCCATGGAGCTAAGTGGACTCTCAAACCCATGTCCATGCTGTCCAGAAATAGGACCGTGTATCATACCAGACATCTTCAGGGTTTTTTGCTGGCAAGTAGGGTTTCTCCATATCTTAGAATTTAATCTTAAAAGAAAAATTCTAGATCCTGCAACTAACTGTGTAACTCCTATGGTACTGAGTACTCTCACCTTCTCTTGGCTTCAAAAAATGCAGACTCCTCCTTTACAGGAGGATCTCAGCAACCTGCTGGATTTAGCCTTATAGAAATATACTCTTTCTTAGGTAGGAAACTCAGGTCTGTCATTTACTTAACATTCAAGAGATGTGAGTTCTGGATATTGCATAACCTCTGGGGAAACAAAAAAAAAGCACCAACCACCAACAAATGAGCAGGGGCAAAATTAACAAATTGCTCTTTAGAAGCTGCACAACCTGACAGTTACATACCAATTTGGAGTTATTGTCAACAACCCTATCTCCTTGGAGACTGGCTGACGCTGCAGAGAAATATTAGATGGGAAATTAAGGTTAACAAAGGGTTTCCTACTGTTGTTCCTAGTAATATAAGCACTTTACACATCAGTTCTAATTCTGTTGAACTGAGAAAAAGGAAATGGGAGAAGAAAATTTAAACAGGGATCCTCATTCTACAGCAGAATTAGCTAGCAGAAACCCCCATTAAAATTAGAGGTACCCCATCCTCCTTAAACTCACATTCCCACCAGCAAACTACCGATGTTGTCTTACCTTACCTTGGATGGCTTGTTCAGAGGCAATCTTTTAATTGCAATTGCTTTAAAGTGCCATGATTTTGCCATTAACCCAAGTTCAATAGTTGTTTTTCAGCAAGGTCTTGTTTCTGTTCAGGTAGAAACACAACATGGTAATGCCTCAAGACAGGAAAAATTGTTTATCCAAAAGCTGTCTCAGGCCTGATGCTGAGAGGCAACGGACAAGCTCAACAAGCAGCGTCACTGATGCAATGCTTGCTCAGCACCACTCACCACCATGGATATCAAATGTTTCAACTGAATATGAACTCAAGTCTCTTGATAACAGCTGTGTTGTGTTCCACTTTCCAGCAAGGCTCTGACATGAAGCAAAAGTTCACATTTCTCTTACATACATGTATCAGCAGTAATAGAAGTATTTCAGAAGGTCTAGGAATTCATTTCCAGTCAGAGCCTGCCTTTTCTGCTGTTTTCCCAAAGTACTGCAATATTGCCATCTTGCACTGAGAAACCCTGAGGTGTTCAGAGATCATACTGCCAAATCCACATTAGCATGAGTGGTTATGGTTCTCCATGTTCTCACATGCTTTGAAAAAAAAGTGGTTATTTCATAGTAGAAGCAGTACAGCATACCTGTTTAGTGGATCTTTTTCACCCGGACCCTGAGCAGGAGCTAACATCTCCCAACTCAGGGTCCTGTCTGAATAGACAAGTCTCTTGTGTTTCTCTTCATTCATGTGGGAAAGAACGCATCCAGCCTCTGACACTGAATATTTCTATTGCACCAGGCCAAATGGCCTTCAAATATGAAGTTTTAAGTTCTGCTCAAACTCAAAGAGTCATGGCCATCCTGTGAGTGCTCTTTGCTGCTTCCAGCTCTGCCTCACAGGGATAAAAAGGTTTGCAGAAACTCAGGAGGGAGAGAAATGAAAAGATATCTGCTTGTCTCTTTATGAATAGAAAACAGACTTGGCCTGTGCAACCACTGCCATCACCATGTGTGTAGCCACTCCTGCCATGTACCTTCCTAAGCTGTTTCATTGCATTAGCCTCTCACTTCATCTTGCTTTTGGACTGAAAGAAATTTGGAGATGGACTCATCCATCTGTACAGCATAACATATGCTGGGTAGAGAAGCTTTCAGATAACATCATCATCATTTGGAATTCAAGATATCTGAAGTCTAAAATTTTGTAGAACTTTTCTTCCTTTTGAACAGTATAAGCCTTGTTTAAAAGAACTGTGACAGGGTGGAAACGATGCAGACTGGATAGCACAGAAATGACCTACCATAGCATGAAAGCTGATCAAATTTAGGAATTCTGGATTTGAAGGTGAGTGTGAATAATATTGGCCAGTATTTCCTCTAACCTTTCCAAAATGCCTCTGTCCCTGGCCAACTTCCTTACCCCCAGCTCAAGCTACATCATGCTCATCTAGCCATTTCATGACTCTGCATCCCGATGATCCTAGTCTATAGTTCCAGACCATTTCCCTTCCTTCACTGTTTCCAGTTTTCCTTGTTCTGTCCGTCCCAGCCTCCCCTTTTATTCAGCTATATATCTGACGCCAGCTGCCTTCCCATCCACCACCCTCTTTGCTAAATTCTTCGTCCACCAAAACTGAATTTGCCCCCATTCAACCTCCCAGCATTGTTCCTCTCCCTTCTTGTCACCTTTACCTGCTGAGGTCTTATTCCACTCCCCCATATTGGGGTAAGACAGCTTTCTCCTCCGTACTACTGGGGCACCAGGAAATATAATGAACAGGAGAGCGTTTCTCTGTCTTGATCTCACTTCCAGCAGCTCTTCCCAGCTCAGTCCACAGCAGTTCAAGACACAGCCACAGGAGATGCTTTCCAGTGCACCATACACCCTGCTCTGCAGGGATGGAGCATGCACATGAGGACATTGCCAGGGCTGGAAGATGGCCGGTGAGAAAGATATCTTCAGGAGATTTGAAATCTAAAAAGATCTGCAAGTTTCTACTCAATCTGTGCAAAATGCAGATTTCACGTGGCTTATAACTTGATCAAGCCTGGAGAGATTTCAGGGGGATGGAAAAGAGCCATCTTTGATAGAAAAGCAACCACTTCCTATGTATTTTAAATCTGTGCTACAGAGGGAAGCATGGAAATGACAGCATTTAAAAAAAATAAAAGGAGAAAAAAAGGAAAAATCACCAAAGTGATAGTAATTAAAAAAAAAAAAAAAACCAAACACTTTATCCTGAGCTATCCTTTCGGGGGGACGGGGGGGGGGGACGGGACGGGGGGGGGGAAGTCATTCTGGTCTCATCTGCCTACCTTATGGGAGCACACCACATTGAAAAATTCAGCCCACATGAGCTCTGAGAACGTGAGTAATAATTAAAAACAGAATATTTGAGCTGCCAGGTATCACGTGACTGTAATGATAATCAAAGCTACCAGCCCCACCTATAATCACATCTTTAAAAGAACAGAAATGAACCAGCCATTTCTAACCTCTTTAAGTTCATTATTGCTACGCTTCCCCACCCCCCCCACCCTCCCCCCCATCTACCACTCTTCTTCGGTTCCTCCCATCCCAGCCTAAGTACATTGTGGAAAGACCAGTTGCAGCCTGGGGGTTATGATTGTTTTCTAGGACATGTACGCAGAAGATTTCACTACATCTGGCAGTTAAATGCTACAGCACATTGTACGATAATGTAGTAATATTTTCAAGCAACTGTGTAATGCTCTCTTCTTTCTGAATCAGTCAAGAGTTTCATTATCTAAATCCGTGTGAGAACACAGAAGCTGTGTTTCCCCAACTCCTGAAATATCTGCCTCAGGAAGGAGGTATATTGTCTTTTTGATGCCTCTGGTTTGCTTGTGAGGTGGCTCTGTGTGCCTGTTTTGCAACAACACTACAAACGCAAACCAATTAAATCTCCTATGGAAAATGCCATGTTTGCTAGACAGTTTGCATCCTTTTAAACTCAGGGTGATGGGATCTTGAGCATATCTTGAACGTTATCAAAACCTCTATTGATCTGGGGAGCTCCAAAGTGCAATCATTTGAGCTGCAGTGGGAAATGAACAATATGAAATGATTTCCCTGCATTTCAATCACCCCATGTTTTGTCTTGAGAAAGGGAATATACTTCCTGGAAGTCTTCACTAAGTCCAGGACAAAAAAGAAAACCTACTTTATCTTTCCTTTTAGTGTGTGAAAAATAATATCTGCAGCAAGGGATGATTTTTTTATGACCTCTGAAGGCATGAAGCAGAGCTGAAATAATAATGATTATCCAGACTTCAATCTTCCTCATTCTTGCCTACACAAATCCTACTCCAGGCACCAGGAATTTGATCTGACTAATAAAACCTAAAGATATAGAGATTCAGCACAGTTAGGAAAGTAATACTAAGGAAGTGCAAGTCGCTGACATGATAAATCTCAATCCGCAAGTGTAAATCATCAAAATATGTCTGTGAAGTTTAACTTCTTGGGCTTAAAAGGAGGCTAGTTTTAAAAATGCTTCAGAATAGTTTCTGGAAATTATGCTCTTTTTTCTACTCTCTGCTTTTCCTTCCCTACCAACAAAAGACACAGTTCAGAGAAGCACTTACACATGCACGTACAATGAGCGCACCATCAAGTCCCACTGCCATCAGCTGGGAAGTGAATTCAAATTCACACCAATCTAAACTTCCCCATTGACTGTTTCTCTCGCAGCATCCCATCCTTACTGACCTGCAGGCATCTCCCTCTGGTACATCTGGGCCCTGACCCATCATGCACATGCTTCAGTTTAACCGCAGGAATAGACCCACAGGCTTGCTACTGGCTGCAGTAGGCTTTGGGTTAGACCTCGAAAGATTGCCACTATAAATTACCACAAAGGCACGCACAGACAAGCAAGCTTTCAGAGAGCTGTCAGAAAAGTCTGGCAAGTCCCCTTCTGGGCATTGCTTCAGTCACTCGGGGAATAGCAAAAGGGACAGACAGGTGCCCAGCAGCAGGGCAGAGCAGGTAAACAAGTCCACCAAGGAGACATCCCCTATGACTCTTTTCCAAAGAGGGGTGTGATCAGAAAAATGTCAACAGTCAGAAACAAACTGTATACAAGAAGAAGCAGCACTGGGAGCCTTGAGCCATGCTGCAGCCTGCCCTGCAGTCTGGCATTTACTCCTGTGGTGAGAACACAAGGCAGCTGTAAGCAAGAGCTCAGCCTTGTGCTCACCAGTAATTCAGGAAATTTTATCCTCACCACATCTACTGTTCTCACATTTATTGGTCTGGGAGAGTTGGCATGTTGTAGCAAGGCTAGTGGGAAAGGATAATACTTGAAAAAGGTGACAAAGGAGGGTTTCTTCTTGAGCTCATAAGTGAATGTTTATAGAATGGCAAGACGTTCCTTGAGTTTACAGGATACCTTCTCCCCCTACTACTCATCAGACTGGCTAAACATTTCACATGAACAAAACAAAGCCTAGAAATAGCCCCAGTGGGCTCTGGTAGTCCATACCACTTGTTATTCTCTCTCTCAGCTTATAAAGACAACTAGATTTTTTTTTTAAATTTCACATATCCATCTTTATACACAGTCAACATTGGCCTACTGGTATGAAATAGAAAAAAAATAAATCTGAAAGGTTTAATATAGTGCTTTCAGGCCATGTATATTATCAGCTCAGAAATATTCCCACACAATCTATGATATGAATGAAGAACAAAAACCAGTTTTAAAATGCTGCTGAATAAGGTAGATAGAACAGACGTTCAGGTCTCCTTAATGTGTTTTTTATATTCTCCCATGGATACATTTGTACTTTCTAATTCACTTTCTCTACTGTCCAATTATCTACAGACAATTTAGTCTTGGTGGATTATAATAGGTTCTGCTTCAGTTCAGCCAAGAGAGAATCGTAGATGGTTGGGACGAGGCCAGCAGCAAAGGAGTGGCAGATTACTGAAGCATTTTCAGGGTCACTTTTTATTCTGAGCTTCCTACAGCGTGTCCAAGCATATAGTAATCGTAGCTTTTCATGTTCACCGCATATCCAGGTCTGAGGCAGAAGTTTTTACTTCCTTGCTTATTTCAAACATCTTTGAGATACGAACAATTACCAGCTCACCTCTTGTGCAGGGTCCAGAAATAGCCTGCCTTCCCACTCCCCATCCTCCTAACATTGCCATTTCTCTCATTTTTTCAAGACCAGCAGCTAAAGAAAATTCTCTTTACTGACCAACTTATCTGACATAAAATCAAGCATAAGAGCTTGGTTTTGATTGTTTTATTTTAACCTTTTCACTTAGGAGGACTGGAACTTGGGGAAAAATTCTCTGTAAGTGCTTTTCAAATGACAAGCCTACACTCCACATTTCAACCAGTGTGATATGCATGTGCCTGGGAATATACTGAGAGAGGCCTTAAATTGAATATGTTGAGAGCTCAGTTATTACAGTGCATTAATATCACAGACGTTAACTTCTCTGTAATTCTCACATGCAGCTTCCTGTAATATTATAGAGTCCCTATTGTCTTGTACATAACAGAGACTGGTACTTTCCTCCTCTTTAAAATATACTTGACATTTATAATACCATCAAAAGCTTTGAGGTTTTCTGACAAAAGCTCTCAAAGCTTTGCTTCCTGTTCTGATCTACAGGCAGATGTAAAATTCACAGCAGAGCAGCGTGTGCACCGGCAAGCCCTCAGTTTCTAAAGAGTTTGTGTGTTTTATGGGTTTTTTCCATTTTGCCTTGCTCAACATGCACCATTAGCTGCCACTCTGAAAATCAGCATCAAGGTGGTCTTAAGCTCCTCTTCGAGTGAAGGTAGACTTTCACAGTATTAGCAGCCAGACACTGACACACTCTTCAGCACGGATTCTTGGAGCTCCTGAATGACCCTTTCCGTTGCCTGATTTGCTTATTCCATCATCTCTCCATCAGAGCTAAAATCTGCTGCTTTGAGATGTCAATGTGGCAATAACAACAGCATACACCACGAGCTAGAAGTAATCCAAGTGGTACAAGTCCTTATCCCAAACCAGTAGGCTCTCACTGCTAGCTCTCTGTCTTTCTGCCAAACCATGGGAATGGTCCACCTCATTCACGCACGCAACACAGGTCAAACTTCAGTGGCTTCCCTCCAGACTTGGGCTCCCCAGCTGGCAAGAGCACCCTGCTGTGTAGGTGTTCAGGGTGACATGAGCTTTGGATCCTGCCGGCAGAGACATGCCTGGAGCCTCCCACAGAGAGCACCCAAGCTGTTCACAAACAACCTGGAGAGCAAATATTCCTTTCCCTTTACAGGTTTCTCAGCATTTCTGACCTTCCTATTGTTCCCAGAGAAATAACTCCTGAACTATAACCCTGCTTGGTGGAGTACCTCTCCCTAGAGCTAGGAATATGTTGATTCTGTGAATAATGGCAGGACCTTGGCAATAGCTTCCACCGGATAATATTCATTTCCTCCAACTAAACAACTCTATTTCCATCATAAAATATCCTTAGAAGGGTATTTTTCTTTTAGATAGTTGTGCTGCCTCCAAGATCAACCAGTCAGACACATCTATAGGTTTATTCCTTTGTCTCCAAAATCTCTTTAGCCTGAAACACCCTTATAACCCAAAGGCACAACTAACAAGCCAATATCCGCAACATCATCAAATCCTTTGCAAAGGGTTGAATAAACTTCAATAAACTGATACAGTCAGTGGGCTAACATAAGCTAGGATGCCTTTCACTAGCTAGCTTCTGGCAGTGACTCTGCCAACTTTATTGGTACTGTTTATATTGTAGATGGCCTCTTAATTACGTCTCCAAAAATCCAGCAGTGTGCCTGGTCCACACCTGGGGTTTTTTTACAGCAAACAGCAATGCCTTTCAGTGCCTCCAGTGCTGTTCTGTCATAATTAGGCCTGTTTTGCAGAAGTGTCTGGGCTGCAAACAGCTAAGGACACTGAACTCATTCCTCTCAAGAACGGAATCCCCAGTTCAGGGACAACCACCAAGCAGCTCTTCCACACACTGTTCCCTGGCATTTAGTTTTATATGGACCATTTCAGAGCCACGAGGAATGTAGTAGCAGAGCCCATTAGTGTGCTGTGATCCTTTGCACAATGGCAGATTGTGCCATGGGGTGAAGGGTGAGTGTTCATAGAGGCTGAAGAAGGTGGGCTACTCCTAGTATGCACGTCAGCATCACAGCATCTTCCCCATGTAAGACAAGACACCACATTGCAACTGGCAAATCTGATGTGCCAGTGAAATGCAAAGGGTATTTACCATGGCCCTCAGAGAATCATTAGGATCCACAAACTACAATTCAGGAAGCACTAACTTACGCTTTAATATACAGACATTCCATACATGGCTTGAAGTTTGTCTTTACTATTCGCCTTATGGATCTGCAGACAAACAACGTTTCTTGAAATCACTGCTCCCATTCTAAAGGCTAGTTTCCAAGCTTCCCACCAAACATTTTTCATGTTACCAGAGGAAAAAAACTTGTAACCACTACACACTCTCTTAAGCAACAACGATGTTAGTGGAGTAAGACACTCAAGACAGTCCAAACCCTTACATTCTGACACCTTCGTGCCATAACATCTGTGTGACTCCACTCAGCACTGTACTAGGCAAGATACTAAGCAAGCTGAAGACAGAGGTGCATCAGGACTTCAAAACCCCTCAAAACTCAAGGGTGGAAGGAAAACTGGAAAAAGAGGAAGAGCATGGCCAAATTGTAATGTCATATTAGTACCCCAGGCTAAATGGTAAATAAATAGGTCAACCCCATTCTATCAGTCTGATACTGACCCTAGTAAAATAACAAAGTGGCTGAAAGAAAGATTGATAATGATGTACAATTATATATAGTTAATGATAATCAATATGGATTTATGGAAAATAAATTATATCAAATTAAAATGATAGCCTAACATGACACAGTTTTTCATAGCAGTAACAGGGGTTGTAAAACTGCTTAACAATATATGAAATATTTTGGTGGGCACTAACATTTGGACCAGGAAGACAGAAGATGAAGAAATCAATAAAATGCATGAGAAGTGTAATCAAAATCAGTATTGTCAAAATGTCAGCCACAATAATCATCAAGCAACTGTCTTAAGGGATGCTCCATAGGCAGAGAATCCCCTCAGGCATCCATGACTGACAGATCATGGGCCATGATTTGATAGCAAACTTGCAGTGTGGCACTTTGGCCAAAACACAGACATAGACTTTGGCTGTTTGAACAGACCTGTGCTAAATCTATTGTGGGAAGCATATGACTACTACTGGTACAGCGTACCCAGCTCTGATGTGAAGGGGAACACTGGAAATCAGAGAGGCACTCAAAGAATGACCAAAGCGTTTTAAAATGTGCCTTATGAACATTCCAGCCAATCATTCCAATCCATTCCTCGACTAAGATTAAGAGATAAAACCACAGCACGTTACCAGGGAACAGAAATTCACCCGCTTTATCAGAAAATACAAGGATGAGATCCAAAGGCTGAAGGCAGAGGTTAGGCAACTGGTGCAGCATCTTCAGCAGGGTTGGTTACTTTGCACTCCCTTTACAGCCAACAGACAAAAATAGGGTGTTAGAGGATGCAGTTCACCTTAACTCATTTTAGATGTCTAACTTTGGATCAGATACATCAGACCCCAAAAGCACCTATATCTCTCCAAGGACCAGAGGGAGAATCCAGCGTGGAGGGAAACAAGCTTGAATGTAGGTATCTCTTTTGTAGAAAACTGAAGTTGGGAGTGAGATAACCTACCTAGCCTAACTGGGAGTCAGATTTACTTTTGACAGCACTGTTATGACATACCAAGAGGCAGAGTAGGTTTTCCTTCAGCAATGGCATCTTAATCAGGGTCAAAAGGTGCACTGCTGTTGTGACAAGTCCTGTGACCTGCATTATGCAGATGGTCAGGCAGCACTGTTGCAGTGCTTCCTTCTGCCCTTCCATCAATCTACACTTGGCTAAATTTCTTGCAAGGCAGCTTGAATTCTTCACCCGAGCAACGAATTCCATTTAATTACACCATCAGTCTTTGTTCAACGCCTATTGTCATGCAACAATGGCTATGCTATGCAGGCTTAAATAAAAGTTGTATGTGTGCTTGTGTACACACACAGAAAAAAATGTGTATAACACGAGTGTATGTATACACACACACAGTTTTTACATGTATGCCTGGATCTCAATCAGCAATGAGCAAGCCAGAGATACCTGTTCACTCCAGTGCACTTGAATTGAGGCTGTTGGTGCCCTTCTTCACCAAGCAGCCCCTTGCTTTAGAACAGTAGCAGTCTCCACCCAGACACTTGCGGTGGTAAAGGGTCACCAGTTTGCCCACATACAGTATGAGAAAAAAAGGAAAGGTTTGTTGATACTGTTTGTTGATCCCCTGTGAAGCAGCAATCATTTCCCTCAACCCAGAGAGGCAGGAGCATCAGCAGAAGCATATCAAAGACGACCATTTAAATTGTTTTGCAAGCACTGTCAGTTTAGGTTCAGTAATTAGACATAAGGTCTTGCCAGCATTCCTTCCTTGTTTGTCCATGCTCTGATAAAAACTGGTATTTTTAAAGAAGATACCTACAAAGGCCAGCCTAGCATCTCCAATAACAACGTTCACACCAGTTGCTTGTTTTTCTGCTCTTCAGGTCCCACTTTGGTGCAAGGCAGAGGCCAAATGAAAAGCAGGAGTTAGCTCAGCCAGTTCATGTCTTATGTTGCAACTTTGCAGGAGGGAACATTTCTTCTCGCTACTGTAAATCAGGGAGAATAATTCCCTCATCTCTGGCTGGGGTGGAGCCGCCACAGAATTGCACACCTTTGCTTTCTGAAACCCAGCCAAGGGCTATTACAGTTCCATGTGTGACCAAGTGTGACCGAGAAGCAAACAATCAGCTTAACCTGTCCATGCTAGCTTGGGTCTGGGACTCCCACTGTCCTGGCAGCCCTAGGAACAACGATAATAAGCAATGGGAAAAGAATAGAAAGTTATTTTCAAACTATCCAGTGAAATATGTTCTTCAGTGCAGCACATAGGTCAGATTCGTTGGGTCGCCGTTACACCAAACAAGAACAGCTGCCCAGCAAGAATCCAATCCACTGACAAATGCTTGAGCTGCCACAGGGAGAGAGGATAGTGTTACTAAGAAAGGTTGCTCAGAACAGAGGACATCTGGTCATTTTCTGTAGTACCAGGTGACCGGGAAAAAAAGTAGTGTTAATGTAAGCTGAGGAGTTTTTCAGGCACTTTTTTCCCTCCTATGTTTGCTCTGAGCCCAAAACTCCAAGTTAGCTCAAACACCTGCTCTGTTTATCAGCTCAGGTCCTTGGAAATGCCTGGGAGTGGCCAAAGGGCTCCTTCCATTCTCCTGTGCATGGCTTTTGTACACATAACCCTCTTCCCTACTGTGCGCATGAAGGTGAGAGGGAAGCCCTAGCCTAACCAAGGAAGCAGCCTCAGTAGGAACAACATACAGGCATACGTAAGTATTTTCATCTGAAGAACTCAAAATATTTAAAGGCTGTCATTAACTAAGCTCCTGAAGTCTCCTGTGGAATAGGTAGGTAGCCACATGGCTTTGGGGTATGGTACAGAAGCTCTGGAGTCATTTGTTCTTTTTTTTTTTTAACTTTTACCAGCCCATATTAGTTGAGTGTGATGGCTAGAAGCTGAACGAATGCTGAAGCTGAGACCTTAAAACTGGAACACACTTGTGGATTTAGCAGCTTAAATTTTCCAACAAATGCAGTTTTATAGCATGAAGTTTCCGAAGCTGAACATCTCAGACCTAAAGACATTGGGCTTAACCTATGCTTAAAGGTCCCTCAGCACCTGATAGACTTCACAGCTGCTGAGTTTTATTGCTAGAACCAGACAGTTCAAACTGAGGACATCAGCCAGTTTAATAAAAGCACAGCAAAATATCTCAACAGTGACCTATTCCAAGTATCATGTGTTGTGGACATGTTCATGCCTTATCACAAAGTCACGTTTGAACAGGTTGTTAGATTGGAAACAGCAGCTTGCTACACCTGGTTATGGAGCACTTGCCCATTGCAAAGAGAAGCTGAATGCTCTGAAAGTGAAATGCACTGCACATCCAACACAGGCTCCAAAAAAATAACAATTTTTTTCACTGCACAGTCTAAAGATGGGATGGAGAAGGAGTAGCAGGAACAAAAACCCTGTCTTCTCCTCCAAACAGACGTTTTTTCTCCAAAAGAATTATGAGGAGCTGGGAGTAATTTCAAGCATTGGACTATGTATGGATTGTCTTATCTTGCACAGATTCATCCACATTTACAAGTAAAGGGCCACCTATAAATCCTTCTGTACTGTGGAGTACGCATATGTTGGTTTCTACTAGTTTCTCTAGGGGGTTAAACTGTGGACCAGAGCTGCCAGAGCGTGGGAGAAGGGGTGGAGAGAGCATGTCAATTGTCATAAATTCTCTCAAACAACGGGGAATGGGGTGGCTAGCACCATAAATGGGGCTAGACTCCTCAGACCAGCATTGGAAGAAGAAGCACTGGGGAGTTTCCATGCCAGAGGTAAGCTTAGACCCCAAGTCAGGCAGGGCTTACTGCATTCACTGGAAAATTTAAGCTGTTAAATCCACAACTGTCTTCCAGTTTTAAGGTTTAAGCAGTTCTTTAGCTTTTAGGCCGGACAATAATGCCTGGGTTTGTGTGTGCCTTGCTTTGGAGCAAATGCTGACCTAGTATAGCTCCATCTCTTAGCCACAGCTGCTCTTCTCCAACTTTGTAATTCCTAAGGCCTCTTTTATGGCAATTTATTTTTTGGCTGAATCAGCTCCCTGAGCCGGTTCCCTGAGCAGCTGCCTTGCATGGTCAGCAAAAGGGCCAGGACAAGTAGCTGGAGTCTCTAACGCTCTACAGTCACTAACATGTGGAGCCACAGACAGTGTTGGATTTGGCTGGAGCTGAAAGGTGTGTCAGCTGTTTCTTTTTGCAGGTGAGTGCCAGTTTGCACAGAACACTAATAGTCCCATCCCAAAACTCAGCACTTAGCTACATGAATCCCATTTCCAGTTTCCCTAAAGATGGGCAGAAAACCAGCCCCCTCCACAGCCTTGACAACAGGTCTTTGAGGAGTGCATGTGTCCACCATTTTCTTGAGACTGTCTACCTAGACACCGCAAATTCATCTGATTCACCTTGATCCTGTGAGCAAATAGATGATAGCTTAGAAGCTGATACAGCAAGCAAAGATGTATTTAGGAAAATCTGAAAACAGATTTGATGTCTTGGAAACAAAACCCAAGATACATCTCCACTTGTAGCCCTAGGGATTCAGGTAACATTTTGTCTTTCAAAGACAGTTTCATTTCTGAATAATCTCAGTTTCCATTGCCATCTGCCTCGTTTCAGTTCAGCTGGTACCACACTTGCACTAAGAATGGCTCTACCTGGTGTCAGGCTCTCCCAGCGACTGCCAATGTGCTCATTTTCATGGTTCACAGCTGATCAGCCATACAGATACCATTAATGACTCCTCCAGGAGCTGGGAGCCCATGGTTCCCAGCAGCCTGGTGGCCAAACACTCTCCATATGTAGTCTAAACTATTCATGTTATAAAGGACTGTCAATAAACTCCGTAATATTATACAGTTACTCATTCAGCTATGAATACCTCCATTAAGCTCATTGTTTTGGGTTACTTTATCAGCTTTGGCATAAAGAGCGTACAATGCCACACAGGACATACTGGCTGAGAAGCTGTTTTGCCTGGACATGTGAGGTTGCTCCCCAAGCAATTTTTGCTGGCTCTTTTCAAGACAGTAACTCTCAGACAAGGTCTATCTTGCCAAGCCACTGGTTTGAATGCCTGGTAACTCTCCCCAGCTTGCCCTGTCCTGCACTGACCAGTAACTGAGTCTGCTCTTTCCCATTACTTTCTCCACCTGGCCCCTACCTCTCCTCTCCAATCCCATTTCATTTACCTCCATAGCTTTCTTCAACTCATGCCCTTCTGCTTTTCTTTCCACTCAGCTTCTCTCTTGCTAACCACAACAAAATCAAAAATGAAAGGTTTGGATCATAACACTGTTTGCCAGCATGCCACTCAATCCATTTCTTTGTTTTCCCTTTTCCCACCCTGCTTCCCTTTTCTCAACAAAGACCATAAAGGCTGCAAATCAGAGATGATTTCCTGGAGCAGGTTTTTCCAGCACCCAGCCCAGTGGGGCCCCATTCGTCCATATACTATGCTGATAAGTAGCAGTACAAATCTCTCCAAAGAAGGGAGGACCATAGGAACAGGATTAAAAATAGGGGACCCAGAAGCCTAGCACCCCTTGATTTCCATCATCTGTCAAGGACTATGTTTATATCTGTGCTCCACATTATTGGATTTTTGACTGTGTCATACTAAAAGTCAACTATATCTCCACACAAGCCTAATAACCTAATAACTAAGATGTGCCTTGTTCACATGTATAGTTAAACATGTTTCAGAATTGTCTATAACCCAAAAGAGCATGAAGGAATAAAGATTATTTCTTTTTTAATTTAAATTTACTGATCAGAGCTGCGTTTTTCTTTTGTCTTGAGAAAAATAAGTCCAAAATCCCCTCCCTTCTCATTAAACCTGTTCTTATCAATATATCAGAATCCATGCTTATCTGAGCAATAAGCAAGTAATTTTCAAACATCATGAATGCATCAGGACCTTAAAAGTCACACTTTTGAATCTTTAAAACAGTACTCCCCTAAAAAAAAATAAAAGTCCCCTAGAGTCCCCTTTTCAACAGATAGCGCTCACCCAAAGTAAACACAAATGCTGTCTTCCCATGGTTTCCAGCGCTGCTGAAGTTAGAGGCTGCTTTCGCAACTGCTGAGGACAATTTATTATGCCTGCACCACTAAAGCCTCTAAGAACCCGACCACACAGAATCGGAGACCATCCTACCTACTGCCTTTGATGAGTGTTTTTCCAACTGGATAAACTAAATCCTTAAAACGAAACCAGAAAATCAACACCATCGTGTGCCCTGCAAGGACCACTCCCTTCACGCAGCCATCAGCATGGAGGGCTCGGGGCTGCTGGTGGGCAGCTCCCAAGCACTTGCATTGCAGAAGCGACTTACCCAAGCTGAGCAGCCTGAACAGCTGGGGGCAGCCAGGGATTTGGCAGTGGGCTAGGCGAGCCTTCTTTTGCCAGGGCTCATGCTCTCCCCTTGCACCGTGGGTAGGAGTCACATTCCAGCAATTAGCACAGCAGCACCAGAAACACAGAGAGAGCAGGGCTGCCTGCCTGAGACCCCACGCCAGCAGCTCTGCCAGCTGGATTTCATCCCCTTGGCTGCCAGAAACAGCTTTGTATCATCACTCAGTTAACTAATGCGCAAAAGGCAACTGTAATGGTGGTATGCAATTGCGTCTTAACTTAGGGAATTATGAGGCCTTCCTCAGTCAAATTAGGAGGATGCACAGAAATGCAGTGAATATGGGAGCTGTCACGGCCAACTAGGTTGTGGGTTCCCTTTACATGGCCAAAGGTTCAAGAAGTCGTAACTTCTGCTTGATAGAAGTTACCACTTCTCCACAGAGCCGCAGTAACTGACTGTGTAAATACCAGCAAACCATTTCACAAGAGGAAAAAAAAAAAAGAAAAAAAGTTGATAAAAATCACCTCCAAATAAAGTTGATTCAGAGGGAGTAGGCTCACATGTTTTGCTTTGCATTTGCTATAGGCTCAGAGTGTCTGCACAGCTTTGGGAATGGGTGGGAGAAAGCTTCCTGGGTGGCAGAGAGCTTCCTGAAGCTCTCACAATGACCTCAACATACCTTAACGTTGCTAATGGCTAATGCAATCAAAGTCTAGTTCAGGACAAACTAGGAAACTTTGAGGAGAGACATAGCAGCCTTCAAAACCAGTTATACAAAACCATTGCTTACTATAAATCATCAGCTGCAAGCTTTTTCAGAAACAGGAATCTTTTCATCATGTTTGGGAAGTGCTTTCACACCTTGTGAACACTACTAATGAAAGTGAGCAAAAGAGAAGCTGCTAAATAATCACAGATGATGATATAAACAGGAAAGAGCTCTGGGTGCCCCGTCTTTAACATTGCACCCATGATTTGGGGGTCACTAAGCCATTGCCAAACCTATTGGCAAGGAGAAGGTGGGTGAGAAAAGACAAAGAGGGAATCGATCTGCTTGATAATAATGCCTAACCAGTGGTTTATAAAACACATGGTTCTCTATTATTCAATTTGAAATACATTAAAAAGCCCAGGTTTCAGTCAGTTGAAGTGCCAAATTATGTTAATTTAAAAAACTTATAGGTTGCATTTATGGAGGTTTAGATATCTCCATTTTCTTTTAATAGTGGCAATTTAGAGAAAATAACCACTCGCTTTTGAAGGGGAACATACAGAGGTGACAGTTTTCTTAAAAATTCTTTTTGAATGTTTTGAGAAGAGTCAGCATAGATCAGACTTCACATTTCAAAGCTTTGCAAAGGAAGCAGCTTTGGACACAGATCTAAGGAAAGGCAGCTACGTTTGCAATGCATATGGTAGTCCATTAGCATTATATTTTCAACACTCGAGTGAAGTCTGTGATTTCCTGCATGTTGACTGGAGAGCTACAGCATAAATTCACTCTCACCCAGTATTTATAGCTGCTGGCATTCAAGACTGGGTTGTGATGTCTACTCAGTGTCTCTTCACATGAAGTCCTATAATGGGCTGTCACAGCTATAGGCAGGATAACAAGCCTTACCTTTCCTTCATGTTTAGGTCAGCATTTCTTGATCAGTTATGATGAGTTAACAAGCCTGGTGTCATTCTGTTAACATACAAAGGAAAGAGCTCAAACTAGATCCAGCAAGAAAATGCTGTTCTGTCCACCACTAGAGCTCCATTCTACATCATTAAAATATTTAGAAAGAGATAAAACTGCATATTTCACACACATTTCTCTTCTGGCTGACCTTATCTGTCAGCACTGGAGAAGTTGGTACCACTGACACATTACTACTACTAGACCAGTTCTGCTAGGCTCACTGTCCAGTACCAATGTTGACTGTCTTTGAAAGGCTTGCACATGCCTACATGAATTACTTTAACCCTTTATCTGCCAAAAAAAAAGAAAAGAAAAAAAAAAGTTAAAAAAAAAAGTAGTGCTTTAGTCATGGGTGGTGTAGAAGGGAGGCTGGGATTTGTAGCACATTATCTAATCCCTGCTCTAAGCACAGCCTCCACAGAGCTGCTAGGGAAAAGCTACTTGGGAAGAAGCGAGGGGGTTTTTTTCTCCCTGCTGTGTTTTCCTTGTGCATTTTTTTCTGCCCTAAAAGCTTACAAATCTAGGTAATCCAGGTACTTTGCACTTGTTACATCACAGTTTATTATGGTGAGAATGCAGCTGACACCTCCCAGTAAAAGATATCAAGAGTCCCAACACAGAGCCAACCAGTCCATGACCACAGAGAGACAACTGGAAAGGGACACACAGATGTTTGGAACCTCCTCACAGAAGGGTGTTGGGCAGCTCTTTCTGGCTGTACCTATTCCCAGCACAACTAAGAATCTGAAGATAACCCTTGTAAGGTCAGATCAAAGGTCCACTTATGCCAATGTCCAGTGCCCGATAGTGGTCAGCAGCGGATGTGCAGGAGGAAAGACCATAAGGAGTGGGTCATGGACTGAGTAATCCTTTCCCTGGTACATGCTCCAAGCTTCCAGCAACTGGCCATTTAGAGACTTCCTGAGCTAGACGCCACATCCGGGCCATTGTACTTAATAGCCACTGATGGACCTATTTTCTATTAATTTGTATAAACCTTTTTTGAATCCATTTATACTTTTGGCCTCCACAACATCCTGTGGCATTAAGTTCCAAATTTTAATTATGTACTGTGTGAAGAAGTACTTCCTCTTGTTTTAAACCTGTTGCCTGATCATTTCATTGGGTGCCCCCAGCTGTGTCACGAGAAATACTGATTAATCATTTCCTATTTGTCTTCTCCACAGTATTCACAATTTTACAAACCTCTATCACCTCACTCAGCTACAGCCATCCTCACTCATCCCTTCTTTTTAGCCTCTGCTCCTGGCTCTTTGTAGCCCTGCAATACCGCCTTTGAAAACCAAGCAGCATGCAATATTTACAATATAGGTGTATTTTGCATGTAAACAGTGGCACAACAGATGTTTCTCTTTCTCTTTTCCTACTCTTATTCCTGCTGTGTCTTTCTGTCCTCAGCTAATTGTGAGTCGAGACTTGTAAGAAATCCTTCCAATGACTCTAAGATCTTTCTCATGGTGGTAGGACCTTATCCAGAGTTCATTATGCAACCATGCGCACTAGACTCATTTTTCCCTTCTCCACTGTTCAGTTCCACATTCATCAACACTTTATCGTATCTGCTGGTTTATCAGCTAGTCACAAAATAAGCTGAACCCCGTCTGCAGCTCTTGGCACAGCCTGACATTTTACTACCATGTATAACGGTGCACTCAGCAATTCAGTCATTGGCTGCTTCTGCTGGTTGTTGTTCAAACTCGTTGAACAGCACAGGTCCTTGAGGGAAGGCAATGGCAGCTTCCCTAGTCTGGAAAAGCCGAGTACTACTCGCACTCGGATGGCCAACCCTTTAGAGCAATGTAGGCACTGAGAGGACTTCCATTACATCCCAGTTGGCTCAGGAACTTAGATGAGGAAATTTCTCAAACCACTGATCACTTGTGTCCCCATGCTCACTGACTTCACCATACCTGTGAAGCACAGGTCCCTCCCTCCAGCAGGAACATGGCTGCTGTCTCCCTCATGTCACTGAGCCTGTGTTACACGTTCTGTGAAGTTACCCCACATGGAAGTCAAGCCTGGTTCCTATGATTGTACTAGCACCTCTTGCAAAGATCAGCATCGCCCTTTTTTTAACTTAATTTATCTGGCACTAAGTCCTACTTAAGCAATGGGTTTCCCAGCAGTCACATTGGAGTCCAGCATATTCAATATAATTACATCAAACATTATTATTCAATATTCTTTTTGGAGTCAGTATAGCCCCATCTGCCTGGCACGCTGCTCAGTCACCAGCAGGCTCTTGGCTTTCTGCACCTACCTCACCAGGACCACTGGGATGAAGACAGCCAGCTGTGCAAGAAGTCTGTAGGCAGGAGGGCCGCACTTCTTACTTTATGCTGAAAATAAACTTCCTGACACATGAGCTTACACCAGCAGAGTTTTCCTGTAGCAGAATGAGAAATCTGGCCTGCAGAAACCCTGCTCAGAAAACCCTGTGAAAGCCTTGCCTTGCAGACCAACAAGGCTCAGTGCGAGGGTTAAAGGACACCAGGGCAGGGTGGGAGAGGGCGAGTGGTGGAGCAGCTGCATGGCTCCAAGACAAACCTCTTTCCCAGGACTTCACCTGCCACCCCCAGGCTATTTTCAGTTTAGAATCCCCCTAGCAGGAGAGCCACAGGCTGATGAAACTTCCCACCTCAAAGGGCTCCTGGAGTCATCTCCTGGAGTGAATCACCTTTGGCTTTCAGGCTCATTTGGGTGTTAATTTGAGAGGCCCGTTGTATGGGCTAAGGGAGGAGGAGGCAAAAAACTTAACTTGGCACAGCTCAGAGGAGGCAAAGAGCTAACTTAGCACAGCTCAGCCACCAATGTTGGGGCTGAAAGGACACAGAGCCTTGCCTAGCCCGACTGCTCTGAGCAGGGTGGACAGATTTAAAAAAACAACCCCAACAGTAATGCTCCTGTCAAGTGCTGTATATCGATGGGGTGAAGGGGAAAGAAAGGGAGGAGCAGGAAGTGGTAACTTATTTGGGCTCCTGAGATGAAACTCCAGTTGCCACAAGGTTTCACAGCTCATCACTTGTTTTCACCTGGTCAGAAAGTCCCAAGCAACAGATCAGGCCAGGATACTGTGCTGTCTTAGCTGCTACTGGACACAACTTCAAAATCCAGCAGTAAATCTTTTTTTGCTACATTGAGCCCTTACCCCAGAGAAATCCAGCCTCCTTTACCCCTCAAAACAACGACTTGCCCTGCTTCATCATCGCAGAAATCAGCTTGTTATACCTGCAGAATTTCTCATCCCCCCCTCCCTTTCCAATGCATATACATGCACTTCTATAATGGCCTTTTCCATTAACGCCTGACTTCAGCAAAATTCAGGTCGACTGAATATTTCAGAAACTGTTTAGACATTCTTGCCACAGTTCCCCACGTCCCTGGAGACCCAGCAAAGCTCTTGTGCAAGTTGTCTGCTCAGGTGGTATCATCATAGGGCACTGAAGAGGAAATGTAACCACTTAGAAAGGCCTCTTCATTTAAAGATGGCATGAGCAACTATAGATGAGTACCTATCAAGGATATAAAATGTTGAGGCTCTAAGTTATGAATGAGTTCTTTGTCCAGTTCTCCACTCCAAAGCCCTATTATACCCACCAGAAGTTTCCTGCAGTGCTCCTCCAGTTGTAGTGCATGAAGACCTCATCCCTTTTCCCACCAACTCAGTGATAAACACCCACGCAAGAAGTTTACTTGCAAAAAATACATGCAAAATGTCTGATTGCCCGAGGGTCCGACGGCAAGCAGGAAAACATAAAATAAAATAAGATGGGGCGCTGTCCCTGCCTCCTCATTTTGGCTATCATTTTGGCACATGCCAGAACATTACCCCAAGGAAAACATCACCAGGTAATGAACAGGGATTTGCATACAGTTCCAGCAGCGGGCATGACCACAGGCACTGATCAGTGCAAGTTATTCCTTCTCAGGATCTTCACAAAACCCATCTTTGCACACCAGCTGCACAATAAATGGTCGCAACATCTAACACTATTTGTATTTTTAATTGGATTATCAACTGACATGACATAATACCTGATGCTATTTCTGCACAAAAACATGTTTATTACATCGATGCAGAACTGAGTCAGAGCACAAGGATGCTTTGAGGTTTCTGTGCTTGATCAGCAGATTCAAATCCCTTGTTGCCAGATTGGCATAAATTGCTAGCCGGCCCCTTCCCAAGAGACAAGCTTTGACTACCTCTCCTGACAGCAGTAACTAGCCATGTACCAGTTTGATGTACAACCTTTCCAACAATGGCTTCATGAACACCCAAAAGGAGTATCTTTTGATCTTACAACCCTCCCATTCCAGAAGTCAGGCTTTTCAAAATGCCAGTGAAGATATCCTCAGCTTCCCCTAATGTGCAAAACCCCTTCCAAAATGTACACTGTAGAGAAAAGGGTAAAGCTAAAATAAAGATGCAACTGCAAAGGACAAGGGGAAATTAATTTTTAAATATCTGTAAATGTTTCTGGGTTTATGTGCAACGCGTTCTTCCATGCTCTTTAGTTCTACCTCTGATCACTTTAAAATCAAACTGGCAATTTTGCCAGCAATTCATTTAAAGCCTGCACTCTGCCACCCCCCTCCCTCCCCACCTGCAGGCAAGCAGGGATCCGGGCCTCACAAACTACTGTGGCGTGGGTGTTATTGGCTGTCTGCTTTGGCAGCCTCTCCTTCTTTCTTCCAGCTCTGTTTTGAAACACAATCTAAATTTAAAAAGAAACAACCCTTAAGACATTCCGGCTCTCTCTACTCCCATCAGCACTCCTGCCGCCACGGTGCAAAGCACGGCTGCGAGAGGAGCAGCACCATGCAGGTTGGCCTATAGCACCTAAACGTTGGGCAACGAAAAAACTCTTACCCTGAGGAAAAAGTATGTACTTCAGGAAGGCAGGAGGGGCAGAGGCAGGCAAGAGGCAAAAATGAAGGTAAAAAGGGCCAAGAGGACTTTGTCATTTCGACAGGGGGAGCGGAAGGAAGAGAAAAATGTCCTTCCAGAGCCGGCTCTCTCCCACATTTAATAGCATTAGGAGCTAACATGTAATTTGGACTAAAAGACTAATTCTTTCCTGCGGTTTGATGGATGTTAACGTCCTTTTTTTTTTTTTCCTTCTTTAACAATGCATTACATAACATTCTGATACACTAATTACCATCTCATGTCATAGCAATTTTATTAAGAGCTTATACTTACAAATCCCCATTCTGAATGGATTTCAGGACTTTTTTTTTTGTAATTTTCTCTGAACTAGGCTTGTTTGAAGCACTGGCAACACGGTCCGATGCTGCCTAATGCAGCTTCCAGTAACAAAGCGTCTCTACACAAAGATCTCTCATGAGCCCTAAGAGTCAGGCATGGATTCTTCTTGCGTTTAGTCCCAAAGACTTGTAAACAAGTTACTTTTAGCACACACTGTTGTGACAAAACACTGGTAACACAGCCCTATTAGGTTCCTGTACCTGCCACAGTTCCAATTCCAGAAGCAATGCCAAGAGAGAGAAATCCCTTTATACCCAGTAATGGAAAATTTGTTGAGTATTCTGCAGTTAGTGTTTGCTCATTCATATGGTATCATCTTGCCAGGCAAGACTTGGTACCATGAGGTATTTTTCTGTATAAAATTGCTAATGCCATCAGGATTGTCCAAATGGGATCATCATCATTAAAAAGATTACGCGGTAAGGAAAGTGATTACGACAACGTCTGAGTAGAAGGATTACTAATCACAAGTAGAATCCTGGTACAAATCTCATTTTCTGTATACAAGAAAGGACACAAAACCTTTTAAACATTATTTATATACATTTATGGCTTTATACAACAAACTGTCAGGGATTGTTCTCGTGTGTCTGTAGAAGTACATCAGGCACTTTTTCTGAAAATATCCACGTATGAATTTTAATTCTGCAATGTGACTAAGTCAGAGCAGTGAAGCGTTGAAGAGCTGTCACACCACTCGCAAATAGAACTAGCAGTATGTACATGCCAATCTCTCACGATATTGCTGGTTTGTGGAACACTCTCAAAAAGGAGGCCAGTTTTAATGCAGAGTAATTTGCTTTTTGCTTGCATAAACCATGATGCATTTTACATTATGATTACCAAAATAATAATGAGAATACCTTATTTAAAATCAGTCATAAATTAAGGATCCTAGCAATTTCATAATGAAAATAGGAATTTCAAATCAGTAAAAAAATAAAAAAGTACTAACATATATCCAGTGGTTTAACAAGTGCAAATTTTAGACTGTTTTATAATTGGTCCAATTTTAACTTCTCTTCTTAGGGATGCTCTGTTGACTTAAGCCAATAATAAGCAATATGACTTTTGCTTATAGGTGTAGGCAAATTGTCAGTTTATCAAAGCAGAGCTTTCCAATTAATGCATCTACTACCTAAACATATATCATATAGCTATATTATGGAAACAATACATCTTTATATTTAAAATATCTGAACAGCTCTATAATACAATAAACTTTTAATAACAGTACAAACCAGAGAAAGGTCAAAAACAAGGCTGCATAGGTAAGATCATCTGCACAATTCACAAACCAATCATTTACAACAATTCTGACAAACTAAGTTACTCCAGAAACTTGGTACTTTTACTGAAAAAGGATTTATTACTAGAGGTCACATAATGTTTGCTTTCAAGGCAGACAGCATTCCCCTTCACCGGACTTCACAGTATTCCAGAATTACAATTTCAAAATATTAGAATGGCACCACAAAAACAAAAACAAAAAAAAAAAAACCAAAAAAAGAAGAAAATGAATGTGACCACACAGCCCAAACCTCTGATTATCTACAACTGCCTTCTCATAATAATTATAAGGGGCTTCCTACAGACTGTTGTAATTAAGGAACGGCTACATTTATGTCATTCATAGTTATAAAAGGAAATGAAGAAAATATCTGTATACCGGAAGTTATACAGTAGCAGTAAATAATAAACAGGAGGTATATTATTAAATGTAGCATGTTCAGCTGCAACCCCGTGGAGTATAGCATTAAGTACTGTTTTCTTTGCATGCAGAGGTGAATTTTACAACTGCTTTGGTCTATGCATATAAGTGCTTGTTTGGGAGCAAACATTTTTGCACATGCAACAGAAAGAAAAAAAACCTGTATGTGAGCCCTCCACTTGCTCCACTGCCAGGATTTACCATCACGTTCCAGAGACTATGAATTTGATGGTAAAGATGCTACTAGAGAGATTTGCCTGTAAAAGCAGGTGGCTTCACTGAGATTTCAGCACTAAGAACATTTCATTTTACTCAACAGAATTTCAAAGACTGATTTTACGCTGGAGGAGATTCCATATCACAGGATAGCTTAACATCAGCCTCTGGAACTGCTGACAACCATAACAGGACAAAAGTAGGACCAGCTGCAATTAGTAGTGATTTAAGCCCAACAGGGAGCTACATGCTAGCACACCAATAAATATGTTGCAGAGCCTTAAGAAAGTCACAACAGGATCATTAAATATATGGCTTGTTACTAAACTTCGTTTTCTTGGCACATCCCATTTCTTTCTCCACCACATGCCATCACTACAGGGAAGATAATTTTCAATTAGAACGTTTTCCAGTTGTGGGCTATGTAGACAAAAGAAAATTCAGTGGAAAAATACTTATTTCTCCCCTTCTTCACAACACCAGCCCTAGCACAAAAGCTGTTCATCCTGTCAGTGCATAAAAGAGCTCCACGGATTTCTATAGCACAAATGATGTGTGAAAGTGAAAAGACAGGTGGGACCTGTTATCCATACATCCATGAAAACTGCATCGTGCGATTATGAAAAATCAGAAATCATTTATCCAAGACCCAATCTGAAAATGCTCAGTCATGGCATTAGTTGTCAGTGTACTTACTCCAACAACAGCAAGTTTTTCCACAGGAACAAGCCCTCTGTTGATAATGTTCTCCCCTACTGTAAAGCTGATGTATTTGTATAACTTTGTCACTTACTTTATCTTTCTTAATTAAAAAAAAAAAAGTAATGTTTTGTCCTGCAATAAGGTGTCACAGAAGTTTTAGCCACCCACCCTAGAAGAAGCACTTCTGCCTCGTCAAACGTACTGCGTTACAAAAGAAACACTGACAAACCCCAGAACTAGTGCTACTTAGGACAAATGGCAATTTTTTCATTAATTTTAGTAAGATTATCAACATCCTCCAAAGGTCTTGCTCTTGAGTGCACAAACATTATGAGACCTCCATGAAATAAATATAAATGTGAAGCATTGTACAAGCATCTAACAATGAATACTTAACACTTTGTGGTAGTCAGAGTTAAAATGATAGTAGAAGCAGATGACGTTTCTAAAAATGCATATATAAAACTGATTAAATATTTCCTAAACATAAAGTTGTCTATATTTATACATCACACAACAAAAAAAGGGACAGAAATGTTTTGTATTCAAGATCCTTATTAAGCTTTTTCTTTATTAGCACTCCCAAGTGCTAGGGAAATTTATAAAAACATGTACTTAATCCAGTTAAAATACTGTACAAAATGAAGAGTTTATGAATGCTGCCAGATCTCAGATATTTTTTTTTTTTTAAAGTTGACTATGTAACAAAAGTAGACTTTAATTATAAGAAAAATAGCTTGGAAAGTATTCCAAAAATTTTCTTAAGTCCAACAATAAAGTCATTAGTCTGACAATGAAATCCAGATATATTCTTGCATAAATTTACAGGAATACAGGTAACTTATCAAATGACATTTAATCTACTGTTTGCTTTGAATAGTCAGTGAGTTTAGTAGGATCGTATTTAACAGGCTATTCTGTTCCCATATGAAATGTGTGGCAATTTTGAGTAAAATAATGCAGTTCGTACTGCTGCAAGGCAAGTCCACAGTTATCTCAATTCATCAAAACACAGGTAACATCAACAAAGGTTAAACTTACTTAGGGCATGAGATCATCACAGTATTCTTACAAAAGTTTATAAACTTTTCTTGGACCAAAACAGATAGTCTTAAAAAACAATTATTCTTCTACAGATCATACTGTACAAAACCAAAAGCACAATATGATGTAAGTAAGAGTCTTTGCTGTGATTATATGGTGTAGTGAATTTGGCACTTCAGAGTAATGAAATTTCCAATGGCACAGTTCTTATCTACAGCAGCACATAACCTGCAAACCTTGGGCAAACATCCTGTACAGGAAAATACTCTGTCTGCTGCCAACTCTGACGAAAGGAAGAAAAAAGAAAAAAAAAAAAAAAAAAAAAGACCCAAAAAAAAGCTAGTGCATGCGCATAGCTTTGTCAAGAAAATTAAAAAGGAAGGTGAAGGACATCTTTGTACTGCTTTTCTCAGTTCCTGCTGTCAGACAAGTCTGGAGAATATAACCGTAGCCTAGGAAGGGAAGAAAAAACAACAAAAAGAACAAATTAACATTCACACCAAAAGATTAAACCTATTAAAATATGCTCAAACTAGCTTTAAGATACCTTAAATGAGGAAAAAAAATGTATTCATTAATTGCTAGTTACCAGCAAGTTTTTTGTTTAAAATAACAATGGCAAAACATCAGTGCTCCACATGAAGTAACAGAAGTTGGTACGTGGCAATCCTAATGCACTGGTGCAAACCTGATTTTCAGACTAACTAAGGACTGGAAAGTGACTGAGTGTAATAGAGGCACTTCACATGCCAACACAGAAGACCACCCAGATTTTAAGCATCTCGACATCTCTTTTCCATTTAGCTGTTTCTCAGATTTATCATAAAAAGCACAGCTTACCTCCTACTACATCCTAGCCTGACACCCAACTGTGTGTGGTTGTCTTTACGCTGTGCTGAAAACTTTGGTTAGGTAATACACTGTCAAAGTTAAAATCTAATGTTTCTCCATCCATAAGGTCATTACGGATAATCGACTCCATGTCACAGTCCAACCGTTCAATTAACATGTCATCTAAGTCACTTGGAAGCTTCTCCTGGTGGAGGGAAACAATTCCCACCCTTCCGTAGCCATTGCAACTGTTAACAGGGCCGTACGGATTCATAGCATTCATCTGCATCGGGTGACTCATAGGCACTTGTAAAGAAGTCTTCACTGTCGACAAGCGATTTAGACCTGATGTATGTGACATGGTGTTCACTGTGTGTGACAAGGCACGACCATTAACTGCAGGTGTTGGCTGGTTATGTCCTTGGTGAGAGCGGGTGTTAGGGTTCATCATTTTGTTGTGGGACGGTTGACTGCCATAAGTTGGCATCACCGAGTTAGCAACCATCAGCACACTTTGGCCCAGTGCCCTGCCACCAGCCTGGGAAACACCACCGTCTACTGATGCCAAGATGTCATTGTGCGGCGGAGAATCAGAAGTCAGTAATTCCTTCAGAAGTCCTGCAGGACAGTTATATTGGCTCATCGATCCATAGCTTGATTTATTGTCTTGAAGAGTCTGCATAGGAATCTGTGGCAAAGAGTTCATGCTAGCCTGAGCATACGTAAATTTCCTGTAGTCTGGACTTGGTGAACCTATACTTGTGGTCGAGGATGCGAACGAGTAACCTGGTGTTTGCTGCATCAGGGTAGCAGATGAAGACTGGGTTGACACAGTCATTGACGTATTAGGTGACAAGAGATTAAGGTTATCCAAAAGATTTTCCATGTTCTCAGAATTACTCATCTCTGAAAGGCTAGGTAGAGTAGACGTCATTTTGGTGGCTGATGATGGGTATACCATGGAGTGCACGTCCCCATCTCCAAGATCATCTTGCTCTGGCAAAATAGGAGAAAGTCTTCCGCTAATTGTACTAGCATTAGAGCTAGTTCTAGGTCGAAATGTACTCCAGTTATCAAAGTCATCATTACTGTGAGAGCTGGGGCTTGCAGGCCACTTCGAGAACTGCGAACCGGGGCTGTCACCATTTCCCTCTTGACCAGACTGAAGGGATGCTTTTTTCTTGGCAGCTCTGCCTCTGCTTTTAGCAAACTTGCTGTTGTTATCCATGGATGCTGCTCGCCTCCTAGGAGATTTGCCACTCTTTCCTCCTTCAGGATTGAGCATCCACCAGGAACTCTTCCCTGTTCCCTCATTCTGCACTCTGATGAACTTGCTGTGCAGAGACAGGTTGTGACGGATTGAATTCTGAAAAACAAAATAAGGTGTAAGAAATGGAGAAAACACGCCATCTTTTATGGCATACTAATATTTGTGTTTCCAAACACACTCTCCTTTTGTTACAAAACATAAAGGTAATCATGATATGGGAAAACATGCCAGCATGGAAACATCTTTTATCAGCTCACCGCTCAAAATTGGCTGAAATGAGCTTACAAGGAGCTGCCACGTCAATTTGTCTGTCATGTGGCCCAATCACATCTGACTTAAAAAGTTAAATAGAATACCGAAGGAGCTGTTCCAAAATACAAATCCCTCATAAAGGAGACAAAATATACTAGAAGACCAAGAAGATGACTGAAGATCTCATTATCAGCTTCACTCTAATGAGTTGAACCTGATTACATGCAGGGTTTTTTTATTCTTATTATTTTATGCAAACTTCAGGAATACTAGATCCTGTTCGATGGTCCTTGTAATGGTTTCTCATCCTGCACATCCCTAAACCCCGCAAACATGCCAACCTGTGAGTATTGCCACTGAGCATCAGTGAGGTTTGTATTACTTGTTATCTGAGAAAACACATATGGAAAACCAGTTGAGGATTAAGTTCTAATTTTTATAAGTAAACATCACAAATTGCCTAAGAAATCATAAGGGAGAAAGTAATGCAAACAGCACAGACAAAATTGCATTTAAAACCTCAGTCATAAAACCATCTTTCTCTTTCAAAATCAACATTTTAATATGCAAAAATGAGTCTTCTAATACCCGAGGGCACAAGATAACTTGTGCCAAGACTGACCAGAGGTACTGAAGCTTTTCATTATCTCCTCAGCCACTCAGTTCTTAACTACAAAAAAAAAAAAAAGAAGAAGAAAAAAAATTCCAAAAATCCAAAATCCAAGCCCACAGGCTGACCTGTTCACAAGAGACTACCCTTTGCATTACGAAGCTGTAGATAAACGTTTTTTTCCTCATGTAATTTTCTGCTGAGCACATGTAAAGAACTTTGTATCAACAGAAGAGCTGTCCTATATTTTGACGTAATTGCTAACAAAAGGCCACAAGTTCAAAGAACACTGAAATTGGCAGCCATAGGTGGTAGTAGGAGAGTGGGACAGTAGCACAGTCTACATGGGGACCCACGGTCTGTGCTAGGACAGCAATTCATGCAGAACGAGTGGGAGGGAACCCCAAAGCAACACATGAAATGGGTAAACCAGAAATTAGACCTCAGTAACAGAGAAACCAGCAAACCAGTAGCTGCCTTCCATTCCTAGTTGTTTTTAGCAAGTTGTTTTTCTAAAAAACAAAAAATCGGGGGAGCAAAAATGGAAAGACTGTTTCCAGAAAGCAGTAGGTAAGGCTGATCTTGACCAGCAGGTCAGTACGCCAATTATCTCAAAACACTAAATGGCTGCCAGACCTACAAAAACCCTGTCTGTCTTTCCTGTCTTCCTACCTTTTCCCCTAATCTACCTTGAGTTTTTAACCTGACACCCAAGACCCACTACAGCACCAAACCATGAGGATGATACAGGTTGTGGAGCTTCGCTTGCCTTGCGAGGCAAACCACAGGACGAGGGACACAGCCACTGCTCTGGTCTCTGGCTGCTTTTGCTGTATTTCCTAACCTAGGGTGCTGCCTGTGACAGCAACATCTCCAGAAATGTCTTCCTTCACTCCTCTACCCTACCCATCCTCCTGCGCAGACCGGCTTTCTCAAAGATGCACGTCTTTCCCCACTGCCTATACATTCAGCTGACGGAAGAAAAGGAGCCAAGACCATAAGGAGGGCCTGTCAGGTGAAAACAGTCATCTCACAGGGCCTGACTCAAACCTGAGACAATGGTCTCAAATTCCGTGCAAGGGCCATGACACGTTGTGGACCACAGCAAGCCAACCAGCCAAAGCAGGCCCAGCCACCGGCAGAGCTCAACAGGGATAGCTATTCTGGGGCTGCAGAGACCTCCAGCAGATGAGGGCAGCAAGGAGGTGTGACAGGACTGTAACAACTCACAGGCAGCAGCGTCCTGAGACTACCCCCACGGGGGTCCAGCTTCAGCAGCAGAAGATGGCAGGACATGGCCTCACAGCAGCTCGCTGCTCAGGCAGCACAGCGAGGAGCCAAACCATGTGCCTCACCTCAGAAGCCTTTCCAACCTCTCCTTCCCCTCCAAAGAACCATCTAACAAATTATCCCAGTTAAACAAAACACCAGCAACAACTTGAGCATTTCCTTACTCAATTTTGAAAGAAAGCCATTCTCATACTAACTCAGTAACGCAGGACTGTATCTCTTCACTGCAGGTAACCCTGCAAACAAAATCTCAGCCTCTATCTATAGGGTGCTGGGGAAGGCCCTGACATTTTATTTTCACCGGGTGCAGGCAGCATGACAGACGGGCAAGCCTGGGATCCACCTCCGGAGTGGCCCACAGCCACTGGGGCTGGCTGAGAAGTCCCACCAGGCTGGCTGGGCCCAGCCCCCTGTTGTCACCCCGGGGCCACCACTGGACGCCCCGGCTGACACAAGTCCAGCTCCAGAAATGTCGCAAGAAAATCATTCTGCGCCTCTGTTGATTAGAAAACCTCCTGCGCCAGTCCATTTCTTTACTGTATTTTGTAAACATACCCAGCTGGCTCGGGCTTACTGCTTACTATCAAAATAGGCATATCAGACACACAAAAACATCAGGCAAGGAAAATATCGTGCTAAGGCTCAGTTCCCTCTTCTCTGCAACAGAAGTGTTAAATATTTAAGAAAATGCTGCTATTCCTTAGTCATCAAAAATGTTATAATCTGGTATTTTTGTACTGAGGACATCTGAGGTCGCTCTTTGAGTAACAGAGCTGTCTCCTAACTCTGCCAGTAATGAAAAAAAAATTTTCCTAACAGGAAAAGGTTTGTGGCCCAGAGCTTGTTACATAAATTCCTGTTTTTCACGCAGCCAGCAGGACATTAAAGAAGCTATGATTTACTAACTTGGAAAAAGTGTTGAAGAGGTAAATCTTGTGAAAATATGCACTGCTGTTAATGATGTTGTGTCTACAAATCTTTGCCAGACGCAAACATGACCTGATAAAAAAGTATAGTTTCAGCAGTGGATCTTGGCAGCCGGAGGAGCAGCGCGGCTGTCAGCGGCCGGAGTGCTCAGTGGCACCGCCGGCACCGGCACGCTGCAAGACACCGTTGGCCGCAGCTTTCAGCAAGACTTCAAAGCAAAGCTTCCCAAAACCTGGCCCGAATGATGTGAAAAGCGAGCGTCTGACTTTTGAGGCAAGTTTCCATGCAGCGGCGACGCATGCCAGATCGCTCTGGAATTTTATCAAAACCTGGCCAGGACGGCAGCAGGGCTGCTGCCACCTGTGGGGTGTTTCCTGGGATTGAGTTTCCGCCTTTGAGATAAAGTGCTGGGAGCCTCCGCTCCTGTTGGTCTGCAAGCCGACTTCATGTCATACTTCGGTGTGTGGACCAGGACCTGTGGATATGCTTATCGCTGCTTGCTGATTTAAGAGCCAAAATACGCAAACTCAGTGTCTCCTAAGCACAACATGATGAACACATACCAGCTAATAAAACCCGTGAAGCCAAGAAAATTATTCCTGTCAATCTACACGTTTATATCATTCAGCTGCATTTCCAACATTTCCTACAGCCGAATCACACTGCTGCGACAGCACCCTGCTTGCTGCTCTTCTAAGCAACAAAAAAAACCCTCAAACTGCTTTATGTTTTAAAACAATTACAGAAATAAATGGCTCAGCCATTTAATCCCTGGGTGTGAGTAGCTCTGCTAATATCTAATACTGCACTTAAAGCCCAGACATTCATACTAAAACATGCAACTTAATTTTAACCTCATAGCTGAAAAAACTCATGCCCCTATTACAATTAAAGTTGAGGTATATAATTATTTTTTCAGTACATTTTTTTGGTGTTTTACTGAAGAAAAGCACCCAAAACCACAGTTGATTCGTCAAACTTGAGAACGTTGTAGGCCTGTACTTCCTGAAGCAAGACCATGCAGCTGGCCACCCTTCCTCCCCCCCAGTGCCTTGGTGTATGCAAGGGAGAGGGAAGCAGAGCAGAGCTCCTATTGCAGAGCTCCTGTTTAACTCCGCAGCAAACCTCCTCAAGCAGGATTTAACTGTGAATCTGTGAGTATCTGGGGAGCTGCAAGACCAAAACTTTGTAAAAGCACCTGTGAGTGCCCACGATATCTCCCACCCTTCATACCCTCACAGGCAGGCACAGGCAGCACCCATTCAGCCACAGTGCTGCGTTAGCCACTGAAAGGGAGAGCAAGGAATGGATGCAACAGCTGATACATTTTATAAAAATGTGTGGATTTGCTATCAAGGTGCACACACAGAGTGTACTGCAATACAAGACACCATGGCACCTTGGGAAAGAAATTCACCAGTAACTAGTAACAAAGGCAGAAGGAGTTGGCCCCTAGAGGCAGATGCAGCTGTAACAATGTGGGAGGCCCTAAGAGCAAGACTGCTTCCATAATACACAGATCAAGCATTTCTCTTAACAGCTTAATGACTGCCCATCAATTTTTCATTCAGAAGACATCTCAGCAGTCCACTGCTTCCTACACCTAATTCAACCGCATGGGCTGCACGTGGCTATTCAGCTTGCACTACCATCAGCTGAAATGGCTGCAAACACAGATTGGGGCACAGTATCTGACTGTAGTTCTCAGGTCTCTCCAAACAGTATCTGAAACTGATTTGGAAGCTGGAGAGAAACCTTCAGGGAATACAACACTCAAGACTTCTTCTGCCGTAACCCTCTAAGATAATCACAACTCAAACAAAGAAAATAATTTAAAAAAAAAAAAAAGAGAGAGAGAGAAAGGGGGCTGATTGCTTATTTATTTATTTGGACTCATAGTTGGAGAATATTGCAATAGGAACGTGCTTGGCAAAAAAGTCAGGGTTGAGGGCTCATAGGAGAGAAGTTCATCTGCTAACATCATCGCTGTTGAGAGGTGTCTGCTGTGATCAGTGGTGGCTGGCACACAAGCCAGCTGTGTTAGCATGTCCTGTTACTGACAGATTACAGCAGGATTCAGAACCAGCGCAGTCCCTCTGTGGAGACACCACCAAAGAAAAAGCTTTGCAGCAGAGAAAGGAAGACCCCAGGATTTCCATATGTTGTTACAGAGGACATCAGACCTGTCTCTCAGGGTCTATGTAGGGGGACTCTACAGCAGGTTCAGATGTTCAAATCACCCTTCTCTTGGAGCCTCCGTGGCAAGCACCACTTTAAAAAGAAGTCATTAAAAACACTCCTAGGGAAGTATGCAAAGGCCAGGAAGTTCACCCGCACAGTTGCTCAGGGCTCCTTCAGCATTAACAGCCAGACAGCAGCAGCATGGGCTAACCATGGCAAGGGACACCACATAGCACCTATCCAAGACCAAGCAGACCATACTTTGTGAAACAGGCAGGTCTCCTTGGAATACTCACACTGCCTGCACCAGCTTTGCTGTGGTTTCCAACCATCCTGCCAAGTTGGCAGAGGCAGGGTGAGGAGGCTAAGGAGGAAAGAGAACATTGTTAACTCCAGATGTACCAAAATTGCCATTGGTACAACAGTCTGGTGTAAGGCAGTCCTGTTTGTCTCATCTAATGACTATGAGATACAGGAAGTTCAGATGCAGATGCTGCACATGGAGCTTGGGTTTGCCTCAGAACTACTGTTGGACACTCAAAAGTATTTGATTAGCAGATAGCATGCTTGTTCATAAAACAGCCTTAGCTGCATTCAAAAGCATGTGGTTCCTGATACCACAAATGTTCACCAATACAACCACACATCTATCTGCAGTGTCAGAAGGTCCAAATGCTAATGAAATAGCTATTTTTGTGACCCAGTTGTAGCATTCTTTGGTTACAGCTCAGAAACCTTCTCCATTGTCGGATAAGAGCATGGACAGAAAGTATGTCATTTAGCCTCAGGTCGAAGAGTTGTATTTAGAAGATGCTGGCAATTTGCCACCAGCAGCTGCATGAAGGTGGAAGGGCAGGATTTCCTCCCTCATGCTTTTTTGGGTTCTTTGTTCTTGGGGGGGGTGCTCTTTTTTGACTTCGTTTTTGTCCTGCACTGTTATACGGTTAAGAAGTTTGGCTGGGAGAAGTGCAGAAACAATTCAGTCTTACTAGAGGGACCCTGCACTGTTTCGCTGTGCTTTTCATTACAGATGGTGGCATAACAAGAGTCTATCCCGGAGCACCACCCATGAAACACCATCTCTAAACATGGAGATTCTTTCATAGGCTGTTCCATTTGATAAAATTTGAGCAAATGTACAAGAATGGGACAGACCGTATATTATCACAATACAACACTGTACACGTCTCTCCTGCACAGAGGGGGGTCTACTGTGACCACATGTCAGTGGTATTAATTTAAGTCCTGCACATTCTGCAGTTAAGTCCGCAGATTTATACTTTCCTACGCTTCCTTCTCATAGCTGTAGAAGACTAAAAAAACTTTGGACACCAAAGGGGCTTGGCCATCCTCCAGGTTGCATCCTGCTGCCACACATGGCACTAGGGACTGGATGGAATTTCACAACCACTGGAGCTTTCTCCTCTGGAACATGGTATGTAGTAACCGAAAACACACGCACAGCTCCAGACATTGATATTTAAGGGACTTGGCTACGCATACTTACATGTCAGAACTGGCAACTCTACTGGCACGTATCTGAGTAATTCCCAATCACTATCCCCAGATACCCTCCTCTTTATTCTAGGTGGAGTCCTTTGAAGTACTTTTCCTTAATGACAGTTTGGACATTTCTAATGAGATGGTAACACCTGCCTACTATCCCTACACAGGCATTTAGAAAGAATGAGTGTAAAAACCATCAACAAGGTAAAGCATAGTATGAGAAGTATACACACAGGGCAAGCACACACCTGGATATTGTTCCACACATGGTAACTCCAACCAAAGCTTCTTATGACCACCCTTACACTTTCTGTACCTCCAAAAGAGAGGCAGAGCCACAACCATGTTAACAATCACCTGCATCAGTGCCAATATTCTGTTTTACAACCACACTTATTCCTATAACCACAATACAGGCATGATAGAATATCAACACAGCATACACCAAATATATAAACATTTGCTAGCGTTTCAAAGCCAAGGAAACTAAGTGACACTGATTAGGAAAAACAACAGACGAAGATGCATATGAAAACTGTGAGATTTTTAAAAGGGATTTGTAAAATGGAACTTCATCCCTCCCCGGTAAAATCATCTGGAAAGCCAAGACAGCCAACAGGTTTGTCTAAAATCTATTAGTTTTCAGAAGTGAAAGAAAGCAAACAACAAGAACTAAAGAAAAAATTAAAAAAGCAGCAAATAGCCATCAGGATAGAACAGAAGTTGTGGAGTGTAGAAAATAAGGGACTAAATAAACATCAGGTGGAAAAAAAATCAAAGCTAGCAGGGATTACTATGTATTTGGTGATCCAGACAATCCTAATACTGCTTTTACAAAACTGATGCTGTAAGCTTTCTATTCCAGCATATGGAAAACAAGTGTTTGACAAGTATAATGGCTCCTTATTTGTAAATAAGCATTTTTTTTCCACACTATCGAACATATATATATGTGTGTGTATATATATGTGTGCATATGTACATATATCGCTTATGATGAAGAAGCATTTCCCAAGACCACTACCGACACAGGAGGCCAATACTAAGGCCTCACTGAAGAGGAACATTTCAACAAGATCCAGTTATAAGTGGGGCCCCTTCTCACCCTTTAAGTGCTCTCAGACCTCTGGCCTTCACACACAGCCTGTGCTGCAATTACATCAGTAACCAGAAACAGCAAAGCAGGAGGACGCATGCATAACCTGGGTGCCCTGACATCAGTCCCAGGTGCTAGCATACAAAAGCTGGTAAAAGATTCAATTAATAAACAAACAGATGTCAGTGATGCAATTAATGTCTTTCAAAACAGTCCCGCAGAATATAGGCCATCACACGTACATATCTTTTGTTCAAGAAAGGTAAGTGAGAGAACACTTGCAGATACTCCCATGCCACACTGAATGACAGCACAGCCAAGATCAGCACCACTGCTAATATGCGCTCATCACACGGATCAAAACCACTAAAGTTATCTGCAGGGCAGTAAGCTGTGGGGAAGGTTGCTGCGATTTGTGACAGGCAGGCAGCCCTCTTAGAACATTCACCGCAGGCTCTAACACAGCAACCAGGAATGCAACTGAATAGGGGACGCAGGCACCGCAGCAGAGGTGACAGCTGAATGCAGAGGACAAGCAGGTTATTGCAAAGGAAACAAGAATTACAATTATAAGCAAAGTTTCTTAAAATAAATAAATACAGTTTTGGAGTAATCAAGTAGCAGTTCATCCATACAATGCCAGAATGACTAATAGTTTAAAGTTTTATTCTGCAGCTAAAGAGAGACTCAGGGGTGTTTATTTTTTTTCAGCCAGTGGGAATAATTATGATCAGTAAGACAAAAAATGTTAATCACTCGTTTCCTGTTTAACAGACAGCCTATTTCACCTCTGCCACTCTCCACGGTTACACCCAATTCATCACAAAGAGTACAGCACTGTTTATAGAAAGCTTCCCCCTTTTTTTCTTTCCAAAACTAAGCTGCCCTTTATTGACATTTGTGAGATCTAATGAAGAGGTACAAATGTGTATGCATGCTAAATATATCAATACTAATTAGACCAGCAGATCTTCTTAAAAGGAGCACTAGAAACACTTTCTCACCAATAAGCAGCAGTAAGGTGAGAAATAGGCCAAAGCCTCTGTGTAAACCACAGGGGTGAGAAACATCACAGTCCAAAAATAGGTCTCATTTTTTTTTCCATTGGCCTTTGTGGACATGCACAGAACTTCCAAGAATGTATTTAAAAAAAAAAAAAAAGCGGGGGGGGCACAAACAGATATGATTACTCCAAAAGCTTTAACAGGATAAGTGAAACAACTGGAAAGATCCCTGCCTGAGAAGTCAACGTAAGTGTTAAATGCTAAAAGCCCTGCATTATGACCGAAGCAGAAGGCACAAGCAGAACTAACCCTAAATGTTTGGTTTCAGATGGATCCTTTACTAGGGAGCCACACCTCTTCATCCTCATGTATCAAGACTCTTGGCTTTCACAAAATCACTGATAACCCAAAGGGTTGGAAAGATTGTCAGGACCCAATGGGCTACCCTCAACAGTGGAAAATAAACAATGGTGGAAACTAAGTTAAAACTGAGGCTGGTGAAGCAAAACAGGATGCACTGGACACTTGCCCCATTTGCTGTGCTGCCCATGGGCTAGCTGTGGCTGGAGAGGCTTGAGGACTTATTTAACCTGCAACAGTGTCCATTGGCTGACCACAGACCTATCCCTGGGGACAAGGAGAAGGAGCAGCTGTCAGTTTGTACCCATGGATCTACAGATGGAGCCAAGCATACCTGCAGCACTGCACCTACGATGCACAAACTGATGTGACGAGGACAGCAGAGAGATGTTTGCTTGTTTGCAGGAAAGGCACCAAGCCGGTCTGTATTTCTTACTTTGGGAACCAACATACCAAGTGGGGTATACAGATGCAATAATAGAAAAAAGTTGGGTTGGCTGAGTCTTTGTCTAGATTGGGGGGGGGGGGGGGGGGGGGGGGGGGCGGGAATAATAATAATAATAAAAAATACATCTCCTTATTACACTTGTACTAGCATAGCAAAGGGAGTCTTTTCCTTTAGCAAGCAAAGGACTCAAATTCTCCGGACATGGGTGTCACTGAATACTAGTTTTTCAGAAACAAAGAGTCAATGAAAGCAGCAAGCTTCCTTTGCAGCAGGGTTAGCTGTGCCCCACAGGAAATCCCTGGCTGAAGGAAACAGCAAGTCTTGTAAAAAGAAGGGCAAAGCCTTCCATTTACAGGCTGAATGATATCTTATGCTACATCTCACTATGCATTTGATCCTTATTTTGACTACAGCAAGTGCAAGGATAGGCTAGCAAAATTTTAGTATAGTACCCAAAGCTACACAAAGGAAAATAAAGCAGAGTTGAGCCAAATTTTGTTGTTTAGTGCATCTTTGGAGACTCTTTACTGCATCTAGTGATAAAGATGCTGAAGGTTTCACGTTTTTAAGGGAGCAGTGTCAGCTTAAAAAGTAACAACCACCCTCTGGATTTCACCTAATGTTGTAAACATCTGGTGCTGCTGTAGTAACCAAGAGAAACTGAGGAAAGAAGACAGGGACATCTCTCTTTGCGTTAGGTTTTTTTGTATGTGAGTATTCTCCAGTGTATAAAGCCACTGGTTTTACTATTTCTTTTTCCTCTAGCCAATTCTCCCTTTAGCTGTCTCATATATTAAAAGAAAATAAAATACAATTTTCTTGTTAACAAAATATTAGCAGAAAAAATAGACTTCCTCAGTTTTTATTAAAATACTTTGAATGGGATCAGATTTAAGTTCTCTTCAAACTACTGCATCATCTGCAAATATGTAGATGAAGGATACTGCCTTATGCAGTTCAGTATTTGTTCGTTTTTTCTTTGTGTCCTGTTTTTCATTCTTGTTCTTTACCTCAAATTTTGCAGAAGCAAGCAGTGATTTCCAGTTACTCCTCTTCGTACATCCTAAAGAGGCAGTACACTAGGTATTGTGTTTCTACTCAGCTTCTCTGAACACAGTTTGCCTTGGTACTTTTTTCCCCCACCACAGAAGCATGGCAGACCACCAGCATACTCTCTTTGGGAGAGCTCTTTCCAACTCAAGCTTGCTCCCACAGCCTAGTAGATTTTATATAACATGATTTAGTACTACAATGCCCAGAAAAAAAAAAAAATCCTCCAAACTTCATTGTACCCTTGAGCTATATTCCAGTATGCAATGCCCCTCTCAACTGTCCGGCCAGTTGCAACCAGCCTCTTTCATATAAGGTGGCATTTGTACTTAAAGGGTTTTTAGTTGATTTTCTCACAAGAGGGTCTCAGGACCTGGAGGACTCCTAACGGGTGGTTGCACTGTTGATGCCAGCATCTCCCTCTTGAACACTGCTTTCCGTGACATTCTCCAGGCTGCAGTTTCAAGAAATGCTGGTGCTCATCGCTGGTTTTTATAACATCTGTTCAGCATTATAAAGCCACAGTCACCCAATCTTGCAAAACGTTTAGCACCAGCTCTGAACCAAGTTACCCCCAGACATTGCTTACAACTTTCAGTAGGCTACGAGAGGCAGAGTCCTACTTCTCAGAGCAAGCTGGGCACACAGAGGAGGGAAACTAAAGGGTAATTTCTTCCCTCACACCCATTTTGGAAGCATTCCTATTCCCTCACCACTGTAGGCTGTACTCTGCACTTAACAGACCCTTATTAAATCAAAGGACTATTTACAATCTACATACTGGCAAGTCCACATTCCCATAGAATATCATCTGGCAACAGTGACTTAAACCGTCAGCCTTTTATTTACTTGCTTTCTTCCTCCCCAAACAAGAAAAGTAAAAAGGACAAGAAAAAGTCATGATTTTAATGACAAGAATGGAATTAACGGAGTAAAATGCCAGAGCTCCAGTGCATCAGCATTCATCACAATACCCAAACATCCGTTTTTTTTAAAAAACAGTAAAATATTACAATGAGGACAATAAAAAGGAAGATAAACCACACCATTGTGGCTTAAGACCTTTTACATACACACCTGCTGCTAAACAGGTACAGGACCACACTGGACAAAAACGAAGACAGCTCCCAGACTGGGATGCTGTTATGCAAAAATGAGCTTTGCTAGGCATTTTTGATATTATTTTTCTCCTGCTAACTAGTCCTGATTAATCTTTCCCCATTCCTATTTCTCTCCATTTGCTATAAGCAAGGAGGCTGGCCTCACTGTAGCTGCTCAGAGAAGACCTCGCTCATTCTCCCATTCCCCTGGACAAAGCCTCACACAAGGAGGCTCTGGGCACACTGGGGACTGCCAGGTGCAACAGGAGGTGTCCCAGGAGGGACACTGCCATCACCCTTATCAGTTCAGAGAAGAAAACACTGTTTCTGAAAAGTCTAAAGTCTTCCACTCCCCTTCACTAATCCCACAAACTCAAAAAGCTCTTATCAACTTTCCAGTTAGGCTCCCTTCTCCTGGAGGTCACAATCTTCACTTGGTGCAAACTTCACCGTCATTGCTCCCACTCCCCTGCAATGAGAAGCCCATGGGTACCCAGGCAGCCTAAGCCTGCCTGGCTAATTATTTAGATTTAAGGACTGCAACATCCAACCTCGCAATCACAAGGGCTGCCATGAGCCTCCCATCCCTCCCATGCCTTTGCCCAAAGATGAAGGAGGAGGAGGAGCTCTCCTCCAGCTTTCCCCAGAGGTCCACTAAAGTGCTATGGCAAAAGCACAGCTGGGACAGGGAGCTAAAATGCCCTAATCAATTCAAAGGGCTGCAACAAGGAAGTCTTAAGACACTCTACAGGGACTTGCTCAGTATTTGTCTCCTCCTGACAGCTTTTGCTTCTTTTAAGTACCGCAGTTTAGTTTTCCCTCTTGCAGATGTTCAGAGAGAAACAACACAGCTCCCTGTGCAACTCCGAAGATGCACAAGCTCTTTTCCTGAGTGAACTGGCTTGCTAGGTCAGAATGCTCATTTCAAAAAATAATTTTAAAAAATAATTTACAGGACACAAACTTACAGCAGACTAAAACCAGCAGTAATGTCAGCAGTAGGGGTTGTCATTTGCAATAGCTGTCAAGACACAAGAAGTTATTTATTCTGTGGATCACATAAGGGTCTCTAAAAACAAGGATGAAACAGAAAAAAGCAAGTGTGTTTACTGAGGTATGTTTTCCAATATTATTTACCTAGCCAAGTTTGTTTATGAAGTTTTATAATAATTGTCATTGATACATCTATGGGTTTACGTCCACAGATTCATTAAACTGCTGACAAACTCCAGCAGACACCGTAGCCCTTGCTACTCTTGTTTAATTTTTTTATTATTTTCAGTTTTGAAGATATTACAGGGAATGTTTTCACATTTTCATTTTGTTGTAAAAAGAAACTGAAGTATTCTCCTGGAAAGTCAGGTGTTTTCAAGTATTTTCTTTGTTGATTATTCATGTAGTCATAAATTACGCAGAGTATTTGGCAGGCCATGCCTTTCCCTGTTAAACCATTTGTTTTTACTTTTTCAGTTATTGTTTAGATCCTGGTCATAACATGCTTCAGCTTGTTTTGAACAGCAAAGAGGAAATAAGCGATATTTTAACTTATATCACACTGTAACAACATTAAGTGCCTACGCAGCAATATGCTGCCTAGTCAGTATTTCCAACTTTCTTCCTGTCCGCTGCTGACTTACAACAGCAAGAAGATAATTCATCATTTTACACAGCCTTGCAACCTGTAAACACAGCTATGGTTTGGCTCACAAGCATGCTCAGAACAAAACACAAACAAAAAGTAGCAAGAAACAGGACACGAAAAAAAAAAAGAGCAGAACATAAAGTAACCATATTTGCTGAAGGTTTGTTTTGAAATCATAGGAAAACCAAAGCAGCTCTTCTGGAGTCAGCTCACATGCACCCAGGTACTGCAGGTAACACAGCTGGAAGAGGCAGAGCCCCAGTAAGGCACTGTTAGCCTACGCTCACCCTGACACTAAGGCAGAGAGTTAACAAAGAGCCTTTGAACTATATGCCATCCCTGCTGCTGATCAGGATCACGATCTGCTGTGGACATGATTACTAACCCATTGTGACTCCTAAGAGTATGCCCTGTGGATTAGACAAAACAGAGACATCGTTCCAAAAGTCACACAATTCATACAAAACTGTCTACGTGCCAAAGCAGAAATTACAGAACTACATTTCAGGAATTTCTCAAGGATGTTTTCTATAGGGTTAAAGTTGGACATTATCTTTCAAGCACCCAATTCTCTTGCAGCAGGATTTCCGCCTTTCCTCTGTTAGAGAAGTCTTAGGAATCCCAATAAATAAGAGGGAAGAAACATGACTGTTCAACTACGTGTTTCCTTTGGCCACCTTTGTGAAAAATACTTCTTCAAAATCTAAAAGTTTGAGCTTTGACATAACGTCATATTCATGCCTCAAGTCCTCCAAGCACACAGGCTCCAAAAAACAACTCAAAAAAGGCAAAAGATAGAATGAATGACCACAGCTGAAGAAGTCTTATTTTGGATCCCCCTAAAATGAACTTTGAAAGATCTCATTTTCTAGGAAAATACAGACTCCTGACCCAAAAATAAAGTTATCTTGCTTGGCAAGGTAACTCTCTCTCCCCACAGACATCTACAGTCTACCCAAGCAAACCTCAGTGTGCTACAGCCATCCAAAAATAACCTTCTTTTGGAGGCAGAACACATTTACCAACTTACCTGCAGAACGTTTCTGGCAAAACAGCAACAACAGAACTCCCTCCCCCATCCCCAAATTTCAAGTGTGTAACTAAATAGAAGTACAAGGAGACATGCATGAAAGAGAAGATCATCTGTAAATCAGAAGAGCTCATGGAACTTTTCAAGCTGTAAACTTCCCAAGTTGCTATGTCAGCCCCTAAAACATAACAACTGGGGATTGGGCTAAGCCAAATTATTGGCAACTGGGCAATAATAGTTTGGGGAAAAAACAGTTTTCCTAAAGATAAGACTGTGTGCATTAATGCTTCTTCCCTTTATCTCCCACCACCAGTTGTATGTATGCCAGGCTTGACACAGTCATCACCATTATCTACTTTATTTTAAATCAAAGTATGCCAGCTTGACAAAGCAACAAAGGACCCTCTCCAACAGAGCAATATTGTAATGGAGCCTCTGTCTGATAAAGTTGGTATCTGAAGCTTGAAGAAAGCAGTGGTAGAAGTTGAGAGTAAACATAAATAATTCCAGTTTATCTGCTTTTACACTGAAGCCTATTGAATATATCTACTTCACAGTGCTTGGCCTTAAATAAAAATAGGAAAGCTTACCTACCCTACCCTTTCTCCATCCTTTCCTCTTCCCTTACTCCCTATTTCCCCCCATAATAAAAGTAATAAAATTAGAGAAGATAACAACACAATAATTATCTGCTCAGAGGGCAGAGTCTTGACCTCAACATTTACAAGCTAGTTGTTGTTTGCCGCAAGATCAAGTCTGTATCTCTTAAAAGGACTACAATTAACAACTGCTCTGATTTAACTACATCTTTCTCATTTACCTAGGAAAGAGCTGAAGGAAAGAAGAACATTTCTTCCAAGACTGGCTTTGTAAAAAAGGTACTTCCAAAACTCAGCTTTGAAGCAATGACTGAAGGATCTGGACCTCATACCTTGAAGGTATCTAGGCACCAATTACTGTTTTAACAAAGTCTAGTACGCCCTTAGACACACCTTTTAATGAAATTCTCAAGGTATCAGCTGAGTTCAGGACCTACCACTTAACACATTGCACACATCAGGATCAAATAATGGAAACTGGCAAAACTACCATGGGCTCAATCCTCCTTCTTCCTCTTCCGTCAATTATTCAAGGACCCCTCATTCACTCCTCCACTGCTGCCTACTTCCTTCAACACCAGCCATCTCTAGGGCATCTGATAAGGAAGCTCAAAATTATCTTGCTCATTTGCCTAAGAACAGCAGCCATCCCCCACACACATATACATCCAACACATTTGACTGACTTTCCAGGGAGAGTAGCAGCTGAGCAATTTTGACAACAAAAATACAAATCGCTATGCTCTACAGCTCTTAAAAATAAATTAATTGGTATTTTAAACAGGAAAAAGATTTTTTTAGCAATTCTCACCTATTTCCATCTATGTTTCTGTTAAGTATTCAAATGTGAAAACATTCAAGACTGAGTGTGACCAATCAAAGCATTAAGATACACACTGGAGAACCATAGAGGAGTCTGTGATTTGTACAATCCCACAGCTGCAGTGATTTCTACGCAGTATAGCTGGCTAATAAAAGCCACAGAAACACATTTAAAGCAGGCTTAAAGGCCTTTTACCCTAAGAAAGAACTTGCCAGACAGCAGCAGTGACAAGGCAATTGTTTCCTGGCACAGCTAAGGGCCCGCTGCAACTTTTGCAGCAGCTTGCACGACTCCTCTACATTGCCGCAGAGGCTGCCCACTTCTCAAATAGCCTTAACCACATAGATTTTTATTTTTTTTAATCAAGTCTATTCGCAAGTTAAGATCCTTTCTACTGTAGCTCTTCTCAGCTTAAAGCCCATAAACTCTTGGGGCCTTAAAAATACTTTTAAAATCCTTCAGAAGGCAGCTAGGGAAGGTAGTGGCAGTCAAATGTCCTCCCTCTGATTGCACAGGCTTTCCTGTAATCCTGGCTTAAATACACCTGCATCACAAGAAGAAAATAGACAGTTTTAAGTTGCTGACTCTAGAAAAAGAGCAAGAACCACCTAAGATTAAACCCAGCCCCCAGACTTTGTTAAAAGGCTGATTTAAAGGATAAGGCCAAAGGAGATTAACTCAAGTACGATGTCAAAGTACACTCAAACAGCAACAGCTTCTTGACAAACACCGCAGGGCCATAAAGCCAAGAACATTTGAGACACCGATACTGCAGAGGAGAATTCATAACCCTGCAGTCTGTGCATGAAGGAAAGCTCTCCCAGACCAGGTTCTGGCACCTGGTAGACTCCAGCAAATAGCTTTGGTTGTAGTGATGCAGCACAACTCCCTGAGCCCGCAACCAGAAATGCAGACAACCCAGATGACTTCAGAGTAAGAAAAGCCTCCAAGAGACATACTGTCCAATGGAGAAGACAACATTGCCATTCTTCCATGCATTTGGGGACCTGGTGGTTCTCCTTTCAGATGCCAGAAGCCAGGGAGAGATGCAGTAGCGAAGTGCACAGTTTCAAAGGGGACATCCACAAAACATCAGCAATGTTAGCAAGGGACAGGGAAAGAGGTGGACTTGTCAGCTGCCTCCTCTCATTCCTGCTATGAGGGGCAAGAGGCTTTTGAGATCATCCTTACAGAAAGACTGGTCAGCCCCTCACATGAAGGGAACAAAGAAAAGCAAAGTCCAGGTTAGGAAGCTCTGCCAGTTTGTGGTCATCTTCCCACAAGAGTGAAAAGACATGGGGGAATAACCCCCACTAACAGTATTAACAGAGAAAGATTTAAAGACCATGGCTCATACTGTACAGCAGTTTCATCATAGCTGCTTGATAAGCCACAGTAGATACCAGTCACTCGGTGACACTGAGGGAAGGAATGTCAGCCACTAAACCAGGCAACGCTTCCCTGAACATTTTGGGTTTTCTGGCTCCTCGGAGGGAGTCGTGGGCTTACAGGGTGGTAGCAGCAGAGGCTGCCACTCAAGCAGTTTCTGCTTCAAATGAATTCAGGAACCTGCAGCCTCAGCAGCAGCTTCAAAATAGAAAGGCTGCTTCTTCAAATAGACACCCAGAGAGCATCCCTACGAGAGCTTCAGCTGAATACAATCCTGATTTCCAAGCACTGCTCATTAAGAAATGTGGCCAATGCCAGAGTTTCCCCATAGAGAAGCTACTCTTCCACACCACAGCTGCCATCCCCTGAATCTGCATGTAACTGGACTCGTGCTCATTGCTGACAAAATTTTCCTCCTCCTCTTTCTCCTCCTGCCCACACCAAGTTTACTTCTTCTGGAATGATGACATCCCCAACACCGGGACTGAACACTGGCACTTTCCCCAATGAAGAAACCAATTCACCCACACCAATTCCCAGCAGCAAAAGCTGCCAGTAAGCAGGTTACAAGAATTCAATACATGGATAAAACTTAGGCTACTCAGGTCAACAGAAACTTATCACTTCTCTGTCAAACACTCATTTTCTATGGAGGGCATCAAAATACTACAATTAACTTTGCTACTTCTGCTGTATGAAGACCTGGTGCTATTTTTCCTTTGCCTGCATTTTGATACAATATGCTTGAATCTTTTTGGGGTTTTTTTGGGTTTTGGGGTTTTTTTTTGAAGATTAATTTATTATCCATCCTATGAGCCCCAAGATAAGAGAAAAGATAGTAAAGGACATATAAAGAGCACTTGTGAAGATTAAAGACCATAATGATGATCACAGGTCAAACACAGAGAAGGCTGACACCCTCACCGGTATTTTGGTTGTTGACCAAAAGGTTTGGTCAACAAAGTGGTTGTTAAGCACTTTGCGGAAATCTAGCAGAGAAAAAACAAATAGCTGCAAAGAGTTAACTTTCTCTCCCAGATGCTGCTCTCCCCAGTGAGTCAAGACATAAAGACCTGCAACAGGCAGTAAGCTGCCCTGCCTTATCTACAGCACTACTGCCAACAGGCGCTCCCGCCAGCCCCTGTGCCTACTGGCACATGGAAAGACAGAGGAGAAGAGAAGGGAGAGGAAAAGGTGCCTGGCACCTTTGTCAGACACTCAGAAAACACCATTTTCTCTAGCGCACAGAAGGAAGCAAACAGCAAGTGTTGCAAGTGCCATCCCTCAGCCGTGGCAGCACGCACGCACATGCACACGCATTTCCTCCGGCTTCGTGAAAACAATGAAGTGTGGGGAGGCCGGCTCTTATATAAAGTACATACCAGCTATATATAAAATTAGGAAAGCAGCTGCTTCAAAAGCTCAGTCACCCTTTTATCATCAACAGGGCTTTAATTAGCACCCATCTGCTTCCTGTTTTATACTACAGAACTAACTTTCACCTGTTTCAGCAAAACACCCCTTCCCCCAAATGCAAGTGTGTGCATACACATGAACACACACAAAAAGTTAAACACCATTACGCTAAAGTAATTAACATCAGAAATCTTTGTTCTGAGTATCTGGAATATTTATCTGTTTGGTTTTTTTAAATAAGCTTTACCAGATTTATCAAATTTCACAGCCTACACCTTTAAATCATGCACATCATATGCTTCACCATTAATACTAACTCACTGGCACTCAGGGACCCCAAAAAAGGACTGGAGCCCTGCTGTACTGGCACCGTACTACACAGAGCCTGCCCAGAGGGCTCATAATGGAAGTGTGGGTTTTTCCTGAGGTCCGTCACACACATGAAAGGATTTATGAATAAACAATGGCAAGGCTGATGGTCAAGAATGGATTAAACTCACCCCATTGTTTGAAGAGAAGAAACAACACACAGAAGAAAAATATTACTGAGGGAGGAAATAGCTTCACCTTTGAATTTCCTGACATTTTTCCTCCCACGCTTTTCCCCTTCACGCGTCAATTATTTATTTATTTTGCAGGGAGAAGACAAGTGAAAGTTAAGTACGCCAGCAAAGCTACGTGCTGTCAGACCTGCCCACCTCTCTTGCACAGAGGAGCTACCAGCGCTTGAAAGCTTGCCAGGCGCATGGTATCCAGAGAGCAAAACAAGCATTAGTGAAGCACCAAGAGAAAGAACTGCCTGGCAGTGGCCAAGGAAAGAGCACTGCTTGCCTGCTCCTAGGCCCAGCTATAGGAACGGGAAGAGGGGCAAGTGCAAAACGAGCAGTATTCGTAAGGACCTTACGTGAATTTTGTGAGTACGCGAAGCTTCCTCAAACTCAAAGCCACTCACTGCAGAAAGGAGCTTTTCTTAGCACACCTTGAGCATCAGCTACCACCTCCAATGCTGCTTCTGCCAAAATAAACCTGGCAACCACTCGACTCATGCTCCAGTTTTGGAGTTCTCTTTACGGTTAGAAACCTCATCTGTAACAGCTTTCCCAAACACATAAAGCTGACCTAACTCTTAATTAAGTTTTCTTCCATAGCGTCTTGGAGCTGCTTCCTGAGGTTTTGGACCTTTCTGTCTGCAGGTTCCATGAGATTCACCTCCAGGAGGCTATTTTGGAAGACTGAGAATTTTTTTCCATTCATTTGAAATCTTAAGCCATTTGCTAGGTTGGGCAATTAACTTTTCAGAGACTGCCAATTAAATAGGAGAGCCACGAGAACAGGTAAACATATACACTCCAGTATCAACCATGGCAAGTGCATTTATTCCCCTTTCCCACTTGGTGACAAAAAACAGTTTTCCTGACATCTTCCTTATCAGCGGACTTTTTCATTTTATTCTTTGGGGCTGGAAGAAAAAGACAAGGATAATACAAACACCTGAAGACTGAGAAGTTTTTTTTTAAAAAAAATAATCATCCCAGTAAACAGAATTTCAGCAGTTACCCCTTGCTACTCACAGTGGTATCATGAGCAACCACCCTACAGCATCTTCCTGTGCCCCTTAAGTGATCACACAACAGAAGGTAACACTGTTGGCAACACTGGAAAGGCCAACACTAACAACCCAACACTGTTGGTTGTAAGACTCTGAGTATTCAGTATTTCCCTAATAAATTTATTTGTAGCATACTGCCATTTGTTATTAAAACAACACACTGAACTACCATCCGTCTCTGTACGCACACATACAGGGGAAACAAAGATTTGTCGAGCATCACACAAGTCTGATAAAGAGTAAGAATTGTCATTCAGAAGTAAAGATTGAGCCTTGTTTTCAAACCTCCAACTTCTAAAAGTTCTCAGCAACTCTTCTGCTATATCACTGTCTAGCAAAGGCAGGATTTTGTACGTACACCAAGGGAGGTACTAGTGAAAAGAATGACCTGTCTCCAGAGGAAAAAAAATAAAATTGAAACAAATGGGCTTCCAGGCACAACGAATGCTCTGAGCATGTGAAATTGGTGAGAAAGGATGGAGCAAAATGAGCACCAAATGTGAGAAGTCCACAATATTCCTTGGAAAAGAAAAGGTGGCTGACTTTTAACTCAACTGATGCAATCAGATATGGAAGGAATAGGCGCACTAGAATCTTGGGGGTTTTCTATAAAATATTTTATAGGTTTTGTTCATTGATAAAACCAAGTAATTTTCTATTTAAAAAAATATGTATAACCTTGTGTTTTCACCTAGATTACACCACCACTTAGATATTTTGCATGATGTCTCAAGCAACATACTACAGAACTTCATCCAGGACTGAAACAACAGATTGTCTCAAGAGCAAATGACAAAATATTTGTAGCAGAAATCCTGGCAACGTTGCATGCAGATGGGTTTCTGAAAAACGGGGTTCCAAGAATGAGTCACCCATGGTTCCAAAAATAAGAGGTAAATTCAAACAAAACCTGGATGCTCACTTAGCAGGGCACTGCAGTCCTTCCCCAGGGTCCCACCCTCGCCACACATGAGACACTTGCTAACCACAAGCCTCTGAAGTCTAAGCTTCAGCTAAATACACAAGACTGGGGAAACACACCAAGTCCAACGTCCTGGCCGTGTAACCCAGAAAATGGCACACTGCAGAGTGACCAGCCATTTTACTGCCAATGGACTCAAACCTGAGCATCAGCGCACCCCCAAAACTGCATGGCCACTATCTACAGGGACTCTGAGCTGCAGCAAGAGAGGGACCATCCTATCAAGCAGGGCCAGGGACATCTCTGCCTGTCGTTGGGGATGTGGGGATGCTGGTCAGGTCTCTCAGCCTGCCGAGGCACAGCTGGGACAACCTCAAAGACACTCACCCTCCCCAAAGCACCGGGGCAGGTGTCACGCGAACTGAGGCACAGGGACATGTCACGCTTTAGCAGGGGGAGCACCGGAGCATGACTGCACCATGGCAGAAACAGATGTCTGAGACTTATAAACAGGGATGGAGAAATTTAAAACCTACTGGCTATTTCTCTTCCTCCCCCTTTTTAAGGGAAATCAGAAGCAAAGTTCATTGGACAGTACTGACCTTGTTCTTAATTCCTGGGGTTTCGGATGCACTAATTTCACAGCTCTGTTTGGTTTTGAGAATCTTACTCAGCCAGACAACCATGTTTACTGTGTTACTTTGTTTTTACTGTCAACAGCTACTGACCTGATAGGGAATTCCAGGATATTTTGAAACAAGTTTGAAACAAAACAATGTTTTAAAAGACATATTTAGTCAATATGTTTCCAATCCCTAAAATCTAGAGCCTTCAACAACACTTTCACTGTTAGCTTGCCTTCCTTGGCAATGGACAGCTTGACACATATATATATATATATATTTAAATACTGTTCACAAAGGCTATGCAAAGCTAGTGATGTTTGGTAGGACACAGGCACTCATTAACAGTTCTAGCCTGAGATGAAAAAGCTAATACACATTTTTTGAAATTCAGCACTCAACCGAGACCAAACTTTTCCGTTGAGATGATTAAATAACTGGCTTGACATATTTTGCATAAAAGACTTAAAAATGTAATATGGATATGGGGGAAGGAGAAGTGAAACAAGAATGGGATAATGACATTTAATGGTCAGAGAGCATTACAGTCTGGTGCACGTAAGCAAACAGTGCCCCCCCTTTCCTTTCTTTCCCTCCACTTTTCCCTCTATATATGAAGTTAATAAATTATTTAATTTTTTTAAGCTTAAGAGAGGACATAAAAATCAGGGCTCAAACTAAAAGCTTGGTCATAATAGAGTCCAAAGGAATGTGAAAAGAGGAACAGACAACAAACTCGACACCTTGTAACAGCAGAAGATACAGTACACACCTGTATTTTTTGTTATAATAATTACAAAGCCACACTGAAGTTTATTCATTCTCTGGCATAGTGTAAACTTCCAGCTTACGATCCTGAGTTTTCAAGAAAACACAAAGCTGTTGATGTTACCACAGTAGTCATCTAGAGTATACACTATTCTCAACATATAATTAATATAAATAGCAATTAGACAAAAACTTAGTTTCTGCCCCCCAGTCAACAATAATGCATCAAGCTGATGACTCCAGTAACTCAATCACTTTCCAGCACTTTACTGGTTCTCCATCATATTCATCTTATTTTGACCAAATACATCTATTCACCTTGGATAGTCATGTGCAATTTTTTGTTGCTTCAACACATATAAGTAAATTTCTCTCAAAAAAATACACACACACACACACATACACAAAGGCATGAATTAACGTTCATCCAATGTAACTTTGTTTTGAGCAGGTCAAATCACCAGACAGAATCTGCAGATGACCGTACAAATTACTGGCTCTTTGCCACAAATACTTACTGTATCTTAAGTGTTCATTGGATCTACTACATCACCTGCTTACTCACAACAAGGTGTATTATATGTCAATTCAAAGTTTTTTCAAACACATTTTTTCTATCACAGTTAAAAAAATATTTTTTCTTTGAAGATCTCTTTTCTTTCTTGAAAACTTAGGCTAAATGAGAAAAACAAAACCTGCAGCTTTGCACAGTTCAAATAAGGAATAAGGGAACTACCTACATGAGCACAAGAAAACTCGCAGGGACTCAAAGGCAAGTGATGAACAAACAGCTCAACTCCACCCAATATTTTTTTCTTCAGAAGACAAGCATGGGAAGGGCCATTCAGTGACAAACTAATATGAAATTTCAAGTCTGCAGTCCTGCTGGACCCCATAGAAACGCAAACTCTGTTTCAGAAGCTCTGGGTTTCAAGTGAAGTGGGAATAAGGTTCCCTGCTAAACAGGAGAGATGGGAACATGATCAGGTAAGACCTTACTGCATACTGCTCCCTTTCCTATCTCCACTGGGGCCAAAGTTCAGCAAAACTGGATGAGGTTAAAAACTGGTAAACTGAAGATGACTTTATTTGGGACAGGGACAGAGGACAGATCCCTGAAACATGCACGTGCATGCAACTACCACCTGCAGGAGCACACCAGCAGCTTCATGCTCATCCTGAAACCCCCTGTCCATGGAGCAGCTAAAAACGAGCAAGTGAGCTCCTGCATATCTAACTTGTAAGAACAAAAGAATCACCTTCTACCAAGTTTCTTAATTTTGCATCTGGGCGCTGCAATAAGAACAAAAAATAACAAGAACAAATATATTTCTCAGAAATTCCAACCTTTTATTAATACTAAGTACATTAAAATTAGCATTTTAGAGCCACCAGTGTAACACTACACTTAATGATAAAGCACAAAGTTACTTCGTAATGCAGAGCAATCCTTAAAAAGAACTCAGATATTCAAAGCCAACACGTAAGTGTTGCTCTGTGTGTATGACTACTAACATATCCCAAAGTCTGATTTACTGCGATGAGACATCTTTTTGCATCCAACTATAAAGGTGACCTTACTTTTAAATTGATTCTCTTGACTTCAGTGTCATTTACTTCTGTAGTACCTCAATCACAGCAAGAACAAAGTTCTGCTTTAGGCCACAGATAGATGGCACGTTACAAGAACAAAGAAAGAAAATTTTCTTTTTTTATATTAATGCAACAAGATCACTCACTTTATATGGTGATGTTACCTATATTACACCTCTTGAAAGGGGGAGAAGTATCTTCTAGAAACTTTATTACAGCAGTCACTGGACTCACAGCCACCTAATCTTGCCAAGTGGTGGGTGCTTTGCATTACAAACACAACCACAGACAAGACAGGGTACACCAATGGTCCCCAAATTCAGCTGGTCATGACACCAAGGCCAACAGCACTGCATCAACCCATCAGCAACTTCATTACTCTTCCCTGCCTCCAGCCCAACCACAGGCAACTCTATGCCACCACAAGCACAAGGATGATTTGGGCAGCATACTGCCCAAAAGCCAGGGACAGAGTACGCTGGAGTACAGACACGTGGAGTTACTTTAAAAATCCCAGCAACCAGCCTTGCTCTATTTTATTTTCTGTGGCCTTCACCCAGCTGATCTCCCTCAATAATCCTGCCCAAACTGATGCAGACCAGCTTTGCAGAGACCACATCACCTCACAGCTGTTCCCCTCCTACCCAAACCAAGGTCAGGCTGTAGCATTTTTAAGAGTTCAGACCTCTTCATCTAACAGAGGTCACCTTACAAGACTTCTTAACATTTTCCCATTGTCCCCTTTTACATGTTTTCACTTTAATTCTTAAACCTGGTTGTACCCTTTGGACCACAGGGCTTTCTACACAAGGGAGCTGTTCATGCAGGTCCACCTGGGTAACACATCAGGTCTCTACCTCATAGAGACCTACCATCATTTTCTTGTGTTATGTATTATCCCGTCAACACAGGGATTGCATCCCATTCCACAGGGCCTTCTGCAGAGGGGGAAAAAACAGTGGCTTCTCAGGCAGGGGGTTACCACCTCAGGTTGGAGAATACAGCAAGGCAACCAGTGATACAGGAGCAGCATAACACTGAATCGATGAGGGAACATACATCTGCAAGGGAGGAGCAGGAGCAAACCAGAAGCCCAGCCTACTAGCAAGGTCTTTAAAACACTACAAAGACTTGAAACAGGCTTTAGAATGAGGATAATGAAGCGGTTTTGTGGAAGGTTTCTCTCCAACAAGAGCCCACCAAAACAGGTTTTGTACAGATGCATTAAGTAGGCCGTAGAGACAGATAATGCAGGCAAACTAGAAGCTGGCGTGAACATCACAGGAGTGAGTAAAAGTGGAAAGGAAAAAAACAGTAGGTTAAATGAGGCCCTGAAAGTGAAGACGAGACATTCAGATCTGATGAGATAGAGAGGGGACGGGGGCGGAGGTGGTTAGGCAGGATGCGGCATGGCCCAGTAAGGGATATGAGGTGACATCTTTGCAACCACACTGTGAATGGACATGAGCATGGTGTTGTCCCCATGATTAGAGCTGCCGTGCAAACACAGAGCAGCTTCTGGCTTCTCAACAATGATCTCAAATCTGTTTGAAATGTATTTCAGATCCTTTAGCAAAATTGAAAGCAGTCATTTGCTTTCATAATACCATCTCATCAGGTCCCTGGCACTATCTACCCTTTTCCCTAGTAGATCACTATTTCCCTGTTTTAAGAAAAAACACCTTAGACGTCTTGGTTTCAGCTGAGACAGAGTTATTTTTCTTCCTAGTAGCTGGTACAGTGCTGTGCCTTGGATTTAGGATGAGAATAATTTTAATAATGCACTAGATGTTTTAGTTAGTACAAACACTACTTAGCAACAAGTCAAAGACTATTCAGCTTCTCACCTCACCCCACCCCACCAGCAAGTAAGCTGGGGGGCACAAGAAGCTGGGAGGGGACACAGCCAGGACAGCTGGCCCCAGCTGACCCCAGGGCTATTCCATACCATACGGTGCCATGCTCAGCATATAAACCAGGGGCAGAGCTGGCCGGGGGCTGCTGCTCGGGAACTGGCTGGGCATCGGTCAGCAGGTGGTGAGCAATTGCATTGCACATTGCTTGTTTTGTACCTTCTAATTCCTTCATTATTATCATCATCATCACCATCATCATTTTCACTTCCGTTTGCGTCCTACTAAAACTGCCTTTACTCAACCTATGAATTTTACTTTTTCTTTCCCAATACTCTTCCCATCCCACTGAGGGAGGAGAGCCAGTGACCAGCTGTGTGGTGTTTAGCTGCCTGCTGGGTTAAACCACAACACTGTGACAGTGGTCAAACAGCGGCAGAAGTTGCCCAGGCAGGCTGTGGAGTCTGTGCCCTTGGAGATACTCAAAACCCAACTGGACCTGCTCCCGAGCACAGCCCTAGCAGATCCAGCTGTGAGCAAGGGGCTGGACTAGACAATCTCCCAGAGGTACCTCCCTGCCGCAACTGCCCTGTGATTCTGTGATCGCTCCCTTAGCCTGTCTCCACTGATGGTGTTCTTGGACACCCTGCAGACTCTAGCACTGCCATGGGAGGGATGGCCACATATCCCGTCTTAAACAGCACTTTGATCCATGCTGCCTCTGTGCTCTTTTGACAGCTTGGCCCATGGCAATTCCAAAGGAATCGGACTCTCTGTATTTTATGAAAAGCCTAAAGTCTTTCAGATACTTAAATGGAAAATTACAAAGGGCCTCATGTTCCCAAACCATCTTGGACACTGACTCATCACTGTTTGAGCCTTTCAAAACTATGTCACTGCAACTCCAATGTACTCTATCCACCCCTTGAAACAGAGCTGGCCCAGCACAGCTTTGGTTTACGCTGCTCCGGAGCAGGTTTCGGGGAGACCATGGACTTTCCCTGTAGAATACAGTTACCAAACAACTACTTCTCCATAAAGCACAGGATGAATTGACAAGCAGATGGGTTGAGGAGATGTTACCATCTCTCTACTTCAGAAAACAGCATTCAGACACAGTCACTGCAAGCTGTATTTCAGCTAGTGCATGGATAAAGTTTAGATCACCCTTAACAGGCCCAGACAGCTATGGGCATGTGTCTGAGAAGTTCTGCTCCAAACAGCAGCAAGCCTCTCCTTGCTCCCTCTATGTCCTAAGGGACACCCATCAGCCACAAGGCTCCTCTGAGAGGAGAGTTGCATTGCCGGTGGGGGTGTCCAGCTCTTCTAGCTTCAGCTTGCAAGGAAGGTGTTAGCAGGCATCTGGGGGCTGGGGGACATTGTTCCTGGTACTTTGGAGCTGCAGGACAGCTTTATGTCACGGGCTCTCATCCCAGCAAAAGAACGACTGCAGAGACAGTAACACACAGGTCAAAAAGATAATGTAGACACTGGCAAAGCAATAGTGCTTTGAGTAAGGGAAGTTCACCTAAAACAGCATGAAAGATTGCAAGTATTAATGTTCTTGATGTTTATACTTACAAAAGGGGGGGGGGGGGGGGGGGTTGCATGTGAACTTCTCTCTCCCAAAGAAATGACACAGGTAGAAAAAGTAGAATTATTACAAAGTAATATCCATCAATAAAGACAGATCAGCAACTACCTTCAAATTAATTTGCAGTAAGCATTCTGAAAGCATTTCTGTTTCTGAAGAAAATGTTCAGTATAAATTGTAATTCATTTTCAGTTTATTATCTCCCAGTGTATTTAAATGCCACCAATAAATAAAGACAAGAAAGAAGGAATATCATCTCCATCTTCTCTCTTCACCATTACGGAAGTTTGGTGCAGTCTATCCTTGGGGAGAAAAAAAAAAAAAAGAAAGAAAAAAAAAAAAGGGGAAGGGGAATCAAATCCCACAAGCTGTAGCAGGTCCCCAGAATAGAATAAATTTCTTAATGAAAGGAACGCAAATTGCTGTCATAGTAGATAGCTTCCACAAGGACTAATTTATTAATTTATTTTTAAAGCAAGACCATAGGAGAGAAAACAAAAATCAACACTTAAATGAATAAATATATCATTTTGATTAACCATAGCTAAGACTGCGCAGTATTACTACAGATTTCTGAAAGAAAATTCCAAGCATTTTCACAAAAATCAGACTATTTTGATTTTTTGCCAGACAGGCTACCTTCCAAGAACAAAAGTGTGGGAAAAAATGCTAGTACAGTGACAGAACAACATCCCCACTTCTCACTCCTAAAAAAAGAGACAAAGTGAAGATAGAATGAAAGAGCTGACAATTATTTGGTGGATTTTAAAGCTCATGTATTCCAAGAACCAAGGTGTGATAATAAGTGATGTCATCTGGCGAGAGCAGACAAAAAGGGAACAGTGTCTAAAAAGGCACCAGGATTTTCCTGAGCATTTATCAATGGCAAGTACTAGAACTAATGACATTTATAGATGAAGGTTTCTTCTGTTAATTACTCTGAAAGAAAAAATACTATTAAACTTCAAACCATACTTACATTGCCAAGGGTGGTGGTTTTTTTTGTGGGGAGGTTCTGATAAACCTACTTCTCCTATTTCTTTTTCATGGGCAATGCAGAGACATCTTTAATACACAAACTATGTAAGTTCCACCAACCTACAATTAACATTTTAAGTGTAATCAAATTAACATTGTCTCAAGCGTATCAAGCCCATAAATTTTTAATCTGCTATAAAGCAAGAGTCACTTAATGCAACTTTTTGTTTGTAAGGAACCGGGCAGTACTCAATGGTGTAAACACGGCCACCTGTCTCTCTCCAAGTCTTCATGTATTGCACAAGAGCCAGCGTGAACATTTGTTCGCCTAAAATGCTCGGCATATGGTTGAACTGACAATTTAATAATATCTCGATAAGGATGTTGCCAGATTTTTGGCGGGAGATAAGCATGTTTTATCATTAAATATTTGTACTGCAGTAGCACCCAGAGACCTTGAGCAGAAAGGGCCTCACTGTGCCAGGCACAGAAGCTCACCAAGTCAGTGACCCAAAGAGCTACCAGCCCAGGCTACAAAAAGAGACTGAGGAGGGTACGTAACACATGTACTACACTGGGAACCAGTCTTCCTCCCAAATACACTTACACCTACCTACCCATTAAGCCTTTTCCTACAAGCCATAATTGGTCTGGAGACAGAAATTGGATCTACTCTGCACCAACTGCCCACCGTGCAGAGAAAGAATTGTGACTTTCATGGAGGACTGGTTTATCTTCAAGATGTTTTCCTCTTTATGCATCAGAAAACCACAATTCAAAGGCAAAAATCAAAGTGGGCATTCATTTTCTGGACGTAACAGCTAGCAGCTTCATTAGCAGCACCACACACTGAAGCTTTGTTTCCTACAGTTTTCTTAAAACACTGCATGTGAACATTGCTCTGGCACTGCAGGTAGTTCTACTTCCAAAACTTACAGTGTACCCCTATTTACAGCCCATGATCCAGTGAAAATCCCTCTTCCTCCCTACAATTCCATGAATATGATTTTTTTTTTTTGTTTCCAGAATATCTTATATCCTTAACAACCAAGTGAAAAGTGAATAGAGGAAATGGATTAAGCATGAAATCGGGTCTTGGGATATCTTTGTTCCATCCACACTGCTAAAGCCAAGTTAGTTACGTAGGCATTACTCAAAGCAGATCTCCCAGGCTGTGCATTAAATCTAGGAGCAGAAAACAACCCCTGTACAGCACAGCTAAGTCTTTCCCTTCAAAGGGGCAGGCTCAGGTAACTTACTTTCATTTAAGGTTCACACCAACACACAAATTCTAGAATATTTTTGCCTGACACGTGTTTTCAATTGCTTTTTGTGTATCACATTTGTTGCAGCTTTGTCTTTAACTGAAGTTTTAACTTAAGTAACCCACAGTATTTTAATTTGCCTTTACAAGCCCTGTTCACAGCTGATGAGTGAACTCTGTCCTCGCTGCTATTTGCAGACATGTCTGCACATGCAAGTCAGCCTTGTTCTGCCTTCTTGCTTCTAGGACTTGGGGTAGTATATACAAGCCATCATTTCTAAGAAAAATATAATGGTCCTAATGAAAGTTACTTTAAAAGACTGGAGACGTTTACTGCTTTTTTTTTTTTTTTTAAGATAGCCAATGGGATTAACTTTTTTATTCAGTATTTTCATCATTTCTTCTTCTTAACAAGAAATATGACTGAAAGCTTCAACAGCAGCAAGTGCCTTCTTGATAAAGACTCTCAGCTTGTAAAATTTAACAAGTACTTTATGCACAATGACAGTAATACTACATCATACTTTAGGAGCCCAATATGACACCGTCAGCATTATTTGCTACTCACTTAACCTAACAGGACAAACTAAGAAAATCAAAACATAGTATGTATAAAGATACGTTTAACTTGAAAATTCAGTGTTCCAGCTTTCCATCTACTTTAAATTACAATTACATGCTTTCCACAAAATAAATTCAAAGCCTTTGCTTGAATGTGAAGGTGTTTCACAGGACAGATACATGCCTTGATCTGGAACTCCAAATACAACAGGTCCCAGGCAGAGAAAAGACTCGAGCAGAAGGATCTTAGGCCTAATCCACCAAAGGTCACGTTTATATTCTGAAATTCACTTTTAAAACATCATTTGGCAATGGCCTGGTAGCAAACAGAGCCTGCAGGCAGGCAGTGATAAGTGCACACCCAGATGAATTGGTTTTAAATCTGACATGAGACCTGATGGGTCAAATGTCTCCAGGTCTCACCAGCTTCACCTCACAGATGCCCCGCCATGGGGTACCGCCTGCCTCCTCCCCCTACATCAGTCCTTCCCCAGGGGGTGAGAACGCCAGGCACAGCTTTCCCCAGACAGACAGCAATACTCGGGGGGAGAAATCCTTTTACAACCGGAGCTCCTCCCCACTCCTTCCTCCTTGTGTTCGCTATCATTGTGCTGTAAAACAAACTGGAGGGGAGATGTCGGGATAACAATTGCAGGAAGAGAGCTTCTGACAGCCTGGCCACAGAGTTATGGTGCCCCGAGATGGGAGGGCAGAGGTTCACGCAGGAAACCATGCTGAGACCAGAACCCTGCCCTGGCTGGCAATCAGCCTCTCGGGGCTACAAGTTTCAGGAGGCAGGGGGAAGAGTTGGAAGAAGTGTATTTTGCTCTTCACCACTTCAAAGGAATCAAAGTACACGGTGACGTAAAGCTGCTGTACAGCACGGGCTGCAGGACATTTGCATTTACAAAAGATCTCAAGGATTCGCACTCAGAGAAGTCCACTCCGCTGGGCGCTGCGCTGCTGCAGAGCTCACAGCAGGCTCTGCTCTGCTGCGTTTTAGCACCATGCAAGGAATTAGAGTGTCTCTCTCGCTGGAGTCAGGAAAAATTTCAGCACCACCTCCTCCTGCAGAGGAAGGACTTCTCTGGCTCCCAAGATTATTTCCAACAGTGGCAACAAGTTAGTCCTTTAAAGAAAAGCATCTGCCAAGTCAAAACACAGATGTGCAGCTTCCAAGGGACCAGGGTGCATTTGAGAGCTGCTGCAGTCTCCAACCATTAAACACCGACTACAACTGAAATCGTGCAATAAGTAATGAACTAAAAAGGATCTTTGAAAAATAAATACTTTTATTTTAGATGATTCAGAGTACTCTGTGCTCTAAAATAAAAACATCCTTGTGAAAGGATTTCAGATTGTGCTAAAGCAAGTTATGCTCACTCCTTTCTGGTGACCGCGCTCTCTCCCCCCTTACCTTCTGCTGGAGGAGAAACAACAACATCACACACTGTGCTGTGTGGGACAGGATAGATGTTTATAAACACTTGGTCATGTGTCTATCCTGTTTTCCACATTTCTAACTTCATGCCATTTATTTATACATTTTGAAATTCCAAGATAAACATGAGTTTAAAACCCTCTAAAAGCTGTCATGCTGGCCATAGCAGAGTTTCTGATTTGTTTTACCTATATATAATCGAATAAAAATACAAGTTTCACTTCTGTTTCTCTACCCATTTCAGTGGAAACTCCCACTTGCCCAGGCCATTCACAGCAGAAACACTGGGCTTTGGCCATGCATGTTCTCATACTTCTGCTAACAGCTTCCCTTATATTTTACAGCCCCTCTAGCATGTTACTGCAGCCAGTGACTCCAAGCGTGGTTTTGAACTTGGCCTCCTCACATAAATGCCTCTTTGAGAAGCTCTAGCCTGGCACCACTTTCATGCTGATGCATGTGATAGAGGGCAAAGTCTCAAAGCCTTAAAACCCGGCAAGTTCAATCACCCGCAGGAGCAGGAGTCACAGCATTCTGCCCACACACTGCTGTAGAAAAAAGCATACCCAGACTTCCTGATCCGATTAGCAGTTCTGGCATCAAAGACAAAGTACGTGTGACTGATACTTGCCTAGGACCAGCTTAAGGTTTCTCAACAACGCAGGCAAAATTGAATCTGGTGGCATTACCAGGTTGGTAAGTGGGAAGCTGAAAACAGCCCCGACAAGGTGTTTTCCATTCCCTGCAGCATGACATCCTCCATCCAGCTACCTCATACACATTCCAACCACAGCTTGCCCATCCTCTATCTTCTCAAACCCAGACTCAACTAACCACACCTGTCCAAGCCTCATTCCTTCTACAAAAGCTATTGATCCTCCACCTTTTCCTGCTGTGATCCTTAATCATGGTCAGGCAGCTTTCAGGCTACTGTGGCAGCGAAGGAAGCGCCATGCTGGGATTCCCTTGCCTTGGGGAAAGGAGGCAGTGGGATGAGGCAAAAGCACTAGGAGAGCAGGGCTTTCTCCTTTTACTGCAGTCTTACAAAGCTGGAGTGATGACTGATGCTGCTGAAGAGGGCTTTCCTCCCACGAAAATGCAGGCTGCTCCTCCCAATGCGGCAGAGGGCTGTATGGAGGAGAAGCAAAATAAGCCCTCTGGGCACCAGGTCAGTCCTCACAGCCTCTGGTTCAAACAACGCTCGCAGCCATCGCAGCTTCACCCATGCCACAGCATGCCCCTATGTCCCCACATGACTTGCACAAAGGCCAGTGTTCAAGGCCACAGGGAGGTGTTTTCACCCCAGCTCTGTAGAAAACATCATTAGAAGGTCCACTTCTCGATATATGTAAAGAAAAAGCCACTAGCTGCAATGCAGAACCTCCTTCTGGGAGCAACTTTTGCAGGGTGTGTATTATATAACAGAGGGAAGGTAACAGGAATGCTGTAGCAAGTAAGAACAAAACATTTTTAAGATTAAAATCAAAAAAGGGGATGGAGCACAGTTGCACAAAGCAACTATGTTCTCCATCCCAAGAAAAGAACCGTGTGCAGGTGATACACTTTAAAAAAAGGATTTTTTTCCATGCCCCAGAAAGAAAGAAGACTCAAAACCACACCTAAATACTTCCTACGGTACAACTGCTTAAGACTTGTTTCCTGCCTTCTCTGCTTTTCCATGGATATCACCTTGCAGGGCAGAGGCTTCTTAGCTGGATATATTTAGTGGTGGGTTCACAGAGCAAGCAATGGCTCAAAGGAATGAGGTGAGTGGTGACCCAGGGGCAATAAAGATCACACTATCATTACTGACACATTATAGTTTGGGTTTCCTCTGCACTATGAGCTCTGTGCTCTCACTCTAGTCTTTTTAATGTAATAATATGCTTCTTAGAAAGACCCTTCCTATTAAATATTTGGAATGACTACCATAATTAGACTCTACCAAAATACTGCTCACAGAACTTTTTCAGTCTCCCTGTAGGACAAATCCAGAAGTGGTCCAATTATATATACTTGTTCTTAAGAGAAAAAATTCAAATTTTTATTAATGAATGCTCCCAAGTTTTCCCCAGAAATGTATGGTAAAATACAGAATCACAGAATCATTTAGGCTGGCAAGCACCTTTAAGATCATATCAAGTCCAACTGATAACCTAGCACTGCCAAGTCCACCACATATACTCAGCTACAGTTTCTCAACAAAAATTCTTATCATAAAGCAAATGGCTTGAGAAAGGCCCACATACTTGAGCTTAATACAGATTTAGCTTGACAAATTGAGTGAATATGAGGCTGGTAGAATTTAATTCATTCCTAGCCTTAAACCAGTCTTTCGTAGTAAGTCTAAAGCTAATAATATGAAATAACTGTAGTAGAAAGATGCTTAGCACATGTAGAGTTACATCGTCAGCACATTCCTGTTTTATGATTATTAATCTGCTCATTATCCAGCACTGTGCATCTAAGGGAATATGTAACCCCTACACATTTCTTTACTAACCTGGATTTAAGTACCTAGAGTTTAGTCCTGCAACTCTCATTTTTGTCACAACACTTTTTCTCCCAAAACATGTACAGTAACATCTTTGCTATTGCATAAATAATTATTTGCATCAGTCTTTTGAAGTTTAAAGGAACGTATCAAGCAGAATATTCTCTTAGCTGGATAGGTGGCTTGCCTAGGAAGGGATTTGTGGTGACAAGCCAGCAATGCAGTCCTACAGCTTAACTAGCAACAGCAGATAAAATCCAAAGTATTTGACAACACAACCACCTTACTAAAAAGCCACTTTGTTAACTCCCAAGGAACACCTACTTATACATTCTTTGTTAATACACACACAAGGATAATTTCTTACTCTAAATTTAAATCAGACAGCTCTTCCTACTTACACATCCACATGACCCCAAAGAAAGCACCTACTAACTACAACTCTAGCTCCAAATCTGCTACCAGAAGCTCACTCTGGTTCTGCAAGCACCACAAAGTCCATTCAAAACCTGTGCCTTCCAGTTTTCCCTTCAAGACATGTTCAGGTAATAAATAAATAAATGAACAAATGATTCAATCATTAAAGTAAACGTCAGATTACCAGCAAGATTCATATGATAAATAATAAAGGGTTCATAACAGAAATTCTCACTTGTGCCCACACTGCCTTTCAACTTGCATATTTTGTACAATCTCTTCCTATACTGAGATTTTTCAGATTAGATATGGTTTTTAGCCTAGAATCCAGTATCTCCCCTTCATCTTGGAAGATCCATAGCACTGGGAGCTGACAAGCCTACAGAAAACCAGGTAAAACTTTGGACCTTTGGACAATTTAAGGAGAACTACACTGGTTACATACTTTAGTTTCTCCTACGTGCAAACATGCAGAAATTATGCATTACGAAGAAGCATCTTAAAAGACAGACTTCATACACCGAGCTGCCCTGCCTCCAAAAAGAAGAAAAAAAAAAAAAAAAAAAGCAAGGCAACCAGTAACTTTGTCTGCCTCTTAACATACCAGTTATGAAACCTGACATTAACATTTACTTATTAAGAAAACTGCATGTTCACCATTAGATTTTTTTTTTTCTCAGAAAGTCAGCTGTCACACACCCTTAACACACACCAGAGCTTCAACAGAGCTAGTGAAAGTTCCTGGGCTGCTATGATGAACCTTCAAGTTTGCCATTTCCAAACAGCCTGAAGCTATCAGACCCTTCCTGCTTAAGTTTTAATCCATATACCTTCTTGCATCCAGATTTTGACAACATATTCACTACCACATACTCCCTAAAGATGATTTAAAAACAAAACACCAAGCAGAACTCACTATGGAAACCTACCAAGCAGTCTTTTCGGTGCTCAAATTTTGATGCACAGTGAAGTGGGCAATCTGCATTGGTTAAGCAACGAATTATTTTGACTCCCATCAAATCCAAGAGTGCCTATATCCAATATTGCGAGATGACAGAAATGCTGCAACACTAGTGTACTTTCTGAGCACCCAGGGAGGGAAGAGACAAAACAGTAAAGTATGTATTGAATATAGGATTTGATGATTAACTACAGAACACTGTTAAGTATCAGTCTTCGAGAAGACATGAGTAGTCTCCTCATCAAGAAGAGACAGGATGAAGCAATTAAAGGGCAGTTTAAGAAAAGAATATACAAAGCCTAACTTCTTCAGGAGAATAAATGACAAAAAGGTAGCTCTTAAATGCATAGAAAATCTCACTGAATCTTGATTTAGTATTTGCACTCAAACACGTACTCCGTATCTGGCAAGCAAAAGATTACACAGTCTCCATCGGATGAACTCAACAGCAAATCACAGCATAAGCCTAACTCTGGGGTTAACTTCTCCATCTTCCTCTTAAGAAAGCAATTCAAGTTTCTGTGCGTGTGAGCCCACACACAAAATCAAGCAACTAAGATCTTCAGCCATGTCAACCAGTTCTTCCATGCACAGTTTGTCTCTTGCAAGTAACTTTTGCATGTGTTAAATGTGTAAGGGCACATATGAATCACACTCCATTTGTCACACACTGACAAAAATCAAGTTGACACGAGAGTCTTTCAGCTGTGCAGCTCAGGGAACACATCAGCCAGATACCAGATTAAACCAACTGACAAGCAAAGAACAACTGTCCTGGTTTCAGCTGGGATAGAGTTAATTTTCTTCCTAGTAGCTGGTACAGTGCTGTGTTTTGGATATAGTATGAAAATAATGTTGATAACAAACTGATGTTTTAGTTGTTGCTAAGTAGCGCTTACCCTAAATGAAGGACTTTTCAGTTTCCCATGCTCTGCCCATGAGCAGGTGCACAGGAGCCGGGAGGGAGCAGGGCCAGGACAGCTGACCCGAACTAGCCAAAGGGACAGTCCATACCATAGAACAGCATGCCCAGTATATAACCTGGGGGAGTTGACCGGGGGCTGCCGATCACTGCTCGGGGACTGGCTGGGCATCGGTCAACAGGTGGTGAGCAACGCTGTTGTGCATCACTTGAGTTTTTTCTTTGGGTTTTATTCCTCTCTCCTCCTCATTACATCGTCATCATCGTTGTTGTTGTTATTATTATAACATTCATTTTTATGTCAATTATTATTTTTTTCTTATCTCAACCCACAAGTATTACCTTTTTTCCTAATTCTCCACCCCAACCCACTGGGGCAGGGGTGGGGGTGAGCAAGCGGCTGTGTGGTACTTAATTTGCTGGCTGGGGTTAAACCACAACACCAATCTCTTGAATCACCAGCCACCCCCTCTCTCAGAGACATCAAGTCTCTGCTGTTAGAGGAAAAAGCAATAAAATACTGGCAGAGCCCCCATACGTGGAAGGAGGTACAGTACCCATCCACATGCAGGACTGGTCCCTCCCATCGAGCAAGCCAGCCTTCCTCCCACCGTGGTGGAATGGGGCTGTCTGAACACCATGGCCCAGAGCAGAGCACTGGCTACACTCTTTATTTTTGAAGACACTCTCAAAGTAGACGTAACTTTCTGACATACCTTCCTACTTCTCTGATTCACTACATATGTAGAGCTGTGGGTTCGAGTAGACTAGAGACATCCAGTTACAGGTTGCCCACTGTGATGCTTATCAAAGAGTAAGACATCACCTACTATGCTTAAATAGCTACGTGGAAAGAGTCTAAGCTCATTCACTAATAAGGATCTCTGTATTCCTTTCCCAGCCGTCTTCCAACATTATCTATCAATAGGCCATGAATTTCAAAGATGCCCTTATATATCAGTAAATGTGATAGTATCCACAGGCTGTTACTGAAAAAGTAGAATGCAAGATGATATCACACATGTCATAGTAAAAGGAGCATTTTAGGAGTTGGCTTAGCCAGTCAAACACTCAAATTCTGGTTATTTTTATTCCCGGGCCATATATTTTAAAGCTATTTATACAAGCACCAAACATGATGGGACAGATGCTTTCACGAATGCAAAGAATGAAAGCCAGGACTTAGCCAAAAATCCACCAGAGCATTTCTCGGGCTACACACAAGTGCGAGGGTGAAGTCACCCACCTGACATCAAAGCACAGTTACCTCCAAGGTGTGATGAAGCAGCCACTCCACTTGAACACTACGGGATTGTTTATAAGAAGGAAAACGAAGCTCAACTGCTCCAGCTGAAGCTGCTGAGGAATTCGAGGCAGGCAGAAAGTAATTATTCAGCTGGAGTTTGGCCAGGACACTGGAGTTAGAGCTGCTGTTCTTGCAGACTGTGTCAGGGGACTGTACAATGACCACCAGCGCTGTCTACTGAGTCATCAGCGCCGCTTCCTGCAGAACCCCAGGTTCTCCTCGGAAATCTCCCATTTCTGGATGGAGCCAGCCCAGCCCCGATCGGTTTGGGAACAACGTAAGACAAAAGAGGAAGGGCAAGAAGTATAACTATTAGTGTCACTTTCAAGAGCAGTAAAATTTACATGGATTAAAGGGATTAAATCTTTATATATAGTAAAAACAGTAATTATAATGAAGGCATCTGTCTAGCTGGCACCACCTACAGCAAAACCTGCAAGCAGTAATTGTACAATAACAACATGGTGTTTGGTGTGAGGTTTAGGACATTCTGCCAGAAAACCTAAAGCATCTAGGTTGTAAAACACTGTAATAAGTAGGTAATCCCCAGCCTGGCGTCCAAGTTACTGCCCTAACCTGTTCCTTATGATTATAAAAATGTCTCAGTGTCAGCAGGTTCACTGTGAGTCAGAGCTGAAATAATAAATGGCTTATTTTCCATCCTGATGGAGGAAATACATCACGGCTCATTGTGGCTCACTTACTGAGGCTTTTTTTTTTTTTTAAACAGGAAAATGTAAAAATAACCAAGTCATTCTGCCTTAGTGCACTTATTTTTGATTAACAAAGCCCTTATTACAATCAAATTAGAAAAGAAAAAGAAGCATGTTTTCAATATGGTCTGCAAAAACAATACCTTAGGAAAAAATACAGAAGAAAAAATACTGCAGAAACTGCCAAAGAATATGAAATTTGTGACAAATAGCCTCTTTGCCAAAGTGATTCCACCACTCTGCTCCTGTAAACAACGGGTTGCCTGAGCTGAGGTAAAGGTCTAGGCTCTCACCTCCCCTGCACTTTTGCTCCCCAGGAGCTGTCTTTAACCAGGTTCCAGTGCTCACAACATGCTCACAACCGCTCAGTCGTGCGTTTGCACACTCGGGACCTCTGGCTGTGAACTCTAGAGTAAAGGTGCTATCTCTTGCTTTGTGCATTGCACTAAGAAAACAGTGACCTACTTCTGGCAGGCCTACCCAAACGCTACATACAAACCACACAAGATGTCCCACCGAAAAGTATTAGGAGACAGATGAAACCCCAGCATCCCCAAAATACTCATCCTTTACCTAACACAGAAATACATAATAGCAGGAGCATTGCAAGCAAGGTGCAATCAGTCCTTACACAATTTGCAAGCTAAAAGAACTGTAACAAGTAGAAGAAAATAAGCACCATTATTTTACGGACTTAGAATAAAAGCACAGACCAATTAAGATGGCTATTTCAAGCTCAGATTTGGAGCGCATATATTTTTATAAGCACACACTGAGTGGCCTACATACCTAGAACACTTAAAACAACAGAATAATAAAGCAAAAAAGTAGAATAGAAAAACGCATAAGAAAATTTTATATAAAAGTCCTAAGTAGCATATATTTTTTAAAAAGAAATAAAAATACCTGAAATAGCAGAAAACACAAATAGACTGTATTTGACCAAACTGCAAAAGGAAAAATCTGGGGTGAACATCACAAAGACAGCCCTGAGTGTTTCCAGGGGAAGTATCTGTCTGAAAGAATTGCAAGCTCCATGACTCCGCATATTTGACACATACAGTAATTGACATAGACATACAAAGAATGCAGAATTATTTGAATTAAAATAACACGTACTGAGAATAGGAAATTTCTCCAATATTTCGCTGTAGTAAAAAACCCAGACATTTTTCTGCATTGTATGTAGAATAACAAACTGTAAACTAGTACTTTAGACTGGAGTATGAAAAGCAAATGCTAATTCCCAGGGTTCTACTCCTAATAAACCGGCAATCAATAACTACCAAGTCATTTGTGACCAAAAGTCTAATACTGTACCAAACATGCAGATAAAAGTACTAAGTTGCGTTTTAAAGTGGTGTCTCTTGACTGCAAGCTTTTTAAACCCACAGTTTAAATGTACAAATGAACAATTTCTATTTCTTGCATATCCTTTCTGCAGCTTCTTACGCACGCTTTGGTAACTCATATTCATCATGACCTTTAAAGCCTCAAGATCCTTTCGGTAACAGTGGCCAGGACTCAAAAGCTACAATTGCAGCCAGCCAGATTTTTTCTTCCCGTGCATGTTTGACGGTGCCAAAGTTTGCCTGTGAAACACACTGCAGTGTTGGTTTCCACCCCATGCTGCTTTCTAGCTGAAAAACCCCAAATAATTTGAGTTCTGTTCTGGTGCTATCCATCAGCCCTAATTCTTGGCAGCTACTTAAAAGGACTAATGGTCTTGCAATGGAGTCATGGGACTTTGACTCATGGTCCCAGATTCAGCTCCAGGTTCCACCACCAGCCCCCACGCAGCGCCAGTCCTCTCCTTTGCCCCATGCTCCTTCTCAGCTGTCCCACCACCGCCAGCGAGGACACTGAAACCCTGCTCCTCTGGGGCCGCCCTAGGCTATAGGCTGGAACTAGGCTATAGAAGGAACCACCTTCTGTGGAGTTTCCTGATACAGTCAGGGTTGCCTTTACTTGCAGTTGCTCCTGTCAGCTGTCCTCAATAAAAATACATGTCAAAATAAGTGAAAATACTGGCACGTGGAAGGTTGACACACTAAAGCTATGCAAGCACAACAAGCCTTGCCATGGCTTCCTGCAGATTTACCCACCCCACACCTGCTGTGTCCCACACAGCTTCCCATTGGCATAACCCCAACGCCATGATCTGCACCCCCTTTTCAACTTAGCTACCTTCAGTCCTTTGTATTTCGCAGCCCCCAAATACTGCAAGCCCCCAGTACACAGCCCCCAAACTCCACAGCACCCTTCAGCCCCTCCTAAGCAACGTCCTTCAGGGAGACCACCAGGTCCGCAACAGACCTTAGACCTGTCAGCAAGTTGCTACCCACCAGGAGCAAAACAGGAGATCCCAAGCAGGGCTACTTAACTCTTGAACTAAACCTTCTCTTTTTTTTTTTTCTTTTTTTTCTTTTTTTTTTTGTGTTGTTTTACGACAGTTAGCCATAATAATGAATATTACAGTGATGAGCACAGAAGCTGGATTCATTACTGCCTTGTGACTCATTAAAGGTTTTTTCTAAACTGAGTAAAGTTTCCATAATTTGGGGGCCACATTTCACATCAGGGCTACACTTCAAAAAGCATTACAAATCAAAACAATTTTGATGACAACACTACAGGGAAGCACAAGCACCCAGCATTTGGAATGGTAAAAAAATGGGATTTATAAATATCCCACAGAAACATTCAGAATTTTTTAATCCCTTTCACACTCTGGATTTCAACCCTTAAAAATGCAGGAAGAATAGTTCATTTTAAGCTTCTGGATTGTTATTTTAAGCTTATGGATTGTTTTTTTAATTATTATTTATTTCCATTTTGGCTTGTGATGCAAACAGATCTGCTCAATGACATTGCACAACACTGCTTCAGAAAGCAAAAGTCTGCTCTTTCCTGTCATATACCAGTAAGAGCAAAAAAAGCTCTTCCCTCTGACCCAAAGATCATGGAAAATCATACATGTGTCTGAAGACAAGACTTGCAGACAGACATTATACCTCATACTGGACAACAAATTTGGAAAAAGCACACAAGCTTTGAATTGCACAAGGCCTTCTTTTAAATCTCTTTATTATTTTAATTTTCTGCATGGGAATAGCCATTTTCTTAAATACAATTCATAGCAAGTTACCTTCCTTATTAATTGCAGCTTGTTTACAACACTCATTTAATTCTGTATCTTTTTCTTTAATTCTCACCCGTATTAACAATGCTGTTGAAGAGTTCATGCTTCCAGGTGAAGACTTTTTTTAAATAGGAAAAACCTATACAGTCTTACTTTTGCAGGTTTTCTCCATAACAAATCCTTCCGTTACATAGCAGATTACATACCTTTAAGACATTCCTTCTCTTTTATGACACAATTTATCTTCTCTTTAGAAAGTAAAACTTTCCTTACTAAGCCTCAGCAAGAGAAAGCAGTAATTTACAAAGCAAAAACAGAGAAAAACACAACTCATGGCACTCACAATTTAACTCACATTTCAAAGTCTTCTCATTTCCTCTCTCACCTTTTCTTATAAACACCACAACCAAAACACATTTGTTTGCTTTGATTTTCAAAACCCTACTGCTCCCAGATATGAGGAAATTTCTCTGCAACCCGCTGAGGTTACCGGCATGTTATAGCCTTTGTCCCTGTATCTAAATCATCCAGCCTTTGCAGACTTTCTAGGAAGCACAAAACAACTTGCAATTCAGATATTTCTTAGGTCTGTCCTGAGAGTGGGCAAGCCTGAGGACTGACGGGCGTCACAGCCACCTCTGGCTCCAAGACCATATTTCATCATACGCAAGCAGGACGCGCAGGATACTGCCCTGTGTCCCTGCTCCTGCTTACAAAATGGAAAAGGGAGAGAACCCTCTCCGACTGCATATGGATGGAAGTTACACTATTTGACTGAAAAAAACCACCTATACTATGCATGAATTGTGTGGTTCTGCTCAGACTTTCAAGAGACCAGAGTTAAGAATTCCCAGTCAGGCACTGGTTAAACCCCATGTTAGGACCGTCACCCTTCCACCTCCTTGGAGGAACAGACTGTTGCTACTGCGTGTGACGCCTGTGACTTCTCTACAGACTAGGAGATTCTTTCTTTTTTTAGCCTTCTTAGAGAACCTTCTTCCTAGTCCTTCAGTGGCCACTGTGGTATGGACAAGAAGATGCCCAGAGCCTGGTTTCCAAATCAGTTTGCCAAAATACAGCCAATACAGAGAAAAACCTGGAAGTTCCTGAACTCTCAAGATCAGCACAACAGGGTAAATCCGGCCAGTTCCCCAAGGAGCCAAAATACACAGTCTTCACTTGAGCTGGAAACAACGTGGTCTGAGATACCATCTTAGCCTCACACACTCAGCACTACAACCTTGAATTTGATGAGGTTATTTTGTCAACATTTGAAACAGTCCCTTGGCCTTTTCCCTAAACTGATGGGTGCACCAATTTGAGCCAAAAAAAAGACCTCTGGGGATGTTCACAAGGGCTGCCTCCTTTCTAGGGAGTCATTCACCATGCTTGATGAAGTTTCTGCTTGCAAACAGTTAGGGCAGGAACCTACTGTCCTTTACTGACTACCAATCCCAAACAGACCAGCCTCCCAAGCTAAAAGTGGACTACGTAACTCTCTTCATATCTAGCAGTCTTCTTTCCCTTCTCCTGTTACCCAAGGGCTTTCCTTGCAACACCAAGAGGCACTTTGAATCACAAAAGTCAAAGCACAGAGAGGAACGAACCACTAGGCTTAACTAAAGGCAACTATTAGGCTTTCTAACTTCAGGCAACTGTCATACAGAGTTCAGAAGAGGACTGTGGTCTACACACCAGCTAATTGGTCAGGGACAAAGAAGAAACCTCTATTTCCTTCTTTGAAGCTTCGACGCTACAGAGGAACCTCAGAACCTCACTGGGACCGGTTCCCATCAGCAGTTAAACACATGATCTTTAGGTTGCCAGCACAAGATGAAAACTCCAATTTTAAATGGTAATCAAGGTCAACTTTTCTTACTGGTGCTACCTATGTGAACATTAACCCAAGATTTACACTGCAGAGGGAAAAAGGTGTTAATGGGGAGAGGGAATATGCAGGGCAGTACTGATAGGTTTTGCTGCTCTATCTCTATTCCTCATGCAATAAAACTCGGTGTTAAGCGGTACTTTAGCAAATCAGCAGCACAAGCAGGAAACCCAGTCTGAAGCTTCTGACAATAAAAGCGTATTCTGCCCTCTGATTATCTTTTTCCCTTAAATTTGGAAGGGAAATTCATATTTCAGTATAATTCAGACTGTGTTAAAGATGTTTCTAGGAAAAGGCACATTTCCTACAGCAAAGCTCATTTAACAGTCACTTAACAGCAACAAACTTAAAGCCTTGGTTGGCAATTTCAATTTCTCCTCCGCATGATTCATTTATCCCTGGGATAGGCCTGAGCAAGGGATTCTCCCAGCAAAAGACAGACTAATCAAATTATTTCAAGTCAGTCAGGTATTTGCTTTTTGCCATCCGGCCCCAATGGCAAAATCTCTTGTAATAGCACATCTCCCAGCGTTAAAAGAAAAAAAAAGTTCATGGCCTAAACACTGGCTTAATCAGAGCCAAGAGGCAAAGCTCCTACACTCAGAAAGACATAAATGTTATAGCTGTCTCATTCTCGTTCTTCATCTTTCACGCTGTGTTAGAAAGCAGCTTATATCCATATATATGCACCTCCATTTCAGACACACACTTGACAGCACAAAATTAACCCCACATGCAAGGCAGCATTGCATCCCAGCGGCTGGCATGGAGAGGGCAGATATTCGAAAGATGCTGAAAGGTCCCAGCACAGTGGTCAGAACTGAGCAACAAACCTGCAAAGGCTTGAGGCTCTCCACCCCTCTTTCTGAGCAGGTGGGACATCCACACGTATCCAAACATACACAGGCCGGAAGAGCAAAATTCTGATTCCCAGTTTCCTTGACCTCCAGCGAGGAAAAGAGACAGTTAGTCATCCCAAAAGTTTAGAGGACAGCACAGCAAAGCCCGCATCCCCAGCCTTGCACACTGCTATCGGGCAGGGACATCGGCTGCTGGGCCACCGCAGCAATGCCGCCCCGAGAACTGGCTCGCGAAAATGAAACGCCTCCCTGAGCCACAGCTGCACATTCAGCTGGTGTGTTACTAAACCCTGTTGTTCAGCAGAACAACTGGAGCAGCTTGGAAACTTCTACCTCAGAAGAAATCTCCACAGCCACAGCACTCCCTTGGGTCACAGATGGGCTAACATAAAAAGCTTGAAGACCTTGGTGTGAGCAGTATTTTGTGCATGCATCATTTGCTCCTACCTTTGCACAATGTGCCTCACTAAAGACACCTAACCTGGCAAGTGATTTTTGGCGCAAACATTTCTTATCTCTGTCTCAACTTGGATTGTAACTTGAAAATTAAGGTATTTGGTGCATTTTTGCTTTAGCCTGGTTTCCAAAGGACAGGCTGCAGCACCAGTTTGTCTCTTGGGTATCTGTGCTGCGTGGTGCAGCAGTTGGCTGGCAGTGAAAAAAACAGCAAATACCAGCTCTCGCCCCAGGAGCAGATAGGAAACACGGGGAAAAGATCAAGCAATGATGCCAAAAACTATGGTGGATTATTCTTTTCCTCCCCTCCCACTGACCTCTCCAGCTCCAACAGCTTCCATCTCCCTCTCACTTGGGAGAGCTACTCAGCCCTCCACCTCCCCTGGTGCCCATTCTCTACACCCGCCAATGATGCTCTTGCATTCAAAAAAGATTGAAAGGGGAAGCCATTATAGAGATGGAAAGAGCAAAATTTAATTTCCATCCCCAACTAGATGACTTAGCAAGACACTGCTGTTAGATTTAGATTCTTGGGGGTTTTTTACCTCAGATTTCACATAGGAATGCTAAATGGAAAGGAGTGCAGAAGTGACCACAGACCTATATTACAGGCAGTGAGTTCTAACACAAAGCTACTTGGTAATACCACCCGCCGAGGGAGCCAGCCCCAGCCCCCCAGCTCACTCACAGGTCCACGGAGGACACAGATAGCCAGTAGATACTTCTTTAAAAGTTCTTCTTTAAAAGATTCTTTAAAATTTAAAAATCTTCTTTAAAAGTTCAAGTATTTCTTCTCAGCTATATAGTTTTGAAGTTGACAGCTTTGATTTCACACACAAAGAACCTCCTGCTTGCCAGCCTTCCCCCCACAGTACCCTTGGCTCTAAGAAAGCACTGCCTCCTTTAAGAGCATCATGACGCCACTGATGCCACCACTGTTTCCTACATCCTCAAATCCAACGCAGAGGGCAATCACATGCTCGTGGTTATACATCCCATAATACAAGGCCCTTATTTATCAATAAATGCCTTGAGGTGCAGAGCAAAGCCCAAGCTAATAAATATCCACTAGGATTACCCCGCTGGTGCTTCACATCAGCAACGGCAGCAGCCAGCAAAAAGTGAAGAGAAATGAAGATGCAGCAGATGGAGCCCAAAGAGTAAACAGCAAAAAGAAGGGGCTGCGACAGGTATTTGAAGAGTTGGGGAATGAAAAGGGAGGAGAAGGCAGCAACGGAGGAAGAGGCGCAAGTCTGGGTTTTTTCCTCCTTTTCTTTTAGCTTCTAAACTCCAATCCAAAGCATTAAAGAATGACTTATACACAGACAGACAAATGCTATGTATTACTCAGTAAATAACTAACCATTGGAACCCATGGCTGCAGGATAACTACTGGAAAATAACTTGCAGTGATTAAAAAGGGATTAAATGGGGTTTATAAACAACAGTATCTGTTGTTAAACATGCTAAAATAAAATTACAACAGTTAATAACCCATTTGCTTCAGGGCATAAACTAACCCTCGTCTAAGGGTAGCAGAAATCTGCCTGCATGTCAGCTCGATATCTGGTGCAACAACTCCTCTCCATAGGCAAGCAATCTTTGTTTTTAATTCCTGGCATTTAAAAATCATTTGTCTTGTGTGAAAAAGAGAGCATGCTATTGCTCAGGCCTTCAACTGACCTCATGTAATTCTGGAGTTTACCAAATATATCATTCCCTTGAGGGGCGCGGGTGAAATGCACGCACAGGGAGGCAAACACTTTCATTGCTCCGCACTTCAATATTCTGCTCTCAATTTCTTCAAATATGATTTGTCAGGGCACTAAAACCAAGCACGTGAGATAAAATTCTTGTAAAAAGCTTAAAGACATGAACAAAGCACAAAATCTATTAGTACTTTCTCGTACAACAGTTCACCAGCCAAATCAGTTTATAAGAAAATTAGATCCTTTGGACAGGCAGCAAGGGAAGATTTTTAATATATTAGAACAGAAGAATTCACTCTGCCTGGTAATAATTAAAGCACTATCTAATATCATAGCCTGTTCTCAAAGATGGGATAGGGTTGAAGTACAAACTCCTTGAAATTATGATTCCAGCCCTCTCCAAACCCATGAACCTTACTAACAGATTGGCTGGCCTCCCAAATAATTGCTTCTGGACAAAACACAAGATGGGAAACGACACATCCAACGCTCCACTGTGATTATGCATTTTTGGTTTCAAATGCCAGTTTGCTCTTTCCCATACGTAAGACAGCTGGAGGACACTCCTCCCCTGGCTCAGGAAAGCTCCTGGAAGAGCAAGTCTTGAACATCAGCCCTACAGAACCCATTCCACAAGTGACCTTTCCCTCTATACTGCCAGACTGCCTGCTCCAGTTTCATTTGTCTACAACTTTTTAATTACTTTTTTATATATATTTTTAGGGGGGGTGTGGGTGCAAATAACAGCTGGCTCAGTTTGGCAGTCCCAAAGGTCAACTTTGAACTGTGTTTTCAAAAAAGGACTTTGCAGTGGTCCGCTTCCACTCACTAGCGGGCCAGATCAAGCATGCCCTGTGCCTTGTGAGTCTCTGCAAAGTTTGGCACTGATCATCCAACGGAGCAGTATCAGTGCTGGAGCCGCATGTTAAACTAATAACCAAAGCAAGAAACATAAAATGCTTGCTGGGGAGGGGGAGGCAGCAGCTCTGAAACTTAAATTAGTATTACAGTGAATGCAAACATACTGTTTCAGACCACTGTATGTATATATATTCCCTCTCCTCCCCTACTGCTGAAACAGCAAAGCACGCATGGCAGATGGCATGATTCATCTGAAAATTACTCTAGCAGCACTCTATTAGCCTCTAAGGAGAAGACTAGGATAAAAATATTCTGAACGTTAACTTAAACGAGGCAGTTGTCATGAGGAGTTGTCAGGTCAGTCTACTTGCTTAGTTTGCAGAATCCTTCTTTCAATCGGCAGTAAGCATTATGTGTGAAGGTACCATAGTTTCTTTGTTCTACCTACCAGGAATTAATACAGAAGCAAGAAGGGAAGCAACTGAGGGACAAAAAGGTTTATTTTCCCACACAGAAGTGAAAAAGTACCAGCCAAAGCCAGGCCAAGAGCCGCAGCACATCACACTAACACCGCCACCTGCCATTTCTGGCAAGATGGGATAGAGTCAAGTTTCTAGACACTGCACATCTTAGCTGGGAGAACAACTTCCCACAAGGCCAGTAGCTGAATGTGAATCCGCTGAGTTGAAGACACAGAAGGGACCTCAGGAAGCCTATTCTCTGCCCCAAGGCATCAGCAATTACCTCCAAGACATCTGCAAGAAGCTACTTGCTACCGCCCACTATGGGAGCCAACCCCAGCCCCAGCTGCAGCCCCACAGCTCCCTCACAGCTCCACGGAGGACACAGGTAGCCAGCAGACACCCCTGAGGGGGTGAATGAATGTGGTGAGGGGTATCCCACCTCTGCTCAGCTGTGGTCCTGCTCCAGGCTCCCAGGGCAGAGCTGCCCACCAGCCCGTGTGACACACAGGGTAACTCGCCAGCGAAGCAATGGAACAAATGCCTCCGTCTCATTCGGTGTCAAGGCAGCCTTGCAAACCAGCCCACTCCAAAAACACAGTTAGAGCACCATGCCATCAGTATCCCCCTTCACACAAAAGACAGGAGTTGGCAGTGCTGCGCATCTTCTTCTAGAGAAATTAAAACCCGCAGGAAGTAAAAAATGGGGCTCCCCGCTGCAAGGAACTGCCTCTAACTGAAACTCCACCACTCATTTGAAAAAAAGAAACAAAACACACATTTAGAAGGCTCAGATGATGCTGACAGTACAAAAACTCACTACAGTGTGGGACACTGCCCCAAGACTGACTACTGTAATGTTAATTACCTGGACTCTGGGCCTCAAGCTAAAAAACTCCTTCCTAAATAAACAGTCCACAGGAACCAATTTATTTTTTTGCTCCATCGACAATAATCCTCAGTCAACAGAAGCCGAGTATTTGGTGCGCTTTAATATGCAGCTTAACCATCCAGGGGGTGAAGCCAGAAATGCAGTTGCCCTCATCTTTGGGGAGAAGGTGGTGAAACTGCGCTTAATGTCACCTCTTCAAAAAGGCGTTTTCTACATATGTATACGCTACCACGTCAGCCTCGTTGCATAATCAGGTTGTGCAATCATTGCAAATCCATTTACATCTTCATTTTTGTTCCAGAGCTCCAGAAGGGGGAAGGAGGGATCACTGTCAAAGAATGGGGTGGACTTTGCAGAACCGGTCCCCTCAGCAACAAGACGATGGTCTGAAGAGGGGTCAGCGGCAGCGGGAGGGCACCAGGAATCCCCCACTAATGCCACTACTGCTCACCCAGAGCAGACATTTGGAGCAAAGTCTTAGTTAGAAACCTCAAAGCAACGGATGACTTCATAGCATCAGGGAATGACTAGTGTTGGCTTGGACTGCAAGCAGAGAAGATTATGGTTGCTCCTTTTAATACCTACTACTATGTCATTGCCACAGAACTGTAAAGAAGAAATAGGCAAGAGTGCAGTATCAGGTTTTCAAAGACTGAACAAACTGGATTATTCAAGAGTGACTCAAGTTTCCTAACGAGCATGGAAAACTCTGCATCAAGATAGCATCTTTTTATTTTCCCAAAATCAATTGCAACAGGCTGCATTTTAAAACACTGCTTTAAACTCCCGTCCTCCTTTTTATTTCAAGAAGGCATTTACTGGACTTACTACATTTGTGGATAAGGGCCCAATAAACCAACACCACCAGGGACCAGACCCTAGACCAGCATCAGTACCCCACCGGCTAGAATATATATGCTCACACAATGTTGGGAGAGACTCTCAGCTCTTGTAGCAAAGGCAAACCCTCAGCCGTAAAGATCTGACACGCAGTTTTACTTGGAGGCTGTGTATATTTGTCAAGGAAAAAGGGAAAGTAAGGCAAAAAAAATTAATCCCTCAACTTGAGCTGAAAGAGAAGGCTCCTGGTTCAGCCCACTCCATCCGTCTCTGAGGTTTCCAAGCATGGTGCCACCTGCATTTAAAATGCAGAAGTGCCTTCCAGCTCTGCCTATTTAATGCCATCCCAAGGATGGCAGGGCCAAGATACTGTAACAAGTATGAAAAAGTGAAGCTGCTCTGAGTTAAACATGCAGTCACACTCTGGGGTTTCACATCTTAAAAAAAAATAATACACCATCTTCTGGTTTTGCTTCCTCCACTATGGATTTCTAAATATTAATCAAGATCCAAATATATCTAGCTAGATAAAAATATGTAGTGCATTTTCCTTTACGTTTGCATTATGTAACATAATTTGATCAGATCACACGTGTGGCTGTATCCTCACCCTTAATTTCAAGCAGCTTCTGGTTTGAGCTGCAGATCCGTCAGCTGCGCAGAACTCAGCTCAGAGAGGCAGGGCTGAAGTAGGACAAGCGGAGCAGCGGCGACAGGCAAACAGCAACTGCAAACCCTGGGCCAGAGCTGGCTCTGTCAACTTAACCTACCTTAACATCACCACAAAGCTCATTTAAAAAACAAAAAGAATAGTAGTAGTAGTAGTAATGAACCTAATCAATAAACATTTCTCTTAGAACACTTACATCACGAATCTTTCATTTTAGCACAAGCATTGCTTTCCTCACCTGAACCTCCAGAGACATTGGAAGACCTTACTGAGGAGTAACAGCACAGCACGGCATCCTCCGGAGAGGCCAAGGGATGTACCGTAAGTCGTGAGGAACCTGTGTGGTGAATCACTACAGACTTCTCCCTGTAACTGCTGAGAGGAAATGCGATTCCCTTCCCTGACCTCCTCTTCACACCCGAGCAGAAAACAGAGAGGTACCCAAGAGCAGCCCAACAGACCGCGGCACTTCAGCGGGCTCAGCGCCAGGTCACGGCTCTAACACCCAGGGACCTCTGCACAGCAGCACCTTGCCAGTGCAGGGGCAGAAGCCAGGCTCCAGGCTTCCCCCAAAAGCCTTCTGCTCACACCTCCGCACCTCTTCTTCGTGCCTTCCCATGTTTGCATCTGAGGGGACTGCTGTGAAGGGCAGCCAGGAGCCGCCCCTGGACCTGGCCTGGCGGCACTCTGGAGCCGCACAGGGCAGTCCTGCTGGGGACGGTGCAAAGGGGCAAGGAAAGAAGAGGGGGACTAACCAAACGATTACAAATGATACCTACTAATTCCGTATTTCCAGAGGGGGGACAACATCAGGAATAATCCCTCTTCCCTCAGTGCACCACCAGAGTGCCTTCAAGAGCCAGGTTTTCTGGGAGAAGGTGTTGTGGGGGTTGCAAATAATTACATTTAATTTGAAGTTTCACATTTAAAAGAGAGTATTTTTGGAAAGAAAAATCAACACGTTAACAGCAAGCGGGAGCACAGAGCCCATAATCCTTTCACATCCTGACAGGGGAGAACTGCGGAGGCCTCCTATGAAGCATCTCTGAATAACAGCATCTTCATTTTTTGAATATCTAATTAGGAGGTTTTATGTACCGCAAAGCATCACTGTAAGATATAATTTAGTGGGCAAACACTAAAGATCTCTCAGTCTGTAAGTATGCTTTTGGCAATCAAAATTTAAATCCAGATATATATCCAAGATACGTATGGCACAGGTACTTTTTTATTATTATTATTCTAACAACTACATTCAAATTAGCATATTAACTTGAATCAGTTTTAAGCAAATGCAAGCTACAAGCAAATCAGCCTCCACCACCACAGTGTATTTTTGGATTGTTGGTATCCTTACTCCTGTTAGCAGCTTCAAATACATTTAACATGTATTAAAGGGCAGCAGCAGAAGTGAAACAAGTTTAGTCTGAATCTGAGAAGGCTACAGATGCCAGAACTTAGCAATGGCTCGGACTTGAAACTCACATATGCCAAAACACATTTGCAATTGCACTAATTCCCACTGTGGGAACCAAAAGGCTGCTTCATATAACACAACGGACAACAAACCCATTCCTTTAATTTCAGTCGCCAAATTTTAATTAATTTCCATCGAGGCAAACATTAAGCATTTCTGCTGATCTTGCAGGATGTAAGCTCATTTGCACAATAAATGCGGTCTAACAAGTCACCACATTTACAGCAAGTTGCCTCAGTCTTATCTAACTGCGTAGTTTGAAAAGTCAGTGACGGGTAAGTGAAACTCCACCCACGTCACAGTTTCTGGAGTTAAGCATAAGAAAACTGAAGAAGTTGCTACCTTCTCATTGCAAGTGACACTGCCAACAGTATTCTGACAACTGGGTCCATATTCTGAACTATGCGTATAGCACTTACTCAGGAAAGAGAAAAAAGCATGCACTTTGCACTTTGTTTTTCTCCTGCAAAATATATGTCCATATTCCAACGCCCTGGAGCTCCCCTTCCCAATAAAAGCAAAATCAAAGACCCTCTGCTGCCTGCTCGCGGTAACTGCCAAAAAAGAAAAATAAGAGGAGGAAAACCAAAACAAAACAGGAAAACAAATAAAACTTGAGATAAATTGTATAGATTTAAATAGGTCAGCATATAGACAAAAGAGCCACAAGTTCTGCCTATGCCAGGAGGCACATATCACTGCAGCATTAAAGCAGAGACCATCAGCAACAACAGGGATTCCCCAGGTGGACCTGCCAGCAAGAAGGGCAGCAGGGCAGCCAGGGACACAGCCTGCTCATCGCAGCCGCTGCCCATCTACACACCGCCAGCTCCAGCGCAGGGAGCCAAGACCAGCTCCAGGTGGCCATCAGTGGTGTAGGGCCCTCCCAGATACAGCGGTTTTGCTCGCTTGCTACCCTTCTGCTCTGCAACACGGACAGCAGAGCAAGGCAGCACTGCCCCGGCTGCTCAGGTACCCAGCCACAGATCAGCCTCACCAGCAAGTGGCCCCCCTTTTGCCCCGCATCTTCTGCCTTTATGGACCTTCAACTTTCCCCAAAACTACAGTTTCCAAGGACAGCACAAAGGCTGCTCACACGTATGGCTCCTTCATGTACACACACTGTTCGTTTCGTTAGAAGTTTTTAATTTCCTGATTTCTGCGCATGGTAAAAATTTCGTTCTGGCACTAACTAAATTAAAAGAGGGGTGTCTCTAACATTTTTAGAGGGAGGCACCCACATGCAAGAAGCAGAGAGCAGCATATTTCATCATTTCACATCCTGGCGCAGGAGAACATGGACACCAGGTAGGAAGTGGCCTCTGAGTAATAAATATTAAAAAAAAAAGTTAATTAAATAAGAGGTCTTACATATTACAAAGCATGGTTAGGAGATATAATTTACTCAGCAAATACTATGGGTTAAGGGCACCTCTGTTTGCAAGCGTTTTTTTGGCCATCACTCCAAACTTAAATCTGAATATGTACTATTTAGAGACCATGCCCCACGCATACCCAGTACGTACGTGCCAGGCCCCAGAATTTACACCCCTTAGACTTAGGCAACAAGAACAGCCTTGACAAAACTAAAAAGGAGCCCTGCACACTCACACCAACACGAGCCTGGGCTGCACACAGCAGCGAAGCACATGGGGAAACATGGGCTGCTCAGAAATGCAATCACAGCCATCCCTGGCGCACTGGCTTGAAGCAGCGACAGGACTGAATGAGCTTCCAGCTGCATAGATTCCTAGCATTCCCAAAAATTAGGTTTCTAAGACTAGAACAAGAGAAGACTTGTACCTTTAAGTTTAATTAGCTCTAGAATAAGACGTATTTTCAAACAGAACTATAGCGTCATTGATACCGTGCAGCGATGCAAGATGCCTTTAACAACAGAAAGTTGTCTGAGCAAATGGAGCACTGCCCTCTGCTCCTCCAGCAAACTTCACATCTCTGACTGATGCAGCAGCTTGCAGAGTCACAGGAGGTTTTCAGTGGCTACCTTTTTAAACCTAGCCACTTCTGGTCCCATGTACTACAAAACAAAGCATTGCTAAACCTTTAGCATTTCCTGCAGAAGTGCTTCAAAACTAAATACATTTGCCTCCTGAAGTATTATTTTAAGTGATCTGGTAAAGATCAGTATCCACTATCGAAATCCAGCACGAGGTCTAAAGAAGTTCTTAACAGATAATCATCAATCCAGCAAAAGCAGCTGGCTTTGTTCTTTTTACTCCTCCACCTCCTCCATTAGGAGTGGAGACCTACCAAGAAACCCCACGATACAGCTGCTGCACAACTAACTTAAGACATCTGCATATCACAAACTACAGTACAGGAAAGAAGTACCTTTGTCTGATGAACACACGTGAATAACTTTTACTAAGTATATTTAGAAATAATACCTAAATGTGAATAGCGCTTGTCCTCAGGAGATTGATTTAATTCATGCTGAAGCTCTTTATGGAGCAGCAGAGATGCTGCTCTTCAAAACGTGACTCTTCCCAGTGCACTTCATTTCTGAAATACAGCCCATCACCGCGAACAGAAATGTTTCCCCAATATTTAAAACCCTTCTTGGCAACCAGACTTACAAACAAAATGCTACAAAATTCATTAAAATATTAGTATGCACTACCATATGCTTAACTACGACTATCTGCAGACAGTGTCAGTGAATCTGAAGTTCCTTCTTCATGGTAATTGACAATTAAGTAAATATCTCCATCTTTCATGTATTTCTGAAAGAGGAAAACAATAAACTATTAACCAAGTGCCTTCACTATGTCTTACTTCAGTATTCATTACTCAAGGTTATAAAACCCGTGCCATTTGAAATCTTTGCTTCATACGCAAACTTTCTCCCAAAACAGAAAGGGCTGAATGCTGAATCTCTGTAGCCGCAGCCCTACATATTTCACAAATCTGTGGCTACAAAATGTATCAGCATTTTTGTTCCAAAAGCCAAGCACTCATTTCACAAAATACTCACCAGTTGTGTAAACAGAGGAGCATATATTTAGGTAGTAGTATGCTTTGGAAACAGAAAAAAAGTCTAAACAGACATCTCAGAAGTACATAATTTCTGGAGTCTTACAAAAAACCTAAAACACCAAAAACTGTGCCTATTTTACTGTTGATCATTGTACTAAAAAAAACCCAAACCCTTCACATACCTTACCTAAACACCTTTATTGCCTTGTACCACACTGCTTCCCCCTTCCATCCCAGGCAGCAAAAGCCCCAATTCCCTAAACCACTAATTTCACTGGCAACTTGTGAAACCGTGTGATACAAAAATCAAGATGTTAAGGAAGTGACTGAGGCCGTCATAAGGAATATGGTGGCAAAGACAGCAGTTACCTCAGTTTTGTATTGAAGTTCTTTAAAGTCAGCCACTTCAGGAAAATTTAGTTCATTACATCAGCATACAAAGCCACTCAGGTGTTTAGTTTCAGTGTTTAATCTTACCTATAATCATAGGAGTAACTGAATAGACGTCACAGCAAATAGGAAACGGGCAAAGAAAATGAAGAGTATTTCCAACACATACTTCAAGGCCCTGGTGGGAAGCTCGAACCCACTGATGAATGCTGGGACACGTTGCACCAGACAGCACAAGGTACTGGCAGCAGGTGCATCTTGAGCATCCCTCCTGGCCACAGCCTGCCTGTCGGACAGGGCCAGGGAAGCCCACACACCACCCCAAAAACAGGGCAGCAACGCACAGGTTTGAGGTCAGAATGGGCTTTTTCCTTCAAGCAAGGGCTGAGGGCAAAAGGGCAAACATAAAAGGAGAAGCAAAAATAAGTTTAAAAGGAACAAAGAATTAAGGGCTGGCATTGCGATACAGCTTTGCTGTGAGTTACTCGGGCACAGGCGAGGAGAGCACCTTGCACCTGCAAAGGTTCAACTGAACTTTCGTGCCCGAAACTAAGCAAAACGCAAGCTGGTAAAAATCACAGACAGACAACGAAGGCTGCTACGAATGACTTTCTAGTGGCAGCAAGCAGGTACGCAAGCCATGAAACAGCAAAGCTCACCACAGGGTGGGCAGAGGCTGGAACTGCTCCGGCTGTTTCTCCAAGTGTGCCCCAGCTGAAAGCAGGCATCTCTGCAGAGCGGAGCTTCCAGCTGTTGAGTCTATTACTAATGTCACACATAAAAAGGTATGACTGCAATAGCATTTAACTTGGTATAATCCATAAATAGGAAACCAAACATACATACTTACATATGCATATGCACGTGTGTGATGTATGTATGTATGACACGATGCATGATGCTAGGGGGTCCGCAAATCACCTAGGGAAGCATCTAAAACGACAGAGGTAAATGCCTACAGGTATGTTACCAGCACTGAGGGAATACAAAGCAATTCTTCAATGCAATCTTCAGCTGTGCTGTGTCCATGTAGGAAAAAAATGTGCACTAAAAACCTCAAAAGATGTACTCACTTCACTTCAAATAAATTGTATAAATTGTCACAATTTAAACTGGTCACTGACGTAAAATCAAAAAATTTGGACAACTTATGTGAAGATTAATCTTAATTTCTCAGTCTTTCAAACATGTCATACTACATGTAGCTTTTGAATCAAAGACACCACAACCCAGAATTTATTTTGCACGAAGACCAACCCACTACAGAGTAAGAGTCATGACCAGAGAGTATTCCTATGGGAAGGCCACCCAAAGCACCCTGCCCACACCCGTTTCATCCTCAGGCCTTCAGGCTTACACCCATTCATCCTTCTGCAGTTAGGTATCACCTATTCTCATTCCTTTGGCAACGGTAACAAATAAATTCAAGGGATCAGGTTTCCTTGAGACTGGAAGCTGAGGAGGTGTAAATACCCTTGTGACCTTAACACCTGCCACTGTGAAAAATAAACACCACATCCACCCCGAGAGGAGTGCCACCAAAACTCTTTGTTTTCTGTTTAAGAAAAATCACAGGGTTTGATTTGGACCCATTTTCAAAAGCAGGCTAAAGGGATGAGACCATTCAAGGAAGCTTAACTGGTAGCTCCTTTACGATAAATCTCAACAATCTTGCCATAAAGCAGAGGCATCATGAAATACGCGCACTGCAGGAGATGTTTTATATTTTATCCATGATGATTAGCCAAAAAGCTATCAGATTTGAGTAAAGGAAGAGTTACCTACAGCTGTGGCAGAGCTCTTGGAGGACTGTAGACTGTCTTAAGCCCTATGTCCCGCACTAGCACAGGTAAGGGAAAATGTTGCTTTCACTTGACTACTACTAGGAGAAAGGTTTTGTTCTTCCATGCAGCTTCCACAACGATTTCTTTGTTATCTCTGAAACAGATCTTGTTCTTGCTTCAGCTTTCTCTGAGTCACTCCATTTTCGCTGAGTTTCTCTGCTGGCCGCTCGGCACCCGTTCACAACCAACACCATGACCGGTCTGGCAAAGCGTATCTCGAGTGCCTCATTCAAGATAGCCGCTGCATCCTGGGGGGTCATGTGGACTTTGCTCCCCTAGAGTTCAACAGGGCTTTTGTTCATAAAGCAGAGTTTGGGCTAAGAAAGTCTGGAATAAACTTTGTATGTAGAACTGAGCACAATTTTACCTCCTTTAATAAGCCACCACTGACAATTTCATGCTACTACCTTTGGCTTCTACCCTTATTTAAAAAGCCTCTTTTATGTGAATGTTTTTATTCAGAAGAACCTGGATGCTATTTTGAGCCCCTAACAGATAACGCTGACACCGCTGAACTTCTTTATTCAGTGAAAAACTAAAAAGCAGCTCAGCATCAGACACTAGATCCAGGCAGTACATACCCACAAGCATTAGAGCAGTCAGCCCTCATCTTCTGGGTGAGAAACACAGCCTTGCCGCTATGCGGAAAGTGCACGTTCTTTTTAATTCCTTGTGTACTTCATAGATTTTGTGTATCGTTTCAAAAAGGTGCCTTGCTGCACTTACAAACATGCAAACTCCACCAAGATGAAGTGTCTCGAAGCTCTGTTTAAAGGGGGGGTGGATGTGGGGGGGGGGGTAGGGGATGGGGGGGGGGGGGGGCGGAAAAAACAACACCCCCTCCTTCCTCAGCCTGCAGAACACACACGCACGATGTGCTCCCAGCCCTAAGTCGGTACCAGGCTCTAAGGCAAACCCACGCTCCCTCTCTGTCGGCAGGAAAGTCCACCACTCATCTGTGCTCATCGCTGGAGTGATGCTTCTCCTGTGCCAGGGCCCGTGGCTGACTCCAGGCTGCGCTCCCAGCCCTCCACCTGCACCCACGACAGCTTCCCGGCCCCCAGACCACAAGCAAACCAACAGCTCCCAAATCGAAAAATAAAAACGATCCCTGCTCAAGCCGAGCCATGGAGAAATGCTGACGAGCGAGCAAACGGGCTGCGTGCCTCAACCAGATCAGTTATAGCATCGACACCCTGTGGCTGCCAGTAACTAAACTTGTGTGTTTAAGGAACACTGCACTTACCTGGCTAAATCGGTAAAACCTGTAAGCGTGTAACTTTCTGAGCAGCCTGGCAGTGACGCAGCCAAAGGAAGGGATTTGGGCAACATGTGCCTGATGCAGAACACAGCAACTATTAACTATGGTAGGAGAGCACGTGTATTTACCCGCCAGCAGTGGCAGGGTACATACTGCACCCTACCAGAGGGTACTACAGCCAAAAAACATATTGGTAACTGCTGTCCCCGTCATAACGGAGGTATGTGGGCACAGAAGAGCTCAGCCTGTCAGAGGGAGGTGTGCGAGGCTTCTGTATTTGCTGAAGCACCACAGGAAGAGCAGCAATAAAATAGGAAGCACCTAGTAAGTCACACGGCTAGCAAAGCTTCTTTGCTTGCTTGAATTTGGGAGGTCTTTGATTTTACTTTGGTTGGTTTGTGTTTTTTAGGTCACTTCTACTCATTCTGAAAAAAGCACTTGATGTATCTTGCTTTTTTCAAGGAGACTAACATATCACTGGAGGAAAAAAAAAAGAACCAGCATCTTCAAGTGACAAGTTACCGTATTTAAAAGTTGTCAGCTATCAATTATTTCACTATTAAAGGTTTTAATGAAAGATGTCTTCAGGCAAATACCCTTTAAATTTTTCAGACCAACACAATGATAAAAACTAACAAATTACTTTAAAAAACCTCAAAAGCCTTTGGTTAAAAATGAGTTCAAGATTGATCTGCATTTCCTTACCAGGACATCGCTTACCTCCAAAAAATAAATGAAGTAGATTTACAAACATTTAAAGGTAACAAACATTCCTAACTAGATGCGATTAAAAATACATAAACACAGGGTTTGACGACGCTTTCTTGTTTGGGAAAGGCAAATAACACCGATATTAGAAAGCGAAGCGAGGAGCCCAGTCGGCCGGCGCTGAACCGCGGTCAGACGCAGCGCAGACAGGGTGACAGTCCCCTACCACCGCCGACCCCCGGCGGGGCGGCCAGGCTCTGCCTGACGCAGGCGGCCGAAGCTCATTCCGCCGACGCTGTCACGCAACAGTGCCACGGCGCCAGGCGCCCTGCCTCCGCCGCAAGCAGGGGCACAGGTGGGTGACACCTTCCCGGAGGCCGAGGAGGAGCGTTTGTCCCCAGCACAGCGAAGCGTTCGCCACCCGACGGGGCCACGGAGGCGACGGGGCCACGGGCCCCGCGCTGTCCCCACCACGCTGGGCGACAGCCAGCGCGGCCGCCCGGCCCCGCGCCAAGCGACGCCGGGCCCAGGGCCACCCGGTGCCCACGGGGCCCCCCGGGAGCCGGCGCGCAGCCCCCCCCGGGCGGGGCGCGGCAGCTGGCCCCACGGCCTGGCTCCGGCTGTGAGCGGCACCGGGCGCTCGGCTCCAGCCTGCGCGGGGCTGGGCGCTGCCCCCGCCGCCTGCGGGCTGCCGCTGCCCCCGCTACGGCTGCGGGAGGCAGCGCTGTCCCAGCACTTTGCAGCAGAAAGGCGCTCCCGCAACCCAAGTTTAACCAAGCCATCGAGCCAAGTACAGCGGCTTACTCATTAAACACACGCCGTTTCTGCAACCCTTGTCCTGCCCCCGCTCTTTCCCCATCCCTGTTTGCTTCTGTCCCCTCTCCGCCGCCCGACGGCAAACCCCGCCGCGCCGGCTGCCGGCACGCCCCCGCCCCAACCCGCCCCGGGGCTGGGAAGCCCCCGGGGACCAGCGCCCGACAGCCACCCTCACGACGCGGGTGTTGGACCCCGAGCCCGGCCGGCCGCCCCGGGGGGCGCAGGAGGCGGCGGCGCTCTCGCCGCGTTTTCCCGGGGACGGCGCCGTGACACGGCGTGAACTTTTCCTTTCGGCGGGGCGGGGGGGGGGGGGGGGGGGGAGGCGGAGAGCCGCCCTGGCCCCTCCTGCGCCCCACCGGGGGGAGGGCGAAAACGCTTTTTTCCCTTAGGATTTTTCCCCGAGGAAGGGTGAAAAAAAGTACAATTTCCAGGAAGAAAAAAAAAAAAAAAAGAAAACAAGGCAGGGAGCTGGAGCGCTGCAGACGGCGCGGCGGGCAGCGAGCAGCCCGGGGGACGGAGCGGGCCCGGCCGCCCGCAGCACCGCGGCTCCCGGCCCGGACGGCAGCGTGTGCGGCGCCCGCAGCCGAGCCTCCCAGGACCCCCGACCGACGGGGGACCCCGCCACCCCCCCCTCACCTTCCAACCGGCCGAGCTGTTGCTGTCGCCCTTATCCTTGAAGTAGGGGACGCTCTTGACCATCCACTCGTAGATCTGGGAGAGGGTGAGCCGCTTCTCGGGGGAGCTCTCGATGGCCTTGGTGATGAGGTCCGCGTAGGACAGGTTGCCCCAGGCGTTGCGGCGCGACGAGCTGCTCTTACGGGGCTGCCCGGCCACGGGGCCCGGCGACAGACCGGCCACTGGCGGCGGCACCGGCGGCACCGGCGGCGGTCCCGGCGGGTGGAGGCGGCAGCCGGCCTCGGGCGCCGGGAAATCCCCGCAGCGGCAGGCGGCCGCCTCTGGGGGGGCGGCGGCGGGGGGCAGCGGCGCGAAGTCCTCGCTCTCCTCCAGCAGGCTGAGGTTGCTGATGAAGTCGGCGCTGAGCGCTCCCGAGGCGGCGGCACCGGCACCGGCCGCGGCACCGGCCGCCCCCTCGGGCTGCCCGCCGCACGACGGCGCCGGGCTGGAGGTGGCCGAGCTGGGGGGGTTGAACTCCGGCCGCGGCAGGGGCCAGGTGCAGGAGCGGGGCCGCGGCAGCGGCTCGAAGTCGGGGTCGATGTCCACCAGCTGAGGTGCCTCGGCCATGGCGGGGCCGGGGCGGGAGCGCGGCGGCGGCGGCGGCGGGGCGGCTGGGCTCAGCGCCGCCGCCCCATGCAGGCTCCGGCCGCTGACCGGCGCGGCCTCGACGGCGCGGCCGCCAACTCCCCTGGCGGCTCCGGCCCCGCCGCCCTGCCCCTACCCGGCTGGCGGCTCCCTGCCCTCCGCGGCGGCAGCAACGGCAGCGACCCGGCCGCCCGGCGCGCACCGACTGGAGCGACCGCCCCGCGCGGGCCCGCCTCCAGCCTTCCTCCTCCTCCTCCTCCTCCTCCTCCCGGCGGGGAGGGACGGCCCGCGCCGCGCCAATGGTAGCGCCGCGCCGCCCGCCCGCCTCCCGCCGCGGGGCCGGTTTGGCAGGAGGGTGCCGGTGCCCCCGTGCTGTTTCTGGGTGGTTTTGTTTTCCGGCGGCGGAGGAGGGCGAGCAGCGGCGGGCGGGCGGCCGTGCCCCCCGCCGCCCCGGGCCCGGCGCCGCCGAGGGGCTGGGCGGGGCCGGAGCTCCCCCGCCTCGCCGGGGGGTGAGCGCCCGTCGGCCGCGGGCTGCGCGGGGAGCAGCCGGGGCAGGGGAGCTGCGGGGCACCGCCACGGAACGTGCCCCCAGGAGGATCTCCGCCCCGGTCGCTGCCTGCCGACCCGGGGGGCGTCGGGCGCCTGGGTTGGGGTTAGGGGGCGGCTAGGAGAGCGTGCACGGTGGGGCTGCGGGCGGCTCCCCGCTCCCAGCAGAGCCCGGCGGCGCCGGCTCTGTGCGCTGCCGCCCGCCTGCCCGCCGCGGGGGGGACCGGGCAGCCCCCGCGCCCGGGGGGACGGCACCGGCGGCTGCGACAGCCTCCCTGCCTCCATCCCTGCCTCCCAAGCCGGCTCCTCGCCAGAAAGTGGCTGCGCCTCCCGAAGTGATAAACCTCCCCTTTGGCTGAGCGTGTTTTCATACCGTGAGCTGGTGCTTTATTCCGTGGGCAGGCACGGGAGCTCGGGATAATTTCATTTTAAGTCGACTAGTAAACAAACCTTATATTTTTCCAGGCAAACCCCAAGGCCACACAATTTAGTAAGGCTTGTATTCCCCCCTTCCAAAGAGGCGGCAGTTAAAGAACACGCCACCTCTGCCACCCGAGCGCATAAACATACAAAGAGATGTATGTTCGAGGCAACACAGGAGTGTTACTCCGTTTAAAATTACAAGGGAGACGTTTGCTTAAGCTAGGGAAACGATCCCAGGGATGAGGCACGACTCGACACCTTGTTCAAACTGGCAAGCCCAACTTCTTAGAAAATCTGTTTTGTTTTCAGTAGGAGGAGTGCTTTTAAAAAACATTCTTTAGACGTGCCTTCGTAAGTCACAGAATTCACAGCCAGCCACGGCATTTGATGTTGCCCATCAAAGAACCGCTGGAGCTGGGTAACTGTCACCCTTGAGCCAGCAAACCTGTTACTTTTCCCTCCTCTGTACCCAGGCACAGAGCGGTAATGTTATTTAAATGCCGTTCATTGTTCCTATAAAAATATTTCCTGAAAATGAGTAACAATAATGAAGGAGAGAGAGTATAAAACTGGATTTAGGCCCACAGCATATAATTTAGTGACAGATCATACATCTACATATACATAACGTCTATTATGAAAACACTTTTTAAGACATGTGATGACACCTAACCATATAGTTAGTCCAACATATGCATAAGTGCATAGTAACTGATCAAATTTTAAAGCACTGGTTTTGTCATGTTTATTTTCCCAAACGCCAAAGGTGATTATACCTTATTATAGGTTGGCTGCTTGTCAGATTTCGGAGTCGCTTTGCCTTTAAGTCATTTCTGTGTTTTCTAAATTCTTTAAAAGATTTAACCCACAAATTTATATTGTTTAGCCTATGCATTTTAGAAACCCCCCTTTTTTTTCCAGTTTTTTTAAAAAAAAAAAGGCAAATAGTCCAAGTCCAGCCTAATAACTTGCATGCCACATTTCAGCTTGGAACAGCTTTATCCAGCAGCATTACACAACTCGGTGTAGTAGTTGCCCTGCAATAAGGGAAAGAGCCCCGTCTTGAAGAAGCAGAGATTATATAATGGTGAGAAGCAGCCAGGGATGCACAGCGAATTGACGTGTTTAAATGGAAGCCAGAACAAAAGAAGTGCCCAAGAACACTGAAACATTTTCTTTTTCTTTCCTTGGTGTCTGGGGGGGAAAAAACCAACAAAAAACCTAAGAGCCAGACTGGCACCCATCCTGCTAAATGAAATGGATTTATTACCCAGGCTTTCTTCTAAGGATTTTTTTAAAATCTTGCACTCCTTGCTTTTTTATTTTGTCAAAAGTAGAGATGTTATTCCCTGACCTCAAAGAAAGCTACTGCTGGGGAATTTTAGGAAGCCCTGGTGTGTTCATCACTCAGCCCGGCTCTTTCTGCAGGATAAGGGTTGTAGTGCCCTTTCTTGGCCCTACGTGGTGTTGCCGTTGCTTACCTCACCTTCTTGGCAGGGCTCTGCCACATTTGTGCCCCGCGTTACTGATGTTCTTGCAGCTTAAAACTTAGCAGTGGGTACAGACAGCAGATTGCAGTGAGGAGTGAGGACGTGGAAGTAGAGACTGATTAAACCAGAGCCTTCAAAATGCTGCATTTGCTTGGCAAGTGGGGCCCCGTGACTCACAACGCAACAGGCAGCGCTTATCTCTGCCATGGGGATTTTGACTATTGCAGGCTCTCGGCTGGGCCCAGGTCTGCTGAGGCCTGGAGGAAGGATGAAGGCCGATGAGATGATGCCGTGCACTTTCCTGGGATGAGTAATCCAGGCAGTCTGCTCCGACTTTGGCAGAACCGCCTGAGTGAGTGAGTCCTTCTGCAATGTCCCAGTCCACATGTACATCATCCTCTGCTTTCCTCATAGGATCTCTCTCCATCAAGTATTTGGGGGCGGAATCCTTTCACATCAACCAATTTTAGAGTCAAAGCAACGAAGTGGCATGCATGCCATACACAGTATGAGGGTCACACGAGCTGCAGGCTCTAACCCGCCTGCACCGCTCTCCCAGTGCACCCCAAACGCCGTCGACCACGCTTAGGACACACTGCAGTGAACAAACCATCCATTTGGCTGTTGGAGGGGGGCTTCCTCCTCCTAAAACAGCTCAGCACAGCAATGGCTCCGTACAAGAAATTTTACTGCATCTACAAATGACAGCATTAAGTTTATCTCATCTCCCACGATGCCAAAATGCTGATGGATGCACCACAATTCATTTTCTACTCCCACGGCCCTCCTCCTACACTCCACCTTTTTATTTCTCTACTCCTACTCCTGCTCCCATTTTCCACTCCTCTACAATGCAGTATCTCCTATCATCCTTAGCATCGACTTGTATTTTTATTTTATTTTTTTTTTCAAATTAAAGACCTGAAGATTGCCTTTTATCATCACTGGAATAAAGCAGAGCTTCTATTCATATTCTGGGTTTGAGGCAGCCAAAATAAAGGATCTGCACTGTCTTTTTACTACTGTCTGTATAATTCACTTTCTGAGGTTTTGATCAAATCAAGCAGGAGATTACATGAAGTTGAAAGCATTTGTAGTATATGTACAGCTCTTTTTTTTTTTTACAGATATGTGCATGGTGAGAGAGTACAAAGGTTTTAACAGAACAAAAAGCAACGATAAAATACCAATTTGCACCTGGTATCATTAAGAGCTGGGGCAAACCTTATTTTCTGAGGAAGGATGAGGGAGTTCAGCACCTCCAGTTTTCTCCCACATCCCTCAGAAGGCATTGACTTTGTCTGCAGTCCACGTTTCCAAGGAGCCTGGGTCTCAGAACGGTGGCATGGCACCTCAGTCACATCCCCTCCCAGCCGAGGGTAACTGAGGGCTTCCCTACACGGCAGGGTTTGAACAGTTCCCGGGTGCACAGGGCATTGGCACTGCCTAGCTAAGAGAGTTCAGGGTGTCTGAAGCTCTCCCAAACAGCTGGGGACTTCTACACAGCCGCTGGAGAAAGGCAGTCCCTCCACAGCACGTTTCAGAGCAGGAGCTTAACTTCACTCCTGGGAGTGCGCATCTCTCCCCACCAACCACAGAACCACAGAGGGAATTTAAGGATCTGCTAATCCCTCACCACAATTAGGTGGTGCTAATGCCCCCGCTCCCCTGCTCTCCTTCCATCTCGCCCTTCGCCTCCCGCCTGGCAGGTCAGGGTCTGGCTGGCTCGGGGAGAGGCCGGTGTCACATTTACGGTCACTCCATGGTTAATGGAGGGAATCAAATCCCTCCCACGGGTGATTTACCACCCCAGGTGGTGGAGCTGACCAGCCACGGGGATGCCAGGCTCTTGCTCCCAGTAGTTCACACTTACCTTCAGCCAGCTGCCTTCTGGCCAGCAGATCCCACCCATCTTGTTTTATAGCGCATGGAAAATGTGTAATCTCCAATTCCCATGCCATAGCATCCCCAGGATTTTCAGGGCTCCAGAAGTGTCCGCTGGCTCTGTGCAAGCCAGAAGTAACAGTCAGGACGCCGATAATCTCAAGGGATCACTTCCTTGAGCAAAACACGCGGCACTCAGCCTTGCCTGGCACAAACTTTTATAATATTTCTTGTTACCCGCTGTATGCTAGCACCTATACACCCCAGCAGGGCTGCAGCCCTCCGGAGCTCAACAGTAAGAAACAGGCCATACCACAAGGCTAACAGGCTGGCCAGGCACTGCGGAGAGATGGCAAAAGAAAGGCAAAATGATCAGTCCTGCTTTGCAGGGGGGGAACTGGACCACCGTGAACCCACATAATGTGCAGAGGACCTCACAGAGGATGCCTGGGCAGAGAAGCCAAGCCTACCAAGACCCAGTCCTTCGGTTTACCAAAATTCATGCCATCAAAGTGTTGTCAGGGTACTTGCTGGTGAGGGATTTGAAGTTACCTTGTCTCAGGTCTGTCTCCCGCTACACACAGTACAAAGTCCTGAACATTCCCCGTAGAGGCAGGAAGGCCCTTCTGGACTTACACCTGGACAGCTGAAATCAGGGCCACATGTGTCCATGCTGGCTGCCCACCTCACTGGACATCTTTTAGAGTCGAGAACTGCCAGATCCTCGCACAAAGTGGTGCAGCTCCGGCCTCCAGAAAGCCTCCAGGCAGCCCACCCCTTCTTCTCAGAGGAGATGGAGAACCTTGGATGCTGGTGGGAGAGCTGCCCAAATGCAGCCAAGTGCCGTTTCCTTCACCTCCTCACTGCATGCTGTAGGGAGCTGGGCTGCTGCGACCGGGGCTCTCACAGCAGCTGCTGCATCCTCCTCCTTCTCCTCCTCCTCCTCCTCTTCTTCACCATCAGCAATCAGCAGTAAGTCTTCAAACTGGACAACCACAGCCTGCAGCCAACGCCCTCCTCCTTCCCCAATTTGTCTACAGCAGCTTTGGTGGCAGAGAGCAGCCGGAGGGCTCAGTGGGTGCTGCTGCCAGGAGAAAGGTTAAAAGGGAGACATCAAGAGGGGCGACGGTGGGGTTGTGCTCCCCAGACTGGGAGATGGAGCTGCTGGGCGTTGGGCTGCCAAGATGTCACTGCAGACTTAGCGGCTGCTGAAGCTGGACCACCCTGGCTTGAAAGAAGTACCACAACAAATATTTAGTTACGTAAATGAAGAAAGAATTTAATATTAAAACATATTTTTTTATTAAAAATAGCTAGTAAAAATTTTTACTATGTATTTTTGGACAATTTCCCTTGATGTTGTTCATACCTCATTTGTTCTCAGCATCTGCAAAAATGTAAACAATTAAGATTTGAGAACAAGGTTTCATGGAAACCATTTCCAAGTTGCACTATTTGAAGGAATCAGAATTTAATTTTAAATTTCCTTGTGCAAGAGCTCACGTCAGAAGCATTCATAAGTTTTTTCCAGGCCAAGAAAAATAATAATACAACTTCACTGGTTGGTGCGATTAATGCAGCTCAAATTCCTGCTCAGTCTGGCTCTTACTTAGCATTTGGACAAAACCATATTCACTGAACAAGCTCAAATGAGGCATCCCGTGTTACTGGGAACAACAGTCTGCTGCCACATTTTGTAAAAAGAAAAAGAAGGCAAACTGAAGAAAATACTTGACACAAACTCATCTCTCAACTCTTACAATCTAGGCTCAAGATCTCCCATTTAAACATACATCCCCCATCACCCACGTATAGACATCCGTAAGTGAAAGACTGAAGTACAATATGCACAAGAAATGATCCTTACCAGGATTGATATGATAAATACCAAAGGTAGTGTCCACGTAGCGATATCTGTTTTTAGTGTGTCATGTGCAATCACTGGCTGTGATGTAAAAACAGAAGGCAAGAGTTTATCAGGTTTCAGATTCAGCTGAATCACCCGGCCCACCCCTATGCAAAGGCCAACGTGCCTCGAAGTAAACACAGTTCAAGTGGTGTGTATGTTTTTCAGGGTGTTGAGTTTCTGTTTTGTCGTAAATATGATCTATTACAATATTCTCCCACATCCTACTGTCAATGTTTCAACATTTTCAGGTGCGTTTCTCATTTCTTGTTTTCCTTGATATATTGCTGGAGGAAAAACTGACTGGCTTCGCATGATAGCTTTTGTATATTAAATAATTTTATTGTGTTTGAGCAACAAACTAAAAACAGGACGCTTGACAGTTACAGTATAATTCAGTGGTTTCTCTTCAGCCTGTAGGAAGGAAAATTCATGGCATGGTACAATGCAATGCTTGAAAACTATTTCATCTTCTTTTCCTTTGTTTCACTGGAAAACTGATAGCTACCTGTCATCAACGAGAAAAATAATTTATAGCCAGAATCAGCATGGAGGCTGTGCCATAACAGAAGCTTACTTTTAAGAAAAAGTGGTTTTTTCCATTGTTAAAGTCATGCTTGAAAAGCATATTTATATACATATACAACTGTATTTGCATACAAATGAGTGCATTATGTATATGCTGCACAAATGCGTATGCATGGTATCATTATATGCATTTTACGCTCGATTTATATAGATGCAAACGTGGTTAGACAACAATAGTAACACAGTATTTTGACATATATGCATATATTCCTGTGCTGCTGGTGACTGATCCATTACAGAAGTCAGTGTTCGAGCCGGATGCTCAACAGGTAAGGTCTGTAGCATACAAATACTGTTCCACGGTATAAACGTCCACAGCAGGACAACCACCCCAGGCAGCTACACTCTCCTTCTTCTCACGAAACACAGTAGTAATTCCATGCTTTTTTTTTTTTTTTTTACCTTTCTGTAAAATAGGTATAAAAAGTGTCTGCAACCCTGTTAGTTAACAGTTTAAATGCTTTGAGATCCAGCACTGCAAATGCAAACCTTCTTACACCTGGCCTGCGAGGAGAATATACTGATGAAACTGAAACCAGCCAGGTCCCAGCATCAGGTTCTGCCTCAAGGCAGAGGCACACCACGTACCGGCCTGAAAACAGATAAAATGAGCAACGAGTAGTTTCAATTTTACATTCGTATCTGCCAAGCCCCGAATAGCAAACCCCAACCAGGATCAGATGAGCTTGTGCCACATGATCAGTAATAGGAAGGCACATGGCGGGCAGCAGCTTGGTGGCTTCTCTTTGTATCCAAGAAGGAGATGGGGAATGGCGAGATTCAGGAGGGGGCTCGAGGCAGAGAAAAGCCCTGGGTGCGAAGGGGTAAATGGTGGGGCTGTCGGATCTGTCCACCCACACGTTACAGAAATGCTGCTGCTGCAAAGAAATCAGCAGTGGCTCCCCGAAAGCCACCCACTTTCACTCTTTGCTCCAGTTGTGGCTACCAACCTCACGGGCTGATGAAGCATCTTGCAACAAAAAAAAAAAAAAACCACAAAAAATCCCAAGCAAACAAAAACCAAAGCAGAATCTTAGCCAGCAGCTGGACTCTCTGGTACCCCCACTTTGCTGGGGTGAGGATCGGTTCATTGAGACACAGACTCACAGGGATGCCTTGTCCTCTCTGATGGGTGCCAGAGCTGCTGGGGAATGGGAAACACAACGAAGGGGCAGAAGGGAAAGAGTGAGTGGAGAGAAAAAAAAAGGAAGAAAAGGTGCGGGGAAATAAGAAAATCACAAAAAGAAGTCACAACAAGGGAAAAAACAACAAGAAAGGAAAGCAAAAAGTAGAAAGGAGGAAAACGAGCGTGAAACGAGAAATGAGACTTGTCCATTATATGAAGAAAGAGGTCATGTATCAAAGCACCCTAAATCAGAGCTTTTGCAAAACAAAGAATCCACACGAATACCTAAAAGGCACTGAAAGGCTGTCATCCCAGAGTTGTGCCTTCAAGGGACAACAGGCGACCTCCGCAGGCGTCCAGGGCAGGTCTGCATGGGTGTCTCCCAGAGAGCTCACTCCAGCCACATTCACATCCCCGCCACAGTGCGCCTTGCAGAGATTTAATGGGCGAACAGATCCAGAGCTCCTGCCCCTGTTGCAGTCAGAAGTAATTTTGCATTTCCAAAGTCTACACCGCAGCAAAGTTCACCTGGTCAAGCGTGTGCTGCAGAGCTGGTCCTGCGCCTCACTTTCTGCGTGCATCAGCCATTCAGCATTTCTTTTCCTGGTGCACAGCTGACGTTGCCCTGCAGCACCACAAGTCTAGAGCAAGCACCCCTGGGCTGTGCTTCCCTGAGGTGTTTCCAGCAAAGCCAGGCAGTGCTGCAAAAAGACACGAGATCTGGAGTTGGCAAAGGAGCCCTCACCCAGTGGTGCTCCGTTCCAAATAGCCGGGCACAACACATCGACTCAGTCCCTGGCTCAGGGATGCCAGGGACTGACAGCTCTTGATGAAACGGTGTCCCAAGCAGCCACCTGCTCTCTTCTTGACCCACCTGAATAAATGCCAAGGTATCCTCAACATTTCTTGCTAGCGTTCTGGCCAGGAGGATCCAGCACTGATGGCCACTGAGTGTTTGGATACACTCTTGAAGAAGAACTTGGCAGTCAAAATAAAATGGACCAGGGCCAAAAATAAATTTTAAAGAAAACCCTAACATATATGACTTTGTTAAAAACTTGAGCCTTTTATAGTTTTGTTACAAAACTGCATTTTCACATTACGGGAAATTCAGTGCAGAAAAGCAGGACTGCTTGTTCCTTTTCCAGACCTGCCAGAGTTTCCTTTCAGCTGATATCTACCTATAACTCTTTTTTAGTGAAATCTTTTCTTATGGCTTTTTTCTATTTTCTACTTAAACACCTCATTTTACTCCTTGTAAAATCTCTATGGTGTGCTTGAAAAATCACTTTGCAAACAAGACTCAGAAAGCATTACCCTCCCTGTACATCAAACTTCCTGCAAAAGATTTCTGTAAAAAAAACCCCAAGAAATGCAATTCTAGATGCTGAAAGCATTGCATGAGGGCTTTAAGGCATCCAGGCAGAGCTGCCTTCTCCGTTGTTCCTAAGCAAGCCTTTCCAGCCACTCGTGATGTCAGGAGGTGCCATCCAGACAAATAACAGCAACCCACATCTCTGTGGATTTCTCCTCAGCCTCCATAAATAGGCACTTTCTTTGCTGCTCCATCATGTGAATCTAATGAGTTGGGTGTTTTCAATATTGGAACTACATCAGGAGTGCAAATACAGCACCGGTTTGACCCTGTGTGACACTCCCCGCTGTTAGCAGAGGGGCACTTACGGCGTGAAGCAGATGTACAGCCTCCTCCAGGGCAACACCCAAAACGCAGCACAGCAGCGTGTGACCCATCCAAAGTCAGTTCCCCAAAGCAGGCAGGCTCTATGCCTCAGCCTGCTGAAAAGCACAGAGGCAAGGGCATGGCTTACCCTCTCCAGAGCCCCAAGGCTGTGGAGAAGGAAGCTACAGAGGCAGGAGCCCAAGGCTGGGAGATGACTTGGTTTGTCACCAGCAGCCTGCAGGTTTGTCACCCTGGAGGCTGACTGATGGACAACAACTGTGTTTCACACTTCTTGTCTTATTCAGATCCCTCCAGGGCACCAATTTTAACCAGTGCTGAACATCTGGCAGCTTGAGGAGAGGAAGAAAGAGTTAAAAGGGCAGTATTCTGTCATCTTGTGGAGGTCTTTGTGAAGGGTGGGAAAGATAAGAAAAGGAGAAGACAACAAAGAGAGACGACAAGGGCAAAGAAGCCCAAAGAGATGTCATAATTTCCTAAAAAGCTATCAAAATCTGGTAGCTAAGAGGGGAGATTGTAAACCTTACCCTTGAGTACACTGAATTTCTCAGCAGCTGAGTGGTTATCAAGTGTTGTAGTTTGCAAAGTGCCAAATATTTCTGACTCACCAGAACAGCTCTCAGTTTTATTTGTTTTTCTGACAGGTCTTCACGAATATCTCTTTGTCCTCCTGCAGTTTTGCAGCATTACAAACATGCATTATAATCCTTCCCCTCGATCCTTGTTTCTCCAGGGACATGACAGTACCCTGTGGCCCAACACAGCCCAGAAGGTCCCTGCAGAAGCTGTCACCCAGATCTCTTTCATCCCCTCTTTGGTTTTCAGCTTGATCCAGCTGCAGGTGACAAAGGAGACTCAACGGTTGCTGGTGCTGTGAAAGTAGCAGCCAGGGTAGCTCAGCAGCCAGATGGAGGGTATGCAAAACATTAGCTGTGGGTCACTGGCACATGGATTACACAACTCTTCATCCCAACCACCGCTGTTACAGCATGGGTGGTGACTCTTCCTCCATGATCAAACCCAAGGTTTCCTTATGGTGGTCAGAAAAACCATCTATTTGAGCAACGTCTGTGAAATCGTGCAAATGGGTCTACAAAAACACCTGCGTCAATGGATTCTTTCTTTGATATTTTCATCAGATTCATGTGCCAATGTCAGATGAAATCAGCACATCTCTTCCTCAGTGGAGTTACTGTCTAGCTGACAGATTGCTGCGTGTGCAGCAATGTCTGAGCCAGCCAACGAGATCTGCAGCTGAGCAAGGAAGTGGGTAAGTGCCATGGAGGCAAATGCAAGGTCAAGAAAATGGCTATAGCAAGTGCAAAGGTAAATGCTAAGCAGAGCAGTGACAGGCATCCAGAAGGGATTTTTCACAAGCATGCTGGCATGCTGTGTTGCACAGCTTGCTCTGCTCCTGTAAGTTTTGAGCAAAAGCAGTCTGTGACAAATATTTTGAGAGTGCTTCACGGGAATCGAAGCTGGGAGATGTTGAATCTGCACTGGCAGAGCCAAGCACAAAAAGTGGCAAGTGAACTTTTCCCTACACAGATTGCACCGCAGAATAAGTTTCCTGATTTGCAGAGGGTTTTAACACTTCTTGTCATCGGCAACCCTGCTATCAAAAAGTATCTGGAAACCTCTTTTGCAAAACCTTGGTGGCATAACTTGTTTTAATCAACAGGGAGGGGGGAAAAAAGGCCAAAAATTTTGAAAGTCGCATGAACAACTTGTGAAAGCTGTTGAATGCTCATGTTGGGCATCGTCTTGCAGCAGACGAGGAGAGCAGCCTGGCAGCTGCTGCGCTCAGCACGGTAGCGGCACCGTGTTGTTCCCTGGTGGATGATTCACAAGGGCTTGGTGAGGGAAGCAGGCAATTCGCAACAGGGATTTCTTCTAATGCAGCGAGTTTAGTTAGAAACCAAAAGAGCAACCCAGGCCGTTGGAAACAATTCAGAAGCATGATTTTCCTTTTGAGAAGACAACAGCATTTGTTAGCCATATCACTGTGGGCACAGCAAGAACGAGGGAGAAAAGCCCTGTTTCTCACTATAGCACATGTGGCTTGCACAAAACTTTTGCTCAGCTTAGTTGGGGGAAAATGGAGTTAATTAACTTGTTATGGCGGTAAAACGGGCCTCTGCTGCCTTCTAACAATATCTCCAGGCAAAGGGGAAAGTACCTGCAATCTTCCCAGTCATAAGCTGGAAGAGCGGCTTTCGAACCGTTTTTGTGCTGGCCAAGGCTTCTGGGGAGACAGGCGTTTGAGAGCCTGTGTGGCTTCCTTTAGCAGTTCAGCGTGTGGGTTAGATTCACCTGCCACGACTTGGGCATCTAGAACATAATGTTTAGGTCCCTGCCAACCATCTTCAGCTCCATTTGTAGTTGAGGAAGAAAACCAGGCAGAGAAAATTCATTTATCCAAAGCCTGGCCTGAAAGCCAGGAGAGCTGAGCCATCCTCTGTTCTGACTTGATGGGAACAGCGCAGAGGAGCTGGTGCTGACCTGGAGACCTTCGCACCTCTACAGCTGGGTGCAAATCCCATCCTTCCTGCAGGCTGCTAGAGGTAGGCGAGCTGCTTCAACAGCCTGTGCTCAATCTCTGAGGGTAATCCCAGCCCTCGCAAAATTAGACATCAAAGCATGCCAACAAGCGAAAGAGTTGGTAAGCTTTGGCTCTGGCTCAAACTTTACAGTCACACCATGACAGGACATTGACCAAGCAAGCCCTCCCTCAAAGCAGTATTAAAAAAAAGCATCTGCTTTCACAGTTGTCAATCAGCTGCCTTTTTGTTGTGTTTTTTTTTTTTTTTTTTTTTTTAAGGCCTGTCAAATGCTTGAGCCAATTTACATCAAATATCAGCTGATACTTTTGAGGCAAATTCTGTGTTTGAAGACAATGTGTTGGCTAGCGCCGTCGCTCCAATTCTGCATGGAAAGCCTTCACATATTGCTAAGTTTGGAGATGACTTACAGGTGTCCAACAGCAGTGAAGACTGAGAGTGCGCACATTTTATTTATACAAAGGTGAATCACATCACTCCAGACAAGAAATCAAAGGCAGCAGCCATGCTATATACAACAGATCTTCAGCTGGAAGTGCAAACCATCTTCTTTTCTGTAAAATAAATTCACAGCTAAATGTAAAATTATATGTTTGCTAGTACTGCGTAATAATAGTATTGATGGTATTAATAAAAGACTATTCTTTAAAAGCATCTTTGTCCTTTGTTTTGATAGAAGTTACATAAATTAATAATCTGTGAGCATTGTTCAACCTCTGCTATTGAATTTACTTTGAAATGCCATGTCAGTGTTGTAGACTTAATAGCAACTTATAAATGAATATGTTGACCTGAAAATGGGCTGGTGTCAGTGGAAAGGGAGAGAAGATTGACAAGGACTTCAAGTCTGATTCCCCTGCATGGATTATAGTCAGAATTACCAATGGCCTTTAGGAGACCAGAATATTCTTGTTTGGAAGAGCTGCAGATGGAGTCAGCCAGTACTGTTACTGTGGGGTAAAGTAGATTTCTCCCTCTCAAATCGCTCCCTTCGTCTGTTAACCTGTTATTATAACAAAGACTCATCTTCGTTAGCTGCTTTGCCGTGGGGCTCACCTTATCTACCAGCAGAGAACGCTGATTTCGTATCAGAAGTGGAGGCAGGGCAAAGAGCGATGGGGAGGCAGGGCGACCAGCGGAGCAGGAACCTCACTGCAGCAACCTGGGATTCCAGGCCATCAAAGCATCCCGGGAATGCACTGACCACGGCAAGAGGGGTTTTTTGTCCTTTCATGAAGGTAGAAAGAACTACTTTAAAGCAATGCGTGCAGAAAGGGGATACAAACTGAGGGTCCACAGAGACACCGGCAAGAAGCACTGAGAATGAACTTACAGAAAACAGCACTGATGACCATCTAAAGCATGGGAAGAACCACACACTAGCAGTGGTGGCTCTCCAAAGATTTGTTTCACTTAAAAGAAGCAAAACCTTTTTGCAAGAGTCTTCAGACAAAGGTTTCTAGTACCTACTGAAGCAGGTTTTTGATGCACAACCCGCACAATTAAAAAGTGAAAGATTAGACAGGAGCAGGAGAGACTTTTCAGAAGATGGCTATGTCCAGTGCCAGAAATATCATCTTGACTATGAATAGGGCTCTTCACCATTAGAAGTGAGACACTGATTCACAAAGTGATGCTGCACTAAGAGGCAGCAGGAAAGGTTTTGAAGAGCAAAAAACCTGCTTTTGCTGGACACAGCACCGTGCAGTCAGGTCTGCTAGAGGATCATTTCAGCAGTGAGTATTTGTGAACTAGATAGACAGAAAAGCAGAACACAGCCTCGAACATGCAAACCACAAAACTGTTCACAGAAATGGAGGAGCAATGCTAGGGTCAGATGCCAGGTTTCTCCAAGAGAAGCTATGCTGCGGGAGAAGGGCTCACAAAGGTAAGAACAAACGTGAAGGATCTCTGGCAGCTGTCCAGGTAACCTGGATGAACGCCAGGGATGAATATCCCTGCAAGTGCATCCGTTTACTCAGTAAGTAATGGCTGAAGGTAAAAACAGGGAATTCTTACAAAGACTATGGAAAAAAAAATGAAGCAGAAAATGCTCTGTTACTGGCTCATGCAGAACCACGTCCATGTGCGTAGGGATGAACCGTAGGCTCACAGAAGCACTAGGTGCTTGCAGAGGCACTCCTGATTCCTTTCAGGTGAGTATTAAATCAGAGCAGACACACTGGAGAAACAGCCCTTTAGCTTCTACAGAAGGGGGAAGGTGATCAGCCCCCAAGACCAGTTGGCCCTTTTGCCGTGTTAGAATATTTTGGCTTGAAACAGCCACAGCTCACATCCAACTGTGAGCCAAGCACTGGTGTCCTGATACCATGAGAAATACAGGTTCTTTTTCTCCCCTCACTAGGTTCTTCCTCCTCAAATGTTTGGCTTATCTGTTGTTGCTGTGAAGACACAATTATCAGCCCAGCTCATCACCTCCTTCACCAAAACCAGCACCACCAGCAAGGAGAGATTTCAGGTGACTTTTGCCCAGAGCCAGAGGGGTGATCCCCCAGCGCCTGGGGCCAGCGGCCGTGCAGAGAAGTGGGGTGAGCCCCCCCACGGCAAAGCAATCCTCCCACACAGGGACTTGTGGTGAAGCTAAAGCCACTCTTCATTAAAACACGCCTACGTCATTCCTGTCACTAAGAAGCACTTGCATCAACAAGCACCGCTTCGCAGCAACACCCTTTGGGGAGATACAATGCGCTGGATCTGGGTCACCTCTCCCAGCCTTTGAGGGATATCTGTGCTGTCCTGGGATATGGGAGCACCCTAAAGCAGGAGTTGACATCTCTTCCCAGCAGTGCCTCTTCCAGTGGCTGCGAAACCCACCGAGAGCTGACGGCGCTCTCGGTGCCGCAGGCGCGGTGTGGACATGGGTTACTGCAGCACAGCAGCTGGAGGAGATGGCCTCAAAAGGGCAGTCAGCAGCAGGGCAGCCCGGAGGACAGGTCCTGTGGTGCACAGGTTTCCTTACGTCGGGCATCCTCACCACCACTTCTGCCACACGGAGGAGAGCTGCACAAAGCTAACTCGCTACAGGAGTGTTTGCAGGCTGAGATAATCTCCCCTCTAAACAGGAAAGCAGTACATAAAGTGGGTGTACATGGGGAAGGATCCCAGGACACGATAAATGTTGTTCACCACTCAGCAATTACACTGCTGCTCTCCCAGGCGCGTGCACCGATGTCTGTAGACATACCTTCTAGCTCCCAGCTGAAGCAGGTGGTGGACATTCATGTCTGTCTCCCAGGGGGCATGGAAACGTGGGCGCTGGATAATCTCGGACTTTTTTTTTTCTTCTGGGTGATTTGGATGAGGATAAAACACAGGGACATTATAAAAGGTTTCTGTAACGCAGACCAAGTTCACACCAGTACAGTAAGCACGGAGGAAGGATCATCCTGTTCCATCTTTCAAAGGCTCAGATTCACGCACATCCCACCAACTACAACAGCCTTTCTGGGCTGCTGAGGAGATGGATTAAGGAGAACTAGACTTTATGGGGCCTTCCTCAGATGCTGTCAGCCACAAACATACCCGGGGGCACCCATTGCACTCTGCTCCCAGCCAGCGCTGGTGACAGTGGACTTCTGGCACAGCTGCATTTTGTCACCTTGTTGTGCAGCCTGAGGAGTGCAAGCTCCATCCTCTGTCCAGAAAGCATCCTCTGGGGTGTGATTCCTCATTTTCTCCCAGCAAAGAGAGCAAGTGGCCTCTGGAAATGATGCACTTCAGTGCAATGTTTTTATGGCCCTTATAATCGGCATGAAACAAACATTGAGTTGGAGGAGTACGTAAATCATCGCGGACCAGAAAGAAGAATAATCCTTTGTGAGTATTTTCACAGGAGGTTATTGAAACACTGAACAAACATAATCCCAGAGACTTCTTAAGCTTCAAAATCTTTCTGTGAAGTATGCAAAAAAAGATAAATATATGCTGGAGCTCTCTGTTCACATCTGGGGTGGGAAAGCGTAGCTTCTTGGCCATATACTATAGCAACCATAGCACCAGCAGTTAGGCACAGGAAGTTAAGACGAATACCACAGACATTTTACACGTGAAGAGATAAGTTAGCTAGTCTGAAAATGTTTTACCTGAGTGAGGGTGTGACTAGTCTATAGGAGTTAACATCTTTCTAGGGTGTAACAAGCTACAGCGTTGCTTCTTTCTCTGGGATAAATGTCCCCAGTCCTCCCATGAAAATTTCACCCAGCATGAAAAAGCCATTTATCGGGACATCAGCTCAAGGGAAAAATCTTCTGACCTGCTGGGTGAGAGGGGAGATGATAGGCACAACGGCTGGCTGGGAAGAAGAAACGCAGTGCCACTTGTGTGCAGTTTCTCATTCATTAATGCAACTTCAGGACAGATTTCAGAGCTTTAATCACTCCAATTGATTGTGATTAGTAATGATTTGTTGCAGTGGTTTGCAGGGTATTTCCTTATAATCCAGTTTAAGTCTGCCTTGGCCGTTTCTAGATAATTCAGACAGCCTGTAAGAATTGTTCCTGTGGGAGCAAAAACCTGGATATTGTAATGCCAATTTTCATCATAAGACGCTTTTTTTAATAAATCAAAACGACTGTTTTCACTCAGGTCTTTGCACTGAAGTGGGAAATGTTTCTTCCCAGCTGCTGCAAAACTCTGACCCCATTTTTTAGAAAGCCTATTGTGACAATAAAATTGCTACATAAGCTCTAAAGGAATGAGTGTCGACCAGCTTGTCATACCACAACATTTGTAACACCTTCAGGGAGCAGAACAAACGGTTAAAAGGAAAGTTAGCTGACTCATTTCATGAGTAGCTGGTGTTAGTCGTAGCAGCTTGGAAGTTAACAGATAAAAATGTTATCAGAGCCAGCAGCAATATAGCCCTAACGATGACAGACAGACTTATGTGTAAGTAAGTCCAATTAACTGTCTTAAACATGGGTGCAATTTGGATTTGGTATTAATATTCCAGTAGTACACTGGAGACCGACTGACTGCTGAGCACGCTTTAGAGGAAAAGTCTTGCATTTCTGCATCCTCTGCTGGAGAATAATTTTATTTAAAGACATACAGCGACTTCAAAGTGCTGCTCCTTTTGGGTAACTAGGCCAAATTTTGTATTCAGTCACACTGGTATAACTTGAGTTTACAGTAACTCCATTGCATAATTAACCGCTGCAACAACTTACCCAGTGATGCTGTGGACTCTCTATTGCTGGAAATTATTAAGTCCCAAATGTTTGTTTGCTTGGTTTTTCTGAAAAAAAGACGCCTTAGTTGAAATTAATAAGCTGCCTGGCTTGCACTGCACATGATATCGGATTTGAAGGTTACATTGCCTCACTTTGACTTCATGATCCATGAATGATGGGTCTTGTTCACACAGGGGATTCAGGAGCTCTAGGGTGGCATGGGACGGTGTGGACAGCCTTACACACCAGCAAAAGCACCCTGGTGCACCACAGCTATCTCCACGTAGGACCACTTTAATGGGGTGTGAAGCACATTCTTCCCAGAGACAAACCCTTGTCAGGAACCTTTGAACTGACTTAGCCCTAGATGTCCTGGACTCAGATCTTTATCTCCATTCCTGCAAAAAGCCAAACCATGCAAGCTGATACTCACAGTTTGTTTGACACCACCAAAAAAACCCAGCACTCAAGCATCTTCCTGTAAGTTTCTAGGCAATTATTCACCTACGTCACCTGGATTATCAGATACCATGAGTTATTTGTTGATTTGTTATGTTTGGCTTCTGTGCAGTAAAATCATGTGTCAGTATTTGTGGGGGTGAGCAGGTCTAGCAAATGGTTCAGAAAAGGGTAATGTCTTTCCATAGCCCAATTAAATCAGGGACTGCTGCTGCAAAGACTGTCTGAGGGGAGCCACAGAAACTATTCAAATTAGTAGCTGCTCTATCTGGCCTAATTATGAGAATCTGAGTGAGGAGAGGTGTGTTAACACACACATTTAATTTTCGTTACTTGACAGCTGCTGCAGTCATTTACTTCTGGGTAGCATCACACTGCTGAGGCAGAGAAGGCACTGCTCGTCCCACACAACACTGTTACACCAGCCCACAGCAAAGTAGGAAGTTTGTGCTCAAGGAAGGGTAGGTTTGGAGCTGGCAGCCCAAGATAAATGCTTGTGGAAGGCCCCAAACCTCTCAGCTTCTCTTTTTTAAGTATATAAAGAGCAGAAAAAGTAAGAGAAACTTGCCACAGGATTATAAGTTCTTCCCATGTATCACATTTTACACCTGATTCTGCCTCCTCTTGCAGCAGTAACAGCTCCTTCTGACTGAGGTACATGATGCCAGCAACGTCAAGCCACACACCAGCTGGACACGTGGGGTGCTCTTTCAGCACCCCTGACCATTGCCACACACCACAAAGGCAACCCACAGCCATAACCCCGGAGCTGCTTCCAGACCTGCTGCCACAGTGACCTTCTCCAGGACCAGCATGTGCTGTCTGGTGCATAGACCCATCCCATCTGCGTGGAAGGCCTGTTTGCCCTTCTCCAAGAGGCTCCCACCCACTCCAGGCATCACACAGAAACAGCCAGGGCCAGGCAGGGGCTGCACTCCCTCTGCCAGCTTCCCCCTCGCCCAGCGCCCACCACACTGGCACATACCCCTTGTGCTTGTGGCCAAGACTTTTTTTTTTTTTTGGTCGGTTTGGGTTTTTTTGGGTTTTTTCGGCAAGCCTTAACCCAGACACCTCCATATCTCTGTGCTGCTCTGCCCTTATCTTTGTAACTGCCACGCTCAGCCCTCATTCAGGTGAGGCGTGCAGGAAATCTCAGCACCCGCCAAAGTGAAAATGGCAAAATTATGAAAAGGAGAAAAAACCAAACCCACAGGAGTTCACTTTTTTTACCAGCTTAACATCATTTTCTTTGCTGAGCAATGGCTTGAATGACCTTCTCTGTCTGGGAAGAACTGGAACAACTAAAAATAATGATTAAATATTACAAATAACATCCAGCAACGCCCCTGACACAACCGCAGATGTGACAGATTTTTCTCTGGGTTGCCTTCCCAGTTTGCTCCATGCTGTTACCATACAACTCGGTAAAGGTTTGCTCTGAGGGTGAGGGTGCCACACCGCGGACTGCTCACCTTGTATGCCCATTTCAGGTTTCGGCAGACCCCAGTGTGGTCATTGATGGGGATCCCCATGCCTCAAACCTCTCCTTTCTCCCTTTCCACATCCTCTTTTCTCCTCCTCCTTCCAGCTACGAGGCAATGGAAAGTAAAATAACAGCTTCTCTCTCCCATCCCGGCCAGGAGAGGAGGGGAGCCGGTTTTTCCTTCCCCATTTCCACGTGGTGGGAGGAAGGAGAAGGTCTGATTAACAGGTCTCAGTGCTTTTCCCGGGGCTGGGTGAAAGGCAAAACTGCAGCACTTACCCCTCAGCTCTGGCTGATGTCCAGAAGCAATGCTGCTGGATCTCAAGGCACTGGAGATCCTGGAGAGGAGCAGGGACATCCCCCATAGCCCCCTGACCAGGCACTAGCTCCAGCTTTGGCCTCCTTGGCCATGCCCAAGCCTGCTCCTGTTAAGAACACAGCGCTTTGGCAACAGAAGGAGACCCAGGGACAGCTCAGAGAAGGATGCAGAATCCCCTCCACACTGCAGTACAGCTGAAATACTTCAGCAGTGGTGATAAGGCAGGTGAAAGCTGCCTGCTTCCTACACTGGCATCTGGTTAAACGCCCATTTGGGGGATGTGCTGCAGAATAAGAGACAAAGGACAAGTTATGCCAGTGACTGTGGAGAATGAAGAACGAGCCTTGCACAGCCCGTTCCAACCACCAAACAATGCCACTGCCAAGACAGAAAGCCAGGTGTTTTTTTTAAAATGTTCAGAAAACTGGGGCTCAAGGCACCCCGGGAGCTACAGCCCTGAGCCAGTGGGCATGTAGCCAGGTATGCTGTGGCTTGGGGACAGCAGGGCTGCGGGCCAGGCATCGGCCGACCCAAGCCCACCTCACTTGCTCCCTATTGCCAAACTGAAATGTGACCCTTCAAAAGTGCAAGGACTGCTTTCCTCCCCTCTTTACCATCACTTTTCCATGCAGAAAATGAACTACCACGCAACTAGCACAGGGTGAAGCTTTGGAAAGGCGGCCATTCCCAGCTCCTTGGTTCGCAGCAGCAAAATGTTAGGTTGGGTGTTTTAGCTACAGTTTTTGTCAGTCCTATTATCATCACGCTGCAGAAAAACTGCCTCGGGTGGCAGTTAGGCTCGAACCAAACCTACATACTATATGGAACGCATGTACCCGGGGAGTCGATGCAGCCTGGAAGAAGGAACATCCCCTCCAACATCTCTCCTTGGCAGATGCACAACCACAAAGTCTCCTCCAGCAGGAACCCAACAGCGAGGGGCCCCAGCCTGACATCCCAGATGAGGGCACCGGTCTTGTCTCGCATGGGGGATTGATGCTGGGAGCAATAACAGTAACAACAAAGCTCCTGTGGAAGCCAACACGCAGGGTCAGGCCCCCACGGCTCCCATAAGTGAGTGACAACCAGCAGCACTGGGCAAGCAGGAGAGGCATGGCAGGCACCTGGGAAGACCGCCAAGCTTGCTTCACCGTATCTTTAATAATTGTTAGATAGCAAAAAGAACCTTAGCTACATTTTTCACGCTTGCAAACACCCCTCAGATGAGAGTCTTTTTCTCTGTGGAGGGGGAAGACAGAAACCGAGCGGCCCCCGCAGCAGGGAAGCTTGTCAGTCTCTTTTAAAACATCTGCAGAAAGCGCCTACAAAGGAGCAGGAGGTGCTTCAGGTCTGGGAGAGAGGGAAGTGCAGAATTATTAGCAGGTGGGATGGCTGGCCTCTGCAAAGCACCAGGAAGCCCCTCTCCTCCCTGCTGCATCCCGACAGGACCCGGGGCAGCCATGCTGGCTGCAGGGGTGCCTTGAGTGGCTTTAGGCAGCCTTCATCCCTCTCCACCACTCTGGTTAGTAAATCACACGGCTTGCAATGACAGAGGAATCAATGGGACTGCAGCCCTGAATTCAGGCAACCAACCTTTCCCGTGCCTGGCAGCTGCTTCCGATTTGGGGGCAATTGGAAACTCAAATTTACACCCTCAGGATACCGGCACAACCTGGGCCTGGATACCGCCGCTCAGCATCACTGACAACCTGATAGAGCACTGCCACACTGAGGCCTGTGTATCTCGTGGCTGTCCTAAAACGACACTTTTCAAAAGGGGGGGGAGGGGGGGGAAAGTAAATTCCAATAATTTCATTAGAGCAATGTTTCCCAGGGTTTTACAATCCGTGATCACAGAGCCTTTTTGAGCAAAACACAGCCACTGATCACATTGAGAGCAACACTGCTGAAATGTTCATTTTCAGCTTAAAATGTGGCTAAACTTGAAGTATTATTTGTATTATTTTCCCTCTTTTCCTTTCCTTTCCCTTTCTGTCTTATAGCTTGTGGGCTTATAAATCCAGGTTTACAAAACCATTTTACATTTGCTGCTATGTTACAGATATTGTATCCTACATGTACGTAATGGAATAAACCCTGATCTAAGGGACTGGGAGGTTTTTACGAGCAGCTGTTGGTATGCGCCTCCCGTTCCATTTCTCCCCTCAGAAAGCACTAAGCAAACATCCCCTCACCGGGGAGGCTTAGGGCGAGTTCACCATAAAGTTTTCTTATATCCAAAATGGTAATTTGCTTGAGCAACCCCATTGATTTCAGTGGGTAATCACTAACCTGAGGAACAAGCTCACAGCTTTGCTCTTCAATCCGGGCAGCTGTTTTGTTTGCACCTTTTCTCTTATCCAACGTGGCTGCAGCGTGCTGAGCATCAGGATTTGTTCTATTTAAAATCAGCTCTAAAGATAAGATTATTCCTTATCTTTGAAAACTGCCCAGCTTTGCAGAGCATCCCCTGTCCCAGGCAGCCCAGGAGCACATTCCAGCCACTGGCTTGTGCCAGTGGCAAGCATGGGGGCAGAGTCCTGGCCCTTCAACAGGCAAAACCCCTCTGCCAGCAGAAAACCAAGAATAACTCTCCACTGTGGCTGCCAGTCAAGTGGAACCCTGTGGCTGCTGTGGCATGGAGGGCAGGAAAACACAAATACCTCCTCGGGAATCCCTGGACCGCTGGAAGTCATCTCAGCTGTCCCCCAGGTGAGCTGGTACATAACGCACAAAGGGAAGAGAGAGTTTCCATCCTTGTCTCTAGCTGACGGGCACAACGCAAACACTGGGGAACTGCTAGGATCCTCTCAGACAAACTTCAGTGGGCGAATCCTTGCCCATAAGGAAAACTGGGCACTGCTTTTCCCTCCCAGCTGAGGCAGGCCCGGAAACGGGGCTGAGCACTGCATTTGTCTTGACCTCCCTCCCTGCCTCCCCACTTCCCCGGTGAAACATGGCTATTTCTGCCACCGCTGACAAATACCGTCACCTTTCGCTCCCTCCCCTCCCTCGCGGGTGACAGGGTGCAGCGTCGGGGACCATAAATGAATCATCCTGCTGCAGCTCCTGTGGCTTTCGAGCACGGTGGTGGGAGTGGGGCCACCCACGTCAGCCCAGCAGCACCGCAGGGTCGGGGGGGGGGGGCGGTGCAGCCCCAGCCGCACGGAGAGCCAGGGGGTCTGCATTGCATTTGGCTTGTATCGGGAAAACAGGAATAAATACCAGGAGATGCAAGGCAGGAGAGAGGGAAGCTGGCTCTGAAACATCCCTACTGCTGCTGGCCACGCTGCCTCTTTTCCTCACCGCAGCCACAGGAGCTAGCAGCCCAGGGGTGCATCAGCTAGCCCGGCAATGCCCAGGGCAGGGCAGTTCAGTGGCACGGAGAAGCCCAGCCTGGCTGGGGAAGCTCCCTCCTTCACGGGGCCGGACCTGGGGGTTTGGGCCAGCCTCCCCATCACCACTGCCAGCCCTTCAGACAATCTTCCATGGAAAAACTCCTCTCTTGCTGACATCCATCTGAATTCACCTCAACAGGCACTAAAAAGTTTGTCTGACAGGCAGGGACTGCTATGCAAAAGAGCTAAAAGGTGAAGGGGAACTCCCTTGGGTTGGATGCTACATCCTGGTTTCTTTGCAGGGTCACAACTCATTGTTCCACGTTGCAAGACTACTCTTTGTACGTAAAGAAACAAAGCAAGCTGTGGATGCCATGTGCCAGCGTTAAGCTTCTCCAGTATATGACTTGACCCAATAGCCCTCAGATCTTTCCTGCCACCTAGACTGGCCCTTGCAGTATTTCTTCAGGCTTCCAGCTTTTCTTCGAGTAAAATATAGAGCACTTTATTACGCAAGTGCAATATGGCATAATACACATACACAACTTGTCCCCAGGGGAGTAAAGGCACCTTGATATGAGCAAAGCATTGCCTTTTTTTACCAGGAGCTCTGCTCCCATTTCAGGGTGTCACTCGCACACCTCCCAGGACAGCAGCGGGGTGGTCCCAGGCCACCACATGGCTCCTCCACGGGTGACACACCGCAAGAGCACAATCAAACCTATTGTGCAGCTCTAGAACAGTTGTGGATTTAATCAGCCAGAGGGGGAACGGTAGGGGTGGGGAGGGGGGACGGGACCAGATGGACATGGCATAAAGATTTTATATCTAATCAAATAAATCTACACTGACATCTTGTGGAGATCATGAGACCAGAATGGTGCAGCCACTTGGTGGGGTGGGATTTACACCCTCACTGTGCCCTGCCAGACACCATTGCAGTGGCAGCCAGACTTGCCACAGAACCTTCAGGTGTGTCCACAGTGAAAACCAGGTCCTGCAATCTCAGAAGCCATCCTTCTCTGTCCACAAAGATCGTTTTGCTAAGTGATCTTCACAAACCCAACTAAAATGTGACTCTTTACTTTTAAATCCTCACTGAAAGTAATACCATGGCCCCTCTTGCATAAATGCCGTGATGCTTCAGGCTTCTAATCAAAGCACAAGCTTCCGATGAGAAGCTATTTTCATGCTGAAATTTTACTGTCTCTGTAAGCACTGAAAGAAAATGGACTTGAGTAGCACTTCAGAACTCCTTTAATGCTCCTCTTCATCTAAAAATACATGCTTTAAGCAAAAACTGCCTGCAGTTCGGAAATATGCAAGATTTTCCTCCCTATTCACCCCATTCGTTTTAGCTCCTCTGCAGGTCAGAAGGGTTAAATTAAGCCGCTGCCGTCTTTCTTCTAGTGTTCTCTTTCTTCCAGTGCGCGGGTAAATGTTCCAAGTACCACCCCTCTGTCAGGCACAGGCCACATCAATGCCACGGTGTAATTGCTTGGTAGGGGTTAACCAAGAGTTGAAATCCCAGCACAGATAATCTTGCAACCAAACCATACAATCATTCCTCCAGCTTCTTCCTAATACCACACTGGGGAGCAAATGCTCACGCTTGCTCCACAGCGGGGCAAAAAGTGCTTCATCAAGCCTGATTTCTAGCAAACCATTCCTATCAAACAGGTTTGAGAAGACCAAGGGTGCCATCAGATGTCCAGCCCAAGAGGCTGGCATTTACACCTCACTGAGGTCCTCTGCGTGTAACACAACAAATCATTCAGTCCTTTATGGGGTTTTCACCCTACTCGCTCCTATCCTTCCCCTTGGGCAAGGGACCACCCCCAAGAAGTTTGGATTTTTTCCAGCCCAGTTTCTGACCTGTCCAGTTAGCAGAGGGGAGACATGGAGCTGGGTTCAAACCAGGTGGTAGGCAAGTGCTTTTAACTGTGATAATCAGTTTGGCCATTGGCAGGGCAAGACCAGCCCTTGGGAAACAGAAATAAAGAATTTACAGGGACACGGACAGCCAGGTAATCAATGTTGTGCCTTAAACTTCTCCATTACACCTTTAGAAACCATATGGGCCCCTTTCGTTTCCCCCTTTCTTCCCTCGCTCTGTCAACTCTGTCACTGCCCTCTGCCAGGTCTTCTACCTGTGCCAGTGCCTGTCTCCTCCGAGATGGCCAGAGACCCTCTGGAACCACTGCGGTAGCACCAGGCGGGTGGAAATAGACACTACCCAGCTATGATGGAATGGGGGGAAAAAGGAGCCTGGACTTCTTCATGGTGTAGCAGCCAACCTGGGAACGCCATGACCACCATTCACAATGCTACCAACAGCTACCACCATCATCAACAGCGAGTCTGTATGCCTTTGCATGCAACTTTGCAGTAGCTCAGCCATCTCCACTCAACAAGACCTTCTCCTCCTGCTACGTACCCATTGTATCCACACCAGATAAAAAAAAAAAAAAAAAAAAAAAAAAATCACACATGGACAACATCAACCCCCCCTCCCCAGTTATGGCCCCGGGTCAGTCAGCTCCATCTTTTTGCTCTTCTCAGGGCAGCATTAACAGCCCCCCTCAAAGCCAGACAACTGTCCAAAGCGGGTGTCATGGAGGTACAGCATTAGCAGCACATTTAACAAGACCTCAGCTTTATGCACGAAGAAGGAAATGCAAGACCACAGAGCATAAAAAACACTATTTTGCCTTGGAGAGATCCTAATGCTGAGTCCATTAAGTTACATGTAATACCACCCAACCAGTTACAAGAGGGAACAAACCAACCCTCAGAAGAAAAGTCTGAATGACTCCAACATGGGAATCACTAGCTGCAGCACTAGCTCCTCCCTGAACAACGGCTGACAGCTTTTATCCTTTGAGCTGCAAAAGAAAAGGAGCAATTTTTATGCTTCTAAGTGACTAACGTGCAAGCAATGCTTTACATTCCTGCAACTCTCCTCCTTTGGGACTGCCAGGAAGTGTACAACTCAAAAACCCACACACAAAAGCCCTGCCATTTCAGCTCTCAATGTGCCTTGAGCAGTCCCCGTAAGCATCCTTACATATGTGCAGCTACATCTGATCAATCAAATCTTGTTGCCCAGTATTAACTCTCAAATCTATATTTAAGCACCTAAGTAGGAATTACTACAGCTTTCCAAAGATCCTAAGCACCAACTCTGTTAAGAGCTTGTCGAAGTACTGACCTCCTAATGAATCTGTTCAAATGATAACATTCACCTCTCTCCCAGTGCTGGGAAATTCAGTACTGTCATCCACAGCTAATGCTCCCGAACCTCCTCCAGTAAGGGCCGAGCTTGTGAGTGTCCTGCCTTTCTTATAGAAACAGAGGTCAGATGCAAATACACAGAGGAGACTTTTCTTAAAAGTCTGTGGTGAATTCAAAGTCACTGTACCTTGTTTTAGAAAAGGCTCATTCAGATACAGCAGAATGCAGGCATCATAGTTTGGTAGAAATTTGGGAAGATGGTATCTTTGAAGTACAACGTATTTGGGCATTGAACCAAAAATTAAAACTATCCAAGTACTAAATGGAGATACTTTGATACAATTCTTACTTGCGCCATTTCAAAGCCAGGAAGCCTCTGAAAATCTCTGCATTTGAACCTTGCTGTTCTTACAGCTAGAAAGTCAAAAAGCTGCTTTTCCTTTCCACAGCCCGAGTCCTGCCCTTTGCCAGACAGGCAAACCCACATCCTGCAGATGAGCAGAACACAGCAACAATATTCCAACTCACAGAAGAAAGCCAACTCTTTTAATTTTCTTTTCCTTTCTTGTAATTCTCATTTTAAAAATCAGTTTGCATATGAAGCCAGTGTTTTACCTTCATTCTGTAACTTTCCCCTTCCTGCCTCAGTTACGAGGAAATGCGAGAAAAAGATAGGATCATATTTATAGGGCCAACAGCTGTTAAAGAGGTTGGAGTAAATGTGAGAGAACAAGGAAGAACACAAAATCTGAGGCTGGAAATGCTCTGGAAAGTTAGGCAGCGAGACTTAATCCAGGATTCTGAACGAGTGAGTAACTCTGGATGAAAATTTAGCAAAAGGTAACTGAAGTAAAATATACTGCGATTGCTTAATAGATACGACAGAACATTTGCCTTTAGTTAGAATAAAGGACCATCTAGAAAATATAGATACTTCACCAGCATCATCAGAGGACCAAACACAAAACAGCGATGGCATTATGCGACAGCAATCTGTAGCCGACAACTCTCCTTGCCAGCAATGTCAAGACCCCCGTCTAGACCTACAGATGCAGGAGATAAGGCCTCAGCTCCAAACACTGCAGTAATCATAGAATCATTTATGTTGGAAAAGACCTTTAATATCAAGTTCAACTGTTAACCCAGGACTGCCAAGCCCACCACTAAACCATGTCCCTAAGCACCAGATGTACACATTTTTTGAACCTTTCCAGGGATGGCAATTCCACCGTGTCCCTGGGCAGCCTGTTCCAATGCTTGACCACCCTTCCAGTGAATAAATTTTTCCTAATATCCAATCTAAACCTCCCCTAGCACAATTTGAGGCCATTTCCTCATCATAAAACTGCTTGCTCTAACACACAACTTCATGGATTACTTGACAACGAGATCCATTTTCAAACAACAAATACCGATGGGAAGTTGGTCAAAAGCTTCAGAATGGATGTATGGACGGTAGGAGAGACTTCCCATATTATTTTATGTAACTCACCAGTGTTATGCTGTGCACACATCTCATGAATACAATACCTCTTCACTGAGCAGATAAACAAGCATTCAATTCCAGTGACTTAGTCATTACAAAAAATTTTAAAATGAACCAATGAAGATAACTACTGAAAGGAGGAAAGAAAGGATTAACACCATCCAAATACCAATACCAAATTCATTGTATTTAATGAATTAGCAAAGTGAACTGTTCATATCTCAGTAACAGCTCTTCAACATTACAGCTGTTTCTGGAGTTTTCAAAAACAAAAGCATTTCAAGTTTTCCAGAATGGGAAAGATGATCAAACCTGTCAAGATATACACCAAGTGTAAAGGGTGTAGGAAGTGGCATTACTCCTAGTATTTTGTATGGTCAAAAGATTAGTTTCAAATTTAAAAGACGACAATTTTGTTAAACTAAATTTTAAATGTACATTCTACAGAAGCCATACTTTTCAGTTCCTTCTTTTGTTGTCAAAAATTATCCACATATACATGGACATACACACATGAAAGTATGACCTTTGAGTTTATTATTTAAACTACAATTTTCAGGTCACATGATTACTATGCACTGACAGTACTTCCATTGTAAGAAATCATCAATTTTGATGCAATGATTCCTCATTTCAAGGTTAAGCACTTTCCCAAGTCTCAAATCTCTTGAAGAAATTCCTTCTTTTCCTCAAAATACTTCTGAAACCACTCAATATGTTCAATCTTCTGTTTAACACTGAGGTATGGGTTTTTTGAAAGCCCACAAATGACCAGCTCCATGAAGTGACGAATAGGTCCTTGCTTAGGAAAACCTTCGAGGTGTTTCTCCAGAAAGATATGTTCATGAAATTCAGCACCATCGTCCATCCCTAACAGAAGGGATCCAAGAAAATGACAGTTATTATCATAACAGCAAATTTAAAGTAAAAAAGGATATAGTTCGCAAATAATCTTAAATTTGTGAAATTAATGGTTCTGTGCCCTTGAATTCTTTTGCACAGTTAAGCCAACCACACAGAAGTGGAAGAAACTGTAGAATTTTAACACATTAATTTCTCCCTCTACACAAAAAATGTCAGCACATATCATACTCCTGACTACCCTATTACTTCAGTTTTGTACTCTCATTTATAAGAATATCTAATATTTAAATCAGCTTTCTGGCTGGTAACCTGGCTGAAAGCTGATGCCAGGGTGGAAGCAGGGGGAGTAATAAAAAAAAATAAATAAATCTTCTTGCTAAAAAAAAAAAAAAAATGTTAAGTATGTGAAAATTTTGATTTACCATGGGTACCATCTTTTAGACTGGGGACACTCTCTTCATAAATTCTTTAAGAAAACACTTGATTGCCTAAATTCTGCAGAGGATTAGAGAACACAAGCTAGTCCTGAACAAATGAGGCAACCTCATAAAGTACGTCATATGAACAGCTAACATACACTCGCATGTTCATTCCAAGTCATGGTTTTAACATCCTATTGCTATCAAATGGGCATAGAAAAGCAGTTTTCCAATGCTTTCTGAATCTGGGAGTGTATGCCAACATAAAAATGTTGTGTATCTCACCAGTTGCTACTTTTAAGTTGTAACCAGTACAAAAGATGATTCAAAAGCATTTAAAAGCATCCACAGGAACACGGGACAAGGAATTATTATTATAGATCATATAATCACGCACAGCTCAGATCCTATGGTAAGTTTTTGATCTCTGCCCTGTGGATTTTCTTTGCTGTTCATGTTATGATGCTAGTGCACGCAAGAGACTCAGAACACAAATTCCTACATGCAGAAAAGAGGCTGCTTTTGCAGTTTCCAATTCTCAGATAAAAAAAAACAAGGCAAGCTGGGATTTGCAATTGAAAGATTATTCTTCAGTTAGGGATATGTGAAAAATTTTATTTATCTGATCTGCTATAGTTTTGTAAATGACATTTGCACCTTTAAGTAAAAATATATCATTACAGAACAATACTGTATATTATATTTCCAGACAACAAAAACAGGAAGTCTACTCTGTAGACTAAGTGTAAATGTTTCTCTACACGAGCTAGGGTATATTATTTGACAACATTAAATCAGGAGTATTAAAATCGAGGCAATTAAGCCATGTCAGTCCTAGGCTTCCTCCTGTGTAGAGCTTCTACAGTTTCAGAAGAAATGATGCACAGCTCTGGGATGGAGAAGTCTCTCAGCTTGTATTCGCTAAGTTCTTTCTTTCTTGTTCTAAACTTTAGGAACTGCAAAATCTGAACAGGCTGGGAAATACGCTTATTTTTCCCACAAATGTGAGAAAATGTTTGTCCTTGAAAAAGCAAGCATGTTTCCTTCTTCAGAAACTCTTTTTTCCTTTATGTTAAAAGTTTAAAAAAAAAATCACGTCAGCTTCAGAAGGTATATTTCTGCTGTGCTTGGAGACCAATGTCCATTTACAGATTACCATGTCACCCACACTGACTTTCCTCCACCAAGGGAAGGTGGAATCTTGCTGTACCTGGATGCTACTGGTTGCTTTCACAAGCTAACATCCTTTCCAGATTTCCAGACTTTTGCTGGTCACAAAAATCCAGGAGAACTATACCAAATGAGCCCACTACCAAAAGAATCTGAATAATGCTGACAGTAAAATTTGGCCTTCTTGATGCTCTTCTTTTGGGGATAGATACAGGGTATCAGGAGAGATTACATCTAATTAATAATTTCACCGATTTCATCTCTAACCCAAGAGAAATGAAAAAATTTATAGCCTCACAAAAACACAAGTCAGAAGGAAATATTACACCGTGTATTTTGATCTCCCATTTGTCAAAGACTATCATACATAGTTTGGGGATGAAGTGTTAGCCCAAACATTTCAGTTAGACCACATATTTCAGTCCTCAAAGAAGTAAAGCATGCATCACAAAAAGAGACCACAATTGCCCAAAGCATCAGAGGCCGAGACTTCTGGTGGGAACTGATTAGATGAGATATGCTTGCATGATTCCCCTCACCCCCAGCAAGCCGTAACTTCCTACATGGGAAGAACAAGCTTGTCCCTTAGCCTCTCTTGCACTGTCCTCAGAAACCTAGTTTGAAAGAATATGCATGGTGGGAGGATTTTCTTCATCGACCTCAAAGCACCAAGTCACCCACTCTCAATATCCTATTTCCAATACCCTACATACAGCAAAACAGAAAGTCTAGGGAATTTCTCTAGCTAAAACACTAACCCTCCCAAGACATGGCCAATGTTGCCTTAAAGATGACATCTCAAACGCAGATGTCCATTCCTGTAGGGAGTGTTGCTGACATGCTATAAAGATGACCAAGTATCCTGATCTAGTGAAAGATGTCCCCGCCCATGGACTAGATGATTCTTAAAGGTACCTTCCAACCCAAACCATTATATGATTCTAGGATTTTTAGAATGAGATAAGTAATGCTTTTACAGTAGGTGCCTAGAACAGACCCAGAATTTACAGTAAAGCAATCCCCCCCGAAAATGACTGTGTAACATTTGCCACCTCTCTTAGCAAACCGACTCAATGCTTCTCTGTTGGGAAAAGCATCTTAGCAAAACAGCCAAAACAGGATTTGGTGAACGTTTGCCTACAAAAGTCAACAAGGGGCAACTGAGGCATTACTTTTCCGAGACTTCCATTAAGCCTATCACTTCTGCCCTAACAGTCTCTGGCCCACCAGAAGCATTTACTCCTCAGAATGAGGTGCTAAAACAATGTATCATCAAGAATCTGCACTGTCCTTTCTAACCACTGTGCTCCTCAGGATGTGAGTCTTAAATATAAATGCACAGAAATAATTTTTAGAAGGGAAAAAAATCAACGTTTTTCCCAACTTTTTGCCATGCCAAATCATGGAGCAAAACTAAAGCTACTAGAAGCAGAAGAGGCAAGCAGAAAGGAGGAGTGAGAATGATGTTACGCAAGGTATACTGATGGTTTGCTAACCTGGTAAAAATTAATCAGAGGTCAGAGAGATGGAGAAAAAAAAAGGTAGTTTTCTGCCTAACAGTGACTTCAACTGCATCAGATAAGGGAAAGGACACGCAGGCAAGAGCAGACAACAGGACAGCAGGGTTGGGGGGCAAGACCACTACTGGCCACTGCAGCAAGCCAGCACTTCCAGCCACACCTTCAGATGTTCACACCAAGGCCAGAGGTTTTAAAAATCATGACCTTGCCCTGATGCCTCAAAGCACAGCACAGTGCCTCGTTAAAGCACTAACAACAACACTGCAGATGCTCTGGAGACAAGAAAACAGTTACAAGCTGTCTTCTTTCTTTTTCATATTTCATTTAAAACTTTAAAGGCTTTCATAATACTAAATGTTGAGCATACATCCTTCCTCAACAGTAAATTTCATTACACTTATGTTTTTAAAGCCATGTGCTTGTGGCATAGAAGAAAAATCACACATTTCTTAATACAGAACAAGCTGAGGTAATGTCCTCCTATTGAGACAACTGTTACAAAACTGCAAATTAATAGCAGGAACAGGCATCTTTCTTTTGAAGAGCCACTGCAATTACACTATGTTGGTATAATTGGAGAGAGGTTTGCAAGCTTTTAACTGTGCTTTGACATACCTGATCTGATTAACAGTCTGTGGCCAGCAGTTTGACAGGATGGAATTTACTGATTTGATATTTCAACCTGAGAGGTGATAGATTTTGGAACACTCCACTGGAATTTTCCACATGACTAGTCTTTGTGGACAAATCAATAAAGGTTCTTGTTTAATTACATGTAAAGATGTATGTAATGCTGTCCATTCACCACCCCATCCCAGACAGCACTGTTCCAGCTACATTGCTTCAACAGAAAAACCACTGGCCACCAAAGACGCCTGGTCCACTTACAACCCCAGACAGCAAGATTCCAGCCACATTACAACAACAGAAAAACCATTGGCCGCAACGGTTTTCAGCTTGCAAAAACATGACTAGAGTATACTCGGATTTCTACATGATAGAACAGATCAATTCTGGGAGCAGTGATTATATTCTGTGAAAAAACTGCCAAAATAGGATGAGAATAAACATTAAGAAACAATGAACCACATTATGCAATTTGCAGCTCGGTATAGGACAGATTTTCAAAGACTCCCTGCTTCAGATACTAACCTGTTCTGCTTTCACTGACTGAATCATTCTAAAAGTAGTCCTGTTTGATGTCTTTAAAGTCTTAAAAAAAACCCCAAAACACACCAACCCACAGCCAAGCTCTCCCTGAAGTTATGAAGTTCCCTTCCCTAAAGTGTACACCTGCTTTGTGTAGTTGTTCTTCCCTTCCTTAACATTCGTTCCCTTTCTGCTGGCTTAACTTCACAAAATGCTTTTTTTTTTTTTTTCCAACAGTAATAAAAGTAAATAGCATGCACAAAGATGTCTAGTTAAGATAGATGCCCAGAGTGAGTGAACACTGACTGCTTATTCTTATGAAACAGATAGAACAAAGGGAGCAAACAACTGTTTAACATTCAGCCAACACAGATATGGAACTGGCAGATAGCTGATTAGGATCCTGCTAGCCGCTTGGTCTGAGAGCCACACCAAAGAACAGAATCAGCATTATAAAACACACATGGCAGTTTTAAGATTTCCTATCCTCTGCTAGAAGCTTCTTTAAAGAAGCTGCATAGTAAAAGGTATTATGTAATAGACCTGAATGGCCTTTTGGTGCTGAAAGCATCAGGGCTGAGGGGGGGAGGGAGTTCTCCCCTTTTTTGGCAGAATCTTGTCTGAAGAGTGCCAGAATGAGTTCATCTGAAGCATCTCTGATTTTGGACGCTATTACTATCAAATACATGACTCATAGCTGAAACATGATGTTACGAGAGTCAAAGGTCATAATATGCTCTAATTCTCAGAAAAGATACAAAGAGACAAATAATAAAATAGTGCACGTACCAATTTCATTGTCAATTGGGAACTCCCACAGTATTCCTTCTTTTGTCCACTGGATCATCTCCTCAAAACCATTTCGAGGAGGCTGTGCAGTTACTGCTGCAATCTCCTTTGCAAATTCCAGATCCCAAATTGTTGGTGAAGATACTAAAAAAGAAATTTTGTAAAGATCTATCAGCATGCCAAAGACTTCTCACTAACTAAAACAAAGTCCTTTAACCTTTACAGAGACTAATACTTTCAGCTGTGCTAATTTTTCTGCCTTAGATGCCAGCATCACCTTTCTCAAATGAGAAGCCTCTTGTTGACATGAAAGTCCATTAAATTCTCAAATATCTGGTGAAAACCTATTCTGAACTCCTAGGGGATAATTTATTTTTAAGCCTTTCACACAGAGCGGGAATTTAATTTTTCCACAATCTTTTTTTTCCTTTTTCTCTTTCACAAATCGTACATACTACAAACTCTGAACTTGACTGGTACACTCTGCCAAAGGAATCTTGCTTACTAGAAGAGATTTCAGGTACTTCAAAACTATACTTTCCTCCTTCAGGGAAACAACTCAGTCTCCAAATGATGGCAATTTCTTCCCCGCCACTCATAAGTGTCCCAGTTTTTGTCTCTTGGGCTTGAGAAATCCTGATTTCCTATTCTTCTTCCAAAATCAAACAGTCCCTTTAAAGACGCATCTTTCCTGATACATATAAGTACACTTTGATTAAAAAAAAAATAAAATAAAAGATTTATCTGGCAGCAGCGTTACTCTTAAGGAGTTCTTGCCTCTCCACCCAGGAGAACTGGTCATGAACCCAGACTGAACCACACTGCTGAAGTGAAGGGAACAAGCTGTTGCCACAGGACAGGGAGGAGCCACTGGGAGTGCCTTTGGCTGCTGCCTCATGACAGTTGTGCTCCCCTTTATTTTCGTGTCTCCCCCTGTTACCAATTCACCCTAAGCTCCTTGGAACAGAGATCTTGAATACAAATGCTACAGTCCATTTGAAGTGGATCATGGCCAATCAGCTATTATTTTACTAATAATAGACTTTACTAATAAGTCTAAGTATTTGAAACCAAGATATTATAATTTCATCTTCAACTCACTGGCTTACAACTCCACTGGATTAAAAATAAAGAAAAAACCTCCTCCCTCCCTTAAGAAAAAAACCAAAATGAAAGGGCAAACAGTATTTCTACATACTGAAAAGCATTTTCACATTTTGTGTTAAATCAGAAGACACTTTTCCAAATTAGGTCTTACTTAGCAGGGAAATTGCTGAAACTATATTCCCTAGCTGCCTACCTTGATTTGAGGGCTGGAAGCAGGAATAAAATACAGATAAAAGACCACACAAGAAATCATAACAGAATGAAATTATTACCCACATCTTAATACCTTTTAATAATGTGCTACTAATAAATCTTCTAGTAGAACAGAGCAGAAACTAATTTTTCAAGCTTACAGTAAAGGTGGTAAACATTATATTTTCACCTCTGTGAAACAAAATAAAATTACAGTGGTGTTTTTTAACAGGTACTGATCTTTTATGTTAACAGTTAAAAATATTTTTTTCAGGATGCCAGTTTACTTTCCCATTTACATTTCACAATAAATGCTCAATACATAACACAGAAATTTATTTTCTGTCATGTATAAACAATACTTTAACTCGTTATCTCCACTAATATAAGCCCAGACAGTGAAGGCAAATCAATCAAGTATCACAGTGGTACTTCCTGAGAGTAACACAAAAAAATTTTTTGTCAACAGGCTTAGTCAGTAAGCCAAGTAAGAAGCTTCCTGGTTTAGAATATGTTGTGCATTTCCTCAAGGCTACCTGGAATAAAACAAGGAAACACCACATAAAAAGCTGAAAGAAGCTTACTTTTTAGTATCTCATTACAAATCCAGTAAGTCCACTTGCTCTTTTACAAAATTTGTGTACATTACAGTTTTGCGTTTATTAAAAAAAGTGTATCTCAACTTTCTATCTAGGGTGACTACTAAGTGCCGTTGTGCCTGTATTGTGCTCGTGCCAAAAAGAAAGGTTAAATTCTCACCCTCTTACCTGAGTAAACCTGATTCAACTCAAATGCCAGTTACTTGAACATCACATTTGTCAAGATAGCTAAAAATAAATGCTGCATCATTCATTATGTAAAATGGACCAATTTTAAGGAAACTGGCAACCTTAAAAACAGTAAATTGAATTCCATTCTAATAAGCAACCTTCATTGTCCACCACAGAGGTGGCTGCATCCAGAAAGCTCACAGCAGTATACTTGAAAATACGCAAATTGCACTGACATCTTACTAAAGAAACTCAGTAAACACGTTAATTTCTCCCTGCAGTTTCAAGTGTAAAAAAAGGAGAAAACTACTCAGCAAGAAACTGGCAAAAACTAACAGTCTTGCTCTTGAAAAGGAAACAAATACATGTCATCTTCTGAGATATCAGAGAGGAATACTATTTCTTCTGCAGCTGCTGGTTTTATACATAGTTGTAAGTCACTACACTGAAATAAAGTCTTTTCTCCAAAGGGCCTCAGAATAGCTTAGGGAAATCAGCATATTAAAGGTCAGTGCTAAGAATGCACAATTTCATTGTTCAGGAAGAAAAGTGAAGTAGGGAGTTTTTACATGACTTGCCCATATTCACACACTCTTAGCCAAAATCCCGTTCGCAGTACAGCCAAGCCTTCCTGTGCGAAAGCTATGCCCCTTACACGGCATTACAACTGCTCCTGCAGAGCTGTGACGTTCAGTGAATAGCCAGGTATCACACACGTTTTGCTGTTGCTTTTGGGGTTTAATTTAGATGGGTTTCGGCATATGTACATGGTGGATAAGGAATTGGCTGGACGGTCACATCCAGAGAGTAGTGGTCAACAGCTCGACATCTGGATGGAGATCAGTGATGAGTGGCATCCTACAGGGGTTTGTACTGGGACCAGTACTGTTTAGTATCTTCACCAACACCACCGACAGTGGCACTCAGTGCATCCTCCACGTATTTGCACATGACACCAAGCTGAATGGTGCAGTTGACACACCTGAGGGACAGGATGCCATCCAAAGGGATCCGGACAAGCTCAAGAAGCGGGCCCGTGTGAACCTCATGAGGTTCAACAAGGTCAAGTGCAAGATCCTGCACATGGGTTGGGGCAACCCCTGGTATCAATACAGGCTGGGGGATGAAGGGACTGAGAGCAGCCCTGCTGAGAGGGACTTACAGGTGTTGGTGGATGTAAAACTGGACATGGCCCAGCAACGTAAATTTGCAGCCCTGGCCAACTGGCTTCATAGAAAGAAGTGTGGCCAGCAGGTCAAGGGAGGTAATTCTGCCCCTCCACTCTCTCTGGTGAGACCCCCACCTGCAGTACTGTGTCCAGCTCTGGGTTCCTCAGCACAGGAAAGACATGGACCTGTGAATCAGGTCCAGAGGAGGGCCACAAAAATAATCAGAGGGATGGAACACCTCTCCTGTGGGGAAAAGCTGAGAGATTTGGAGTTGTTCAGCCTGGAGAACGGAAGGCTTAAGGGAGATCTTATTGCAGCCTTTCAATACTTAAAAGGGGCTTATAAGAAAGATGACAACAGACATTTTAGTAGGGACTGTCGTCACAGGACAAGGGGTAATGGTTTTAAACTAAAAGAGGGCAGATTCAGACTAGATAAGGAAGAAATTTTTTATGATCAAGGGTGGTGAAACGCTGGAACAGGCTGCCCAGAAAGGCTGTAGGTGTCCCATCCCTGGAAACATTTAAGGTCAGGCTGGACAGGGCTCTGAGCAACCTGTTCTAGTTGAAGATGTTCCTGCTTATTGCAGGAGGGTTGGACCACCTGTCCTTTAAAGGTCCCTTCCAAGTCAAACCATTCCATGCTTCTAAACATACATGAAGAGCTTTACAGTAGGTAAAACAAGGCATCATTTGTCAGTCACTTACAGGATCTTTCAAGCTACATAGACAACACTAAACAAGAGAAGGCTACAAAGCAACTGAATGCATAGTCTTGGGTTCTTTCTACCTTGCTTATGCTTAGCCCCCTGTAGAGCAAGCTCATTTCCCTGGGATCACAGCCTTGTGATGAATGCAGCAAGTTTGCAACTTGACCAAATAAGCTACTGGAGCCAACATACCCATTCTCCAGGCTAGTTTTCCACTCACAGAAGACAGACAAGCCTCAGTGACAAAAAGTCAGTTTTACCCCTTCAAGTTCAGTAACAGAATGTCCTGATTAGTACAGAAAATCTACTATGCCACATGGAAGTTTTGCTTAGTAAAAATCAGAGTTACATTAAAGTATTCACTTTTTCATAGGTCTGAAAGCAGGAAGCTAACAGGTCACAAGTCTGACCCACAAAAATGAATCTCTTGATGTTCTAAAAATTCAGAATTTGGCCTCACTGGGTTTTTCATTATTGAATTTCCACTAACCTGTTTTCAGTGCATTTTCTGGTTCTGTAGAAGCCTTAGTGAATATATTAAGCCTTCTTCCTCCTTTGAGACTTCTATAACAAAAAAGACAAATGATATTTAGCATTTCACAACGCTTCACAACACTGCCAGATAACAAATTCAAAAGCACAAAATATTCTCATGAACTAACATATCTCTGGAGAAAAAAAAAACACGAGATAGTGACTCTCACTAAATCCTCAGGCATTTAACCAGAGAAAGTGTTCATGACTTTATTATTCATCTGTAACAGAGCTTCCCAAAACATTTCCATGTGAAAGAATGAGCATAAATCAAACACTGTGTTTGCAGTCATTTTTTAACTGAAATAGTTAGGAATCTGAACAAAGCTAAACAGTACCAAACTACAGTACTCGAACAGTTTTACAAAGTTGCAATTTAAAAGTGAATCTGGTGATTTGGAGATTTTTTCCCCCATAAAAAATATGGCACAATTCAGGAAGAGAAAAGGCACCAGCTAAATCAAACAATTCCTGCTTTATGACATAAATAGCCTTTTTGGAAGAGTACACAGCTACCTTCTCTGCCATATGGCAAACACTCAAAGTATATCTGCACGATATATTTTAAACAGCATCACCTTGATGCTCTCTCTTCTGAATATAAAAATATTTCACTCTGACCATCTATTCTTAATCATATTTATCTTCAGCGTAAGTGTATACCGAAAAAATTTAATAATCCAAGAGTTCAACAAGTAATCAAAATAAATTTTCTTATAAACAGGAAAAAAGTACAGTAAAGGCATTGTTTTTCCAACACACTGAAGTTCAGAACAAATGATTCTTTTAATCGTACAATCTTCTGGGTTTCCACTGAAATCCTAATATTTCCTACTTTATATATTACATACTCACTGCTACTCTGGCAATAGTTGCCCTTCCTGACCTTAAAATTTCACCTGTCTGGGTTTACTGTGGATTTCTGATAACCACAACTACTTCTGCATACCTGTTCTTCATATTACATTTTACTGATGTAACTACCCTGGATCTCTTTCAGCACAGAGCCCTAAAAAAATGTTGGTTTAGGATTATATTTTCCTATTTGTGTGTAACTCTCAATATCATCAGATACAGGCATGACTTGGAAGAACATTTATTTTAAAATTACTAGTTCAAATTACTATAAAGCACCATCACCCATTTCATTGAAATCTACTAACTCCATTTAAACTTAGATACTCTTCCTAACCCATTCTTTTCATATTATCAATAGGTAAGTATATGCATTAGATTTTCAGGAACGTGGAAGGAAACTCAGGACTAAAACTGGAGACAGTTTGCTCATTAAAGGGATTTTTAAAAATATTTTAAGGTACTGTTCCTGAAGTTATATCCCAAGTGCACTTTCATCACACAAAGAGGGCAAGACAGCTTCACAGATATCATAAATGTAATAAACGTTCTCAAACATAAGTGAAATTCACTTTACTTTGCAGTATGTTAATAAATGAAAATTTCAGCAAAGATATAAAATAATATACACCGTACCAGCATGTAATACCTCAGGTTTTCAGTTCAGATTTCATCATATTACTTCTAGTCTCTCAAACTTTGAAAAACTTTTAATCCAACATCTTAAATAAAGTATTTCTCACAGTCAGTCAAGAATCACAGCATAACAAAATTACTTTCATGTGACTACCAACTCTGTCTGACAATTACCCCCAGATTAAAGCTACCTATAGAGCTATTCAGCAGCTGATGACGACATCAGCTCCCTTACTCCTCAAACCAGCTGAATGAAAACCCCAGGACAGAAACATCTAAGTCAGGACAGCTTGGTCAAGAACCTTGTTCCACTTCTTCCTTTCTACTTCCACCACAGGAAGCCCCTCTTGCACATTCTACAAGCTCTGCATCAGGAATCAAGAAAACACTGCTTGCTGGCCTTATAACATCGAAGATGCCCAAGAGATATTTCCCTAGTACACCTTAACAGTTTGGTAGCTCAAGAACAAGGAAGTTACTCAGAAACATTTCAGCAAGCAGGTTAAATTCTTCTAATGACTGGCTATAAACTGCTGCTTTGAGGTTTTTGCATTATCTACATGGCTCAATGCATATGTTCCAACCTGTTCCTTATGGGAAGTCACAGTTCTGTTTATGATACACCGAAATAGATGTGTCTGCCAAAGAGGGCAGAATATAGTACATCTACTCACCCATAAATTTATGCTTTTTTTTTTTCTTAGTTATCCAAATTTTGTCTTCAGTATTATCTATCTAAATACAAATGAATCCCTCAAATTCCAGCCACAAACACAAAGACAAGGGGATTTATTTGCAAAATAAATTAATGATTAGAGAAGATAATTCTACTAAAAACAGAACTGCCAGAGAAAGGATATACTGAGAAGAAATGTGATGATGAGTTGCCATGGGCAAATGAAAAGACTGCAGGCAAGAAAGCATAACTTACAGGAGTAAACCAAAAATTTAAGACCACTCCTGAATTCATTAAGTAGTAGAATGGCCACATACACCAGCAGCAAGATAAAATTTAAGAGGTACCCTGAAATAATCATGTAAATTACGTTCATTCCATAGACAATTACAAAGTCACAGACAATAGAAAAATCAATTACAGAATGATTTATCAGTTGCAACAAGGTGGTAAAAACCAAAACAACTTCAAAATCTCTTTAAAACGCCAACAGAATGTATGAATCTTTTCTAAATGTAGAGCATTTATCTGTTTTCCACTACATGAAAGTAAGCCTTCAAAACCTCCATTTCCCAAAAAGTTGTGATATCAAATTGTATTGTGTAAGTCAGAATAATTTAAGTACTTAAATACAACTGTGTTTCAACACCTAGTATTTTAATAATCTAAAATTTAATATTAAAAAAGTGCACATTATTTCAATAGCTAGTTAACATTAGTGTGTTTTCACAGCGTATTTCAACATGAGCAGTACTTTTCTTGAAAAACACAACTAATTTCTTTAAGCTCTGAAGTATCATGGTAACATGAAAATGTACAACTACATTTAAAATATTAGCCATTAGTAATTGATTGCACACTCCTATTGGAAGGGAACGTAACAGAAGTACCTTCTAGAGTCAGAAGACTGAGGTGACAATCTTTCAGGCTTGGTTCCTTGACCATCCTCATCGAACTCCAAGGAAATGCGACGAGATAGCATCACACCTCTCTGAGCTGGGGACTGCCTTTTAATTGCCATTTCTGAAATAACGTTGCTGAAATTAAAAACATGAATGTAAAAACTCAAAAAATTTGTCAAAAAATTGACAAATCAAGACATTTGTCATATGTCTTAACCAGAAACGCTACATAAGCTTGTATGAATCAGAATTATATATTACTCCACAACATACACTCAACTTTTAAGTCATCAACCATTCAAGCCTTATTTAAAACGCCTCAGCTGTTACATGCTATATAGATTGAATGAAAAGTGCCATTCTAGCCTACTAAATCAACAGTAGATGTCGTCTTTGAAATTATTTAGTTCCCAACTAAAAGAATTTCATATATCTGCATACCAATACTGAGTGCACCTGGTATGTTTCCCTTAAGTAAATGAGGAATTTCTCTGGATACAAGGAATATGCTGAAATAGGGAGGTAAAAAAAAAAAAACACACCAGTTTTTTGGACACGGACCAACACTGCCCAGGGACAGAGCTGTGCTGCTGCAGACCAAAAGAAAGCTTGCCCTCACATATCAGCTGACATGGGTCAATCATGCTACCCTAATAAGTAGGTCACCTTTCCTGATCCACTGCAATCTGTTGCATCGTGTAATCATATTACAGCATTAACAGGCCAAATCTTCCTTCATAACTCTGTAGTCAAAATCATATGCAAAGAGCAAAGGCTCTGATCTCTTCCAGCACTGTATGCTACTCATTCTGAATGCAAAGGGCAAAACACACCGCTTTTCTGCCTCTGCCAGTTAGCTCCCTTAACCGATAAGTCTGTTGGTTGTTAAAGACCAAGCTGGTAGTTCTTCCTCACAGCTGTCCTCTCCATCCAACTGCTTCCAGTAACATGCAGTCCTCCAAAATTGCAGCACTCAAGTTTTAACCATGAATATCGTCTCAAAAAATACAAATAGGCCAGGCTGAAAACACTGCATATCCATTTTATGAAAATCTGCATGAAATTCAAACAATGGTTTTGGCAATTTAAGTCAAAAGAGATTTTACTGACAAGAAATACTTCTGGAAAATTATAATTTAATTGCCACAGCAACACAGTAGGATTTATCTTTGGTGTTAGATGTGGTTTCAAATGGCAGAATAAGAATAGCACAGCTCTTCAAGTACTACTCTGAAAGAAAGGCACCTGAGAACAAGTTTTAAATAATTTCATTTTAATCTTGAAGAAAAAACAATCTCAGATTAGTTGCGTATCTTACACTAGAATTTACCCTGTGAAGTGCCTACTGGCATCAGTGAGCTGGTGTTGGGCTTGACACACTTCTGAGGGTTAAGGGGACATAATTCCTAAGGTCAGCCACACACAGCCCAGCCCAACTGCTTGACCTGGCTGCAACCTAAAAGGCTGGAGTGTTCCCATGCTTCAGGGGGATCAGGCTTGCTCAGATAAGCTCTCCTCTCAGCTGACCTTGATTTATTTGTGGTTTTACACAGTAGAATTGGACAGACTATGCTACCAAGCTCTCAGAACACAGAGTCAATGGTATCCTATTTCTCACTGGGAAGTCCTAATGTCACTCTGTCATTGGTATATGAACATTTCTGGCAGCAACATTCATCACTCCCAAGATTGAAAGTGCCCCTGTATTAACTAAAAATAAAACTACAAAGATGATTTAAATGCCTTTTGTAATGAAAAACATCAGATTACGAAGTCATTCTCCAACCCCAGTGTACCTACAGTGGTTAGACATTACCTCACGTCCCAGCACGAGGTTAAAAACCTAAGTTCCTAGATACTTCTGCCTTCCAGAGGTGGGAAGCAGTAGAGCTTTTGTAACAACCACATATTCTCTCTCTTTCCTGATTAGTAACTAATAATTATAATACTAAAAACGGACACCCAAGGAGCTCTGGATGTACTTCAGCCTTAGCTTTGAATTACTTTTCTTCTTTACCCAAAACAGGAGCTGAAATTTCAACCTGTAGTGCTGCAGATTTTATTTTGGTACAGTGCCGTTGTAATTTCCACTGAGTGAAACTTCATCCCACACTGAGAAAAATAAACTCCTCTATCGTTAATATTTTCCTCTCCTAGTGAACACACTGTCCTGGCGCTGTCTACAAAACAAGGCAGTGAGACGACTGCATACAACAGTGACCTCTGGAGGTCATGCCACAATCCTGGGGAAAAAAATAAATTGGTACAAACCAAAAGACCTGGACAACATACATTGTATTGTACATCATAAATCCCAATAGCAGTATCCCAATCTTTTGCAGGTGAGCATTATATGGCTCTACTGTTTGTGAAGGGGTCTCATTTTTAAATAGTGTTAAATAATGGAGGAATATATACTGGCTTCTAAAATGTGCCAGTATATCGAATATAAAATCTTTATAGAAAAAAATTAAAGCTAAATTGCCCATATTCTCTTGTTGTCAAAAAAAATTCAATACAAAATAATCACGTATGAATAAAAGTAATTGGTTTCTAATATAGTAGAAGCATTTTAGTGCCTTGTGTGGACTGAGAAATTCTGGAATATAAAGTCATGCCCAAGCAAGTCTGAGGGCTGCTGGGCTCTTCAAAATCAACATTTTTAAACACTTATCAAGAAGCTGAAAGTACCACATTTATCTCAGAGTCTGACTGTGAAAGGTTACTATTAACCAAGTTTTCAGTCATGAAAATCAGCAGGAGCTGCTGATCTTTCCTGAAAACTCATCTACTGATAAGAGCTTCAAACTGTTGCCTAACTATTAAGGAAGAAAACAGAACTTTTCAGCATATAGCGGGGGAAAGATGGAGCGGGGGGGGGGGGGGTTGGGGAAGGCATATTCCCAGGGGAAACAAGCTAGTTCACAAAGCTGCCTCAGAGAACAGAACTTGCCAACTCAAAGCGTAGCAAGCCAGCCATGACATTCCTAACCAACCAAAAAGGCTCATTTTGGTTGAGGAAAATGGATGTTTCTAACCATTTTTCTAACTATAGTAACTCACCCACAAAGATGTTATAAAATATTGTAATAGCACATCTTAACCCATCAATCAACTATAGAGAGCCACTATATAGCTGCAGGTGCTTTTAAATGTCTGAAGAATTTAAACTCTCCCAACAAAAACACCCTTTTTGCTTAGACTAGAACTTCCTTAAGACACCTTCTTTCTTCCACAGCAGTTACAGCTGGGTAAGTGCTTCAGGGGAGGGGGAGATGCAATGGGTGGCAAGGACAGGGAGCCCTCGATGCCAGTAACCAACGATATTCAGAGCAGACGTACCTTAAGGAACAGATGCAGGTGCATATGAGGTTAGCCACCGCACATATTAGCTCAGTCAGTATCAGTACAGTCATCCAACATGTTATCAGCTATTAAGTAGCTTCTAATTTTGTTTAAGTTGCAAGATGTTTGTGTACTCTGCTCTTCTGAAAACCCCAGTGACAGAGATGGAACAACCTCACTGGAAATTAATAGCTTAATGAACACATGCTTTATATGAAACAGTCCTTATCTATTCTCCTTACATTAGGAAGCACCTCTAAGTTTTTGGTAATACTGCACACACACACACACACACAAAATGCAGAAATACATCAATTTTACATAAAGCAGCCAGACCTCTAAGCTTTAAGGCTACTCATTTCAGCTCCAAGAGCCTGTGGAGAGATAAGCTTCTGTCAAGTTCTTGAGATTTCCTATATTCAGGCTGAAAGGACATGAAAACAGAGTGCACATACAGCCTTTGGAGATGCTTGCATATGCTACCTAAAACCATACTTCCTCCTCAAATAGCACAAACCTCACATGTTTAGAGAGAATTTCATTCTGCCCTCCACAACCACCACTAGCACTCTCAGTAGAGAATGACAAATACAGGCCAAAAGTGAAATGCAGTTTCTTCCTCCTCCCTTCACAACCTCTGAAGAATATGCATTTTGTTTAACAGTTATTCATTGAGCACTGTATATCTTTGCAAACACCCAACTCAACCTATTTGCAAGCATCTGTCACGTTCTTAAGTTTTCACTTACTTAAAAGGCAGACATCAGCCACAAACATCATTAGCTTGCTGGCTGTTCTGTTTGCAGTACATTGATAAAGGTGATCATTTACCAATCCCCATAGCAATCTACAAATAATAACATATGGGTCAAACTTAAATCCTGGTTTGGGACAAATTCAGTTTCACAGAATAAACTGAAACTAAGATAAGTAGTTTGCAGTTTACACCACAAACTGCCATAAATAAAGGTTTCACATTCCTATTTTGCTGAAGATCCAATTTTCTGTTTAGTTCAGCATTTCACCTGGATTTAATGCCTTAATTTTCTGAGCAGTTATCCAAATACTAGCTGAAAATAAGCAAAGAGAATGAAAAAATCTGTGTCTAGCCATCATCCAAAAAGCAGTATGCACAACTGTTTCAGTTTCCACACAAATGTTTCTCATCTCTTTGAAAGCCACATTGGAAACTGAGTTAAGCCAAGAGATGAGTTTCTTGGGTTGACTGGAAAGTTTTGAAAGGAAGGGTGGGGCTATAAATAGAGCTAGTCTTGTTCAGTTCTGCAGAGCTGTCATGAAAATTCACCAGTCCAGACAGAACGTCTGAAACATCTACAAATCCATCCATTATGTGAGAATTTTGGAAGCTTGGGGAAAAAAAAGTATCTGTTATTATGCTAGCCTGTCCAAAAAAGTAATGATCCTGGGCAGGAAAACAATTCCATTTCTGCAAAACCATTTTATAATGAGGATGGCAAAATTTAGGGAGTTTGGTATAACCAGACTAATAATGTTCCTAATATTCACTAATTCCAAGGATAAGCTGTCCAAATGTATCTCTCAGGGCCATCTTTCCAACACAGAACCCAGTCACCTTCATGATGACATTGCAAAATCAGAATTTCAACACTAATGAAAATAACACTCAATAAACAGACCGTAAGTTAATAGTTCCCCCCCTTTTCTGTTTATCTGTGGTTTCTTCATGTCTTCTTAGCTGTGCAAGTAGTTCCGATTCCGTCTGTTTCTTGTTGAGTGGGAGGGAAGATGCAACTGCAGAAACAGCCTCCACCAGTTCTGGATTTAAAGGCTTGCCTCTGTAAGAGACACAACAGATAAGGAAATAGAAAAAATTAAAAGCCTTAATATTTTTCAGTTGTCATTTCTATACTGTCATTTTATGTCTTAACTCAGAAGTTACAGTTACCTATTATCCCAAATGGGGGTGGCCAGGGGATGGCCCGGTTTGCCCTATGTTGCACAAACCATCTCACTGACACTGACAAGCTCGTGTTCTCAAACCTGGGAAAATGGCAGCCCTATGCCACTGCATAGCCCCTCAGACATGAAGCTTGAAGACCACAGGCAGTATAGATCTGCGTGTTTATAAAAATTATAAACACACCATGGAGGAGAGCCACTTGCAAGACTTGACAATCATTATTTTTTTCCTTTTTCCTCAGTTTTATTGTATTTTACCTGAACAGTATTTCCCCCCTCACATTCAAATCACTTTATACATGCAGACGGTAGTGTTACCTTTCAAAAGTCTCAGTGCAGAAAGTTAGCACATAGTAGAAAGCCTACAACATCTTTTGTCCATATTCTCCCCTGTGATTTACTGTAATCTGTATCTGTACACCATATATCCTTACAAGATTCTTTTCCATACTCGGAAACAGCATTTGATGCTTTATTTTGTCCCAGATCATAAAAAAAAAAATATGCAAGAAAGGAGAAAACAAGTTAAGAAAAATATATACTTAACCGCTGGATGTCTTCTGTAGTTCTCCGAGGCACAGCGCCTTCACTGTCCGGGCCTTCCAGCTTGTTTGTGGCTTGCTTTTTGATTTCACGTGTTTTTAACTGTTGGAGTTTTGTCCTGTAGCTCACTTCTACTTTCATATGACCAATAATGTCTAGTAACTTCTGCTTTGGTGTTTCTGCTGTACCTTCCTGACTCTTTGATGACACTTCAGCGCTGCTGTCTTTGGAAGTAGTAGATTTATCTTTCTCAGTAGAAAGTATGCTGCTTGTGCTGAAGAGTTTCTGTATTTTGCTAGAAGTTTAAAAAAATAAATAAAAAACAGAAGCTACAAATAGGGTCCAAGGCTTTATTATTTAAGTCTACAAAAACACCATCAGTTACAACTGTCTAGGCCTAACTGAGTATGTTAAGCACATGTCCAATATGCACATTTTGACTTTTGAGAAGGACTAAGGCAGCATTTAGGTGCCTTATCATTTATGGGTTTGTCATCACAAAAATCAAATAAATTTATTTCCTCCGTAAATAAACAGCGTTTAATCTACTAACTTAAAACTTCTCAAGTATTTCTGCATTAGGTAGCAGACAGAGTTTGAATCTACTGGTAGCTGATACTTAAATTCATTAGTACTATAGAAAACTCAACAGAACTCTTAAAATGAGGCAAAGAGATCACTCCTAGCTGCCTGAAAAAAAGACTGCACCCACACATTCAGCTTCACATCATTTTACACTTGTAGCACTACTACAGATCGCATTCCCCCACCCTATGCCCTGCAATATAGCACCCAAGCATTTCTGCAGCCATGTGGGAAAATGGATCCTGCTGCAAGACAACCCAGTAACAAACAAAAAAGTTATTTTGGTTATTCTTCCCTCTGGAACAGCTCTTCTACCTAGTTTAACACATCACTAGTTTAACACAAAGAAGCTAAAACTGCCATGGTGCCAATGAGGATGCAAAGCCAGGGACAGCAGGGAGCTGCTCAGGGTATTACTGCAACACAGACACAACAAATACTCTGTAAAAACTACTGTAAAATTCAAAGAATTTTAAACATTCTAAACTCTTTAACATACTAAAATGAAATGTTTAAGTCTTTAAATTCACAAATACTTTTTTTGTTTAAAAATCACCTTAAAGTTACTAAAATAAAGAAAAAACCCTTACAATTAAGTATGTGTTTTGATTCAAAATAAAACATTTCAGTAGATCTTAAAACACTTCAACAAATCTGAAGGAATCTTGATATACTTTCCCCTCTCACACACACCCCTCCAGCTAAAAAAGAAAAATCTGCTAGGCAGGCACCACATTACTGCCTCAGTCACTCCATACTTAATAGATTGTCAGCATTAACCCTAAGTTTCAATGTTGAGAAGCAACAGGAAAATTTAAGGAAAGCTTCATCTGCATTATTGAGAAGATGGTAGGAATCCTGTGGGGAACCATTCAGTGTAAAACAGCAGATCTTTTTCAAACACGTTCTTCATTAATTCAAGCTGCATGCTCCTTAAACTATTTATCCATTCAGAGATCTTTCCTTGCAGAAAAACACAGCAAGGCTGCAAGTCCTAAACATGTAAAGCCAGTGGCACACTGCAGTTTGCACTACTGTTAGCTCATCTACCATCAGGTTTCTCTTCTGCTCAGAAGCCTATCCTTAGAAAGCAAACACAGCCACGAAAGAAACCTAGCTGCTTTATTTATCAGGCTATCACAGTATTGGAACTTGTTCAAAAACGTCGAGGAGCTTTGAAATAAAAAAAGCAAAGGTACAACAGACTTATTAGAAGTAGTTAAAAGCTTATAGTAAAAATAATAATGAACTTCCAAACGCTATTTTCAGCCAGTGCTTTGGGCATGTACTGCTCTCCTGATACACACGCGGTAAAATGACGCCCGGGTCACAGCTGCACATCCTTCCCTGCGCCCAGAGATGAGAAGGACTGCAAGGAGAGCCACGCAAGAAACACAACCCACACCCCTCGGCTTGGCCTCACCCTCCCGATGCCCTCTGCCCGCGGGTGTCACCAGGGCCCAGCCCCGGCAGGACGGGCCTGGCCTGCCTGCCGCCAAGCGGGCTTAAACCCCGAGACCCCGGGGGCGGGCAGGGCGGCGGGCCGCGGCAGGGCACAGCGCAGCACCACGGGCACCGGGCAGGCCTCGCGGTCACGGGAGACTGTCGCTAAAACAAACCCCCCCCGTGTAACATGAAGGCAAATGGCGGCAACCCGCTGCCGAGGCGCAGGCCGCGGCGCCCCGGCCTGGACCGGCCCCACCCGCGGCGCACAGGAGCAGCCTTTCCCGGGGAGCCCCGTCCCGCCAAAGGCCGCGCCCTCTCCACCGGGGAAGGGATTTGCGTGAGGCGACGGTACCTGTGAGGCCTCCCCTCCCGCCGCGCCGCCCCCGCCGCCTCCCGGCCGCTGGCTGGCCCGGCGAGCAGCCGCATGGCGAGGCGACAGGGGCCGCCGGCCGCATCCCAGCCACGGACGCGGCTCCACATCGTGGGAGCGGCGCGGCAGGCGGCGCGGTCCGGCAGAGCGGTCCGTCCCCCGCTTGGTCCCGCCGGCGCGGCCGGAAGCTGCGCCAAGCGTTCCGCGCACCAGCGTTCCGGTACCTGGCAGTGCTGCGTTAACCGTTGTGCTTGATGATCTTAAAGGTCTTTTCCAGTCTTTTCTATGATTCTGTAACTTCATAGCAACTGGTAGTTACCAAGACTATTAAGCAAACTAAGAACAATGATTTATTGTGCAGTCGAAGTATAGAAAACAGAACCTGGATGTGCAGATCTTACACTGCAAAGAAACATTCCTCCGAAGACCTGTCTCTGCAGGTGGTTTGCTCTGCTGTAGATCAGACCATGTCAATGCAATCATTGAACACATTTGAACACCTCTGATGTTTTCACTCCTATTGGAATCAGTAGTCACAGTAATGGTGGTGTCATCAGATCTGCTCCAAATTATTTTCTCCAGCTGCCTTTTCAAACAACAGTGCATCCTGCACTGCCCAGCTGCACCATTTACCTGCACATTCTCCACTGTTTTAGAGTCACAACAAACAAATACCAAGTGATGGTGGCAGCTAGTCTCTTCTATCTCTCAGAATGACCTTTTGTTGGTTTTTTTCCAACTTGAACTATCCCTCATCCCCATGCATCCAGACAGATTTGTAGTAAGGTCTTCAATCTCTATGCTTACTCGGAAGATGCCACAGTCCAGGAAGTTCTGGAATTCCCAAGGTGATGTGACCATCTACAACAACAGAAACAGACCAGCAGACTGAAATGTCTAGTGCTGAGACTCCTCATCTCTGACTTAGGGAGGCTATCTTGCATTAGGTTAGGGCCAAACATCTTTCTGAAATATGTGGTTAAAAGCTGTCCCCCAAAACCTTCACTTCACTGAGTGCAACCTACTTTGGAAGGCCAACACTGTCCTCTCACTTGCAGTTGACAGCAGTACATCAGTACCCAAATCACTATCACCTGTGTAAGGCCTTGCGTGCAGAAGCCATCTTACTTTTCCTCCATGTACAGCCCCCATGTGGTACTGTACTGCTTGACACAGTTCTCCAAACAGTGGGAACAACATCCACGGCAAGATGCTGGGCAAGTTTTGATGGTGTCATTTCTGCAGCTCTGGCTGCTATTCTGGGACAGTACTTGCAAAGAACTGATGTTCACCCTCCTGGCAGTGAGGCTTTCCCTAAGAATTAGGAAAGGCAGACTGGCTTACAGGGAGCAAATGGTTTGCCTCTGGGTGGCTGGAGATGGTGGGCCAGGAGATCGGCTTGGACTGCTGGTATCCTGCAGGATAGAAAGGAATACATGTTGCAAGGAAACCCTTTCCTCTCCTGGGTCACACAAGTTTTCATGTCATTCCCTTACCAGCTTTTCAACTCCCAAAAGTTACCCATCCCTCCAGTGCTGAAACACTCTGCTCAAGAGGGGTTGTGCCCCTCCCATCACACAATGGGCCATCATGTCCCAAAGCCAATCACCCATACCCCTTCGGTGCAAGAAAGCACCTCCATGTTCCTGCAAAGCACTTGCAAGCCACGGTCTCTGTACACATGTCCCATTTCTGTCCTACCTAAAAGCCCTGAGAGGAAGCCTGAAGTTAAGCTCCAAATTGTCCATTAGGACCTCTATGCCAGCACGGTGCAGGGACATGCAGGGACACGGCGTGCAGTCTTAGTAGGCGTGGGTGCAGGAAGCAGGAATAGCCATGTGGTGGCAATATGCTCATTGTATGCTGCATTTCACGCCTATAAAATCTCCCAGGCAACGTTTCAAGCACTCACCAGTTCCCTCTTTTGTACAGGGTCCAATCGAGCAGATCAGGCCTGGTGGTCTGCCTGAGGAACATGGTTATGAAGAAGCATCCTGAAACACTCAAGGTCTGATGTTTCAGCTGGCAAATGCCGAAGGCAGGCAGCATGTGGTTTAATGGCATATTAGTCACAATTTTTACCAAATTAGGGGTTAGATGTTTTTCACCAACTGGATCTTCCAACACTGCTGCAGTCCTGCTAAAAAAGAAGTCAGCACTCAGGTCAAAATTCTTTGCGACTAAATAGTAATCTCTAAGTATCTCAGGTCATTTGATATGCACAACTAACAGTCACTAACTGGTTACTGCAGACTCAGCAATTATTTCTATGTTAAAGCAATAAAGTAACTTACAGTCCGATGTATTGTTTCTAGAATATTTTTAACCTAGCCTGCTTTTCCTTAGCAATTGCCATATTTTGAAGAATAGCCCCAATTAAAAAAGGATTTTTCTTTTCTTTACCAATTTAAAAGGATTTTCCTTTTCCTTTACCATTTAAAAGGAACGTTTCAAGAAAATAACCATATAGAAAAATCATATCTGAACCCTTCAATTACTTAAAAGTGATGGGGGGAAAAGTACATTTAACTTTCTGGTATTTATAATGCTTTTTCCTGGGTTTGGGCTTTGAAAGTATGAGCTGTCCATTTTATCTAGGGGAAAACACCATGGATCTAAGCTCCGATATGTAGGTCTGTGTGTCTCAATCCATGCAAACACATGTGCAACTCAGCAGGGATTGCAGGTGTACAGCACTTCCCAGGAACACTGCCTGGTCTGGCAGAGCATCTGTGGCAGTACTGATCACTGATATATATTGTAGCTACTGCTCATCTACCTTTCCACAGTCTGTACGGTGTCCTACTGCTTTCAACTGGGCATTGCTTCTGATGAGCCTTATCGTGAGCACTTCAGTTAATTGTTAATCAAAAGAGAAAAAAAAAAGAAAGAATGTAGAGGAATTATAGAGGAATGAAGCCGGGTTAATTAACATTGATAATATACAGCTGTGGGCTGGCTTCAGGGGCGGTGGGTTGGCTGATGTGGATAAGGTGCAGCTGTGGCTGGTTCCTGCTAAGTAGTTAAATAGCTCTAAGGGGTATGGAAGAAGAGTTGATGAAGGGAGGTGTGGAAGAAGCAGAGGGAGAAGAGAGAGTGTCCTGAGTGTAGGAAAGATGAGGAGAAGGATGCAGCAGAGGCAAGAAGCAGGGTGGGCTGGCCTGAAGAGGATGAAGAAACAGCACAGGCAGTAGATGACCTGTTGAAACCCTGTGGGGGATTGGTGGCTGTGCCAGGGCGAGGTGTGGGAATTACTTATTGAAGTTAACCTGGTACATGGTGGTAAAAGCCTTGTTGCAGCTGGCTAGTTTTGATAGTGCTGTGACAAAAGAGTTTTGTGCAGTTGCAGCTGAGGAAAGTGGTATTAGGCCTCATCACAGTGGTTTAAGCCACTATATGCCGCTTCCTATTCCCAAAAAGCAAAGAGCATAAAAGGGACATCTCTGCTTAGGAGAACTTGTCTATGTGCCATCAAAGCTAGAGGTTTTAGCAGATGTCAGAACAGGAACACCTTTTTTTATTTGTATTGCCACAATTATTTGACTATTCAATCCAACTAAAGAGGCACAAGAAAATCCCTTTTGTGTTAGTATCCAAGACATGAGGTATAGCTTCATAATTTTAGATACAGCAGTCTACAATCTTCTATCTTTTACATATAAGCTCCAGATTTGTACAGTTTAGTTCTCTAACACATGTGTTAAATTTAATGGGAATTTTGTATTTTGGGAAAAGAGGAATAGTAATTTTTGTTTTGCATTACTGTTATTCAGTAACATAGTACAAAAAAAGAAATGGCCACCGGTTAATTTTCCTTCTCTGTCATTGCTGGAATGACATTTTTAAAATGTCCTGTGGCTGCTTTCCCCCCACCCACAAACGCTGTTTATTTCAGGGTGCATAATTCCTAAATTAATCCTTCTTTACAAACAGACCACCCAACCGACCAAAACAAAAGGATGTTGTGGTTCTAATTCATCAGTTCAGTGAAATCCCGCTCAGCAAGCTTGAACACCGCTCGCCGATCCGGGGTTTTCCAGGGAGAAACTGCCATCGAGCCCGGGCAGCAGCGGCCTGACCTTCACGGCGCCTCCGCCCCCCCCCACCACGCCGCCCCGGCCGCCCGCGGCGCGCAGGCCCCCGAGGGGGTGGGTGCGGGGGGCGCCGGCACTTGTGGGGACCCCGCACCCTGTCCCCGACCCCACGCTGCGCAGCCCCGCCGGGCGTGTCCCCGCCCGCCCGGAACCGCCTCTCGCCGCCGGGGTCATCGCAGGCCGCCGCCCGGCCCGGCCCAGCCCCGCCGCCCGCCCAGCACCTCCCCGGGCCGCGGCGGGGCCGCGCCGCCTCCCCTCGGCCGCCTATATAGGGGCAGCGGCCGTGGCGGGACCGCCCGGGCGGGCTGCGGTGAGTGGCGGCGCCGGGCGCGGGGCAGCGGCTTTGCCCTCTCGGCGGGCGGAGCGGGCCGGGCCGGGCTGGGCGCGGAGCGGCGGGGTCCCCGGGCGGGAGCCGGGCTGGCCTGTGGGCCTGGCGCGCCTGCCGGCCCGGGGTGCGCCGCGGGGCTCAGCGGCCCCTCGGGAAGCTGCGGGGTGGGGCCGGGCGCGGTGCGGGGGTCGGCGGGCCCTGCCCCGGCGGGGCCTCCGCCATCGCCGAACGCGGCCGGGGCTTTCCCGCTCGGGGCGGGTGGGCCTGTTGGCGGCGGGGGGCAGCGCGGCGGCGGCCCGAGCCTTCCCCTCCCGAGGCGGCCTGCCCTCGGCTTCGGCCGCCCTGCAGCCGGGCCGGCCAGGGGTGCCCGGCCGTGGGGTCCCGCCGTGGCCCGGCCGTGCGCACGTGTGAGCGCTGCCCGCTGCCCTGCCCGCCCGGCGCCTCAGCTGCGGATGCCGGCCTGCTGCCGCCTGCCCGTGCGGGGTCTTGCGAGCAGCAGGGCTGCCTGCTGGGCTCATCGGCTTTGGAGAATGTTTGCGGAATGAATCGGCAGAGAATAACACCTGGGGCTGCGGGCGAAGGGCTCTGTGGGACCTGCTATGCTAACTGATGCACCTTTGTTTCTAGGTTTGAGGCTTGGATGTGGTTTGGAAGTAATAGAGCAGATGTTGCTTCGTGTATCTACAGTTTTTAATCTGCTAGTGTGATCACAAGTAAGAAAAAAATCGGGGAAGGTATGTACATATATAATACTGCTGTAGTTTGGACTAAGTCTTAAATATTCTGAAAGTGGCGATGTGCTCTTATTGATCAGGGAACTAAACTTTCTTGGCTCTTAAATCTTCCATATTTTTATAGGCATCTCTGTTTTTCCTTCTGCTGCCGAGCTTTCCATTGGTGTCTGTGGGTGATTTGGCATGTCCCTTTGGGGATCAGCACAAGTTGCTAAGCTCTCAGCATGATGCAAGCAGTGTACATTTTAGTGAGTGCAGGCCACTGTTGCTCTCTAGTAATTCCCTTCATTCAGAGGCTGCCTCACTGGCCTGTTGTTCTTTTCTTCCCCTAAATGAGAAGCAAAACTCTGCAGTGCTGTGTGAACACTAATGAGGTATATAGGCTAATGAAGCATCACTTGGTCTTGGAGCCTCTGATTTGAAACAACACCTAGTGTACTATGTTGTCAGTAGTGAAACTGTTCAGATCTGAAACCACAACTCAGAAACTGCTTGTGTTAGTACCATTTATTACAAGAGTAGTGATATTTTTTTAAAAATCCATTATGTTCAAATTCGATCAACACATCTTAAACAGATCGGACATAAGTTACTGAGTGACAGTATTTGGCCTACTGGATAGGTTTTATTAAGCTTCAGGAATAATAAATCTGTTTAGAGACAGGCTTTCTTAAAGCCTTGCTTGTAAGCAAGCATCTGTGCTTTTAATGTAAAAGCTGCACAAAGGATGTGGTTCATGCAGTGTGGGTTTTTTTAATTATTCTTTCAATGTAGCCTACTGGAAATCATGTTTCCCATTCATATTACTCCAAAATATATTTTGGGAGTCAGAAAGCTTCAAAAGAAGCACTACAGTAGGTAGAAGAGTGAAAAATGTTCTTTTTACTGATGTACTTTGCTTGAAGCCAGGCTTAAAAGTCAATGAGGGACTGATTCATGTGTGTGTTTGTGTGTTTTCTAAGACTCATGCAACTTCTTGACAGTATTCCCAGCCAAATGTCTCGCTCAGCAATGTGGTTCTGAACCAGTGGGAGCTCATCAACTCGGTGATTTTACTCTAGATAAGCAAGCTTGTTTTAACTGCTTGCCCAGCGGAAGTATTATGCTGCAAACTTGAGAACTGAATTAATTTGAATATTTTATTTGAAGGTATTGCCTTTGTATTTCTGCTTTCCAGCTGCCTTCCTGAGAGATGAGCTGTATTTCTTATTTATAGTGTGCTAGTCTGTGGAGGATTTACACTGGAAACATGACAGCCAGACACCATTCTAGATTCATATTCATTCCCTTTCTACTCATATTTTCTGAGAACCATGTAGAAATACCTAATGTGCCTGTATCATCATGCATACAGCTTTCTTAGCTGCTGTTTACCATGAGAGAGAGAGAGCAATTCTCTGTTTTGCTTTATAGGCAGGGAGCTGAGGTGGGGAGTAATATTCCTGCCAGCTAGCCTTGGAAGCCTGATGGAGGCTATGCTTCTACAATCAATCGAAAAATAATGCTCGACACTGTTCCTGGATGTCCTCTTTGCATTCATTTGAGAGATCCAGGGAGACTAGAAGCTAGAAAGCCCAAGTGATCTGAAGCTAGGAAGCAATACTTCCAGAGAACTTGCGTAACACATAAAACTGGTCAGTCAAAATACAAATATGCGATGTCTCAGTTCTGGGGACAAGCATTTTCTGTCTCTAAATGGTTTAGAACAAGCTAACTGGAAGAGTGGAAGTAGAAGCATTCATGTGACGCTTTTGCCTGTCAGAGTTACTGTTGTAAATCAGGTATGCTTCATCTTTCTCTTCCCTCAGGAGACCAGTATCACTATACCTGCCAGGAAACGGGAGACTTCACTCTGAAGTAACTGATAAACAAGCGTGAAGCATGAGGATCAACTCTGCTATTCAGGCTGCTATTGATCTCACAGCAGGAGCTGCAGGTAATGCTGGAGAGAATTTAATTGCACAAAACTTCTGAGGGACAGTTTTAATACCTTTGACAAATGTAGAAGCAGTTTCCCATTGCTATAAAAAGCCTCGCCTTCTGTATTTTAAGGATACGGAGTTGAAGCAGCTGACCTCAGCGAGTGTTGTAACTACATCACTCTCACTCCTCCCTGCTGAAACCCCTGCCGTACAGGGAAGGTGTAACCCTTATTTCAGACTAATAATCTTCCAGAAGGAGGTTTAAGTTAGTGTTGGTTCTCATGCTTATAGGAGTTTAAGAATCATTCACAATTAAAGCATTGGAATGAACTCCAACAATGCGCAAGTAATTGAGGTGCTGCTTTTCTCACAGGAATCCTCTGTAATTGAAATGGGCAAGAGGCTAGCCGAAAGGTTATTGACTCCAACAACATCCCAGTGTGAATCTTTAAAAGCTGGGAAGCTCAGCAGTGCGACTGATGATGATGAATTCACTTAACTAACTTCCACTTTGGTCTAGTCTGTGCTATAGTTTTGCTGGACCAGTTGTGACAGTTGCAAATGTGGAAACAGTGGCATTGTCTTGCTGGTGTTACCACATTGGAAGTGTCTGTGGCTGAGGGATGAATTTGTTTTTAGCTCTACCACGGAAAAGGGATCTTTTTGACATTGCTAAGGTGGCAATGTTTATATAGAAAAGATGGAAGGAAAGATTTTTCTAATGTACTGTTGTAACCAATTTAGATAGTTTCATGGGTTTTCTTTCCCATACAATAGCTATTGCAGTCAGTCCTTTTATGATGGTTATGTTAATGCTGTATGACAGTATTCATGGTGTTAAGTGCATTCAAAGGTAGTTGTTTGAGGTCATTTGTCAGAACGGAGTTAACCTTACTGCAGTGAGAAGGCAAGTGGTGACAAGTCACATGAGACCAGTGTGGCACCTTCATAAAGCATTTCTCCTGCTGCCACATTTTTTCCTGGTGAATACCTGCTTTGTTAGCCTTTGCAAAATACGTAAGTGACCAGGTAAGACCCTCTTTTCCTGCAAGGGAAGAGAAATGTTTCTGCTATTACTCCTTCATTGCTTTAAAAAAAAAAAAAAAAGTTTCTGTTAGCCTGTGCACTCACCTTGGTTTTGGGCTCCTCAGTAAAGAAAAGCTATTGTATCTGCTCTGTTTCCCAAAGTAGCAACTTAATATCTGTGCGGTTCTTGATGGTTTTGCAGGTGTTCCCAAGTGCTCAAATGGGAGGTGTGATTGCTTTCCTTCCTGGTGCTTCATCCTAGGAATGCTACTGTTAACTTTATGAGTTGAAGCCTGGTATGTCTCATCTTGGCTACTACAAGGGCTGGAAACTGGCATTAGCCTAGAAGCCCATTGCTTGGTGATACTGTTCCATGCCCGCCTTCAGGCTGACAGGGTATGCACTTGAGGTTTGCCTGGGTTTTAGCAGTAGAGCTTAGAGGACCTTAGAATTTATTATGGTGTTTTCTTCTCTGGTATAGTTCTCTTGCCTTCAGATGAAGAAATTTAGACCTCTTTCAATATAACTTCAGTAATCCTAAATCACTGTTTCTTGTTTTTTTTCTTTGATACTTCTGTTGTAGTAGATAGTTTTACTGTTCCTCTAGTATTTATTTTCCACATTTTTTCCACATACTTGCTTTATATTGCCTGTGTTCATTGGCAGTGCTTTTTTCTGTGTTACATTATGTTTCTACACCCTTTAGAAAGTGTGCTTAACTAGGCAAATGACTAGTTCCTCCAGCAAATGCATAACCTGATTTTACCTTCCTCTCCAGATATAGTCTTGGCTAGCTGATAAGTAATGACATTTCGGGGCAAGTAAGTTCTGGACAAAGAATAAACAAGTCATTTAGCTGCCTGTGGGTCATAGTCCTTTGCCTAGGAATTGATCAACCTCTGCTCACATCTTTGATTAAGTAGGACTCTTTTTTTTTTTTTTCTTTTTCTTTTTTTTTTTTTTTTTTTTCCCACTATTCCCATGTTATTATTAGGACCACATTTGTCTAAATGTTATTATTAGGACCACATTTGTCTAAATGTTCAAGCAGGGTTGACTTTTTTTTGCTTTTCTGGTTTGTTTTGGTTTTGTTGTGTATTTTTTCAGACCCATTACTGCTGACTGGAATTATTATGTTTTTCTTTAATATTTTAGATATTAACTGGGACTCTTGGTCTCTACCTTGAGGCTTACAAAGTTCCTTGCTGTAGTTTACTGGGCTTCTTGTGCCACCTTCAATGACAGTGTAAGGAGAGCCCTTTCTCTTTTTGGAACATCTGTTCACAGTCCACTCCCCATTTTTCAGCTTTACATTTCCAAGACCATTCCTGGTTTTCTTGGGCTTCTTCCAACAGCCATTATTTTATTATATATGGATGTGTTAGGCTCCTGTGTAAAGGAAGTCCTAGCACTTGTCCTGTAGATTAATATCTACCTGGCTTGCCTGCAGGTAGCATTGGCTGAGCCTTTCCAGCTCTGCTTTTCATCTGAGGTTTACATGGATGTTACTGGCCTGAGCCAGCTACTTCTCTCCTTGGTTATCACTCCCAGAGCAAGAAGCTCATCATGCTTCCTTGCATGTCTTACTCTGAAGCTTTTCATAATCCATCTGGTTGAGCATGAGGTTTTATGGCAGCTAGATCTCCAGTTCCTGAAGTAGCTCTTTGCAGAGGAGCAACAACAATGTAACACAAATGTGTTTGCAAAGAGTAAAATTAATTGAAAATAACCGGGGTTAAACAAATGCTTGCTCACTTTTCTTCTTTCACTTAGAAGAAAAATAACTAACCTTAATTCTATTTCAGTTTCTCTACATTATCTGCATTTACAGATAATTATTTCTGTTTCATAGCTGAAAAAACATCTTGTTAACTTGACCCTCTTTAAGATATTTCCGGGTTAACTGTGCTTTGGTTAAAGATCAGCTTCTGTTTTAGGGTGGTTCTTCTCTCTTGCTGGAAAAGCAAAACCGTAAAGCCTATATAAGGTACACCTATCATATGCGTCCTGTTAGGTATTGGCATCTAATAGATTGCTGTCAACATACGCTGGTGGTTTTTACTGAAAAAGTGTAACGTCAGCTCTTTCTGCAGACTACTTAATTGAGTTAGATCTTGTGGAAGAACACTGCACTATGGGCAAAGTGGTTATTGATGACAATGATGGAAATACCTCACAAGTTTTCAGGGTATTGACCTTGCAGTTCTCTTTGGAAAAGATAACATGTTGAGAAACTTTGCCCTTTTGCCCTTTTTCAGCTTATACTGGACACTTTCTTCCAGTATGTGGGAATAAATGTACGTAACAATCATCTAGATTTTTGAAGTAAAGAGCTTGAGTCTTTGATTATCAACTTACAATGTATCATCAGTTTTAGCACTCTCTCAGCAGTGTTCCTCTTGTGCTGGAGGAATCTTTGTCTTGCTTGATTACAAATATTTCAGGTTTTATTATTACTGGAACATAAAATCAGCTTCAGAACCACTGCATTAATGAGCAAGGGAAAATGTTGCTTAACTCATTAACACAAGTGACTTGATTGCAGAACAATACTTCTAATTTAATACCTGTTTATGTAAGATGAACAAATTCATTTATACTTGCTTTTAGTAAGGTAAAGAAATGTTTAATGAGAATAAAACTGTTACTGCTGTTATGCCTGATTTTTTTTTTCTTCAGTAACTAAATTCACCACTGACAATTGATGCTATTGTTCTAAAATCAGCACAGTTGTCTTTTCCTGTGGAGAATTAATTCCATCTTTGCTTTCTGCGTGATTTTCCTAATAGTGGTGTTTGTGTATAGGTGTTTCAGCTGTGATAATCTTCAGCCACGCTCTCTTAACTTCCACTGCTTACTTAGGTGGGACAGCATGCGTGGTGACTGGCCAGCCCTTTGACACTGCGAAGGTGAAGATGCAGACGTTCCCCAACATGTACAAAGGACTTATTGACTGTTTTGTGAAAACCTATAAGCAAGTGGGGTTTCGAGGCTTCTACAAGGGAACCACACCAGCGCTTGTAGCCAACATTGCGGAGAACTCAGTTCTGTTCATGTGCTATGGATTTTGCCAGCAAATTGTGAGAAGAATTGTTGGAGTAGACAGGAAAACAAAGCTCAGGTTAGTAATAGAAGTCTGGTTCATAATCTAAAATAAATAAATAAAAAATCATGCAGCTGCTACTTGCAAATACTGTATTGTCAGGGTGCAGCTGATGTCCTGGGCCCCCCTCAGTCAGTATGCAGTGTAATAGGTTTTGGAATATAGACCTTTGTGTTAGGATACGGTGTCTAACTAAAACAGAGCCATCTACTTGTTACTACAGGTAGCTGGTTTAGATAATCACAACTTAATGGAATATTCAAGACCTGGAACATTTTTGCCAAAGAGACTGAGCATTGCCACAGCTGAAAGTTAGTATTCCCTTGATCTCTAGGTGGTTCTGATTTTGCAAGGGAGGTATTTGTTCTTAGAGGGAGGCATACTAAGGGGAAAGGACACTTTTCTAATATTGCCTTGCTTTTAAAAAATTGTTTCAAAAGCTTGAATATAATGGTGGTTAGACCAAAGGTCTAACACAATCTACCGCACTGGCAGTAAGTGGTTGCCTAAAGAATGAGAAAGAAGAGAAGGAAGTGTTTAATACTTTTGAGTTCTCTACCAGGCTGCTTTCTTAGTTCAGAGGATTTCTTGATCCTGGTGTGACTTTGGATCTCTTTTTGAAGCACTTGTCCAGTCTCCTCTCAAATTCTTCTAAGTTCCTTACATGTGCAGTACGCTTTGGCAGGGAGTTCTGCAGGTGATAGTCATTAGTTCTGTAATTGTTGATTCTTAGCCACTGTCTCCATGTTATCTGGGATTTTGTAGACCTGTATCCATTGCTCCATGCCCCTCTTCCCCACCTGAGTCTTTTCCTAGATGGAAGGATCCCAGTCCTCCTAGTCAATGAGCACTCTGAAGCTGTTCCTTTAGCTGTCACTGTCTTTCTCTGAAACTGTTGTAGTTCTAATGCGTTTGGGCTCTTAGCTTATGAGACCAGAGCTGTGCAGAGTATTCAGGCTATGAACAAGTCATGGATTTATGCACTGGCATAATGATCATAATCCCTTTCTAGCTAGGACGGCTCTTCTCCAGGTCTGTGTGCCTTATTGTTACGCATTTCTCAAGGCATGTCTTCTGTGCAGCACTGGGAGCAGCTGCACCTTCTCCATCCCTGTGCTGCCCCACGGTATGTAAACAACTTCTCACACTGTCTGAAGTCCATTCATTCATAGTGATGCAAGGTTTAACCCCACTTAGCTTTTTATTAATAGCTTTGTTCTGCCTCTGTCACATCTGTCTCCAAATGGAAGTATCTGGGGAGGCCATGGTTCTGCATTTGAGATCTCTGACATGGCTTGGGTAGCTACCTAAGTGCAAGACAAGTATTTAAAAGTGGCATTAAGTGAAGTGTTCTCCTGTCACGTGTTAAGGTGCTCTGTATCTTAAGACTGAGGCCTGCTATGAGTGAATACGTATCATAGAATCATGGGATGGTTTGGGTTGGAAGAGACCTTAAAGATCATCTAGTTCCACCCCCATCTGCCATGGGCAGGGACACCTTGCACCACGCCAGGTTGCTCAAAGCCCCATCCAGCCTGGCCTTGAGCACCGCCAGGGATGGGGCATCCACAGCTTCTCTGGGCAGCCTGTGCCAGTGCCTCACCACCCTCACAGGAAAGAATTTCTTCCCGAGGAGACTTCTATGACGTGATGAAGAAACGAATTATATTATTTGCTCTTTATTTGTGTTGTCTTTCACTGTGTTCTGGCAGTTCAGACCTCTCAGCTGAGACAGAACTATTTCCACCTTTTTTTATTGCTTTCTTGGATCGGGGGCTTCTGTTTGCTTGGCTTACAGATCCCTTGTCTTTTCCTACCCATTAAAATGTAGAAGGCAGGCCTACCAACAGGCCTACCTACTTAACGATCTTTTATGATCCTCCTGGGAGGTAGACCGCAGACTTGCAGAGGTCCTAGGATCATCTCTTCACATGACTGAGACAGCATGTTTACGGTGTATGTAGGGGAGGCAGCACAGGAAACTTTCAAACAGTACGTATAGGTGTTCTACTCCATATCTTTGGAGTAGGATACAGAATGGGAATGTAATTTGAATATGTAGCAATAGCGAGTGTCTCTGACAACTGACCCTTCTTTCCTCGGTCAGGTAATAGTATTTTTCAGATCCAGGATGGTTGGTTTTAATACATTGTTGATTGAAGAGCAAACAGTGTAACTGCATGGCTGTACTAGGACAGAACACTAAAGGATTTAGGTTTACTTGAAAGGCTTCTTCCTTGGTGCTGCTCCCTTGATCTCTTCATCTGGATCATTGTGGGGGCATCTGATGAGGTACATGTATGACAGAATTGTATTGATGTGGTCTGCAGTGGTACCCTGAGTACACGTGGTCTGTCCAGGACATCTCTACCCATTCTCATTGTTGAAGAGCGAAGAAGCCTTTGGCGTGTGCTCTAGGGAAGGGAAGAAACCTTGATGAGGTGGCTAACCAGCAGACATGACAAGCAAAGAACTATAATTACCTTAATTGCCTCTGCTGTTTAAAAATTGTCATACTGTCTTAGCCTGAAGAAGAATATGCATGAAGTCACAAACTGAGGTGCACCTGACCATTTTTCTTAACCATATATAAGCAATTGCTTCTCAGTTTTTCATGATTTTATAATTTTTGTGATTTCTCAAAACCAGCTAGAATAGTTTGGGTTTGCTTTAAGTTACCTTTTCAGCCTTAACTTTAAATGGCTTGGAAATAAGCTTGCCTAGCCTGCCTGGGTTTAGGGATATCCTGGTCAGTGTGTGAAGCCTTGCAAAACAGTTACCAGGTTAGTTACAAAACAACAGGTTTTCCAGTTAAAGGAATACATGCCACTGATGCACAAGTCAAAAAGAAAACAGAGGGAGAAATGCTAAATTCCATTTATTTTTTAACATCCATTTAGACCAACCAAACTGATTTCATTCAGTGCTAAAGTCTAAACTGAGACAGCAAAATGGAAAGAAGTGCTAAATTAAGTATGTCTTTAAATACCCATTTAGCCCAACCAAACTGATTCTGTTCCGTGCCAAAGACTAAATGGAGAGAACTTTATACTAGTTCACCTCAGTTTGACTTTCTCAGTATGTGACTAGTCATCTTCAGTAGGTTATTTTATTTGAAAAAAACAAGATAAATGCGTTATAGAAGTGTGAGAGTAGAGGATTCTTGCTCCTGTGATGTGTGATCAAAACCCTCCCATGCAGAAAAAAATTCTGAATTGGGCATTTTGAGTTGAGGGGGAACTTGAACAGGATTCAAGACTTATCACTTCTGCAATGAGGTTCACTATATTAAAACCCAGAGCCTAAACAGTGGGTCTATTTGAATTTCTGTATGTAGAATTAAACATCAGCAGCAAAAGTAGAAAAGATCTGAATTATGGCTAAGTCTAGTCCTTTATGTACGTGTCAGAATTCTTTTAATCTGATAGCATCTGGGGTTTATTTCTCTCCTGAAGGAGGCAGGATCTTGCGTATCCTTTAGTACATAGTTAGAAGGCACCTTTTCCGTATTTTCTTATCTTAATTCTTCAGTGTGTAACCTTATTGCCTTGCTCTAGCTCATAGCTTAATGACTGCAGGGCTCAGCCAAATACTGTATTTTCAGCTCTGCCTTTCTCTGTCCAGAGCTTTAGTAGGTTGCATTTCAGATCCCTGTTCTGCCAAGCTTTGTGTTCTGCAAGAGGGTTGTGCAGTCAGTGTTGCATTTCTTATTTACTGCATGTTATTCAGTTGCTGCTTGACTGGCAGTTCCTGATTTCTTCTGCTTTGACAGCTCTTGTCACTGCCCTATCTGAAGATGTCACGAGCTTTGCTTCATGTGAATTTTCACCTTACAGAAGCATCACAAAACTAAAGCTGTAGCTTTAATCTCTGATACTATAGGTGCATAAAACTGCTGGGCACAGGGCAAACATCTCCCTTGTATGGAAAGAATTTCTGTTCGGCAGCGAGGTCAGCACAGCGGAGACTGGCTCCCCAGGCTTTGAAAGAAGAGAGAAGCTCCACTTGCTCTGTGCTATTGTGCAGCTCCTGTCCAACACACCAGTGTCTGCAGGAGCCTGTTTAAAGTGTATCATCATAAAGCAGTATGAGCCTGGAGACCTGGCAGTTCAGCAGCCCAGACTTCGTGATATGTGTAAAATCACTGCAAAGTAAGCCCCAGTTTTGGAATACTGTGAGTCAGTGCAGATTACAGTGCTGTCTTATTCAGTGGTGTGGTTTGTTTGTGCTAGCTCCGAATCACTTGGTTATGTTCATAGCACCACATCCATAGAAAGATTATAGTGGTCCATCATGCTTTGCTTTCAGATTTCTAGCATCTTCCACTGAAAGAAAACCTGTATTAATACTGGTAAGATGAATTTGAGAACACTGACATCTATACGAAATTATTGTTGCTCCTTCTCTCTTTGAGGAAGTAACTAGTACCCAAAAGTTGCCCAGTAAAACAAGTCTACAGAAATCTTTTATCACAGCCAAGAAGGGGAAGATTTGATAGTGTTTATTCTGCCACATTCACTGAAGTATAGCAAAAAGGGTAAAGGTTGCAATGTATCCTCTCGGGTGTCAAAAGGGTGTGTTCAAGTTGTACACGAAGATGGGATGAGTTAGGTTTTTCATCTCTCTAGTTCAAGTAACTGCCCTTTTCCCTTAAGACTCTTCCCCCCAAGACTGTGCATCAGTTTCTCGATGATTATTTAGAGTACAGGTTTGGGAAGCTGATTGGTGGTGCAGTGGCTCAGCTGCGCTGAAGGTCAGTGCCCAAATACCTTCTGCAGTTTCTCTCTTGCAGTGATCTGCAGAATGCTGCTGCAGGCTCCTTCGCCTCTGCCTTTGCCACCCTTGTCCTCTGTCCCACAGAGCTGGTCAAGTGCCGGCTGCAGGCCATGCATGAAATGCAGTTGTCAGGAAAGATAATCCAGGGACACAAGTAAGTATACACCCTGCCCAGTATTTCTGAAACCCTTTTATTTATTATTTTTTTTTATTATTTTTAATTCTGTGTTGGCTCAGTGTCACATTTGTAGTGCACTACTAACCAGAGAAGAGTTGTGGTTGGGAGGGTCACGGCCTGGAGATCTCTCAGGTATCAGTAAAGCTGGATGCTGGTGAAGGGCTCCCAGCAGGGTCTTGTTCTAAGTCTTGCTTGAATTCTGTTGTCTGCACAATGGGTCTAACCCTTAATTGTTGTTGCCGTTGCCTACTATTCTGTAACTTTCTCATTATCTGGCTATTAGGCATCACTAACTGGATTAACGTCTCTATCAGTACAGTTTGGTCAGTAGTGAAGGGTGTTATTCAAAAGGACGGTCCCCTTGGATTTTACCGTGGCCTGTCAAGCACTTTGCTGCGGGAGATCCCAGGCTATTTCTTCTTCTTTGGAGGGTATGAACTGAGCCGGACATTTTTTGCCTCTGGGAGATCAAAAGATGAATTAGGTATGGTGCCTCTTTTTCCAGGTTGATTTTAGCATGCTGTCATGGGGGATATAAGGGGGAGGGGGCATATCTTCCCTGAAGATATACAAATTATATACAGCAGTTGTAAAATGCATGTAAAATGAAGGGAATTGGTCATACGCAAAATGCAGACCTCTGTGTTTTGTATGTATATAGTAATGAATTATTGAAGTGACCGTTTTTCAATGGAGCAGGATGTATTACAAATGGAGAATGAATACAGTGAGCTAACAGTAATGCTACAAAACTACTTGAATATCTGATCCTACAAGTGTAGTGCCACTCAACTTATTTCAGCTGCCGTTTAGAGTGATGTTGAAGTCCTTAGTTGTATTCCTGAACAGTGTTTTCAAGCGTATGCTGAAAAGTATACTGACTATTAGATGTAATTACAGTGATAGTAAGAGAACACTGAGATTGAAAATTAGACATGGAAAACACGAAGAGATGCCAGAATAAAGATTGCTTGTCCCCTGTTGAAAGATTGAACAGTAATACTTTGTCTTGCTGGGACTTAGGATTTCAGCTGCGTGCACTGTGGTCTCTGTTGCAAAATAAGTATATCATCATCTGATCTGAAACACGAAGTCGGGTTGCATCTTAAAAAATGATGGATCACAAAGTAACTTTACCAAATAAATAAATCTCTGTATAGGTGATTAGGGACACCATGTGATATCACTCTAAACCATTTCACAATTAGCCTTGGAAAGTGACTACAAGTGTGAAAGGAGTGGAGTTAATTTAGTTAAAGCAGTCAAAACAGATTTCAGAGTTAAGCGTTTTTAGCACATCCACTAATCTGAGGCACTCCTTTGTAACCTTTGAGCTTCTGGTTACACTTGCAACTTACCAGTGGCTTAAAATTAACTTAAAGGTTTTGCTGGGGTGGGGGGCGGTGCAGAAACTGCTCTTTTGTCATAAGCAGGTTTCTCTATGTTCTCTTTGACTTCTGTAGATGAAATAATGTGATATTTATGTTGGTGAATATTTTGTGGTGTGTATAAAAGCTTATTTCTTAACTTTAGGTCCTATTCCTTTGCTACTGAGTGGAGGTTTTGGAGGCAGCTGTCTGTGGATTGCTGTGTATCCTGTGGACTGTGTCAAATCTAGAATTCAGGTTCTTTCAATGGCTGGAAAACAGACAGGCTTTATGGGAACATTTGTAACTGTTGTGAGAACTGAAGGTGAGTATGCAGCACATTAACTGAATCTGTAGGGCTGCAGATTGAAGTCAGTACCCTCCAGTATTAAAAATTGCTTAAGAAGTCTAGTGCACTGATAATGTGTTGAAGACAGACAGTAACTGTTTCTAACAAATACTGATGCTTCATGTAGGCTGGAAAGCTTGGAATTTAGAAATCGAGACCTACTGCATCTGCCCTGCCTCTTGGTTCAGGAGACAATTCACATAACACTAACAGGAGCTCAGTATGCATTAAAAGCAGATAAAGGAAGGATCTCCATCACCCTGTGACCAAACCTATAGATGAAAATTGAAGGAATCAGTGAAGTTCAGTACAGAATTTTTCTTTACCTCTAGAAGTTACTATATGGCTGACTGAGGGCTGTTTGATAAATCAGACCTATCTAGCCTGGCAGCTTGGGGCATCTACCTCTGTGTCTCATCTCTGGAAAAGGCCTGCACCAGGAACTTCAAAAGATGGTGTAAGAACGTATGTGGCAGCAGATACGAATCCTGGCCCTTGTGCTAGGGAAGATACTCCAGAGCAGGAGTCTGGCTTGGGTACAGCTTCACCATAGTCCTGCTGTTCTTTCTGTCCCCTTGCCAGCTATGGCACAGCTACTATGAAGACCCTGTCATATCTGAGATAAGCTTCTAACAGAAGCACTTAAATGGCTACGCTCGTGTTCTAACTCTAGATGCTTACCTCTGTATCACTATCCAGTAACACCGCAGTTAGCAGCTCCGCTGAGTTTAGCTCTTTGTGTGCATGCCTCTGAGCAGAAGCGTTACTTTAGTATCCTTAGAAGGTAAAAGTACAGTGGTTGATGCAGATAGCAATTTATTAAATTGCCTAACTCGCTCTTATTTCATTTCCAGGTGTACTTGCCTTGTATTCTGGACTAAAGCCAACTATGATCCGCGCATTCCTGGCTAATGGGGCACTGTTCCTTGCCTATGAGTACAGCCGGAAACTTATGATGAAACAAGTAGATTCTTACTGATACCGTCTAGCAGATGGAGAACGAAAAGGTTGTTTAATGATCATTTAAATAAATGGTCAAAAACCTGTAGATCACACCATGGTCTGAGCAGGGCTAAATCAGCGACCTAACTTTAGGAACTCAACTCCTGTTTAGGATTTGTAATCTTTGAAATTCAGGTGTGTTTTATAGATGTGTACATGCTGCTTGAGTTAGATCAGCAGAACTATCTCCATCTTGCAGATTCTGCACTAGGTACATGGCACATCATAAATGTATTTTCCTGACCGGTAATGGTGCTAAAAAAGTTTATGTTGACCTGTCAGGTTTCATGTAATATGCAGCAGTAGGCTGTGATTTGTTTACGGCAAAACACTGTCTTAAAATCTGTGCTGTGGTGGTGAGTTTTCCAAGTTGTTCCTGGCAAGTGTCTGACTTGAAATAACAGCAGTCCTGTCTGATCTTGCTGAGTATGGCTGGCTGATACATAGCCCTCAGCTAGATTCCTGCCCTTGTCTGGATCCTTTCTGCTCTGTGACTTTCCAAGGTCATGGCAGTTGGTGCCTGACTTGTGTAGTCTGTCCCAGTAAATGGGCTTATAAAAGTAGGAAGTGTTCACCCCATACCTTGTACTTACATGACCTAGAGCCTGACATATGCTGGCATTTGAGGTAAAAATACATAGTTGATGGGTTTAAGGAGTCCTTGAAAGGATTTCAGAAAATAGTGAAATGCTGGAGTATATACTAAGCACCACTGAATTAAGTACTTAACATGAGGGAGACTACTGGAAATAGCTGCTGGCTCTGAGCACAGAATTGTAACTGCAGATTCCTGTCTGGGTCACCCTGATGTGAATGAGTCCATGTGCTTGAAGGACAGGACACTGAAGAGCAGCAGAATGCCAGAACCAAGTTCTTAAAGACAACTGACACCACGGTCTCTGTGGTGTAGCGCACACTTGGGCTGGAGCTCTGCCACTTGATGTGTCCTTCCAGCTGAGTGGAAAAAGCTCACATGACTGGATAGTTTGTATCATGTCCCCTTCAGGCCTGGAGGGCATACCTGCTTGGCTGTGTTACTTGATCAAACATGCAGTTAGCATTACCCAAAATTATGCAAAACACCTGTTTCTAGATGCCACTTTAAGTAGGATGTTCTTTATACATGCGGTGTAAGCAGCTATTGCCGTATCCTGGGCGAAGGTAAAGCAGGTCTCTGAGCTCCACAGTGCCTGACTCGGGCCTGGAGTTGTATGGAAGCATGTTGACTGCATGCTGTAAGTGGCAGCTCACCTGGTGGGGGGCACAGGCAGACTCTTTGACCTACCAAGATCATCAGCGCTACACAGATTGGCAGCTTCTCCTGGCAACCACAGTTTGTCAGTGACTGACAACACTTTCAGCTGAAACAGCTCAGTTTTGCCTATTAGAGCTTCCCTTCCAAATCCCAGAAAGGGGAGAAAGCTTCAGGCATAGATCAGGATAAAGCTTCAGGAAGCATCTCAGTACCTGCTGCCTCATGCAGTGGAGCCAGGGTGCACTGAAACCAGCTACACCTCTGCATTGTTACAGCCTGTTTGAGAGGTGGCCAGGGCAGCTCCCCCAACTCTTCTGGCTTCTCCCACCTCCCTGTGCAGTGAGAACTGTTCATCTCCCTTTCATACACCCCTGCAAAAGGGCAGTTAAAGCAGGGCAGGGCAGAAGAATCTTCAGTGTCTGTTGCGCCAATTTACCTCAGCTGACTGGTAGACTAGGAGCAGTAATGCTGTGCATCATCTGGACTTTAAAAGGAGTTTATGCCAAATGTTTAAATAATCCAGGTAGGAGGGTAAGGCTTTAAGGGTTGTTACACTTCCCCTTCTTTTCAAAGGTGTCTAGCCAAGGGAATGATTATATTTGTACATGTTTCTCATAGGTATGGAAAAGCGATGACTGATTCCACATCAGTGGAATACTTCAATCTATTAAGATTTGTCTTTGCTTTCATTTTTTAAAGCTTATGGTTGCAGTTTTTAATACAAAAGTTGAAGCTTCAAGAGAAGCAGGATACTTAGCACTGAACCTACAGCAAGAAATAGACTTGTTTTGAGAGTTCACCTTCTGAAGTTGATGTAAGCAGTATTTTTGCTATTCACAGCTGCTTAAGCTGTACATATGTATCAGTTGTTCAAAGAACTTCATAATGTTGGTATAAAAATTCATGGCAATAAAGTTTGATTTGATTAACTGGGTACCTGACAGTTGTTTATGCAACAACAATTAACAAGCTTGTCTAGCTGAGGAGCAAAGAGAGGTTGAAGTCTGTGTCACTGCCCCCACAGAATTAAAGGAAAAAGGGGTTTTGCAATCACTAAGCATATAAAGCCCTCAAAATTGAAGGGAAAGTGCCAGCTATAACAAAGTGCTGTAAAACAAATGCAAATTTTACATATCCTACTATGGAAAATAAAGGCCTATAGTTTCACCCTTGGCCTGTTGCTTTGATAGTACTAGAGTCAGCTCTACTATTAAGGTTCAACTCAACTTCCAAGATCATCAATTACCGTGATATATGCTATAAGGGCAAGTTTCCTGCCACAAGAATGCCAGGGGTCTAGCACAGGTCACCTGAATTCCACATGGGAAGGGGGGAAGCATCCACTACATTGAAGCCAGAAAAAAAAAAAAAAAAAAAATCAATGCTACAGGGAGTTTGAGAACTATTGTTACCATCTTGTGAGCAGCGGTGCTTGGATCTCTGAAGATAAATGTAGTATCTCCCTCATACAGCTATTTTGTTACTCATTCCTGCTTACACAATAGTTTTTGCTTAGCTGCGTGCTTCAGCTAGAAAAAACCCTGACTCTCGCCATTACAGCCTTTGCTGTTGCTGCATGAGATTAGCTTAGTCCGTAAGCAGGAAGAAGGTTCACCTTAACAGCCCTGCAAGCTATGAGACAGGGCATCCCAGGAGAGTGATATCCAATTCCTGAGCTAAGACCCGAGGAACTTAGTCAATCAGCCACTTCTGGCTGCAGTAAACTGACCTCTTCCACCTCCCGGTACGCTCGGTGTGGCAGCAGAGGCCTTGCTGCTGCCTTGCTCATCGCCCTCTAGCGCTGCGGCCCCGCTCCCACCCCGTGTGAGCGTGCACTCCTTTTCTGCAGGCAGAGACGCAGGGATTGCGGTAACTTTGGCAGCACCCCTTCACCTTGCGCACTTTGCTACATTTATGCACAGTAACACATGCAGCCTCTGAAGCGACACGACAGCTTGGGGACCAGCACTGCTGAATTGTACCATTCCAGCCCTCTGCTCGCTCTGTGCGCATCCGCCAGCACAGACATGGAATACCACATCCCATTTTGTATTAGTACAAGAAAGGCAGGGACATGCTTGTGCAAGCCAGAGGGCGATGAGGACAGATGGTGGAAAAAGCAGAGCTCGCCCATAACAGAAAGCTGAGAAGAGATTGTAAGATCAGGTGTGCTTTCTACAGTTACCTCATTCATGAGAAGTGGTAGGGACAGGCTCTTCTCAGAGATACAGGGACAGGACAAGATGCAACAGCTACGACTTGTAATGTTAGAAATTCCAACAAGGAAGGAAAAGTAGAAAATTAAGTCTTCTGTGAAAACCCAAGCCACAGAGAATAGAACTAGGTTGTGTGAGCCAGCTCTAGTGGGCCTGTTTTGCACAGGAGCTTGAACTACATGTATCAGGGTGATCCAGGCTCACTGTACTGCACCTAAAACTGCAAACAATTGGTGCAACACTTGGGCATTCAAGACAGATTTTAGCCTCCACACGAAGTACAGCACTGACAGAAGCAGCTCCCAACACTGTGGGAGTTTCCAACAGCCCAGCTCTGAAGTACCAGGTCATTACACAGCAACAGCAAAAGTTGAGTGTATACACGTACTGCATAGTATACCGCTACCCTCGGGTGAGCGCAGGGAAGGTAGGCGATCTCCACTTACTCCAACAACTAGGCATTAGCCATGGAAAGCTGTATCACCCCCTTTTCCACTCCTGGTTCCTAACAACAAAAAGACAAAGGAAGCAACAGAACCAAGCAGCTGACCTCGACACATTCCACATCCAGACAGGCATGAAGAGTCCCCACAGAGGAGCTGCACTGATGAGAACGGCTGGAAGCAGAACAGACATCCTGGAATTTTGTGCTTTACTAGTCTTAGTATAGCTCAGAGGGGTCAGTGAGCATATGCAGTATTAGCTCAGAGCAAGAGCACAGATCAAACCCACGACATGCAGGCATGAAGACAAGCCTGGCTTAACTGATCCCAGGCAGCTGGCATGCTCATGAGCTGATGAGATCCAGACTTAAGGAAGGGTTAGGGCACTTGGCTATGTCAGCCCTTTGGGGGAAGGTAGAGCAACAGACAAACAGCTGTGCAGTCTCCAGGCACCAGTCAGCTCCTAGGCTAGGTGTTGCTCAAAACCCTGTGTCTCTGGATTTCTGATGAAGAGGGGTTCAATACCAAGACTTCTACTCAAAAAGTGGTCTGCTGGTGCCAGATCACAATATTTCTCCCTCAAAATCCCCATTACTTTACTGACCTGTAGAAAACAGCGATGTTGAGAGAAGGTGTCTCAGATTTTTCCAGAAGTCTCCTGTAGATTGCTAATGTCCACCCACCATCAGGTTAATGCTCATTTAAGATAATTGCCTTAGATTGATAAAAATGGGGATTACCTGTATGTAGAAACATTAAACTCCAGAGGATCCAACAGCTCATTAACGTGACATGACTGTCAACTGACACTAACTCTTCAGACTATTATTGCTCTGCACAACAGAACTTCATGCAAGTTTATTTGGGAAGTTGTATCCTCACAGAAATACATTAATACATCAAAATGAGACCGCTTCACTTTACACTGAAGCAGAAAGACATTTTCCAGGAAAAGACAGATTTTTACATTTTTCCCTTCTTTCAGCTTTCCCTTATGGTTCAATAAAGTTCACCTCCACAGCAAATGTTTCACTATAGACTTTCCATGTTTTAGACTTGTGAGGGTTATCCAGCTCATTCCTGGGAAGGTAGAGTCTGAAAGACAAAATTCAGTAGCATATCTTACAGCCCAAGACACACTTTTTCTTTCAGCCAGCCAAGGGAACTTCAAATTCAGCCCTGGAATATATTAAATATAGCCCCAGACCATGAATTAAGAAAAGTGTCAGTCATGCCTGCACAGTGCTTTGACTGGATGTTTCTCAGACTAGTACAGATCCAATCTGATGGGTTTGTGGGTGTGTTAAAAAAAACCACACCCAAAACCCAAAGAGCCCTACAATGCAAGATTGTTAAAGTTTGTGTTAGTAGCGGGAATAACTGACTTTCCTAGCGAAAGGATTTGATTCAGTATTCAGTCAAGTTCAGCAGGTGTGTTCTCCATTTTTGATGCTTACCAAATTCACATCACTTAATATCACTTGCACATCAGCTGTGGCTGAATTAGAAATACAGAGATAGAAGCACTGCCTTAACAGCTGTTTTGCTTCTGATCAGACCTAGTCCACCTCAGGTCTAGCAGAATTCTCTGGGAAGGAAGAGAGACAGTCTCTACTAAATTGTGTTTCAAAGACAGTCGGGGGGGGGCATCCTCCCTAGCCCTGGAAGAAACAACACTTGGGTGAAAGTTTTGAGATGGCACTGTTGCAGGGCTGTCACACAACAGGTACATGTTTTCCCTGGCACTGGTTTGGTATAACCAGATGTCTGCACCTGGACTGCTCAGCATATTAAGTTTAGTTATGAACCTAGACTCATGGCTACCTGTCCTCATGCTCCGATGGGATCAATAGAATAAAAACTGTTTCCTTCCTATTCCACTCAAAGAATGCAGTAGTTTCCACACATCAAGTTCACTGATCCTCTGTCTAAGTCTGTCAAGTTTGGCAGACAGGAAAGAAGGATCTCCTGTCTGCGTTTCTAGACCACTCTGATCCAGCCAAACAAGGCCAGCTTTCAGTGGCTGGAGCTGTCCCAAGACTTCTAGTCTAACAAGAAAAGCCACAGTAATTTTTAACTTAAAAGCATGAGAAGCAGTAAAAGCCTTTCTTTAGGATTCCAAGCATCAGTACCTCTAACTCTGGTCTTAATGTTTGCCTACAAAGCTGCTGAATGAGGTCCAGCCTCTTAGGCAGTCATGCTAGACGATAGCAGTTGCCTTTGGTTTGAACAGCATTACCTTTTTGAATTCAAGTTCATTAACAATACTTAGATGCTGAGAAGAGTCTAATGGATTAGGATAAAGAGCTCACCTATGTTTGCACAGTGTAAGGAAGCGTGTGCTAACTGCCTGCTTACAAGTTACAGTTGAACTGGGTCAGAGACCAGTACCCACACAGAAGCCAGAACAGGCTGATCACCAGCTCGCTCAGCTTTCAGTACTGTTTATCAACTTCCCACTCCATTCAGACACCAGAAGTTAGTGACTGCCTTCAGATCCTGTGATCACTTACCTGTTATTTTCAATAAAGGAAGTGTTGAACCAGAAGAAGAATGGGCAGTCATCATAGCCTTTTGGGAGATCCTAAACACAAAGATCTTGTTTAAGGACTCCATTAGACAACAGGATTTATTTTAAGCAGAGCAAGAATATCCACCTGTCCTCAGTAGTTTGGTTTACAAAGCTACAGCGTCAGAGTCAACACACTTGAAGAGCCCAGTATCCCACCCAAATCACCATCTTCACCAATATTATTTCAGGACTAGGTCACTCAGTGCAATTGAGCAAGAGACCCATGTCAGAAGCAGCAGGTACTCAACTAAGATGTCCAGGTTGTACTGTATGAACAGCCAGATGCCTCCCCTGCCTGCATAGGCACAAATTCTGCCCCACACGGCACAGCCAACCAGACCCCAGCTGCAGTTTGCACTGCAGCCTCTCCCCAGACTCAAGCAAACTTCTTCACACTGTTATACTTACAGAATGTGACTCAAATCTGACTTTCACATCACCGCTTATAACAGGGCTGTCTTCCAAGCCAATGACTACAGAGTCACTTTCAGAATCAAAGAAAAGCTATATAATAGAAGAAAATATTAGTTTTATGAAGAGTTACTATAGAGAGACAAAGGAGTAATTCATGACAGTACCTAGCTAATCATTCTAGCACTACTATTGTAGTATTTGTACACCATGAATAATGGCCAGAAATTTAAGCTTCTCAGGTCTGAGTGAACCATTTACATTTAAGTAACTTCTATGGAAATCTTTCACAATCTTACTAAAAAAAACAACTATGATTTAGCAAAGTTTAGCTTTTTCACCCTCTCAGAATTTATAGCATTTATTTAGTTAGCTGGGTTTTTTATCCAGTATTCAGCTTCTACAGGAGGACACTTGACCTATAAGTCAATATAAATTCAACTGACAAGACTCCATAGTACTCTCACCTTGCAGTTCCCTTGACTGGCACATATACATTCTAGTACAACTTGCTTCCTCACTATTATCTGCAATCTCATATCAGTTCCATTGCCTTTCCCAACTCCTAGGAAGAAAGAGTTGCATTATACCAAAGCATATACATTTAGCTGGAAACATAAGCTGTAATGAAAACCGAGTGCAACCCCATTCAAAAGTGCCTTCTTTCCAGAACACCTTGCAATAGACTTTAAAGAACTCAAATCCTAAAGGCAGCTCAAGATTCAGTGGTTGAAACCTTTATTTTGAGGTAGCAGTGAACCCTACTAGTGGAGCAGGCTAACGTAGAGTCTGGTTCCACTGACTGAACAAGAAGAGCAGTTTGAAGTCCCCTAGAACAAGTAGTACTGAAGTTCCAGCCTTCTATCAAGGCTGCCAGTACATGTGTACAGAATCAGGTGTGCACATCAAGCTGAAAAACATTAGCGGATGTAGTTCCGTATGTGGAGTCAATCTCACTTTTCAAAAGTGATTCCCCTCCCAAAAGAGCAGGTTGTGTGTGAACCACCATTTGATCAGACACCCATAAAGTGACAGAACACACGGGGCAAGTGCACTTCAAAGTGCTTTTTGCTGTAGTTTAACTGTGCCATTTGAATTCTCAAATCCCAGTAGATCTACATTCCTATCATGGGTTTAGCAAGAGAGGCAGTAGAGATCAGCTGCTGTAATAGAAAGTCATTACCAAATACAGGAATGCCCAAATTCAAGAGTTCTTACCGTGTATAGAGTGGATTTTGAAGTTTTTTATTTTGAGTTGTCTCTCTGGTGGGAGTTTCAAGTTACACTTGTTCTTCAGGATCTCATAATACCCAACATACCTACTCTGTAATACAAAAAAACCCAGACACATTATGCAGTTTCTGTACCACACACAAATTCTAAGCAGAAGTAGGATTAAATAGATCTTCTACCCCAAGTTCTTAGCTCTAACTTCAAAGCTAAGAAGAAAGTAGCCATTTGTTCTTCCCCTCCCCAGTTCAAACAGTTCTCTAGACAAATTCAACACCTATATTTTCAAGCGGTACTCAAGCTTATGTTCTAAGAGGAATTCTGTACTTCAGCTCAGCAAGAGGCAGGGAGCTTTGATGATGTAGCTTTTTAAAGGGCAGAATGTTTCAATGTACAAGATACCTTCATTTTACAGCAGCACATTCTGAAGGACAGCTATACTTCCATTTTAAACCAGCAACTGATGAACCTCTGTCACCAGCTTTATCTCACATACCCGAATTGCACAACACACAGCAAATCAAGATGAGCTAAGCCCCAGACTGTGGTCTGAGGCAATAACTTCTGTGTTTTCTTGCAAATGTAGTCTCTAGATGATGCATTCCTCTACTCAGCCACATCAGTGCCATAGTTCCTCCCCAGGCCAAGCTGTAGGCTTCAGTGCATCCCTGATAAACAGCTCAATTGTCTTACAGGGTCATGCTCCTGTGAGCGTGCCCAGAGAGGTTGTGGAGCCTCCATCTCTGAAGATATTTTTAGACCTGACTGGATATAGCCCTAGGCAACCTAGCTCACCCTGTTTGCACATTGGGGTTAGACTGAAAGCTCTCCCAATCTCAACAATTCCTTTATCATCAAATCTGAATTATGGCATCTAAGATTATGCAGAAAAAGGCATAGGAAATATGTGCTTGGACAAAGGGGAGGAAGATGCAGTGCAAACCTGCCATCTGATAGTTTCACAGTCCTTTGAGAAAGTGTTCAGGAGTTAAACGCATGGGAGAAACCTGGCAGGGGAGGTGGGGTAGTGTAGGAGCTCACAGGCTGCTGTTGGTTTGGCTGCTGTTACTGGACCTGCTTAACCTTACCTGGGATGGAGTTTCAACTCCTTGAAACTTGGTACTTGTGCTTCTATCAGTTCTTCTCTCCCCAAAGTAGGCCAAACTTTCCTACACAGGAAAATAATTTCAAGGATTAAGATACTCTTCCCACCACCATTCCCCTTCCTGAGAAGGGGACAGTAAACTAGTGTTACACTAATCAATTCCAATAAAGGAATACAAGTGAAAATATGCAATAGTTGCTTTAGTACCTTCTAAAGGAGGCTATTAACTAGAATAAGAAAGTACTAATTAGGAAGTCAGATACGTTAAGTCTGTCATCTATGACAGTGTGAAGGAGAGCAATATGATTTCAGTGATTGGTTTAGAACCGTCACTATTTCTCAGGTAGTCTGTGGCAAGACCAAGCTGAACACTAGTTCAGATCTTCACAAGTCAAACTCGGAAAAACAAGTTCAATAGATACAGTCTGCCCAGACTACCCTGAGTGACCTGGACCTTCTGCAACCCTGGTCTTCAGTTCTATATACCAGTCCTGGGATACTAAAGCAGCACATGCAGCCGTACTGGCTGGGACTTTGTGATCTTTCTTTCCCCAGAAGGGCTTACTGTAATGCTAGCAGTCAAGACAAGACAATCCCTGAATGCCTCACACTACTTGGAGGGAGGTTAGGCAAAAATAATTGCTCAAGACCATGTAACTACAGTGACACCATCTTCAGCAGAGCATGCTCAGAAGCCACCTACAGTTTAAGAAACCTGTTGCTCAAGATCCCAGGTCTATCATAACTCAAAAAAAAAAAAAGTGTGCTTCAAAGCTAGTACTCTTAAATTCTACTTTCCCAGTTCTTCCTGATCAAGAATAGTCTTGATCAGAAAGGAATTTACACAGTTGCACGATTCACAAGAAATTTTTTAGAACAGGTTGTTTACACTACCCTTTTTCCAACACAGACTTTTTTTGCAGAATATTAGTGAATTTCACCAGTTAAGCAGATTCTAAAGGGGCTTTTTGAATACTAGAAGAATCAAAAAATAAACGCTGGTTTTTACCTTCGCACTCTCAAACTGGTCACTGTCTATGAGCCAGGTACAGACCATCGTTCCAGTTCTACCTGTATTAGAAGCGAAAGACAGGTTGAACTACAGGAGTTCAAAGGTATTCAGGATTATTTTTGTGAATATGAAGTTAACTCCTGTTTTCCATTTCAAAAGTTGGAAGTGACAGTATAGTCGTCAAGTACCTGTATTCCTGGGAAGAATGAGTTAAAGACAAGATATCACAGTTTATTAGCTTGTTCCTGAAGGCAGTTCCCACATTTCTTTGCAGTATTACTGGAGACACTTAGTAAGTTGCCAGTATCCACCTACATCATTCATCAGGGAACAGCATCAAGCACACCCTACTAAATGAGGTTATAGACTGGCACTTGCCAATGTTGTACATCTTAAAAGTTGCTTCTCTGCCTCAACCTTTTCCCCCCAACCCAATCCTACTAAGAAGGCATCAAGACTTCCAGCAAAGACTCCAGTATAGTCTGTTTTGAATTTGAAGTCTGAGGTCTCAAAAAATACCCCTCTCTGCACTTGCTCAAGTTGGATTTGGCCTGCAGGTAGTTTCAATGTTCAGTTTTGCAAGACCTTTTAAGCTACAGTTCCAACTGGGAGAGACTTCTTTATGTTAAGTAACCACCTTGTTCAGCCAACTATTTGCAGTAGTAACAGCAGACAGCTAAAGATGTGGCAGATGTTTGCAGGGAAGTTTGGTTTATTTTCACAGCTATCTGTGCTCTTCAACAAATCCCACACTACTAGAGATTGTGCATAGCACCTACAGGTCAGCTCATATGCAGTAGCTTTGACAAGCCTGTTCCCATAAGACCACATTATGCTCTATCACATAATACCATGTGTAGCTTGATTTAAGATCCAGCAGTACCCAGAACATTCTAGCAGGGGAAAGTTATGGAGCAGATCATCTTGAATACTATTGCACAGCATGTGCAGGACAACCAGGTGATCAGGCCCAGCATGGGTTTATGAAAGGCAGGTCCTGCCTGAATAACCTGATCTCCTATGACAAGATGATCCACTCATGATGGATGAGGGAAAGTCTGTGAATGCTATTTACCTGGACTGTAGTAAAGCCTTTGACACCATTTTCCACAGCATTCTCCTGGAGAAACTGGCTGCTCGTGACTTGGATGGGTATACTCTTTTCTGGGTAAAAAAACCTGACTGGATGGCTGAGCCCAAAGAGTGGTAGTAAATTGAGTTACATCCAGTTAGCAGCTAGTCCCAAGTGGTGTTCCTCAGGGCTCGGTACTGGGATCAGTTTTTAGTATCTTTATCAATGATCTGGACAAGGGGATCAAGTGCACCCTCAGTAAGTTTGCAGATGACACCACGTTGGCCAGGAGTGTTGATCTGCTTGGGGGTAGGAAGGCTCTGGACAGCCTCGAGTTGTGCCAGTGAGGTTCAGATTGGATATTAGGAAGAATTCCTTCACCAAAAGGGTTGTCAAGCATTGGAATAGGCCGCCCAGGGACATTACCTTCCTTGGCGGTATTTAGAAAACATGTAGGTGTAGTGCATACAGACATGGTTTAGTGATGGACTCTGCAGTGTTAGGTTAATGGTTGGACATGATCTTAAAGGTCTTTTCCACCTAAAGAATTCTATTTCCCCCCTGCCAAGAAATTAAAGAGCTTGAGATATATTACAATGGAGGACATTCAGTGGGGGTGACTGGCTTCCAGGGAGCAAAAGCAGCAGCTTCACACTTTTGCTAGTAGCAGTGTCAGTAGCTCCCTATCCCCAACCTCTCCCAGGAAACTGCTGTCCCAGAAGCCAGGAGAGCAGGAAATTATTGAAGAACATTAAGAGATCAGATGCCAGCTTTGATTAAGAACTAGTAATTTGGGCTACCTAGAAAAGGGGTTGTGTAATACTAAAACACACAGTACTACACTGTTACTCATCATCACAGTAGCTGCAGAATTTGCCAAGTTGCACTCTAACCCATCTCACACTTACATCAAAGCAGCCATGGTAAGAATAAAGCACAATTTGTAGCATTCAGAGATTACACATGAGAGGTTCTACCTTTGCCTCCTTTGCAATGAATTGCTATGATGTTCTTTTCATCTTGGCTCATCCATTCACGGACACTGGCAGTGAATTTCAGCATGTCCCTAGATGACAGGAAGATTAGTGGATCAAAGCAAACTCCTACACAGTATGATTACATATGCATTTCTTGACAAGACTCACTCTAGTGCTGGGACATTGTGGTCATCAATAAAGATCCTTTCCACCCTGTAGTGGAAGTACTTGGGGTCATAGCCTTTTTCACCTGCAAGGAAAGATCTGAAGTTATGCCAGGAAGGAGAAGAGGACTGCAACAAAGTGGCTTGTGACACAATTGCTGGTCTAAGCATACACTAGTGTTTAAAGTGCAGTAGTATGAATAGACAGATTGAAGTGAAAAAAATGAGGTAATTTGGCTAGAACCACGCTTGCTTGAGTTTCACACCTTTCACTTCAGTGAGAGGTTATCTCCAGGCCCAATTGGCCATTCCTTTCCATGGGCATTATTTAGGGATCTGAAAGTTAGTGTTCTGATGTACTGTCAGGGTCAATCACAGCAACCACCACCTACAAAGTGGTCAAGAGCTGTTAATACCACACCTACCTGTGTCCCCTCATCTATCCCTTTGCTGGCCAGAGGGCAGGTTTACTTTTTCAAGTAGCAGTGCTTCTATATCACATCTTGCTTCCAGCTCTGATACTCTACTATGAAACAGGGGCCACAGAATAATTGTTTCTGAAGTGGTTTGGTTTTTGGGGTTTTTTGGGGGGGTTTTTTTGGCCACCTTTAAACAGAAGAGCTTTTAACTATTCCTCACCTCGTTCTCCTAAGCCTCCATGAGAAAATTCTCCATCACCCCAAGTTTTAGCCCAGGTATAGTTTTCCACTTATTTTTTAGTAAGATTTTCAGAACATTGAAGAAATTGTTCAACATTAACAAAAAGACTAAACTGCGAGACAGATCGTATCTCCTTTGCAAGCTCTGGTAGTATTAGATGCTCAAAGTCAATAGCCATGTTCAGGACTGAAGGCAGTCAGAGATCGCCATCTACTTTTGACATACTGCACATTCCTGGAGATGTGTTATTGCCAGCAGCACACTTGAAGAAATGTTTCTCTTTAGCAGTTATTCAGTATAGTCAGCAGCTAAATATACTTACTGCAGAGATTGTAGACTTTATAGTGGTCGGCATGTTTGGTGTCCAAAAATCTTGCAACTTCCTAAAGTAATAACCAAGTAAGAGTTCAGAGTAGTTAGTGCTCTACTCCTTATTTCCACTGCCGCCTCAACACCCATCCCTCAAGTGGGGTCAGCAACTGCATTAAACAGCCCTTGGACAGCAGGCCCTTCCAGCCCAACTACTCAGGTTCTTGTCTGGAATAAAAGTACTACTGCAACTGTCTTCCTTGCCCTATATATTTCTACAGTATCAAGCACAGCTCTGAAGAGGGCATTATACAGACCTTTTGAACATCTTTAGATGAATAGATAGTTCTTATTATCACTCACACTACTGCTAGCCTGGGACAGAACTGATTTGGTTCTCCAAAGCATTCCCAAAGAACAGGAGCAACAGAGCACCAGTGCATCCACACTGCAAGATACACCCCCCCAAGCTTAGCTGAAAGACTACAACACAAGCAGTACAGCACAATGAAGACCATCATGCAGTCATTCCAACCAGCCAAGGCAAAAGTCAATCCTAATCCTGCTGATCTGGTCCACACACAAATTAGTGAGAACCACCCCACCAGTGGGGTGAAACAGTATTCAGAAACTGAACTTGGTAGATTAGATTTTTACCTCTATAGGGTTCCTATAGAAAGACTGCTTCCCAGAAGATGGAAACGACATTGCAATAATGCGATCTGTGGAGAAGACAGCAATCAGAAGTAACAGTGGGAAGCCTCCCCACACGTAAGAACTACGTGACTGACAGCATCATGAAATTGCATATTCCTACCCTAACTATAAAACCAACCTACCTACCCATTTCTGAGAAGCTTTGCTCTACATTCAGCATAGCAAGACAATAATACTTCTCAAGGCATCAGCTACTGTTGTGTTGGTCTTCACAGAATCATAACCAAAAATACTGTAAGTATTTTCAGTAGTTTCTCAGCTCTGGTTCCCTAGGTCTCAGGAGAATTTCTATCATTACTTACAGCATGTACAGCCTCTTCCCCAGGAGGCTAACCCTTGAGTACAGTGTCAGAGTCAGGAATCCTTATTTCAAAATCCCACAGAAAAGGAGTAGGCCTGGTTTGGCTTCATACTTACATTTCATTAGTCTAAAACATTGACTGTATTTTATGTCAAGCACTGAACTGAATAACTAGTCTTAGCAGGATATAACAGGCTGCAAAGTGTTATCTACAAACCAGTAACATAAGTGAGATCCAGATCAAAGCCATCTTTCATATAACGCCTTTTGTTTTCAGAGACCTGCCAAAAAAAAAGAAAGAACAGTTAGTCTTCTAAAGGAATGCCAAAGATCAACAACTTACAAGGGGGGTGGGGGTGGGGAATCAACCATCTAGACTCTGAAGTTGTCATGAGTAGTAAAGCCTCATTTTGCTATAGCAAAGACCACAGCATTAGCCAAAAGTAACATTTGTTGTGTTAGCTTTTGGGTAGAAGTTCCATACAGAATTTTTACCCTGAAGTATCAAAGTTTATTCTAGTAGAAAGAACACTGCAGACACTTTGCAGACAGAAACATGAATCTGTCCTTTCTATTTGAGTGTTTGGGGGCTAAGGGAAGGAAGAAGAAAGTTAAGGGCAGCATAACAAAGACTGCTTATTCCCAAGCAAGAAGACACACTTGAACCTTCAAGTACCACTTCAGTGCGCCTGATGAAAACAAGGGCTTCAAGAGCTAAGTTGTTTTGTTTTCACCTGGAATAAGCAGCAGAAACATTAAAATTCCTATTCTCCCCATGTGAAGGAAAACTATGTACCACAGAAACTAGAAACTATCCATTGAGACACATGGTGGTGTTGCAATCACTTTGCTGTGCTGGCCTTCCCGGTCAAGTTTCTGCTTACATGAACAAAGTTAAGAGTAATTAGCTATATGGAGGCTGGAGGCAAAGCTCCCGTGCCCCTGACAGGTACCAAACAGATGTACTGCTCAGGCACTATCATCAGCTGCAGACCAATAGGCTGTGGGCAGTCTTGCTGCTCGCCATTGATGACTGCCTGGAGAAAGAGCTAGAGCAGGAAACGGTAACAGCAGCCTAAATACATTAAAAGGCCAACTTACCATTCTCCTGGTCACCACTTCAAGTTGCTTCTTTTGTGAAGCCAGGCGAAATATTCTTATTAAGATGACAATTCTTAGAACTCGGAGGAAAGTAACCATTCTAGATGAGGGTCAGATTCACCATGAATGAAAATGAACATGATTAGACTTAGATGCAAAGCTTAAAGCTATTTAAATACTGTTTCAGAGACAGTTTAAGGCTTTGTTTCATATACTGAACTAGTACTTCTCACACTGGTTTTGGGAAAAAAAAAAAAAAGTACTATGCTTAAGGAATACCATGGTTTTATTGTTGAGGTTTTTTGGGGAGTATGTTCCGAACAGCTAATGAAAGTAGGAAACCCCCTACTTGCTCAGGCTTTCACAGGCACCTCTGCCCAGCAAGCAAATCCCCTTAACGCTACCCATATTATTATCCCCAAATCCTTGTTCCTTGAAGCCTGTTCTCATATACATTTAAGTGTAAGTAGCCACCTGAAAAACAGCTGAAAAGAGAAGCCAGAGAGGCTGCATACATCATGCCTTCATTAAGAAGCCTGAGAACAGGTCAGTATAAACCCTGTGTTTAATCATTCAGCAACTTGATCAGATGATTTGGTTTGAGGAACTTTGAACTGCTGATGAACTTTGAAGCAGGCAAGATGCTTATGCAGTGGCTCTACCTAGACAACTGAACAGGGGCAGCTGCTTTTCATACCCTTAGGGACTAGGGCAAACTAACATTCATTCCTTAGGGAGGTATATGAGCATATACATTTAAGGAGCACATGCACATATTTCAGGTCCTCGTATACTCAGGTAAGAATCCCAGTGAATACCTTCATTAAGGGGGACAAGCCTCCAGCTGAAAACAGTCTGCTCTCCACTGATATGAAGATTAAAGTCAGCAATACAAGGTTGTCCCAGACACCTGGAGGAAACTTTCAGTTTCCAACCCCTGAGCTCCTTCCTAGGCCAGGATCACTTGGCTGTTTTCAGAACAGACTTCCCTTGGAGCTATCAGCCAAGGAGATGAACCAGCAGTGGGGTGAAGAGGACTACATAGCCCCTCTCCCCAGCCTGAACCACCGTTGTGAGAAGCAGCTCTTCAAGATAAAAGCAGTTTGCATTCTGCCCTTTACAAAGTTAGCCAGTTAAGCATTAGCTCCCAGACCGATACCCAGCTCTCATTCCTCAATGTCGTTTTATAGGTCTGACTTCAAGGAAACAGGTAACATCCCAATGCACACCCAGACAGACCAGATTAGAAATAGAAACCATACCCCTCTATCAGGGGATGTTGCTTCCAAGGGCTGTCACCAAAATTTTACTTGTCACATATATGCTTTCATCCACATAAAAGCTGCTCAGATTCTAATTATTCTGAGAAGTATCAGGTGCTTTAAGACTATTGTTCACTTCTTGAAGAAGGGCTGGGTAAATAAGTGATAAACCCCAGGTAGGCTACTGGGAATTAGTTGGATTGTGTGAATATAGTTAGGTGGGAAGACCATCTCACCAAGATTTGATATTTGGCCAAGTCTGAGGTATCATCTAATATAATATTTTGGTCAGAACACGACTGAAGATCCCTTAACAAGGTAAGCCTTAAAGAAGGCCTCAAAAATTGAATGGGTGAGACAATAGACCCCAGCTGAGGATCTTCCAAGAACAGTGTTATCTTCTGTGACCCCAAAGCCTATATTAAATCTACATCAACTTCAGCAAGTCAATAGAAAGGTCTTGCACACACCAATCTACAATAGGATGGGTCAGTGCAGGATTAAGCCTACTAACACAGCCTAGTAAAGACAACAGCACAAGTTACCTGTCACAGTGTTATTTCTCCTACCTTTAACTGAACGCTGCTATAAGAAGAGAGCTGCATTAGAAAAACGTGGCCAGAGAAATTGGAAGTAATCATTAAACTCAGATTAGTGTTCAGAAAGACCTGAAAGGAAACACCCTTTTATGATACTGAGGCTGCACAAACTACCCCTTTGACAATTCTACTTTTTGAAACCCGAGTTTAGCTGGTATTTAAAGAGACAAGTAGTACTTCCAGAGGTTTGTCCAACTCTGGATCTTCTTCAATAGCTACACTTTGAGTTTGTTTCTTCTAGAAGAATGTTTCCCCACTTGTACCCAGTAGCCAGCTGAATCAGGGGCATAATTATTTTTTTTTCCTTTTTTAAAAAAAAAGAGCTCAACTTCTTTCCCTGGCTGATGCAAGCAAGTTTTATTAATTCAAACCTATAGTTGTAGTTCTACCTGCACTAAGATTAGTTTGTTTCCATCAGGAATGGATTCCTCTCATCTGATCAAGCTACAGAAATAAGATTGAAATGCGACTTGAGTTACTTATGCACGTGAACAGCATGTTTCCCCTCCCCAAGGCATGGCTGAAATATCCAATATGTATTACCATGGGGCTTCTGGGAAAACAAGACAGTGTGGCAACTCTTTCTCTTTCAAAATTCATTAAGTGGAGACCCTCCCCCAGTTGTCTATGCCATTTGCTATTAGAAGCCAAATCTTCTGTCTGACCTTCAGACTCTTACCTCTATCAGGGCTGCTGCACACCTTCCCCCAAGAAATGTTTGACTCAGTATTTGATGGTCTTACTATTCACTTTCAGTTACCTCAACTGATACATTTAGATCATCTCTGCCTTCAAGACAGGGACAGCCTACAGTATAACTGTAGATCAAAGTTAGGTGTCTTTGTTAGCCTGTATCATGAAGTATGGTTACAACCACATCCGTTATCTGAGCTAGATGTGTGCATACTAGAGGTGCCCAAGAAAATCCTTAGAAAGCTATCAAGAGAAGAGAGTTCACATTTAACAGCTGCCATACCATTCTTACCTTGGTATCTGATCTGCTGCAGCAAGGTCTGAGAAGGAGTATGTCATGTTAATTAGCAGAGTGCCCACCACTATGCATGCATCCAAAATATTCAGTTTAGACCGGAAATAGTTCCTGAAGCTGAAACAAGAGTTTTAGACAGATGCCCATAGGGGCAGCAAAGATTGAAATACATTTTCCGGAACAGAATTACCTATACAGAGCTACTGCTAGAGACAAGCTCTCCTGAAGCAGTTCTTAACACTGAAGACTCATTAAGAAAATAATCTTACACCTTGTCTACACCCATAAGTCACAGCAAAGCTGATGCCGTTTCCAAGTGCTCACTTATACCAAAAACACTCTACAGATTATTCTATAGAGGGATAACAGCAATTTACAGCGCCAAGACTACAATGGTCACATCTCTATGACCAGAAAGTTCGCCTACAGGGCATCCATGTTCATAGTCCAAGTTTGAAGTATTGCTTCCTTGCTGGCTTGCCACACTGACTTAGTTTTTGTCCACATCTTACCCTTCAACAAACACTCTTAGGAGAACATCGATGAGAAAGAAGATTGCTATTGCCAAGGAAACACCTTCAAGAATCTCTCTAACACCCTTCTTCTCACTGATAGCCAGATCCACAATCACAATTAAAATGTCCACAATGATAAGTACAACTCCAAATACTCTGTAAAAAAAAGAAAAATACAAGTCAACAAATGCCATCAATTCATTTCTGCCTTTCAGGTTGACTGAAGCGCACAAGCCCAGAATTTTGCTTTAACCTGTTCCAGCAAGAGTGTGTTCTCTTACATACAGATAGGCACCTGCTTGTATCAGCAGCTGAAGGATTCCAGTTGCATTTTAAGTCATCTGCACAGAGTACACCATCCATGTTGAATTGTACATTTACTTCAGACTCAGCTGTAGTTCTTAACCTATAAACCCACAGCTACCTAGAAGTGGTGCAAACCCAAAAAAAGCTTTAAGGCACTCAAGTGTCTGTCAGTGCTGCCTTTCACCTTACTCCCCTCCCACTTTGACTTAGTGTAGTCCCTTGAAAATAACTGTTTTTAGTGGCTTACCTTGTTCCAGCACATAGACTGCATAGAACCGACCAACTGGTTGTTCAAAGGCTGCCACAGCCTGAAGTAAGCCATTAAAGAGCTTTTATCCAAATCAACAGCATTTAAAACCATGGCTTTCAGCTATCCTTGAAGAATGTAGTTGTATCTGTTTAAGACTTCTTTCTCAATCAAAGTACTTTCCTCAAGTCACCCTTTCTAGGGGTGATAAAGGATTCAGTACTTTCCAGACAGAGCAGGCTGGAGTTCAAAGAGCTCTCCAAGTTTTTACACCAGAAATAAGGACCACCTTACCCAAATCATTACAAGCATGAGCTTTTACCTGAATCCAAATGACATCACAAATGGGGAAATTTTTCTCCTAATTGCACTGCAAGAAAGGAGAACTGCCATCAAGACAAGTAACTTTTTGCTACTGATATTAGCCACAAGAGTACCGTTACATTCTTATGTTCATATTCTTTTGGTTTTAGAATTCTGTATAGTAGTAATTCCTTTAAGAGGAGATTATTCTGTTGCACTCACACTGTATATAGGTTAAAACAGTAAAGCAATGCTTTGACCACTTGTTAGAAATATTCACCAGTTACAGACCCTAAAAGTACAGCAGTACGTACTTTACACATAACACTTCAATATCACAATTTCAGTTACACTAGAAGACTGCCTTAATGCCCATTTACAAGCTATAAGAAGTGGGCTTATACAATAACAGTTTGTCAAGAGGAATATTAAAGGATAAACATCTCTTAAGGTATCTTTTTCAAGATATTAGCTTATTGTATCAGACAATTTTTGTCTGTGCCTGGAAAAAGCTACACTTAATAGTTCCACTGCTGCTTCTGTGCCCTTGGAATAAAGGAAGGCAAATCCTCTTCTACCTTTAAGAGGTAACATTCGGCTTTCAGGTTGAAGACTCAAGTACCTATTAAGAAAATCAGTTACTGATGCTAAGTTCTTTCAATTCTGAGAGTTATCCCCAACCCTAGCAAGGCTCCAGCTCCTGTTTTCAGTTATGGAAGATTATTTGTTGCCTCTTCGGTATACTTTAAGCTTCTGATTTAAAGCTAGGCCTTTGTGTAACTACCTCACCAGCTGAAGTTCTCTTTAGGCTATACCAAGTGTAGTAGGTAGAATAAATTATCTGTAAGCCCCAAGTTCTGGCAATTTGAAAAACAGATTGCCAGCCTGTTAAGTAATTTTGGGATTACTTAGCTACTGTAAGCACTAAGTCTTTACTTACACTTGGAAAAGGTGTTTTCCTTAAGAGTCTATCACTAACAGTAGTACCTACCAAAAGGTTCTGACATGCTGACAGAAACTACTGGTAAATTCCTTTCATATTGTTCACATATCTACCCTACCTTTCCTGTTATATATACTTACTACACTTCCTTTCCGCATCACCATTAAAGATACCACTGTTACAGGAAGCCTGCCAGCTCAGTCATGCATATTGCACCCCAGTGAGCCTGTTCAAGCTACTTGTTTGCTCTAGGGTAACTTTGGCATCACATTTGGTGTGTACCCTTAACACCTCAGTAACTCAGTTTAAGACAAGGGTAGATATCTTTGAAGTGATGAGGAAGCATCTTGCCAGGCTTAATGAGTTAACCCACACTTACTAGTAGGTGCATACTTTAAACTAAGGAACAAGGTCCACCCAGCAAACATCTGCATCCATAAGCAGGAAGGAGTTGCTGAGGTTTAGTACCCACTTTTTCCATGGCTTTCCTTACATTTATGTGTATCTAATATAGAAGGAAACACTGTGATAATTACACTAACAGTTCGATGACCTATGTCTTTACCTCATCAATCCTACAATGCAAATATAGTAGGTACACCAAGACTTCATCTCCCACAGTCTAACAACAAGCACCTTTATTAGGTGCACTAAAGACTGAAATATACACACCACTCCAATTTGGCCTGCCAACACCTTACATCACTTGAAGAGAACATGGCATATCTGTTCACATAGCTTAAAGCTTTTGTGAAATGCATTTGTACATGCAAACTTCTGAGTTCAAGAAAGACATGTCACATAAAAGAACTAAGATAACAGGCTTCGTCTTACTATCCTTGAGCAGCAAGAACAGAGAAACAAGTCTATTGACTTGTCACCGACATGACTAAGTACACTATAAGAGTGAGTAAGCTGGTGACAAGAACTAAACAACATTAGAAAATAACTACTTCAAGAACAGAGTTAATCACTAGCAAGTTCAGACAGTTTAGTCTTGATGAGGGCCTGATCCCTATTTGCTCCAGAAACTCAATCAGCTCATTTTTTTTTCCCCCACCAGCATTTGTTCTTCTGTGCTCTCCCAAACTCATTCCTTCAGGAAAATTTAATCAATGCGGTTTGGACTACCCATTCTTCATAATTTGATGGACTTGTAGCTAGTTCTTGGGTTGGGCTTTAATCTCTACAGACATAAAGAAGCTTCCTGAACTTGTCTTTACTATGCACTAAAAATAAATGTCAGTATCAAGTGATTTACTGGGCTTATCCCTACTTCAGCAAGCCACCTGCCTTCTTATTTTATCTCAACATTTTCCAATTTGGGGGGTAAGCAAGGCATTTAGTATATCATTAGCTTACTTGGAACAGCTGTCTGGTTCATTATCCTCATCACGCCCATCATCAATCTTTACTGTGGGCTCTTCTGCTGCTGGAGAGCTGTCAAAGCAATAACGCAAGTCACATTCTCATACAGATGTCAACTTTATACATTGCTACTCTTTGTTGTTCCACAGAAAACAGTATTAACTGTCAGCTGAGCAGCAAGCAGCAGCCTGGGACAGAGCACAGGCATAGTACCATGGGAAGACAGACTTCCCATATGCTGGCACAACAGAACCCCTCTGCTTGTACCAATCTAGTTACTGTTAGCAATTTCTCGAAAGTTCCTCTTTCAGGGAGGAAGGGAACAGATGTGTTCAGCAATAGGATAAGTGGCTTTCAAGTAAGGTATCCAAGAGTCTGCTGAGGGCTTAACAGCCCTGTTCAGACTCTGGAAGTGCTGTAAATATGCATATGCAAAATTGTTTCAGAGAGTCCAAATGACATTAATACTATTACAGTAAACTACTTGTTCAGAGAATGAATGTTTTCACCAGGAAAAGCCATAGCACAGAGATGTTTTTGTGCAGAGCAGGATGCCAGACAGGAAACTGGAAGACCAGAGCAGCAGCAGCTGAGCTAGTGCTAGAACAGCATTTTTGGGGGACAGTGGCTGCTTGCCATAGCTTCCTTAAAAGGGTCTCTTCAGATCATGTTTTTGTTCAGCCACCCGAGAAGCTTTGAAGACCACATGATAACTTCAGAGAAAATAAAGTTTAACATCCAAATCCAGGAGTTTCTAATTCAGCCTTCTCCACAGAAATACTGCCATGCATAATAGCACAGCCAATGTTTGCCATGGCTCTGCCTCTGGCATCATTGCCTCAGAACAGCATGGAAACATCAATATTGAACATGTGCGTATAAGTCACTCCTGGCCAAGAAGCAATCTAGCATGTTTAAAGCATTACTGGAACAACTCAGAGGATACAAGTACTCTTCATGCTCCACAATAGACCCAATGCACCAGCACTGCTTCTGTAGTGTGGGCTAACCTGCTTTTAAGCAAGGAACTAAGTGATGCATTTCCTACAGTGTCAGCAACCAGTACTGGTGGTTCACCACCTGTACTTAGTATCAGGCTGAGTAGAGGAATGATTCCCCCCCCAACAGTTTTGTTATTTAATGCTAATTTTCCAGCTCCAGTGTCTCCAGACATTTTGTATCCTCATTTTGTTCCTAGAACTGAAGCAAAGCTCCAGCAATGTATTACCATTCAGCTTTGCTTCCCAGCTACTCCTATGGAATATTCACTTGGGAGTTTCCACTTTATGTACAGCTGAAATGTTTCGCTCAAAGCAGGTTGCTGCTGCTACAGCAGAAGTTTTGCTGAAGGTCACTTGCTTTTATTTGTAGACACATGAAGTGCACCAAAGGCTACTTCTTATCCTCCACTGTGATTAGAATAAGCCAAAATAAGAATGAGCAACAAAGTGTTTTGCGTTAGGAAGTCAATCTTTAACACAAAAGGAAAACAGAAGCCAAGTTCAAGTACATTGTTTCCACTGTGCACTCACAAGTATTCAGTTCCAGATAATGCTTTCCTCAGAGGGAGTCTGTTTTGTTGAGCACTCCACATCTGCTTGTTGTCCAAGATGGAACAAGCTCTCTGCCACAAGCTACTACATCTATTTTTTCACTACTGGGGTGAAAGAGAAGAAAATAAGGATATACTAGAACTTATTTCCTTTACACGCACTTTCCATACAGAGCATAAGCTTTTCTGACTGCTCACAGCTAAAGGGAACCTCAAATTTGAGGTTTTTAAGGAGAGCAGAACATAAGCATCTTGCTTTACAAGAGACCTTGACAGAGTTTCTGGATGATAGAACAGAGCAGGCTTTAATGTCATGAGCTTACACCAGGGCTGAAGGCTCTGTACTTCCTAGCTAGTTCTTAACTGCTTCAAGAAGTCAATCACAACAGCATTTTTCCTTTAAATCATATTTTCTTCAAAGACATTACTCCTTTCAGACAACAGCATTTCAAGGGGGAAAGAATACAAAGACTATATACTACATAAACTTCAAGCACTATCTTTGTTATATTTAGAGCACTAAGCAACTCTAGACAGGGGACGACACACTGCACACTTCAACCCCAGAGACATATCCTGGTGCAGTTCATTTCACTCACCTGGACTCTTCTGCCAGCCCTGCTCCTTGTTCATACTTCACAGCTGTCATTTTGCCTGTTGTTGCTCTGCTGGTCTTAAGAGAAGCACATCTGCTTAAAGAGATATCAGTAGAAAAGCAGTGAATAACCAGCATCCCGTAGCAGCCTTACACTCAGTTACCAGCAGACAGACTTCTGCTTCTTTTTCATGAGTTCAGAGAGCACAACCTTTACCTGGAAGACCACTGAGAGACATTAAGGCCAGCAGCGGGATACTCTTTGACTATACCCAATACACCACAGTGACAACAACTTTAAAGCAGCATCTTTACCTCACGATGAAGCCTCTTCCCCTGCTTCAAGCTACGAAACGCAGCAGACCCGCAGGCGGCACCCCCGGGAGCGGTGCCGCCCAGGCTGCTGCCCCAAGCGCGGGCTAGAAGCCCCGGGCAGCGGGCCCGTCCCCGCGGGCACACACCGGCCCCGCGGGCGGCAGCTCCACGGCCGGCCCCGCTCCCTCGGAGCCGCCTCGCCGGGCGGCAGCCGCCGCTCGGGCACGGCATCGCGGTGCGGCGCGGGCAGCGGCTCCCGCAGCGGCGGGCACGGCCCCGCCAGCAGCCTTCCGCACGCCCGGCGCCGAGCCGGCCCCGGCAAGCCGCCGGCACCCCCGCAGGCCAAGCCCCGGCGGGGCGGCCCGGTGACCGCGGCCCCCCGGGAGCCCTCTCTCCCCCAGCCACCCTCACCTCACCGCGGCCGGCGGGCTCAAAGTCGAGCCCGGACGCCCGCCCCCCGCGCTCCGCGAGCTCAGCGGAAAGTTGCGTTAAACTTCCTGAGGGCCGTTCTCCGGCCCCCGCCTTCCCTCACGCCGGCCGGGCCGGGCCGCGCAGCCCCACTCACCCGCCGGGGAGAGGCCGAGCAGCGGGCACCGACGGACCTCAGCCCCCCGCCGCGCCGCGGCTAAATGCCCCGGCGGCGCCTCACGGCTGCACCTGGGCCGGGGCCGGGCTGGGCGGACCCGCCCGCTGCCACCGCGACGGCCCCGCCGCCGCTCCCGGCACCGCCCGGCACCGCCCGGCACCTCGCACTCAGCAGCGGCGGGTCCGCAGCGGCCGCCGGCGCCTCCCGGGACCCGGGGGTCCCGCAGCCGGGCCGGGCCTGCCTGCCCCGCCGGGTCCCGCAGCAGGGCCTGCCGCCCTCTGCCGATCCTCAGCCATTCGGGCCGTGTACACCCGCTGCTGGGCTTTGCCGCCTCTTCACGCACCTCCCGGGCACGGCGGCTGCTGGGGGTCGCGGTCGGGACCGGGCTGGTGCGGACGGGCCGCGGGACCGTGGCAGCGACTGCGCCCTCGCAGGGCAGCGCCGCGTTCACCGTGCGAGCGCTTCGTGCTCTCCACGTAACGCTGAGCACTCGCGCCCGTGCAGCCGGGAGCCCGCGGGGCAGAGCGCGGCCCGTTCCCTGCGGCGGCCCCGCGCACCGGCCGGCAGCCCCCGGGAGACCCCCGTGCGGTGGAGCGGAGCGGCCGGGGGGTCCTGCGGGGCGGGGTGGGGGATCCTGCGTGGCGGGGGGGGTCCTGCGTGGCGGGGGGGGTCCTGCGGGGCGGGGAGGGTCCTGCGTGGCGGGGGGGGTCCTGCGTGGCGGGGAGGGTCCTGCTGGGCGGCCGACAGCAGGGGGCGCTCAAGGAGAGCTTGTGAGGCTGCTCGCGGCGGCTGTGGCTGGAGCAGGGCTGCGTGCGGGTCAGCCGTGGCAGGAGCCTTGCGGGATGCCCCTTGCCCAAAAGAAGGAAAATCCTTAGGATGAACGCTGAGAACAAGGAGCATGCCTGGGCAACAAGCTACATGGACAGTTTCCCTTTCAAGCCTGTCAGATATATATAAATATATGGGTGAGTAGCTAGTACAGACAGTGATAGCGAGCAACGAGCTAAAGGTGTTTGCTGTGCTCAGATAATTCTGTATTTTAGAAGCGGCTAAACATGGATGGAAACTAAGCTGGATGATGAGAAGAAACATTCGATTAATTTTCTCTTAATTCTGAAAAAAAAAATGTACATGTGCGTGTACAGCCTTTATCCTGTGGACTGTGTGGGTATCCTGTGAGTCACTGTCAGAAGCAGCTGTTGCCTGTGCAGCACCTGCACGGGGACGACCATATCAGAGAATAGTATAGAAACACAGAGGTCTGGTTTCCCCTGTCCTGGGCTCTGCAAGCACCAGACTGTAAAGGCGGTTTGGGTATTGAAGTGGACTTTTCACAGGACAACCTGTAATGACCAGTCAAAGGAGAGCTGGAGGCGGGAGGCTTCCAGTTTGGCATACAGGCTGAACGCCAGGGCCCTAAATGAACCAGCTTGCTAGAGGCTGCAGATGCACCTAGAAAGTAAAAACAGTTCTTCCCTTTTTTCATGAAATAGGTAGACATCCCAGTGGTAACACCATCACTGTTCCTTTCAGTGTTGCTAATCTTACAGCATTGGTGATGCTGTAGAAGATCTGCCAGCTCTCATGCGTCATCATGAGTTTCCTAGTGGTTGATCTATTTTCTTCAAAGCCTAACTTCTGGACTCAGATGACTAAAATAAAAAACCCCACCTTTTTTTATTAATAAAATTAAATTTCTAGTTCTCAGCTGGTAGAGAAAAGCATATGAACAAGACCCCAGGTTGATAAGCCTAAAAATAAAAAGGAAGCACTGCAAATATTTTGCTGGTTAATTCATGATACTGACATTTTAAAGCCCCTCAGATCCAGTTCTGATCCCTTGACAATTATTCATCATGTAAAATAGAGGATTTGTCAACAAAATACAGAAAAGATTGAAATATTTTAGTAAATAATCCAGTCTCATACTGGCTAGAGAGCAGGATGAAGTATGCATATCTCAGAGGGGTGATGACATACTTTACATTCCAAAAATAACAGAGAGGGTAGTAAACAGAATCTCTTAACTTGAAAGATTTTAAAATTGGCATGTATGTCTCATTTACATCTGATACTTTTAAGAGAGATGGTCAAGAATGATTATATTTTTATTAAGTCTTAGGATAGAAGAAATATGGAGCAAAGTGGGGAAAAAATTGGTCCTCTGACAATATTAAAAGCAGGTAGATCATAAGACCTGATGATGATAGATCTGTCAGCTTGGCTTTGGTCCCAGATGAAATGAGAGCAGACCAAACAGAGGTTTCAGCTAATAAAATATTAAAGAAGATTAGCAGTGATGGTGATGATGATTATGGTGGTAATAATAATAATAATAATAATGATGATGATGATGATAATATGCAAATTATTAATGCCAACATGGGATGAGGGAAAATAGTTCCTGTCAAGAAAATTTGTATTTCTAAAACAAGATGACAAGTTTTACTGTTAAAATAAAAGTATTTTTTTCCTTCTGTAAGCAACTGTCTGGCTAGAAAATCACTTTGATTAGAGAGGCAAAAGAATATAAACTCAATCTGGTTCACATTGGCGAAAACCCAGCACACTTGTCTTAAAATAACTAAAAGGGGGACCATCCATAAGTAGTTCCTTTCCAGAGAGGTTCTGCAGGGATTGGGTGTTGTCTTATGCTGTTTAATGTTGTGTTGTTTTGTTTTAAACCATACACGGAATAAAATCTCGAATGATGAAGTTTGCAGCTGACACAGAGGTTGGAAAAGTGGTCGTAATTGAAGAACAGCTGCCTAGCACTGAGTAAATTGTAACATCTGTTAAGTTCAGATGAGTGAGCAACGTGCTTTTCCATACGTCCACTGTCAATCTCAGAACAAAAGACTCACGATGGTGCTTTTCAGCCTTTGGTACCTGAAGGACCATGCAACACCTTTAAAAAAAAAAATCCTTGGTCTACTTATAATCCCACCAACTGTCACTGCAAGGCACCTTCCACCTGCATGGCATATATGTGTACATGTCAAAAAGCTTGCAAGCATTTCTTGACTTACTTCTCATGTTGCAAGTCACAGTCATCCTCACTGTGGGGAGAAAGACCATGGCAGGTCAGACTCGGAGAATCAGCAACTATTATGAAAACAGGTAACTAAAAAATCCTGGGGTAGCGGTAGGGAGTAGCCAGCCATAGGTGATTATGGCATGTGGCTCTGTGGCAAAAGGAATAACAAGATCCCTGGATCCACAAACATGCGTTGGAAATATTGCTTGAGCTCTTTACTTGGCTCCAGAGCTCTCAGGTCTCCAGTGCTGGTAACAACTCCAGAAGAAAGAGCCATGACATGAGTAAAAGGCTGTGAAGTGCACCTCATAACACCTGGGTTGAGTAGCTCAAAGCTGTCCATCTTCTGAAAGGAAAGATAAGGAGTGACTTGATTACAGTTAGTCAGGGCTGGATCTGGAAAAAGGTCTAGGTGTTCAAAAAGGGGTGTAAGCAGACTTAAAGCTTTGAAATTTAGATCTCGAAAGGTACTTGTTCAGCAGCTGCCTAACCTTAGAGGCAATTAAACTGCTTGGACATCTCTCTGCGAGGCTGCAGAGATCCCCCAGAACCCATAGTTCTGCTCCTGTGCTTGCCCTGGATTGTTCTGGCTATTTCTCTCTGCTGCTTGCCTCTGGCTGTGGAGGATGAGGATCCCAAATCTAGGCAGAGGAGTACTGCAGTCCCTGGAGCCCTCAACAAGCCCAGTGAGACCCCCTCCGCCACACACTGCCATACACCACCCACAGCTCTTCTCACCTTTATGTACGCGCTCTGCATTGAACAACCATGAATGAAATCACTGCAGGAGCAGAACTTATTCTTGTCCTTCCTCCTTCCCCATGCCAGCCAAGTGCCCGGCCCACTAGCACTCTTCCATACACTTGTGCTCTGGTGCCCAGCCTTGCCTTGGACAAGCTCCACACAACTCCTCACCCCTTGAACCCCCAGCACGCATGCCTGCAGCCAAAGTAGGGTTCCCAGCCAAGGGCAGACACACAGCTTCTCTGTACTTGGACCTAGCCTTAAGCAGAGAAAAAGACATTTGGCAGGAGAGTGCTCTTCCCCTTTGCAGAGTAAGGCATTATGAGATTAACAGCCTGCAGGATGACACTTGGCAAATTCAGAGTCAGAGCAAGAAACGATAATAATTAACAATGCAGGTAATTAAGCAGTGGAAAAGCATGCTAAGGTCTGTGGCTGGTTCTTCAGCCCTGGTTATTTTACACCAAAATATCTTTTCTCAAAGAGATGCTCCCATTCAAATGGGAGTGAATTAGGTCAGGAGAGTTCCCTGACCTGAGGTAGGTAGAAGATCACACAGATAATGCACATACTCCCTCTGGCTTTGTGACTAATTCCCTCTGGTACAGCTATTCCTCATGTATGTGGGACTGCTTGGACCTGTGCTTGCCCTCAGGAACTTATAAACTAATTACGTTTGTTGTGTCAACCCATTAGATGGTTACAGGCTGCATGCAGACTCATTAGTTAGGCTGTATTATGTTTTTGCTCTTTGAACGTTATCAAAACATTCAAGTCTAGCATGTTTAACGTCTGCTACCATTCTTTGTACACAGATTTCTGTGGTTCCTCTTTGCTAGCAAACCACAGGTGCTAAATGCGCATATGCTGGTTTTGGTTATTTAGTAGATTGAAACTATGGTGGCTGATGTCATGCTGACCTTTTAAGTTTATCCTACTTTTGATGAAACCCTTTATTGTTAGATTTAAAAAAAAAGTTTCAGATCTCATACCATAATTTTATTTTTAAAAAATCGGCAGCCCATACTCCTCCAGAAGAGGTATAGTAGCTCACAAATCAAGAACCTGCAGGCCCCTGGTACCTCCACACTTGCAGTGCCTGCAGAGGACCCAGGTCCGCAGTCTCTCCCAGTGAGCAGCATGTCCGTTCGTAGAAGGTGGGATGTGACAGAGAAGTATAAAAGTAATGGCAAATGCATAAAGCACCTGGATTCAGTGCAAATGAGCTGTTTTTCTTGGAGCCAACTCCAGACTGCTCTGAATTTTCCTAGGGCACAGGTAGGCAGGCAGACTCTTGCTGGGAAAACCTCAGGTCTCTGCACCTCCTTCGGAGTCTGAAGCCGTCTGCCTCATTTCTTCCCTTCCCTCTTTAACAACAAACAAACCACGAGGAACTGGTCTTGGAAGAGTTTTGAGGTGCCACCACTGTCTTCCAGCTGCAGTGATGTCCCACTGGGCACTGGGGGAGTGAATGTTCATCAGGTGTCATCTTCGTGTCTTCATCCCAAGCCATTCTTTCTGGGAGAGCCCAGTGCCCTGCGACTGTAGGAGTATCAAGAGCTGCCCCACAGCCGCCCTCTTCATTCACATTTATCCAGCAGTTTGCATTCTTCCTGTGCTGGCTGTGCATTTAATGTGTGAATAATAGGCGTTTTATGACTGTTATTCAGCACCTACATACTTTTGCTGGAAGGAGGGTGGACGAGAGCAGGGCGGGGAGGTTTTTAGTTACTGAAACTGCTATTATTTGTTGACAAGATCACCGAGTATCTTAAGAAGAGGGAATTTGATCTCCTTCCAAGTAACTAAAAAGAAATTTGCACTGCAGAATATGTGTGAAGCGTATGTATTCCAGGGTAAAAAAAGAAGACCATTTACAGTCACATTGCCTAGGGATTTCAACATCTGTGAGGAAACAACAACAGGGATCACACAGTGTCCACATTCTTTACAATGACTTGATTATTTTAGCTCTGGGCCAGTGGAGCAGTACATGAATGCACCCTCCTGCTAGACCCACCTCACGTGAACTCAGCCTCATGACAATCCCTCTCTTGTACTTCAGGTATTCCTAAAACTTCATCTAGCCTGGGAAAATAAATTAATTGAGAAGCAGGTATGCAAGAAACATGTTCTAGCTGACTGACTTTTTCACATGCAGACTTTGGTGAGGCTAACACTGACGGAGTCCTAGAGACAGTGTGCGAGTGCCCCAGATGTCTTGCCCCTGAGAGGTGTTTGCTCCTGAAGGAGGGTGGGAGTTTGTGTCCTGCTCCTGCAAAGCTGCAGTCACATAACAGACATGTGAGTCCCACGGAGACTGCAGCTCCACTGCCTCTTCCCACCCAGGGACCAGCAGGACTTAGAGACGTGGGGCCCGATGCTCCTGGCCTTACAGCCCTGCAGATGGCTGTGAGGGCTGCTCACGCTGCCCGTACCGAGACTCCAACACTGCCACCACGGACCTGGGCCCGTCACCAATCCCATCTGGGACCTGGAGGTGCTCGCAGGCCGAGGAGGATGTTGGCCATCTAGGCAAGAGCACAAACTGGTGTGCAGCATCTCAAGCCCTGGCTGGCTGGCTCCAGCTGAGAAAGAGATGCTGCTGTGGATGAAGGTGCCGGGGGATGGTGTGCAGCCCCCTGTGCTCAGGTGTGTGGTACCCCAGCACCCTGCTGTTGGCTGTAGTCCCTGGCTGAAGTAGTGGGAGAAAGAGCTGAGTACCCACTAAGGAGGAGAGGAGACGTTTCACTCATTTCACAGCTGCCAAAACCAGCCTAAAACTAGGGGTAGAGAGCAAGTGAGAAGAAGAGCGCTGTTTACGTAATCCTTTGGCAGTGAAATGGGTCAGTGTTCTTGTGGGAGAGGAAGAATGTAGTTTTTAAGAAATAAACAGCATCACTGTAGTTGATAAAAGCTGGACTGTCCTGCTTTCCTGAAGGGTAACACAGAAGTTTACTGTGGGCTTATATGCCTTGTCTTTCGTCCTCACAGTTTCTCCTCTGAACACAGCACACTGAAATGGAACATTCCTGCTGTTTTCTTTAAAATAATCTGTAATTCCTTGGCTATAATGCAAAGGGAGGCACCCATCAGTTTGTTTGGGTTATTTTTTCTCTCTTCCACGAATGTCCTTGTTTATGTTAACTAGCAAATCTAATCAACCAGCTCAGAGGAGAGTTACACAACTGCAAACCTCCTGAGATTTCAGTGGAATAGCAAATCTTGCTTAATACCGCCCCCACCCCCCCGCCCCCACCCCCATTCTCTTCTCACTTCAGATTTGCAGCTCCTTTGGCGTTACAGCTGTGCTGTGCCTTTACATATAAACCAGATTAAACAGCAAAGGGAATGCTGAATGGAAAAGCTGTGTTATTTCCACCTTGCAGGACTTACTGAAATAAGCCTGGCTGTATCAAACATGAGATGAAACTCCCACAGGGAGCATTAGTCTGAGTGATTCATGTAAATGCTTAAAGAAGTCTGTCTTGTTTGAGCTTCCTAGTCAAATAAGGTGGGTAATGGTACGCAACCAGCAGAGCCCCTCTGCTTTGGAGAGCACTGCTGACAGAGACCTGTTGTTTATTCTTACTGGGAAGCAAGAGGATGAGTATTGGGTACCAACAGATACCCCGAGTTATGGGTAACTTTCACACGAGGAGCTGTGAGCGTCTTCTGTGGAACTGTCTAGTGCTGTGAAACGTTCTTCGTCTGCACCCTTGATGTGAGCCATCTGGAGGGGAAAAATCTCATCAACCTCTAGAAATGCAGCCAGGTTTATGATCACTTTCTTTTGCAGTTGACTTTTTAAGGGAGATAATCTCATCAGGAGGAGGTCTGAAGGAAAGGTGACTTACAGGTATGTGCATTTCATGTGTGTTGATTAAGGCATAGACGAAGTTGCTTGCTTTCCCTCCCGTCTGCACTGTCTGGTTGTCAGGAGCTGTGGCTCAAACCCATCCTTCCTGCTAACTTTTTGACTCCACCACATGCACCGCATGGGGCCTGATTCTGACCTCGGCACCAGTGCTGCAGCCCCAGCATGGCTGTGGGGCGGTGTGGGTGAACAGCACCAGCAGTCACAGATAGGGGAGTCCCCTGCTGCAACACTGAACTCCTCTCTATGAGCTGAAAGAATGCTGTGTGCTGGGGCACCCACCTGCACGACACCTTTTATGGGTGACTTCCATGGGGCACTTCTTCTCTTGGCTTGCTTTGGGCACTACCTGCCTGGCTTGGGGGATGGCTCCCCCGTCACAGCAGCTTCGCTGGCTCTGGAAGCAGCCCCAGCATCAGCTGCTGCAGGGATGCTAATAGAGCTGTAGCTGAAACAAAGCTTGTTGCTCAGAGTGGAAAGCTGGGTAGCCAAGTTTCTGCAGCACTTCCAGATGTGAAGCGGGGGAGCCGATTTTAGCTGATTTTTCAGATTTTTTTAATTCTGATTTCTTTGATGTATTTTTTCTAAAGCACCGTGCAACCACACTGCAAACAATTTGTACTGTTCACTCACGTTCAGCTGCATGTTCCCAGTGTCATTTGCTTAGCACTTTTTCTAGCCGAGGCTCTCCAACTGAAGCCATCTGTGTGCTCAGGCAGGTCAGCAGCAGAGATCTCTTCCACCGAAATCCAAGCAAAAACTATCCCATGCCCACTCAGTCCCATGTGTGACTTCTGATGTCGGCCTCTAAGGTAATCCCATCCTGACAGACTGCTCCATGGACTGAGGGGGGGCAATGCCTACAGTCACTCAAGAGGCAAAATTCCTCTTAGCTTTGTGGAGTTTGGACTGAGCAAGGACTGTGTGGTTTTGGCCAACCAGTTTGGCAAGGAGTGCTCCAAGGAGGTGTAATTGCTGAGTAACTTCCCATCTGCGTGGGCAGTCAGGAGAAGGGGCAGAGGCTGCCGGGGAGTTACGCTAGGTATTTATTTCTCCAGGGAAGCAGGAGCTTGGACCTAAACCTCAATATCCCTCTCAGCACACTGCACTGGTGCTTCAGCTTCCCCCTAACACGCATCTTTTACCTGTTTTTCTCCTTCCTGTAGTTTCAAGCAACCTCCTTAAATCCTGCAACATTTTTCTGGGGAATTAAACGTGATTGTGAGGGGGGACTAAGTTGTGAGAGGAACTAAAGAAACCTCCAGTGCAGCCTGTCAATGCTTCTTTTCAGGTCAAAAGAAATGAGTGCGATGATGCGTTTGCTGCTGCTGCTCCTTCTGGTCAGCTTCGGCTCGCCTGCACCCAGGTTTTCAGTGCGTATCTTTTACTGGTGTCTGTACAACCTCTCAGTGGTTTATGATTCCCAGCCATGTAGAGATAGGTGCATCCACAGAAGAGGGATGGAGACCTGCAAGAGCAGAGCAAAAAGGCATCTGCCTGCAGCTAAAGGAGGGTCACTCTTGTCCTGATAATAGAATAGTTTGCACACAAGGGGCTGTGCAGCTCTCTGGGTGACTAGACTGATATTGCCAAGAGTTATGAACAACAATAACAAAAGCCCTTTAAAAAAAGAAAGTAATTTTATGGCCAGTGAAGAAATATTCTACTCCATTCCCTCAGGGAAAACTGCCTTCATTTATTCAATGTGATTTAAAAAGCAGTAAGGGGAAGATGAGGTAGGCATGATCTGAGGCAACCTGTACTCTTCTGATGAGTAAATTTCTCTTGGGCCATCCCAACAAGGTACAGAACTTGGCAAGGAGAGTCCAGTGAGATAAGGGCTGTCTGCAGCAGGTCCCTGTGTGCCTCCAGCCTGGAAATGCTCCTCTGTGGAGGAAAACCAACAGGCCTAGGAAAAGGAAGAGGCAGCTGGATGGCCATGTTTGATCACACTCAGCAGTCTGCTGTCATGGGCAACTGCTTGTTTTGCTTGTACCTAGTACCGGTTCTGACCTGGTATCACTCAAGCCAGCTTGCTCAGGGTTAAAATAGCCAATTATTCTTATTGCACAGGTTTCCTTGGTTGTCTTGGAAGAGATTTTGCTCTGTTTTGTTGTGTTTTTAATGGAATAACACCAGCTGCACACTAGACTGCGGCTGAAAATGTTTATCCCAGCCAGTGTGTGTCAGATTATTGGTTATGGTAACGTAGCTTTGAAGTTATACCACTGTAGGCTCACTGCTTTCAGCTCATTTGTGTCAAATATCAGCCTTTTATCTTCCAGTTTTACATAAAGATGATTCTGGAACCTTGCTGGTTTGGCCTGGCTGCAGTGCAAGAACTGAGTTTCCCCCCTCTTATTACCCTGAGCATTTTCACAACTTCCAAACACTCCCCTTGAGTTCATTAAATGGGAGTCAAAATGAATGACTTTTTGTCCAGAGTAATTTTCTACATATCTGACCATATTCTGGGATGCTCTGAGCAGTGGCAAGATCATTGTAGAAAACTCATTTCCACTGGGTTCAACTCAACAGCCCACAACAGCATGGTTTGTGTATCTTAGGAAGGAACCGCCATGGAATGGTCTTGATCTGCAGAGGCAGTGGGACATGTTAGGGTCAAGAGGAGGCAGATACTCCTTCTCTCTGCCTCTCTGATTTCACCAGTGACTTAAGTGTGGGGATTTTTGTTTTATTTTCTCCACAGGAAAAAGATATCTGCCTCCTAGACAATAATAAATTAAGAAAAAGGTTAAACCAGCTTCAAGACTTGCTTTACTTATATGAACTGCAACTGAAGGACATCCTGGAGAACACTTACCACAGAACAAAAAGCGGGCTGTTCTCAGGCAACAGGAGCGTGCAGCATGAGATGCTCTTACCCACGACCAGTGGAAATTTGATAGTCTATGACCAAGGTACAGTTTGCAGTGGTGTGTGTGGAAATTTCAGCTTCCCATAATGTTTGTTTCTCCCTGCAGTGTCCCATGCGTCATATTTTATTTCTGCTTAAAGTTATAGAATGTGTAAAGGTGGATTGTGTTTTTAAATGCAGTCAGATACATGAGAAGGAGGGGGGCAGACTGGCTGCCCTGGTACCAGCAGACATCCCCCAGAGCCAGTCAGCTGGGCCAGCTTTAGGCAGCTACTGCCCAGGTACAACGCAGACACCTGCAGATGGCTTCTCACCTGGGACTCTGGTGCACAGAGGAACAGGCTCCTCTCAGATGTTTTCCATCAGGCCTACTTTAGACATCTCCTTTAGGAAGAGATGGGTCTTGCTCTTGAAAAGCTCATTTTCCCCGAGTGACTTATGGGAGCCCAGAGTGCCTAGCTCAGCTGTGGGCACTGAAACCTGTTTTGAAGAGCGCAGCCTCCTTGCTCCTCAGCTACTCCACCACCTCTGCAGCACAGCAGTGGGCATGCATACCCGCTTCCCTGGTGTCAGTTTAAGAACATGGTCATAACTGGAATCGTGGCCTGTGGCCAAGATTTTACCCTTCCTGGGCATTGCATTGAAAGTGTGAGGCATTCTCCTGATACAGCCCTGATGGAGCTGGTCACAGGAGCTTAGCCCCTTCCAGTAGAGATTTCAGGCCCCAATCCAACCTGAAGTACAGCTGAGATTACCTTCCACACGGAAATCAGTTTCCCTGCAACTGATCTTGCTGACAGAGCCAATGCCTGTCCAGCGCTGCTCCCATGCTATGGCCCCAGCCTAAGCTGCAGCCACCCCGTACCTCACCAAAGATTTGGGAGTGACTCCCTCAGAGGGCATGGCTGTAAAGGCTCTCAAGCTTTGCTACCCTATGTCAAGCCCAGCAGTTGGCAAACCAGCGTTGCTACTACCTTACTGAGCCATTTGCTTTGGCTTTGCAGGGCTTGCAGGGCCATCCGCAGGCTGGCCAAGTGTCCTTGTCCCATACAGCCCCTCAGTGATGCCTTCCCTTGGCTGCACGTACCCCTTTGCTTTCCCCCCTCCCCATATAACAAACCCATACTGTTCTGCCCTAGATTGCTCCGCAGTGTATAATCGTCAGAAGGCCAAAACCGGCTACTACCGGATAAGGCCCAGAGCAGACCGAGAGCCTTTCCTGGCATACTGTGACATGTCTGATGGGGGGGGGTGGACCGTCATTCAGCGGCGGAGTAACGGCAAGGAGAATTTCAACAGGTGGGTGCATTGTGGTTGCATCAACAGGGCTTGCAGCCAGGTCTCCAGCTCCCAGCCCCGGTCCCACTGCCTGGCAAAACCCTGCGTTTGAGAAGCAGGGTATGCTACGCTATACTTTAGCAATGATAATTCTGCATTAGGACAACCTGGTGCTACAGGTTTGTAGCAGGAGGCCATTTTCAAAATGGACCTACAAAGGCTTTTCCATGGCTTCTCTGCATTTGAGTAAGTGTGTACGTGTGTACATACTTGTTTTATCATTATTGGAGATAGCCGAAGGCTCCGAATTGGCAGGTATCTGCTGTCAGTTCATAGACTGAGATCTGTTGAACCTATTACCTGTTCTCGTATCAGGAATTCCATTCAGCATGGTGTAACATTTATTCATCAACATATTTCAAAAAGATGTCAAACCACTGGTCCAGATTGTCCTTTCTCTGTGCAAAATCCCAGAGAGGTGACTTTCACTTGGAGACCTCCAGGAGGAGAGACGCTCTGGTAGCACAGTAAAGAAGGAACATCCCCATGCAGATCACAGCACACACAATTTCAGGGCATGTCCAGTGCCTCCTACAGTGAGTGCAGTCCATTGCAAAGCTACCTCAACTGACTCTCAGGCTTGCTCAGAGAGTGGTAACCATCTAGCCATGGTACTTCAGGTCTCAGCATCAGTGAACGAAAAACATACTGAAGAGGAGCATTGACTAGTGTGTACATTAATATCCCTAATAACATGAGGGAGGGAATAAACACGGGATTACTAAAACTGGAAATGATGGTACACAGGTTGTATAGGTAGTATAGAAGTATCAAAGATAATACATAAATAACAGAGCAGATTTTAAGAGAATGAAATTATGAGAAGAATGTAACAGCAGGAGATTTCTCTCAGGAAGATGAAGCCAGAGAATGGTGATGAAAAGTGAGTATATATCTTTGAAGGACAAGTTGCCACATTGAAACAGTAATCCTGGAAAAAAACCAGAGGTGAGAGTCAATGAATAAAAAATACATTTAAATGGAACAGGAGCTCAAAACAAACACAGATATTTTCCTTTAAACTTCCTCTGCAAGCTTCTACTTGCAGCTTCTATGCAATTTCTGATTCTTCACCATACCACATCATACATTTTAGATTGCCACGTATTTTAGACTGCAATATTTGTTCCCAGCCAGGAGTGCATTTGAATTATGACTTGCTGAAGAACAGTATCAGATGCTTTGCTGAAGACCAGTATGACAGCTGCTGCTTTCCCTTTCCATCTAACTGACACCCTCAACCTGTGAGCACTGCATCTGGCAGTTGGAAGGTTTGATCCCAGTATATGTGTGTGCACAGGTTTAGCAGGAGAAGCAGCTGTGAGCTGTATTTACTTCTAAAGTGGAGTGACAAATCTCAGCTCAGCTTGCTATGGATCAGGTACTTTTAGAAAACAATGTCTAGAGATACAGATGAAGTTTTACTTGTTACCATAGCCAAGTGTCACAAACTGTCTAATTCCCTCATGCGCTGAAATTGGTATTTGTATCTCACTGCAGGAAATGGGATGATTACAAACTGGGATTTGGGAAATTCCAGGGCAAGAATGATGAATACTGGCTGGGCAATGACCACATCCATGACCTGCTCGCTAGAGGTGCAAGTATTTTCCCTCCACAGATTTCTTTCCAATTTGCGTGAGATAGCTCATCCATCTAACAAGACACCACTTTGTGTTTAGGAGAGTGCTCATTAAAGATTGACCTGATGGACTGGCAAGGGGAAAGACGTTATGCAGTTTATGAAAATTTCCAGCTTGCAAATGAGCAGGTAAGAAATTGAGAGTGGTGATCTGCTTGGTTTGTCTGTGAGGTTGGGGCATCTGCATATGCAGCATCAGACTTCAGTATCAGGGTTGTAATTACAGTGTTGCAAAACTTACCTGCTCTGGTTCCCTGGGATTCCAGGTTTGGCTGTTTGACAAACAGCCCTGGGAGCAGGGACCTAAGCCTGGGACTGCTTCCTCACAACCACTGAGTGCCCAAGCCAGCAGGTCACCTCTGTGTGTGCTCTTTTGCTAACTCAGCTGCTGCACGGAGGGCAGCTCTCCGCCACAGGGCGCAGGGATTCCCACATTCATTTGCCTCCAGCCCCATGGTCTTCTGTGAGGTAAGAGACAAGGGTTTGAACCTCTGCAATGAAACTGAACCCTGTTTTCCTGCTTCCTAGGAGAGTGTTTCAGGCTGTCACATAAAAGGCAATTGCCAGAACAAACTCTACTTTGTTTTAAAAGAAAACAGTGAACTGTAATCCAAGCTTTGGAAGAGCAGTTATAAGTTCCTATCTTGAAGAAAGGTACCTGTACTACTACACTTGGTGCTACGGACACAGAAGACCCAAAGACAGACACATCCCTGTATTTTCATGTTTGCTTCTAGCTTTAGACGGTGTCACGCTCAGTATTAGTGCTGTTCTTTGCAGGCTTGCCTGTCTGAACACACCATGCCTAAGTGGCCCAAATACCCAGGGACATGAGTTCCATTGCATGGACCAGTCCTAGTTCCAACTCCATGACCACTCCAGAAATTTATGCATTACATTCAGTTTGCCATTAGTTTTCTTATGAAAAGTTTGAACAGCTTCATTTTAATACCTTACTGCTATTTTTCATAAACAAAAGTGGAATATGATGACAGGAAAAAGCCCACACCACAAAAGTAATCATCCATCTTACATCAAACATCTCTTAGATCTGTTAGCCGTGCACAATGGAACTATTCTTCTAAGTATTCCTACCAGGACTAGACCATTTAGCTAGAAATCAGATGGCTTCTAGTTCCTGGAAGAGCAAAATTCCTAAGGAGTTATTCTAGCTGAACAACTGACCAGTTTATGAAGGCAACTACTTGGCACAGTTTTCTGCCAGGTTGTTCTTGATGAGCTAGGAAGAGCCTTCCAGCTTGTTGTATAGTGCATCAAATGTTTATTGAAAGACAACAAAGCCTGAAGCCTGTTGTAGCAGCAGCTACTAGCAATCCCTTCTGGAAGTTTAAACCCCGCATTGATCTACACTAGGATCATTAAAGCACGGGGCCAAAACTCACCCTTGACTTCAACAGTCTTGCCTTTGACAGTGGATACAATGGCCAGAGAAAAGTTGATCTCAAAAGTGGGAGGAAGGGCAGAAAGAGCTGATAACAAAGACGTTTCACATGTTCTTGCAGGACAATTACAGGTTATGGTTTGGCACCTACTCTGGTAACGCTGGCGACGCTCTGTCTGGTGGGAGCAATTTTGAAGATCAGTGGTCAGCCTCTCACAGAGGGATGCAGTTCACCACATCTGACAAGGACCACGATCGATTCCTGGCAGGCAACTGTGCATCAGAGAACAAGGGCGGTTGGTGGTTTAACAGGTATGGAAAACAGTTGATTCCTCTTGGATGCATAGGGTGTGGGTGGCTGTACAGCCGAGAGCACTTGCCTGCCTTACAGCAGCTGGAGGTTGCTGTGTGCATTTGCCACCTCACACAGTCAAATCTAAGATGTTCAGACCTACAGATCCTCAAAGGAAAGCAATCTCCTTCTTTCACTATGAAGCAAAGCAGGTCAGTTGCATTCATTTTAAGAAAATGGGTCATAATAAATGCACAGGGGGGAATGACCTGGAAGGAAAAGAGCTCAAATAAAATTCCTTTAAGTGCTTTGGGTTATATCCCAGGAAAGAAAACAATGGTAGCCACTGCAAGGTGAAGTGTGTATGAAGGACATTTCTCTGTTGTGGAGCATGTCTAGGGGGTGAGTTACCCCTTGTTAGTCCTGATGGTATGTTTGCTAGTTGGGCATACCTCACACATCAACAGATAGGGGCTCAGGTTCACCAGCCCTGGACACACTGCTCTCAGGTTTTTTCAGCTTTAGTGCAGAATGAGCCCCTTCTTTGACCAGGCCCTCATCACATACAAACTGAAATCACTAGAGCTACAAGAATGTACATCAATAGTGGGATTTACCTTGATTAAAAGACATCTGCATTTTTAGGTGCCAATACGTAGCCGCCTACACTTGAGCTGCAGCCTACTAAGTGGCACTACACCGCTCTGTTTAGGCAACTGAACTGAGTCCCTAGTTAATACACTTGGAGGAGTCAACAGGTTGAATTATCTGACCAGCATAGGTGTCTACGTTAGGATGACCCACATACTTCTCTGGGTTCCACTAAATGCATTAACCAGATTCCCACAGGCTAATGCAGGACTTTAGATAACCAGTTCAGTACAGACAGATACATCTAGGTGTCTGAATTTGTCAGTGAATCCCGCCCTGGTATTTCTAAATGTATGATGTGTGAAAACTGTACTTCACTGTAATGATGCAATATCTTCCCACACTAAACCTAATTTCCCTTTTTTCCCTTTCCTACATTGTTACAAGGTGCCACGCCGTAAACCTCAATGGAAGATACTACAGAACAGGGAAGTACAATGGATCCCATGACAATGGCGTGGTTTGGTCTACATGGCATGGGATGTGGTACTCGCTAAAATACTCGGCCATGAAAATCAGGGCTCCGTTCTTTGTTGACAGCGAGAGTGGAGATGGTGAGAACGGTCAGGGCAGCTGAAACCTGCTGCTTTGGAAAGAAAAAAGTACAGGCTGAAAAGAATTGTGTAAATTAATAGCCAGCCCTCTGCTGCTGCCAATTGACAAACCTGCACTGTGATAACTGGAGTTGCACCTGTTTGTATGAGCTGAAGCTAATGCTGCAAGTTATTTGAGCACAGCCAGCCAACAATTTAATGGAAAACATATGGATCTTAGTCATGGAAGAGTCACAGTTTTCTTTTTCAGTGATTTTCAGGACTTCATTGCTAAGCGTTTTTGAAAAGCATTCTGGACCTTGAATGATCAAGAATGTTCTTTTAGCTATTTGTACTCTTCAAGATCTTTCTCATCTTGATTTTAACTGTCCGCAGCTCAGTTACCAGAACTTAAGAACAGAAACAACAAGTTGATGGGGAATTGGAATTAATCTGGTGTCTCTTCGCTAGTGCTTTGATCTGAATCAGCAGAGTTTTTTTAAGCAGCTCTCCCTATGGTTCCCAATTGCCACACTTCAGTTGCAAAATGCTTCTGGAGTGTGTGAAACCGAACCAGTGGATGCACATGCTCCAGTTGCTAACGTGCATCCAGGCTAAGGCTATGTCAGAGTAAACCCCCACAACGTGGACAGTGTGGACACTGGGTTTCCTTGCCAACAGCTTCCCACTGCAGATACGCTTCTATAGCACACCGTGATACATTAAAGCAGACAGAGACAGCGCTGCCAACCAGGCTTAAGCCCCAGGTGAAAATTAGGCAGATTTTACTACATTTAAGACAAGCACAAATATTCTTAGGAGTTCATATAATGCAGTCATGATTCATTTGTACATTCTCGTGGAGTGAGGGGAATCAGTAAGTGGAAAGTGGTTGAACTGTAAGGCACACTGACTTCATTGTCTCATTGGAGTGAAAGAAAGAGCAACACAAATGACTGACAGAAGTGGAATACTGAAAATTTATTTTCCACAAGTTTTTAATAACAACTATTAAAAATGAACAGTAATATTAGCTTGATGTAAATCATTTAACTACCATGTTGCAGAATGAGCCTTTTTTAAAAAAAATAATATTTACAATCATGTATTAAACTGGTAGTTATTTTCCATTTACTTGCTTTCAGATCCATACATATTGTAATTTGTATTATATATCCATAAAGGGTGAAATAAAACCATCTGAGTAGGATTTAACACTTTGTATTTGGTTTTCAACAGTACAAACTTGAACAGAAATTTGGATGAAAATCTTGGTAAAGCTCATAATGTGAGAAATGCATTCTTTTGGCATTGACTCTAGTGCTTTTGCACCTGCTGTTCTGGATAGTTGAGTGGGTCTGCAAGGTAAGTTTAATTTCCATGGCTCAAGCTGTCCTGGACAAATGCAGAAACATGTGCAGGTTCAGTGTGAAACTTGGTTTGGTTCCTCTGCTTTGTCAAGAGGTAAACCCTGCTCTCACTTCTTCCTAAACATCCCAGTGACTGCAAAGGTGAACACTGGAGCACAATGGGCCAGCGCTCCAGGGAACCATGCTCCTGAAGCCTGTGCCCTGGCAAGGCTGCACTGCTGCTCTCTTCCCAAGCATTGGCATGTACCCACATGGAACGAAACTTGCACTATGCCCCTGAAATGAGGTTGCCCTTGTGAAGAAACCACTGCGAACAGCCAGCACTTACTATTTCCTTTCTGATCCCTAATTCTCTATTTTGCTATGGTAAAATCTTAGTGCCAGGTTGTAACTGCATGTTGGGAACGTAAGGAATCACTTTGCACATGTTGTAACCGTGGGGCCACAGATGCAGTGCTGAGGGCAGTAAGGACAATTTTTGTCTAGGCAGAAGACACAGAGAAACACGAGTGAAATAAGTTAATGCCTTCTGGCAGATGATGCTCAATCCCATTCTTCAGTAGAAGGCTAGGGAAGCAAGATAAAGATTACAGACTGGTGATGCTTGACTCTGTATGCTGGAAATCAACTACAGCACCAAAGAGACAGCGTTAGTGGTTTGCCAGTTCACTGAGCAGGCAATAAGCCATCTGATAATAGAGCATCAAGCTGGAAATAAAAGTCCACAAGGCTTGGTCAGACAACTGTTACCCAGTCCAGCTCCCCAGTGAGTGTGCAGTAAGTGATGTAAAGCCCAGAGTACAGAGCCTCTTCCCCCTTCTATGTTAATATGGAGAGGCAGGCATTATATTTGGACTGCCTTCAGCCAGCATGAATATGTGAAGGTGCTTTTTTTTCTCTTTCTCTGAGAGAGAAAGGGACCAAGATCTGACAGGCTGGGAGGGAAGGGGTCTGCCTTGCTGCCTTAGATGCAAGATGTACCTAAGTACATGTAGTGCATTACAGTAGCTGTTCTGAACACAGTTCGACCCCGAGACAAGGTTTCAGGAAGCAGCATCTGGCTTAAGAGTGAGGGTCCCCCTCCTCTGCCACGCAGGGAACCCCCTTGGATATGCAGAGGTCACAGGGCTTTGTGTAGGACCCTGCAACTCCCACAGCAAACCCCAGGAAGTGTTTCAGAAGTCTCTTTACCTTAATAAACAGGGTAAAATGCCACTAGCTAAGAACTTATTTGATCTGAAGGCTACTGCCAAGCTCAGATCACTCCCACTGAGGGTTAGGAGACTGCTTGCTGAATGTTGCTGTGCTGTACATTTGATCTCCTGTTTCTCCAGGGCCTCCCGTGCTGAGAGGCTCATGGAAGCTGTAAATATTGTAGCCCTGTAGCTCCAGCGCTGACAGATCACTGCTTCAGGGCAAATGTTCTTGACACTGTGGAGTTTACCTTAGTACAGGGGTGGTAAGTAACCTGAGCAGCAATTGCTTCAGAGCTCTGATTTCCAGCTCATTTAAGTCAATTTAAAGACTCATCACATTTGATTAGCTTTGGATCACTCTTCAAGTGTGGACATGTTCTCAAATGCTTTAAACAGCATTTCAAGTTGATGGTTTATGGGAATGCATAGCTGGTACTAAAGCCACGCTGGGCCAAAGGGCTGAATGCCGACAATGCAGTGTGCTGGCACAGCTCCTGGGAAAGAGGGAGTTCGCATCACCCTGCGAGTCAGATCTGGCGCTCCAGCAGCAGCTGCGAAATGTTACCCATCAAAAAAAGGCCATTCAAATGGCGGGGTTTCGTTCTGGCAGCCAAATGCCGAGTGTCTTGCTCCTCCTAGGCTGTCACAGCAAGACCTGTTGCTGTGTGCCTGTCAAGTTACCTGTGCATATGCTTTGGATACTTCAGTGGGGTGCCACTGGTAACTGGCTAATGCACAGTGATGCTGCTCTTCCTTCAAAATAGTTGGTTTGGAGGGAAAAAAAAGTGTGGCCCTGTGAAATCTATCTTTCTGGTCAGAAAGCCAGTGTTGAGAGATAGCCAGAGAACTGAGCACATGCTAGTTTTTCCCTCACACCCACAAGGCAGGCTATAGGGCATGTAGGGTTGGGCTCCTTATGGCGGAGTTGTTTTAAGACTGACAGTCCTTTGCCTGAAGCTATCTCCTTTCACTCCATCCTCCATGGGCAGCACCTCCTCTTTTCTTGTTTTTGCCCAATAGCATTCCCTTGGTCTTTGCAAACTCCCTGAAGAGACGGTTATCCTAACAAATGGCAAGCAAAGTCTCTGAGTCATTCTCACTGGCCTGAGCTCTGTCTCGGTTGTTAATTGGGGTTTCAACCCAGCTCTGAATACTTGCAGCAGTGTGTAATCACCAAACTGTGATCTCTGGTTTTAAAGCACAACAAAAAAAACCAAAACAATGTAACTTTTGTACTTCACCATGATTCTCCAGGAATCACCAGATGTCAAGCCACTTTATTTTTTCTTTTTGTCCGCAAAACAGGTATTCATCAAATAAATCTGTTGTTCACTGGTTTTGTTCATAATTTATTTTGAGCTTGCTGTAGTAGTATTATTGTCAGTTATTTACATTTTTTAAAAGTTTAATAAAGGCAAAGATGATTACAGAAAAGATGGGTGATTCAAAAATTCTCTCACTGTCTTTTACCGATGCTTCAATGCTGCCTTAACATTTCTGTGAGGACTAAAATTTGATGATCAATTTTCTCTGCCCTCCCAGCATCATGCCTTTTCTACTAATCTCCCGCAAATATTTGCACATTACTGTTTTCTTAACATAAATATTGGCAGACAGAAAATATCAAAGTCTTGAATGATGAAAAACACCTCCTCAATTTTAAGTTCAGTCCAAGTATTCAGCATCAATTGTTTGCACTTTCATGCAACCAGCTAAAAAAAACACCACCATATGACTTATTTGAGCAACTACAAATGACGAATCAACACAGTTCAATAACAACTACCAGAAAAACAATGAAAACTGCTCGCAACTTGACGTTTATGTTTTCTAAATGGCCAATGATCCACTAATTAGGACAGATGGTCTAGGATACTGGACAATAGATGCTTTAGGATATCATAATCTACTAGTACATGGTCCACAAGGTGAGAAAGGCTAGATCAGTGGCATTCATCATGCATGACGCACCAAACGTGACTGCTTTACACAATAAAATCTGTTGGCTATTCCTGCGTCACACCTTCACTAACATGTGCTTTCCCAGGGTATTCTGTGTGTATTGTACACACATACATACAAAAAATAATTACACGGAAGCACTTTCCAGTAATTAGAAAGGAATGTGTTCCCAGAAGCCAGACTTGGGGCATTATTCCCTCCTGCTCTGTGCAGAGGTAATGCAGTTCCTGCTGCCCCTTCCACCAGAAGCCAACCGACCCTGCAGACCCTCTCCTGTGCACGCCCCTCCTGCAGGGCTGCAATGAGTCACTCAGATCACCAGCTTCTCGATGCTTAAAGTACTTGTTTCATCCTCTTCATTTGAGCCGAAATACCCGGGGAGGTCGATCATCTGCTGCTCTGCCTCCGTTAAGCCAAAAGTAGTATTGTCATAAAAGGCAAACTCAGGGTCCAAGGGGAAGCTCTGGCACTTGTCCCTTCGGTACTGGGCAGGGCTCACGCCTGGGCCTCTCTGGGAATTATCCTTGCCAGTCGAGCCCGCTTCCTTCCGCCACGCACCTCTGGGGTTAGGTGAAGGGCCCCTCTTACTACGGCTGAGCTCGGGCTTATCAGCTGCCTTCTCCTGACCAGCAGGCTGGCGGTCAGTGATCAGGTCCAGCTTCTTCACCGGGGGACCTGCCCTGTGGTGGCCCTTTGTGCCGTGGCCCTGTGGTTCGCACCCCAGCACAGTGCTGTGGGGCTGATCCAGCTTTTCACACGTGTGATTGGTGTTCCTCGATTTTGGCCGCGTCCTGTCCTCCAAACCCTGGTCCCACGTTCTGGTCCTGGAGTTGTAGAGGGGAGTCTGTCGGGGGGTGAGGGTGGACATACTTCTCTCTCTGAAAGGCCTGGCCTTTTTGGTTTCATGGAAACTGGCTGTTCTTCTAAACTGCGGGTTTCTGTGACAGCCCCTCTCGGGTAAGTCCCCTCTGTTATCCTGGTGCTTGAAATGAGCTCTTCTTACTAAGGTCTGAGTAGGGCTCATGGCAGGATTGGCCTGTGAGAACGGAAAATCCAGCCTAGGGTGAGAGCTTTCCCCCAGGAATTTGGGCTGACTGGCTGGCTGGTCCAGAAATGGAGATTTGATCCTAAATTTGTTCGCCACTGCCTCCTCTTGGTTCTCCCCACTCAGGGGAAGCATCGTGGTAGCACCAACAACCGTGTCCGTGAGGGGATTCTGAGAGACATGGTACACCTTGGTGGTCTCAGTCAGCCCTTTCTTCTTCATCTCTTTCAGCTGCTGCTGTGCCAGGCGGTAGCTGAAAATCGGAGGGATTATTTTTTGTGCGTTTGGCTGAAAGTTTTCGCTTCCAGAGGCATCATCTTCTTGGGCAAATTGGAGGCTTCGCCTGTAAGTCAGAGGAATGTTAACAGGGGCATCCCCTCCTTCGGCAAAACTGTCCCGCTGCTTGTTGCCTTGGCAAATGTTCTCCTCATCAGAGTTTTTCCGGAAGCTGGGGGAATGGACGGAGTTTCGGCGGACAGCAGTGCTGCACTTCTGAGCTCTACAGAGCTTCCTCCAGAGGGTGATGAGAACAGTGGCAAAGATGATGAACAAGCATAGGGAGATACCTGTGACGGTGACTATATTATTTGCTTTCTGGTCCTCTCCTGGCTGGACAGAAGGTGGAGTGGGAGGCCTGATAGCTGTAACAAAGAGCACACATGTCTGTCAGAGTTGCACTGCCATCAGCACTTTGGTATTTTAGGATGGATACGTTACTGCAAAGAAAAAATAACCAATTAATACAGTACAGGAAGCTGTCCAACTGCCATTAAAATTTGCTCATTGGAGATGACTTACTACCAATGACTTCAAACTGGCAGGAACAGATCTACTTACTTTACACCAAGGCTCCCATGGACCTTTTCAATGTAATCTTTACTTTTTCCTGTTCCGCCATTTCCTTAAGGCACTCCTAAATACGTGTAAAATGGGATAACACTATTTGTCCTCCTTTATGAAGTACATTAAGATCCTCTGGTGAAAGGTGCCGTAAAAGGGGAAAAAAATAACCCGACCCACATTAGTACTTCAGGTACCACTTTAGACTTACTTTTAGGATATCTTAAGCGGGCGTGAGATTTGCAGTGAGTCTGAAGAGCAGAGAGACAGCACTAGCATGGGCAGTGTATCTTTTCTAAGGAGTCCTCTGAGGATGGTTCTTCCACTGCTGCCTGATGTCACAGCCCCAGACGCTGAAACCTTCCCCCACTACAGCAGGCTCCCAACTGAGAAGGCCACTGCTCTCATGCCCCTGGCATTCTAGTATTGACACTCTTCTGTTGTGGACTGGAGATGGGCCTTCAAAGAGGGAAGAATATCCTGCAGCCCTCCTTCACTAAGGTAGTGGTCAGTCACTGGAACAGGCTCCCCAGGGAAGCAGTCACTGCACCAAACCTGTCAGAGTTCAAGGAGCATCTGGAAGATTGTCTTAGTCATGTGGTTTAATTTTAGGTAGCCCTGCGAGGAACAGGGAGCTGGACTCTATGATCCTTACGGGTCCCTTCCAACTTGAGATATTATATGATTCTAATCTGGAATGTGAACATCTCAGAGCTTTCCACATCCCTATTTAAACCTCCACCTGCCCATTGCACCTCATTACAGAAGGCTGAACCAATGAGAGATTAATAATTCTTTTTGTGGATGAGGTCTCTAGCATTTCAGATGCAACCCTGAGCAGAATATAGCACGGTGGAAAGTGGATGATTTGGTGCAGCAGCTAATTTTAGTGTGTGTTAGCACTCCCCAGTTTCTTGTGGCCAAACGTCAGCTGTCAGGCCACAAAAATGCCGTCGGAGGATGAAGCTGCTCAGTTGTAGTTGACAAGAGCTGGCCACAAAGCTGTGAGCTCAGACTGAACCACTTAACAACCCTGTCCCAGTCTCTAGCTTTATCCGGAACCCAAAGCCTTCCATCAGAGTGATAGACAGTCTGTTGTAAAACTTGGCAGGTGCTCCTGCCAGCACCACAGTGACTGTCCAGGCATAGGAAATGCGTCTGCAGAATAACAAGAAGGAGACACCATGTACTTCCCATAATTCAGAATAATACTCATTCCACAGCAAGCTGGTAGCACGGCGATTAGTTGTGCAGGATGCACAAATGCACTGATGAACACAGACCAGAAGGTCTCAGGCTGCTATGACAACAGACACGCAGGGTGCTGCGCTGGGCAGGAGATCTGTTTCTTTGACTCAGGACCACCCGACAGTCCCAAGCCCTTTGAAAAATCCTGCCATTGGGTTAACTCTGACCTTCATGTCACTCTGAGAGCTTGACATCAGCTTAAAGAACAAGACCACCGCCTGCTGAGTCCTTTTTGGAGGATGTCTAAAACTTGCATTCAGCCCAATGCCACCACGCCAGAGCATGGAACACTGCTGTTGTGGGGCCTGAGCAGGGAGTGAACATGCTGACCTCAGGGAAGAAGGCAGGACCAGCATTTGCTCTGTTCAGTACCACCACAGCGGAGCAATCCCTTCATTGCTCATCCTTCCCTCAGTCCAGTTATTTTCTAAAGACTCCGTTTTCTATCTGTAATGCAGACACTGTGCTGTATTGTTTGGAGTAGAAAGCTAACAGCTAGGGAATGGCGAGGTTTGAAACAGGACTTAGTTGCATAGATTTGCCACTCTCTCCTTCTCATCTACCTCTGCCCCTAGGCTGTGTGCTGGTTTCATTTATTCAGCCATTTGCTCCATCTGCTGGACTAATGACTGCAAACACAGTTATGCTGAAAAAAAAGCTTGCCTGCTTCAGAAAGGTGCAGACAGTCAGGGGGTGGGGAAGAGTGACACTCCCAGCTTGAGATCAGGCAGCAGATGAACACTGTAATATCATGGTGTCAAGTCACTTCTCAAGCACCCTAGGATTCAATGAGATGAAATCATGTAGGTGATTCTGTAAAGAAAGCTGCCTGACATGGGAGCAGGAGTATTAGAAACCACGTGCAAGAGAGAAGCGAGGCAATTCCTCCAGATGATCCCAGGGCAATGGGTGCAGATGTAGGCCTCCTGTGCATCTGTGTTTTCTATATATAAACCCTCTTTATCAACCCATAGACCTCGCTAGAATCTGAGGGTTGTCCAGACCTGCTGAGTACTGTTAGGCTGTATCTCTAACCAGGCTGGCACAGGAAGGCTGATATCTCTGGAAACCACCATATGCATTATACAGTTGCGCACCTGCAGAGAAAGAGTGACACCTCTGAGAAGCACCAGAGTCCTGTCACTTCTGTGCATGTAAAGCAGGGTGCATGCACAAACCCCGTGTCCAGCACATGCTCCACATGCATGGACCATCCTCTGGGGAGCTCTCTGCACTGGGACTGCCCTCAGAGCTCCAGAGGAGTGGGGTGAAATTGCCCAGCAAGGAGCCAAGCCAAATACTGTCCTTACAGACATACCCCTCCGGCAGGTAACAGGAGGCGCGGAATAGCACAGCTCAGTATCAGCTTTAGAAAAATACCAACAACCCCACTGCATTTTGCTGGTGGCATTACTGCCCACAGCATTCTGACTGCTCGGCATAGAGAAGACAACCAGACCTAGAGCAGGGAATCAGTTTTAAGCTGGGGCCCTAAACATTTGACTTGTTCCTCCCTGCTTACACTTGCAGCGTTACAATATAAGCAAACCCACATGGCCAGCATTTTCTAGTCATTAAAAACATCAGACAGTTTAACAACAAGCTGTTTAAACATCCCAAGTGCTGCACAAACACTGACAAAGTGCACTATCTGACTTGATAGAATACAATTTTTAATATTTTCCCTTCGCCTGACCTGTTGTTCAACACAACCCACTTCTTAGAGTGCTCCCGATACATTTCAGTCCTGCCTGTATACTTCTGAGGTCTTCATTCAACAAACACCCTAAAGCTGGTTCAAGCCAACATCTCCATTTAAAAAGTCGTCCTGTGGTCTTCCTGCTCCAGCTACACATTCTCCCCCTCTCCTGTCCTTCCCTTTTCAGTGGCCGTGTGAGAAACAACCTCCCTACTTTCCTAAACTGTCAGTTCTTTAGGTGGCTGCATTCCAGTTCTCCACACAGCACTTTTGCCAGCACAAGAAAGTTCACAGAAGCAGCCAAAACAAGGGGTGAGGCATTGCTCACTTTGCAATAGCTTAAAATATCTGCTAAATTACATCCTGAGAGCTTAGGAGCTTGCACAGTCCCTGGGCACCTTCCCCTCCCCATCCCTGTCCCCTGTGGCACCTGTGGGACAGAAGGCATTGATTGGAGCTTGTAGATGAGCCCGTTTCTGAGCAGATGGACCTCTAGGGCCCCTTGGCCCTGCTGTAGCAGCTCTCCAGTTCCAGAGACAGCACCCTCCTTTCCAGCAGGGAGTTTGCAAGAAGCGAAAGTTTAGCATGGACTAAGCACCAGCGCCCTGTTAAAAGGGGCCACTTCTGCCCCTTATGATGGCTGCAAACACTCAGCTATGGGGCTGGCACAGCCTCATCCAGCCTCACCACGGCCATGTGGCTACTGTAACCCCCTCTCACCTTACAGGACACTTAAGTCTCTTGTATCCGTACCCACTGGCCACCCACCGGCACTGGCCAGTCTGCCCTGTCACTGGCCCACAGTAGTGGCAGGCTGGAGCAGGGGGAGACCTGGCACTGCCACCTCAAAACTCCCAGAATGGGAACCTCACTGTGGGTCTCAGCTGGAACCAGCCCTCTTTTAATAGGTTTCCACTGCCTGGGGTCTTTGGCTTTCAGTACTGAACATGTTCTGCTAGCCCCAGGATCTCTCCTTCAGCCCTTCTCTGCTCCCTGGCCATGCTGGAGATTTTAAACCCCTTCCATAGCACCCACAGGTTTCAGAAATCTTCTTACACCTTGGAGCCCTATCTCCAGCTGTCCTACAAACACATGTAGGCTCCCACCCTACTCCATCAACTGCAGGAACGTGACACCCCCCCACAATCAATATGACTGAAGGAGAAATCAGATACTTCCATTTTACAAAGCCCTTCTGGTAACAGGCCCTTTGCTTTTTCCAGGGGAGACATGCAACCACAGGGAAGAGGACAGCAGAGCTACGTACACAAACACTCCTCCAGTGAACACAAGGAAGTCTCCCTCGGTGATCCAGCACAGCCTGGTTTTGCCGGCGAGGAGGTGAGGCACTCTCTGGAGCGCTCCCGGACGCCGTCCCCACAGGTGACACTGCAGGGGCTCCAGGGCTGCCATGGGCTCCACGTTTCTGCAAATACATAAACTCACAGCAATAAGGAATGCATCTGCCTCCTTACCTTTAAAAACACAGCCATTTGCCTTCTCTTATTTGAGAAAACCAGCAATAAATAACCTAACAATCCAAACAGCAACCCCAAAAGAGCAAGCAGCATCCAGGGATCTGCTCCTGTTCCCATCAAGAGTCTGGGGCAAAGCTTCCACTGTTTTCCTTTTCTCACTCCAGTGCCAACCAGCAACACAGCAGTCGGTCAACTGGCAGGCAGGTTCTGCCTGGAACAGCAAATGGAAATTAATCCACAGATCTTTGGAATGGGTTAGTAATTTATATATTCATCTAATTCCTGCCTGACAAATAGTGCTTTTACAGCAGGATAACTAAAGTGTAGTTACTCCTGATTTATATGATTGTGAAAGGAGGATGAGCCTACAAGGTCTAATGAAACGGCAATACTGGGGTTTTTCTTTATTATCTTCTCAGCCACACAAACATGTTATTGAATCACTCATTTGACAGCTTACAGGCCCCTATTGCTTATGGTTAGACAATTAACTCAAGATATAATTTTGCAGGTTCATTTATTTATTTTAAGTGGAGGCAGACTCTAGTTCTAATACTACCTCAAACATTATCATTTTTTAATGTTTAATGAAATCCCCCTTTTGCTTAGACAACATCCTCATCCGGTGTTCAACACTCAAACTTTACAGCAGCAAAAACCCAAGAGGGATAAAGGGACCGTTCCTGCCCATATCTGGCAGCTGTGACGCTGAAGCAGGACCACAACTTTAAATTCCAAACTAACGCATGAGTCCAGGTGTAATCTTAAAGGACAAAACCCTGGGGACTCTCCTATGGGTCAGTTGACTTGGTGGCCTGGTTTTGAAATCTGCCAGAAAGAAAAACAATACACCACTTAACTCAATTTCACCACTCACAGCTAAAGTGGAAAAACAACTAATTTAAAAAAAAAAAAAAAAAAAAAAAGAGAAGTAGATTAGGTTTGTTAAAGTTTGCTCTTTTAAATAATTTATGGTGCTGCCACTGCCAACACAGGTCATGATCTTTAATTTTATGACACAGTTGCTTTGCTGCTAGCATGCCCCTGAGCCCTGAGCTCCTGGACAGTGACCAAGTTACCATATCAAAGGACTAGACAGTGTTGCATGACTGGCTTTATGATTTCATGTTATCTTCGTTGCTCTATTGTTACTATTTTTGAAAATAACTTTTAATTTTTGTCTAACAAAAATTAAATACAGCTGTGTTTCAATGAACATGAAATTTTAACTGGTTTGGGCCCTGTCCTATGAATTTTTGTGCGCACGCCAGCAGGAATAACGTTAACACAAGCAGCGTAACAGAACCAGCGGGGCTGGTCTCCTGCGTGCAGGTACTCACCTGCATTGCAGGATGGGGCCCAGAGGGTTTGAGCTTACACTTGTGCTGTCAGCCAAGGCTGTAAAGCGTGTGTGGGCACATACTCACGCACATCTGTGTGCATGCACGTTTGAGTATGTCTGCCTTGCCTAATGCAGAGTAGAAATGGGCATGGCAAGACGCCCTGGTGGTGCTGCGGTTGTAAAGCCCACACAACACCAAGTGACCTCTCTGGCTATTTGCCACTGACTCCACAATACTGTGACATCCATGATCCCAGGCTGTCTTTCACTTTGTGCTTTTCGTGCACCTCTCTGCTTTCGCCCCTCTGTTTCTGGTGCTGGAGAGCTGCTACAGCTGGGGTGAGGAGCCCAGAGGCAGGCTGAGCTTTTGCACTCCTCCTCCAGTTTGCAGTTATGTCAGTTCCCAGTAAAGCGCAAAATGGAGCAAGATTGGATGGTGCGTGGTCTCAGGAGGAAAAGGAGTCAGAGGATGCCAAGGGGAGGAGAAATGAGGAAGCTTGTTGGGGTAAGGATCTCTCAAAGGTACGACCCTGGACAGTTGCAACGTCACATCAGCTAGCGAGCAGAGCTATTAGCAAGGGCAGGAAGGAAAACAGGCCATAATTTAGTCAGGGCTCACTGATCCATCCTCCAAAATTACTCAAAAATTACTTCACGGTATCACAGTATTTGGGGATCTCACAACACTTTTCTTCATATCAGTATCATGAAAGACTCCAGCAGCATCCCTCATCACTAGGCAGAAGGAGGTAGCTCAGCTGGAGAAGCACCTACCTCCTCACAGACTACTTTATGTGAGCAGCTTGATGAGTCTCTACCATATTTTCAGTGTGTGAGCTAGCTCGTTTCCTTCTCTCCACACTCCCTGTTCATTTAAAATTCTGTTAACTACAGTGAGATATAGACCCAGATCCTGAAAGGTTCCAGTTGCCTCCGGTATTAACACTGGTGATAGTGAAGGGTGCTCGGCAGCCTCTGCATTGATGCCTGTGGGCTTCAACGTACAAGAACATTTAGGATGAGTAATTTTCTAACTTTGACGTCAAACATATGATGTGCCCATTGCTCCAGGGCACTTTTCACTGACTTCAGCTTCAGCTGAGGGCACAGAGTTCCTTAGCAAAAACACTTGGCATCCATAGCTTTGGGGCTAAGAATATGCACCTTAGGCAGCAGGAGAGCAGGAAATGCTCCAGCTCCCACGAACGACGGGAGATTTAAACTCCTGCAACTTGTTCTGCAACCTCCTGCAATTACCAGAATGTAAAAGAAAATGAAGCATAGTTTATTCTCCCCCAAGGAAATGAAATGATTAACCTTCATTTAAGACAAAACAGATCCAAAGCGCTAGGGGAAAACCCAGAAGGTACGCACCGCAAACTAGCTCTAATAAGTGTGAATTTTTTCACATACAATTGAGGAATCAATTATCAACGTGAAGACATCTAACTGATGAGTTAGTCTGAAATAGCTGACAGTTGGCAGATCTGCCAGCATGAAAGATAAATGCAATTAACTGTGTTAATTGTTGCTCTGCATAAATATCTCCCCTCAAATTTCTGTGTTCGTAAGACTTTGAGCATGTAGTGCTATCCAACGGCACAGCCAGCAAGGGTTGCTGAGAGCATCATCCTTACAGCACATGATAGTCCTAAGCACTTCAACCAGACCAGTGATACAGGACAAAATCACTAATTACTTACAGGCTCATGTAAATGCCTACACTAGCCTGGGGGACTGCAGGATATTTGTGGAAACTGAGATAGTTTTTAGGTCCTGAGCCCGGGCGCACACACATTGTATTGGTCTTTGGATAAGGCCTGGGCAAACACTCTTCTCAGCTATTCCGTGTTTCTCTCTTCCCATGGAAATGAAGCCTGGGTGCACTGAAACGGTGGCATGCTCCACAGGTTACTAATTTGGACAACGAAAGGACGAGGATCTCTTTAAAAGACAAAAACCTGGATTCCACCTGGGCAAATTACAGACATCTTTAAGAATCATGGCGGGCACAGCCTAAAAATTTTTTTCAGAAGCCAAGAGCTATCCCAGTGAGTCCATAACACTCGATTTATTCCTAAAACGCTGAGGGTGTGGAGATGAAGTATTCACTGACACAGGAGAAGCTGATGGGGTACAAACCAGCCCTAGCATACCCGCATCCCCTGCATCTGCCTGTTTCTAAATAAATGCAAACCAGATACAGATTCAGGCAACAGAGCTAATTAGTTCCCAGAGTTTCCTACAGATAGGCAGGTCTGATTCATACAATCTTATTCAGGGAGTGAGAATTTGATGGAAGCTGTGTATCTCTGCCTGACCCCTAGATACTCCGCTTACTCTCCTCCTCCCTTACTGACCACTTTTCCCTTCAGAAGGTCTTCTCCTGCCTTCCTCTTTGCTGGCAACAGCCTGCACTTCTTACATCTTGCTGACCCCTCAATAGCTTTTTTTGACAGTTAGCAAAAGACAGATGAAAAAAATTAATCTCTGCTGTCGGCAAGTGCAAGAAACTACTGGGAGTCACACCGAAGTTGAAACTGGTCTCAGGAGTGTAACTAAGAACTGTAAAAGAAAGTTAATTAACACTGGAAATATGAATAAAAATTTCTATGGGCATATTACTGATTCATTTTATCAGTCTCATCCCTAATGTTTCACGTGGGATACAGGCTAGGACATGGGACATCCTTCTAAGGAGTGCATAAGTCTCACTGCTGGGGACACTTAAATTCCAGATGACAAAGCACAGGATAAAGCATTGAAAAGAATGAGCCTGCAATGCGTCTGTTGCTGGGTAAGATGATCTAACAGAGTTTCCTACCTCAGACATTCAAATAATCCAGTGAAACAGGGAAAAAATTAGCTACATGAATCTCTAAGTCACCTGTGTGAAACAATATCCCACCGAGACGAATGAAATGATTCACATCTCACTGTTATTTTTTCACAGGTTCTCCAATTGGAGTCTAAAGAAAGCTGCACAAGTGCTAGCTCACAGATGTATTCCCCACCTTTAAGAGACATAGTCACAGTCTTAGGTAGTACAAGGTTGTTGCAACTCATTTGAAGCTGCTGCCCTGGGCTGGAAAAGCTGCTGCCCTGGCCTGCTCAAGGCCACTGGGAGCCTTCTTCCTACCCTAGACACAAGCCAGATTCCTGTTCCACAGGCTGTACTAAACCTGGCTGGGATGAGGAGTAAAGGGCACGACTGACAAAAGGTCAGGAATACAACTGATGCCTGACCTATGGAAAATGGTGTGTGACAAAATAATCATATTTTATCTCATCCTCTGTGGTTTGGATAAAGATAATTTAATGATTTAGGAGCTTTGATCTTTTACAAGACAATATCTCTGCTTCATAACAATAGAGCATACGCTAAATGAAGTAAGAACTGGCTGAGTGACAGATTTGATACGCAATTGTCGACAGAAAACCATCACTGAGTGGGAATGCATTTGGAGACATTCCAAAGGGATTAGTATAAGGCTCAGTGCTGTACAGTGCTCGCCTAGTTGACATCAAAATAAATATAAACCATTACTGAGAAAATATGTCACTCTTGTGATGACAAAAATAGACAGTGCAGTTGTATGGAGCAATGTGGGTACGTGCTAAGTTAGAATAACTCAGCAAAGTAGATCATAAATCGGCAAAATGCAAAATGTAAGAAGAAGGATAGCTAATTGTACCTGCAGGAGGGTAGATTACATACTGAAAGGTCATACACAAAAACAGCTCAAGATGAGTTTACAGGGTAAAATTTACGGCAAAATTAGCTAATGCAATCGGTGGAATGAAAGCAGAGGTAGGGATAAGGAGAGTGCTACTGCTCAAGCAGCATCAGTGAGGAGGACATCTGAACACAGCACCCAAAGCTGGTACTCCTGTTAAATAAAAAGGATTGTTTAAAATAATGGAAATGGAGCCAAAGAGAGACAGAAAATTAATCAAATCCTGAAGAAAATGCCTTCCAATTAAAGACTCAATCTTTTCAGTTTATTAGGAAGAACACTGAGATAATCTGGAAGGACTGAGATGATCTGGGTGTGCAAATGCCTTCGAGGGGGGTGGGAGGACTGGATAGGAAACAGCTGTCTCCTCTAGCAGAGAGCAGCAGAAGTAGAGCCAGTCACTAGAGGATGAAGCTAGATGAGCTTTAGTTATGAAACCACACAGTTTCCTTTTTTAAAAAAAATAAGTCAGAATGCAGTATTAAAGAAATTATCGGAAGGTCTCTGTTTTGTGCTGCCTTCAACAGAAGACTAGATAACTCTCTGGAGGATAAGCAGCAGAAAAATGCAAAGACTAGCTGTGGGGCTCAGCACCAGGGTAACTGGATGACAGTGATGGCCCATGCTGCACAGGAGCCCAGGCTAGAGCTTATCAGCTCTCCTTCCCTTAAACTGAGTGAGTTCAGGAAGCCCAAAGCAGAAAATCAGTGACTTGAGGAGAGGTGTCTGTTGTGCAGCGGCTGCGCATTTTGCACTAACAGCTATCGGGGTCTGGGTCCACGCAGGCCATCTCTCAGTTGCCCTGCAGCAGGGTGAGAGGGCTCAGGAGAACTTTCCCAAGCAGCCAGGAGGCAGATGGCCATCACAGGTGGTTCAGCTCTCTCTGCTGTCATGGCTTCAGGCTGATGTGCCCCTCCCAGCACGCCCTGCTCTTTCAAACGCTACCTGCAGGCTTTGAAGTCTCGCAGATACAGGCACAAAGTCAGATGTGCTGCAGTCTAATTAATTTCAGGCTGACATTTTATTTACGGCTACGCGGTGTGGTTTCGCTTCATCGGCTTGTAGATTTGACACTTCTAACTTGGCAGCTATTGACTTAACTCTGTTCTTCGCAGGCATAGCCTGATTCTTTTGACTGTGGTTGTAAGGGTGGTGCAACTGGGGAGCCCAAGGAAACAAAGCAGATTGCAGGGATTCATCGTTTAAGGTGGATCTCATCAATTAAAACAGTTAAACATTGGGCACTGAAACATCTATGTCATATCCTAGGTATTCATCTGTCAGGGTAATTATCTAGATCCTATCAGTGTAACATACCACCCAAGCACAGAGAAAGAGTTAGAATTCTATCTTCCTTTTTCCTTGAGAATTATCTCCGTTACAAAAACAATATGCTTTCATTTTTAGATAGACTTTCTTATGCCAAAGGAAGAAAGAGAGTGCCAACAGAGAACGCAGACGGAAGTTAAGATGAAGAGAGAACTATGTGCCCAGGTTGGTATGTGGTGAAAATAAAGGTCATTTTTAGTACAGAGTATTAATTAAACAGCTAACAGTTTTAGAATTTATGAATAGTGCAAAGCTAGACCAAGCTAGGAACCTAATTAAGGTAGGCTGTGTCTGGACTGTGTGCTATGGAGCATGTCCTACAGTTCTGGTCTCCTGATGATCCCACTTAGCTGCCCGTGAAGCGCAATGACCGTTTTTTAGCTTGAGTTCCTGCACTTCCTTTTCAGGGAGACCAGGGCGGGGAGGTGTTGAAAACATGTGCCACATCTCAAACCTTTCAACCCAAGCTCTTTGAAGTGTGCAGATGGGAAAGACTAATTCATGACCTATAGACACAAGCCTGCTCCAAAATGACAGAATTTACTTTTCCATTCCAGGGTGTAGGCAAACACAGGCTAACCCAACCCAACCCCAATCCCCTAGTGCACATACTGCCATCCCGCACTGTGGTTGCCTTCCCACAAATGAGGGATTGAGGACATTTGGCTCATCTGCTTCTTCTGCCATGCTACTGTGATTTGTAGACTCTGCCAAACCAAGGACTGCCACCTCTGGAGCTACAGCTGCATAAGATGTAAGATATTAATGGAATGTATAAATACTCCTTAAGCAGGGCTGAGGAATGGGCCTCAGCTCTGTCTTGTTATCGTACTTAACTGTGACCACTCCTTAACCATGATCATTCATACTCCTGGACATGGTTTGGCTTCTGCTAACTAGCACTCCCCTCCCAGACATATGGACCATGGACTGGTAGTTGTATGATTCTAATCTTTCCTGGAAGGAAAAGTTTAGCTATATGAATGTGGACCCATGATCTGCCAGTGGTCTCATGGGTCAGAAAATGCATGCTGGCCTATTTTAGGCAGCAGAGACATGTCTTGAAAGGCTGGCTGAAAAAACAGCAAGCTGTCCAAGTGACACGGTGTCTTTTGGTATGGCCAAACCCTGATTCATCTCACCAAATTTTGTGTATCTAATAGGTAGGACTCTAAACAGCAAATGGGCTAGAGAAAAAGACACGCAAGTGAGGATTCAGCCCATATATCTTCTATACCCATGATCACCCTTGTAAGATCCCCATCTCTCTTGACTAAAAAGCCAGACAACTACTTAATGTTGGACTTTGGCTTTTAGACACCTAGATGCAGGTAAGACTAATGCTACCTTTAGTGTCTCAATGGGCCAGATCTACTGCAGTATCTTCTTACCTCACTGAGCAGGCCAAGTTTCAGTTTTACCCAGACTAGATAGGTACATCAGTCAGAAAGCCCCAGATGGTTTTGGTTGGTACTTCATGTTAACTTAGTGCAGTTTTAAGCCACCAAGTGGCATTTGTTACCAAATGTCCTTATGTATGCCTCTATGTAACAGTCTACTCCACCTTGTTCCCAACTGCATATGACATCACAACTATTTTGTCTGGTGTAGGAGACCCAAAAAGTAGCTATTCAATAGGGGACACCACAATCAAACCTATTTATCATTACCCACATTGGCTGGAAAGAGTGCTGAAAGAGGACAAACGTCTGTACAAACCCATATTCCTTTGGATCATCATACACTCCTTAACTCTTGTTGGGAAATGGCTTCGGTTTGAGAAATTAAAGAGGTCAAAGCAGTACTTGTTCTTCCCCACATCAAACAAAGTGCAGTTAAATTCTGTCCTGTTGTCTCCTGGGTGAAGGGCATTTTCATACAGCCAAGTTGTTCGTTGGCTGGGATGCTTGACAGCCTCTTTATAGACGACAATTTTTCCACTGATAGAAGTGCACGGTGGAGAGACTATGAAGACCTGAACCAAAGTCTTGCATGTTGTTTCTGGTGCCACAACCAGTCTGTATCCAAATTTGTGGAGGAGATCTATGGGTCCTATGGAGGAAATGATGGAACGTGTTTCTAACGATTTCAGTAACACCGTGATATATGTTTCTTGACCAACAGGCGGGCAATCAAACTCTATCCACTGGGACCTGGAGAGCAGGATTCTTTTGCTAGTTCTAATGCCCAGAGTGTCGTCAGAGCTTACTCTTCTGAATTCATAAAGTGCTAGTAAATATCACATCCAGTGAAACCACTGTCTCGTTTATGGCACACAACTGCTCATTCGTAAAAATTCCAACCTGAATGGAGCTCCCAAGCACCTCTGAACTCCTGTTCAAATCAATGTGAAATACAGGCCATTCCACATGGAGGGCAGACATGCTTCTTCTGCTCCACTGGGCAGCACTGCTGTTGTTGCTGGGAGAGACCATTCTGAACAAGAAGTCCCCGGCACTCTTAAAATGGAAACACTCAAATTCTACCCTCCCATGGGACTGATTTGCTGGAAGTTGTTTTCTTGCAATTATCTCGTTGGTGCTGGCATCCAGCAAAAGCACAGACAGATGCTCTGCTGTCACATTACCATCACTATAGTACTGATATTCCACAGATACTGTGTCATTGCTGAAGGCTACATGACCTGGGCGCTCCAACAGGAGATACTCCACTTCGCCGAGAACTGCAAGGAAAACAGTTTCACAACAGTATTAAGAGCCAAAGAGACAACTGATTGTTTATCTACCTTATGGAAGAATCCAAGGATTTATAAAGTGGATATTTAAGAAGTGGATCTCAAGCTTTTTAAAGTGAATCAGTTCACAAAAAATAGGTCCTAGCTATAGCAATTAAAGCTCACAACCTCCCCTTTGCACAGGGACATGGTTTGCAGCAGCAAAAAGCCCACTGCAGTAACATGTTCAGGAAGGTCAAAAACAAGGTTTAAAAAAAACCCCACACAAATGACCCAAAACATTCACAGAAAATCTCAAACTTCTCAACTTCTTTCACTTACAGTTTCTTTAAATCCACTTCACAGTGGCCAGCTGATGTTCCACTTACTTTAGCTATAATTGAGTAAAAAAAAGCACAGTAGTTTCTTAATAGAGAAACATGAAAAATGTCCCCCAAATTAAATAAAATAGGAAGTCTGCATGATGCTTTTTGAAGCCTCTTCTCTTGCTCTGTCTTATGAATCTTTCATTTTGCTCATTTGCATCGCAGAGACACTTGAGTGAAAGAGCTGAAAATAACAGTGATGGTGACTGCAGCACTTTTCTTGTCTCAGATGTGGTGCAACATGTCTAAATGACATCATTTCATTACAAATGGCCCAGTCTTTTTAAATGTACTTCTTGCATGACCATGTTTGTGCAAGTTGCCAAATTATCCTGAGACGTGCTATAACTAGCGGGGATAGATGATATCTAAAGCAATGGATTGGGAAGATCACATTTCCGTTCTCAGCTCAGCTAGCTTTTCTGCATTGCTTGAAACTTAAGAATTGAAAACATAGAAAGGTTATCTAAAAAATGGGAGCTACATGCATCTATTCCAGACACAGAATGCACTGTGAGACGTCTTTATGTAATTAATTGTCTGGGAAAAGGCTTCTGAGTCTTGGATGATGCTACGGAAGCATAAAACTTCAGTTAAAGCAATCCTTTCATAGGTAGTATCAACTAACAATACTTTGACTTGTTAAATCTGTTACATATGTCTTAAGATTACCTCAAAGAACGCTTTGCTGGAAAAACACTGCAACTGCCAAGAAGCACTCAGCAGTCAGGAGTAGCAGGACTCATCTCACATAATATTAGACGCCTACCACTCTAAGCTTCTATTTGAGTTAGTCACCTTGGATTCACTTTCTTGTCAGCGGGGAAAATTTTCGGGAAGAAATTCATCTGACCAGCTACAGACATTTACACCAGTGAGGTGCAGTGTGCACTAGAAGAGCCTATTACCCTCCACCAGCTATAACACATCCTCAAAAAAAACCGGCTCCAACCACATCCATGCAGTCCGAATGAAGGTGGCACGCACAGCCTTACACATACAAATCATGCATATACTCTTACATGTATGTACCATAACTTTCATTTGCATTTCCAAAAGACACTGCTTTATTTGGCAGATGGATGGTGCTCATTACCAGAGGGCTCTTTTCTTCTCATTCCTCTATGGGTGGTGCCAAGCATTACTGACTGCACACCATCCAAAATCCACGCTGATAACACAGATATATTCATTTCCCACATGTACTCTTCTATTGTGCTCTTACCGCAGTATATTAGCACATTAGAAATATTAGCAAGTTTATCCTCCCAATAACCCTGGAAGATGAGAGGATGACTCTATTTGTGTTTACTGTCTTTGGAACAAAGCACAGGCACAGAGGAAAAGTGTCAAGTATCAACTAACTGCAGGTGCCCCTAAGAAACCCAAGACCTGATTTTAAATACAATGGTCCTTCAGACATCCAAAGCAGGATCCCATTGATCCCAGCTGTGGTGAGCACATGGCACTCCAGGAAACCTGATCTCAACTCGGACACTCAGAGAGCAGGAAACAGATCCTGCATGCCTGTTAAAAATGGCTCTCCATGAACTGTCCAGCAACATGTTCTCCTTGCTCTTCATGTTTTGGTTCTGTCATCTGTGCCTGCCTGTGCCTGCCCATATTTTCCAGGCCTGTTCCTACCATCAGCTACTGCCAATATCTCTTGGGTACTATCCTAACTCCGTTACCATTGTTCTCCAAACTCCTGCCTTTGTCTCTTTGCCTTTATAGCTCTTGTACCTTCTCCTGCTCCTTGGGCCTGCAATTAACTCCAGCAAGTTCCTACTTTTCTCACTCACTGCTAGCATGACAGCAGAGAGCACAGGACAAGAACTCTAGTCCCCAGTATCACAAACGTGGAACGTGGGGGAACTCTGCTGCCTTGGGCTGGAGCATGCACAATATTGCGTGGGGCTGGCAAGAAGAACCAGCGGGAGCTGGGGCATGCTTAACCCTTCAGAGAACTTCATTACCATCATCTGCAAGGACTTAGATCTGAACCAAGTCTGGGCAATTCTTCACAACGACAGCAGAAAGCATGTCCCAGGCCACCGCGAGCACTCCAACATGAAGTTCCCACAGCTGTGTGAAGAGTTTCCCAGGGAAATGGTTGCAAGTTGCTGAGCTTTTGTTTCTTTGAACATGGGCAAAATGATGTATTTCTCTACAAAGGAATTGGCTAGATTCAACTTAGCTGAAACATTATAAAGGAAAAAGGAATCAGACCACGGCAAAAGTCCAGCACGAAAAATTTCAGCTTCAAGCTTTGAACTTACAGCAAAAACATTAAAGTGACAGTAATGAAAAACATTGATGTTTGTACCTACTGCTCTACTATCTTTGCTCTGTCTTGACTCTTGCACTATTTTTTATTTGGAATGGCTCAGACAAGAAGAAGTACCACTGTGTATGTGTGGGGGAGGACTGGAGAGAGGCCAGGGGACTGCCATCTAGCTCCCATCAACCTTAATGCAGATCATTTGGGAAGTGAGGAAAGTGGGAATTACTGGAGGATGCTGTTATAGCATTGCAGAGCTCTGGCTGGTACACCCCAGTTCACAGCATCCTTTCCC